>NC_133709.1:9012136-10212136 GCF_048934315.1 Petromyzon marinus | reverse complement strand
GCGTGTGTGAATCCTTGAGCAGTGTGTGTATGTGTGTGTGTATGTGCGTGTGTGAATCCTTGAGCAGTGTGTGTGTGTGTATGTGCGTGTGTGAATCCTTGAGCAGTGTGTGTGCGTGTGTGTGTGCGTGTGTGAATCCTTGAGCAGTGTGTGTATGTGTGTGTGTATGTGCGTGTGTGAATCCTTGAGCAGTGTGTGTATGTGTGTGTGTATGTGCGTGTGTGAATCCTTGAGCAGTGTGTGTGCGTGTGTGTGTGCGTGTGTGAATCCTTGAGCAGTGTGTGTATGTGTGTGTGTATGTGCGTGTGTGAATCCTTGAGCAGTGTGTGTATGTGTGTGTGTATGTGCGTGTGTGAATCCGTGAGCAGTCAGTGTATGTGTGTGTGTATGTGCGTGTGTGAATCCGTGAGCAGTGTGTGTATGTGTGTGTGTATGTGCGTGTGTGAATCCTTGAGCAGTGTGTGTATGTGTGTGTGTATGTGCGTGTGTGAATCCTTGAGCAGTGTGTGTATGTGCGTGTGTGAATCCTTGAGCAGTCAGTGTGTGTGTGTGTGCGTGTGTGAGCAGTCAGTGTCTGTGTGTGTGTGTGTGAGCAGTCAGTGTGTGTGTGTGTGTGAGCAGTCAGTGTGTGTGTGTGAGCAGTCAGTGTCTGTGTGTGAGCAGTCTGTGTCTGTGTGTGTGTGTGTGAGCAGTCAGTGTGTGTGTGTGTGTGAGCAGTCAGTGTGTGTGTGTGTGTGAGCAGTCAGTGTGTGTGTGTGAGCAGTCAGTGTCTGTGTGTGAGCAGTCTGTGTCTGTGTGTGTGTGTGTGAGCAGTCAGTGTGTGTGTGTGTGTGAGCAGTCAGTGTGTGTGTGTGTGTGAGCAGTCAGTGTGTGTGTGTGAGCAGTCAGTGTCTGTGTGTGAGCAGTCTGTGTCTGTGTGTGTGTGTGTGAGCAGTCAGTGTGTGTGTGTGTGTGAGCAGTCAGTGTGTGTGTGTGTGTGAGCAGTCAGTGTGTGTGTGTGAGCAGTCAGTGTCTGTGTGTGAGCAGTCTGTGTCTGTGTGTGTGTGTGTGAGCAGTCAGTGTGTGTGTGTGTGTGAGCAGTCAGTGTGTGTGTGTGTGTGAGCAGTCAGTGTGTGTGTGTGAGCAGTCAGTGTCTGTGTGTGTGCAGTCTGTGTCTGTGTGTGTGTGTGTGAGCAGTCAGTGTGTGTGTGTGTGTGAGCAGTCAGTGTGTGTGTGTGAGCAGTCAGTGTGTGTGTGTGAGCAGTCTGTGTCTGTGTGTGTGTGTGTGAGCAGTCAGTGTGTGTGTGTGTGTGAGCAGTCAGTGTGTGTGTGTGTGTGAGCAGTCAGTGTGTGTGTGTGTGTGAGCAGTCAGTGTGTGTGTGTGTGTGAGCAGTCAGTGTGTGTGTGTGAGCAGTCAGTGTCTGTGTGTGAGCAGTCAGTGTGTGTGTGTGTGTGAGCAGTCAGTGTGTGTGTGTGAGCAGTCAGTGTCTGTGTGTGTGTGTGTGAGCAGTCAGTGTGTGTGTGTGAACAGTCAGTGTGTGTGTGTGAGCAGTCTGTGTCTGTGTGTGCGTGTGTGAGCAGTCAGTGTGTGTGTGTGTGTGAGCAGTCAGTGTGTGTGTGTGCGCGTCGTGGAGAGCGGTGGCGTTGTGGTTAGCGCTGCGAACCCCGGCCACCCGACTTCGATTCTCTCGCTCTACGGCCAACGGTTCAGATAATCGGCGGCGATTATCCGAACCGTGGCCGGGCATCCCCTAGGTCCACTCAGCCTCAAATGAGTCCAGCAAATGGTGCGGTGTGTAAAACATCGCCACTGGGGAGACAAAGGTGGCCGGGGCATGCTGCTGGCCACCCACCTCCTCGTTTGCCGTGGCCGGCCTTCATAGATGCTGCTCGCTCACAGCACTTGCACCAGCAGACTGCAACAGGCTACACGGGGGATCTTTGTATTGTGGGGAGCGGTGGCGCGATAGTTAGCGCACTGGCGCACCGAAACCCGGCAAGACCTAGGTTCGATTCCCGCTCACCGTTCAACGTCCTCAGTGACGAATATCGAAACCGGTCCTGGACCTCGCCTCGGTCGATTCGGCCTTTCACGATGAGCTCCTGTTGTGGTGCGCGCGAGGAGCAGCCGTGGGGAGACAAAGGCGGCCGGGCGTGGTTCTGGCCTACACACAACCCCCTCCCTTCTTGTGCTGTACCTCGCTTCCAGCAACTTGTCGCCAACATTCTGTCAAGGCTATACGGGGCATCTTTGTCTTCATGGTTCGCGCACTTTTCTCTGGCAAGTGATCCCTGAACGGGATCCCCCTCGGTCTGTCTCGTCCACTCAGCCTGAAGTGAGTAGCTGGTGCTGTGTATCTTCTGTGCGCCGTTCGTGTATCAGCTGTGGAGAGACAAAGGCGATCGGGTGTAGTTCTGGGCACACCGCCGTCTTCTCGTGTGCCGTTCCGCACGTTAATAGGTGCTCGCTAACCAGCCCTTGTCGGTATGTGTTGAACCTGAGCGGTGTGTGTGTGGGTGTGTTAATCCGTGAGCAGTGTGTGTGCTTGTGTGCGTAAGTGCGTGTGTTAATCCGTGAGCAGTGTGTGTGTGTGTGTCCACGTGTACGGGAGTTACTGTGAGTGTCTCTGTGCGTCGTGCGGTTAGCGCGCTGCGCTACGAACCCCGGCGCCCTCGAGTTCGACTCCAGGTAACCACAGCTGTCACGTTTCATCGGCAAAAAGTGATATCCGAACCAGTGGCTGGGCCTCCCCTAGGTCGACTCAGCCCTGAACGAGTTCTTGCGTGTAAACCTCATCACTGGGGGACGTCATCATCATCATCACCACCACAGGATCCCCCTCCACTCCCACCCCAAGCTGCAGTGTTAACAACATTCTCTGGCACGTGACGGGCACTGCGAGATGCGACCGTGTCCGTCCAGTGCTGCGCCGAGCTGCATTGGCTTCCGATTTGCCGAACGAACACGTGGTGATTCTAATGAGGGTCGCGCTCGTTGCACACACAAAGCGCTTGCCACAAACGAACCACAAATACCCTCGCTGGCCTCGTCCGAGGAGCATCAACCACCAGCACGCGAACTCCGGTGGTTACCCTCGCTGCTGCAGCAGCAGCAGCGGATTTTGGACTGCGAGCCATCGGATAAAAAGAGGGCGGTGGTCACCGCATCGCGGGGCGCTTTCAGATGCGCCCCTGCGGCCGTCTGGAACGCTCTCCCTTCCGATATTGAGGAAGCCACTGGGAGCTATGCAACCTTCAAATCATCATCATCATCATCATCACCACCATCTAGATTGACAAACTCGTTTCTGTGGAACTGTTTTTTGTGTTTAGTTTAGTGCCCTTACCCCCGCACCTCCAGTTAGTGCGGTTGGCTACGTACTGTGCCAAAGAGGTTCAACTACAGATGGACCTTCTCTTCCGTCTCCTCCTCCTGCCCCCTCCTCCTCCTCTTCCATCTCCTCCTCCTGCCCCCTCCTCCTCCTCCTCCTCCTCCATCTCCTCCTCCTTCTCTTCCGTCTCCTCCTCCTGCTGCCCCCTCCTCCTCTTCCGTCTCCTCTTCCTCCTGCCTCCTTCTCTTCCGTCTCCTCCTCCTGCTCCCTCCTCCTGCCCCCTCCCCCTCCTTCTCTTCCGTCTCCTCCTCCTCCTGCCCCCTCCTGCCCCCTCCTCCTCTTCCGTCTCCTCTTCCTCCTGCCTCCTTCTCTTCCGTCTCCTCCTCCTCCTGCCCCCTCCTCCTCCTGCTCCCTCCTCCTGCCCCCTCCTCCTCCTTCTCTTCCGTCTCCTCCTCCTCCTGCCCCCTCCTCCTCCTGCCCCCTCCTCCTCCTCCTGCCCCCTCCTCCTCCTCCTGCCCCCTCCTCCTCCTCCTGCCCCCTCATTCTCTTCCATCTCCTCCTGCCCCTCCTCCTCCTCCTCCTGCCTCCTCCTCCTCCTTCTGCTCCTCCTCGTCGTGCTTTCCGAGCTATCGACGAATGCGTTGAGATTTTCACTTCTCAAAACCGGATGTTGCTGACGGACTCGACTCAACAATCGGGTCAGTGCGAGTCCCGAAGGAACTTCTTCTGCTTCTGCTTCTCCCGGTCGCCTTGGCCCGAGAGCTCTCGGAGAAGGCTGCAGGAGGGAGAGGGTCTCGAACGCCGCTCAATGCCGTCCACGTGGCAATCCACTGCTGGATGATGGCCTGTCAGTAGAGTAACTTAGCGCGGATAAAGCTACGAGTTGGGTCACCCCCCCCTCTACCCCTTAACTACAACAATGAGATTTGATTTCAACAAATAATGTAAAAGAACAACAACAACAACTTATTTTAAACGCGGTTTAAATTCTTTTCTTTTTTTAAACGAAAATGCTTTAATTTACATCCCACGTCTCATTGACATTTAATTCGAGCGGTAACGCGATGTTGCAAAGAGGTGTAAGAACTACGAACGGAGCTGACCCTTCGTTGGCTGCATTTTGCGAAGAGGTGAGCGGCACCCATCACCTCCTCCCGCCTGTCTCCCCCACTGCCGCCGCCTAATAACAGCGTGAAATGTTCTAGACCGTGATCCGTACCCACGACGACGACGACGACGATGTGGATCAGGATGGGAAGAGCCCCGATAGACAATCGCCTGGGTGCGACTGTGCGGGACAGAACAAAAGGCCGGGCCCCCCACCCCCCCACCCACCCACCTGATCACCTGCCCCCCCCCCCCCACCTCCACCACCCTGAGCTAATGATGTCTCGTTCACGACGCGCAAATGTGACCCGTCCCAAGCCGTGTAGCTCAATTGCCTGGGGCGGTGTTTGCAATGTCGGAGCCAGGATTTTCAGGTGGGGGGGGAGGGGGAGCGGGGGGGGGGGCAACCCCCCTACCAGCAATGACAAATGATAGAGGAGTTGTTAGTAGTAAGTAAGGAGTTGTTAGTAAGTAAGGAGTTGTTAGTAAGGAGTTGTTAGTAAGTAGTTGTTAGTAAGGAGTTGTTAGTAAGGAGTTGTTAGTAAGTAAGGACCTGTTAGTTGGTGAGGAGTTGCTAGTAAGGAGTTGTTGGTAAGTAAGGAGTTGTTAGTAAGTAAGGAGTTAGTAAGGAGTTGTTAGTAGTAGGTAAGGAGTTGTTAGTAAATAAGGAGTTGTTAGTAAGGAGTTGTTAGTAATAAGTAAGGAGTTGTTAGTAAGTAAGGAGTTGTTAGTAATAAGTAAGGAGTTGTTAGTAAGTAAGAAGTTGTTAGTAATAAGTAAGGAGTTGTTAGTAAGTAAGGAGTTGTTAGTAATAAGTAAGGAGTTGTTAGTAAGGAGTTGTTAGTAATAAGTAAGGAGTTGTTAGTAAGGAGTTGTTAGTAAGTAAGGAGTTGTTAGTAATAAGTAAGGAGTTGTTAGTAAGTAAGGAGTTGTTAGTAATAAGTAAGGACTTGTCCCTTGCTTTTTGTTCGACGCGTGTGCGGCGATGGCTCGGCCATCGATCGAGGTGTCAAATTCGAACCGCGTTGTGTGATCGGCATCACGCTCGCTGAAGGTGAATGACTTCAGGGAAGTCGTGGACTGTATACGCAACTGCGCACAATTCTGTGAGTCACTTGTAAACTGCTTTGCCGTTACTTATTGCCAATTATGGACTCAGACTATTGTCCTATCATCTCATAGAGTCCCTGGCAACGTAATAATATGCTATACAGTGGCAGTGGGGGTCGCAAATTGCCGAATTTATTGCTAATAAACCCCAATGATCCGATCGAAATAAGAGATTTCGATCGGATCATTGGGGGGGGGGGGGGCACGTGCCACCCCCCCCTCCCCACTGGGGGGGGGGGTGGCACGTGCCGGGGACGTGGCCGAGCATCGAGTTTCAAAGCGCAGTTGGCTAAGCACTGCGCCACCGCTCCACGCCCCCAGCTGTCTTGCGTGTGAGGACTCAGCCATTGGGCTGGAAACACCTCAAGGATGAGAGGACCGCAGAGCTTGGGGGGGGGGGGGTTGTTGGTGGCGCCGGCTCCTTGCCACTGCTGCTGCCTTCCAGCTCGTCCGTGGCTCCTCCTCTTCCTCCTCTCTCTCTCTGAGTCGTCCTTTCTCTCTGAGTCGTCCTCTCTCTGAGTCGTCCTCTCTCTCTGAGTCGTCCTCTCTCTCTGAGTCGTCCTCTCTATCTCTGAGTCGTCCTCTCTCTCTCTGAGTCCTCCTCTCTCTCTCTGAGTCGTCCTCTCTCTCTGAGTCGTCCTCTCTCTCTCTCTCTGAGTCCCCCTCTCTCTCTCTGAGTCGTCCTCTCTCTCTCTCTCTGAGTCGTCCTCTCTTTCTAAGAGAGCGAGGAGTGGATCCCGTGTGGCGATGGCAGTGACGCAGCGTTACACGTTAACATCGTTATTATTATTGTTATTATTGTTGTTGTTATTGTTGTTGTTGTCACTACTGTCACATGTTTACTAGTCTACTCTGAGCTGCGGTTAAACTTTACAATAATGGCTACATCCCATCATCATCATAAAGATAATAATAATTATACTATTAGACGATGAACACATTTCACTTTGGCGCGGCGATCGGATGTTTGAGCGCAACTCGGCCACAGGACAACAGTGGCAGCCAAAGAGTTGACATATTTACGAGTTTTTAAGAAACTATATATATTAATTACAACAATACTATCGTTATGATGTAAACATTCCCACAGTCAACCACCCATCCACTCCCATCCACTTACTCAACCACCCATCCACGCAGTCAATCACCCACTCACTCATTCCACCACCCATCCACTCAGTCAACCACCCATCCACTCACTCAACCACCCATCCACTCAGTCAACCACCCAACCACTCACTCCACCACCCATCCATTCACTCCACCACCCATCCACTCACTCAACCACCCATCCACTCAGTCAACCACCCAACCACTCACTCCACCCATCCACTCACTCCACCACCAATCCACTCACTCAACCACCCATCCACTCACTCCACCACCCATCCACTCACTCAACCACCCGCTCACTCACTCACTCCACCACCCATCCACTCAGTCAACCACCCATCCACTCACTCAACCACCCATCCACTCACTCAATTACCCACCCACTCACTCACTCCACCACCCATCCACTCACTCAACCACCAATTCACTCACTCACTCAACCACCCACTCACTCCACCACCCATCCATTCACTCCATCACCCATCCACTCACTCAACCACCCATCCACTCACTCACCCACCCATCCACTCACTCCACCACCCATCCACTCACTCACCCACCCATCCTCTCACTCAACCAAAACACTAACGGCGCGTTGGTATTTGATGGTAAATGCACACACAGCTGCAGTTTTATTCGGGGCGGCCCGTCGGCAGAGTCGAACCGCTGTTCTGACTGGGTTACCTCTCTACATTGTGATTTTTCCGAAAGAACCAAGAATATTGGGAACGTATTGATTGGTGCTGGTCGGTGTTGCTGTTTGTGTTCTGTGATGCCGGTCTCCCTTGAGAGAGGAGGAAAGAGAGACAATATCGGCAATATAGCCTCTCGCCTGGTTATCAATAGCAGCACGCGATCAATGTGGCTGAAAATATGCACTCCCAGAGGGCCGTGGGTCTGATGGGATGTGTCAAAAGAAAACAAAGTGAAGTAGCCACTCAAAAAACAACCACCCATCCACTCACTCAACCACCCATCCACTCACTCAATCACCCATCCACCCACTCACTCAACCACCCAACCACCCACTCACACAACCACCCATCCACTCACTCACTCAACCACCCACTCACACAACCACCCATCCACTCACTCACTCAACCACCCATGCACCCACTTACTCAACCACCCAACCACTCACTCACTCAACCACCCATCCACCCACTCACACAACCACCCACTCACTCAACCACCCATCCACCCACTCACACAACCACGCATCCACTCACTCGCTCACCCATCCACCCACTCACTCAACCACCCAACCACCCACTCACACAACCACCCATCCACCCACTCACACAACCACCCATCCACTCACTCACACAACCACGCATCCACTCACTCACTCAACCACCCATCCACTCACTCAACCACCCATCCTATTACCCACTCGCTCACTCACCCATCCACCTACTCACTCATACACTCACTCAACCACCCATCCACCCACTCACTCAACCACGCATCCACTCACTCAACCACCCATCCACCCATCCACTCACTCACTCACTCATCCACTCACTCACCCACCCATGGACTCAATCACCCAACCACCCATTCACTCACTCGGGACTTATATATTGTGTTTATCTACAGGACTCACCGATTATGTTATTGATATTTTCTACAACGATGGCCATGATGAGTGTGCGTTATGCATTGCCGTGCAGTATATCATTCTGTGTCGACCGATGACCCATATCGTAAAGAGGAGGTCCTTGACTAAATATCGACTAGCAAAAAAAAATTTTGGCAGTTCGCCAGCATTGGTCCGAGCGAGCCTGACTCGCGCTGCTGATGAGACAGTGAATGGCGAAACCGATCCAGAGCGTTGCCTGTGCTGAATCAATGCTGCTGAAATGCATTGCGGCTGATGGGACATGTGCGACCGGGCCCTGTACCTCGTTCGTGTGGAGGGACGGTGGGTGCATGTCACTCTGTCTGTGTGTCCACAGCGATGTCGCTGGTTATTTATCAATGGGCGGATTGGAGCGCGTCGTTATAGTGGCCAACACAACGAACTCCCCGCCGATATTACCACTACCACCTCCACCACGATTCTCCATCTCCCTCTTTCTCTTCACTTCCCTCCGTCCCCATCTCTCTCTCTCTCACCATCACACTCACTCTGCCACTCTCCCTCCATCCCCCTCCACCTCTCTCTCTTCACCCCCACCACCTCTCTCACCATCTCTCTCTCTTCATCTACCTCCCCCT
The DNA here is from genome assembly GCF_048934315.1 of Petromyzon marinus. Classification (NCBI taxonomy): domain Eukaryota; kingdom Metazoa; phylum Chordata; class Hyperoartia; order Petromyzontiformes; family Petromyzontidae; genus Petromyzon; species Petromyzon marinus. The sequence goes on along the minus strand of NC_133709.1, from coordinate 10,203,275 downwards.
CTCTCTCCATCTCCTTCTTCACCCCTCTCTTCATCTCCTTCTTTCCCCTTCTCTCACCCCCCCCCCCCTCTCTCACCATCACCCCCCCCCTCTCTCTCTCACCACCCCCCCCTCTCTCACCATCTCACTCCCTCTCTCTCTCACCATCACCCCCCCCCCCCCCCTCTCTGTTCATCTCCCTCCTTCCTCCTCTTTCCATCTCGCTCCGTCCGCCTCCCTCTCTCTCTCACACACCGTCTCTGTCTCTGCCTCTCTCTCACCATCACCCCCCCCCTCTCTCTCTCTCACCATCACCCCCCCCTCTCTCTCACCATCTCCTCCCCCCGTCTCTCACCATCTCCCCCCCCCTCTCTCTCTCACCATCTCCCCCCCCCCCTCTCTCTCACCATCTCCCCCCCCTCTCTCTCTCACCATCCCCCCTCTCTCTCTCTCACCATCCCCCCCCCTCTCTCTCACCATCTCCCCCCCCCTCTCTCTCTCTCACCATCTCCCCCCCCCTCTCTCTCTCACCATCCCCCCCCTCTCTCTCACCATCCCCCCCCTCTCTCTCACCATCTCCCCCCCTCTCTCTCTCACCATCTCCCCCCCCTCTCTCTCTCTCACCATCCCCCCCCCCTCTCTCTCACCATCTCCCCCCCCTCTCTCACCATCTCCCCCCCCTCCTCTCTCTCTCTGCCCCTCCCCCCACCACCCCCCCTCTCTCTCTGCCCCTCCCCCCACCATCTCCCTCCCGGTGATGCGGCACCCCCGCTAGACAGCGCTCCACGCTCCAGCAATCAAAGCCCGCAGGCCGCATTCCCCTGCCAGCGCTGTTGACACGGGGGGCGCACTCATGCGAGAGGGGGGCCCGAAGCGATGTGTTGAGGGGGGGGGGCAACGCCTGGAGGGGGGGGGGGGTCACAAAGTCAAAGATCCCCCCCCACCTTGTATAGCCTGCTACAGACTGTAGGGGCAAGTGCTGTTAGCGAGCAGCGCCTATGAAGGCCGGCACGGCACGCGAGGGGGTGGGGTGGCCAGCATCACGCCCGGCCGCCTTTGTCTCCCCAGTGGCGATGTTTACACACCGCTGCACCAGGTCCTCATTTGAGGCTGAGTCGACCTAGGGGAGACCTAGGACCGGTTCAGATAATCCGTCACCGGTGTTGGCCGTGAGTGGGAGTCGAACTCAGGTGGCCGGGTTCGTAGCGCAGCGCGCTAACCGCTACACCACCGCTCCCTACAACAAACACACTCGCACACAGCGGGACACACACACATACACACACACACAAAGACTAAGGTCCCCCGTATCGCCTTAACATACTTTTGGAGCAAGAGTGGAGAAGTTTCCATGACCTAGGCAGTCTGCTCACGACCAGCTCCGACCGAGCGGCATTATCTTTCCATCAGGTGCGTAACGCTGTGTGCAAGCTACCTGGTCTGCCTCTCCACACGAAGCTGCCGGTTTCTTCTCGGCTACGGTTAGGCCCTCCATTATCTCTGCGTGCAACATGCCGAGGCCTTTCAAGGAGCATCTTCGCCGGTTTGAAACATTCAGGCTGGCCCGCCTGTGATCCATCCTGGGTTAGCCAGACTGGATTCCAGTGTGAGGATCTCACATAATCCTTGACAGATTCTGGACACAGTCCCATCGACTAATTGAGGGCCTGGACCCCCTCTACAGATTGTGCTTCAGGCCCTCTTAAGACAAATCAAAATCTTTATCCTGGAGAAATCCGATGAGCTATGTAGCGCTTTATCACAGATGTGCAGTGATGGACAATTAGAATCCAGCGAGTTGGCTGTCATGGAGGCACTACGTGCGATAAACCCACCTGCAGGGCACCAATGTGCCTACAGAATGCTGTACAGCAAGTAGGTTTCTGACCAATATGTAGCATTTGGGTGTGCATCTTCTTCAAGCACAGAGTAACAGATATGGCCAATTATCCAAAGAAGCTGAAAACGTTGTTCCTGGATAAAGGAAGATGACCATCACTGAGAGGGAGAGTCTCTGGACAGAGGACACGTGGAAGATGACCATCACTGAGAGGGAGAGTCTCTGGACAGAGGACACGTGGAGGATGGCCATCACTGAGAGGGAGTGTCTCTGGACAGAGGACACGTGGAAGATGACCATCACTGAGAGGGAGAGTCTCTGGACAGAGGACACGTGGACGATGGCCATCACTGAGAGGGAGAGTCTCTGGACAGAGGACACGTGGAAGGTGGCCATCACTGAGAGGGAGTGTCTCTGGACAGAGGACACGTGGAAGATGACCATCACTGAGAGGGAGTGTCTCTGGACAGAGGACACGTGGAAGATGGCCATCACTGAGAGGGAGTGTCTCTGGACAGAGGACACGTGGAAGATGGCCATCACTGAGAGGGAGTGTCTCTGGACAGAGGACACGTGGAAGGTGACCATCACTGAGAGGGAGAGTCTCTGGACAGAGGACACGTGGAAGGTGACCATCACTGAGAGGGAGAGTCTCTGGACAGAGGACACGTGGAAGATGGCCATCACTGAGAGGGAGTGTCTCTGGACAGAGGACACGTGGAAGATGGCCATCACTGAGAGGGAGTGTCTCTGGACAGAGGACACGTGGAAGGTGACCATCACTGAGAGGGAGTGTCTCTGGACAGAGGACACGTGGAAGATGACCATCACTGAGAGGGAGTGGCTCTGGATAGAGGACACGTGGAAGATGACCATCACTGAGAGGGAGTGTCTCTGGACAGAGGACACGTGGACGATGGCCATCGCTGAGAGGGAGAGTCTCTGGACAGAGGACACGTGGAAGATGACCATCACTGAGAGGGAGTGTCTCTGGACAGAGGACACGTGGAAGGTGACCATCACTGAGAGGGAGTGTCTCTGGACAAAGGACACGTGGAAGATGGCCATCACTGAGAGGGAGTGTCTCTGGACAGAGGACACGTGGAAGATGAACATCACTGAGAGGGAGAGTCTCTGGACAGAGGACACGTGGAAGGTGACCATCACTGTGAGGGAGAGTCTCTGGACAGAGGACACGTGGAAGGTGACCATCACTGAGAGGGAGTGTCTCTGGACAGAGGAAACGTGGAAGGTGACCATCACTGAGAGGGAGTGTCTCTGGACAGAGGACACGTGGAAGATGGCCATCACTGAGAGGGAGTGTCTCTGGACAGAGGACACGTGGAAGATGAACATCACTGAGAGGGAGAGTCTCTGGACAGAGGACACGTGGAAGGTGGCCATCACTGAGAGGGAGTGTCTCTGGACAGAGGACACGTGGAAGATGACCACTGAGAGGGAGAGTCTCTGGACAGAGGACACGTGGAATGTGACCGTCACTGAGAGGGAGTGTCTCTGGACAGAGGACAAGTGGACGATGGCCATCACTGAGAGGGAGAGTCTCTGGACAGAGGACAAGTGGACGATGGCCATCACTGAGAGGGAATGTCTCTGGACAGAGGAAACGTTCCACTGTTTTAAGACACCTGTAACCCCCCTCCTGACTACACATTTCCGCACAATAAAGATGCAATGCCAGTCTTGGGATATATACCAGTGATATACGAGTGATACCTTGTACACAAACACCTTGGTATTCGTCACCCTCTGCAATGCATACCAATTCTGTAGAATGTTTAATAGTTTAAGTCATTGGAAATTACAGGCCCTTTTGACTATTTAATTATATCATTTGTAGATAATGGCTATGAAAACACGGGCACATTCTGAATACAAATTAACCTAACCTTACAAAAGTTCAAACTTGATTTTGCGCTTTCGTGACAGCATATATACATTACATTTTTAATACGCAATGTCACCAACAAAAATGTATTACACTTCACTCTAGAGGAGTTGTACACCCCTAGCTGCCACCGCTATTCAGTGGCCTAAAATCAAATAAAATGTTTCGCTCCGGATGACCGCTGCAAAGTATTATCTGCATTTTTATTTAGTGTGCTGATCTTAAAGGTGCATTGAAACATTTGATACTCCGACTGATGCTCCTGTTGTTATGGAGTGACTCATGCAGCCAGCTATGGCTACAGGGTTTGGTGGTACATGTTGTTTATGTCGTTTATTGTGAAGATTCCGTCACAGTTCCTATAATCACTGTTACGTTGCTTTTATGGCTTTATTTTGGTGATTTCGAAAAGTTTTTTTGGTTTGCCCATGTTTGTTGTAGTACAGAGTTAGACTGATGGCCTTAATCTAAGTTGTCTTGTGGTTGTTGTTGTTGTTTGACTTGCATCCCACTGGGATTATTGCACACAGCGTTGGTGTACGGTGGTTTTTCAGGAATATTTTGCTGTTTTTTCCTGGATTTTCTGTTTGCACAGTCACATAAAGTCACTTTAAGATGTTTTCTTGGTCATGTTTTTTGTTTGTTGCAGTTGCACCCGATTCAAGAGCCGAATGGCTCACAGGGCTAGACCAAATAAATGAAACTGAAATGAAACTGAGTGAGCACCTCCGGCAGGTCGAGGCTGCGTTGGCTGGGTCTTGCAGCCCGCAATGGCCAGCCAACGCATGCCCAAACAGAATCTGTTTGGCTAGATAGAGGTGGCTAAACGGGCTAGAGAAGAGATGGAGCTGATGTGGTACAGGGTGGTGTGGGAGCTGAGTGTATTTGCCGATGACTGGTACCGGAGGTGTCAAGATCGGCCTCTGTGGAGGGGGAGGCTCGCAAATGACGCTGCTGCTGCTGCTGGGCAATTGGAGGCAGTCGCCCTCCAACAACAACAACAACAACGAAGGGCGGAGGAGCGACGCTCACGACAGCGAGTTGGTACCGTGGGGCGCACAGGTGGTGCATCTGCCGGCCATCTCATTCTCGGTCAGTCAACGCAAAGCGCCTGGGTCTGTCCCGTGACCTCCTGTCAGCGAGCCTTGGACAGTTCACGTGGCCTCAAGGTGCACCTAGCCTGGCACAAGTAGTTGTGTGTGTGCGCGTGTGTCTTTGGGGAGCGGTCGTGTGGTTGTTAGCGCTGCACTGCGCTAACAAACCTCGCAAAAATATCCGAGTTCGATTCTCGCTCACGGCCAACGCCTTTGACGAATATCTGAACTAGATCGTGGGCCATCCCCTAGGTAGACTTAGTTTTAAAAATGAGCACCTGGTGCGGTGTGTAGTTAGCATCGCCACCGGGGAGACAAAGGCGGCCGGGCGCGGTGCTGGCCACCCTCCCCTTTCGCGTGCCGTGCCGGCCTTCGTAGGTTCTGCTCGCTAACAGCACTTGCCCCGACAGTCTGTCGAGGTTATACGGGGGACCTTTGCGTGCTGTGTGTTTCCACAGCGCTGGTCCCGAGAGATGCCGGGTTGAAGAGCAAGTACCTGAGACATCATACAGGTGAGCGGGATTCTAGATTTGAAGTTTTCGTGACCGCAAGGATCCATAACTCTTTGGTTCTTTCGGTAAAGTCACGTGGGTGTAAAAATAAAATAAAAAAATTAAATGAAACAAAAATGAAAACCGCTGAATTAAATCACGACGTTTCGGAGGCAACACACGCTTCCTTCAGCAGGTGTAAAAAAAAACACAGCAAAATTACTGCTGAAGGAAGCTTGTGTTGCCTCCGAAACGTCGTGATTAAATGTAGTTGTTTTCATTTTTGTTTTATTTTATTTATTTATTTTTACCTACGTGACTTTACCGAAAGAACGAATGAGTATGGGTGAGCGCGACTCTGAGGACCCCATTGGGCAATGCCTCACGAATGTTCACCTGTGAATGCTGGGTCACCTGTGCGTACCTGTGTAATCACCTGTGTGTGTGTTCACGTGTGTGTGTGTTCAACTGTGTGGGTTCGCGTGCGCGTGTGTTCATCTGTGTGTGATGACGTGTGTGTGTAGGTGTCCTCACCTGTGCGTGTTCACCTGTGCGTACCTGTGTAATCACCTGTGTGTGTTCACGTGTGTGTGTATGTTCACCTGTGTGTGATTACGTGTGTGATTACGTGTGTGTAAGTCACCTGTGTGCTCACCTGTGCGTGTTCACCTGTGCGTGTTCACCTGTGCGTGTTCACCTGTGCGTGTTCACGTGAGAGTTCACTTGTGTGTGTTCACGTGCGTGTGTGTTCACCTATGTGTAATGACGTGTGTGTGTGTAGGTCACCTGTGTGCTCACCTGTGCGTGTTCACCTGTGCGTGTTCACGTGAGAGTTCACCTGTGTGTGTTAATCTGCGTGTGTGAGTTCACCCGTGTGTGTGTTCACCTTTGTGTACGTGTGTTCAATTGTTGTTTGTGATCACGTGGGGAGCGGTGGTGCAGCGGTTAGCGCTACGCTGCGACCGGGCGGCTCGCCTTCGATTCCCACTCACGGCTAACACCAAGTGACGATTATTTGAAACGGCCCTGGGCCTCCCCTAGGTCGACTCAGCCTCAAATGAGCACCTGGTGCGGTGCGTTAACATCGCCAATAGGGAGACAAAGGCGGCAGGGCGTGGTGCTGGCCACCCACCCCCTCGTGTGCCGTGCCGGCCTTCATAGGTACGACTCGCGAACAGCACTTGCCCCAAAAGTCTGTTCAGGCTATACGGGGGATCTTTGTCTTTTGATAACGTGTGTGTGTAGGTCACCTGTTCTTCCCTCGGCAGTGCAGCGCTCACTACTACCGCCTGTACCACACCTCCCGTGACTGCACTACACCCGCTTGTGAGTGAACACACACATACACACACACACACACTGCCAACACACGAAGACAAAGATCCCCAGTGTAGACACGCAGACTGCAGGGGCAAGTGCTATCAGCTGGTAGCGTGGCCAGAGCCACTTCCGTTCTGATGTTTGAAGTCCTAAACCCAAGCAGGTACACATTTGAGGCTGAGTCGACCTAGGGGAGGCCCAGGACAGGTTCAGAGAGTCATCACTGCATTATTGTGATAATGGGGGTGATGGTGGTGGTGATGGTGGCGGTGTTGACGGTGGTGATGGTTATGATGGCATTTGTGTTGATTTGTGTTATGATGGCATTTGTGTTGTTGGTGCTAGTGATATTGATTACGATGGTGACGGAATTCGTGGCATTGATGGGGTTGATGGTTTTAGTATCGATGGTGTTGATGCTGATCGTGATTATGATGGTGATGATGTTGGTGACGGTGGTGATGGCTGTGATTATGATGTTGGTGATGTGTGTAATCCTGGTGACGATCATGATGCTGCTGATTGTGTTTATTATGGTGATGGCGGTGATGTTGATGGTGGTGATGTTGATGGTGGTGAGGGTGATTTTGATGGTGGTGATGGTGATGTTGATGATTAGGTTGACGGTGGTGATGTTGATGGTGGTGATGTTGATGGTAATGTTGATGGTGGTGATGTTGATGGTGATGTTGCTGGTGGCGATGTTGATGGTGATGTTGATGGTGGTGATGTTGATGGTGATGTTGCTTGTGGTGATGTTGATGGTGGTGATGTTGATGGTGGTGATGTTGATGGCAATGTTGATGGTGGTGATGTTGATGGTGATGTTGATGGTGATGTTGCTGGTGGTGATGTTGATGGTGATGTTGATGGTGGTGATGTTGATGTTGCTGGTGGTGATGTTGATGGTGGTGATGTTGATGGTGGTGAGGGTGAGGGTGATTTTGATGGTGGTGATGGTGATGTTGATGATTATTTTGACGGTGGTGATGTTGATGGTAATGTTGATGGTGGTAATGTTGATGGTGATGTTGCTGGTGGTGATGTTGATGGTGATGTTGATGGTGGTGATGGTGATGTTGCTGGTGGTGATGTTGATGGTGGTGATGTTGATGGTGATGTTGCTGGTGGTGATGTTGATGGTGGTGATGTTGATGGTGATGTTGCTGGTGGTGATGTTGCTGGTGGTGATGTTGATGGTGATGTTGCTGGTGGTGATGTTGATGGTGATGTTGATGGTGGTGATGTTGGTGGTGATGTTGATGGTGGTGACGTTGATGTTGCTGGTGGTGATGTTGATGGTGGTGACGTTGATGTTGCTGGTGGTGATGTTGATGGTGGTGATGTTGCTGGTGGTGATGTTGCTGGTGGTGATGTTGATGGTGGTGACGTTGCTCGTGGTGATGTTGATGGTGGTGATGTTGATGGTGGTGACGTTGATGTTGCTGGTGGTGATGTTGATGGTGATGATGTTGATGGTGGTGACGTTGATGTTGCTGGTGGTGATGTTGCTGGTGGTGATGTTGCTGGTGGTGATGTTGATGGTGGTGACGTTGATGTTGCTGGTGGTGATGTTGATGTTGATGGTGGTGATGTTGCTGGTGGTGATGTTGATGGTGGTGATGTTGCTGGTGGTGATGTTGATGGTGGTGATGTTGATGGTGGTGATGTTGATGGTGGTGATGTTGCTGGTGGTGATGTTGATCGTGGTGACGTTGATGTTGCTGGTGATGATGTTGCTGGTGGTGATGTTGATGGTGGTGACGTTGATGTTGCTGGTGGTGATGTTGATGGTGGTGATGTTGATCGTGGTGACGTTGATGTTGCTGGTGGTGATGTTGCTGGTGGTGATGTTGATGGTGGTGACGTTGATGTTGATGGTGATGATGTTGCTGGTGGTGATGTTGATGGTGGTGATGTTGATGGTGGTGACGTTGATGTTGCTGGTGGTGATGTTGCTGGTGGTGATGTTGCTGGTGGTGATGTTGCTGGTGGTGACGTTGATGTTGCTGGTGGTGATGTTGCTGGTGATGTTGATGGTGATGTTGATGTTGATGGTGGTGACGTTGTTGTTGCTGGTGGTGATGTTGCTGGTGATGATGTTGATGGTGGTGATGTTGCTGGTGGTGATGTTGCTGGTGGTGATGTTGATGGTGGTGATGTTGATGGTGGTGATGTTGCTGGTGGTGATGTTGATGTTGCTGGTGGTGATGTTGCTGGTGGTGATGTTGCTGGTGGTGATGTTGATGGTGGTGATGTTGCTGGTGGTGATGTTGATGGTGATGTTGATGGTGGTGATGTTGATGTTGCTGGTGGTGATGTTGCTGGTGGTGATGTTGCTGGTGGTGATGTTGCTGGTGATGATGTTGCTGGTGGTGATGTTGATGGTGATGTTGATGGTGGTGACGTTGATGTTGCTGGTGATGATGTTGCTGGTGATGATGTTTCTGGTGGTGACGTTGATGTTTCTGGTGATGATGTTCCCGTGTGCAGATTACAGGCGTTGTGCCCGACTGCTGTCTCGCCTGGCGGCGAGTCCAGTGTGCCGCGCCTAACAACACACTTCAACTTACACACTTACACTTACACACACACTTACACATACACACTTACACTTACACACACACTTACACACACTTACACACTTCAACTTAAACACACACTTACACTTACACACTTACAATTGCACACACTTACACTTACACACTTATACACACTTACACACACACACTTACACACACACTTACACACACACTTCCACTTACACACACACTTACACACGCATTTACACACACACTTACACTTTTACACTTACACACACTTACACACACTTACACTTACACACACACTTACACTTACACACACTTCCACTTACACACATTTACACACATACTTACACTTACACACACACACTTACACAAACTTACACACTTCCACTTACACACACACACACACACTTCCATTTACACACTTCCACTTACACACACTTCCACTTACATACTTACACACACACACACTTAGACACACACTTACACACTTACACACACTTACACACTTCCACTTACACACACTTCCACTTACACACTTACACTTACAGACACACACACTTACACACACTTCCACTTACACACACACTTACACACACACTTACACACACACTTACACTTACACACTTACACACACACTTACACACACTTCCACTTACACACACACTTACACGCACATTTACACACACACTTCCGCTTAGACACTTCCACTTACACACTTCCACTTACACACACACTTACACACACACTTGCACTTACACACACACTTGCACTTACACACACACTTGCACACACCTACACACACTTCCACTTACACACACACTTCCACTTACACACACTCACACACACACTTACACACTTACACTTACACACACACTTCCACTTACACACACTTACACTTACACACTTACACACACACTTCCACTTACACACACTTACACACACACTTGCACACTTACACGTACACACACACACTTCTACTTACACACACTTACACACACACACTTACACACACTAATACACACACACTTACACACACACACACACTTACACACACTTAAGCACTTACACACACACACTTGCACACACACTTACACACTTACAAACATACATCCACTTGCATACTTCCACTTGCACACTTCCATTTACACACACTTACACACACACTTGCACACTTACACGTACACACACACTTCCACTTACACACACTTACACACACACACTAACAGACACACACTTACGCACACACACTTACACACACTTCCACCTACACACTTACACACACACTTACACACACACTTACACACACTTACACACACACTTACACACACTTCCACTTACACACACACTTACACACACGCTTACACTTACACACACACTTATACACACTTACACTTACACACACTTACACACACTTACACTTACACAGACACTTCCACTTACACAGACACTTCAATTTACACACACACACACCTACACACACTTACACACACACTTACACACACTTACACACACTTCCACGCACTTACACACACACTTACACTTACACACACACACACTTACACACACTTACACTTACACATACTTACACACACACTTCCACTTACACACACTTAAACACACACACTTACACACACTTACACACACTCACACACACACTTACACTAACACACACTTCCACTTACTCACACACCTGCACACACACTTACACACAAACTTACACGCATTTACACACACTTCCACGCACTTACACACACACTTCCACTTACACACACTTCCACTTACACATACTTACACACACACTTCCACTTACACACACTTAAACACACACACACTTACATACACTTACACGTACACACACACTTACACTTACACACACTTACACACACACACTTACACACACACACTTACACATACACTTACACTTACTTACACACACTTACTTACACACACTTACACACACACTTACACACACACACTTCCACTTACACACACTTACACTTACACACTTACACACACACACACACTTACATGCACACACTTACATACACACACTTACACAGACACACTTACATATACACTTGCATACACATACTTAAATGCATACATACACACATACATACACACACACAAAGATAAAGACAAAGATCCCCCGTATAGCCTGAACAGACTGTAGGGGCAAGTGCGGTTAGCGAGCACCTATGAAGGCCGGCACGGTACACGAGGGGGTGGGTGGCCAGTACCACGCCCGGCCGCCTTTGTCTCCCTAGTGGCGATGCACCAGGTACTCATATGAGGCTGAGTGGACCCAGGGGAGGCCCAGGACCGGTTCAGATAATCGTCACCTGGTGCTGGCCACGAGCGTGAATCGAACCCGGGTCGCCGGGTTCGTAGCGCAGCGTAGCGCTAACCGCTACACTACCGCTCACATACACACACTCACACTTACTACATACACACACTCACACTTACTACATACACACACTCACACTTACTACATACACACACTCACACTTACATACACACACTCACACTTACTACATACACACACTCACACTTACTACATACACACACTCACACTTACATACACACACACACTTACTACATACACACACTTACATACACACTCACACTTACATACACACACTCACACTTACATACACACACTCACATACACACTTACACATACACTTACACATACACTTACACACATACTTACATAGATACTTATATACATACACACTCGCGTAGATACATACACACGTACACACGTACATACATACATACGTACAAACTTACACATACTTACACGCACACGTCCACATATACAAAGACACATACATGCCTACATGCACACACACACACCTACACATACACTCTTATATACGCATACACAACTACTCACATATACAAACAAGCATGCGCATATACAAAGACAAATACACACACGTATACACATCACGCCTCACCGCTAATGCTTCCCCAGTCCTGACGTTTACACACCGCACCAGGTACTCATTTATGGCTGAGTCGACCTAGGGGAGGCCCAGGACCGGTTCAGATATAATCGTCACTGATGTTGGGCCGTGAGCGGGAATCGAACCCGGGTCGCGTTACACCGCAAGGACAAAGATCCCCCGTATAGCCTCCACAGACCATTGGGGCAAGTGCCGGTTCTGAAAGTCAGCAAGCGCCTGACTTTCAGAACCGGCAGTCGAGCCTCAAATCGGTTACCGGTTTAACGGTTACCGGTTTCACCTACCGCGGTGCACACGTAACGCCACGTACATTTGCTCAGCCATATGGCCACGCGGTATCGTTGTGCTGTTAGCGAGCACCTATTAGGGCCGGCAGCGCTCACGCCTGGCCGACCCTTGTCTCATCGGCGCTGATGCCCATAGCCAGGCCACCACGCTTCACGTGACAACTGTGTTAATAAGGCTGCTGTGTAGGGTGGAGAAGGGTCTACGACACGCGCACACACGCACACATTTTACTTGCGCAGAAGATCCATTTGAGGCCGAGTCGACCTGAGAATGGCCCACGCCAGCAGCAAATATTCCAACTCGCGGGGCGGCAATGAAACACCGGTGACCCCCGCCTCGTTCGTTTTCTCCCGGCGCCTCGTCGCTCATTTGATGCCGAGTCGACCTAGGGGAGGCGCGCGGGCCCGTTCCGGTCGGGCACAAACGTAAGGCCAACTCCCACAGCGACAAACGTTTCACAGCGCTCACGACAACGCAACAGGACGGGTGGAAAGGGCCCTGCAGGGGTGTGGTAGCGCCTCTCAGCGAGAAGGAGCCTGGGTTCGATTCCCGACTCGGGTGCCTCTCTGTGTGCAGTTCTTATGTTCTACCCCTGTTCTGTAGAGTGTGAGTGGAGTTTGTATGATCTACCCCTGTTCTACAGAGTGAGTGAGTGGAGTTTGTGTGATCTCCCCCTGTTCTACAGAGGGAGAGTGAGTGGAGTTTGTATGATCTCCCCCTGTTCTACAGAGTGAGTGAGTGGAGTTTGTGTGATCTCCCCCTGTTCTGCAGAGTGAGTGAGTGGAGTTTGTATGATCTCCTTCTGTTCTACAGAGTGAGTGAGTGGAGTTTGTATGATCTACCCCTGTTCTACACAGTGAGTGAGTGGAGTTTGTATGATCTCCCCCTGTCCTACAGAGTGAGTGAGTGGAGTTTGTATGATCTCCCCCTGTTCTACAGAGTGAGTGAGTGGAGTTTGTATGATCTAGCCCTGTTCTACACAGTAAGTGAGTGGAGATTGTATGATCTCCCCCTGTTGGACAGAGTGAGTGAGTGGAGTTTGTATAATCTTCCCCTGTTCTGTAGAGTGAGTAAAAGGAGTTTGTATGATCTCCCCCTGTTCTACAGAGTGAGTGAGTGGAGTTTGTATGATCTCCCCCTGTTCTACAGAGTGAGTGGAGTTTGTATGATCTACCCCTGTTCTACAGAGTGAGTGAGTGGAGTTTGTATGATCTCCCCCTGTTCTACAGAGTGAGTGGAGTTTGTATGATCTACCCCTGTTCTACAGAGTGAGTGAGTGGAGTTTGTATGATCTCCCCCTGTTCTACAGAGTGAGTGAGTGGAGTTTGTGTGATCTCCCCCTGTTCTACAGAGTGAGAGTGACTGGAGTTTGTATGATCCTCCCCTGTTCTACAGAGTGAGTGAGTGGAGTTTGTATGATCTCCCCCTGTTCTACAGAGTGAGTGAGTGGAGTTTGTATGATCTCCCCCTGTTCTACAGAGTGAGTGGAGTTTGTATGATCTCCCCCTGTTCTACAGAGTGAGTGGAGTTTGTATGTTCTCCCCCTGTTCTACAAAGTGAGTGAGTGGAGTTTGTATGATCTCTTCCTGTTCTGTAGAGTGAGCGAGTGGAGTTTGTATGATCTACCCCTGTTTTGTAGAGTGAGTGAGTGGAGTTTGTATGATCTCCCCCTGTTCTACAGAGTGAGTGAGTGGAGTTTGTATGATCTCCCCCTGTTCTACAGAGTAAGAGTGAGTGGAGTTTGTATGATCTTCCCCTGTTCTACAGAGTGAGTGAGTGGAGTTTGTATGATCTCCCCCTGTTCTACAGAGTAAGAGTGAGTGGAGTTTGTATGATCTCCCTCTGTTCTACAGAGTGAGTGGAGTTTGTATGTTCTACCCCTGTTCTGTAGAGTGAGTGAGTGGAGTTTGTATGATCTCCTCCTGTTCTACAGAGTGAGTGAGGGGAGTTTGTATGATCTCCCCCTGTTCTACAGAGTGAGTGAGTGGAGTTTGTATCATCTCCCCCTGTTCTACAGAGTAAGAGTGAGTGGAGTTTGTATGATCTTCCCCTGTTCTACAGAGTAAGAGTGAGTGGAGTTTGTCTGATCTCCCCCTGTTCTACAGAGTGAGTGAGGGGAGTTTGTATGATCTCCCCCTGTTCTACAGAGTGAGTGAGTGGAGTTTGTATGATCTCCCCCTGTTCTACAGAGTAAGTGAGTGGAGTTTGTATGATCTCCCCCTGTTCTACAGAGTAAGAGTGAGTGGAGTTTGTATGATCTTCCCCTGTTCTACAGAGTGAGTGAGTGGAGTTTGTATGATCTCCCCCTGTTCTACAGAGTAAGAGTGAGTGGAGTTTGTATGATCTCCCTCTGTTCTACAGAGTGAGTGGAGTTTGTATGTTCTACCCCTGTTCTGTAGAGTGAGTGAGTGGAGTTTGTATGATCTCCTCCTGTTCTACAGAGTGAGTGAGGGGAGTTTGTATGATCTCCCCCTGTTCTACAGAGTGAGTGAGTGGAGTTTGTATCATCTCCCCCTGTTCTACAGAGTAAGAGTGAGTGGAGTTTGTATGATCTTCCCCTGTTCTACAGAGTAAGAGTGAGTGGAGTTTGTCTGATCTCCCCCTGTTCTACAGAGTGAGTGAGGGGAGTTTGTATGATCTCCCCCTGTTCTACGGAGTGAGTGAGTGGAGTTTGTATGATCTCCCCCTGTTCTACAGAGTGAGTGAGTGGAGTTTGTATGATCTCCCCCTGTATGATCTCCTCCTGTTCTCCAGAGTGAGTGAGTGGAGTTTGTATGATCGCCCCCTGTTCTACAAAGTGAGTGAGTGGAGTTTATGTGATCTCCCCCTGTTCTACAGAGTGAGTGGAGTTTGTATGATCCCCCCCTCTTCTACAGAGTAAGAGTGAGTGGAGTTTGTGTGATCTCCCCCTGTTCTACAGAGTGAGAGTGAGTGGAGTTTGTGTGATCTCCCCCTGTTCTACAGAGTGAGTGGAGTTTGTATGATCCCCCCCTCTTCTACAGAGTAAGAGTGAGTGGAGTTTGTGTGATCTCCCCCTGTTCTACATAGTGAGTGAGTAGAGTTTGTGTGATCTCCCCTGTTCTACAGAGTGAGTGAGTGAGTTTGTATGATCTCCCCCAGTTCTACAGAGAGAGTGAGTGGAGTTTGTGTGATCTCCCCCTGTTCTGCAGTCTGAGTGGGGTTTGTATTTTCTCTCCCCCTGTTCTGCATGGGTTTTCTCGATTTCCTCCCATAGCTAACCCCAAAGTGAATAAATGACCCTGCAAATGACTCAATTTGGATCACACAGCAGCAACAGTAGCAACCGCAACGTCGGCTCCCCCTATGACTACGACAGCCTTGGCAGGGCCCTCCTGATCAACGAGTCTTGAGACTCAGTGAGGCTCTCCTGGGTTAAACTAGCATCATAATACCCTTCACAGCAATACATGGGCTCCTCTACTTATGAACGAGTTAGGTTCCAGAGATCTGTTTGTAAGTCGATTCGAAACGTGCTGTACGGCATGTACACTAAACACGGGGAATGGCTTAAAGGTTGTATAATCTCCTGTAGATGTAGATGCCACTGGTTCTTCACGTTCTGTAGATGCCACTGGTTATTCACGTTCTGAAGATGTAGATGCCACTGGTTCTTAATGTTCTGTAGATGTAGATGCCACTGGTTCTTCATGTTCTGTACATGTAAATGCCACTGGTTCTTCACGTTCTGCAGATGTAGATGCCACTGGTTCTTCACGTTCTGTAGATGTAGATGCCACTGGTTCTTCACGTTCTGAAGATGTAGATGCCACTGGTTCTTCACGTTCTGAAGATGTATATGCCACTGGTTCATCCCGTTCTGAAGATGTAGATGCCACTGGTTCTTCACGTTCTGAAGATGTAGATGCCACTGGTTCTTCACGTTCTGTAGATGTAGATGCCACTGGTTCTTCACGTTCTGAAGATGTAGATGCCACTGGTTCTTCACGTTCTGTAGATGCAGATGCCACTGGTTCTTCACGTTCTGAAGATGTAGATGCCACCACCGCCATCTATTGCGCGGCGGTTGAACTTACGACTCTCAGTGCCAACAGGCATCTGGGCATACGGACAAGTTTGTTCGTATCTCTGAAAGTTTGTAAGTCGACCGTTCGTAAGTAGAGGAGTCCGTGTACATTTAAACATTAAAGTAATTTCACATTCAATACACGATCGTACGCACATCAACATCAGAGCCAACACCTTTGGCGATTAGCGCTGCTGGCTACTCCGTACGGTGCGAAATAAGTTCATCGTACAGTACACGCATACAGCACACATTGCATATGCAGTACACATTGCATTACGCGTACAGGACACATTACAGTACACATGCAGTACCATACACATCACACTGAGCAGCACACGAACATGGATAAAGACCTACAATTGGGGTGAGTATGATGATGATGATCATCATCAGAAGCAGTAATCGCCGTTATGTAGCTCTGCCATATGAATCATGATTCATATGATGATCATCAACCATCATTGACGTTGATCTGAGTCACAAATCGTATCACGTTATGTGGCGATGCTGCTGCTGCTGCGTTGGCAGTGCGGCACAAACAACAACAAACTCAACACATTCATCAATAACAATAATCCTGTGTGTGGCGAGATGTTGACTACCTCGCCTGGTATACAGGAGGTCGTGTCGGTTCGATCCCGACCCTAACAATGCCTGCTGTATATTTAGAGTTCGCATGTATCTCTCTCTCTTTCCCCGTGTTTGTTTTTCTCTCCCCGGGTCCACCGGGTTTTCCCTCCACATTTACAATCAAGATTCGTTTAGGAGTATTTGGCTGCTATACATCTCCACGTGATGAGCCACTTCGTTGAGCTATCATTTGTGGCCAGGTCGCTTCTGGAAAAAAGCCATACAGCTCAGTGGGCCTTGCCTGGTCAAATAAAACTTTATTTTACGTTGCCTCTTTTATATAATACTCGCCTTTTGCCCGTCCAAGGAATGGGTGGATTTCAGTTAACCTGAAACTTGCAAGCGAACAGCAGAGCGCGACGTGATATATTCATTGCATCAATTCGCGTGCAATTTGTAAGGGCGCATTGACACAGACCTATTTCATTTTAAGGTTTATAATCCCTTGTTCATCATAACGTCCTTTTTACTTTGATGTCTCAACAACAGCGTGACGGAGATCACGTGACGTGAGGGTTCTGCGTTTGTAGTGAGGGTGAGATCACGTGACGTGAGGGTTCTGCCTTTGTAGTGAGGGTGAGATCACGTGACGTGAGGGTTCTGCCTTTGTAGTGAGGGTGAGATCACGTGACGTGAGGGTTCTGCCTTTGTAGTGAGGGTGAGGATCACGTGACGTGAGGGTTCTGCCTTTGTAGTGAGGGTGAGATCACGTGACGTGAGGGTTCTGCCTTTGTAGTGAGGGTGAGATCACGTGACGTGAGAGTTCTGCCTTTGTAGTGAGGGTGAGATCACGTGACGTGAGGGTTCTGCCTTTGTAGTGAGGGTGAGTTCACGTGACGTGAGGGTTCTGCCTTTGTAGTGAGGGTGAGATCACGTGACGCGAGGGTTCTGCCTTTGTAGTGAGGGTAGTTCACGTGACGTGAGGGTTCTGCCTTTGTAGTGAGGGTGAGATCACGTGACGTGAGGGTTCTGCCTTTGTAGTGAGGGTGAGGATCACGTGACGTGAGGGTTCTGCCTTTGTAGTGAGGGTGAGATCACGTGACGTGAGAGTTCTGCCTTTGTAGTGAGGGTGAGATCACGTGACGTGAGGGTTCTGCCTTTGTAGTGAGGGTTGTGAGTTGACGCCGAGGAGGGGGGAGGAGGCGCCTCGCCCCCCCCCATGTGGAGTGACGTCACCCACTCATGATTATTAATGTAGGGGCTGTTCGATGTGGAGTGACGTCACCTGCTCATGATTATTAATGAGGGGGGGGGGGTCCATCTGGAGGACGTCACTTGTTCATGATTATTAATGAGGGGGACTGTTCGACGTGGAGTGACGTCACCTGCTTATGATTATTAATTGGGGGGGGGGGGTCCATGTGGAGGACGTCACTTGTTCATGATTATTAATGAGGGGGCCTGGCCGACGTGGAGTGACGTCACGCGCGGGACACACAGACATTCTTGGCTCATTATAGTAGTCAATAGCAGTGGATTGTTCACGGCTGATTGTTGCCTCATTTATATAAAACATATGTATGAGGCAACGTTTCGGATTATGGCACTTCTTCATAGCCCGCGCAGTACGTGCTACTAAACAGGGGTCGTAAGCCAAGTGGTGGATATTATTATAGCAGAGAAGCTGCTTGGGATTTGTACCCTCTAGGGAGTCTCTTTATCCAGCAGTGGATTGATCACGGCTGATTGCTGTCTGTAACCGTTTGCAGATGACAACTGCACGTGTTGGGACTTCTCCAGACTGCCAAGTGCCTTTTCACAACACGAGAGAAGAGAGGGAGATGGAGGGAGAGCACGGAGAGGAAGAGATGACGCCGTGACTTATGATGTCACTTGAGGGGCGTGACTTACGATGTCACTTGAGGGGCGTGACTTACGATGTCGGTTGAGGGGCGTGACTTATGATGTCACTTGAGGGGCGTGACTTACGATGTCACTTGAGGGGCGTGACTTACGATGCCGGTTGAGGGGCGTGACTTACGATGCCGGTTGAGGGGCGTGACTTACGATGTCACTTGAGGGGCGTGACTTACGATGTCACTTGAGGGGCGTGACTTAAGACGTCGGTTGAGGGGCGTGACTTACGATGTCGGTTGAGGGGCGTGACTTACGATGTCACTTGAGGGGCGTGACTTACGATGTCACTTGAGGGGCGTGACTTACGATGCCGGTTGAGGGGCATGACTTACGATGTCACTTGAGGGGCGTGACTTACGATGCCGGTTGAGGGGCGTGACTTACGATGTCACTTGAGGGGCGTGACTTACGATGCCGTTTGAGGGGCGTGACTTACGATGTCGGTTGAGGGGCGTGACTTACGATGTCACTTGAGGGGCGTGACTTACGATGCCGGTTGAGGGGAGTGACTTACGATGTCACTTGAGGGGCGTGACTTACGATGTCGGTTGAGGGGCGTGACTTACGATGTCACTTGAGGGGCGTGACTTACGATGTCACTTGAGGGGCGTGACTTACGATGTCACTTGAGGGGCGTGACTTACGATGTCACTTGAGGGGCGTGACTTGCGATGTGGGTTCGGAAGCCGTGCGAACGTTTACATAACAGAAAATGTTTTATTTTCCTATGTAAAAAAAAAAATTAGAAAGGGCCACTCTAGTTTGTCGATTCCAAGGCTGGAGTAGTAGCGATGTCGTCTCTCGTAATGCGTGGTAGTCGTGTTGTAGCGGTGATGTCGTGTACACATGGTGTAGTAGAAGTAGATTGTCAGTGATTATCTTCATCAGTCATCATCGATATACTGTGGAATTAATCTACTCGTGAAACCGTGACGTAGTCTGCAACGCAATCGCTTTTTAGTATTCAGCAGAGCATGCGTTTGCTGATGAGTACCAGTGAAGGTGACACCAGTACAACTGTACTAAACGTAAGCTAAACGTTTTACAATGGTATCAGGTAAAGGCCCCACTGAGCTATAAATGTGCACGTGATAAGCCACTTCGCTGAGCTATCATTTGTGGCGAGGCAGCTTCTGAAAAAGAGCTGCATTGCTCAGCGAGCATTACTTGGTGAAAAGAGTTGAGTAAAGAATAGTTTCGTGGGTCGAAGCCGGTTCAGAGTTTGCTCGCTTAAACACACTCTGCTGGCTGCTAATACTCATATAATAAGCCAAGAATGTGTGTGTGTGTCCCGCGCGTGACGTCACTCCACATGAAGCCCCCCTCATTAATAATCATGAGTGGGTGACGTCACTCCACATGCCGCACCCCTCCCCAATAACCATGAGGGAGTGACGTCACTCCACATGCCGCACCCCTCCCCAATGACCATTAACGGGTGACGTCGCTCCACATGGGGCAACCCCCCCCCCCTCATTAATAATCATGAGCTGAACAATTTTTCTATCGAATATTTCAGATTTACCTGGACGGGCCGACAAACTGGTGGATAATGTTGGTCCGGAAAGCAGCGAAGTGGGCCCATGGACTAGATCACACATTTGTATTTTTACGCAGTGACTAAATTATTTCCAGCGACTCCTCTGCTTACGAACGAGTTATGTTCCAGAGGTCTATTCATAAGTCGATTCCCAACTTTACTCCCGTCGATTCCAAACGTGTTATGGCGTCTACACTAAACACGGGGGAATGCCTTTAAAAAAATTGTACAAATCTTCCGTATATGTAGATGCCACTGGTTCTTTCACGTTCTGCAGATGTAGATGCCACTGGTTCTTTTCACGTTCTGCAGATGTAGATGCCACCACCCCCATCTATTCATTGCGCGGCGGTTGAACTTACGACTCTCAGTCCGAACAGGCAACTGGACATACGGACGGGTTTGTTCGTATCTGTGAAAGTTCGTAAGTCGAATGTTCGTAAGTAGAGGAGTCCCTGTAATTTGAATTCGACCCATGCTGCTCCACACCAACGGAGAGTGGATATATTGCGTGAATTTAAAAACAGAATTGGCCTTTTGTCCCAATGTAGCAGGACCAGGGGCGGAGCCAGGATTTTCAGCCCGGGGTGACATTCAACAAATGTTAATTTCAAGAATGATTTAGAGAGAGTCAGGCTGTTGAACTTAGACGCCACCGGTTGGCGACACACTCTGACAATGCAGTTGCACGGAGTCCGCCAGACCGAATGTCGTACACTTATACGCAGAATGTTTCAGATTTTCGATGTTTTAAACATTTTTTCTTGGGTGACAATTGTCTACCCTGTCATCCCCCTGGCTCCGCCCCTGAGCAGGACCCTCCTGTAAAGGAGTATTGAGCCTCAGTGGGGTTCTTCTGGGCAAACATAGGACTTCAGTCACCACTGACTAGCATCGAGACCCAATGACTTACATGTAGATGCATTCATAATATAACATTTACGTGTTAAACAATATAAATACATATTGGGGTATAAAGACGCCTAAGACTCACAACGTATCGAGAAGCTTACATGGAAACCAATAGACTTACAGACAGATCCATAGACTCGCGGTGACCCAATGACTTACATAGACACCTATAGGCATATATCGAGAATATTGACTCACATAGAGAGAGACCCAATGACGTACATGGATACCTATAGACATACACAGAGGCCTGCTCACTCATGGAGACTTGAGTTGTGGCTAAACTGGGTGCTCAAGTCTAACGAGTAGATAGATGGTGTCAGCCCAGCTGCCAAACACTACATTAAAACACACACACATACAACCTCAGCTGGTTAAATTATTTCTGTAGTTTTCACAAGAATTTGGCTAAATTCCAACTCGGAGCAGTGAAATAAAAAAATGTACATTGGCTTGAGTGCCAGGGGTCAAAACAATGTCAACAATGGGCGTTTAAAAATATTTCTACATGCAGGGTGGCCTAAAAGTCAGGACACAGGGTCAGTATGCAGGGTGGCATAAAAGTCAGGACAAATAGGGTTATTACATTTATTTCAACAAATCGTTCAACCTAACTTCCATTAACATGACTGAATGCTGCACGAATTCTCTTTTGAAATTAATTTCGGACTTTTTAAAAATAAAAGATGACAGTTTTAACCTTTTAACACTTCTCAATCATCTTCCGTCTCAATTCCAATTCATTAAATTTTTAAACGTCATCTGAAAAAGAAGAATAAATATTAATTTTGATTTAAAGCTTTCGTGACTGCAGGGACTTATATTCTTGGTTCTTTCGGTAAAGTCACGTAGAAGGGAAACGATCAAATAATACAAATATAAAACAATACAATTCTCACGACGAGAAGATGGATTCTGGCTTAGCAATCATTGGAAGGATATGATTAACCATTTCGGGTCTTAATTGATTGATCACGCTTACGGTGGCTTTCAGACCGCATCCATTATTTTCGTCTCCCCCCTCCTCTTTTCCGAACATAGATGGACTCGCCCATCTGAATAACTGCCAAATCGCTCTCCGTGGTGCTAAGGTTATAAAAACACCGCCACTTTTTTCAAAATTTCTTGCTGTGGTTTTCACACCTGATGATGATTGCTTGTGTTGCAGTCGAAACGTCGTGAGAATTGAATTGTTTAATATTTTTATTATTTTATTGTTTCCCTTCTACGTGACTTTACCGAAAGAACCAAGAATAAGAAATATATAGATATAAATAATGACAATAGATACGATATTAACTGATAATAATAATAAGCAATTTGTTTTAATGCCAGTGTTAAAATTAAAGAACCCTACGTGTCCTGACTTTTGGGCCACCCTGTATAAAGTCAAAGACCGTCCGTGTAGCCTTAACAGCCTGTTGGGGCAAGTGCTGTTAGCGACCATCTATGAAGGCCGGCACGGCACGTGAGGGGGTGGGTGGCCAGCAACTACGCCCGGCCGCCTTTGTCTCCCTAGTGGCGACGTGTACACACCCCACCATTTGAGGCTGAGTCGACCTAGGGGAGGCCCAGGGCCGGTTCAGATAATCGTCACTGATGTTGGCCGTGAGCGGGAATGGAACTCGGGTCGCCGGGTAGCGCTAACCGCGACCCCACCGCTCCCCGATGGCCACCCTGTATATACACACACCCACACACAAGAGAAATCGAGATGATGTCGACTTAAAGTGTTAGCGCCAGCGGGCCACTGGCGGCCCCTGGTGGGCCTTTGGTGTGGCCCCTGACAATTCACAAATATGAAAACACCGCCCATGGTGCTGTCAAACGCCCCAAACGGTCGCGAATGCGTGGCGACCCTCACACATCGATGATGTCTTATTGGCGAAACTTCCACTCCCTCCGGAACCCTCTCTCTGAAAACGAGTGAAGAATATCGCTGGCGTGCTCTCGTGATTCCCAGAGGTGATTCTCAGAGATGATTCCCAGAGATGATTCCCAGAGATGATTCCCAGAGATTATTCCCAGAGATTATTCCCAGAGGTGATTCCCAGAGGTGATTCTCAGAGATCATTCCCAGAGATGATTCCCAGAGATAATTCCCAGAGATTATTCCCAGAGATGATTCTCAGAGGTGATTCTCAGAGATGATTTCCAGAGATGATTCTCAGAGATGATTCCCAGAGATGATTCCCAGAGATGATTCCCAGAGATTATTCTCAGAGATGATTCCCAGAGATGATTCTCAGAGATGATTCCCATAGGTGATTCTCAGAGATGATTCCCAGAGATGATTCTCAGAGATGATTCTCAGAGGTGATTCCCAGAGATGATTCTCAGAGATGATTCTCAGAGATTATTCTCAGAGGTGATTCCCAGAGATGATTCTCAGAGATGATTCCCAGAGGTGATTCCCAGAGATGATTCCCAGAGATGATTCTCAGAGATTATTCCCAGAGATGATTCCCAGAGATGATTCCCAGAGATGATTCCCAGAGACGATTCTCAGAGATGATTCCCAGAGATTATTCTCAGAGATGATTCTCAGAGATGATTCCCAGAGATTATTCTCCGAGATGATTCCCAGAGATGATTCCCAGAGATGATTCCCAGAGATTATTCTCAGAGATGATTCCTAGAGATGATTCCTAGAGATGATTCCCAGAGATTATTCTCAGAGATGATTCCCAGAGATTATTCGCAGAGGTGATTCCCAGAGATTATTCTCAGAGGTGATTCCCAGAGATTATTCTCAGAGATGATTCCCAGAGATGATTCCCAGAGGTGATTCCCAGAGATTATTCTCAGAGGTGATTCTCAGAGATGATTCCCAGAGATGATTCCCAGAGATGATTCCCAGAGATTATTCTCAGAGATGATTCCCATAGATGATTCTCAGAGATGATTCTCAGAGATTATTCTCAGAGATGATTCTCAGAGATGATTCTCAGAGATGATTCCCAGAGATGATTCTCAGAGATGATTCCCAGAGATGATTCCCAGAGATCATTCTCAGAGGTCATTCCCAGAGATTATTCTCAGAGATGATTCTCAGAGATTATTATCAGAGATGATTCCCAGAGATGATTCTCAGAGATGATTCCCAGAGATGATTCTCAGAGATGATTCCCAGAGGTGATTCCCAGAGATGATTCTCAGAGATTATTCCCATAGATGATTCCCAGAGATGATTCCCATAGATGATTCTCAGAGGTGATTCCCAGAGATTATTCCCAGAGATCTTAGTCCTCGTGATGCTGAGAAATCGGAGCTCCCGTTGCATCCGCTTCCCCGTGACGCCCCGCCCCCCGCCCCCCGCCCCGCCCCCCGCCCTCGGTCTCACCTACGCGGTGGTGCACTGCTCGCTGCGCCAAGCTGCGAGGCGCCGCCCCGTCACCACCCTCGCCTCTTGACGACATCCGCACCTGGAGTGACACAGGCAGCCGCGTGCCGCACGCGGCGAGGCCGATTGGTTTGCGTCGCATCGCCGCGCGCGTGCGTCGTAGGAGCGGTCGTGGGAGCGGTGGGTGTAGCGGTTAGCGCAGCGCTGCGCTTCGAAGCCCGGCCACCCGGGTTCGATCCACGCTCACGGCCAACACCCAGTGACGGTTATCTGAACCGGACCTGGGCCTCCCCTAGGTCGACTCGGCCTCAAATGAGAACGAGGGAGAAGTGGCAATGTCGTACAAGCCTCCAAAAGACACGGGCCGCCCCCCCTTCGTGTAGCCTTAACAGACCGCTAGGGGCAAGTGCTGTGCGTGAGGACCTGTGAAGGTCCGGCACGGCACACGAGGGGGTGGGTGGCCAGCACCAGGCCCGGCCGCCTTTGTCTCCCCAGTGGCGATGCTTTACACACCGCACCAGGTAATTATTCGCCACCGTTCTTGCTGCCTGATATTGTCACTACCAGCGAAACGTCGTACCTCCAAATTGGTGCTGCTGCTGCTGCTACTGAAGGAGTGAATAATATATCGGCCACATTTGTTCACCGCGTGGTAACTATCCATAGGCTGCCGTGTCGGGTGGAGGAAGAGTGCACGACACAGAGATTTAACTGGCGTGGCGATCTGACCCCCTTCCGATCTGACCCCCTTCCGAAAAATTGTTCCATCATGAATCGGAAATAAATAAATGTCACCACCACCATCACCACCGCCACCACCACCATTATCATCATCGTGTTGCGTCCGAAACGTCGTCATTTATGTTTGTTTTATTTCTACCTACCACGTGACTTTACCGAAAGAACCAAAGAGTGTTGGATTTCTGCAGTCACGAAAGCTTCAAATCAAGATCATCATCACCACCATCATCATCACCAAGGCTAGAAGTTCAGGCCTGGGAGGACGCGTGATTTTTAATGTGAGCTCGCTTCCGTGACCGCGGCGACGATGATGATGATGTACCGGCTCCTGGGTCCATGTGCCTGCTTCTGTGCCACGCTACAGCTGCTGCTGCTGTGCGATGTCTGGTCTTGGGCTGCTGCTGCTGCTGCTACTGCTGCTGCTACCGTTGTTTCTGTGTATCGGTGTTTGCGATATCGAGGCTGCTTCATAGGCGTCGTTCGTGTTCGTGTCTCCGCGTGCTCGCCTGACGCAGCGATTGTCCGGGTGCGGTTTTTTTTTCTTCCGCTCGAAACCTCCCCGCGTGGACGGAGTAAAGCGACGCGTGGGGAGACGAATCCTCAAGACCCTTCTCAAGTTTGTGGGTGGGCGGTGGCGGTGGTGGGGGTGGTGGGAGGGGATTCTGGAAATGTCAAGCTATTTAAACAGTGCCCCTCCCCCGCCCCCCCCCGCCCCCCCCCCCCGTACATTGATGAATTTGAATCAATAATCAGATTAATTCGATGATGTATGATTTTTTTGTTGTACCCGTCGATTATCAATAAGATGTGCGCGATAATATGAATGCATCGATTAAACCTCGTGTTGCCACCTCTGCGGTACAGAAATCCGGGACTCGTTGCATTGACGGATTGATTCGTTTCTTTTTTAATCAATAATTATCAGCTTCATCCCATAGCTATATGTCTTAGCCCGTTAAACGTCAATGCGATGCGCATTTTAGGTGGTCTCAAGTGGAGTCTGCAGGGTCGGGGAGCGGTTGACGAAATCCCCTCCCTCACCCCCCAAACTCCTTGGACCCCGCCACTGCACCGTGATTCGTGTTGGAGTATTTGGGGCTGAACTCCAGAAAATATTTTCCCCGGCCTCGCCCTTATTGTTTGCACTTCCCCCCCCCTACCCCCACCCCCACCCCCGCCCCCCCCCCCAAATCAATTAACGGTAAATAGATCCACCCATCATCAGCAGCGGCACGGCGTCAATGTCGTGGTGGCCGTTGTTATAATTTGAACTGTAAGACTGCTGCCGGTAGAACACCGATGAGGGTAAGGAGCGTCATCGGTGACAACAAACGCCATCAGTGCCGTCCACAGTGTCGGTATGTCACGTGAACAGAACATGCCAATAGGTTTGTTTACGTTTACACGACAAAACCTTACTATATTCATATTCTTAGCTCTTTTGGTAAAGTCACGTTGAAGGGAAACAATAAAATAATAAAAAATATATAAAACAATAAAAATTCTCACGACGTTTCGACCATAACACAAACGGTCGTCATCAGGTGAAACGTCGTGAGAATTTTTATTGTTTTATATATATTTTATTATTTTATTGTTTCCCTTCAACGTGACTTTACCGAAAGAGCTAAGAATATGAATTACTGCAGTCACGAAAGCTTTAAATCAAAATAAAACCTTACTAATTGGCCGTGTCGGGTGTTGGCGGGTTTAACGACACAGCGATATCTAGATTTGAAGTTTTCGTGACTGCAGGGATCCATACTCTTTGGTTCTTTCGGTAAAGTCACCACGTGGGTATAACATAAATTAAATCACGACGTCTCGATTGCAACACAAGCAATCATCATCAGGTGGTTTTCTGGGAAAACCGCCTGATGATGATTTGCAATCGAAACGTCGTGATTACATTTATTTTATTCTACACCTACGCGACTTTACCGAACGAACCAAAGAGTATGGACACAGTGATATATTTACGCGATTTAACCACCACCCCCCCCCCCCCCAAAAAAAAAAGAACCCTTTTTATATTATGGATGATATTGGCCGCGAAAGCCTCCTACGCCTGATCATCGGTGCCACTCACGCGCGTGTGGCGTCATGGGGAGCGCGCTAGGACTCGCGATCCCAGAGGTCACCGGTTCGCTCCGATCTCCAGGCGCGGCACTTGAAAGAATGTCGACGTCTCGAGCTCCGAAGCTACCACCCGAGCCCTGAACCGCAGCTCGAAAACTCGCCCCCAGGGGCTCCAGGCGGCGCGTGCGGCTCTTGAAGGGACTTCGTGACGTTGCCTGCTTATTGTTTCAGCCCTTCTTGTTCTTTGGGTTTCTGAACCCTGCACCAGCCATTGCCCTCCTGTCAACTCGATCCATAATCATAACCCTATGCCTAGTTCTAACCCCAGCCCCGAGCTCTAGAGCCAAGCCTTGCTCTGTTCATAACATAACAGGGATCGAACCGAGGCTGTGAGTACATGTCGGAGTTGGCCGGTTCGGTGAAATAATTCCTCCTTCTCGTCGAATTAACATCATCCTCATCGTCATCAGCATCGCCACCATGATCATCATCATCGCCATCATCATCATCATCGTGACCATCATCATTACCGCCATCATTGTCATCGCCACCATCATCATCATCACCCGAATCACTATCACCATCAATGCAATGATAGATTGTACGATGTTTAAATCCCATGGGATTCTTCATCATCCAACGCCAAAGTTCGCTAAAACTCTCTCTATCCACTGCTGGATGAAGGCCGTGATTGCTGTGGCAGTCATGGGGGTTTTCTAACCATACTTCACCATTTCAATGGGGATAGTCAAAGGGGGGGGGGGGTGGGGTTCAGTTAAAACTCGCCACTGATGTTAGCCGTGGCGGGAATCGAACGCAGGTGACCATCTTCACAGCGCGGTGGCGCTAACCACTGCGCCACCGCTCTGCACATGATACCAGCACACACGGGCGCGCGCATATGCACAAAGACAAAGATTTCCCCTATAGCCTCAACAGACTCTTGGGGAAAGTACTTTTGTAGGGCACTAATGAAGGCCGGCACGGCGCACGAGGAGGTGGGTGGCCTGCACTACGCCCGGCCGCTTTTGTCTCCGCAGTGGCGATGTTTACACACCGCACTAGGTACTCATTTAAGGCTGAGTCGGCCTAGGCGAGGCCCAGGACCGGATCAGATCATCATTAACTGGCGCTGGCCGTGAGCCGGAATCGAACTCAGGTCCCCGGGTTCGTAGCGCAGCGTTGCGCTCACCGCTACACTCACCACCACCACCACTTTCACCTCCTCTCCCCACAGCCCCTCCCCCCCATCACACCCCCATCACACCCCCCCTCCCCGCAAGCAATGCCCCCCAACGTTGTGAATTATCAACACGGCAGCATCCAAAACTCGCCAGCAGCTGCGTGCGACTAAATGTTTCATTGGGCCGCGTGGTGACGCCGTCACGAGGCTCACACCTAACGCGTGAGTCTCACGTCCAATGCGTGAGTCTCACGTGCTATGCGTGAGTCTCACGTGCGATGCGTGAGTCTCACGTGCTATGCGTGAGTATCACGTCCAATGCGTGAGTCTCACGTGCTATGCGTGAGTCGCACGTGCAATGCGTGAGGCTCACGTCCAATGCGTGAGTCTCACGTGCTATGCGTGAGTCTCACGTGCAATGCGTGAGTCTCACGTGCAATGCGTGAGTCTCACGTGCTATGCGTGAGTCTCACGTGCGATGCGTGAGTCTCACGTGCTATGCGTGAGTATCACGTCCAATGCGTGAGTCTCACGTGCTATGCGTGAGTATCATGTCCAATGCGTGAGTATCACGTGCTATGCGTGAGTTTCACGTCCAATGCGTGAGTCTCACGTGTTATGCATGAGTATCACGTCCAATGCGTGAGTATCACGTGCTATGCGTGAGTCTCACGTGCTATGCGTGAGTCTCACGTCCAATGCGTGGGTCTCACGTGCAATGCGTGAGTATCACAACCAATGCGTGAGTCTCAGGCCGCATGAGTGCTTGAGACCAGCAGAGAGGGAGGGAGGGAGGTGTGCCCGCTGTGTCGAGTGTTGTAGGCGCCGTCTATGTCCTGGCGGAGGTCCTGTGGGGCATGCCCAGTACCGCGAGTCTCTCGTCGGGAGCTGCCCTGGGCTGTGCTCCGAAACATATTTCCCTACTGCCACGTGGCTTCAGCGGCAGAGGGAGGGAGCGGCTCTCAATAAAAAAAAAGATCCTGAATTTAAATTCCAATCCCCCGGTTGCAGGGGGTTAATTCCCCCCATCATCATCATCATCGCTCAGGTGGTCGATACAATAGGTAGTTCTTTGTGGCGAAGAAGAAGCCAACTGAGGTTGTCCCGTGGATCGACTCGCGCCCCGCCATATGAATGTGGAATGTCCACCATTGGCACAGAGCTGCGAGCAGGCGACGAGCCACTTGCGTCAGGCAGATCCCTCTGACCTTGTTGCGGGAGAAGTGGGTGGGTTTGGGGCGAGTTTGAGGGGTGTGGGAGCCAAGAACAAATTCCATGGGACGCGAGGTGCGGCTGTGACGCTGCGTGCTGAGTGTGAGGAGCGGTGGCGCAACGGTCGTCGCGCTCAGCCACGGACCTGGACCATCCGAGTTCCATTCCCGCTCACGGCCACCGACACCGGTGACGATTATCTGAGCCGGTCCTGGGCCTCCCCCTAGGTCGACTCAGTCTCAAATGAGTCCCCGGTAGCGGTGTGTAAAGTAAAATAAAAACAATCGCCACTGGGGGAGACAAAGGCGGCCGGGCGTGGTGCTGGCCACCCCCTCGTGGGCCGTGCCGGCCATGTACGTACGCGTGTTGAACTTCTTTCGCACCGTGCGTAGCCAGCCGTGCTAATCGGAGGTGCGGCGGTGGGATGGGGGATGACAAACGAGCGACACATCGGTGCTGCTGCTGCTGCTGCTGTTGTTCGCTAACGGCACTTGCCCCAACATTCTGTCACAGGGCTACACGGGTGATCTTTGTCTGTGCCTGTGTGCGCGTGTGTCCGTATCCGTGCCGCTCTCTGGTTCAGCTCACGGACTTCAACCCAGAGGGCGAGGAAATGCCGACGGGCCAGCCATCCCGCGTTCGTTCGACGTGGGACGAATCAAATCAAATAAAAAATGTTGTGTCTCGCCCCCTTCCGTCTCCTGGCGTCTCCCTCACTACTTCATCGTCGTTATCGATGCCGCCAGGCGGGTTAACATCTCCCAGCCACTGTGATGATGATGATGATGAGAGAGACACCGCAAACTCCAAATGTACAGCAGGCGTCAGGGTCCCGGGAATCGAACCCACGACCTCCTGCATACCGGGCGAGGTAGTTAACATCCCACCACCATGGCGCCCCGCAAACCGCACCAGGTACCCACTTGAGGCTGAGTCGACCTAGGGGAGGCCTAGGCCCGGTTCATAAAATCGTCACTGGTGTCGGTGGCCGTGAGCGGGGATCGAACTCGGGTGGCCACCACCACCACCACCACCAGTGGTCTCCTTCACTCATTTTCAGAGGGGGAGCGGGGTGGGCGACACTTTCGCCGATAGGACATCATCGGTACGTGAGGGCCACCACAGCATTTGCGACCATTGGGGGTTTGACGACAGCACGATGACGATGATGATGGGTGGGGGGGGGAGGGGTGTTTTCACTCTTTGTGTATTGTCGGTGGCCGCACTAAAGGGCCACCACGGGGCCGTTAGTGGCCCGCGCACCTTGCAATGAAGAACGCTGGTCACCACCACCACCATCATCATCATCCAATACCAACAGCCCCCATTCGCCACTAAGCGACGGCGACGTCACCACGACGCCTGTGCCAGGCCAGGTGCACTTTGAGGCCACGTGAATTGTCGAAGGCTCGCTGAGAGGAGGAGGCCACGGGACAGGCCCAGCAGGTGCGATGGGTTGGTTGACGAAGATGGTTGGCAGAGGCACCCACTGTGCCGACTTGCTGAATTATAGCCGGCCGGCGCTCCGCTCGTTGTCGTGAGCGTCGCTCCTCTGCCCTCAGTTATTGTCGGAGGGCGACTGCCTTCAACTGCCCAGTAGCGACGTCCTTCACGAGCCTCCTCCACAGAGGCCGATCTTGACACCGCTGGTACCAGTCGTCGGCAAATCCACTCAGCTCCACATCCTCCCGTACCGCATCAGTCCATCTCTTCTCCAGCCCGTGTCGTGCCCGTTTAGCCCCTTCTATCCGGCCAAACAGAAGCTGCTTGGGCATGCGGTGGCTGGGCACTGCGGTGGCTGGGCACTGCGGTGGCTGGGCACTGCGGTGGCTGGGCACTGCGGTGGCTGGGCACTGCGGTGGCTGGGCATGCGGTGGCTGGGCACTGCGGTGGCTGGGCACTGCGGGCTACGTGACCCAGCCAACACAGCATCACCATCACCACCACCGAAACGGACTGGCAAACCCGCCGATCGAGGGACCGGACTGAGCATTGAGAAAGTTGGTGCCTGATGTCCGTGGGCGCTCACCTGTTTAAATAAAGGGCCTCTCTGGAGGATTGATTGGGGTTGCCTGCCCAGGAATAGCATTTAATTAAAAGCGGAGCGGCTGGTCGAGAGTGTTGCGGGAAAGAGCTGTCGGGTTTTATCCCGGCCATTGACGTCACTCGGGTATCCATCCCCTGTATAATTCATGAGCACGTGGGCGGCTTGAAGGAGGGAGGGATGAAGGAGCGGGTGAGTGGATGCGTGAGTGTGTGAGTGGATGTGTGAGTGAGTCGGGGTATGTATGAGTGTGTGAGTGGATGTGTAAGTGGGGGTATGTGTGAGTGAGTGAGTGTGTGAGTGGGGGAGTGTGCGAGTGAGTGAGTGAGGGAATGTGTGAGTGATTGGGGGTGAGTGTGTGAGTGAGTGTGTGAGTGGATGCGTGAGTGTGTGAGGGGATGTGTGAGTGAGTCGGGGTATGTATGAGTGTGTGAGTGGATGTGTAAGTGGGGGTATGTGTGAGTGAGTGAGTGTGTGAGTGGGGGAGTGTGCGAGTGAGTGAGTGAGGGAATGTGTGAGTGATTGGGGGTGAGTGTGTGAGTGAGTGTATGAGTGGATGTGTGAGTGTGTGAGTGGATGTGTGAGTGAGTCGGGGTATGTATGAGTGTGTGAGTGGATGTGTAAGTGGGGGTATGTGTGAGTGAGTGAGTGTGTGAGTGGGGGAGTGTGCGAGTGAGTGAGTGAGGGAATGTGTGAGTGATTGGGGGATTGTGTGAGTGAGGAAATGTGTGAGTGGGGGAGTGTGTGAGTGGGAGAGTGTGCGAGTGAGTGAGTGAGGGAATGTGTGATTGAGGGAATGTTTGAGTGAGTGTGTGAGTGGGGGAGTGTGCGAGTGAGTGAGGGAATGTGTGAGTGAGTGAATGTGTGAGTGGGGGAGTGAGTGAGCGAGTGAGGGAATGTGTGAGTGAGGGAATGTGTGAGTGAGTGTGTGAATGGGGGAGTGTGCGAGTGAGTGAGTGAGGGAATGTGTGAGTGGATTTGTGAGTTTGTGAGTGGGTGGGGGAATTTGGGGAGTGTTGAGGCAGTTTCATAGCGCTACGCTGCGCTATGAAACTGGCGACCCGAGTTCGATTCCCGCTCACGACCAACACCAGTGACGATTATCTCAACCAATTCTGGGCCTCCTCTAGGTCGACTCAGCCTCAAATGAAGATCTGGTGTGGTGTGTAAACATCAACGCAAGGGAGACAAAGGCGGCCGAGCGTGGTACTGGCCACGCACCCCCTCGAGTGCCGTGCCGGCACTTTCCCCAACAGTCTGTTAAGGCTATACGGGGATTGTTGTCTGTGTGTGTGTGGGGAGGTGGGCGTGGATTATTGTGTCTGTGTGTGTGTGAATGAACGTGTACACGGGGGATCTTTGTTTGTAGTGCTGATAGTAGTGGTGCTGATGGTGGCGCTGATGATGGTGGTGCTGATGTTGGTGGTGGTGGTACTGATGGTGGTGTTGATGATAGTGGTATTTATAATGGCCTGATGGTGGTGGTGCTGATGATGGCAGTGGGCTGATAATCGCCTTATTGATTATGGCTGTCGCCTGATGATGGTGGTGGTGCTGCTGGCTGATGATGCTGATGGTGGTGCTGATAGTAGCAGTGGGTTGATGGTGGTGGTGGTGGTGGTGTTGATGGTGGTGGTGTTGATAGTGGTGGTAGTGGTTTTGATGGGGAGCGGTCGTGTAGCGGTTAGCGCTACGCTGCGCTACGAACCTGGCGACCCGGGTTCGATTCCCGCTCACGGCCAACAGCAGTGACGATTGTCTGAACCGGTCCTGGGCCTCTAGTAAGTCGATTCAGCCTCAAATGAGTACCTGGTGCGATGTGTGAACATCGCCACTAGGGAGACAAAGGCGGCCGGGCGTGGTGTTGGCCACCCACCCCCTCGTGTGCCGTGCGGGCCTTCATAGGTACTCGCTAACAGCACTTGCCCCTACAGTCTGTTAAGGCTATACCGATGATCTTTGTTTTTGGTGTTGATGGTGGTGCTCATGATTGTAGTGTACTGATGGTGGTGGTGTTGCTGATGGTGGTGCTGATCGTGGTGGTGCTGATGGTGGTGGTTCGAATGGCGATAGTTTCTGGATTCATTATTCATGATACTGACGAAAGAGCCGAGTGCTCTTTAAAGACGGGGAGGTCTCTGTGGAGACCAGGGATACCGGGGCGATAGTGAGAGTGTGCGTGTGTGTGAGAGTGTGTGCAGTGGGGAGCGGTAGTGTAGCGGTTAGCGCGCTGCGCTATGAACCTGGCGACCGGGTTCAATTTCCGCTCACGGCCAACACCAGTGACGATTATCTGAAACGGCCCTGGGCCTCCCCTAGGTCGACTCAGTATCAAATGAGTACCTGGTGTGGTATGTCAACATCGCCACTAGGGAGACAAAGGTGGCCGAGGGTGGTTGCTGGCCACCCACCCCCTCGTGTGCTGTTCCGACCTTCATAGGTGCTCGCTAACAACACTTGCCCCAACAGTCTGTTAAGGCTATAAGGGGGATCTTTGTCTTTTGCTCGGGGAGCGGTGGGGCAGCGGTTAGCGTGCTGCGCTACAAACCCGGGTTCGTATTCCCACTTAGGGTCAACAGCAGTGACAATTATCTGAAACCGGTCCTGGGCCTCCCCTAGGTTGATTCAGCGTAAAACTTGTACCTGGTGTGATATATGCACATAAACACTCGAGAGACAAAGGCGGTCGGGCTTGGTGCTGGCCACCCACCCCTTCTTTTGCCGTGCCGTCCGTCATAGGTCCTCACTAACAGCACTTGCCCCAAAAGTCGGTTAAGGCTATACGGGGGATATTTGTCTTTGTGTGCACGTACGTATTTGCGTTGAACTTCTTTCGCACCGTACGTAGCCAACCGTGCTAATCGTAGCCGCGAGGGAAGGGCAGCAAGCTAAACACGAAAAATAAGTTCTAAAGAAATGAGTTTTCAGCGTTGATTGAAAAGTTCATAGCTCCCAGTGGCTTCTTAATATCGGATGGAAGAGCGTTCCAGACGGCCGCAAAAGCCCATCCTGAAAGCGCGC
The DNA here is from genome assembly GCF_048934315.1 of Petromyzon marinus. Classification (NCBI taxonomy): domain Eukaryota; kingdom Metazoa; phylum Chordata; class Hyperoartia; order Petromyzontiformes; family Petromyzontidae; genus Petromyzon; species Petromyzon marinus. Next base: position 10,168,223 of record NC_133709.1, on the reverse strand, counting down.
CATTCAGTGCCCGTCTGTATTCGATCATTCGCCAAAAGCCGCCACCGCTGCTGCTGTTGCTGCTGCGAGGATGACCCCGGGAGTTGGCGTGATGGTTTACCCTCCTTGACGAGGTCAGCGAGGTGTCGTGGTTCAATTGATACAGCACACGCGTGTCCTCAAAGAGCCGTCGCCCCATTCGTTTCACTCTGGTCGATATATAATATATATCGTACGATATATAATATATATATCGTACGATTATCGTATCGTCCGTTTATTTTCATCCCGTACTTTATGTTTAGGTAGAGGCCGCATCATTATCTGAGCTGACTTGTGTCGTTAAGACCCTCCTGGTGTGAAAAAAATATATTTATAGCTCATCAGATTCCTCCAGTATAAGCCAATATTCGGATTCCTGATTTATCAATGTGCCACTTTTTATTTGGGAAAAAAGCAAACAAAATTCAACACATGCGGTGTCAATAACACTACGCATGGGGCCTTAAAATACAACGAATATAATAACAGACGACGTTTCGGGCAATGACCCTTATATTGTCATTAGTTCAGCTCTTGTGTAAATCGAAGAGCAATTCCCTGAAGCGAATTTATAAAAGGTTATTTACAGTGGCTCATTTTATTCGTCTTAAATATGTAATTGTATTGCCAAACAACATACTAATTAATAGTTCGTGATATTCGCTGCAACAAATAACTCAAATGGGAGAGGACTCTATATATGCTGTGAAGAAGGGCCATTGCCCCGAAACGTCGGGAATTCGATATTTCCTTTTATGCTCAAATGCGTCGAGCTTTCCATAGGGTGCCCACACAAGTCTGGACACACATCGAGTTATTTAATGTCATTTTGGTCCCGTGGCAAGGCTTGTGATGAGTCAACCCCAGTTGAAGTCCACCAAAGCACATTAAAACAAACCAAAAGACAAGCGCTTAATATAATTCAATTAACAATGCTTTCGGGGGGGGCGGGGGGGGGCTGATATTATCGCGATAATCGTCAACATCGTTAGATCTTACATCGTGATCGAACCGTCGTGATTGTTTTTTTTAATATAATTTTATTGTATTTCTACATACGCGACTTTACCGAAAAAACCAATGAGTAATCTTACATCGTATTGGAGTGTGTCACGGAGGGAGCATATCCACAGAACAGCAACGCTGCCCTCTAGTGGGAACGGTCCGTAGCTGAATTCTGTAAATCGTAGCAACCACCAAAAGACAAAGATGCCACGTATAGCCTTAACAGACTGTTGTGGCAAGTGCTGTTCGGGAATGGCACCTATAAAGGCCGGCACGGTGGCACACGAGGGAATGGGCGGCGATGTTCACGATGTTTGCGATGCCTACGATGTCCCCACGTGGCGGCATTTACCTGGCGAAATCTACTTTTGTCTCTCACGTGCCGATTTTTACACTTTCCAACTGAACGATTTTTTTTTTGGCCACGTAAGGCCCACTGAGCTGTGCAGCTCTCTTTTCCAGAAGCGACTTGGCCACAAATGACAGCTCAACCGAGTGGCTTATCGCGTGGCAACGGATAGCAGCCGAATGCTCTCGAGGCATATTTCTTAACGTGGAGGGGAAAACCGGAGGAGCCGGAGAAAAATCCACGCGACCACGGGGAGGACATGCAAACTCCAAATATACAGGCATCAGGGTCGGGATTGAACCCATGACCTCCTGTATGCCAGGCGAGGTAGTTGACATCTCCTAGCCACCGTGGCGACCCACACCGCACGAGGTACACATTTGAGGCTGAGTCGACCTAGGGGAGACCCAGGACCAGGACCGGTTGAGACAATAGAACAGCAACATTGCCCTCTTGTGTGAACTGCCCGTAGCTCAATTATGTAAATCGTAGCTGCGATCAGTCTGAACAATTCGTAATCGGGGGGGGGGGGGAATGTAGAGTTTTTAACGTCGTTGTTACGTCTGTTGAAATTCTGCACCACTTCTCACGTGACGACGCGCTTGTTTTTGCTCTGATTTCTCTTCGGCTTCATCGCTGCACTCTGCACTTCATTCCGATTTTGCCTTTGCCACGTTGGCGACAACGCGGGTCACTGCTGCAACAATCAGACTCATCCTGCTGGCCTCTCGAGTTCCCAGAGGGGACCTCAACGCAACTCAACGTGGAACTCTCAAGTGATGTTAGCCCTGGCCAGAAATTGATCTCCATGTGATTAGTGGTTAACACGCTAACTGATCTCCATGTGGTTAGTGGTTAACGTGCTAACTGATCTCCATGTGGTTAGTGGTTAACGTGCTAACTAATCTCGATGGGGTAGTGGTTAACGTGCCAACTGATCTCCATGTGGTTAACGTGATAACTGATCTCGATGTGGTTAGTGGTTAACGTGCTAACTAATCTCGATGTGGTAGTGGTTAACGTGCTAACTGATCTCGATGTGGTAGTGGTTAAATTACTAACTGATCTCGATGTGGTTAGTGGTTAACACGCTAACTGATCTAGATGGGGTAGTGGTTAACGTGCTAACTGATCTCGATGGGCTTGTGGTTATCGTGCTAACTGATCTCGATGGGATAGTGGTTCATGTGCTAATTGATCTCGATGGGGTGGTAGTGGTTAATGTGCTAACTGATCTCGATGGGCTTGTGGTTATCGTGCTAACTGATCTAGATGGGGTGGATAGTTGTTAACGTGCTAACTGATCTCGATGGGGTGGATAGTTGTTAACGTGCTAACTGATCTCGATGTGGTAGTGGTTAACGTGTTAACTGATCTCGATGGGGTAGTGGTTAACGTGCTAACTGATCTCGATGGGGTAGTGGTTAACGTGCTAACTGATCTCGATGGGGTAGTGGTTAACGTGCTAACTGATCTCCATGTGGTAGTGGTTAACGTGCTAACTGATCTAGATGGGGTAGTGGTTAACGTGCTAACTGATCCCGATGGGGTGGATAGTTGTTAACGTGCTAACTGATCTCGATGTGGTAGTGGTCAACGTGTTAACTGATCTCGATGGGGTAGTGGTTAACGTGCTAACTGATCTCCATGTGGTTAGTGGTTAACGTGCTAATTGATCTCGATGGGGTAGTGCTGTCTCCACAGCACTGGGTTAGAGGCCACGTGCATAGCCACCAATCTCAGTGTAGCTGTGCTAATTTTGTAAATGTTTTATTTGTTACGTGTATGTTAAACACGTAGGCTTTTGCGGCCAATATCATCCATAATAGAGTTTTTTTGGGGTTAGATCGCGTAAATATATAAATGTGTCGTTAAACCCGCCACCACCCGAAACGTTGTACTCAGATTGTAAATGTTGTGGCTTGGCTCTCCAATACATCGGTGGTGCTGTACTAGTATACTACACTATACACTACTATACACTACACTATACACTACACACTAGTGCTGTACTAGTGACGAATTGGCCACGTTCTGTTCACGTGACAACCCCTTACTAAATTTTGATTTAAAGCTTTTGTGACTGCAGTAATTCATATTCTTAGTTTTTTCGGTAAAGTCACGTTGAAGAGAAACAACAAAATAACAAAATATATATAAAACAATAAAAAATTCTCTCACGACGTTTCGACCATAACTCAAACGGTCACACCTGATGATGACCGTTTGAGTTATGGTCGAAACGTCGTGAGATAATTTTTTATTGTTTTATATATATTTTGTTATTTTGTTGTTTCTCTTCAACGTGACTTTACCGAAAAAACTAAGAATATGAACCCCTTACTAGTTGGCTGTGTCGGGTGGTGTCGGGTTTTAACGACACATTTATATATTTACGCGATCTAATCCCAAAAAAACTCTATTATAGTACTGTGTATGTTTTCACGTAAAAAATAATTATCTCGGCTAAAGTGTATGGAAAAATGACGTCATAAGTATTCTGTAGAGCCGCGTTTCATGACGTCACTACAACCACCGCGTGCTCGATTGAACGTGACGTCGCAACCCTCTACCGGTCATCCGTCCCGGTTTTCGAGTGCGTGACGTCACGCGCAGAACACGCTACGGGTTACATGACGCCACACACACACCCTGCCTCCCCCCACTACATATAAAGAGTGACGTCACATCCGCCTTCTCTCTCTCCCGTGCCCGGCAGCCGAGGAAGCCATTAGTGAGTATTCCTCTCCTTTCATTAGCGCGCCATCCGCCTCCATCCGACTCCATCCGACACCATCCACGCGTTTCGTCGCCATGGCCGCGCGCCTCGCTGTCGCGGCGAGCAGCCCGACTCATCGCGTCGGCTTTGTTTTCGCAGGTGAACGAGCGAAATGGCTGAGGCGGAGGCGTAAGTGTTTACCGCTTTACACACCGCGCGTTGATAACGCGCGGTGCCCGTGCACTCTTTAACACGCGGGAGCTGTAACGTTGACCCGAGCATTGTAATGGGACGAGTTTGAGTTCCCCCACACCCCAGCTATCAATCCGGGAACTTGTTAACAAGTTTTGAAATAAACGTGAGGTAGTATACGATTCTTAGGTTTCCCTGGTGGCACGTGAGGCACCGTGTAAGCCGAGTTTTCGAGTCTGCGCTTGAGACTCGAGAGACTTAATGGCATATTTGTGGTTTACATTATCAACGTTAATGTTTGAGATTCGTAGTCCGACTAGGGCTGCTTTAGTAGTCCCAAAGTGCTGTGCCCCATGGCTCGCGGTGCCAGACTTGAGGGCACTCTGGATTCCAATCGTTGCGTTATAATTATTGAGGCCCGTAGAGCAAGCCGACTAAGTTGCCCCCGTAAGATTTTACATTTCCGTTGTGAATTATTGAGGGCGCAGATTGAGGGCAATTTACGACTTAAAAGTTCTGTGTTAATGTCCGAGGCTCGTAGCCCCAAAGTATGTTTTCATATATCAGCAGAATTGTATTCCTCACATACATATATATTAATATATATTGACCTATTTGGCTCTGTAGACCAATAGTGTCCAGCAGCATTTCTCTAAACACGCAAACTTAATTTGTTTCAACATATATTGTTTTATCATTGTTTAGACTTTTATTATGCTACGTTGAGTATTAATGTGATTGCGCTTTGAGTGGCAGATTAGTTTTGCCAACAAAGACCCCACGTAATATGTAAACAAAAATACAATTGACCTGACAACCAGATATTATCGGCAAGAGCACTTCGTGGTGAGGGGGTACAGTTTTAAATGTTTAGGTCGTGCCACGCTCGAGAGGGCTCTCTAGGCCCGGGCCCCCGTAACTCGCGTTGGTTCACAGTTTGCTCGCTTAAGCAAATGCCGCTGGATAACATCGGTGTCGGAAGACAATTTATGTTTGTGGAGTAGCACTCGATGGCGTTGTTGCTCACGGTAGTTTTTGGAGGCAGATTAAAACACGGGAGCCCCGATAGTTTAAAGGTTATTGCTCGAGGCTTTCGGAGCCTAACTCGGGATATCCTTAGGATGTTGTTGTAGCCTTTGTTGTGAGTGCACCAGGTTCGTTGTGCCAGGCTGAAGCCTCCTTTTATTTACGAGGCCTCGTGGTGCCACGCCAGAGGGCTCGCTAGGCCCAGTACCCGCGTAGCTGTGTTGATGAACTTGACGTCGGATTCCCAATCACTCCTTGATGAGTGAGAACGTCTTCTGAGCAGCAGCGGGTAGCTCCACTGGATGTGTTATTAATGTCTCCACTCACGTGTGTGCCACTGCACGGACGTGTCCCCCACTAGTTTCGAGTAATTTGCTGCTCTTAATGTCCACATGATCAGCCACTACGCTGAGCTATCGTTTGTGGCCAGGTCGCTTCTGAAGAAGAGCTGTGTAGCCCAGTGGGCCTTGCCTGGTAAAATAAAAAGTTTAGTATCGTACTGGTCACTTTCACTGGTACTCATCAGCAACGCATACTCTGCTGAATACTAAAAAAAAACGATTGCGTTGCAGACTCACGGATTTACGATGTTAATTCCACAGTATATCGTTGATGATAATTACGATGAAGATGATCACTAACAATATGCTCTTACACCACGTGTACATGCCATCACCGCCACGACGGTCAGCTATATCGTTTTTGGTAGGTTCGTGTCACTCTCCACTCGCGTGCGTGTGTCACTGTGCGCGCGTCCTCAGTGTCAGCGGCGGACCCATGGACGTGAACACGGCCCTGCAGGAGGTGCTCAAGACGGCGCTGATCCACGACGGACTCGCCCGCGGTCTCCGCGAGGCGGCCAAGGCCCTCGACAAGTGAGGAGCGACAGTGTGCGGATGCGGCCGCGGCACGCTTGCAAAATAATAGCGGCAGCTTACACCCCTTGAATATCTGAAGGCCTCGGTACCAGATAACAACCTGAACATTAACAGCTCGCGTCTCGTGCGTGTGCCAATTGGCCTTTGTGCGCGTGCTTGTGAGGAAATTGCTCAAGTGAGGAGGCAGTGTTAGATTTGAAGCTTTCGTGACTGCAAGGATCCATGCTCTTTGGTTCTATTCGGTAAAGTCACACGTAGGTAAAAAAAAAATAAAACAACAAAAATCACGACGTTTCGGCCACAAGACAAGTGGCCTTCATCAGGTGAAGGGACCGTGCTGTCATGTGTTGTGGCTTTACCGAATAGAACCAAAGAGTGAGGAGCAGTAGTAATGTGTAAACAGCGCCAGTAGGGAGATGAACGCGGTCGGGCGTGGTGTTGGCCACCCACTCGTGTACCGTGCCGGCCTTCAGAGGTGCTCACTATAACAGCACTTGCACAGAAGTTTAAGGCTACTTGGGGGGATCTTTGTTTTCGCTCGGGTGGTGATAATAATGGCAGTGATGTGGTCGTGATGCTTGCTACTCTTTGTGTGCTGGTGTCTTTTGCGTGATATTGCACGTTGGTGCTTTATTCCTTGTTGTGTGCATACACATGCTTTTGCGTGTGTGATCGTTTAACGTGTACAAGCGCGCTCGTATTAGTACAATACTTGTGTTGTGTTGCGGGCTTGCCGTAGCTGTGATCTTGCTTTAAGAGTGCGCATTGGCTGACTCTCTAGCACTGTTGTGATGTCCCAGCCACTTAGTGAACAGGCCGTGGAACTTAACGACTCGATGGCCGATCCGCAAATTCAAATGAGGCGTCGTCCGCGTTTACACGCTCCGCTACTCTTGACGCAACCTTTCAGCTCGCCCACCTCGATGTAAAAATCGCAGTTCCTGCTTCCCACGCCAACATCGGCCAATGCGAAGAAGTGGCAAAGCGTTCTTTGTCGTGTTTTAACTTTGCCGCGGTGTTTGCGTGTGCAGGCGTCACGCCCATCTGTGTGTCCTCGCCAGCAACTGCGATGAGCCCATGTACGTGAAACTGGTGGAGGCCCTGTGCAACGAGCACCAGATCAACCTCATCAAGGTCCGTTTGCTGGATTGCGTCCTTTATCCTGGGAGATTCGGTTAGCGCCCGTTATTTGGCGACGCTGCTGCTGTGTTGGTAGCGGTGCGCGAGCACGATGAACGAACTCGACACGTGCATCAACAGCACTCGCCTTACAAGGAAAAATAATGTAACGTGTTGTGCGGAAGGGCCATTACCTGGAACGTTACCCCGTTCTAGTCGTTTTCCTTTTTTACAGACAATGTTATTGTCCGTAATGTGTGGCGTTTGCAATGAACCCATTGAAAGCCGTGAAACAACATTGCCTCTTGCCAGGGTGATTTGGGTGCGTCTAGAGCAATTAAGTATGCATTTTTATGGGGACATTGTAATGCAGCAGCATTTGTTTAACGAGCCTGACTTGATGCGACCTAGATTGTCGAAACCTGGTCGACAGTTTGTTCGCTTAAGCAAATGCTGCTGGATAACATTGGTCTGGAAAGCCAAGAGAGGCTAATGGACTATAACGTCCATTTATGTTTGTTTAGTAACACTTGATGTTTTTGGAGGCAGCTTAAAACACAAGTCTCCAATAGTTTTAGGATTGATGCTTGAGGTTCTTAGAGCCAAACTTAGATACCCTTAGGATGGTGTAGGCTTTGTTAATGCGCCTGGTTCTTTAAGCCAGGCTAAAGGCTGCTTTTATTTGAGGGCTCATTGTGCCACACCAAGGGCTCTCTAGGCCCAGTACCCGCGTAGCTGTGTTGATGAACTTGACGTCGGATTCCCAATCACTCCTCTATGAGTGAGAACGTCTTCTGAGCAGCAACGTGGTTTGTGTCCCCCCCTCCCCCCCCCTTGGTCCACTGAAACCGGCTACCCGAGTTTGATTCCCGTTCTGGAACAACATCCGTGACATTTCAACCATTCCTGGGTCTCCCCCTATGGCGAATCAGCCTTAAAAAGATTACCTGGTGCGGTGTGTCAATATCACGAGGGAGACAAAGGTGGCCGGACATGGTGCTGGCCACCCGCAACTTCATGAGCTGCGTTGGGCTTCATGGATGCTCGCTAACAGCACTTGCCCCAAAAATATTTTAAATGTTATGGGGGGAATCTTTGTTTTGATAGTAGTATATAGTGACGTTAATGATGGTGGTTAGTGATGATGATGGTTGTAGTGGTAGCAGTGGCACTGACGCTAACGATGACGACGACGATGATGGTGTTGATGCACAACACAGGTGGACGATAACAAGAAGCTTGGCGAGTGGTCGGGGCTCTGCAAGATCGACCGCGAGGGGAAACCACGCAAGGTGGTCGGATGCAGCTGCGTGGTCGTGAAGGTACGCAGGACAAGTGGGCCTCTGCAGCCCAGCGTGTCATCACGAGCGTTGTGTTCTTATGTGTGTAGGCGCGTTATGCGAGTTCACGTTTGTGTGTGTGTGTTGGTGCACGCTCATTTGCGAGTTCTCCTGTAATGTAACGGACGGGTGCGTCCCAGCATGTCATCATGAGGATTTTTGCATGTTTGTGTTTTTTCGTACTGGGGAGTGTTAGCGTAATGCGCTACCAACATATCGAGCTGAGTTCTATTCACAGCCCAGACTTAACAGTGATGTCCAACCAGGCTCTGGGCCTCCGTAGGTCGACTGCCTTGAATGAGTGCTACCTGGTGTTGCGTTTGTTAACATCGGTACTGCTGTGCGACACCACTACGCCCCTCAAACCTGCGCCGTGCCGGCCTTCATAGGCGCTCGCTATAACAGCACCTGCCCCAAACGGCCTGTGTGGGCTACATGGGTGATCTTTGTATTGGTGTTCTCGCGTGCGCTTCCCCGTGCTCCCTGCAGGACTACGGCAAGGAGACGCAAGCCAAGGACGTGCTGGAGGAGTACTTCAAGGGCAAGTGAAGCTCTTCCTGCTCCTCTTGCATCGTCCCTACGATCGCGATGGAACAATAAAAGTGTCACTCAACCTGCCGCCGTCTCCCTCCTGTTTTTGTTTAGCTCCTCGAACCGCATTGCACAACCTCATGAACGCCACAAATTATCTGGTGGGTGCGTAAGCACAAACGACGAGACGCAACACGTTCGTCAAAAACATCGTGGCCTAACAAGGAAATATACGTAATTGGTCACGTTTCAGGCAATGGTACGTCTCCATGGAACAAATGTGAGAATGACCATTGCCTGGAAACCTCAACTATCGAATGATTTTCTTTTCAAGGGCAAGGTGTTATGAGTTTATCATTAGAGATAATGGGATGGTCACATCAACTCCCTTTGATAATGGTGGCCTAAATGATAATAGTTATTTTGAGCTGGTGCCGTAGACAAGGCTGAGAACATTAAGTGCAATTTGGTTGCACAGAATGCAGGTGGATGTGAGTTGTCTGTGAGCAGCACACCTTTGCATGCGTGTGGTAAAAATGCAGAGCAGCCATATTACCGTAACGTGTTTCTAAATGTGGAGGGAGGACCCGGAGGAAAAAAATCTGCACAACCGTGGTGAAAACATACAAACTCAAAATATACACGACTTGTACTCTGGTTAAATTTCGATTTAAAGCTTTCGTGACTGCAATGATTCATCTTCTTTGGTTCTTTCGGTAAAGTCATGTAGAATGATAATAAAATAATAAATTGATAAAATAACAATATTCTCACGACGTTTCGGCCACAACCTGATGAAGGCCGCTTGTGTTGTGGCCGAAACGTCGTGAGAATATTGTTATTTTATTTTATCAATTTATTATTTTATTATCATTCTACGTGACTTTACCGAAAGAACCAAAGAAGATGTACTCTGGTTCTTTTGTTGAAATCACGTAGGTAGAAAAAATAATAGATCACGACATTTCGATTGCAACAAGCGGATCTCTCATCTCTCCCCCAGTATCTCACGTATGCCCCCCCTGCCTTCGCTCTCCCCCCCCCTACCGCCGATATCTATATATCCTTGTGTCACGGCAGCTCTCGCCTACTTAAAGCAGTTTTCTTGCAGTAGTTTTTCTTGCTGTAGTCACCTGATGACGATTGCTTGTGTTACGATCGAAACATCGATCTATTTTTTCTACCCACGTGACTTGACCGCAAGAACCAAAGAGTATGGGTTCCTGCAGTCACGAAAGCTTCAAATTACCAGGCAAGCAGTGGCGGCTCGTGACATTTCCACTAGGAGGAGCCGTTTTGATCTGAAAATTTGTTTTAAGAAAAACCTCTTATTGGCCTTACCGTGAAGGTGATACAACTCTTATCTACCAACGGTAAGCATTTATAAACAAAGCATTCAAATGCTGTCACCATGACAATCGAGGCCACACCATATATGACCTGCGAATTGCACAGTGCAACCTAGCGTTGTGACATCGTCATTGCAGCCATGGGCGACTTCTTCATCGCCCTGAATGGGTCGCAAACGGCGTGGCTACAATGCGAAGCTCATGGCGATGAATGAAGATATCACTCGGACGCCTACACAGCCGCTCCGAGAACTCGCCTGAGACACATCAGACTTGCAGCTGTTTCTCATTAACTTACATGTTCTCTCCATGAGAAAATTCGCTTTGAAAGAATCATATTTTTTTAAATGCAACAACATTTTTATAGAGAAGTATTTTTTTATTAGAAAAATAATTTCTCATTTCCAGCTGCTTGGTGAGGCAATGCCCCTAGTGGACGGACCTCGCCTGCAGGCGAGGGAGTTAACTTGTGAATGGTCGGTGCGAGGAAGTGTTCACTGACATGCGTGTTCATTATCAAGATCAATAAATCGTGACCAAAACCGTTTGCCAACGCTGTTGAGTGGGAGGTAACATTGAACACGTGGATTGTCAATACCTCAAAGTATGGGTTATCTAAAAAAATAGAATGTGGTTGGTCAAGTTTTGGTTTCACACCGCCCTTAAAATTAGGATGGTCGATAGTAGAATCTACCCCGGGGGGCCAAGCAGGGCCAGGGGGCGGGGCTAATGATTGCATTCGTTGAGTGTCGTGCTGGCTTTGGTACGACTTCTGCATAGCTTGGCAGCGCAGTTGGGAAAAAAGGTCATTAAAGACCTATATTTAGTAGGAATACCAGAAAAATTACTTGATTTTTTTCTTCTCAGGAATAGCAGCCAAGATGATGTCCACTACTGATGAAGCAATACAATTTGAGCTCACACGCTGGATCTAAATGCGTTGCATCCCACCCACGCATATTTCATGCTCGGAGCCTGAATTTATCCAAATTAAGCGGAAAACCAACTTTTTGGAATTTGCATGTTCTCTCTCCCCCGTGGTCGTGTGGATTTTTCTCCGAGTCCTCCGGGTTTTCCCTCCTCCACATTTACAAACATGCGTTTAGAGTATACATTTACACGTGATAACACCACTTAGTTGAGCTCTCATTTGTGGCTTGGTCGCTTCTGAACATTCGGTGGGCCTTACCTTATAAAATTTAAAAAAGTTCAGAACATTAACTCGCTGCACTTTAGAGCCAGGTTTCGGGACAAGCCAACCTGGCCAACACGGATGGTCATGTTGGTTTTGACCTTGAGTTCACGCCGCATTGGTTCGAGCACTGCTTAAAGTCACGAGCCAATTTAATATCCCAGGAGCAGCTGAATATTAGTCATAAAACTAACAGGGCTCCTACAAACACGGCCTGGCCTCTTGATGCCTGAGTGGTGAGTTTGTTGGTGCGTGTTAGAGAACCTGGGTTAAAATCCAGCAAAACATTGCATTTTGTTTGAACAGTCCATAACCGTTTGAGGCAATCATACAGCAGTGGATGAATCAAGGCTGATGACATTTTTCATTCATACCCAAGATACGTACAGGACATCTGAACACAAAAGCTTTATAGCTCATCGGATTCCTCCAGAAACACCGGTGACGAATATCTGAACCGGTCCTGGGCCTCCCCCTAGGTCGACTCAGCCTCAAATGAGTACCTGGTGCGGCGTGCAGTAAACATCGCCTTTGTTAAGGCGTTACGAGGGATCTTTGTCTCCTCCTCCAGCAGCTAACACGGATGGTGATGAGGAGATGGTGATGAGATGACACGGGAGATGATGGGAGGGAAGAAAGGTGGGAGAGAGAAAGAAACCTTTCACGTTTTGGTGGTGGGGTTTTTTTAAAATTAATTTCACACACGGGAGCTTTTTTCGCGCTGTATAATTTAAACAGCTGGCCACGAAAGGGCGATTCTGCAGTGTTAACGCCGTTTTACCAAATGCAGAAATACGGGAGGGTGGGGTTCAGGCCGAGTTGAACGCAAAATGTGAGTTAATACCTCGGTAAACGACACAAAAACGACGCTAAACCGGCTTGAATCTGACATATGAGGTTAAAATATCCCACCAGAATGCGCCTCGTGGAACTCTGGGTGCTGTTTCCATTGATAAGACCCACAATTTTTTTCTATCGCAAAATCACATCCCCCCACCCATCACATCCCTCCCTCTTCGACTCATCACCTCACGCCATAAGCTGCGGAGTTTCCCGGGATCGTCCTCGCGGTGAGTGTGTAGCTGGAGGTCTTCCTGGGACATTACAACGTAGTGTGTTGTGTGTATCTGATGGTGTGTGGTATGCCGAGTGTGTCTGGTAAATGACGAGTGAGTGTGTGGTGAGTGAGTGAGTGGTGTATAGTGAGTGTGTGGTGAGTGAGTGAGTGGTGTATAGTGAGTGTGTGGCGAGTGAGTGGCGAGTGAGTGGTGAGTGTGTGGTGAGTGAGTGGCGAGTGTGTGGTGAGTGGTGAGTGAGTGGTGGGTGAGTGGTGTGTGGTGAGTGAGTGGTGAGTGTGTGGTGAGTGGTGAGTGTGTGGTGAGTGGTGTATAGTGAGTGTGTGGCGAGTGTGTGGCGAGTGAGCGGCGAGTGAGTGGTGAGTGTGTGGTGAGTGAGTGGCGAGTAAGTGGCGAGTGTGTGGTGAGTGTGTGGTGAGTGAGTGGTGAGTGTGTGGTGAGTGAGTGGCGAGTGTGTGGTAAGTGAGTGGGGAGTGAGTGGTGAGTGAGTAAGTGGTCAGTGAGTGGTGAGTGACGAGTGAGTGGTGAGTGTGTGGTGAGTGGCGAGTGAGTGGCGAGTGAGTGGTGAGTGTGTGGTGAGTGAGTGGTGAGTGGCGAGTGAGTGGTGAGTGAGTGGTGGGTGGTGAGTGAGTGGTGTGTAGTGAGTGAGTGGCGAGTGAATGGTGAGTGTGTGGTGAGTGAGTGGTGAGTGTGTGGTGAGTGAGCGAGTGGTGAGTGAGTGGAGAGTGAGTGGCGAGTGTGTGGTGAGTGTGTGGTGAGTGGCGAGTGAGTGGCGAGTGTGTGGCGAGTGTATGGTGAGTGAGTGGCGAGTGAGTAGTGAGTGTGTGGTGAGTGAGTGGCGAGTGAGTGGTGAGTGTGTGGTGAGTGAGTGGCGAGTGAGTGGTGAGTGAGTGGCGAGTGAGTGGTGTGTGGCGAGTGAGTGGCGAGTGTGTGGCGAGTGAGTGGTGAGTGAGTGGTGAGTGAGTGGTGAGTGTGTGGCGAGTGAGTGGTGAGTGTGTGGTGAGTGAGTGGTGAGCGAATGGTGAGTGGTGAGTGAGTGTGTGGTGTGTGGTGAGTGAGTGGTGAGTGAGTGGCGAGTGAGTGGTGAGTGTGTGGCGAGTGAGTGGCGAGTGAGTGGTTCGAGTGTGTGGTGAGTGAGTGGCGAGTGTGTGGTGAGTGTGTGGTGAGTGAGTGGCGAGTGAGTGGTGAGTGGCGAGTGAGTGGCGAGTGGCGAGTGAGTGGCGAGTGTGTGGCGAGTGTGTGGTGAGTGAGTGGCGAGTGAGTGGCGAGTGAGTGGTGAGTGAGTGGCGAGTGAGTGGTGAGTGAGTGGTGAGTGGTGTGTGGCGAGTGAGTGGCGAGTGTGTGGCGAGTGGCGAGTGAGTGGTGAGTGGCGAGTGAGTGGCGAGTGTGTGGCGAGTGTGTGGTGAGTGAGTGGCGAGTGAGTGGTGAGTGAGTGGTGAGTGAGTGGCGAGTGTGTGGTAAGTGAGTGGGGAGTGAGTGGTGAGTGAGTAAGTGGTCAGTGAGTGAGTGGTGAGTGACGAGTGAGTGGTGAGTGTGTGGTGAGTGGCGAGTGAGTGGTGAGTGAGTGGCGAGTGAGTGGTGAGTGTGTGGTGAGTGTGTGGTGAGTGGCGAGTGAGTGGTGAGTGAGTGGTGGGTGAGTGGTGTGTGGTGAGTGAGTGGTGTGTAGTGAGTGAGTGGCGAGTGAATGGTGAGTGTGTGGTGAGTGAGTGGTGAGTGTGTGGTGAGTGAGCGAGTGGTGAGTGAGTGGAGAGTGAGTGGCGAGTGTGTGGTGAGTGTGTGGTGAGTGGCGAGTGAGTGGTGAGTGGCGAGTGAGTGGCGAGTGTGTGGCGAGTGTGTGGTGAGTGAGTGGCGAGTGAGTAGTGAGTGTGTGGTGAGTAGTGAGTGAGTGGCGAGTGAGTGGTGAGTGTGTGGTGAGTGAGTGGTGAGTGAGTGGCGAGTGAGTGGTGAGTGAGTGGCGAGTGAGTGGTGTGTGGCGAGTGAGTGGCGAGTGTGTGGCGAGTGAGTGGTGAGTGGTGAGTGAGTGGTGAGTGAGTGGTGAGTGTGTGGCGAGTGAGTGGTGAGTGTGTGGTGAGTCAGTGGTGAGCGAATGGTGAGTGGTGAGTGAGTGTGTGGTGTGTGGTGAGTGAGTGGTGAGTGAGTGGCGAGTGAGTGGTGAGTGTGTGGCGAGTGAGTGGCGAGTGAGTGGTTCGAGTGTGTGGTGAGTGAGTGGCGAGTGTGTGGTGAGTGTGTGGTGAGTGAGTGGCGAGTGAGTGGTGAGTGGCGAGTGAGTGGCGAGTGGCGAGTGAGTGGCGAGTGTGTGGCGAGTGTGTGGTGAGTGAGTGGCGAGTGAGTGGTGAGTGAGTGGCGAGTGAGTGGTGAGTGAGTGGTGAGTGGTGTGTGGCGAGTGAGTGGCGAGTGTGTGGCGAGTGAGTGGTGAGTGGCGAGTGTGTGGCGAGTGTGTGGTGAGTGAGTGGCGAGTGAGTGGTGAGTGAGTGGTGAGTGAGTGGTGAGTGAGTGGTGTGTGGCGAGTGAGTGGCGAGTGTGTGGCGAGTGAGTGGAGAGTGTGTGGCGAGTGAGTGGAGAGTGAGTGGTGAGTGTGTGGCGAGTGTGTGGTGAGTGGTCAGTGTGTGGTGGGTGAGTGGCGAGTGAGTGGTGAGTGAGTGGCGAGTGTGTGGTGAGTGGTCAGTGTGTGGTGAGTGTGTGGCGAGTGAGTGGCGAGTGAGTGGTGATTGTGTGGCGAGTGAGTGGCGAGTGTGTGGCGAGTGAGTGGCGAGTGAGTGGTGAGTGGCGAGTGAGTGGCGAGTGAGTGGTGAGTATGTGGTGAGTGAGTGGTGAGTGAGTTGCCACCCGTCCTGGGTTTCCCCGGGATCGTCCTCTCTCTGAGGGATCTCTCCGAGTGAATCTCTCTGCCTCCTGTCGGCTCATGAGAAGTCCTGGCGCATTCACGAGAGGCCTCCACTCCTCGCTCGACATCTTCGGGAACGCTGCTGCTATTAAACCGGCTTGGAGTCGGGATTAGCGGCGTAAGGCACTACCACGAGAGTGCAAGGTAGCCCCACCCATAATCACGTGATACATCGTCATACCCTGTATCCCTACACAGTACAGACGAGGAACCCGTCTACATGAAGATGAAATGCCATGAGCTGGATCGTTCTGGTTAATATCAAACACCGGTAACAATATCTATGGAATATTATTGCTAGTATCCAAAATTCTGAAAAATAAGAATTGTTTTTACCCTTTCTGGCAATAGAACAGGAGTTGTTAAGATGTTTAAACACCAAATAGAATTAATTAACCACACGCACTTGTGGCATAACATGAAAAAATGCTCTCATAATAGATGGCATTGTCTTTGAAACTGATTTGCCTGTCACCAGAGACAGCTGCCTTCTTTATTAGACGATTTTTGACCCCCCCCCCCTTTCGTCACACGGCGTCACAAAAAGTCAGACCCCCCCCCCTCAAATATGATGTCACAAAGCTCTGCCCCCCCCCCCCCCCAAAAAGAATGCTTGAAATCGCTTTAAACTATTGTCATTGTAGTGCGTATTTAATATGGCGCTGCACTCTGATGTTGTAGGAGAAAACATGTATTAAAAAGTCTATTTAATTAAGTAGAACGTGTTGTCTATATTTATTTAAAGTTGCGCATTTTGATTTCTCAAACCCCCCCTCCCATCGTCACAAATATCTGACCCCCTCCCCCCTAGGTGCGTGACGTCATTTATGGACGGCCCCAAAGACAATGCAAGTATCAGAACACTTAGAGCCCGGTTCCAGCAGTTATATCTTTGAAACCGTTTTGCCACGATCCAAAATTATGAAAATAAAAATGTTTTACCCTATATGTAACGTGTTGTGCGGAAGGGCCATTACCTGGAACGTTACCCCGTTCTAGTCGTTTTCCTTTTTTACAGACAATGTTATTGTCCGTAATGTGTGGCGTTTGCAATGAACCCATTGAAAGCCGTGAAACAACATTGCCTCTTGCCAGGGTGATTTGGGTGCGTCTAGAGCAATTAAGTATGCATTTTTATGGGGACATTGTAATGCAGCAGCATTTGTTTAACGAGCCTGACTTGATGCGACCTAGATTGTCGAAACCTGGTCGACAGTTTGTTCGCTTAAGCAAATGCTGCTGGATAACATTGGTCTGGAAAGCCAAGAGAGGCTAATGGACTATAACGTCCATTTATGTTTGTTTAGTAACACTTGATGTTTTTGGAGGCAGCTTAAAACACAAGTCTCCAATAGTTTTAGGATTGATGCTTGAGGTTCTTAGAGCCAAACTTAGATACCCTTAGGATGGTGTAGGCTTTGTTAATGCGCCTGGTTCTTTAAGCCAGGCTAAAGGCTGCTTTTATTTGAGGGCTCATTGTGCCACACCAAGGGCTCTCTAGGCCCAGTACCCGCGTAGCTGTGTTGATGAACTTGACGTCGGATTCCCAATCACTCCTCTATGAGTGAGAACGTCTTCTGAGCAGCAACGTGGTTTGTGTCCCCCCCTCCCCCCCCCTTGGTCCACTGAAACCGGCTACCCGAGTTTGATTCCCGTTCTGGAACAACATCCGTGACATTTCAACCATTCCTGGGTCTCCCCCTATGGCGAATCAGCCTTAAAAAGATTACCTGGTGCGGTGTGTCAATATCACGAGGGAGACAAAGGTGGCCGGACATGGTGCTGGCCACCCGCAACTTCATGAGCTGCGTTGGGCTTCATGGATGCTCGCTAACAGCACTTGCCCCAAAAATATTTTAAATGTTATGGGGGGAATCTTTGTTTTGATAGTAGTATATAGTGACGTTAATGATGGTGGTTAGTGATGATGATGGTTGTTGTAGTGGTAGCAGTGGCACTGACGCTAACGATGACGACGACGATGATGGTGTTGATGCACAACACAGGTGGACGATAACAAGAAGCTTGGCGAGTGGTCGGGGCTCTGCAAGATCGACCGCGAGGGGAAACCACGCAAGGTGGTCGGATACAGCTGCGTGGTCGTGAAGGTACGCAAGACAAGTGGGCCTCTGCAGCCCAGCGTGTCATCACGAGCGTTGTGTTCTTATGTGTGTAGGCGCGTTATGCGAGTTTTCGTTTGTGTGTGTGTGTGTGTTGGTGCACGCTCATTTGCGAGTTCTCCTGTAATGTAACGGACGGGTGCGTCCCAGCATGTCATCATGAGGATTTTTGCATGTTTTGTGTTTTTTCGTACTGGGGAGTGTTAGCGTAATGCGCTACCAACATATCGAGCTGAGTTCTATTCACAGCCCAGACTTAACAGTGATGTCCAACCAGGCTCTGGGCCTCCGTAGGTCGACTGCCTTAAATGAGTGCTACCTGGTGTTGCGTTAACATCGGTACTGCTGTGCGACACCACTACGCCCCTCAAACCTGCGCCGTGCCGGCCTTCATAGGCGCTCGCTATAACAGCACTTGCCCCAAACGGCCTGTGTGGGCTACATGGGTGATCTTTGTATTGGTGTTCTCGCGTGCGCTTCCCCGTGCTCCCTGCAGGACTACGGCAAGGAGACGCAAGCCAAGGACGTGCTGGAGGAGTACTTCAAGGGCAAGTGAAGCTCTTCCTGCTCCTCTTGCATCGTCCCTACGATCGCGATGGAACAATAAAAGTGTCACTCAACCTGCCGCCGTCTCCCTCCTGTTTTTGTTTAGCTCCTCGAACCGCATTGCACAACCTCATGAACGCCACAAATTATCTGGTGACGCTGCGTTGGCACAAACGACAAGAAACTCAACACGTTCGTCAAAAACATCGTGGCCTAACAAGGAAATATACGTAATAGGCCACGTTTCAGGCAATGGTACGTCTCCATGGAGCAAATGTGAGAATGACCATTGCCTGGAAACCTCAACTATCGAATGATTTTCTTTTCAAGGGCAAGGTGTTATGAGTTTATCATTAAAGATAATGGGATGGTCACATCAACTCCCTTTGATAATGGTGGCCTAAATGATCATAGTTATTTTGAGCTGGTGCCGTAGACAAGGCTGAGAACATTAAGTGCAATTTGGTTGCACAGAATGCAGGTGGATGTGAGTTGTCTGTGAGCAGCACACCTTTGCATGCGTGTGGTAAAAATGCAGAGCAGCCATATTACCGTAACGTGTTTCTAAATGTGGAGGGAGGACCCGGAGGAAAAAAATCTGCACAACCGTGGTGAAAACATACAAACTCCAAATATACACGACTTGTACTCTGGTTCTTTTGGTGAAACCACGTAGGTAGAAAAATAATAGATCACGACATTTCGATTGCAACAAGCGGATCTCTCGTATCTCACGTATGCCCCCCCTTCTCCCCCCCCCCCCCACCGCCGATATCTATATATCCTTGTGTCACGGCAGCTCTCGCCTACTTAAAGCAGTTTTCTTGCAGTAGTTTTTCTTGCTGTAGTCACCTGATGACGATTGCTTGTGTTACGATCGAAACATCGATCTATTTTTTTTTCTATTCACGTGACTTGACCGCAAGAACCAAAGAGTATGGGTTCCTGCAGTCACGAAAGCTTCAAATTCATACACGACTTGTGGCTGAATCCACGACCACTGCATAACAGGCAAGCAGTGGCGGCTCGTGACATTTCCACTAGGAGGAGCCGTTTTGATCTGAAAATTTGTTTTAAGAAAAACCTCTTATTGGCCTTACCGTGAAAGTGATACAACTCTTATCTACCAACGGTAAGCATTTATAAACAAAGCATTCAAATGCTGTCACCATGACCATCGAGGCCACACCATATATGACCTGCGAATTGCACAGTGCAACCTAGCGTTGTGACATCGTCATTGCAGCCATGGGCGACTTCATCGCCCTGAATGGGTCGCAAACGGCGTGGCTACAATGCGAAGCTCATGGCGATGAATGAAGATATCACTCGGACGCCTACACAGCCGCTCCGAGAACTCGCCTGAGACACATCAGACTTGCAGCTGTTTCTCATTAACTTACATGTTCTCTCCATGAGAAAATTCGCTTTGAAAGAATCATATTTTTTTAAATGCAACAACATTTTTATAGAGAAGTATTTTTTTATTAGAAAAATAATTTCTCATTTCCAGCTGCTTGGTGAGGCAATGCCCCTAGTGGACGGACCTCGCCTGCAGGCGAGGGAGTTAACTTGTGAATGGTCGGTGCGAGGAAGTGTTCACTGACATGCGTGTTCATTATCAAGATCAATAAATCGTGACCAAAACCGTTTGCCAACGCTGTTGAGTGGGAGGTAACATTGAACACGTGGATTGTCAATACCTCAAAGTATGGGTTATCTAAAAAAATAGAATATGGTTGGTCAAGTTTTGGTTTCACACCGCCCTTAAAATTAGGATGGTCGATAGTAGAATCTACCCCGGGGGGCCAAGCAGGGCCAGGGGGCGGGGCTAATGATTGCATTCGTTGAGTGTCGTGCTGGCTTTGGTACGACTTCTGCATAGCTTGGCAGCGCAGTTGGGAAAAAAGGTCATTAAAGACCTATATTTAGTAGGAATACCAGAAAAATTACTTGATTTTTTTCTTCTCAGGAATAGCAGCCAAGATGATGTCCACTACTGATGAAGCAATAAAATTTGAGCTCACACGCTGGATCTAAATGCGTTGCATCCCACCCACGCATATTTCATGCTCGGAGCCTGAATTTATCCAAATTAAGCGGAAAACCAACTTTTTGGAATTTGCATGTTCTCTCTCCCCCGTGGTCGTGTGGATTTTTCTCCGAGTCCTCCGGGTTTTCCCTCCTCCACATTTACAAACATGCGTTTAGAGTATACATTTACACGTGATAACACCACTTAGTTGAGCTCTCATTTGTGGCTTGGTCGCTTCTGAACATTCGGTGGGCCTTACCTTATAAAATTTTAAAAAGTTCAGAACATTAACTCGCTGCACTTTAGAGCCAGGTTTCGGGACAAGCCAACCTGGCCAACACGGATGGTCATGTTGGTTTTGACCTTGAGTTCACGCCGCATTGGTTCGAGCACTGCTTAAAGTCACGAGCCAATTTAATATCCCAGGAGCAGCTGAATATTAGTCAAAACTAACAGGGCTCCTACAAACACGGCCTGGCCTCTTGATGCCTGAGTGGTGAGTTTGTTGGTGCGTGTTAGAGAACCTGGGTTAAAATCCAGCAAAACATTGCATTTTGTTTGAACAGTCCATAACCGTTTGAGGCAATCATACAGCAGTGGATGAATCAAGGCTGATGACATTTTTCATTCATACCCAAGATACGTACAGGACATCTGAACACAAAAGCTTTATAGCTCATCGGATTCCTCCAGAAACACCGGTGACGAATATCTGAACCGGTCCTGGGCCTCCCCCTAGGTCGACTCAGCCTCAAATGAGTACCTGGTGCGGCGTGCAGTAAACATCGCCTTTGTTAAGGCGTTACGAGGGATCTTTGTCTCCTCCTCCAGCAGCTAACACGGATGGTGATGAGGAGATGGTGATGAGATGACACGGGAGATGATGGGAGGGAAGAAAGGTGGGAGAGAGAAAGAAACCTTTCACGTTTTGGTGGTGGGGTTTTTTTTAAAATTAATTTCACACACGGGAGCTTTTTTCGCGCTGTATAATTTAAACAGCTGGCCACGAGAGGGCGATTCTGCAGTGTTAACGCCGTTTTACCAAATGCAGAAATACGGGAGGGTGGGGTTCAGGCCGAGTTGAACGCAAAATGTGAGTTAATACCTCGGTAAACGACACAAAAACGACGCTAAACCGGCTTGAATCTGACATATGAGGTTAAAATATCCCACCAGAATGCGCCTCGTGGAACTCTGGGTGCTGTTTCCATTGATAAGACCCACAATTTTTTTCTATCGCAAAATCACATCCCCCCACCCATCACATCCCTCCCTCTTCGACTCATCACCTCACGCCATAAGCTGCGGAGTTTCCCGGGATCGTCCTCGCGGTGAGTGTGTAGCTGGAGGTCTTCCTGGGACATTACAACGTAGTGTGTTGTGTGTATCTGATGGTGTGTGGTATGCCGAGTGTGTCTGGTAAATGACGAGTGAGTGTGTGGTGAGTGAGTGAGTGGTGTATAGTGAGTGTGTGGTGAGTGAGTGAGTGGTGTATAGTGAGTGTGTGGCGAGTGAGTGGCGAGTGAGTGGTGAGTGTGTGGTGAGTGAGTGGCGAGTGTGTGGTGAGTGGTGAGTGAGTGGTGGGTGAGTGGTGTGTGGTGAGTGAGTGGTGAGTGTGTGGTGAGTGGTGAGTGTGTGGTGAGTGGTGTATAGTGAGTGTGTGGCGAGTGTGTGGCGAGTGAGCGGCGAGTGAGTGGTGAGTGTGTGGTGAGTGAGTGGCGAGTAAGTGGCGAGTGTGTGGTGAGTGTGTGGTGAGTGAGTGGTGAGTGTGTGGTGAGTGAGTGGCGAGTGTGTGGTAAGTGAGTGGGGAGTGAGTGGTGAGTGAGTAAGTGGTCAGTGAGTGGTGAGTGACGAGTGAGTGGTGAGTGTGTGGTGAGTGGCGAGTGAGTGGCGAGTGAGTGGTGAGTGTGTGGTGAGTGAGTGGTGAGTGGCGAGTGAGTGGTGAGTGAGTGGTGGGTGGTGAGTGAGTGGTGTGTAGTGAGTGAGTGGCGAGTGAATGGTGAGTGTGTGGTGAGTGAGTGGTGAGTGTGTGGTGAGTGAGCGAGTGGTGAGTGAGTGGAGAGTGAGTGGCGAGTGTGTGGTGAGTGTGTGGTGAGTGGCGAGTGAGTGGCGAGTGTGTGGCGAGTGTATGGTGAGTGAGTGGCGAGTGAGTAGTGAGTGTGTGGTGAGTGAGTGGCGAGTGAGTGGTGAGTGTGTGGTGAGTGAGTGGCGAGTGAGTGGTGAGTGAGTGGCGAGTGAGTGGTGTGTGGCGAGTGAGTGGCGAGTGTGTGGCGAGTGAGTGGTGAGTGAGTGGTGAGTGAGTGGTGAGTGTGTGGCGAGTGAGTGGTGAGTGTGTGGTGAGTGAGTGGTGAGCGAATGGTGAGTGGTGAGTGAGTGTGTGGTGTGTGGTGAGTGAGTGGTGAGTGAGTGGCGAGTGAGTGGTGAGTGTGTGGCGAGTGAGTGGCGAGTGAGTGGTTCGAGTGTGTGGTGAGTGAGTGGCGAGTGTGTGGTGAGTGTGTGGTGAGTGAGTGGCGAGTGAGTGGTGAGTGGCGAGTGAGTGGCGAGTGGCGAGTGAGTGGCGAGTGTGTGGCGAGTGTGTGGTGAGTGAGTGGCGAGTGAGTGGTGAGTGAGTGGCGAGTGAGTGGTGAGTGAGTGGTGAGTGGTGTGTGGCGAGTGAGTGGCGAGTGTGTGGCGAGTGGCGAGTGAGTGGTGAGTGGCGAGTGAGTGGCGAGTGTGTGGCGAGTGTGTGGTGAGTGAGTGGCGAGTGAGTGGTGAGTGAGTGGTGAGTGAGTGGCGAGTGTGTGGTAAGTGAGTGGGGAGTGAGTGGTGAGTGAGTAAGTGGTCAGTGAGTGAGTGGTGAGTGACGAGTGAGTGGTGAGTGGCGAGTGAGTGGTGAGTGAGTGGCGAGTGAGTGGTGAGTGTGTGGTGAGTGTGTGGTGAGTGGCGAGTGAGTGGTGAGTGAGTGGTGGGTGAGTGGTGTGTGGTGAGTGAGTGGTGTGTAGTGAGTGAGTGGCGAGTGAATGGTGAGTGTGTGGTGAGTGAGTGGTGAGTGTGTGGTGAGTGAGCGAGTGGTGAGTGAGTGGAGAGTGAGTGGCGAGTGTGTGGTGAGTGTGTGGTGAGTGGCGAGTGAGTGGTGAGTGGCGAGTGAGTGGCGAGTGTGTGGCGAGTGTGTGGTGAGTGAGTGGCGAGTGAGTAGTGAGTGTGTGGTGAGTAGTGAGTGAGTGGCGAGTGAGTGGTGAGTGTGTGGTGAGTGAGTGGTGAGTGAGTGGCGAGTGAGTGGTGAGTGAGTGGCGAGTGAGTGGTGTGTGGCGAGTGAGTGGCGAGTGTGTGGCGAGTGAGTGGTGAGTGGTGAGTGAGTGGTGAGTGAGTGGTGAGTGTGTGGCGAGTGAGTGGTGAGTGTGTGGTGAGTGAGTGGTGAGCGAATGGTGAGTGGTGAGTGAGTGTGTGGTGAGTGAGTGGTGAGTGAGTGGCGAGTGAGTGGTGAGTGTGTGGCGAGTGAGTGGCGAGTGAGTGGTTCGAGTGTGTGGTGAGTGAGTGGCGAGTGTGTGGTGAGTGTGTGGTGAGTGAGTGGCGAGTGAGTGGTGAGTGGCGAGTGAGTGGCGAGTGAGTGGCGAGTGTGTGGCGAGTGTGTGGTGAGTGAGTGGCGAGTGAGTGGTGAGTGAGTGGCGAGTGAGTGGTGAGTGAGTGGTGAGTGGTGTGTGGCGAGTGAGTGGCGAGTGTGTGGCGAGTGGCGAGTGAGTGGTGAGTGGCGAGTGAGTGGCGAGTGTGTGGCGAGTGTGTGGTGAGTGAGTGGCGAGTGAGTGGTGAGTGAGTGGTGAGTGAGTGGTGAGTGAGTGGTGTGTGGCGAGTGAGTGGCAAGTGTGTGGCGAGTGAGTGGAGAGTGTGTGGCGAGTGAGTGGAGAGTGAGTGGTGAGTGTGTGGCGAGTGTGTGGTGAGTGGTCAGTGTGTGGTGGGTGAGTGGCGAGTGAGTGGTGAGTGAGTGGCGAGTGTGTGGTGAGTGGTCAGTGTGTGGTGAGTGTGTGGCGAGTGAGTGGCGAGTGAGTGGTGATTGTGTGGCGAGTGAGTGGCGAGTGTGTGGCGAGTGAGTGGCGAGTGAGTGGTGAGTGGCGAGTGAGTGGCGAGTGAGTGGTGAGTATGTGGTGAGTGAGTGGTGAGTGAGTTGCCACCCGTCCTGGGTTTCCCCGGGATCGTCCTCTCTCTGAGGAATCTCTCCGAGTGAATCTCTCTGCCTCCTGTCGGCTCATGAGAAGTCCTGGCGCATTCACGAGAGGCCTCCACTCCTCGCTCGACATCTTCGGGAACGCTGCTGCTATTGAACCGGCTTGGAGTCGGGATTAGCGGCGTAAGGCACTACCACGAGAGTGCAAGGTAGCCCCACCCATAATCACGTGATACATCGTCATACCCTGTATCCCTACACAGTACAGACGAGGAACCCGTCTACATGAAGATGAAATGCCATGAGCTGGATCGTTCTGGTTAATATCAAACACCGGTAACAATATCTATGGAATATTATTGCTAGTATCCAAAATTCTGAAAAATAAGAATTGTTTTTACCCTTTCTGGCAATAGAACAGGAGTTGTTAAGATGTTTAAACACCAAATAGAATTAATTAACCACACGCACTTGTGGCATAACATGAAAAAATGCTCTCATAATAGATGGCATTGTCTTTGAAACTGATTTGCCTGTCACCAGAGACAGCTGCCTTCTTTATTAGACGATTTTTGACCCCCCCCCCCTTTCGTCACACGGCGTCACAAAAAGTCAGACCCCCCCCCCCTCAAATATGATGTCACAAAGCTCTGCCCCCCCCCCCCCAAAAAGAATGCTTGAAATCGCTTTAAACTATTGTCATTGTAGTGCGTATTTAATATGGCGCTGCACTCTGATGTTGTAGGAGAAAACATGTATTAAAAAGTCTATTTAATTAAGTAGAACGTGTTGTCTATATTTATTTAAAGTTGCGCATTTTGATTTCTCAAACCCCCCCTCCCATCGTCACAAATATCTGACCCCCTCCCCCCTAGGTGCGTGACGTCATTTATGGACGGCCCCAAAGACAATGCAAGTATCAGAACACTTAGAGCCCGGTTCCAGCAGTTATATCTTTGAAACCGTTTTGCCACGATCCAAAATTATGAAAATAAAAATGTTTTACCCTATATGTAACGTGTTGTGCGGAAGGGCCATTACCTGGAACGTTACCCCGTTCTAGTCGTTTTCCTTTTTTACAGACAATGTTATTGTCCGTAATGTGTGGCGTTTGCAATGAACCCATTGAAAGCCGTGAAACAACATTGCCTCTTGCCAGGGTGATTTGGGTGCGTCTAGAGCAATTAAGTATGCATTTTTATGGGGACATTGTAATGCAGCAGCATTTGTTTAACGAGCCTGACTTGATGCGACCTAGATTGTCGAAACCTGGTCGACAGTTTGTTCGCTTAAGCAAATGCTGCTGGATAACATTGGTCTGGAAAGCCAAGAGAGGCTAATGGACTATAACGTCCATTTATGTTTGTTTAGTAACACTTGATGTTTTTGGAGGCAGCTTAAAACACAAGTCTCCAATAGTTTTAGGATTGATGCTTGAGGTTCTTAGAGCCAAACTTAGATACCCTTAGGATGGTGTAGGCTTTGTTAATGCGCCTGGTTCTTTAAGCCAGGCTAAAGGCTGCTTTTATTTGAGGGCTCATTGTGCCACACCAAGGGCTCTCTAGGCCCAGTACCCGCGTAGCTGTGTTGATGAACTTGACGTCGGATTCCCAATCACTCCTCTATGAGTGAGAACGTCTTCTGAGCAGCAACGTGGTTTGTGTCCCCCCCTCCCCCCCCCTTGGTCCACTGAAACCGGCTACCCGAGTTTGATTCCCGTTCTGGAACAACATCCGTGACATTTCAACCATTCCTGGGTCTCCCCCTATGGCGAATCAGCCTTAAAAAGATTACCTGGTGCGGTGTGTCAATATCACGAGGGAGACAAAGGTGGCCGGACACGGTGCTGGCCACCCGCAACTTAATGAGCTGCGTTGGGCTTCATGGATGCTCGCTTAACAGCACTTGCCCCAAAAATATTTTAAATGTTATGGGGGGAATCTTTGTTTTGATAGTAGTATATAGTGACGTTAATGATGGTGGTTAGTGATGATGATGGTTGTTGTAGTGGTAGCAGTGGCACTGACGCTAACGATGACGATGATGGTGTTGATGCACAACACAGGTGGACGATAACAAGAAGCTTGGCGAGTGGTCGGGGCTCTGCAAGATCGACCGCGAGGGGAAACCACGCAAGGTGGTCGGATGCAGCTGCGTGGTCGTGAAGGTACGCAAGACAAGTGGGCCTCTGCAGCCCAGCGTGTCATCACGAGCGTTGTGTTCTTATGTGTGTAGGCGCGTTATGCGAGTTTTCGTTTGTGTGTGTGTGTGTGTGTTGGTGCACGCTCATTTGCGAGTTCTCCTGTAATGTATCGGACGGGTGCGTCCCAGCATGTCATCATGAGGATTTTTGCATGTTTTGTGTTTTTTCGTACTGGGGAGTGTTAGCGTAATGCGCTACCAACATATCGAGCTGAGTTCTATTCACAGCCCAGACTTAACAGTGATGTCCAACCAGGCTCTGGGCCTCCGTAGGTCGACTGCCTTAAATGAGTGCTACCTGGTGTTGCGTTAACATCGGTACTGCTGTGCGACACCACTACGCCCCTCAAACCTGCGCCGTGCCGGCCTTCATAGGCGCTCGCTATAACAGCACTTGCCCCAAACGGCCTGTGTGGGCTACATGGGTGATCTTTGTATTGGTGTTCTCGCGTGCGCTTCCCCGTGCTCCCTGCAGGACTACGGCAAGGAGACGCAAGCCAAGGACGTGCTGGAGGAGTACTTCAAGGGCAAGTGAAGCTCTTCCTGCTCCTCTTGCATCGTCCCTACGATCGCGATGGAACAATAAAAGTGTCACTCAACCTGCCGCCGTCTCCCTCCTGTTTTTGTTTAGCTCCTCGAACCGCATTGCACAACCTCATGAACGCCACAAATTATCTGGTGACGCTGCGTTGGCAGTGGGGTGCGTAAGCACAAACGACAAGAAACTCAACACGTTCGTCAAAAACATCGTAGCCTTACAAGGAAATATACGTAATAGGCCACGTTTCAGGCAATGGTACGTCTCCATGGAACAAATTTGAGAATGACCATTGCCTGGAAACCTCAACTATCGAATGATTTTCTTTTCAAGGGCAAGGTGTTATGAGTTTATCATTAGAGATAATGGGATGGTCACATCAACTCCCTTTGATAATGGTGGCCTAAATGATCATAGTTATTTTGAGCTGGTGCCGTAGACAAGGCTGAGAACATTAAGTGCAATTTGGGTGCACAAAATGCACGTGGATGCGAGTTGTCTGTGAGCAGCACACCTTTGCATGCGTGTGGTAAAAATGCAGAGCAGCCAGATTACCGTAACGTGTTTCTAAATGTGGAGGGAGGACCCGGAGGAAAAAAATCTGCACAACCGTGGTGAAAACATACAAACTCCAAATATACACGACTTGTACTCTGGTTCTTTTGGTGAAATCACGTAGGTAGAAAAAATAATAGATCACGACATTTCGATTGCAACAAGCGGATCTCTCATCTCTCCCCCCAGTATCTCACGTATGCCCCCCCCCTGCCTTCGCTCTCCCCCCCCCCCCCTACCGCCGATATCTATATATCCTTGTGTCACGGCAGCTCTCGCCTACTTAAAGCAGTTTTCTTGCAGTAGTTTTGCTTGCTGTAGTCACCTGATGACGATTGCTTGTGTTACGATCGAAACATCAATCTATTCTTTCTGCCCACGTGACTTGACCGCAAGAACCAAAGAGTATGGGTTCCTGCAGTCACGAAAGCTTCAAATTACCAGGCAAGCAGTGGCGGCTCGTGACATTTCCACTAGGAGGAGCCGTTTTGATCTGAAAATTTGTTTTAAGAAAAACCTCTTATTGGCCTTACCGTGAAGGTGATACAACTCTTATCTACCAACGGTAAGCATTTATAAACAAAGCATTCAAATGCTGTCACCATGACCATCGAGGCCACACCATATATGACCTGCGAATTGCACAGTGCAACCTAGCGTTGTGACATCGTCATTGCAGCCATGGGCGACTTCTTCATCGCCCTGAATGGGTCGCAAACGGCGTGGCTACAATGCGAAGCTCATGGCGATGAATGAAGGGATATCACTCGGACGCCTACACAGCCGCTCCGAGAACTCGCCACAGGCACAAATCAGACTTGCAGCGGTTTCTCATTAACTTACATGTTCTCTCCATGAGAAAATTCGCTTTGAAAGAATCATATTTTTTTAAATGCAACAACATTTTTATAGAGAAGTATTTTTTTATTAGAAAAATAATTTATCATTTCCAGCTTCTTGGTGAGGCAACGCCCCTAGTGGACGGACCTCGCCTGCAGGCGAGGGAGTTAACTTGTGAATGGTCGGTGCGAGGAAGTGTTCACTGACATGCGTGTTCATTATCAAGATCAATAAATCGTGACCAAAACCGACTGCCAACGCTGTTGAGTGGGAGGTAACATTGAACACGTGGATTGTCAATACCTCAAAGTATGGGTTACCTAAAAAAATAGAATGTGGTTGGTCAAGTTTTGGTTTCACACCGCCCTTAAAATTAGGATGGTCGATAGTAGAATCTACCCCGGGGGGCCAAGCAGGGCCAGGGGGCGGGGCTAATGATTGCATTCGTTGAGTGTCGTGCTGGCTTTGGTACGACTTCTGCATAGCTTGGCAGCGCAGTTGGGAAAAAAGGTCATTAAAGATCTATATTTAGTAGGAATACCAGAAAAATTACTTGATTTTTTTTTCTTCTCAGGAATAGCAACCAAGATGATGTCCACTACTGATAAAGCAATGAAATCTGAGCTCACACGCTGGATCTAAATGCGTTGCATCCCACCCACGCATATTTCATGCTCGGAGCTGGAATTTATCCAAATTAAGCGGAAAACCAACTTTTTGGAATTTGCATGTTCTCTCTCCCCGTGGTCGTGTGGATTTTTCTCCGAGTCCTCCGGGTTTTCCCTCCTCCACATTTACAAACATGCGTTTAGAGTATACATTTACACGTGATAACACCACTTAGTTGAGCTCTCATTTGTGGCTTGGTCGCTTCTGAACATTCGGTGGGCCTTACCTTATAAAATTTTAAAAAGTTCAGAACATTAACTCGCTGCACTTTAGAGCCAGGTTTCGGGACAAGCCAACCTGGCCAACACGGATGGTCATGTTGGTTTTGACCTTGAGTTCACGCCGCATTGGTTCGAGCACTGCTTAAAGTCACGAGCCAATTTAATATCCCAGGAGCAGCTGAATATTAGTCATAAAACTAACAGGGCTCCTACAAACACGGCCTGGCCTCTTGATGCCTGAGTGGTGAGTTTGTTGGTGCGTGTTAGAGAACCTGGGTTAAAATCCAGCAAAACATTGCATTTTGTTTGAACAGTCCATAACCGTTTGAGGCAATCATACAGCAGTGGATGAATCAAGGCTGATGACATTTTTCATTCATACCCAAGATACGTACAGGACATCTGAACACAAAAGCTTTATAGCTCATCGGATTCCTCCAGAAACACCGGTGACGAATATCTGAACCG
Organism: Petromyzon marinus; assembly: GCF_048934315.1. Classification (NCBI taxonomy): domain Eukaryota; kingdom Metazoa; phylum Chordata; class Hyperoartia; order Petromyzontiformes; family Petromyzontidae; genus Petromyzon; species Petromyzon marinus. The sequence continues at coordinate 10,138,210 of NC_133709.1, read as the reverse complement.
GTCCTGGGCCTCCCCCTAGGTCGACTCAGCCTCAAATGAGTACCTGGTGCGGCGTGCAGTAAACATCGCCTTTGTTAAGGCGTTACGAGGGATCTTTGTCTCCTCCTCCAGCAGCTAACACGGATGGTGATGAGGAGATGGTGATGAGATGACACGGGAGATGATGGGAGGGAAGAAGGGTGGGAGAGAGAAAGAAACCTTTCACGTTTTGGTGGTGGGGTTTTTTTAAAAATTAATTTCACACACGGGAGCTTTTTTCGCGCTGTATAATTTAAACAGCTGGCCACGAGAGGGCGATTCTGCAGTGTTAACGCCGTTTTACCAAATGCAGAAATACGGGAGGGTGGGGTTCAGGCCGAGTTGAACGCAAAATGTGAGTTAATACCTCGGTAAACGACACAAAAACGACGCTAAACCGGCTTGAATCTGACATATGAGGTTAAAATATCCCACCAGAATGCGCCTCGTGGAACTCTGGGTGCTGTTTCCATTGATAAGACCCACAATTTTTTTCTATCGCAAAATCACATCCCCCCACCCATCACATCCCTCCCTCTTCGACTCATCACCTCACGCCATGACTCTTATCTATCCACCAGCCATCACAGCTCTCCCCCTCCACCCTGCCGAACCCACCACCTCACGCCATAAGCTGCGGAGTTTCCCGGGATCGTCCTCGCGGTGAGTGTGTAGCTGGAGGTCTTCCTGGGACATTACAACGTAGTGTGTTGTGTGTATCTGATGGTGTGTGGTATGCCGAGTGTGTCTGGTAAATGACGAGTGAGTGTGTGGTGAGTGAGTGAGTGGTGTGTAGTGAGTGAGTGGCGAGTGAGTGGTGAGTGTGTGGTGAGTGAGTGGCGAGTGTGTGGCGAGTGAGTGGCGAGTGAGTGGTGAGTGTGTGGTGAGTGTGTGGTGAGTGTGTGGTGAGTGAGTAGTGAGTGTGTGGTGAGTGAGTGGTGTGTAGTGAGTGAATGGTGAGTTTGTGGTGAGTGAGTGGTGAGTGTGTGGTGAGTGAGCGAGTGGTGAGTGAGTGGCGAGTGAGTGGCGAGTGTGTGGTGAGTGTGTGGTGAGTGAGTGGTGAGTGGCGAGTGAGTGGTGAGTGGCGAGTGAGTGGCGAGTGAGTGGTGAGTGTGTGGTGAGTGTGTGGTGAGTGAATGGTGAGTGGTGAGTGTGTGGTGAGTGAGTGGTGTGTAGTGAGTGAATGGTGAGTGTGTGGTGAATGAGTGGTGAGTGTGTGGTGAGTGAGCGAGTGGTGAGTGAGTGGCGAGTGAGTGGCGAGTGTGTGGTGAGTGTGTGGTGAGTGAGTGGTGAGTGTGTGGTGAGTGAGTGGTGAGTGTGTGGTGAGTGAGTGGTGTGTAGTGGGTGAATGGTGAGTTTGTGGTGAGTGAGTGGTGAGTGTGTGGTGAGTGAGTGGCGAGTGAGTGGCGAGTGTGTGGTGAGTGTGTGGTGAGTGGCGAGTGAGTGGCGAGTGAGTGGTGAGTGTGTGGTGAGTGTGTGGTGAGTGTGTGGTGAGTGAATGGTGAGTGGTGAGTGTGTGGTGAGTGAGTGGTGTGTAGTGAGTGAATGGTGAGTGTGTGGTGAGTGAGTGGTGAGTGTGTGGTGAGTGAGCGAGTGGTGAGTGAGTGGCGACTGAGTGGCGAGTGTGTGGTGAGTGTGTGGTGAGTGAGTGGCAAGTGAGTGGTGAGTGGCGAGTGAGTGGCGAGTGAGTGGTGAGTGAGTGGTGAGTGTGTGGTGAGTGAGTGGTGAGTGTGTGGTGAGTGAGTGGGGAGTGAGTGGCGAGTGTGTGGTGAGTGGTGAGTGTGTGGTGAGTGAGTGGTGAGTGTGTGGTGTGTGGCGAGTGAGTGAGTGGTGAGTGTGTGGTGAGTGTGTGGCGAGTGAGTGGTGAGTGAGTGGTGAGTGAGTGGTGAGTGAGTGGTGAGTGAGTGGTGAGTGTGTGGCGAGTGAGTGGCGAGTGAGTGGCGAGTGTGTGGTGAGTGAGTGGTGAGTGAGTGGTGAGTGAGTGGCGAGTGTGTGGCGAGTGAGTGGTGAGTGTGTGGCGAGTGAGTGGAGAGTGTATGGCGAGTGTGTGGTGAGTGGTGAGTGTGTGGTGAGTGAGTGGTGAGTGAGTGGCGAGTGAGTGGTGAGTGTGTGGTGAGTGGTGAGTGAGTGGCGAGTGTGTGGCGAGTGAGTGGTGAGTGTGTGGTGAGTGTGTGGTGAGTGAGTGGTGAGTGAGTGGTGAGTGAGTGGCGAGTGTGTGGCGAGTGAGTGGCGAGTGGTGAGTGAGTGTGTGGTGAGTGAGTGGCGAGTGAGTGGTGAGTGAGTGGCGAGTGAGTGGTGAGTGTGTGGTGAGTGAGTGGTGAGTGAGTGGCGAGTGAGTGGTGAGTGAGTGGTGAGTGAGTGGTGAGTATGTGGCGAGTGAGTGGTGAGTGAGTGGTGAGTGTGTGGCGAGTGAGTGGTGAGTGTGTGGTGAGTGTGTGGTGAGTGAGTGGTGAGTGAGTGGTATGTGGTGAGTGGCGAGTGAGTGTGTGGTGAGTGGCGAGTGAGTGGTGAGTGGGGAGTGAGTGGTGAGTGAGTGGTGAGTGTGTGGCGAGTGAGTGGTGAGTGAGCGAGTGGTGAGTGGTGAGTGAGTGGCGAGTGAGTGGCGAGTGTGTGGTGAGTGAGTGGTGAGTGAGTGGTGGGTGAGTGGTGTGTGGTGAGTGAGTGGTGTGTAGTGAGTGAGTGGCGAGTGTGTGGTGAGTGTGTGGTGAGTGAGTGGTGAGTGAGTGGTGAGTGAGCGAGTGGTGAGTGAGTGGCGAGTGAGTGGCGAGTGTGTGGTGACTGTGTGGTGAGTGAGTGGCGAGTGAGTGGCGAGTGTGTGGCGAGTGAGTGGCGAGTGAGTGGTGAGTGTGTGGTGAGTGTGTGGTGAGTGGTGAGTGTGTGGTGAGTGAGTGGTGTGTAGTGAGTGAATGGTGAGTGTGTGGTGAGTGAGCGAGTGGTGAGTGGCGAGTGAGTGGCGAGTGTGTGGTGAGTGTGTGGTGAGTGAGTGGCGAGTGAGTGGTGAGTGGCGAGTGAGTGGCGAGTGAGTGGTGAGTGTGTGGTGAGTGAATGGTGAGTGGTGAGTGTGTGGTGAGTGAGTGGTGTGTAGTGAGTGAATGGTGAGTGTGTGGTGAGTGAGTGGTGAGTGTGTGGTGAGTGAGCGAGTGGTGAGTGAGTGGCGAGTGAGTGGCGAGTGTGTGGTGAGTGTGTGGTGAGTGAGTGGTGAGTGGCGAGTGAGTGGTGAGTGGCGAGTGAGTGGTGAGTGAGTGGTGAGTGTGTGGTGAGTGAGTGGTGAGTGTGTGGCGAGTGTGTGGCGAGTGAGTGGCGAGTGTGTGGTGTGTGGCGAGTGAGTGAGTGGTGAGTGTGTGGTGAGTGTGTGGCGAGTGAGTGGTGAGTGTGTGGCGAGTGAGTGGTGAGTGAGTGGTGAGTGAGTGGCGAGTGTGTGGCGAGTGAGTGGTGAGTGTGTGGCGAGTGAGTGGAGAGTGTGTGGCGAGTGAGTGGAGAGTGTGTGGCGAGTGAGTGATGAGTGTGTGGCGAGTGAGTGGTGAGTGTGTGGCGAGTGTGTGGTGAGTGAGTGGTGAGTGAGTGGTGAGTGAGTGGTGAGTGAGTGGTGAGTGTGTGGCGAGTGAGTGGTGAGTGTGTGGTGAGTGAGTGGGGAGTGAGTGGCGAGTGTGTGGTGAGTGGTGAGTGAGTGGTGAGTGAGTGGCGAGTGAGTGGTGAGTGGTGAGTGTGTGGTGAGTGGTGAGTGAGTGGCGAGTGTGTGGCGAGTGAGTGGTGAGTGAGTGGCGAGTGAGTGGTGAGTGTGTGGTGAGTGAGTGGTGAGTGAGTGGTGAGTGAGTGGCGAGTGTGTGGCGAGTGAGTGGCGAGTGGTGAGTGAGTGTGTGGTGAGTGAGTGGCGAGTGAGTGGTGAGTGAGTGGCGAGTGAGTGGTGAGTGTGTGGTGAGTGAGTGGTGAGTGAGTGGCGAGTGAGTGGTGAGTGTGTGGTGAGTGAGTGGTGAGTGAGTGGTGAGTGAGTGGTGAGTATGTGGCGAGTGAGTGGTGAGTGAGTGGTGAGTGTGTGGCGAGTGAGTGGTGAGTGAGTGGTGAGTGTGTGGTGAGTGTGTGGTGAGTGAGTGGTGAGTGAGTGGTATGTGGTGAGTGGCGAGTGAGTGTGTGGTGAGTGGCGAGTGAGTGGTGAGTGGGGAGTGAGTGGTGAGTGAGTGGTGAGTGTGTGGCGAGTGAGTGGTGAGTGAGTGGCAAGTGAGTGAGTGGTGAGTGAGTGGTGAGTGAGTGGCGAGTGGCGAGTGAGTGGTGAGTGTGTGGCGAGTGAGTGGTGAATGAGTGGTGAGTGGTGAGTGTGTGGTGAGTGAGTGGTGTGTAGTGAGTGAATGGTGAGTGTGTGGTGAGTGAGTGGTGAGTGTGTGGTGAGTGAGCGAGTGGTGAGTGGTGAGTGAGTGGCGAGTGTGTGGCGAGTGTGTGGTGAGTGAGTGGTGAGTGAGTGGTGGGTGAGTGGTGTGTGGTGAGTGAGTGGTGTGTAGTGAGTGAGTGGCGAGTGTGTGGTGAGTGTGTGGTGAGTGAGTGGTGAGTGAGTGGTGAGTGAGCGAGTGGTGAGTGAGTGGCGAGTGAGTGGCGAGTGTGTGGTGACTGTGTGGTGAGTGAGTGGTGAGTGGCGAGTGAGTGGCGAGTGAGTGGCGAGTGTGTGGCGAGTGAGTGGCGAGTGAGTGGTGAGTGTGTGGTGAGTGTGTGGTGAGTGAATGGTGAGTGGTGAGTGTGTGGTGAGTGAGTGGTGTGTAGTGAGTGAATGGTGAGTGTGTGGTGAATGAGTGTGTGGTGAGTGAGCGAGTGGTGAGTGGCGAGTGAGTGGCGAGTGTGTGGTGAGTGTGTGGTGAGTGAGTGGCGAGTGAGTGGCGAGTGAGTGGTGAGTGTGTGGTGAGTGTGTGGTGAGTGAATGGTGAGTGGTGAGTGTGTGGTGAGTGAGTGGTGTGTAGTGAGTGAGTGGTGAGTGTGTGGTGAGTGAGCGAGTGGTGAGTGGTGAGTGAGTGGCGAGTGAGTGGCGAGTGTGTGGTGAGTGTGTGGTGAGTGAGTGGTGAGTGGCGAGTGAGTGGTGAGTGGCGAGTGAGTGGCGAGTGAGTGGCGAGTGAGTGGCGAGTGTGTGGTTAGTGTGTGGTGAGTGAGTGGTGAGTGGCGAGTGAGTGGTGAGTGGCGAGTGAGTGGCGAGTGAGTGGTGAGTGAGTGGTGAGTGTGTGGTGAGTGAGTGGTGAGTGTGTGGCGAGTGAGTGGCGAGTGTGTGGTGTGTGGCGAGTGAGTGAGTGGTGAGTGTGTGGTGAGTGTGTGGCGAGTGAGTGGTGAGTGAGTGGTGAGTGTGTGGCGAGTGAGTGGTGAGTGAGTGGTGAGTGAGTGGCGAGTGTGTGGCGAGTGAGTGGTGAGTGTGTGGCGAGTGAGTGGAGAGTGTGTGGCGAGTGAGTGGAGAGTGTGTGGCGAGTGAGTGATGAGTGTGTGGCGAGTGAGTGGTGAGTGTGTGGCGAGTGTGTGGTGAGTGAGTGGTGAGTGAGTGGTGAGTGTGTGGCGAGTGAGTGGCGAGTGTGTGGTGAGTGAGTGGTGAGTGTGTGGTGAGTGAGTGGGGAGTGAGTGGCGAGTGTGTGGTGAGTGGTGAGTGTGTGGTGAGTGTGTGGTGAGTGAGTGGTGAGTGAGTGGCGAGTGAGTGGTGAGTGTGTGATGAGTGAGTGGCGAGTGAGTGGTGAGTGAGTGGTGAGTGTGTGGCGAGTGAGTGGTGAGTGTGTGGTGAGTGAGTGGTGAGTGGGGAGTGAGTGGCGAGTGTGTGGTGAGTGTGTGGCGAGTGAGTGGCGAGTGAGTGGTGAGTGGCGAGTGAGTGGTGAGTGTGTGGCGAGTGAGTGGTGAGTGAGTGGTGAGTGAGTGGTGAGTGGCGAGTGAGTGGTGAGTGGCGAGTGAGTGGTGAGTGAGTGGCGAGTGTGTGGTGAGTGAGTGGTGAGTGAGTGGCGAGTGAGTGGTGAATGAGTGGAGAGTGAGTTGCCACCCGTCCTGGGTTTCCCCGGGATCGTCCTCTCTCTGAGGGATCTCTCCGAGTGAATCTCTCTGCCTCCTGCCGGCTCATGAGAAGTCCTGGCGCATTCACGAGAGGCCTCCACTCCTCGCTCGACATCTTCGGGAACGCTGCTGCTATTAAACCGGCTTGGAGTCGGGATTAGCGGCGTAAGGCACTACCACGAGAGTGCAAGGTAGCCCCACCCATAATCACGTGATACATCTTCATACCCTGTATCCCTACACAGTGCAGACGAGGAACCCGTCTACATGAAGATGAAATGCCATGAGCTGGACCGTTCTGGTTAATATCAAACACCGGTAACAATATCTATGGGAAATTATTGCTAGTATCCAAAATGATGAAAAATAAGAATTGTTTTACATTATGAGACCTGCTTTGCCAGTAACAAGATATAGTAATAGGTTTTACCCTTTTAACTGGCACAAAAACTGACACCTTTATTCAAGGCATCATGTTTGCAATAACCACAACACAAGCAGTCAAAATGCCTTTTGGCGTCTTCTGGTCCAACACCAATGGAGACTAGGCTCTAAAGAAAAGCCGTCTCGGGTGTGGACCAATCAAATTCAAGGACAGTGGTATATTATTATCAGTTGTCTCTTTTGTTTGTATTTTGACTGCTTGTGTTGTGGTTATTGCAAGCATGATGCCTTGAATAAAGGTGCCAGTTTTTGTGCCAGTTAAAAGGGTAAAACCTATTACTATTACGATAAGAATTGGTTTTACCCTTTCTGGCAATAGAACAGGAGTTGTTAAGATGTTCAAACACCAAATAGAATCATTTTTTGCAAGGCATCCAAGTCTGCATTAACCACACGCACTTGTGGCATAACATGAAAACAAGCTCTCATAATAGAGGGCATTGTCTTTGAAACTGATTTGCCTACACCAGAGACAGCTGCCTTCTTTATTGTACGATTTTTGACCCCCGCCCCCCCCCCCTTCGTCACACGGCGTCACAAAAAGTCAGTTCCCCCTCTCAAATATGACGTCACAAAGCTCTGCCCCCCCCCCCCCCAAAAAAAACATGCTTCAAATCGCTTTAAACTATTGCCATTGTAGTGCGTATTTAATTTGGCGCTGCACTCTGATGTTGTAGGAGAAACATTTATTAAAGAGTATATTTAATTAAGTAGAACGTGTTGTCTATATTCATTTAAAGTTGCGCATTTTGATGTGACGTCACATTTCTCAACCCCCCCCCCCCCCATCGTCACAAATGTCTGACCCCCTCCCCCCTAGGTGCGTGACGTCATTTATGGACGGCCCCAAAGACAATGCAAGTATCAGAACACTTAGAGCCCGGTTCCAGCAGTTATATCTTTGAAACCGTTTTGCCACGATCCAAAATTATGAAAATAAGAATGTTTTACCCTATATGGGTAAAATAAACCAGGCGTTGAGAAAGGGTAAAAACCTATTCTCATTTATCACCGATAACAATAATAATATTGATACAGTATTTGTGTACCTCTAAAGGCCACTGTGATATTTGACGAATGTGTTGAGCGTGCACCACTGTTGAGCGTGCACCACTGCACGCTCAACGCAGCAGGTATAGTTTGTACAACAACAGTAGTAACAACAACAACAATGTTTGTACTCCGCCACTGAACACCACGGATTCGCACGCAGCTCTCCGTGTTCCGACACAACGAGAAGAAGTTCCACTTCTTCCTCTTCTTCCTCCTCCTCCTGGGGCGCGTCCCGGTTCGTACCTCACAGGTGGCAACCCGAGTCGCAGGTCCCTCGGCTCCAGGCGGTTGAGTTCGACTCCAGCCCTCGGCTTTGGAGGGAGCTGCGGGCTCCACGCGGTGCCGGGAGACTGGGGAGGGGGGGGAGCCGAGGAGGAGTCCACGGCCCCGAGTCCAACCGTGGCTCGGGCAGCTGCTGGGGGGCGAACTCGTGCCGCGTGGTACCCACGCACAAATCTGTCAAAACTTCACCATTCCCCCCTCCCTGTAGGCACGCCGACTTTTTAACCCCCACCCACCAATCCTATAGAACGGCCAATATTTAATCCACGCAGAAACGATCAAGGATGAGCAATATTAACGTGTTCACACAAACAGATAGTCCACCGCCGGCTGCATTACAGAATGAAGTTGCGTACCTTGGCCACTTTATTTTGCTGAGCTGCGTGATAGCTGCAGTCAGGGGGGGGCACGGTGGCACACAAGTGACACCTCTCCCACAATCCCACTTCTCCCGCTAGTACTTGTTGTCTGACAGCTGAAGAAACTGCACTGTGGCTTATTTGAAGGCCTATGCGTGAGTACAATGTCAGTAGACCCCCCACACGCAAGCGAACGCATTTGGGTTAACCCCCCCCTCCCCCCTCCATGCGTACGTACTGAATGGATGGCCCCCTACCCACGCACTAAGGCTCACCTGGGCTACCCCCCAAGCGCTACCGTAATTACAAGGGCGGTGCGCAGCTGTGCGCGTTACCATGATGACCAGGTGATGCTCATTGCAGGCCGGCATGTCCGCATTGTGCGGCTCTGTGATTCTTGAGCCCGTATAACTTTGGGCAGAGCCGCGAGACGCCCTAACCGAGTTGTAACGCTAAGATACGAACGTGACACGTCAATGGCCGTCCGTATTCATGAGTCACGACTCAGCTCTGGCTTGCCCCCACCCGCCTCCCCCTCTCGGTTGCTTTCGACGGCAGAAAAGTAAGCAGCTCATCCTTGGCTCTGGCCCAACTTATGTGAATATTGAGCATGCTTGTGACCCATACTCGAGAGCTGGCTCCAGCATGGCTGAGCCAAGCCCGAGACAGGTTTCACTATTCCGAATTAAGTATGAAATCGCGACTCAAGTGTTTTACCCGTAACATAGCCTTATTCTGGCTCTATGAATCTGGCGTTACCGTAGTCTTTCTTGATGTTATAATTTGGCTCTGTTGATAGCAGTGAAGTCTAGAAGTAACCTCAATATTTCCACGTCCAATCGTGCACCGAGCTTTGACAATGAGTGGACACATTCCACCACGAGGCGAGTCTGGTGGCTCAGCGGTAGAGCCAGTGGGCCACAATCAGCAGAGTTCACATCATGGTTGGAAGTTGACTCAGCCTATCGTCCCTCGGACCTTTTAAAGTTTCCACACAAGAGTATGTCGTAACTTGCTGACCCACCCATACCGGACATCTGTGAAAGTTTCATAGCTTATTGGATTCTTCCAGTCTAAATATTCTGATTCTGAGGCCTGCACACGCAGAGAGTTGAGGCATGTGCATCGCTGCTGGATAGCCAACAGATCATAGCAGTCCACCAGTGGACACGAGCATTTATTAGTTTAATTGGTATACAAATAATCCATTAAGTTAAAGTCTTAACTTATTTAAATAAATAAAAACAATAAAATAAGTTTTCATGTCAGCAAGAGCCTGGCGTTTCAGCCAACTGGCTTTTTCACAAATGTATGCTTTACATGATCGGAATTAAGAAAAACACACCAAACACCATCAGCCAACAAGCAAACAAGGCACTTCAACATTTTCCATTTTTATTTTTCAAATTCTTTTAACAAATGCACGTGGCATCGGTACTCCACTGCTCGATGGCACTCGGGGTTTTCCGCTCACAGGCGGAATCTCCGCTCACTGCCCGAAGCAACATCCCGCGTCAGAGTACAACGCGGACACTGTTGTGTGCACGCGCGCGTGATGCTTACTCAGCGTGGGTTTGGTGTACACAATGGTTTGGTATACACAATGCGCGAGTACGTGGCCACGCAGGCCCACCTGAGCGTTCGTTCACGTACTCAAACGCACAAGCACGCGCTTACACGAGCGAGCAAACGAGCGAGCGTTGGGGGTGGGGTGAGCGATCGGGTGGGTGGGTGAGTGAGCGAGCGAGTCATCATCGGGCTGGAGCCTAAGCGTCGGCGATGGTGACCTCCACTTCGACGCCCGGCTCGATGCTGATGGAGGTGATCTGCTTGACGATCTCGGAGGGGCTGTGCAGGTCGATGAGCCGCTTGTGGATGCGCATCTGGAAGCGATCCCACGTCTTGGAGCCCTCACCGCACGGGGTCTTGCGCGTTGTGATGCGCAGCACCTGCACAAAGCAGCGACGTCATCACCACCATCACCACCACCACCACCATCGCTGTCGTCATTATCACCAGCCGTGAACTATCCCACCGCCGAATGTGGAGACCTCCCAAAACCATCGCCAGCTTTCACGGGAGGGGGATATGTGTTCCCGATTCTCAGAACAATCCGATCTCAAGTTTTGTTCCGCGTAGTTTTTTGCACGGTGAAACCAAACCTTGCACTTGTTCCAGACACCCAGACATAGTCTTATAAAGCAGAAGCAGAGAAGTTGTGCAACCAGAACTGCAAAGACCGACTATCTGCCTGGAAGAAAAAAAATAATACATGGAAAGTGGATAAATCAAGCAAGAAGAAATCAGCGAGCAACTGGTGCAGGAGGCCCCACCTTGGTGGGCATGCGGACCGGTCCCTTCACGCGAAGGTTCTTGTCCTTGGCGCCACGGATGAGGTCGGCGCAAACTGCGCAGCAGAGGGAGACGCCCCGGGGAGAGAAATTATTAAGACAGCAAAACGCAGTTATTGCCAATAAAGTGAGCGCACCGCACACACCTCCTCGCACCTGCGCAAGTTAACATTGTACATGTACGGCCCTCTTGTCACTCCACCACTGGATCAGACCGTGCGAGTTATTTGACCATACTTCAACGTCAACCACAGGTCACTGGGTTCATAGTGCGGCATGCTGTGGCACCACGGAACATGTTCCTGCAAATAATTATCACGAGTCGAGCGCCTATCGGTGAATGCAAGCACCCACTGTAATAGACGAATCAACATTTCGTTGATTGGCTTCCCACAAAGCGGTAACCATTTAATCGGCCGCGGAGGGATGATAAGTCGGCACACACGAGCGGTGGGGGGGGGGGGGGGGTGTTTGGCTCAGAATAGCGTATAGGTGAATCACTGTGAATCATAACTGTCGTTTGTCCTCATCGCCAAACGCCGCTCGCTATTACCGCGTCAACTCTGCTAACCGTGTTAACAACACCTTGTGAGACTAACGATCCCCTGTTCAAATGTTACCATTGTTAGAAATACCTGTAATAAAGATGTAATTTTTTCTAGATACCTGTCAACACTACCCGTTTCTAAAGACACCTGCCTGAGCACTCTGGATTCTGGCTTAATGCTACCTTCAATGTTACGTTTTCGAAAGTTACCAGCGCTCTGATGTTGTGTCAATTGGGAAGCACCAAAACAATGTGTTAACTGGTGAGTGGCGTCAGGTGAGTCCATTGCTGGCGAATGGAGGATCAGGTGAGTATATAGTATCATGTCACACAATTTATAGGACGGACTGCCCACCAGTAAAAAAATAAGAGGGTCACACTACATGGGGATGTTTGGCCATGAATTCCATTAGCGGGCGCGTTTGGCTTCATATCCACAACTCAACGCTCCGCACAGATGGATTCAAGCATCCACGGCCACTCACCCTTCTCCAGAGACTTGACATTGCGGCTCGTGAGGGTGATGCGGATGCGATGGATGGACACCTCCGAGTCCACGGGAGCCTTGCCTGCGTCTTTGTATGCCTGGCGAAGTCACACACACACACGGGTTACACACTACTGTATATCCAACACATAACATCATACATGTACAGCAAGACGGCCCTTGCCTATGAACACCCGGGAGTACTCCAGCATTAGTTCAAGTAAGCCTAACTGCTGATGCGACGACGAATCCCAAAAACAGGCCCAGTTTGCTCGCATTAATCCGAAGCTGCTTAAATTATGCATTCCCAGACGCCTGGGAATGCATAATGTATCAATTATTTATATTCATGTCGAGAGGCGAATTTGGGGAAGGTTACACTTCTGCACAGCTGGGGAGATTAGTCCGTTAAGTAAACTAAAAATACAACACAGTAAAGCACTTTTAAACTTATCAGCTCGTTTCTGTGCATGACGCCAATCATATATAATTGTATTTGAATAATTGAATAGATTAATTCATGTTAATTGCATCCCACAACGCTTGACAATAATTCAGTGGTTCTTAACCTTTACTGCTGCAGCCTTGCATCCCTTTGGTTCTAAATCGTAAAAAAAATATACGTAGGTTTGATGAAACAAAGTTGTAACTTAACGTGCCGAATTTGCGTTTCGATTGATTTACCTTCGAAAACAAAATGCGGCCATGCCTCGCACCCCCAGAAAGGGAATCTCGCACCCCCCAGAGTAAGAACCACTACAATAATTGTACCCAGGGGCCGAACGATACAAAGAGCTACGACAAATAAAATGAAAACCGACGGAACTTAAAAGTAAAAAAAAAATAGCACAAAACATTTATAGGAACACAAAGTTGTCAAATCCTAGACCAAACTTTGGATCTTCTTGTTTATCCCACACATCATTTTATCGACCGCGGCAGGGGATGATGGATGTTCGGGTCGATTGAACACGCGTGCTGTAGTTGGGTGCGTTTGGCTCAGAATAGCGTATAGGTGAATCACCGTAAATTCATAGCTGTGGTTTGTCCTCACAGCCAAACGCCGCTCGCAACCACCAACGGGTTAACGTATCCCTTATATAAACATATATATTTTTTAAAAACCGCGGGGAGAAAGCGCGCCTCTTAACAACGCCTGCTGCCCAGGGTTCGCGTCGCAACAGAGGCACGGGGCTCCGGCCATCCTAGCAGCGCGCACGCCGCTAGGCCGCAATGGCGGACACATTCGTTAAAATTCAACACCGCCACCACGTCAAACTTCCACCGCTCGATACACCGAACACCTTTCGAGGCGATCGCGAGTGTGCTGGGAACGTGGCGAGAGACGCTCACCATCGTGACCGCCGGCCGACGTATTCGTCACAGACAATGAGGCGAACTCTTTGAAGCGACGAACAGCGGTGAGCCGGGGACGCTTCTCGCGCCTCGTGCCGCTGAGCGCGGGGGGCTGCTTGGGAAAGGGGCGGCGTCACGTGACGCGGCGGCTTTTATAACGAAGGGGGATGGGGTGGTGCGGGGAGGAGGCGGGGCAGCCAGGGGTTCCGTGACATCACCGCGCAACGTAGACAGGCGGCGGCCATCTTACGTGAGGGTACGGGAGATATGGGGGGGGGAGGGGGAGTCAAAAAAGTGTTGGGTGCCGCGGCCATCTTACGTGAGGGTACAAGCGATGTGGGAAGGATCACCGGTTGTTGGGCACCGCGACCATCTTACGTGAGGGTACGGGAGATATGGGGGGGGGGAGTCAAAAAAGTGTTGGGTGCCGCGGCCATCTTACGTGAGGGTACGGGAGATGGGGGGGGTCTTTGGTTAAGAGTGTTGGGCGCCGCGGCCATCTTACGTGAGGGTACGGGAGATTGAGGCGGGGCGGTCATCGGTGAAGAGTGTTGGATGCCGCGGCCATCTTACGTAAGGACTCAGAATGGGGACATTTATTTAGACTGCAGGAGGAAATCCGATGAGCTGTGAAGCTCTTTGCCACAGATGTCAAATGCGGCTCTGGTGAAAGGAGTCGCAGCACGCAGTGAACGGAACGGAGACTGATGGCCCCCACCAAACGCAAAATCATAATATTTAAGAACACTCGTGGAGGAATCTGATGAGCTATAAGGCTCTTTTTTCACAGATGTCCAGTAGGGGGCAGGTAAAAACTTTGCAACAACAAATGATACAAACTACACAATTGGAGTGCAAAGCACAGGAAAGGTAAACAAATCACTTAAATATACATACAAATAAAAAGACACTTTTTTATGACCAGGTAAAACCCACTGAGCTATTAGCTTATTTTTCAGAAGCGACCTGTCGACAAATGATAGCTCAACGAAGTGGCTTATCATGTGGACATTTATAGCAGCACCTCAAAATACTTGTTATAATAATATGTTGAACATCTTTCGCACCTTCTTCTTTGGTTCTTTCGGTAAAGTCACGTAGATAGGTTCAAATAAAATAACAAAAAACATAACCCCCTCTTCCTGATGACGAACGCTTGTGTTGTGAATGAAACGTCGTAGTTTTTTGTTATTTTCTTTTAACCCATCTACGTGACTTTACCGAAAGGCCCAAACAATATGGATTCCTGCAGTCACGAAAGCTTTATGTCAAGGATCAAATAAACTCAACCTCGAATGACACATTCGTCTGTAACACCAACTGAAAAGGGGGGGAGTTTATTAAAGTATATCATAAACAACGTTTCGGACAACGGCCCGAATTCAGAGCATAACATAAAACTAAATGGCTGTACTAGCTGCTTTATTTTCAGTGCAATAAAAACATGAATGGGACTGCGTTGACGAACAAGCACACGTTTAAACGGAACATTCCCGCCGTGAAACGTATTACAAAGTACAGGAAAGGTAAACAAATCACTTAAATATACATACAAATAAAAAGACACTTTTTTATGACCAGGTAAAACCCACTGAGCTATTAGCTTATTTTTCAGAAGCGACCTGTCGACAAATGATAGCTCAACGAAGTGGCTTATCATGTGGACATTTATAGCAGCACCTCAAAATACTTGTTATAATAATATGTTGAACTTCTTTCGCACCTTCTTCTTTGGTTCTTTCGGTAAAGTCACGTAGAATGAGAATAAAATAATAAATTGATAAAATAAAATAACACAATAAAATTCTCACGACGTTTCGGCCACAACACAAATTCTTTCGCACCGTACGGAGCCAACCGTGCAAAACAGAGGTGCGGGGGAAGGACAACAAGCTAAACACGAAAAGCAGTTCTAAAGAAATGAGTTTTCGATCTAAATTTCAAAGCACAAAGCTCCAGTGGCTTCCTAATATCGGAAGGAATCCAGTAACAGCCCCATTTACGTTCCCCCTTTTACGTCGTTTCGCAAACACGTCGTCACTTTATTAATGCCACTACCTGATTTGCGTCACCGCAACCCACATTTACGTCGCTGACAGCATTGTGTGTCCTTTCTCGTATGCGTCACCTCTCAGTCTTCGCCTCCACGACCCACCCTTCTAGAATGGCTTTGATTTACGTCGTTTCGATATTCGTCATCTCACCTTTTAGGGACGCATTCCCGACGTTGACCCGGGGTATTACTGCATAAGCAAAGGCGCCAACTCCTGCAGTTTCACCGATATGTTTATGTTTTCACTTTTAAGGAAGGAAATTAATTATACAATCAAATCGTATAATTTCTGCTCATTCACAGCTTGGTCAACTCCCTTCACTGCCCCCTCCATCACTTCCCCATTAAACCAAAAACACAGAACACAGAGCTTACTTGCGCGTGTGCCTAACCTCTTCTGGCGCCTCCTGCTCCCACATGTGTTTATGTCACTGTTAGATTAGCACGGTCGGCTACGTACGGTGCGAAGGAAGTTCAACAGCTTACGTGCACCTGCACCTAACTTTTTTCCGCATTACATTTACACTGGTTTTGGCTCGCGTGTGTTTCCTTTTGGGCTGTCAAATACCTCGTTTGGTAGTTGCGCAATATTCCCTAAAGATCCTTGTCTCGTTCTCTGCAATATATTTTTTTGTCTTTGTTGTTGTTGATGCTGTGCTCACGCACCACGGGATCTCCGTGGTGCGCGAGTCCTTTCGCACTCACAACTGACGCCCCTGTCATTACCTCCCATGGCCATCAGTCCCTTCGCACTCACAACTGACGCCCCTGTCATTACCTCCCATGGCCATCAGTCCCTTCGCACTCACAACTGACTCCCCTGTCATTACCTCCCATGGTCACCAGTCCCTTCGCACTCACAACTGACTCCCCTGTCATTACCTCCCATGGCCATCAGTCCTTTCGCACTCACAACTGACTCCCCTGTCATTACCTCCCGTGGCCACCAGTCCCTTCACACTCACAACTGATGCCCCTGTCATTACCTCCCGTGGCCACCAGTCCCTTGGCACTCACAACTGATACCCGTGTCATTACCTCCCGTGGCCACCAGTCCCTTGGCACTCACAATTGATACCCGTGTCATTACCTCCCGTGGCCACTAGTGCATTCGTACTGAAAGCTGGCCTCCCTGTCATTACCTCCCGTGGCCACCAGTCCCTTGGCACTCACAATTGATACCCGTGTCATTACCTCCCGTGGCCACCAGTCCCTTCACACTCACAACTGATACCCGTGTCATTACCTCCCGTGGCCAGCAGTCCCTTTGCACTCACAACTGATACCCGTGTCATTACCTCCCGTGGCCACCAGTCCCTTCACACTCACAGCTGATACCCGTGTCATTACCTCCCGTGGCCACCAGTCCCTTGGCACTCACAACTGATACCCGTGTCATTACCTCCCGTGGCCACCAGTCCCTTGGCACTCACAATTGATACCCCTGTCATTACCTCCCGTGGCCACTAGTGCATTCGTACTGTAAGCTGACCTCCCTGTCATTACCTCCCGTGGCCACTAGTCCCCTCCCACCGCATGCAGGCTCCATTGTCATTACACAAGAATAATATCCTTACACGTACATACATGGAAACGGGATCATTCGTGTAACGGATCAAATAAATATTCTTTGGGTCTTTAGGTAAAGTCACGTAGATAGGTTCAAAGAAAATACCAAAAACATAACCCCCTCTTCCTGATGACGAACGCTTGTGTCGTGATTGAAACGTCGTAATTTTTGTTATTTTCTTTTAACCCATCTACGTGACTTTACCGAAAGGCCCAAACAATATGGATTCCTGCAGTCACGAAAGCTTTATGTCAAGGATCAAATAAACTGAACCTCGAATGACACATTCGTCTGTAACACCAACTTAAAAGGGGGGGAGTTTATTATATACTTTATATCATAAACAACGTTTCGGACAACGGCCCGAATTCAGAGCATGACATAAAACTAAATGACCGTACTAGCTGCTTTATTTTCAGTGCAATAAAAACATGAATGGGACTGCGTTGACGAACAAGCACACGTTTAAACCGAACATTCCCGCCGTGAAAAGTATTACCATTGCGCTGCAACAACAACAAAAAGAGCACACATTTATACATAGTACAACATTTCAGATCCTCCTCCTCCTTCGTGTCGCTTGTCGAAAACGTTCGTCCCCAAAATATTGACTTTTCCCCGAGTAACACAGCGGGCACGTTGTGCTTGTTATTCCGTGCTGCGTTATACGCAATCGGATGAGTGTGGCTCGATTCCAAAGCGCGATTTGATTCAGAGGGTCGCACGAAGTCTGTCCGCTTCAGCTTGCCTCCTCTGGTCATTAACAATCCTCACGGCAACAAACAGAGGCGCGACGTCACGAGTAATCGCATCCTAGCTGCGCGCACAATGCGACGTGCATTCGTATAATGAGGCGGTGTCTGAAAATTCAGCAGCTTCAACTGTGGGTGCAGCTTTCATGCACCAAAAATAAACTATGCCTTAGGGGCCGTCCGTAAATGACATCACGCGATTTTGGACGATTTTTGACCCCCCCCCATCCATCATCATACGGCGTCACAAAAAGTCAGACCCCCCCCTCAAATGTGACGTCACAAAGCTCTGCCACCCCCCCCCCCAAAAAAAAGATATAAAACATGCTTCAAATCGCTTTAAACTATTGTGATTGTAGTGCATATTTAATGTGGCGCTGCATTCTGATGTTGTAGGAGAACAGATTGATTAAAAAGTCTATTTAATTAAGTAGAACGTGTTGTCTACATTTATTTAAAGTTGCGCATTTTGATGTGACGTCACATTTCTCAACCCCCCCCCCCCCCTTGTCACACATCGTCACAAATGTCTGACCCCCCCCCACCCCCAGGTGCGTGACGTCATTTATGGACGGCCCCTTAACCTAAACGGAGCAATGAGTCTGACGCGTCTTTGACGTGTCTTAAAAAAAACTGTTTCTTTTATTTCTTAGTTGCACAAAAAGAACGCTTTCCAAAGTCACATCTCGTTTTTACTTAATCACGTTATCGCACATGGTCATAAGACTGTGTCCACTCGCTCCATTTTAGGGTCCTCTTGCTGGCTTCGGTTTTACTACCAGACAGGAAGTGAAGACCACCAGAGGCCGGAAATGAATGAAATAGATCATGGGACCTCCTTTGCCAGTAGCAAAATAGGATAATAGTTTTTTTTTTACCCTTTTATCTGACCGCAGGTATTGTGGTTAATGCAGACATGATCCCTTGTTAAAAGGTGTCAGTTTTGTTGCCAGATAAAAGGGTAAAAAAACCTATGATCATATTTTGCTACTGGCAAAGGAGGTATCATGATGTAAATGCTTCTCCCGAGCTCTCAATACTCTGATAGTGCGTTGTCTTTGAGTTGTGCGCCTTTTGGCGTCATCTGGTCGAACAGCATGTGAGACTGGGCTCTAACAATAGCTGTCTCTGGTGTGGACCAATCAATTTCAAGGACAATGCATACATTATCAGAGTGCTGGTTTTTTGCATTTTGACCGAAGGTATTGTGGTTAATGCAGACATGATCCATTGTAAAAAGGTGTCAGTTTTGTTGCCAGATACAAGGGTGAAAAACCCATTATCAATGAAGTAGAGCTTTATCCAGTGATGCAGCGTCAGACTCATCGTTCCATTTAAATGAAGGCGTAGTTTATTTTTGGTACATGGTAGCTGTGCCTTACAGTTGAAGCAGCTGAATTCAACAACAGCAATCACAACAAGCGCCTTTCGCCACTAGGTGACGGTGTAAACGGTGCTTTGTGCCAGGCTAGGTGCACTTTGAGGCTATCGCGTGAAGTGTCGAAGGCCCTCTGCTGGTAAGAGGTCACGGGACAGACCCAGGTGCTTATGGGTTGGCAGTGAGATTATTTCGACTATTTTGGTGCGATGAATTGTCCAAATGAAGGGCTACTTTGTTGAACTATCATTTGTGGCCAGGTCACTTCTGAAAAATAAGTTAATACCTCCGTGGGCTTTGCCTGGTAGGATGGGGATGGTTTACTTTCATTTGCATGTGTTTGGGTGAGTTGTTTACCTTTCTTGTACTTTGCACTACCATCATGTTTTTCTACTGTTTGTTGTAACATTGTTACCCGCTCCAAACTGGACATCTGTGAAAAAGAGCGTTATAGCTCATCGGAATTGGACAGTGTAAATATTCTGATTCTGACTGAAATAACTGGCAGATGCACGAACTGTGCTTCCCACTATGTAAACTTTCTGCGTTTTATCCGCCCGGCGCTCCGCTCGTTGTTGTGAGCGTCACTCCTCTGCCCTCCATTATTACTGGAGGGCGACTGCCTCCAACTACTGGACATCTGTGAAAAAGAGATGTTATAGCTCATTGGATTCCTCCAGTATAAATACATATTCTGAACTCTCCAGAAGAGTCCTTCACGAGCCTCCTCCACAGAGGCCGATCTTGACACCGCTGGTAACACTCAGCTCTACATCCTCCTGTACCGCATCAGCTCCATCTCTTCTCTAGCCCATGCCGCGCCCGTTTCGCCCCCTTTATCAGGCCAAACAGAAGCTGCTTGGGCCTCTTAAGACACATAAACTGGTGGGCTGACATACGTTATTGGCAAGAGCGCCAACTCTTCAATATTCATCATAATAATAAAAACAATATTGTATTTAGATGCATTCTCATAATTAATGTACTGCTGTGATAGGGAACTGAGTTTATTGTCAAGGCAGTGTTCCATTATTTGGGTCGCACAATGCACGCGCTGACGGTGTTGGTAATCGCCATATTACCACACGGATCCGGTGACAATTTAAGTTTGGGCCAACGGCTCGGACCACATGCTCACGTTGTTCCAATGTTGGGCCAACGTTGGCATGTTTCCTGGGTCAGCGCTGCACATGATTGGAATGACACCGAGAGAAGGTGGGAACCGCGGGGATGAGCGAACACAACGGAACCGATGAAGAGGAGTAAATGAGCTCACGCAGGAACTGCTTTTGGTTGTGTTTTAGTTTGTCGTCCTTACCCCGCAACCTCCGATTGGCACACGGTTGGCTACGTACGGCGCGAAGGAAGTTCAATGTACATACGATGCAAATGGGATGATGGCCAATTAATGAGACTCACCGCTCCATCTCTGTGCAGTGAGAGCCGTCCATAGTGGGGGTGCGGGGCTCTGGGCAAATCACTCTGTATAGGGTCCCCTAACGCCTTCAAATTGAACCGCGAGTATTACATCTGACACCGTGACGTCGAAGAACCTCCCCCCCCCCCTCATAAAAAGCGCGGGGCCCTGGGCGATCGCCCTCATTCGCCGTGCCCCAGGGACGATTCTGCTCGCAGGAAAGGAATGAGATGGATGGTGAGGATGCTCAGGAGGTATTTGACCGCGAATGATGGCACAGACGGAGTGGGGGAGGCCTATAATCCAGAAGTGGATAAACAACGATTTCTGCGATTGCTCATGATGACGAGTGCTGGCCACGATTGAGAGAGTATGTCTCACCAATATGGGACGGGAATGGAGAGAGAGACAAAAATCGTCCGCCTTTCTCGACAAGGGTGACAGGCTCGTAAAATGCCACTGTGGAGCCACCCGAGCTGGGACGGATTGACGGCGATGGAGCGTTCGATTCCGCGTGTGCGTTCGCCAATTCAGATGTTCCACAAATAAAGCCCCAGCGCGTTCCAAAAATATGCACAATCACCAACAAAATGACACCGTTTACGTATTATTAGAATGATTTTGGCAATTGCTGGCTGTGACGTTGCCTAATTTGAGGAACTGCCCATCGGTAGTCGAGTGAGACATTGAGTTGCGGCCAGAATTAGACGGAGTGTTTTTTTTTGTTATTGTTGGAAGGCGTTAGCGGATTTAGCTCCCCACCTCTCTACCTCCCCCCCCCCACCTTTCTATCCCCCCCACTTCTCTATTCCTCCCCCCCCACCATTCTATCCCCCACCTCTCTACCCCCCCCCCCCCCGCCCCACCTACAGTGAGGGAAAAAAGTATTTGATCCCCTGCTGATTTTGTACGTTTGCCCACTGACAAAGAAATGAACAGTCTATAATTTTAATGGTAGGTTTATTTGAACAGTGAGAGACAGAATAACAACAACAAAATCCAGAAACATGTTATAAATTGATTTGCATTTTAATGAGGGAAATAAGTATTTAACCCGTTCTCAATCAGAAAGATTTCTGGCTCCCAGGTGTCTTTTATACAGGTAATGAGCTGAGATTAGGAGCACACTCTTAAAGGGAGTGCTCCTAATCTCAGCTTGTTAACTGTATAAAAGGCACCTGTCCACAGAAGCAATCAATCAATCAGATTCCAAACTCTCTACCATGGCCAAGACCAAAGAGCTCTCCAAGGATGTCAGGGACAAGATTGTAGACCTACACAAGGCTGGAATGGGCTACAAAACCATTACCAAGCAGCTTGGTGAGAAGGTGACAACAGTTGGTGCGATTAATCGCAAATGGAAGAAACACAAAAGAACTGTCAATCTCCCTCGACTTGGGGCTCCATGCAAGATCTCACCTCGTGGAGTTGCAATGATCATGAGAACGGTGAGGAATCAGCCCAGAACTACACGGGAGGATCTTGTCAATGATCTCAAGGCAGCTAGGACCATAGTCACCAAGAAAACAATTGGTAACACACTATGCTGTAAAGGACTGAAATCCTGTAGCGCCCGCAAGGTCCCCCTGCTCAAGAAAGCACATATATATGCCCGTCTGAAGTTTGCCAATGAACATCTGAATGATTCAGAGGACAACTGGGTGAAAGTGTTGTGGTCAGATGAGACCAAAATGGAGCTCTTTGGCATCGACGCAACTCGCCGTGTTTGGAGGAGGAGGAATGCTGCCTATGACCCCAAGAACACCATCCCCACTGTCAAACATGGAGGTGGAAACATTATGCTTTGGGAGTGTTTTTTTCTGCTAAGGGGACAGGACAACTTCACCGTATCAAAGGGACGATGGACGGGGCCATGTACCGTCAAATCTTGGGTGAGAACCTCCTTCCCTCAGCCAGGGCATTGAAAATGGGTCGTGGATGGGTATTCCAGCATGACAATGACCCAAAACACACGGCCAAGGCAACAAAGGAGTGGCTCAAGAAGAAGCACATTAAGGTCCTGGAGTGGCCTAGCCAGTCTCCAGACCTTAATCCCATAGAAAATCTGTGGATGGAGCTGAAGGTTCGAGTTGCCAAACATCAGCCTCGAAACCTTAATGACTTGGAGAAGATCTGCAAAGAAGAGTGGGACAAAATCCCTCCTGACATGTGTGCAAACCTGGTGGCCAACTATAAGAAACATCTGACCTCTGTGATTGCCAACAAGGGTTTTGCCACCAAGTACTAAGTCATGTTTTGCAGAAGGGTCAAATACTATTTTCCCTCATTACAATGCAAATCAATTTATAAAATTTTTGACATGCGTTTTTCTGGATTTTTTAAAATTGTTTTTCTATCTCTCACTATTCAAATAAACCTACCATTAAAATTATAGACTGATAATTTCTTTGTCAGTGAGCAAACATACAAAATCAGCAGGGGATCAAATACTTTTTTCCCTCACTGTATCTATCCCCAATCTCTCTAACCCCAGCTTTCTATCCCCCCCACTTCTCTATTCTCCCCCCCCCACCTTTCTAACCTCCTCCACCACCTCTCTACCCCCCCCCTTTCTATCAAACCCATCCTCTTTGTCCCCCCCCACCTTTCTTCCCCCCTCCCCCCCCCCCCGAGAGTTAGAAAAAAAACCAAAGACCCCCCGTATAGCCTGTAACAGACTGTTGGGGCAAGTGCTGTTAGCGAGCAGCACCTATGAAGGCCGGCACGGCACACGAGGAGGTGGGTGGCCAGCACCACGCCCGGCCGCCTTTGTCTCACCAGTGGGAGACAAAGGCGGCCGAGTGGCGATGTTTACACACCGCACCAGGTACTGATGTACGTGTTGATGATGGTAGTGATGCTGCTGCTATAATGAAGCTATATTAGTCATTGTGATGCTGCTGTGATGACACTGGTGTTTGTGTTGATGATGGTAGTGATGCTGCTGCTATAATGAAGCTATATTAGTAATTGTGATGCTGCTGTGATGACACTGGTATTTGTGTTGATGATGGTAGTGATGCTGCTGCTATAATGAAGCTATATTAGTAATTGTGATGCTGCTGTGATGACACTGATGGATGTGTTGACGATGGTAGTGATGCTGCTGCTATAATGATGCTATATTAGTCATTGTGATGCTGCTGTGATGACACTGGTGTACGTGTTGACGATGGTAGTGATGCTGCTGCTATAATGATGCTATATTTGTAATTGTGATGCTGCTGTGATGACACTGGTGTTTGTGTTGATGATGGTAGTGATGCTGCTGCTATAATGATGCTATATTAGTAATTGTGATGCTGCTGTGATGACACTGGTGTATGTGTTGATGATGGTAGTGATGCTGCTGCTATAATGATGCTATATTTGTAATTGTGATGCTGCTGTGATGACACTGGTGTATGTGTTGACGATGGTAGTGATGCTGCTGCTATAATGAAGCTATATTAGTAATTGTGATGCTGCTGTGATGACACTGATGGATGTGTTGATGATGGTAGTGATGCTGCTGCTATAATGAAGCTATATTAGTAATTGTGATGCTGCTGTGATGACACTGATGGATGTGTTGATGATGGTAGTGATGCTGCTGCTGCTGCTGCTATAATGAAGCTATATTAGTAATTGTAATGCTGATGCGATGACACTGATGTTTGTGTTGATGATGGTAGTGATAGTGCTATTGTTTGTGATTATTCCGTATTAATGATTGATGGGAGTGATGTTGCTAATATGATGATAGTAGCTCTGTTTATGATGATGGTAGTAGTAGTGACAATGCTGTGTTGATGGTAGTGATGATGATGTTGCTGCTATGATGATAGCGATGATGTGTTGAAGGTTATGATGTTACTGTTATGATGATTGTGATGACGATACGTTTATGATGATGATGGTACTGAAGCTGCTGATATGATGATCGTGATGATGCTCTGTTGATGATGATGGTACTCGAAGTGACGATGCTTTGATGATGATGATGATGGCAGTGATCCTGCTGCTATGATGATGATAGTGATGATGTGCTGAAGGTTGTGATGTTACTGCTATGATGATTGTGATGACGATGCTTTGATGATGATGATGATGATGGCAGTGATCCAGCTGAAAAATGATGATGATAGTGATGATGTGTTGAAGGCTGTAATGTTACTGCTATGATAATTGTGATGACGATGCGTTGATGATGATGATGATGGCAGTGATCCTGCTGAAAAATGATGATGATAGTGATGATGTGTTGAAGGTTGTGATGTTACTGCTTTGATGATGATGGTAGCAATACTTCTATGATGACAGTGATGATGATGTGGTGATGATGATGATGATGCATCTGCTATGATGATGGTTATGCCGCTGCTATGATTATGATGATGGTAACCGTGATCGTGTTGAGGGTTGGTCGCATCACCCGGCCCGGATCGCGCAGTCACTGGACCGGAGCGCGAGTCGTGACCACCGTGGCTCCACGGGGTTTTAACGGGGAACTCGGTGTACAAGGGGGTGGGGTGTGTGACATGTGTACATGTGCACGTGTGTACACAGGTGAATGTTCACGGTGTGCATGTCATTACAGGTGTGTATGTAGGAGTGTGTACATCACCTCTGGGGAGACAAAGGCGGCCGGGAGCCATGTTGGCCACCCACCCCCTCGTGTGCCGGGTGTACACACGCGTGTACACATCCCCGGTGTACATATACACACAACAACAACAACAACCGCCATTCGCCACGAAGTGGCGGTGACGTCACCACGACGCTTGTGCCAGGCCATGTGCACCTTGAGGCCACGTGAAGTGTCGAACGCCCGCTGGCAGGAGGTCACGGGGCAGACCCAGGTGCCACGGGTCGACTGACTGAGATGACTGAGATGACTGGCTGATGCACCACCTGTGCCCCCTACTGTGCCAACCTGCTGTGCTTTAGCCACCCGGCGCTCCGCTCGTTGTTGTGAGCGTCGCTCCTCCGCCCTCCGTTGTTGTTGGAGGGCGACTGCCTCCAACTGCCCAGTAGCATCCTTCACGAGCCTCCTCCACAGAGGCCGTTCTTGACACCGCTGGTACCAGTCATCGGCAAGTCCACTCAGCTCCACGTCCTCCTGTACCACGTCACTCCATCTCTTCTCTAGCCCGTGCCGCGCCCGTTTAGCCCCCTCGATCCGGCCGAACAAAAGCTGTTTCGGCAGGCGGTGGCTGGGCATGCAGGCTACATGACCCAGCCAACGCAGCCTTCCCCGCCGGAGGAGCTCACCGATGGGACCTTGCCCAGATGTTTCAAGGATTTGTGAGCTCCTCACACAATCCAGCCTGGTTAAACCCAGGATGGATCGTAGACAGGCCAGGATAAATGTTTCTAACCGGCGAAGATGTTCCATTAAGGGGGTCCACGTTTCGCAAGCGTAGAGAAGGGAGGGAATGACCGTGGCCGAGAAGACCTGAAGCTTAGTGCGGAGCGACAAACCAGGTAGCTTCCACACAGCGTTACGCAACCGATGAAAAGATATTGCCGCTCAACTGATTCGGAGTGAGACCTCTGCTGTTAAACTGGAGCCGGTCATAAGCACACTGCCAAGGTATGGGAAACTCTCCACTCTCTCCACAACTGCCCCATCACCGATTGGGAGTTGTGGGGGTGGAGTGTCCGATGGTACAAAATACCCAGGCAGGTGCTTAGTTTTGGTGGGGCTGATGGTAAGGCCCCATCTCTTAGTGGCACGCTCCAGTCTTAGCAGCAGCGTCTCCAACAGCGTGTACACACATACACACATATACACACACAGACACGTGTACACACACACGTGTACACACACACACGTGTGTACACACACGTGTACACACACACGTGTACACACACACGTGTACACACACACACTTGTACACACACACACACGTGTACACACACACGTGTACACACACACATCGCGTTCGGCAAGTCGCGTTATTTTCATTGCTTCGCTCTCTCTCCTCCGTCTGGCTCCGCGGGTGGTCGCCAAGGCAACCGCGCGATGAGCGTTTCCCTGGCGACGAGGCGCGCGGATGCTGGTCCGCGGGTCACGTGACCCCCCCACCACCCGCCCTACTCCTCCTCCTCCTCCTCACCACCACCACCATCACCACCCCTCTCAAGCCCCAACACTCCTCTCCCACCTCACCGTCTCCCTCCCCATCCATCTCCATCCTTCCCTCCCTCTCTCTCTCCACACACAGCGCACACAGCACACACACCGCGCGCGCTCTCTCGCGACACTTGCGTGCGGATATCCATGGGAGACGGGTGCACAACGCAGCCACCACCACCACCACCACAGACGGTGGTTGTTGTGACGGCGTCTGCACGGTGTGTATTCTACAAACGTCGAGTTTTTGGGGAGGGGGGGGGTGGTAGTGGCGAAGGGGAACATTTGATGTTTGGATAATTTAACAAGAACAAAAAAAAATAACTAATTTTATTGTCGATTAGAAAATGACATTGATCTGTTTTTGTTTAGTTCGTCTTTATGATATATGTTGTTTTACACGTAGTTTCTGTGCCGTTCCGTCGTGCTGTGCTGCACGGATGCAGTTGTCTAATAACCATGTTAACACTATAGCAATTTAAATGTATCCTGCATCATCATCATCAGCAGCAGCAGCGTGAGCCTTGATCTATCCACTGTTGAATGAAGTCCTCTCCTCCTCCCCCTGCTCCCTCTTACGATCCACCCCGCGATGTCTATCTATGGATCCATCCAGCACCCCTTCACACACTCCGTCTCCACGGTGAACGTCTCCTCCCTCCCCTCTCTCTCTCTCGTTCTCTGTCGCGTGGCTCCACATCTCCTTTGGCCGCCGCCGTCAGCACATTTAAAATTGTGTTTTTTTTGTGTGTGTGTGTGGATTTGCTCTCCAACACACAAAACCGCTGTGTGCTCTCCTAGTAACGAATTGGCATGTTCCGTTTACGCGACACACCTTAACGAATTGTCGGGTGGCGGCGGGTTTGACGACACACACACACACAAAAAACAACCTCCACTATGGATGACATTGGTCGCGAAAGTCTCCGACGCGTTAAACCGACACCGCCGCCAATTCTTCACCGATCGCATTTTCGCAGTCATACATTGAGCAACGGAACTGCGATGTCTATCGCTGCCGTCTCTCGCCCTGGGAGAGAGACGGACGCGACAAACATCAGCGGCGTGCGGAGCAAAGCGCTAGGCGGAGGTGGCGATTGTATTGGGGGGGGGGGTGGGAGGCCTTCATCCAGCAGTGGATTGAACATGGCTGATGGTCATTATTAATTTCTCTCCCCCCCCCCCGCCCCCCCCCGTCTCAACTCCAGCACGACGACGCCTCCCTCGCCTCCCCCACGTCTAAGGGCGGCGTGTCTGAGTACAGTACAACGGCGTGGAGAGACGGACACGAGGAGCGAGACGCAGCAGACACGAGGTGAGAGAGAGGGAGAGAGAGAGAGAACGTCGTTGATGGCTTCCGTTCATCTTCAAAGGATCGTAGATACTCATCATACATTCTGGGGGGGGAGGGAGGGTGGGTGGGTGGGTGAGCGATCGAGCGGTGGCGCAGTGGTTAGCGCGCTGTGCTCTAAGAACCCCGGCACAACCTTCGTTCGATTCCCAACCGCCGCCGATAATCTCTCCCCCCACCCACCCTTCACGAACCCGCACTGACCAGCGCGGTGAAGTATGGTCAAACAACACCGCCCCCAGCCCCCCCCCCCCATCCCATCCATCCCATGAGTGACACGGCGTGGAGGGGGGAGGGGGCTTTAAATACCCGTCGGCCCCGTGACCGAAGCATCGGACGTGCGCTCGATGGCACTCAGATCGCGGGAAGCTAAGCAGGTTCGAGCCTGGATCGGGATTGGGTGTGCGACTACCACCGTGCAAAGACAAAGATCCCCCGTGTAGCCTTCAACAGAATGTTGGGGCAAGTGCTGTTAGCGAGCAGCACCTATGGAGGCCGGCACGGCACACGAGGGGGTGGGTGGCCAGCACTACGCCCCGGCCGCCTTTGTCTCACCACTGGCGATGTTCACACACCGCAGCGGGTACTCGTTTTGAGGCTGAGTCGACCTAGGGGAGGCCCAGGACCGGTTCAGATAATCGTCACATGTGGTGTTGGCCGTGCGCGGGAATCGAATTCGGGTCGCCGGGTTCGCGGCGCAGCGTAGCGCTAACCGCTCCACCACCGCTCCCCACCTACCACCGTGCACCCCAGGTGTTATAGGCGTATTCCAGGCAGTGCCGTGGCGGTCAGCAGAGGGCAGTGCGGCCCAAAGTCAACTGTTGTGTTGTGCTTCTATGTTGCCGTACCTACGATGTAACCCGCCTTCACCTTGTGAACCATACCACGAGGGTCAGGTCAGAAGGTCAAGTTTGCCGGGCACGACGATAGCATCAGTGACTCGGGGCACGCACGACGGGCGTGGTGAAGTATGGTTGTGAGCAAACCGCCCACGAGCGACACGAAGAAGTGAACTTCCATCAGTTTAACCAGCGGTGGATTGTAGGCAGCACTGGAGCAGTACAGTTCTCTCTTGCACTTAATCGCGCGGAATTTATTTGACTGATTACGATAATCATGATAATAATACCGATTAAGTGATAGACCCTCAAAGATGCATCGCACACATACTCTTTGGTTCTTTCGGTAAAAGTCACGTGGTAGGTATAAAATAAAATAAATTAAATCGGGCGTTTCGGGCGCAACACAAGTTCCCGTCATCATCAGGTGGAACAACCTCGGCAAGAAACAATTTGCCCAATTCAGCAAAAAAAAATTATTTGTTTCTTGCTGCGGTTGTTCCACCTGGTGACGGGCACTTGTGTTGCGCCCGAAACGCCGTGGTTTAATTTATTTTATACCTACCACGTGACTTTACCGAAAGAACCAAAGAGTATGGATCCCTGCAGTCACAAAAATGCATCACACACACTCATCTAGAATGCATCACACACACACACACATCTAGAATGCATCACACACACATATCTAGAATGCATTACACACACACATCTAGAATGCATCACACACACACAAGTAGAATGCATCACACACACACATCTAGAATGCATCACACACACATATCTAGAATGCATCACACACACATCTAGAATGCATCACACACATATCTAGAATGCATCACACACACACACACATCTAGAATGCATCACACATACACACACATCTAGAATGCATAACACACACATCTAGAATGCATCACACAAAACATATCTAAAATGCATCACACACATATCTAGCATGCATCACACACACATATCTAGAATGCATCACACACATATCTAGAATGCATCACACACACACATCGAGAATGCATCACACACACATATCTAGAATGCATCACACACACATATCTAGAATGCATCACACACACACATATCTAGAATGCATCACACACACACATATCTAGAATGCATCACACACACACATCTAGAATGCATCACACACACACACATCTAGAATGCATCACACACACACATCTAGAATGTATCACACACATATCTAGAATGCATCACACACACACATATCTAGAATGCATCACACACACACATATCTAGAATGCATCACACACATATCTAGAATGCATCACCAACACATATCTAGAATGCATCACACACACATCTAGAATGCATAACACACACATCTAGAATGCATCACACACATATCTAGAATGCATCACACACATCTGGAATGCATCACACACACACTCACATCTAAAATGCATCACACACACATATCTAGAATGCATCACACACACATATCTAGAATGCATCACACACACATATCTAGAATGCATCACACATATCTAGAATGCATCACACACATATCTAGAATGCATCACACACATATCTAGAATGCATCACACACACATATCTAGAATGCACCACACACACACATCTAGAATGCATCACACACACACATCTAGAATGCATCACACATACACATCTAGAATGCATCACACACACATCTAGAATGCATAACACACATATCTAGAATGCATCACACACATCTGGAATGCATCACACACACACACACATCTAAAATGCATCACACACACACATCTAAAATGCATCACACACACACACATCTAGAATGCATCACACACATATCTAGAATGCATCACACACATCTGGAATGCATCACACACACACACATCTAAAATGCATCACACACACATCTAGAATGCATCACACACACATCTAGAATGCATCACACACATATCTAGAATGCATCACACACATATCTAGAATGCATCACACACACACACATCTAGAATGCATAACACACACATCTAGAATGCATCACACACATATCTAAAATGCATCACACACATATCTAGCATGCATCACACACATATCTAGAATGCATGACACACACACACACATATCTAGAATGCATCACACACATATCTAGAATGCATCACACACATATCTAGAATGCATCACCAACACATATCTAGAATGCATCACACACATCTAGAATGCATAACACACACACATCTAGAATGCATCACACACACACACATCTAAAATGTATCACACACACACACATCTAAAATGCATCACACACACACATCTAGAATGCATCACACACATATCTAGAATGCATCACACACATCTGGAATGCATCACACACACACACACACATCTAGAATGCATCACACACACACACATCTAGAATGCATCACACACACATATCTAGAAAGCATCACACACACACACATCTAGAATGCATCACACACACATCTAGAATGCATCACACACACATATCTAGAATGCATCACACACACACACACATCTAGAATGCATCACACACACACATCTAGAATGCATCACACACACACATCTAGAATGCATCACACACACACATCTAGAATGCATCACACACACACACATCTAGAATGCATCACACACACATCTAGAATGCATCACACACACACACACATCTAGAATGCATCACACACACATCTAGAATGCATCACACACACATCTAGAATGCATCACACACATCTAGAATGCATCACACACATATCTAGAATGCATCACACACATATCTAGAATGCATCACACACACACATCTAGAATGCATCACACACATATCTAGAATGCATCACACACATATCTAGAATGCATCACACACACACACATCTAGAATGCATCACGCACATACACATCTAGAATGCATCACACACACACACATCTAGAATGCATCACTCACATACACATCTAGAATGCATCACACACACATATCTAGAATGCATCACACACACACATCTAGAATGCATCACACACACACATCTAGAATGCATCACACACACATATCTAGAATGCATCACACACACACATCTAGAATGCATCACACACACATCTAGAATGCATCACACACACATATCTAGAATGCATCACACATATCTAGAATGCATCACACACACATCTAGAATGCATCACACACACACACATCTAGAATGCATCACACACACACATCTAGAATGCATCACACACACAAGTAGAATGCATCACACACACATCTAGATTGCATCACACACACATCTAGAATGCATCACACACACACACATCTAGAATGCATCACACACACACATCTAGAATGCATCACACACATCTAGAATGCATCACACACATATCTAGAATGCATGACACACACATCTAGAATGCATCACACACACACATCCAGAATGCATCACACACACACACACATATCTAGAATGCATCACACACACATCTAGAATGCATCACACACACACACACATCTAGAATGCATCACACACACACATCTAGAATGCATCACACACACATCTAGAATGCATCACACACATATCTAGAATGCATCACACACACACACGCATCTAGAATGCATCACACACACATCGATGGAACTGGCCACAGCCTTGCGAGTGTTGTGCTTACGCACCTGCCTAAGCCTCTCGCCCAGTGGCTCTTCACCTGTGGTGGCACGCACCCCCTAGGGGTGCGTGATGCCCTTTCTGTGCGTGCAAGACGAGGTCAGCTTTTGTTTTGTTCTAGAAGGTAAATTATCGACACGCAAATTAAGCACGTTAAGTTACAACTTACTTTAATAATAGGATTCTTCCCCTTTTTTCCTGGCAACAAAACGGAAATACTCTATGGTTCTATTCGGCAAAGTCACATAGGTTTACCTACGTAGGTTTACCTACGTGACTTTACTGAATAGAACCAAAGAGTATGGATCCTTGCAGTCACGAAAGCTTCAAATCTAGAAACAAAACGGAAACCCTTTTTTTTACAATTAATCACGTGGTGCATTAACCACAATACTTGTGGCCAAAATGCAACCAAAAACACACTCTGATAATATAGTTACATTGTCCTTGAAACTGATTGTTCCACACGTTTAATGGTTTGGCCATGTTTTTGTTTATTTTAGGACGGAGTTAGACTGATGGCCTAAATCTTAGTTGTCTTGTGGTTGTTGTTGTTGTTTGACTTGCATCCCACTGGGATTTTTGCACACAGCGTTTGTGTACGGTGCTTTTTCAGGAATATTTTGCTGTTTTTTTCCTGGATTTTCTGTTTGCACAGTCACACAAAGTCACTTTAAGATGTTTTCTTGTTCGTGTTTTTTGTTTTGTGTTTGTTGCGGTTGCACCCGATTCAAGAGCCGAATGGCTCACAGGGCTATACCAAATAAATGGAACTAAAAAAAAACTACCAGAGACGGCTTTCGTTGTTCGCGATCGAGAAGCGGAGGCGTGCAAGGCTGCAGTGAAAGGTGACGAATCACTGCTTTCGATGGTGTTTTGGCCTGCTCCTCCATCGTAGGCCTACTCCTCCATCGGTGGGAAAGGTGTGGGGGAGGTAGAGTGGCAGAGGTGGGGGTATTTTTTTTGTTAAAGGAAATAGCCATATTCTTTGGTACTTTCGGTAAAGTCACGTAGATAGAAAAATAATACAAAATGAATAAAAAAAACACTAATGGAGACTGGAGTGAGGGTACTGGCAGTCTATAATGTAGACTGTAGCCTGGTTCATATTCTTAGCTCTTTCGGTAAAGTCACGTTGAAGGGAAACAATAAAATAATAAAATATATATAAAACAATAAATAGGATTGTAACGTGACTTTACCGAAAGAGCTAAGAATATGAATTACTGCAGTCACGAAAGCTTTAAATCAAAAATGTAGCCTGGTTATTGAGTTTGGTGAGTGTACTGGTAGTCTATAATGTAGACTGTAGCCTGGTTATTAAGCTGAGTGAGTGTACTGACAGTCTATAATGTAGACAGTAGTAATGGTTATTAAGCTGAGTGAGTGTACTGACAGTCTATAATGTAGACTGTAGCCTGGTTATTAAGCTGAGTGAGTGTACTGACAGTCTATAATGTAGACAGTAGTAATGGTTATTAAGCTGAGTGAGTGTACTGACAGTCTATAATGTAGACTGTAGCCTGGTTATTAAGCTGAGTGAGTGTACTGACAGTCTATAATGTAGACTGTAGTAATGGTTATTAAGCTGGGTGAGTGTACTGACAGTCTATAATGTAGACTGTAGCCTGGTTATTAAACTGAGTGAGTGTACTGGCAGTCTATAGTGTAGACTGTAGCCTGGTTATTGAGTTTGGTGAGTGTACTGACAGTCTATAATGTAGACTGTAGCCTGGTTATTGAGCTGGGTGAGTGTACTGGCAGTCTATAATGTAGACTGTAGCCTGGTTATTGAGTTTGGTGAGTGTACTGGCAGTCTATAATGTGGACTGTAGCAATGGTTATTAAGCTGGGTGAGTGTACTGACAGTCTATAATGTAGACTGTAGCAATGGTTATTAAGCTGGGTGAGTGTACTGGCAGTCTATAATGTAGACTGTAGCAATGGTTATTAAACTGGGTGAGTGTACTGGCAGTCTATAATGTAGACTGTAGCCTGGTTATTGAGCTGGGTGAGTGTACTGGCAGTCTATAATGTAGACTGTAGCGTGGTTATTGAGTTTGGTGAGTGTACTGGCAGTCTATAATGTGGACTGTAGTAATGGTTATTAAACTGGAGTGAGTGTACTGGCAGTCTATAATGTAGACTGTAGCCTGGTTATTAAGCTGGGTGAGTGTACTGACGGTCTATAATGTAGACTGTAGCCTGGTTATTAAGCTGGGTGAGTGTACTGGCAGTCTATAATGTAGACTGTAGCCTGGTTATTAATCTGAGTGAGTGTACTGGCAGTCTATAATGTAGACTGTAGTAATGGTTATTAAGATGGGTGAGTGTACTGACAGTCTATAATGTAGACTGTAGCCTGGTTATTGAGTTTGGTGAGTGTACTGACAGTCTATAATGTAGACTGTAGCAATGGTTATTAACCTGAGTGAGTGTACTGCCAGTCTATAATGTAGACTGTAGGAATGGTTATTAAGCTGGGCGAGTGTACTGACAGTCTATAATGTAGACTGTAGCAATGGTTATTAACCTGAGTGAGTGTACTGGCAGTCTATAATGTAGACTGTAGCCTGGTTATTAAGCTGGGTGAGTGTACTGACAGTCTATAATGTAAACTGTAGCAATGGTTATTAACCTGAGTGAGTGTACTGACAGTCTATAATGTAGACTGTAGCAATGGTTATTAACCTGAGTGAGTGTACTGACAGTCTATAATGTAGACTGTAGCAATGGTTATTAAGCTGGGTGAGTGTACTGACAGTCTATAATGTAGACTGTAGCAATGGTTATTAAGTATGGTGAGTGTACTGACAGTCTATAATGTAGACTGTAGCAATGGTTCTTAACCTGAGTGAGTGTACTGCCAGTCTATAATGTAGACTGTAGGAATGGTTATTAAGCTGGGCGAGTGTACTGGCAGTCTATAATGTAGACTGTAGCAATGGTTATTAACCGGAGTGTACTGACAGTCTATAATGTAGACTGTAGCCTGGTTATTAAGCTGGGTGAGTGTACTGACAGTCTATAATGTAGACTGTAGCAATGGTTATTAAGCTGGGTGAGTGTACTGGCAGTCTATAATGTAGACTGTAGCAATGGTTATTAACCGGAGTGTACTGACAGTCTATAATGTAGACTGTAGCCTGGTTATTAAGCTGGGTGAGTGTACTGACAGTCTATAATGTAGACTGTAGCAATGGTTATTAAGCTGGGCGAGTGTACTGACAGTCTATAATGTAGACTGTAGCAATGGTTATTAAGCTGGGTGAGTGTACTGACAGTCTATAATGTAGACTGTAGCAATGGTTATTAAGCTGGGTGAGTATACTGACAGTCTATAATGTAGACTGTAGCCTGTTTTTGAAGCTTAATTGCCAATTCTATAAGACTGTCAGCTCGCTGCCGCACTCCGGAAGAACGATGGTCACAGGACGCCAAGCGATTCACTCTCGCAGGGCCCTCCTCCGAATGAGCGTCGAGGGTCAGCGGGTCAGCGGTATTCGGAGGGTGTTGCCATGATCGGGTGCGTTTCGTTTGGAATGAATGAATGTAGAACGCAAGCGAATCGGATATAGAGGAATGATTTGGTCCAGAATGATCTCAACGGGTGTATTCAAAACCTCTTGTGCAGTACTCGGAAAGCCACAAGGTACGAGATAGACACGGGGGGGGTGGGGGGTGGTGTGATTTACTGTACATCTCGCACACACAAAGTTCCCCCATATAGCCTTAAGGGGCAAGTGCTGTTCGCGAGCAGCACCACGCCCGGCCACAGTTTGTCTGCCGAGCGGCGATGTTTACACACCCACACCAGGTACTCATTTTGAGGCTGAGTCCATCCAGGGAAGGACTAGGACCGGTTTAGATAATCGTCACCGGTGTTGGCCGTGAGCCAGAGGCGATCTCGGGTGGCAGGGTTCGACCGCGCAGCGCGCTGACCGCTGCGAGATCGCTCCCCGCCACAAAGACAAAGATCCCACGTATCGCCTGTAACAGTCTTTTGGGGGCAAGTGCTATTTAGCGTGGCACCTACGAAGGCCGGCACGGCACACGAGGGCTGTGGGTGGCCACGCACATATACAGCCAGACACACAGAGTGGGAGATAATTATTGAATCAGCTTGTGAATTAGGAGAATCTATACGTTCATCAGTGACGCATGTGTAAACTGAGACAGGAGAGACGCGGAGAGAGAGAGATATGGAGACACAGTCATGGAGACAAGAGAGCGCGACATGAGTGTATAAAGTGTGTGTCAGTACCCTTATCGGCGGGGAGCGGTGGCGCAGTGGTTAGCACGCTGCGCTACGAACCCGGTTCGATTCTCGCTCACGATAATCGTCGCAATAAGAGTGACGATTTTCTAAACGGGGTCTGGGTCTCCCCTTAGGTCGACTCAGCCTCAAATGAGTGCCTGGTGCGATGTGTAAACATCGCCACTGCAGAGACAAAGGCGGCCGGGCGTGGTGTTGGCCACCAACCGACTCTTGTGCCGTCGTTGATAGGTGCTCGCTGATAACACTTGCCCCAAAAAAGTATTTTAGAGCTATTCGGGTGGTCTTTGTCTTGTTGTACCCTTATCGCAGAATACGTGTGTGGAAAAATATAGTCGACGTTAAACATAAAAACTAAACTATTTTTTTTATTTTACCAAGTAAAGCCCAGCTACACAGCTCTTTGTCAGAAGCGACCTGGCCACAAATGATAACTCGACTAAGTGGCTTACCACGTGGAAATGTATCGCAGCCAAATACTTAAATGTGGAGGGAAAAACCGGAGGACCCAGGAAAGAATCACAACAACCAGGGGGTTAGAGACACACAAACTCCAAATATACAGCAGCAGCAGGCGTCGGTCGGGATCGAACCCACAACCTCCTGTATACCAGGCGAGGTTGTTAACATCTCCTAGCCACCGTGGCACTGCATCTCTTTCAGGGCAGAGACGGTGAAACAGATACGTTGAGATAGAGACAGAAAGACGGAGACGGACATATTCAGGCAACGAAGAGATAACGATTCCGCAAGAGATGACGATTTCACACGGATGCTTTCGCGACCAATATTATCCAGAACAAATCTGGCTCTCGCCTGATGATGCTAGTTGTGATTGCTGGCGAAACGTCGTACTCGAATTGTAAATGTTGTGCGTTTACTCTCCAACACACCGGTGTGCTGTACTAGTAACTAATTGGCACGTTTTGTTGACGTGACAACCCTTAACTAATTGGCTGTGTCGGGTGGTGTCGGGTTTAACTACACATTTATATTTTCGCGATTTAACCCCCCAAAAGCCCCTCTATTGTACAGAGGTGATCATCATTCCGCTTGTTGACCCAGGAAACTTTCACTGAGTCGCATGACTATTTTTCAGGAGGGTCCTGCCAGGCTCACGCAGAAGGCGGTGATGTTGATTGCTGCTCCTGCTGTGATTTTCTGAACGGGTCCTAGGCCTCTCCTACTGTAGGTCGACTCAGCCTCAAATGGGTACCTGGTACCGGTGTGTAAACAGCGCCACTGGGGAGACAAAGGTGGCCGTGCGTGGCTTTGGCCACACCACCCACCTCCTCGTGTGCCGTGCCGGCCTTCATAGGTGCTTCTCGCTAACAGCACTTGCCCCAACAGTCTGTTACAGGCTATACGGGGGGATCTTTGTCCTTGCTATCATTACACACAGAGTGCTTCACGCAAATGAACCACAATACCTTGACGATCTCGTCAAGGAGCACGAACCATGACGCGAACTCCGGTGGTCGTTGGCTGCGAGCCATCGAACAAAGACGGTTGCTGCTTCGCGCGGCGCTTTCAGATGCGCCGCTGCGGCCGTCTGGAACGCTCTTCCTTCCGATATTTAGGAAGCCACTGGAGCTATGCACTTTTAAATCATCATCTAGATTGACAAACTCATTTCTTTAGAACTGCTTCTTGTTGCGTTTAGTGTTGTTGTCCTTCCTCGGCACCTCCGGTTAGCACGGTTGGCTAAGTACGGTGCAAAAGAAGTTCAACGTACTTTACATACATTGAGTCATTTTAGAGATGCATAGACAGAGACGGACAGCATCAAAGAGAGCGAGACGGACACAGAGGCAGGCAGGCAGGCAGACAGAAACAGACACGAATAGAGGTAGAGACAGACACAAACAGAGGGAGGGAGGGAACGAGATGCGAGATAGCGATGAGAGGTGGAGGGAGTGCGGAGGGTGTGTGGGTGGGGGGTTGATGCCGTCAAACTCTGAGGGTGGGGCGAGAATGGGAGAAAGACAAAGGTGGCGAGGAGGTGAGCGAGTGAAGAGAGAGGGGAGAGATGGGGGGGGGGGCGAGAGAGGTGAACTCGGTTAGCGTTAAACCTGTAGTGCGAATATTTAACGGAGCGTTGGCCATCGGGTTTCTAGCGCAGTGTGCTCACTGCTGCGCCACCGCTCCCGCCACCTACCCCCACCCACCATATCGCGGTGACCTTCACGATGATGGATAGTTTGCGGTCGGCGATGGTGTCGATGTTGATGGCAGTAACACTGGCGATGTCAATGATGATGATGATGAAGAATGTATGATGATGTCAACGATGGTGTTAATGATGGCAATTTTACTTTGATGATGATAATGATCAGTGCCGGATTATCCTAGCAGCACAAGTAGCTACATAATGCTACGGGCCCCGCACTTTCAAGGGCCCCGCGCTAAACGCTTTCAAGCTATCAATTCCGGTTCACTGATTCTGCACTTGCTCTATCACTATAGTACTATACCGCCTTCAACTTTTATGAACGACTGGGTGTTTAAGGTTAGCGATTTGTCGTATTATCTGGCTGTATATCAAATAAAAAAAAATACAATTACCCTTACTGTGAAAGCAAAACAATTGTGTTTTAATATTGACGTGTTTTTAATTGTATGGCCCCTTAATAACATAATGCTACGGGCCCCCGCACTAGCTGAATCCGGCACTGATAACAATGCGGATGTTCTTCTTATTCCCAGTGAGAATATTATTGTGTTATTTGATTTTATCAATTTATTATTTTATTCTCATTCTACGTGACTTTACCGAAAGAACCAAAGAAGATGAATCCTTGCAGTCACGAAAGCTTTAAATCGAAATGCGGATGTTGTCGATGATGATTTTTTGTTATTGGTGATGATGACAGCAACGCGACCCACGACGGCGACGACGTTCACGGCGATGTTGTCGGTAATTATTCCGATTGACGTCGGCGATGAGTGACAAATTGAGGGCGTCAATGTTGCTGCTATTCACGGCGATGATTTGGGCGATGCCAGCGACGGTGATGCCAAGCAGCGACGTTGCCTATACTCTTTGGTTCTATTCGGTAAAGTAGGTAAAGAAAAAAAAAATCACGACGTTTCGGCCACAACACAAGTAGCCTTCGTCAGGTGAAGGAACAGAACTGTCGGGACGACAGAGCTTCAATGAACGCTGCTAAGGTTCGTGGCGTCTTTTTAAGCCGGGTGAGAGAAGTGAGGCACCTTGACAAAGGAGTTTACATATCAAACAGGAGAATTTAGCATTGAAATAGCTGAGGGATTAGCTTGTGACTGGTCACAGACATAGCTATGTTAAAGTCAAAGTTTACACATCCACAGAGGCACCTAGTACATGGACGCCAAAGGGGCTGCGCTACCCAACTATCATACAGTAAACCGATGTGAAAAAAAA
Organism: Petromyzon marinus; assembly: GCF_048934315.1. NCBI lineage: Eukaryota > Metazoa > Chordata > Hyperoartia > Petromyzontiformes > Petromyzontidae > Petromyzon > Petromyzon marinus. Next base: position 10,098,518 of record NC_133709.1, on the reverse strand, counting down.
CTAAGAAAAAATAAGTCTAAATTACATCAATAATATAATAAATGTACTCAATAAAAAAAGGCGCCACGAATCTTAGCAGCGTTCATTGAAGCTCTGTCGTCCCGACAGTTCTGTTCCTTCACCTGAAGAAGGCCACTTGTGTTGTGGCCGAAACGTCGTGATTTTTGTTGTTTTATTTTTTTTACCTACGTGTGACTTTACCGAATAGAACCAAAGAGCATGGATCCTTGCAGTCACGAAAGCTTCAAATCTAGAAGCGACGTTGCCGTTCGCCAGACTGCCTTCTGGCCGGGGCCAGGCTGGGCCTCCTCGATGCGCACGTGGAGAGACTTTGGGTGCCGCCGATGAGCTCGGGGGTGATGCGGCTTTGCAAGCGGCTGGCGCGTCCGCGCCACGAACCCAAGCGACTCGAGTTCCGTTCGCGCTCACGGCCACCAACACCGGCGACGATGATATCTGAACCGCTCCTGTGCCTCCTTTAGGTAGACTCAGCCTCGAATGAGTACCTGGCGCGGTGTGTAGTCAACATCGTCGCTGGGGTGAGACAAAGGCGGCCGGGCGTGGTGCTGGCCACCCACCCCCTCGTGCGCCGTGTCGGCCTTTTACTAACAGCACTTGCCCCCCACTCCCCCCCCCCCAACAGTCTGTGAAGGCTATACGGGGGATCTTTGTCTTTGCTCATGTCAATGGTGTTCCTCAGGCCCACGGCGATGGGAAAGCAACGCCTGACGCTGGGACTTCGTCTCCCGCGCTCCACTCCGCGCAGGAGCAGCCTCTCCGCTTCTCTGGAGGCGCTCTCCCTCTACCTGCCCTGCCTCTCTCCTCCCGGCTCGCACCCCGGTGCGGGTGCGTGCATGCGTTTAGGTCGACTCGGCCTCAAATGAGTACCTGGTGCGGTGTGTTGTAAACATCGCCGCCGGGGCGAGACCAGAGGCGGCCGGGCGTGGCGCTGGTCACCCACCCCCTCGTGTGCCGTGAGGGCCCTTCATAAGTGTTGCTCGCTAACAGCACTTGCCCCGACAGTCTGTGAAGGCTATCCGGGGTGCCTTTGTCTTCGTATGCGATGCTTGCGGAGTGAATTGGGGAGCGGTGGTGTGGCGGTTAGCGCGCTGCGCTGCGAACCCGGCGACGATTATCTGAACCGCCCCTGGACTCCGCCTCAAATGAGCACCCGGTGCGATGTGTTAACATTAGTACTCGAGATACAAAGGCGGCCGGGCGTGGTGTTGGCCACCCACCCCCCTCGTGCACCAGAGTGCCGGCCTTCATAGGTGCTGCTCGGTAACAGCACTTGCCCCAACACTCTGTTGAAGGCTATACGGGGGGGGATCATTGTACTTTGTTTTGTTGGACACGCGCGCGTGCGTGCGTAGTCGGGCTAGGTGGCGGCCATGCACGTGGCCTCTAGTCCACCACTGTGGAGGCAACAGCAAAGGGGTTGGTGGATCACACAGACATGTTGCGAAACTTCCCTTCCCGTGGGTGGGCGTCGAGGAGGAGCCATACCTCTGGCTCTGCCAGTAGAGGACTCCCATCTGTTCCGTCTGCACGGAGATAGAGCGTTTCTCCCTCGCGTGCGTAGGGTTTCTCCTGACACACTTAAACATTCATTATTGGCACCACGGTGCCGAGACGTTAACTACCTTTCCTGGTATACAGGAGATCGTGGGATCGATCCTGACCCTGACGCCTGCATATTTTGAGTTTGCATGTCCTCCCCAATAGCACATTCATATAAACAGTGGAGCGCAGAGCTTGGGCAATTGTTGGTAGCGGCCGGCTCCTCATCACCGCGTGGCTGCTGTCACTGTCTCCTCACTCGTCTGTGGTTCCTTTTCCTGGCGCCTCTGAGTCGTCATCCCCCATCACTCTCTGAGTCGTTCCCTCTCTGAGTCGTCCCCTCTCTCTCTGAGTCGTCCTCTCTCTCTCTGAGTCGTCCTCTCTCTCTCTGAGTCGTCCTCTCTCTCTGAGTCGTCCTCTCTCTCTGAGTCGTCCTCTCTCTCTCTGAGTCGTCCTCTCTCTCTCTGAGTCGTCCTCTCTCTGAGTCGTCTCCTCTCTCTCTGAGTCGTCCTCTCTCTCTCTCTGAGTCGTCCTCTCTTTCTCTGAGTCGTCCTCTCTCTCTCTGAGTCGTTCCCTCTCTCTCTGAGTCGTCCCCCCTCACTCTCTCTGAGTCGTCCTCTCTCTCTCTGAGTCGTTCCCTCTCTGAGTCGTCCCCTCTCTGAGTCGTCCCCTCTCTCTCCGAGTCGTCCCCCCTCACTCTCTCTGAGTCGTCCCCTCTCTCTCTGAGTCATCCCTCCTCTGAGTCGTCCTCTCTCTCTCTGAGTCGTCTCTCTCCGAGTCGTCCCCCCTCACTCTCTCTCTGAGTCGTCCTCTCCTATCTCTACGAGCGCAGCGTTACGAGTTGAGCTCATTGTTATCACAGTATTATTGCCCTAACCCAGTTTTCTTCACTAATTTTCAGGGGGCGGGGAGGGGTGGGACACTTTCGCCGATAAGACGTAATCAGTTTTGAGGGCCTGCCACACATTTGAAACCATTAGGATGTTATAAAAAAAACGTTAACATTAAAACACACATTTTTTACTTGTACAGTAAAGTAATTGTATTTTTTTCATTTGCTATGCAGCCAGATAATACGACGAATCGCTAACCTTAAACACCCAGTCATTCACAAAAATTGAAGGCGGTATAGTACTATAGTAATAGAGCAAGTGCAGAATCACTGAACCGGAATTGATAGCTTGAAAGCGTTTAGCGCGGGGCCCTTGAAAGTGCGGGGCCCGTAGCTACTACATATGCAGAAGCTACGGGTAGTAGCTACTACTACATATGTAGTAGTAGCTACTACTACATATGTAGTAGTAGCTACATATGTAGTAGTAGCTACTACATATGGAGTAGTAGCTACTACATATGGAGTAGTAGCTACTACGTATGTAGTAGTAGTAGCTACATATGTAGTAGCTACTACTACTACATATGTAGTAGTAGTAGCTGCTACATATGTAGCTACTATGTAGTAGTAGCTACATATGTAGTAGTAGCTACTAATAGCTACTACGTATGGAGTAGTAGTAGCTACTACATATGTAGCTACTACTACTACATACGTAGTAGCTATTAGTGGCTACTACTACATATATGGAGTAGTAGTAGCTACTACATATGTAGCTACTACTACTACATACGTAGTAGCTATTAGTGGCTACTACTACATATGTAGCTACTACTACATGTAATAGTAGCTACATATGTAGTAGTAGCTACTACATACCTACTACAGATGTAGCTACTACTACATATGTAGTAGTTACTACTACATATGTAGTAGTAGTTACTACTACTACATATGTACTAGTAGTAGCTACTACTACTACATATGTACTAGTAGTAGCTACTACTACTACATATGTAGCTACTTGTGCTGCCAGGATAAACCGGCACTGACGTCATGGGGTCGCACTAAAGGCCACCAAGGGGCCGCCAGTGGCCAGCGGGGGGAGTGGGGGGGGTGGGGGGGTGGGTGGGGGGCTTGCAATGACGAAACGCTGCCAACTAAACCGTGGCCGACCACGGCTGCCACGGCCACCTCCTCGCGACGCCCCCCCGGGCGAGCCGTGGGGAGGGAGCCTCAGAACATCGGTGGGCGCGCCTTGATCCACCAACCCTTCGGAGCCGCTGCATCCGCTGCGCTGTATTGCAGGCGGCCACGTGCACCATCGCCCCCCATCCCCCCACCGCCCCACAGCTGCGCACAGCTGGCCACAAAGAGGGGGAATCTTTAAAACTCAACAATTATTTATTGTACCCAGGTAAGGCCCACTGAGCTACGTAGCTCTTTTTATTTTCGGACGCGACCTGGCCGCCACAAATCATAGCTCAACGTGGGAATTTATAGCGGGAGCCAAATACTCCAATGAAAAGGCGTGATGTTGATTCTAAATGTGGAGGGGAAAGCCCAGAGGACCCGATGAACAATTCACGTGACCACAGGGAGACACAGAGAGAGAGAGAGAGAGACACTGCAAACTCTAAATATACAGCAGCAGGCGTCAGGGTCTGGATCGAACCCACAACCTCCTGCTGCATACCAGGCGAGGGAGTTAACATCTCCTAGCCACCGTGGGACCCAAAGGTAAGGAGATGGCGGCACCCTTACCCAAAAGTAAGGAGCGCCACGGTGGCTAGGAGATGTTCACTGCCTCGCCTGGTACGCATGAGGATCATGGGTTAGATCCCGCCACTGGGATTTTTTGCACACAGCGTTGGTGTACGGTGCTATTTCAGGAATATTTTTAACGTTATTTTTTTCCTGGATTTTCTGTTTGCACAGTCACATAAAGTCACTTTAAGATGTTTTCTTGTTCATGTTTTTGTTTGTTGCGGTTGCACCCGATTCTAGAGCCGAATGGCTCACAGGGCTATACCAAAATACATGAACTATGGAACTGTGGACACTGACGCCTGCTGCTGCTGCTGTATATTTGGGATCTGCGGTGGCTCGTTCTCTCTCTCCCCGTGGTCGCGTGGATTCTTCTCCGGGTCATCCGGTGTTTTTCCCTCCACATTTAGAATCAACGTCACGCCTTTAGAGTATTTGGGCTGCTATACATTTCCACACACTGATGACGAGCAACTTCGTCGGGCTATCATTTCTGATGGCCAGGTGGCTTCTGAAGAAGAGCTATATAGCTCAGTGGGCCTTACCTAGTAAAATTAAAATAGTTTTTTAGTTTAAATAGTTTTTTTAATGTTCTATGTCTACAATATTTTTCACACTCGTCTCCTGTGATGAGGATACAACAAGACAGAGTAGTCGGTTGCTGCTATACATTTCCACGTGACGATAAGCGACTTCATTGAGCTATCACGTGTGATGGCCAGGTCGCTTCTGAAGAAGAGCTACGTCGCTCAGTGGGGCCTTACCTGCAACTTTTTTTATTGATACTTTTTGTCTGTCCCCACCCCCCATGCCCTTCCCCCAATGCCCCCCCCATGCCCTCCCCCCAATGCCCCACCCATGCCCTCACCCAAATGCCCCCCCAATGCCCTCCCCCCAATGCCCCGCCCATGCCCTCCCCCCATGCCCTCCCCCCAATGCCCCCCCCCCAATGGCCCCCCAATGCCTCCCAATGCCCCCCATTCCCTCCCCCCCATGCCCCCCCATGCCCCCCCATGCCCTCCCCCATGCCCCCCCATGCCCCCCCATGCCCCCCCATGCCCCCCCCATGCCCCCCCCCCCCAGGTGTGCGTCGGCACAGCACAGTGCGGCGCAGCACGGAGACGGGTCTGGCCGCGGAGCCCCCCACACGCTCCCCCCGGGGGGGGGCACCCCCCCCTGCCGGCCTCTCCCCCCGGCCCACCCCCACCCCGCACCCCCGCGCCTCCGTCTCCAGCCGAGCCCACAGCCTGCCCTGCGAGTCCACTCTGTACGTGGGGCACAGCACGGGGGGGGGGGGGGGGCAGCACGTGGGGTACAGCACGTGGGGGGCAGCACGGGGCGGGGTACAGCACGTGGGGCACAGCACGTGGGGTACAGCACGGGGGGGGGGGGTGAGCACAGAGCAGCAGAGGAAGAACGGGGGCAGCATGGGGGCAGTACACAGAGCAACAGCGGAGGTACGGGGAAAGCAGAGGAAGCACGGGGGCAGTACAGGGCAGCATGGGGGCAGTACAGGGCAGCATGGGGGCAGTACAGGGCAGCATGGGGGCAGTACAGGGCAGCACGGGGGCAGTACAGGGCAGCATGGGGGCAGTACAGGGCAGCATGGGGGCAGTACAGGGCAGCACGGGGGCAGTACAGGGCAGCATGGGGGCGGTACAGGGCAGCACGGGGGCAGTACAGGGCAGCATGGGGGCAGTACAGGACAGCATGGGGCAGTACAGGGCAGCATGGGGGCAGTACAGGACAGCACGGGGGCAGTACAGGACAGCATGGGGCAGTACAGGACAGCATGGGGCAGTACAGGACAGCATGGGGCAGTACAGGGCAGCACGGGGGCAGTACAGGACAGCATGGGGCAGTACAGGGCAGCATGGGGGCAGTACAGGACAGCACGGGGGCAGTACAGGGCAGCACGGGGGCAGTACAGGGCAGCATGGGGGCAGTACAGGGCAGCATGGGGGCAGTACAGGGCAGCACGGCGGCAGTACAGGGCAGCAGCCGAAGCACGGGGTCAGCAGAGGAAGGTCGGGGCAGCATGGGGCAGTGGGGGGCAGCAGGAGCAGTTGTAAGATGGCCATAGGGTTAGGGTAAGTTTAGTAGGGAGCACAGAACAGGGTCGGGTTGAGTGGTTAAAGGTAAGGGGAGGGTTAGTGGCTAGGCCGTAGCTAGTTGACGCAGGGCGCTGTAACCCCAAATAGTAATTGTTGTGCGTGTTGTGTTGGTGGCAGGGCGCTGTAACCCCCCATAGTAATTGTTGTGCGTGTTGTGGTCGTGGTAGGGCGCTGTAACCCCCAATAGTAATTGTTGTGATTGTTGTGTTGGTGTTAGGGCGCTGTAACCCCCCATAGTAATTGTTGTGCGTGTTGTGGTCGTGGTAGGGCGCTGTAACCCCCAATAGTAATTGTTGTGATTGTTGTGGTTGTGGTAGGGCGCTGTAACCCCCAATAGTAATTGTTGTGATTGTTGTGTTGGTGTTAGGGCGCTGTAACCCCCAATAGTAATTGTTGTGATTGTTGTGGTTGTGGCAGGGCACTGTAACCCCCAATAGTAATTGTTGTGATTGTTGTGGCCATGGTAGGACGCTGTAACCCCAATAGTAATTGTTGTGCGTGTTGTGGTCGTGGTAGGGCGCTGTAACCCCCAATAGTAATTGTTGTGATTGTTGTGGTAGGGCGCTGTAACCCCCAATAGTAATTGTTGTGATTGTTGTGTTGGTGTTAGGGCGCTGTAACCCCCAATAGTAATTGTTGTGATTGTTGTGGTTGTGGCAGGGCACTGTAACCCCCAATAGTAATTGTTGTGATTGTTGTGGCCGTGGTAGGACGCTGTAACCCCAATAGTAATTGTTGAGCGTGTTGTGGTCGTGGTAGGGCGCTGTAACCCCCAATAGTAATTGTTGTGCTTGTTGCATTGGTGGCAGGGCGCTGTAACTCCCAATAGTAATTGTTGTGCTTGTTGCATTGGTGGCAGGGCGCTGTAACTCCCAATAGTAATTGTTGTGATTGTTGTGTTGGTGTTAGGGCGCTGTAACCCCCAATAGTAATTGTTGTGCTTGTTGCATTGGTGGCAGGGCGCTGTAACCCCCAATAGTGATTGTTGTGATTGTTGTGTTGGTGTTAGGGCGCTGTAACCCCCAATAGTAATTGTTGTGATTGTTGCGTTGGTGGCAGGGCGCTGTAACCCCCAATAGTAATTGTTGTGATTGTTGTGGTCGTGGTAGGGCGCTGTAACCCCCAATAGTAATTGTTGTGCGTGTTGTGTTGGTGGCAGGGCGCTGTACCCCCCAATAGTAATTGTTGTGATTGTTGTGGTTGTGGTAGGGCGCTGTAACCCCCAATAGTAATTGTTGTGCGTGTTGTGGTCGTGGTAGGGCGCTGTAACCCCCAATAGTAATTGTTGTGCGTGTTGTGGTCGTGGTAGGGCGCTGTAACCCCCAATAGTAATTGTTGTGCGTGTTGTGGTCGTGGTAGGGCGCTGTAACCCCCAATAGAATTGTTGTTATTGTTGTGGTTGTGGCAGGGCGCTGTAACCCCCAATAGTAATTGTTGAGCGTGTTGTGGTCGTGGTAGGGCGCTGTAACCCCCCAATAGTAATTGTTGTGCTTGTTGTGTTGGGGCGCTGTAACCCCCAATAGTAATTGTTGTGCGTGTTGTGTTGGTGTTAAGGCGCTGTAACCCCCAATAGTAATTGTTGTGCGTGTTGTGGTCGTGGTAGGGCGCTGTACCCCCCAATAGTAATTGTTGTGCGTGTTGTGTTGGTGTTTGGGCGCTGTAACCCCCAATAGTAATTGTTGTGCGTGTTGTGTTGGTGTTAGGGGGCTGTAACCCCCAATAGTAATTGTTGTGCGTGTTGTGGTCGTGGTAGGGCGCTGTAACCCCCAATAGTAATTGTTGTGATTGTTGTGGTTGTGGCAGGGCGCTGTAACCCCCAATAGTAATTGTTGTGCGTGTTGTGGTCGTGGTAGGGCGCTGTAACCCCCAATAGTAATTGTTGTGCGTGTTGTGGTTGTGGTAGGGCGCTGTAACCCCCAATAGTAATTGTTGTGCGTGTTGTGGCCGTGGCAGGGCGCTGTACCCGCAGGTGAGGCTGCACTCCCACGCTGAGCTGAGCGGCTTCCTGGACGGACTGGGGCCGGGCCAGGTGGCAGGGAGACAGAGCCTTGCCACCCTCTCCCTCGGCACGGCAACCACCACCATCAACAACAACACCACCAACAACAACACCACTAATACCACCAACAACAACAACAACACCACCACCAACAATACTACTAATACCAACAACAACACCACCACCAATACTAATACCAACACCACCAACAACACCACCACCAATACTAATACCAATACCACCAACACCACTATCAATACCACCAATAGCACCACTGCCAATGCCATAACCACCATCACCACCAACAATAACACCACCACCAACACCACTATCACCACCAACACCACCACCAACAACAACAACCGCCATTCGCCACTAAGTGGTGGTGACGTCACCACGACGCTTGAGCCAGGCCATGTGCACCTTTAGGCCACTTGAAGTGTCGAACGCCTGCTGGCATGAGGTCACGGGGCAGACCCAAGTGCCACGGGTCGACTGACTTAGATGACTGAGATGACTGGCTGATGCACCATATGTGCCCCCTACTGTGCCAACCTGCTGTGCTTTAGCCACCCGGCGCTCCGCTCGTAGTTGTGAGCGTCGCTCCTCCGCCCTCCGTTGTTGTTGGAGGGCGACTGCCTCCAACTGTCCAGTAGCGTCCTTCACGAGCCTCCTCCACAGAGGCCGATCTTGACACCGCTGGTACCAGTCATCGGCAAGTCCACTCAGCTCCACATCCTCCTGTACCACATCACTCCATCTCTTCTCTAGCCTGTGCCCATTTAGCCCCCTCTATCCGGCCGAACAAAAGCTGTTTCGGCATGCGGTGGCTGGGCATGCGGGCTACATGACCCAGCCAAAGCAGCCTTGCCTGCCGGAGGAGCTCACCGATGGGACCGTGCCCAGATCTTTCAAGGATTTGTGAGCTCACACAATCCAGCATGGTTAACCCCAGGATAAATCGTAGGCAGGCTAGCCGAAATGTTTCTAACCGGCGAAGATGTACCATTAGGGGGGTCCACGTTTCGCTAGCATAGAGACGGGAGGGAATGACCGTGGCCGAGAAAACCTGAAGCTTAGTGCGGAGTGACAGACCAGGTAGCTTCCACACAGTGTTACGCAACCGATGAAAAGATATTTCCGCTCGACTGATTCGGAGTGAGACCTCTGCTGTTAAACTGGAGCCGGTCATAAGCACACTGCCCAGGTATGGGAAACTCTCCACTCTCTCCACAACTGCCCCATCACCGATTGGGAGTTATGGGGTGGAGTGTCCGATGGTACAAAATACCCAGGCAGGTGCTTAGTTTTGGTGGGGCTGATGGTAAGGCCCCATCTCTTAGTGGCACGCTCCAGTCTCAGCAGCAGCCTCTCCAACTCCTCCTCTGAATGAGCAGCTATTACCAAATCATCGGCATACATAACATGGTTGAGCAATAGGGAGCCATCCCTTGACCGCACCCAGGCATCGATCAGCCTCCCATTATATCTGTACCAAATGGAGATTATCCCGGTACAGCTATTGAAGGCTTCACGAACTACGTGGTCAAAATAGATGTTAAATAATTTGGGAGCCAGAGGACATCCCTGTCGCACCCCAAGGTGTACAGGGAATGGCTCTGACTCCTGGCCACGTAGTTTTACCCGGGCCCGCTCACCATCATGAAGGTCCTTAATGATCGTGAGCAGAGGGTCAGGGACTCCAAAAGTACGAATAACACCCCAGAGCCCAGGCCTACTGATGGTATCATAGGCCTTGACCAGATAAATAAAGCAGAGATGTAGGTCTTGTTGGAATTCCCTACACCTCTGCTGTAGCAGACAGACAGAAAATATGCATCTGTGCAGGACCACCCTTTCCTGAAACCGCATTGGGGCTCCGCAAGCCTCTCCTCAGCGTGCCTGGCAAGGCGATGTTGAATAATCCTTGCCAGGACCTTTCCCGGTACACTGAGGAGTGAGATGCCCCCGTAGTTGTTACAGTCTGTGCGGTCCCCCTTCTTAAAGAGGGGGAACACCAGGGCATCCTTACAATCCTGCGGAACCCGTCCAGTGGTCCAGACTGTTGTTATGATGTCATATAGGGCAGTCTGTGCACAAACGCCACCCTCCCTCAGCATTTCGCTTGGGAGATCATCTCTGCCCGGTGCCTTTCCTGGTCTCAGACTCCGGATCGCCTTCAGTACTTCCTCAACAGATGGCACCTCAGCCAGCCACTCACAGGGGGTTACTTCTTCCAATATTTGAGGCACCGCAGCCTCAGCAGGGTCATCCTCACTTTGTGCCACGATGTTTTCCTGGCTGAGGGATTTCCCCTCCCCCAGGACCTCACAGAAATGCTCAGCAAATCTGCAAACCTGTTCCTGGGGGTCGGAGATTGGATCACCGTTTTTTCCCCTAATGATGGTAATAGGTGTGGCGCTGCTGGTTACTTTTTTGATGGAGTTAAATAGAGATTTGTGATCACGGGCCACTGAGGCAGACTCCATCTCCTCAGCAACCCGCGACCTACACCCATCCTTGCAGCGCCTCACGGCTCTCCGAACCTCCGAGCGAAGGCTGCGGTAAGCCTCCTCATTCTCTGGCGTGGGATTCTGTAGCCGATGACAGCGGGCCTGACGCTTTTTCTCAACCATCCTGAACACCTCCTCTGTCAGCCAGGGTCTCTGGGGAAGTCTGGACCGCGTACCCAAAGCAGCCATTGCAGCTGCATGAGTCACAGTCCTAGACCTCGCCCATTTACCCTCGAAATCAAGAGGAGTGTGGGACGATGCCAACCCCAGCCGCAAGCGATGATGAAATTCTCGCTTGCAACTTTCATCAGCTAACTGAGACCAGTCCACTTTAGGTTGAAATGGGGTCCTGGGTGTACACCCACCACCGGAATGGAAGAATGGCAGGCGCATCTTATAGTTGACTAGTCGATGGTCAGATGGCAGATCAGCTTCACGGTAGGTCTGGTGTCAAGGACATGGGCTCGCATCCGCGGGTCCGTCACTATGTAGTCCAGCAGATGTTCTTTCTTGGACCCGGCATGCATCCATGATGTCGTGTGGATGCGCCGATGCCGGAACAGCGTGTTGGTAATTACAAACCCATGGGCTGCACAAAAATCTCGCAGCCTCCAACGGTTGTTATTGAGCTAATCTGGCCCATGCCCTCCAATCACTCCCGACCAGGTGCCAGCATCATGACCAACTCAGGCATTGAAGTCACCCAAAAAGATGACTCTATCCCGAGAGGCCACTTTAGCCAGCACCTGTGACAGGAGGTCATAGAAGGCATCTGACTCATCGGCTTTGCCTGCATCCTTCCACGGATGTTCGTCTTCGGTGGGGGCATAAGTAACCACGACCACCACTCCTCACCTCCGGTTGATGGAAAGGCGAGCCCAAAGTAGCCTGGGGCTTACAGCTTCCCACACTTCACCGCCACGCTCCCACGCCCCCTTCATTATTTTGTTCAAAAGAAGAGCCACACCCTGTTGTTTGGCAGTCTGTTGCCCCAAGTAGAGGACTGTCCATCCCTCATGGTGGCAAGAGCCAGAACCGGTCCACCGGACCTCCTGAATGCCACAGAGATCCAGGCGGTACCGGTCCAGCTCCCAACAGAGGAGTGGCAGCCTCTCCTCCGCAGTGAGCATTCGAACATTCCACGTGACCACACGAAGTGGCTTTTCGTTGTTTCTGGAGGAGCCCCGAGGGTAGAGATTCAATAACCTAGCTCCGAAAATTGGGGTTTGGCTAGGAGACGTCATAGACGCCTGTTCCCCCGGGGCCTCCGGCACAAGCTTATTAGTTAATTTTTTTATTCGTGGTTTCGTGGTAATTTTTGGAAGGTGTAGGGGTTACCAGCCCCTCGCACCCATCCAGAGCCCCCGTTTAGCCACTGTGGCGGTCATAGACGCCATGGGGGGAGAGGCCAATCGGAATTGGCCCCTCCCCCCACAGCACTGTCCACGACAGAGTTGCCCGTCTGGCACCGCGCGGAGGTAGGGGGTTGTTTTGATAATACCAACACTATCACCGCCAACAACACCACCACCACCAACACCACCACCACTACCACCACTACCACCAAAATTAGCCCAACACCAACAACTACGACAATAATATCACGACCAATGCAACGCTACCACCATGTGCAATGAATGGGGTGTGTGTGTGTACGTGGTGGTACGTGAATGTGGTGTGTATTGGTTTGTGCTGTTTTTGATGATCAGAGTGTGGTGGTATGTGCTGTGTATTGGTGTGTGCCGTGTGTGGTGATGACCAGAGCGTGTGTATGTGGTGGTGGCGTGCACAGGGGACGTGGAGCTGGGGGTCTCTCTGAAGGACGAGGGCCTCACTGTGGATCTGCTGCGAGCCCGGAACCTCGTTCCGAAACCCGGAGCCAAGACACTGCCACGTGAGAGCCACAACCACGCCACAATCATGCCACAACCACGACCACGTCACAACCATGTCACAACCACGACCACGTCACAACCACGCCGCAACCACGTCACAACCACGTCACAACCACGACCACGTCTTAACCACACCACAACCACGCCACGACCATGCCACAATCAATGCCACAATCACCCGACAAGCATGTCATGCCACGCCAAAAACCACCCCACAACCAGACCACAACCATGCCATGCCACACCACTCCACAACCACTCACAACCAAAGCACAACCACGTTATGGCACACCACGCCACAACCACACCACAAACACGCCAAATCCACAGCAGAGCACAACCACCCCACAACCAACCCACACAACAGCACAACCACACCACAACCACAGCACGCCACAACCAAACCACAACCAAACCCACACCACACTACAACCACGCCACAACCACGTCACAACAGATGAAGCGATGAAACGGAGACTGTGTGTGTGTGTTTGCTTGTTCAGCGCTTACAGCGCTGCACTATGAACCCAGCAACCCGAGTTCGGTTCCCACTCACGGCCAATATCAGTGTGAACATCACACCAGGTACTCATTGGCGATAAAGTCAGCTGGGCGTAGTGTTGCCCACCCACCCCCTTTTGTGCCATGGCGGCCTTCATCGACGCTGCTCGCTCACACACCCCCCCCCCCCCACCGGTACGTGGAGGCTATACGGGGGATCTGTGTCTGTGCCTGTGTCATCACTGGCCCCGGTCGGTGCGTGGAGGCTACGCGGGTGATCTTTGCCTGTATTTTGTGCGGCAGTGCTCACGGTGAAGGTGTACCTGCTGTGCGGGGGGGCGTGCGTGGACAAGCGCAAGGTGCGTGCCGCGCAGCGCTCGCTCGAGCCAGACTTCCACCACAAGCTGACCTTCGACGAGACCCCGCGCGGGAAGATCCTCCAGGTGAGGTCGCGCTCACCACCAGCAGCCGTGCTCAACACACTCGCCACGCTCAACACACTCGCCACGCTCAACACACTCGCCACGCTCAACACACTCGCCACGCTCAACACACTCGCCACGCTCAACACACTCGCCACGCTCAACACACTCGCCACGCTCAACACACTCACCACGCTCACCGCACTCGCCACGCTCAACACACTCGCCACGCTCACCGCACTCGCCACGCTCAACACACTCGCCACGCTCACCGCACTCGCCACGCTCAACACACTCGCCACGCTCACCGCACTCGCCACGCTCACCGCACTCGCCACGCTCACCGCACTCGCCACGCTCAACACACTCGCCACGCTCACCGCACTCGCCACGCTCAACACACTCGCCACGCTCACCGCACTCGCCACGCTCAACACACTCGCCACGCTCAACACACTCGTCACGCTCAACACACTCGCCACGCTCACCGCACTCGCCACGCTCAACACACTCGCCACGCTCAACACACTCGCCACGCTCAACACACTCGCCACGCTCACCGCACTCGCCACGCTCAACACACTCGCCACGCTCAACACACTCGCCACGCTCACCGCACTCGCCACGCTCACCGCACTCGCCACGCTCAACACACTCGCCACGCTCACCGCACTCGTCACGCTCACCGCACTCGCCACGCTCACCGCACTCGCCACGCTCAACACACTCGCCACGCTCAACACACTCGCCACGCTCACCACACTCGCCACGCTCACCGCACTCGCCACGCTCACCGCACTCGCCACGCTCAACGCACTCGCCACGCTCACCGCACTCGCCACGCTCACCGCACTCGCCACGCTCACCGCACTCGCCACGCTCACCGCACTCGCCACGCTCAACACACTCGCCACGCTCACCGCACTCACCACGCTCAACACACTCGCCACGCTCAACACACTCGCCACGCTCACCGCACTCGCCACGCTCAACACACTCGCCACGCTCAACACACTCGCCACGCTCAACACACTCGCCACGCTCAACACACTCGCCACGCTCAACACACTCGCCACGCTCACCGCACTCACCACGCTCAACACACTCGCCACGCTCACCGCACTCGCCACGCTCACCGCACTCGCCACGCTCAACGCACTCGCCACGCTCACCGCACTCGCCACGCTCACCGCACTCGCCACGCTCACCGCACTCGCCACGCTCACCGCACTCGCCACGCTCAACACACTCGCCACGCTCACCGCACTCACCACGCTCAACACACTCGCCACGCTCAACACACTCGCCACGCTCACCGCACTCGCCACGCTCAACACACTCGCCACGCTCAACACACTCGCCACGCTCAACACACTCGCCACGCTCACCGCACTCGCCACGCTCAACACACTCGCCACGCTCACCGGACTCGCCACGCTCAACACACTCGCCACGCTCACCGCACTCGCCACGCTCACCGCACTCGCCACGCTCACCGCACTCGCCACGCTCAACACACTCACCACGCTCAACACACTCGCCACGCTCAACACACTCGCCACGCTCACCGCACTCGCCACGCTCAACACACTCGCCACGCTCAACACACTCGCCACGCTCACCGCACTCGCCACGCTCAACACACTCGCCACGCTCACCGCACTCGCCACGCTCAACACACTCGCCACGCTCACCGCACTCGCCACGCTCAACACACTCGCCACGCTCACCGCACTCGCCACGCTCACCACAGTCCCCGGCTTGCGCACTCGCCACGCTCGCCAGACCGGCCAGGGCGAGCTCACAACAGCAGCAGCAACAAGAAAATCCGCAGTTCGCCACCAAGTGCAGATGGCGTCCCCGCCACGGCGCCTGCGCCAGGCTAGGTGGGCTTTGAGGCCACGTGATGTGTGGAAAGGGCTCATTACTGGCAGGAGGTCACGGTGCAGACCCAGGTGCTGTGATTCGACCGACCGAGACGACCGTTTTATCCGCCCGGCGCTCCGCTCATTGTTGTGAGCGTCGCTCCGTTGTTGCCGTAGGGGGGTAGGGGGGTAGGGGGGGGCGGCTGCTGCCTCCAACTGCCCCAGTGGCTCCCTCCCTCCCTCCCAGGTGGTGCTGTGGGGCGACTACAGCCGGCGTGACAGCAAGTCCTTCATGGGGCTGGCTCAGATCGCTCTGGACGAGCTGGGCCTGCACCCTGCCTCCTCGACCGGCGACGAAGACGAAGAGGAGAGCGGCAGCGGCGGCGGCGCCAACAACAACAACAACAGCAGCGGCGGCGGTGCCGACGCCGGCAACGCCGGCGACTCTGGGAGCACGGACGCCGCAGCCCCCGCCACCGCCGCCGGTGCCGCCGGTGCCGCCGGCGCCCCCCCCGTCTCCACCGTCGCTGCTGCCGAGTGCCGCGCCCCGGCGTGGTACCGGCTGTTCCCGCGCGGCGCCGGCGCCCTGCTGGCGGGGCGGCCCACGGCGCGCGCCATCTCCGAGTCGTCGCTGGAGAGCGCGTCGGCGCTCGACCCCAGCTCGCCGGGCTACGAGTCGCTGTCGCCGGGCGTCGAGTCGCTGTCGCCGAGCCCCTTCGGCTCGCGCTCGCTCATCACGCCGAGCCCCAGCTTCGAGGGCCACGCGGCGCTCGCGGCCGGAGGGGCCGGAGGGGCCGGAGGGGCCGGGGGGGCGGCGGCGCCGATGACCGGCGCGAGTTCGCTGGAGCGGCCGCTGAGTTACGGCGAGGTGAGAGGAGAGGCGTCGTGAAGGGGGCCGAGAGGCCGGAAGGGCGGCGGCGATGCTGCTGCGTAGCGCCCGGCGGCTGTGAGGGAGACGCTGCCACGGGAAACGGAGGGAGCGGGGAGGGAGGTGCGTGGGAGACGAGGAGCGAGTCTCTGATACTGATGCTCCACAGTTTTTATTTATTTTTTGTTACGATCGTAGGGGAGATTTTTTTTTGTCCCGAGGTTGTTGCGTTTCCGCCCATTCGCTGCCCTTTTCACTATTTCGCTTCGGTAGCTCCCAGCTCATGGAACACGGAGGGGGAAGCCCCTCGGTTGGTGTTTGTGGAGTGTTCAGGATAGAGCTTAGCGCTAGGTAGGTGTTGTTACTCTGGAGGGTTAGCGTTAGGGTTTTTAGTTAAGGCTGACGGGGTAGGGGTTAGGCTGTAGCGTTTGGGTTACTAATGAATTAGAGCTTAGCGGTTCAGGTGAAGGATTAGGGTTCGAGTCAGGGGTTTAGTGTTAGGAACCACCCCACGCATTAACCACCTATTTGTTCTAGATTCAACGACCTAACGACAGCAGACTCGTTTCTGAGATCAGATGCAATGCACGGGCCACAAGACTTCCCCAACACGATTTTCTCAAATGATAATTACCTTCAAAACTACCCCCTCCACCCCCGTCGCCCAATTCGCCGAACGCCGTTGCATTGTCGGGGGCGGACGTTGAGCGAGCGAGAAGCGAGGTCAGAACGGACGCGAGCGGCAGTGGCGACGATGGGGGGGGGGGGAGGAGGAGACGGTGGTGGTGGTGCGGTTAAATCAGCGACGAGTTCCGCCCGTCATCGTCGTCAGCTGCTGCTGCTCCGCTATCCTGATCAGGGCTGCCCAGACAGGTTGGGGGGGTGGGGGCCGGTGGCGGTAAGCAAAGAGCCATTGGGCACTGGGCCTCACATGAAAGAGGGGACCCCCGGCGGCACTGATGGCGATTGATCTTTACAAAATAATAATAATAATAATGATGAAGAATCCTACTGAAGCATTCATTATTTATTAATATCCATCCAACAACAAAAAGGGCTGTCCCGTCGCGATCTTTGCGCCGGCCAGCCGGCCAGCCGGCCAGCCGGCCAGCCGGCCAGCCGGCCAGCCGGCCAGCCGGCCAGCCGGCCAGCCGGCCAGCCGGCCAGCCGGCCAGCGAGCCGTTGGAACTTTGCGCAACAACGGACCTCCGCGCGTGACAACGCCGGCCGCCTGTGGCGGCTCCGCATTTAAAGAGCGGCGCGCTCTTAACGCGGGGGGCACCCAGAGCTGCGTCGGGCGCACGTCCGCGAAGCGTCGCAACGCGGAGCGTTCGGCCCGTAGCAGCTGCCGTGCGCCAAAGCCTATGGCCAGCGTGGCGCGAAAGCCGGACGCTTCCCGTTATAATGTTTCCCGTCACACGGTTCTTGGGTGGGCTCCGGGGGGGGGGGGGGGGGAGGGTGGGGAGGGTGGGGAGGGAGGGTCATACGTTGCCGAGCCGGCGCCGCCGAACTCCTGGGTTCCAATCTGGGGGTCCAGCCGCAGCGACGGAGCCGAGAGCTCGAGTCGTACCTGACGTCGACGTTCTAAGCCTGGTCACCCAACGGCCGCCGAAAAAAATAAATAAATAAATAGACACTCGCTCGCAATTCCATTTAACGAAAGGTTTGAACTTCCTTTGGCGAAATTATAAATCCGAGAATTGAAAAAAGTATCGATCGGTTCAAGTGCCGCGCAACGAGCATTTCCCTCCGTGGCGGAACGAGCGCCGCCCCATCGTGCACGCGTGTGCGTGCGGATAAAAGCAGGCACTTTTGAAGGGGTCTCAGAAGTATCTCTACGATGTCCACTTCAGCGGGGTCGTTCCCTAACACGTGGGGTGATGGCGTGACGCAACTCCACTCTGCGAGAGTTCCGAATGGGTCCCCCCCCCGGTTCATAGCACAACGGGCGAGAGCACAATCAGAAATTGTCAAATGCAGCTGAATCCCCTCTCAACGACGGTGATTGGTTCCACGAAGCCGGTCGTTAAGTGATTTGGTCGTTGAGCGAGTATAGGAAACGTTAAAGGCTTCATTCGTTCCGACAGCATCGAAAGTTACCATCTTTTGACCCGAAAAACGTACTATAAAATTTAAATACTGGCTATTAATACAGAAAGATACCAGCAACATTATAAACACGTAATAATATTAAAAGAAACAGTTAATTAATGCATTAATTATCTACTGTAGCTAAAATAGCTTGTCGTTAACAGGAGAATGGTTGGTAAGCGAACACATTGGGCTCTATGGAGGCACTACACTACTATACACTACACTATACACTACTATACACTACACTTCTATACACTACACTATACACTACTATACACTACACTATACACTACACTACTATACACTACACTATACACTACACTACTTTACACTACACTATACACTACTATACACTACACTATACACTACACTACTTTACACTACACTATACACTACTATACACTACACTATACACTACACTACAATACACTACACTACTATACACTACACTACTATACACTACACTACTTTACACTACACTATACACTACACTACTTTACACTACACTATACACTACTATACACTACACTTCTATACACTACTCTACACTACACTTCTATACAATACACTACTAAACACTACTATACACTACACTATACACTACACTACTATACACTACACTTCTATACACTACACTATACACTACTATACACTACACTACTATAAACTACCATTCACTACACAACTGTACACTATACGATACACTACACTACTATAGACTACACAACTATACACTACACTGCTATACACTACACTACTATACACTACACTATACACTACACTACTATAAACTACCATTCACTACACAACTATACACTACACTATACACTACACTATACACCACTATACTATAAACTACCATTCACTACACAACTATACACTACACTATACACTACACTACTATACACTACACAACTATACACTACACTACTATACACTACACTACCATTCACTACGCAACTATACACTACACAACTATACACTACACTATACACTACACTACTATACACTACTATACACTACCATTCACTATGCAACTATACACTACACTGCTATACACTACACTATACACTACACTACTATACACTACCATTCACTACACAACTATACACTACACTACTATACACTACACTATACACTACACTACTATACACTACACATTGGGCTCTATGGAGGCCTGTCGCTAAACGATTAGTCGTTTACAGGGGTGCTCGTTAAGAGGGGTGCTACTCTACACTATACACTACACTACTATACACTACACTACTATACACTACACTATACACTACACTGCTATACACTACACTATACTACTATACACTACTATACACTACACTACTATACACTATACACTACACTACTATACACTACACTACTATACACAATCTTGATTTGAAGCTTTCGTCACTGCAGGAATCCATACTCTTTGGTTCTTTCGGTAAAGTCACGTGGTAGGTAGAAAATTAATAGTTCACGACGTTTCGATCGCAACGCAAGCGGCCGTCGTCAGGTGTAACAGGCACAGCGGGGAGAGCTGCTGACCCGGTGGTGACCGTCACCCCGCTCTATTTCAGATCGGCAAGCGGGGGTCGATCTCTTCACAATTCTGGCAAAAATCGCCTCCGATGATGCTGGCCCGTAATTACGGGCGAGGCCACGCGGTGCTCAGATTGTGAACGTTGTGGATTTAACTCGGTGGGCTCAAGTAGTAGTAACCAACTGACCGGCTACGTTGGGGCTGGTGGCGGGTTAACGGCGCAATTTTATAAAGAATTAAAGCTTTCGTGACTGCGTAAATTACTCAGTGGTTTTTTTTTTGGGGTAAAGTCACGTATGTGGAAATATCCTAAAGTTGTATTAAAAATAAATCAAATGTTCGATTTAAAGCTTTCGTGACTGCAAGGATTCATCTTCTTTGGTTCTTTCGGTAAAGTCACGTAGAATGAGAATAAAATAATAAATTGATAAAATAAAATAACACAATAAAAATTCTCACGACGTTTCGGCCACAACACTCTCATTCTACGTGACTTTACCGAAAGAACCAAAGAAGAAAAAATAAAATACAAGCGCAATACAAGCGATCCTCATCAGGTGTTAAAAAAAAAAATCGACATCAACGCAACACACAGAGAGCGTCAAACTGCACGGAGGTAAACACACCAAGCGGATGAGAGACGAGAATTCAACAAACCCGAGAAAAAGATGTTGCGTTGATGTCGATTTTGTGTTTTATTACACCTGATGAGGATCGCTTGTATTGCGGTCGAAACGTCGTGATTGGTTTATTTTTAATATAATTTTAGGATATTTCCACATACGTGGCTTTTACCCAAAAAAAAAAACACTGACGCAATTATACTTACATGCTCTAACCCAAAACATCTTTATGAATCGGAATTAACTTGGGGGGGGGGGGTGTGGTGGGAAACTCACGACACTTAAAGAAAAACCGAACACGACGACAGGTCGGTTACTCGATGTGGAGGGGGGGGGGGGGGTGTGACGTCACAGTGCGTAGCGTTGCCGTGGCGACCCCCTCCTCCCCTCCTCCCCCCCCTCCCCCCGTGATGTCGTGACCGGTATCGGAGTCGCGGCTTCACGGAAAACCTTTTGGAATGCCTGAGTTCATGGTGAAGGTGTAATCGATCAGCCGGACTAGCTTCAACTGCTGCGTATATGTCTGTTAGAAAAAGCTGGACAAAAAAAAAACTAAATTTTTTTTATGCTTAACAAAGTCGCGCGGACATTTCACGTGGACTCGAGACATCGCCGCAACTCCCATTCCTCTCTCGCTCCATCCCTGGCTCTGTCTCTTCCCTGCCTCTCCCTCTCCGCTCGCTCTCCCCACCCAGACTCTTCTGCGTGTGTACGCGTGCGGCTTTTGTGTTTTTCTTACGGAGTCCATGTTTTTGCACATTTTCTTACATTCCTTTCTCGTATTTTGTAACCGTGAGCCGCGGAACTTCGTGCGCGCGCGCGTGCGTTGACGCTTGTGTCTTCGTGCCACGGTGCGTACGAGTGCCTGTGTGGTGAGCGGTGGCGGAGCGGTGAGCGCGCTGCGCTACGAACCCCCGGCGACCCGGGTTCAAATTCCCCCCCTCACGGCCACCAACACCACGGTGACGATTATCTGAACCGGTCCTGGTGCCCCCTCTAGGATCGACTCTGCCTCGAATGAGTGAGTGCCTGGTGCGTTGCGTGAACGTCGCTAACGAGGGAGACGAAGGCGACCCCGGGGGCGTGGTGCTGGCCACACCCCGCCCGCTCGTGTGCCGTGCCCGGCCTTCACAGGTGGTGCTGCTCGCTAACAGCGCTGGCCCCCAACAGTCTATGAAGCCTGCACGGGAGGTGGATGTGTTGTGGCGCGTTTGTTCGCGAACATCACCTTACGCCGCGCGACTGTTCAGGCTCCACCAACGGTGGACAAGCCACCAAGGAACTGCGAGCGTCCACGCGGGTGGATCTCAACGGGAATCCACCGTGATCCACCGCCAGAAAGCTGGTGGTCAACAATCGCCCCGGGTGGATAGATTTTTTATTATTATTAAGAGACAGACAACGTATAGTATATTTAAACATTTTTTTTAACTTAAAAAATCCACGGTCTGCAACCGTGTTATTTAAAACAACCGCCTAGCGACGGAGTGGCAGCCGAGGTAGGGAGGGTGGTGGGGGTGGGGGGATGACTACGGCGGACAATCATCGCTGCGGTATTGTTGAGAGGTGGTGGCGATGTGGGGGGGGGGGGGGTAGTGGGGGGCTTTCGTCCAGCAGTGGATTGACCATGGCCGACGATAAAAACCGATGAACCGATGAGTATCGATCCGAGAGGCGGGCTCTCAGTGAGTCCGCAGCATCGTTCCTGCCCGTGCGCGTCGAAGGCTCGTGGGTTGGCACGTGGCACCTGCAGCCACTCGAGGCGGCCACATTGACCACATATAAAACGATGGATTTCTTCAGTGGGACTGCGATGATTCGGGGGCGGTCAGGGTCACATTACAAATTCAGTATTATTTTTCACTCCATTTACTGTAATCAGATTGCAAAAAAATGGCCTCCCGTATTCCAGTATTATCAGTCCCACTTTTTCAGTGTGTAATCAACAGTACAGTTTCTTAGCATCTGCCAGTTAATTGCTGTATTGGGATTACTTTCATTTGCGGGGATTTTGTTGTTGTTAATGATGAATCTATTGCAAGAACAGACAACATCTGAGTTAGCAGCCTGGGTAAATGAGGGTACCAGGTGCAAATGCAAGCGTTGGCTCAACGTTTACCGCCACGTTGGCATGTTTACCGAATCAGAAACTTTAAGTAGACTGGTAGAGAAATCCGATGAGCTATGAAGCTTTTTTTTTTTTTGTTACACACAGATGTCCAGTATGGGCGGGTCAGCAAGTTGAGCAGTGATAGTCAGAGCAGTCGACGTTGATACGAAGCAAAAATAATTATACAATAGTAATCCGATTACCTTGTTTTTTAAAAGTCCCGATTCGCAGGATCAGCGATCTTGCTGTGACTGTCCCACCTGAAGACGGAAGCTTGTGTTGCCTCCGAAACGTCGTGAGAATTTTTTTATTTATTATTTTATCCCCATTCTTATTGGCTACACGACCCGCGGTCACAGCACAGCACAGCGCTGGTTGTCAACGCAATGTGAGGTCGTACAGCAACACGAAGCACTCGTGGGTGAACTTTGTATGTTGGTATGTACGTGTCTGTATGTGTGTTGGTGGTGGTGGTGGTGATGATGATATCAGCCACTATCGACGATGAGCCGGCTGATGTCATGTGATAGACCGGTGAGATCTGGAACAACGCCAATAGCTCAGTGGGCTTTGCCTGGTTAAATAAGAGAGTCGAGTTAAATATCAACCATGAATGGTGGTGGTTTAACGCGCATTGAACAAGGGTCAGTGTGGGCAGCGTTCCCCACGGACCGCTCACCGATCCTCACCGCTCCACCGGTTTATAAATCACAGCGGGGCAAAGCCGTCGAGATGGGATCGGTCCACCGGCCCCAAAGACAAAGCTCCCCCGTGTAGCCTTACCAGACCGTCGGGGGCAAGTGCTGTTAGCGAGTAGCAACCGTATGAAGTCCCGGAACGGAACAACGTTGGGGTGGGTGGCCGGCACCACGCCCGACCGCCTTTGTATCCACGGTGTTCGATGTTTTTTTTTTACCACACCGCGCCGGCGACTCATTTGAGGCCTGAGTCGACCTAGTGGCAGGCCCAGGGTGGAGTCAGATAATCGTCAACGGTGTTGGCCTTGAGCGGGAATCGAACTCGGGTCCGCCGGGTTCGTAGCGCTGCTCAGCGGCCCCACCACAGAGAGCCCCCCCCCACCTCCCCGACTCCCCATGGCACCGGCCTATCCGCTGTAGAATTTAGAAACGCGGCTCTGCGTCACGGCTCTGGGCTACTGAAGATTGTATAGCGGATAGGTAGCATGATCGTCCGTCAGGTCCGACAAGACGAATTCTAGTCAAGTTCGTCAATTGCGTTTCTCTGAGCCAGCTGACCAGGCAACTGGAGCGCGCGCAGCGGCGGCGGCGGCGGCGGCACCACCAACAACAAACTAAGACAACAAAGCCCTCGGATCAAAGGCGTCCACGTTGGTCGCCGCACGGCACCGCGAGCTTTCGAACGACTCCGAGAGCTTTCGAAGGACTCGGGACGTTCGTCGATCTCGCGTGGACCAGCGGTGCTTTCTTCTCAACCTGGGGTTGCACGCACCCATGGGGTCGCACGCACCCCAGGGGATCGCTCGCACCGCAGGTGTTGCACGCTGCACGCTGGGGATGCGAAATGCCCTTTCTGGGGGATGAGCGAGACATGGGCAGATTTATTTAAAATATATATATGAAGGAAAAGCATCGAAAACACAAATTAAGCACGGGGCACGCTAAGTAACAACTTACTTTGTTTCATCTTCTTTGGTTCTTTCGGTAAAGTCACGTAGAATGAGAATAAAATAATAAATTGATAAAATAAAATAACACAATAATATTATCACGACGTTTCGGCCACAACACAAGCGGCCTTCATCAGGTGAAGGGACGAGACTGTCTGGAGGACAGCGCTGACAGTCTCGTCCCTTCACCTGATGAAGGCCGCTTGTGTTGTGGCCGAAACGTCGTGAGAATATTATTGTTATTTTATTTTATCAATTTATTATTTTATTCTCATTCTACGTGACTTTACCGAAAGAACCAAAGAAGATGAATCCTTGCAGTCACGAAAGCTTTAAATCGAAATTTACTTTGTTTCATCAAACCCCTATGTATTTTATTAACATTGTATTTTTTTTTACCATTGAGAACCGAAGGGATGGAAGGCTGCAGGAAGGGTGAAGAACCAATGATCGGGTCAAATTTACAAACACACCTGTCCAGTGCCGGACTAAGCGAGTGCGGGGGCCTGTAGCATGATGTTATAAAGGGGCCCTGAATTTTAAACAAAAACAAATATTAAAACACAATTTTTTTTACTTGCATAGTAAAGTAATTGTATTCTTTAATTTTCTACACAGCCAGATAATACGAAAAATCGCTACCTTAAACACCCAGCCGTTCATATAAGTTGAAGGCGGTATAGTACTATAGTAATAGAGCAAGTGCAGAATCACTGAACCGGAATTGATAGCTTGAAAGCGTTTAGCGCGGGGCCCTTTTAAGTGCGGGGCCCGTAGCTACTACATATGTAGCTACATGTGTAGTAGCTACTACACATATATATTAGCTACTACACATGTAGTAGCTACTACAACCCACAACACGGCGTGGATCGTGTTTGGTGGAACGTGGAGTGGAGCACGTTTTTGTTGTGTCGAGTTGGTACACACAACACGGCGTGGATCGTGTTTGGTGGAACGTGGGGTGGAGCACGTTTGTGTTGTGTAGAGTTGGTACACACAACACGGCGTGGATCGTGTTTGGTGGAACGTGGAGTGGAGCACGTTTGTGTTGTGTAGAGTTGGTACCCACAACACGGCGTGGATCGTGTTTGGTGGAACGTGGAGTGGAGCACGTTTTTGTTGTGTCGAGTTGGTACACACAACACGGCGTGGATCGTGTTTGGTGGAACGTGGGGTGGAGCACGTTTGTGTTGTGTAGAGTTGGTACACACAACACGGCGTGGATCGTGTTTGGTGGAACGTGGAGTGGAGCACGTTTGTGTTGTGTAGAGTTGGTACACACAACACGGCGTGGATCGTGTTTGGTGGAACGTGGAGTGGAGCACGTTTGTGTTGTGTAGAGTTGGTTCCCACAACACGGCGTGGATAGTGTTTGGTGGAACGTGGAGTGGAGCACGTTTGTGTTGTGTAGAGTTGGTACACACAACACGGCGTGGATCGTGTTTGGTGGAACGTGGAGTGGAGCACGTTTGTGTTGTGTAGAGTTGGTTCCCACAACACGGCATGGATCGTGTTTGGTGGAACGTGGAGTGGAGCACGTTTGTGTTGTGTAGAGTTGGTACACACAACACGGCGTGGATCGTGTTTGGTGGAACGTGGAGTGGAGCACGTTTGTGTTGTCTAGAGTTGGTTCCCACAACACGGCGTGGATCGTGTTTGGTGGAACGTGGAGTGGAGCACGTTTGTGTTGTGTCGAGTTGAAACCCACAACACGGCGTGGATCGTGTTTGGTGGAACGTGGAGTGGAGCACGTTTGTGTTGTGTAGAGTTGGTACCCACAACACGGCATGGATCGTGTTTGGTGGAACGTGGAGTGGAGCTCGTTTGTGTTGTGTAGAGTTGGTACACACAACACGGCGTGGATCGTGTTTGGTGGAACGTGGAGTGGAGCACTTTGTGTTGTGTAGAGTTGGTAATCACAACACGGCGTGGATCGTGTTTTGTGGAACATGGATTGGAGCACGTTTGTGTTGTGTCGAGTTGGTGCTCACAACACGGCATGGATCGTGTTTGGTGGAACGTGGAGTGGAGCACGTTTGTGTTGTGTAGAGTTGGTTCCCACAACATGGCGTGGATCGTGTTTCGTGGAACATGGAGTGGAGCACGTTTGTGTTGTGTAGAGTTGGTACCCACAACACGGCGTGGATCGTGTTTGGTGGAACGTGGAGTGGAGCACGTTTGTGTTGTGTCGAGTTGGTACTCACAACACGGCATGGATCGTTTTTGGTGGAACATGGAGTGGAGCACGTTTGTGTTGTGTAGAGTTGGTACCCACAACACGGCGTGGATCGTGTTTGGTGGAACGTGGAGTGGATTACATTTGTGTTGTGTCGAGTTGGTACTCACAACACGGCAT
The DNA here is from genome assembly GCF_048934315.1 of Petromyzon marinus. Taxonomy (NCBI): domain Eukaryota; kingdom Metazoa; phylum Chordata; class Hyperoartia; order Petromyzontiformes; family Petromyzontidae; genus Petromyzon; species Petromyzon marinus. The sequence continues at coordinate 10,071,808 of NC_133709.1, read as the reverse complement.
GGATCGTGTTTGGTGGAACATGGAGTGGATTACATTTGTGTTGTGTTGAGTTGATACCCACAACGCGGCGTAGATCTTGTTTGGTGGAACGTGGAGTGGATTACATTTGTGTTGTGTCGAGTTGGTACTCACAACACGGCATGGATCGTGTTTGGTGGAACATGGAGTGGATTACATTTGTGTTGTGTCGAGGTGGTGCCCACAACACGGCGTGGGAAATTATTCGTAGGGAGTGCAACGTACTTGCACCGTGTATAGGCTTTAACCAAAACGTGTCATGGAGAATGCGTGGTGGAACATGGAGCGGAAGACATCACGTAATGTGAAGTAGATAGAAATTACAAAACCGTGTCTCAACATTGATTTTTTTAAACCCATAAGCCTAATAGATTGAGATGTTCCATCATGCAGTCCGCTTCCCCACCCACACCACCACTCTGCCATCACCACTCGAGTTTGTCCGTTTAAAAAAAAAATAGAAATTAGAAAGTTGGCAAACCTAGCAACCGTCTTTCTTTAATGCATATCAAAAAATAGTAATTTTCTCTCGTATATTTTGGTTTAAAGTTGGCAATAACAAGGTGGCATTCGTTCGCGACCTTTACTTGTAAGACAATGGATGCCAACGCCTCTTTTTTTCCCATTGTACAACCGGTGCCCTGCCAAGCCAGCCCGGCACCAGGTTGCTTTTCCACTGCAGAAGGCGAGCCATGCCACATACATCGTCCGGGACGATGTCTGTTGAGTTGGACTGACTGACGTTGGATGCAATGGATGAGTCATTAGCTGTGCCCCGTGCTGGCCCTGTGTTGCCCCAAACCCAATCACAGTTTGGTTCTGGTTCGGCACTGCAAACAGTCAGTGGAAAAATAATCGACCGTACAGTGAGGCCCCCGCTCTGGCTTGGCTTGGATGTGGCAGTTGAACAAGGGTATAAGAGGAGGTAGCCCAACGTGAGAGAGATTAGTTGCCGGTCGAAAAAGTTTAGGATTCCTGAAATGGGAGCTTTGCATTGTGGGTAGGTGGTTGTGGCAGTCGTGATGTTGGGGATTGTGCTCTGGGATGTGACTTGATGGACTAATTTATCTGTTGTGATAACTTGTTTGTGACTTGTGCCTTTTACTTTGGTGCCATTTCTTGATTCGTTTTTACACATCTTATTTTCTGAGCGTTTTCATTTGCTCGGTAGTTGCTATAAATAGGATTTGGCCCTCAATATATTAAATTAACGTACAGCGTTGTGGGACAGCATGGATGACGCTAGAAAAAATGAAATAAATAGTTGATGATTTTATTTAAAACGGAAAAAATGGTCCAATGCAAACTGCTAAACATCGTGGTGCCACAAAGCAAAAAATGGCCGCTTCAATGCGGCCATACTTTATTTTACCCACAATGCAAGGGAGGAAAGCCACCTTGTCCCGTGATCGACGCAGCGTTGCTTCACCGCTCCTTGGTCTCCCTCGACAGTTCAACTTGGGTGCCACCGACGCAAACGTGGAAAGAGGTTCCAGTTTATTTTCTTTTATTTGCAACCGGTTCACGCTGGTGGCGGTCGATCGTTTGCCCGACGGGCAGCTTCATCCCTGGCTCACTGCACGTCGCGCGTGGTGGCAGTACAGCAAGTTGGATTGCGAACTCGTCTGGGTAGCAGATTTTTTTTGCGAGTGCTGTCCCGTTCCCTCATACGCGTGGTGGGGTTTCCTCCGGGTACTTTGCTTTGCTCCTCCAATATGTGAACATAAAAGCCCGCACATGTATCGTAAAGAAACGAACCGTCCAGACGTCTCAATGTTGCAGGACCCTCCTGAAAACGAGTCTGTTCCAGACTCCGGCGGGGCTTTCCTGGATAAAAAAAAAATGTCATTGATATTATTACCGTGTTATTATTCATAGTTAAGGAGCATCTGGTGACGCCTTAATCAAAGATGTATAATGATTATTGCCAATTATGCAATCTTTAATCAGATTTGCAGAGGCACAACAATTGCATTCAATCAACGGCAGGTGCATAGGGTTTGGGGTGGGGGTGGGAAGGGTTTAACGCACAATATTTCTGCTTGCGAAGCACAATTGACGATTAAAGCACTTGTCCAATTTGGAAGAGATGCCAAACACGAATATATATCTAAATACAAATTGTGATATATATCGAGCGTATATATATACAAACACAATTATAAAGGGGATGGTTTGGAATATTTTGTTTTACTTAGAATCCTCAAAGGTCAGAGTTAAAAGCAATTTGGGAAACATTTTGTGTTCGTCTGAACTCGGTGATGACTTGTGTTGCATGAACCTGTGCACGTGGTTTTTGCACGCTCTGGACCACGTTTTTAGAACGTTTGTTTTTTGCGGTTGATACTGCGGAGGTGGGGAAGTGGTGGGTTGTGGGAACGTCGAAGGAGGAATCCAACCGTGTTTCTTTTGTAGAATTGCAAACACGTAGATGTGGAATGAACGGGAATGGGGTGATGGTGACAAATTTAATTCCTGTTCTTGAGAATACGGTTTGCGATGATGATTTTTTTTGTTCAGAGCAGACGATCCTATACAGACTCAGAACCCTCGTCTCGTCCCACACAGAACCCTCGTCTCATCCCGTACAGAACCCTCACCTCGTCCGATATAGTACGCTCGTCCTGTCAGTGTGCCTTAGTTTGTGGCTCAATGAGTGTTGATGAATCCGTCCGGGTCACATGACAACTCTTGTCGCTAAATGACTGGGTTGTTTACGCACTATGAACACCACCGCCACCGACTGAACCCCGATTCAATGGCGATTGCAATGTCTGTAACGATGCAACGAGGATTCATTGATTAAAATATGAATCCACCAGCCTCGCGACACAAACCCGTCCCATGCATCGAATCGCGCGCCTAAAAGGAGGCACATTTGGATCCGCATTTGTCATCGTTCCTCAAACTCCGGTCCCCTCGCAGCTGAAGGAGCCATCCGGATTTCGCTCGTTTGCCAATCGCCTCCGTTCGCATACAAAGGGGGGGGGGGGGGGGGGGGGCATCGCGCAATTGGGAAACGCCTGATGATTTCTAAACGGGAGCTCCACGCGATGCAGAACGCAGTTTCATAATTTAGGCAGCCATCGTCTGTGTGGACCACCCCCCAGTGTGCCGTGATGGCCTTCATAGGTGCTACTCACAAACGGCACTTGCCTCAAAAGTCTGTTAAGGCTATATGGGGGATCTTTGTCATGTAGCCTGCCCAGCCACAGCATGTCCAAATAAGCTTTTGTCTGGCCAGATAAAGGAGACGAAACGGGCACGGCACAGGATGGAGAAGAGATGGACTGATGTGGTACAGGAGGACGTGGAGCTGAGTGGACTTGCTGATGACTGGTACCAGCGGTGTCAAGATCGGCCTCTGTGGAGGACGAGGCTCGTGAAGGACGCTACTGGGCAGTTTGAGGCAGTCGCTCTCCAGCAACAGCAGAGGGCAGAGGAGCGACGCTCACAACAACGAGCGGAGTGCAGGGTGGCTAAAACGTAACAAGTTGGCGCAGTAGATAGCATAGGTGGTGCATCTGCGGTCATTTCAGTCAACCCATGGCACCTGGGTCTGTCCCATACTCTCCTCCTGCCAGCAGCGAGCCTGCCACACTTCACGTGGCCTCAAAGCGCACCGAGTCTGGCACGAGTGCTGGTGGTGATGGCACCACCACTTCGTGGCTGCTGTCATTATGTGCGTCCCACGTGACGTAGGCTGGCTGCTTCGAGTTAAATCAGCTGGCTCTCCAATGACGAGTTTCACAATCATCAGGCGTGGGCAGCTTGTATCCGATCTATGCGCGCTGAAACGGAGGTCAATTGGTCTAATCGGAAAGTTCGGGAAATCCCGGCGTTCGCGTGACTCCTGCAGCCACCAGAGGCCGCTAACATTCATCGCAATGTAAAAAAAAACAATAATAGATTCTCGAATGGAATCGTGAAGCTGAACCGCGACAATTCATCGAATCGCTGGGATGGTGAATCGTTGCGCCGCTAAGTTTCACTATCGTTACACTCGTCGCCATCCACCTGCATGCGTCGTCCGAGACTGAGAAAACCCGAGGCGGACCTTTACCTCTTTTCCACTGTACAAACCGAGCCGCGCCGGGGCTGTGCGGAGCCGGCCCGGCGCGGCCCAGGAGGTGCCGGATCAGTGTTTTGTTTTGTTTGTTTGTTTTCACTGCAACAATCGAGCCGAGACGAATGATATCCTGCTGGACATCTGTGAAAACTACAGGACATCTGTGAAAAAGAGCTTTACAGCTCAACGGATTCCTCCAGTATAAATATATATTCAGAATTCTGATTCTGAATGTACTCGCGCCCCGACATCACGCGCAGTGAAATCGTAGCGACGCTGCATTGGAGGTTCCGGCTTGGAGCGGCAAATAGCCAGTGGAAACCCACCGGGACCGTGATCCCCCGAAGAGTCCCTTGTTGGCTCGGCTCGGATGTGCCAGTGGATAAGGGGTACTAACCTCCTCAACCCGCAGCCTCCTTTGGCCTACTCATCCTCCACGCGCGTCAACACTGCTGCCTCTGTATACGCTCCTGCATGACCTCCTCCTCCTCCGCTTCGCGAGAGGTGCCAACGTTTTATGTGCCGCGAGATAATCGCAAAAAAAGGCGAGTTGTCGTCCTCGCGATGGGCTTCTTATCTGTGACGACGTCTGTCCTAGCTCCACACTATGCAGATCCGGCCGCGTGTATCGCCAGCTTTTTCTTACCAAACGCTCTATCGTTTTCTACCAGACGATTTATTTTTTATTGCTGCATTCGGTGAAGATGTAGAGAGAAAGAGACAGAGGCGTGGGTTCAGGTGGCCGGTAGATCAATGCCACGTGCGCCCCCATAGGGCTCACATTCGTAGGTTATCCGAAGAACGGGTGCTGCCTATTTTCTGTCGGAAGAATGAGTTTCCATTGGTTTTTTTTGTCCGTGTGGCCGTTTACCACTGAATATCGGTGGCAACTGATTCATTTATTTTGTATTATCACGGTTGCGAGTAATTGATCATCGATCAAGCGCAGGTGAGGGTACGAACTGGGTGCTCTACTCCATGTATGGCAAAACAAGTATTTTGCTCGTAGGCTTTCGCAACCAATGTTACGATTCACGGTATATATGTTTTTTTGATTGGGTCGGATCGCACGAGCGAGTAAAATGTGTGTCATTACACCCTACTCCATCCGACAGCCAATAAATAAAGTTGTCACGTGATGAACAAACAATTCTGGCAACTGTCCGATGCTGCTGCTTGTAACCACCAGCGAAATGCCTGTAGCAGTTGTGAAATCTTGACTTGAAGCTTTCGTGACTGCGGGAATTCATATTCTATGGGTCTTTCGGTAAAGTCACGTAGAAAGGATCAAGAAAAGAGCAAAAAATAACAAAAAATTACCACGTTTCGGTCACAACGCAAGTGGTCGACCGAAAGACCCATAGAATACAGTTGTGCGGATCAGTGTCCAACAACAACACACCGGAGGTGCTGCTGACGCAGAACGTTTGTTCATCACGTGACAAGTTTATGAATTGGCTGCGGGACGGTGGAGGGTGTAACAACACATTGAATCACCCGGCGATATGACCTTAAAAAATCAATTGCGAATCCTGGAAGTATTCAAACTTGTACGTTAACAGGTGCGTCGATGATTTGTCAAAGCAGCAAACCCGCATTGTGTGACATGGCAAGACCTCGTACGTCAGGTGTGCAGTATGTGGCATTGGCCTACCCCTGGCCCCCCCGTTGAAGCTTCGATACGGAGAGCTCTTTGCAGACAGCGCTGTAGCAGAACCGTCAAGCGTTCTCTGTTATGTCGGTGGATGGTTCTTGCAAGACAGAAGTGTAAACTAAATAGTGGATGGGTTTCCAAAATGTACCTTTGAATGTGAAACGTGGTCCCAGAGAGATCTTGTTAGGGCCACGTACTCTCCTCCCGGAGGCCAAGTAGTCTCCGCCAGTAGACTCATGACTCTCCTCCAGGCGGAAGAATGTACTTCCCAAGTAGGAGGCCACTTACGCTCATTGAAGACAGTTATTATTCTCGTTAGAAGCCGAGTACTTTCTCCCAAAGGATGAAGTACTCTTCTCCAGGAAGCTGAGTAATCTTCTTAATGGGAGTGAATACTCTCCTCCAGGAGGCCAAGAACTCTCCTTCAGGAGACCCAGATACAGAGAGGTATTCAATGATGCCTGTACAAGGAATGATGGAGATCATTTATAATCCCAAAGTCGTAACAACAAAACAAAGCGATGTATAAATGTGCAATTAAAACATAGCACAGAATGTATTCAAGTTTTGGAAACCCACCACACGTGTGTGTCTCCAGAGACCGTTATGTTCAACGTTATCAGACAAATCATAGGGCATGCTAATATGAGTGACTTTGGTTGTACGGTCTTAACTTTTGAGTAAATATACTCAATTCCTAGGGTGAACATCGAAAGTGAAGTGTTTTCTTTCCTTTGCTGATGAAACGTGATTACTTTTGGGATTAAAAAAATACGATCATATATATGACGTTTAGGAGAATATGTCAAGGAGCTTTGAGAACTTTGAAAAAGCCTGCAAAGGTTGAAGGGCGCATCATGTTTCACGATTTCACAACCGTTTTACATTAAGTTCTTGGCTTTGCCATCAATACACAATTACCCCCCCCCCCTCCAGAGCAAAAATGTGGAGTGCATTTGGTAGCTGATGGGTTTGTTCACGGTGGTCACGTCTTGGCCCACGAACAGACGCAGCCAAGAGCCTGGATTCGACTCCTGGGTTTTGACATAGAGATTCAGAATCAGAATATGTGTTTCTACTGGAAGAATCCGATGAGCTATAAAGCTCTTTTTTCACAGATGTCCAGTGGCGGGTCAGAAACGTTACAACAACAAACAATATTTAAACGCTAGGAGTGCAAAGTATCGGAAAGGTAAACAAATCACATTAAAACTATATACAAATTAAACTAAACTTTTTTTTTTTACCAGGTAAAACCTGCTGTGCTATTAGGTTATTTTTCAGAAGCGACCTGGCCACAAATGATAGCTCAACGAAGTCGCCAAACTTGTGCAAATGTACATATTGCCTCGGCCTGGTCGCTAATAACGTCGTATTGATTGGATTTTTTTTTCATTTGGAGCTCGAGTCAGCTGTGAGAGGACTCATTCAGCAGATGATACAAGGCAAGGCTGAAGACAGTCGTGGTGGTGGTGGTGGTGGTAAGGGAGGCCCTTAGGATTCTATTAATGACCTGTCCATGGTGCCTTTCCAGTTGCATTCCATAATGAAATGTAATTTCTCATGCCTAAAATAGACTTAGAAAAAAAAAGCTGGATCTTTGCACCCACACACTGACAGGGAGCGGCTGTTGTGAAAAATGTGGTGAGCAAAAATGCGAACGACAATAATAATTGAACGGACGGAGAGTAATGCTGCAGTAGATGATACCCTCCCATCGACTCATTCAATTAGTCATCACATCATCGTCATTATCATCATCCTCATATCTATAACGTTCACCGCGCCCAGATCCATCTGGTCCCATGCCCCACAGTGTGTATTTGTACCATCGTTAATTCACTGTACAGCGCTTTGGTTAACGCGCTTATTTTTCATACCTTGATACTGGCAAAAAAAAAATCCTATGATATAGCTGCTCACCCAGATCGATAAATGCTCTGATACGTGCATTGTCTTCGTTCTGTTTGCCTTTGGCGTCCTCTGGTCTGACACTTTTGAGAGTAGGCTATAAAGAAGACTGTCTCTGGTGTAGGCCAATCAATTAAAAAAAACAATGCATATATTAGCGGAGCATGTTTGTATGTTTACCACAAGTACTGTGTGTGGTTAATGCGGACTTGATTCCTTGAAAAAGGTATCTACCTGGTGTTTGAACATCTTAACACTTGTTGTATTACCAGAAAGGTCAAAACCTGTTCAACACGTAGGCTTTCGCGACCAGTATTATCCAAAATAGAGGTTTTTTTTGGGTTAGATCGGGTAAATATAAATGTGGCGTTAAAGCAGCCACCACCAGACACAGCCAATTAGCAAGGTTTGTCACGTAAACAAAACATGTCAATTCGTTACTCGTACAGCACACTGGTGTGTTGGAAAATCAATACACAACATTTACAATTCGATTACGACGTTTTGCCAGTAATTGCAACTAGCATCATTGGGCGACAGCCAGATTTGTGTAGAAATCCTCCTGTTTCGTTCTTAAAAAGAGGGATTAATATGATGTCGTCACTTGTGATCCAATCTATTATTAAACCTATTCTTATTTTTCAAATGACAAAGAGTATTTGGCTGCTATACATTTCCAAGTGACGATAAGCCACTTCGTTGAGCTATCATTTGTGATGGCCTGGTCGCGTGTCAAAAATAGCTACATTGCACAGTCGGCCTTACTTGATAAAAATTAAAAGTAGTTTTAAATATTACTTGGTTGAACTAGTTTTAAATATATACTTTGTACAATAAAAAAATAAACCTACAAGACGATCTGCACCAGCATGGAAGTGGGGGGGGGACGCTCTCAAGAGCTCCCTCTATAGTCGAGGCCCCTATCGCAAGGCAATGTGGTGTGAGCATTTGCAGGGCTGCGCCTGTACCTTGTTGTTGTTGTTGTCCGAGACGTCGTATGCAAAAGGAGTTCACGTCACATCTGCAGCCAATCAGAAGCGCCATCGATTGACGGCAGCGTTAAAAGGGGATTCTGAAAGCCTTAGCAGTTCAGACTTTAGCAACTACGGTTCCCATTCAGGACAGCTGGCAGACTGCCTCATTGGCGACGCCGCGACGGTGAAGGTGGTGGCGGCGACGAAGACTCCAGCAGCAGCACGACGGGGATCCCACTCCAAACGACAGCCACGAGGTCCGCGTGGCCTGGCTCCGCCCCCAAGGCCACGCCCCCCTTCTGGAACCCACAAGCGGGTTCTCGATGTGCCCCTTCCATAACCTTTCCCCTACATCCCTCTCTTTGGTCTGTCACGTGACCTGCTGTCAGTCAGGGCTGCTGTAACTGCAGATCCCCCTTCCCTACCAGCAGCCAGCGCTATGCTGCTAAGTGACCGATGCTATGTTACTACACTTGTATCAGAATATGAATTTATACAGGAGGAATCCAATGAGCTATAAAGCTCTTTTTTCACACATCTCCAGTCGGGGTGGGTATCCACAGTTCTCAAAGCTCCTGACCGTCTTCTCATGCATGTGTGTGTGTGTGGACGTGTGCATGTGTGCGTGCACGCGTGTGTATATATATTCGAGGGCAGTGGTAATATTAATGCCTAAGGGTTAATCTGTTATATTTGCTTCATATTTTAAAAATATGCATTTCGCTGTCGCATTAAAACACCCTTCTCGTCACGCTTTTTGCAAACATCGCTCCGTGCGAACGGTGGCCCGACGAGTGACTATCCACAGTGGTTGTCCAAAAGATAGACTCGCCCCCCCCCCCCCCCCGCCATATAAACGTGGACTACCATTGGCTCAGAGCGCTGTAAACATCATGATGAGCACTACCATAACACCTTTTAGCCGTACGGCGCGCCACTCTTTGTTGCGAGCGTCGCTCCTCCACCCTCCGTTTGGTGTTGGAGGGCGACTGTCTCCAACTTCCCAGTAGCAGCGTCCTTCACGAACCTCCTCCACAGAGGCCGATCTTGACACCGCTGGTACCGGTCATCAGCAAGCCCACTCAGCTCCACATCCTCCTGTACCGCATCAGCTCCATCTCTTCTCTAGCTTGTGTGAAGCCCGATTACCCCTCTCTATTCGGCCAAACAGAAGTTGCTTGGGCATGGAGGCTACATGGCCCATACAAAGACACATCACCAGGATAGATGTTTTAGGCTGTTGGGGCAAGTTGTGTTAGTGAACACCGATTAAGGCCGGCCCGGCACATGACCAAGACCACACCTGGCCGCCGCCTTCGTCTCCCCAGTGCTGATATTTACACCGAGGACCAGGTATTGTTATGAGGTTTAGTCGACCTAGGGGAGGCCCAGGACTGGCTCATATACTGCCCACTGATGTTGGCCGTGGCTGCAAAGCGAACTCGGAAAACCGGATTCGTCGGGCAGTGCGCTGGCTACTGCGCCACCACTCCCACGAAGATCATTCATAATTCATATCATTTGGATCCCACCAGATACATTCATTTTTACATTAACAGCAAACCGCACGGGGGATTAAAATACTCGTAGATTTATGCCTATTCACAATGGTCTCTCACGTAGTTAAATAAAGGAGTTGAATCCATACTCATTTAAATCTCCCACCAGGGCCTCCTTCCGTCGCTGAGACCTGTCTCAATGTTCATGATTGACTCCCCACGCATCACTGGCGAGCCTCGTATTGGCGGACGTCTGCACCTTCCGGAAGGTGCCACGAGTCGCTCTCTTCGAGTGCTCCTCTTGTCTTCCAGATCCATCGTCACCATTATAATCAGCCGTGATCGATCCACTGCTGGATGAAGGGCCTCCTCCCTAAGCCACTCCCGTCTCGGTGGCAAGATGTTATTTACCTCGCCTGGTATGCAGGAGGTCGTGGGTTCGATACCGACCCTGACGCCTGCTTGCTGTATATTTGGAGTTTGCGCGTTCTCCCTGCGGTCGCGTGGATTTTTCGACGGGTCCTCCGGTTTTCCCCTCCACATTTAGACTCGACACCACGCGTTTAGAGTATTTGGCTGCTCTAAATTTCCACTTCGTTGAGCTATCATTTGTGGACAGGTCGCTTCTGAAAAAAAGAGCTATATAGCTCAGTGGACCTTACCTGGTAAAACAAAGTGAAATAGTAGGATCCGTCACGATCTCGCGATGCAAACAATCCACCCAGCGCCTGCACTGCCTGCACTCGAGGCGATTTCATCGCTCCATCTCCTGCGGTGGAAGTGCCTTCGCCGTTTCGACTGCCAATCCGTTGTTAGTCTCGACCGTCGAACACCGTCCTTTCTCTTGCCCACAGGGCCCGCCTACTCTCCTCGCAACCCCGCCCACCTCCAAAGTAACCCCGCCCACTGCTCAGGTAGCCCGGCCCATTTCTCGGGACGCCCTGCCCACAGCTCAGGTAGCCCGGCCCACAGTTCAGGAAAAACTGCCCACTTAGGCTAGCCCCGCCCACTGCTCAGGTAACCCCGCCCACAGCTCATGTAGACCACGCCCACTGCTCGTCTCGCCAGGTACTGAGGCCAGCTCCCTCCCAACGGAGGTCCTTTCTGCCTGGAGTAACGACGTTGCAGGGGCTGCGCCTGTACCCTTCGTTCATACTGAGACGAGGCCAGCGTCTGAGAAGGCAACGCGGTCACCTCCGGTCGTCAACCAAAGGAGCTCCCTGACGTCACACTCAATTGACAACGTGAGACCATTTGACTTTATTAGACCTTACATTATTTTATTTGCAATGACTTACATTTACCTTATCAGGCCATTTACACATCCGCACATCGCACCCGCGCACACAAAGACAGAGACGCCCCGCACCCCCCCGTATAACGTACACTGACTGTTGGGGCAAGTGCTATGAACGAGTAGCAACTATGAAGGCCGGCATGTCTCAGAAGGGGGTGGGAGGCCAACACCAAGCCCGGCCGCCATTATCTCCCCAGTAGCAATGTTGACACATCGCACCAGGTGCTCATTTGTGGCCAAGTCGACCGAATCGTCACTGGCGTCGGTAGCAGCGAGCGGGAATCAAACTCTGGTTGCCGGGTTCGTAGCGCAGCGCGCTAACCGCTACACGACCGCGCCCCACGCAGACACAACACGCGCAATTCCAGAAAGCGAGGTGATCTGCTTCCGGTTCAGCCGCTGAGTGCCGATTGGCTCAGACCCGGGCGTCTATTGTGACGTCGCGAGGCCGTTGTGACGAACACGTGGCGATGGCTACTGCCCACTGGGTCGTTGGTTCCACATTGAGACACGGGGTCACTCTCCTTACCTGTGGTCAGATGTGACCGCCCAAAACGAGCACACGCACAAGGCTACCTTACAACGGCGGGTGGTCGTAGCCAGGTACAATGAGGCCGTATTTGGGCGCCACGGTGGCGAGATGTTAACTCCCTCGCCTGGTACGCAGAAGGCCTTGATTTCAATCCCTACTCTGACGCCTGCTGTGTATTTGGAGTTTGCATGTCTCTCTCTCCCATTGGATTTTTCCCTCCACATTTACAAAGACGCGTTTAGAGTATTTGGCTGCTGTAAATGTCCACGTGGTAAGCCACTTTGTTGAGCTGTCACGTGTGATAGCTGAGTCGCTTTTGAAAAAGGGCTACGTAGCTCAGTGGGGCCTTACCTGATAAAATAACCAAAAAAAGTTTAAATTATTGTTTTTAGTTAGGCCACGTGGTAGTAGTTGTGATACAATTGAATTGCTTATTTATCCCGAACAATTCGCCACTTCGTGGCGGTGACGTCACCACCGTGTTTGTGCCAGGCTAGGTGCACTTTGAGGCTACGTGCAGTGTTGAAGGCTCGCTGGCAAGAGGTCACAGGGCAGACCCCAGCAGGTGCCGTGGGTTGAGTTGACTGAGGTGACCGGCTGCGCTCCCCCTACCGCGCCAACTCGCTGCGCTTTATCCGCCCCGCGCTCCGCTCGTTGTTGTGAGCGTGGCTACTCTCCGCCCTCCGTTGTTGCTGGAGGGCGACTGCCTCCAAGTTCCCCCAGCAGCAGCAGTAGCGTCCTTCACGAACCTCCTCCTCCTCAGCAGAGGCCGCCGACCTTGCCACCGGCAATCCCACTCAGCACCGCATCCTCCTGCACCACCTCACCCCGCGCAACTCCCCCACTCTCACACGACCACGCGGCACACCGCGACTACGAACCCTGCCCCCCGCCCCAACCCACACCGCGGCCGCTCAGAGGCGGTCGCCCTGCAGGTGGTGCGCGCCCTGGAACGCCGCCGCGTAGGCCGAGGCCTGGGGCCCCCCTCCGGCGGCGGGGGACGGCGCCGGCGGGGAGACCCCTCCGCCGGCCGCGATCATCGCGCCCGCCCCCTGGGGCACGTAGCCGTAGCCGGCCACGGCGTAGCCCGGCGACGCCACGTACGGGTAGGGCTCGTAGGCCGCGGCGGCGGCCACGGCGGCGTTGTACTGGGCCGCGTAGGCCGCGGCCGCGGCGGCCGAGGAGTAGTCGAGGTACGGGGAGGAGGAGGCCGCGGCGGCCGCCGCTGCGGCCGCGGCGGCCGCGGACTGCGAGGAGGAGGAGAGCGACGGGGAGCCGGCGGCGGCGGCCGCGGCGGCCGAGAGGCCCGGGGCGTGCGCCATCATGAGGCTGGGCTGCACGAAGGCCTGCGGGTAGACGTACTGGGCCTGCAGTCTGCGGGCGGCGGCGGTGGTGGGCAGGGGTGGTGCGGGGGATGGAGAGGGGAGAGTTGGGGTGAGAGAGGTGGGGTGAGAGTTGGGGTGGGAGAGGTGGGGTGAGAGTTGGGGTGGGGTGAGAGTTGGGGTGGGAGAGGTGGGGTGAGAGTTGGGGTGAGAGAGGTGGGGTGAGAGTTGGGGTGAGAGAGGTGGGGTGAGAGTTGGGGTGAGAGGTGAGTAGGAGGGAGAGTTGGTGTTGAGGGGAGAGTTGGGAGAGTCGGGATGAGAGAGAGAGAGAGCAGAAGAGGGGGTTATTGACAAGAGGGGGTTATTGACAAGAGGGGAGATCAGCAGGTGGACGAGACTTGAGAGAAGAGTGGCGTTGAGCGGGAGTCACGGGCGAGGGGTACAGGCAGGGATGGGGGGGGAATCAGAGAGCCACACAGAGAGCGAGCGGGCAGGTGAAGGAGACGAATGGAGAAACGGGAGATACAATGGGTGGGGGAGAGACAGAGCGGAGGCGCGGGACACAGCACAGAAGGGACACGCCGAGATTGAGAGGCGAGGCACCGCAGGAGGTAGAGAGAGAGAGGGGGGTAGGAAGGTGACAAGAGATGGACGGGGGGTGGGGAGGGAAGACTTGAAACAAAGTTGAGGAGAGAGAGAGAGGGGCGAGGTAGGGTGGGGAATGCGAGGGGGGAGCGATGGACAGAGAGCGAGGGACCGATATGGACGTCGAGGGTCAGAGAGGAGAAATCGGAGCATCAGCTGTTCCACTCACTCCACACCACACTGTACACTCACTCCACACCACACTGTACACTCACTCCACACCACACTGTACACTCACTCCACACCACACTGTTCCACTCACTCCACACCACACTGTCCACTCACTCAACACCACACTGTTCCACTCACTCCACACCACACTGTTCCACTCACTCCACACCACACTGTACACTCACTCCACACCACACTGTACACTCACTCCACACCACACTGTACACTCACTCCACACCACACTGTACACTCACTCCAGCTTGTCACGGTGTTATATACACAGCACTGACTACACACACACGCACTGTACACTCACCACACTGTACACTCACCACGCTCACCACACTGTACACACCACACGTACAGTACACAGCACATACTACACACTTTCACTACCACACCCTCACTACAACCTCACTACACCCTCACTACTACACCCTCACTACCACACCCTCACCACACCCTCACTACACCGTCACTGCACCACAACCTCACTACCGCACCCTCACTACCACACCCTCACTACCACACCCTCACTACCACACCCTCACAACCACACCCTCACTACCACACCCTCACTACACCCTCACTACTACACCCTCACTACTACACCCTCACTACACCACCCTCACTACCACACCCTCACTACCACACCCTCACTACCACACCCTCACAACCACACCCTCACTACCACACCCTCACTACACCCTCACTACTACACCCTCACTACTACACCCTCACTACACCACCCTCACTACCACACCCTCACTACCACACCCTCACTACCACACCCTCACTACCACACCCTCACTACACCCTCACTACCGCACCCTCACTACCACACCTTCACTACCACACACTCACTACCACACACTCACTACCACACACTCACTACTACACACTCACTACCACACCCTCACTACCACACCCTCACTACCACACCTTCACTACCACACCCTCACTACCACACCCTCACAACCACACCCTCACTACCACACCCTCACTACCACACCCTCACTACCACACCCTCACTACCACACCCTCACTACACCACACCCTCACTACACCCTCACTACCACACCCTCACTACCACACCCTCACAACCACACCCTCACTACACCCTCACTACCACACCCTCACTACCACACCATCACTACACCACCCTCACTACCACACCCTCACTACCACACCCTCACTACTACACCCTCACTACCACACCTTCACTACCACACCCTCACTACCACACCCTCACTACTACACCCTCACTACCACACCCTCACTACCACACCCTCACTACCACACCCTCACTACTACACCCTCACTACTACACCCTCACTACCACACCCTCACTACACCCTCACTACCACACCCTCACTACACCCTCACTACCACACCCTCACTACCACACCCTCACTACACCCTCACTACCACACCCTCACTACACCCTCACTACCACACCCTCACTACTCCACCCTCACTACACCCTCACTACCACACCCTCACTACCACACCCTCACTACCACACCCTCACTACCACACCTTCACTACCACACACTCACTACCACACCCTCACTACCACACCCTCACTACCACACCCTCACTACCACACCCTCACTACCACACCCTCACTACCACACACTCACTACCACACCCTCACTACCACACCCTCACTACCACACCCTCACTACCACACCCTCACTACACCCTCACTACTACACCCTCACTACTACACCCTCACTACCACACCCTCACTACCACACCCTCACTACCACACCCTCACTACACCCTCACTACTACACCCTCACTACTACACCCTCACTACCACACCTTCACCACACCGTCACTACACCCTCACTACCACACCCTCATTACCACACCTTCACTACTACACCCTCACCACACCCTCACTACCACACCCTCACTACCACACCCTCACTACTACACCCTCACTACCACACCCTCACTACTACACCATCACTACCACACACTCACTACACCACAACCTCACTACCACACCCTCACTACCACACCCTCACTACCGCACCCTCACTACCGCACCCTCACTACTACACCCTCACTACACCACCCTCACTACCACACCCTCACTACACCACCCTCACTACCACACCCTCACTACACCACATCCTCACCACACCCTCACTACCACACCATCACTACACCACCCTCACTACACCCTCACTACCACACCCTCACTACTACACCCTCACTACCACACCCTCACTACACCCTCACTACCACACACTCACTACACCCTCACTACTACACCCTCACTACCACACCATCACTACACCACCCTCATTACCACACCCTCACTACTACACCCTCACTACTACACCCTCACTACCACACCCTCACTACACCCTCACTACCACACCCTCACTACACCCTCACTACCACACCCTCACTACTCCACCCTCACTACACCCTCACTACCACACCCTCACTACCACACCATCACTACACCACCCTCACTACCACACCCTCACTACACCCTCACTACTACACCCTCACTACCGCACCTTCACTACCACACCCTCACCACACCCTCACTACCACACCCTCACTACCACACCTTCACTACACCATACGCAGGTTGTACCGCGTGGAGCTGAAGAAGGACGCAGAGCGAAACGTCGGACATTGTGCGTCAATCACTTCTCACGCAGTGTACACAACAAAGACAAATACAGTACTGCACAAAGAACCCCCGTATAGCCTTAACAGACTGTTGGGGCAAGTGCTGTTAGCGAGTAGCACCTATGAAGGCCGGCACGGCACACGAGGGGGTGGGTGGCCAGCACCACGCCCGACCGCCTTTGTCTCCCCAGTGGCAATACGCACCGCACCTAGGAAGGCATTTCAAGCCGGGTCGACGTAAGGGAGGCCCAGGACCGGTTCACATTTACCGCTGTTATTGGTCTTGAGTGTGAATCGAACTCGGGTTCTTCGTTTATGTAGTGCAAAGCGCGAACCGCTACACCACCACTCACCATCAACAAGGATGACACACACATCACGTCTCACGCAGTGTACACAACACAAGGATCACACACACCACGTCTCACGCAGTGTACACAACACAAGACACACACCACGTCTCACGCAGTGTACACAACACAAGGATCACACACACCATGTCTCACGCAGTGTACACAACACAAGACACACACCACATCTCACGCAGTGTACACAACACAAGGATCACACACACCACGTCTCACGCAGTGTACACAAGACACACACACCACGTCTCACGCAGTGTACACAACACAAGACACACATACCACGTCTCACGCAGTGTACACAACACAAGACACATCACGTCTCACGCAGTGTACACAACACAAGACACACCACGTCTCACGCAGTGTACACAACACAAGACACACCACGTCTCACGCAGTGTACACAACAAGGATCACACACACCACGTCTCACGCAGTGTACACAACACAAGACACACATACACCACGTCTCACGCAGTGTACACAACACAAGGATCACGCACAGATCACCCGATACACGACTCACACCGAATACTCATCCAACACAAAATACCTCCACACTGCACAACACCGCCACAGCATCCAACACGCAGCGAAAACTAAAAACCCAGGGCACCACAAACCCAAGGCACCACGAACCAAAGCACCACAAACTCAAGGCACCACAAGATCAATACACCACAAATCCAGGGCACTGCATACCAAGGCACCCCAAGACACCCCAAACTCAAGGCACTACAAGATCAAGACACCACAAACTCAAGGCACCACAAGATCAAGGCACCACAAACCCAAGGCAACACGAACCAAAGCACCACAAACTCAAGGCACCACAAAATCAAGACACCACAAACCCAGGGCACTGCATACCAAGGCACCCCAAGACACCCCAAACTCAAGGCACTACAAGATCAAGACACCACAAACTCAAGGCACCACAAGATCAAGACACCACAAACTCAAGGCACCACAGGATCAAGACACCACAAACCCAGGGCACTGCATACCAAGGCACCCCAAGACACCCCAAACTCAAGGCACCACAAGATCAAGACACCACAAACCCAGGGCACTGCATACAAAGGCACCCCAAGGCACCGCAAACTCAAGGCTCTACAAGATCAGGACACCACAAACCCAGGCACCACAAGATCAAGACCACAAACCCAGGCACCACATACCAAGGTACCAAAAACTCAAGGCACTAGAAACCCAGGAACTGCATACCACGGCATCAAACTGAAGGCACCACAAACTCAAGGCACCACAAATTAAAGGCACTACCAATCGAGGCACTACAAGTCCAGGCATCACAAGATCAAGGAAATACAAATGTACAGTCAATACAAAGCCAGGCACTGCAAAACATCGTAAAAGCCTTTTCCTGTGTCCGGCCTCGTGCTTGATTTTCTAAGCTGCTCATCGTGTGTTCCATAGTTCATAGTTACATTTATTTGGTATAGCCCTGTGAGCCATTCGGCTCTTGAATCGGGTGCAACCGCAACAAACAAAAACCAAAAACATGAACAAGAAAAACATCTTAAAGTGGGTCCCACTCTGGTCCACGAGCACACATCTCTGACCTCCACAGCCAGGGCGCCAACGTGACCCCAACACCTCGGGAGCCAATGTGACCTCTACTCCTGGGGCCATCGTGACCTTTGCATCTAGGGCGTCAACGTGACCACACCTAGGGGGGAAACGTAACCTCTACACCTAGAGGGCCAACGTGACCTCCACACCTAGGGCGGCAATGTGACCACCCCTGGGGCCAACGTGACCTCCACACGTATGGAGTCAACGTGACCTCACTTAGGGGGCCAACGTGACCCCCATACCTAGGGGGCCAACGTAACCTCCACACTTCGGGGGACCAATGTGATCTCCACACCCAGGGGGCCAACGTGACCTCCATACCTCGGGGGCCAACGTGACCTTCACATCTGGGGCGCCAAAGTGACCTCCACACCATGGGCCGTGACCACAGCCCATCGTGTGGATGTGGTCAGTGACAGATCACGTCGCCACACATTCTCGACGAGTGCCTACTGATTGCATTCGACGGTGGACTCGGGTGGACCACACCGTTGATGAAGTGGCTGTTGCCTGGCTCGGTAAGATGAATAGACAATATTTAAAAGTAGTTGGGTGGGGTAAAAGGCCTGCACAAGGTCGACTGAGGCTGGATAACTGGGAGCTACATCTGCGCTGGAGCTCCGAGTTCCTATCTAATTTGGTTCGATGGATGAACTGCAACGTAAAGCTGCTTGGCTAATTGATGCCCCTATGCTCACTCTCAATGTGACACCACGGTCAAGACACAACAAACCCAGGCAATACAAACAGGCCAAATAAACCCAGACAAAACAAACCCGGGCCAAAAGAAAACCCAGGCCTAACACGCGAAAAACAAACCTGGGCCTAAAAAACCCAGGTTTAAATCTGGACAAGAAACCAGGCCTAACAAACTGGACCTAATAAACCCAAGGCCAAACAAACCTAGACAAAACAAACCAGGCTACAAACCCAGACATAACACCCCCAGACTGAGACAAGACAAACCGAGGCAAGACAAACCCAGGCCTAACCCAGACCAAACAAAACACAGGCCTAGCAAATCCAGAATAAACAAACCCAGTCCGAATCCAGACAAAACAAGCCCAGAATTAACAATCCCAGACCAAACAAACCAGATCAAACATGCCCAGACAAAACACAACCAGACAAAAGAGACCTTGACAAAACACACCCAGATCAAACAAGCCCAGAATGAACAAAACCAGGCAAAATAAACCCAGACAAAACACATCTAGACAAAACACACCCACACAAAAACTCAGGCTTAACAAACCCACACACAGCAAACCCAAGCCAAAGAAACCCAGGCCTAACAAACCCAGACACTGCACTCGGTCACTGCAAATGCACGCACTAAAAACCTGGACAGAAAAAAACAATCCAGTCACCACAAACCCAGGCACTGCAAACCTAGCCTTCTACAAACCATACAGAGACCCAGTCACTACAAACTTGAGCGGCACGAATGAAGGCACTGCAAATCCAGACACAAAAAAATCCAGATACTGCAGACAGCACAAATCCATTACCACAAAGCCAGGGTATTGCAGTCAGTCACCACAAACCCAGGAAACGCGAATCCCAGACACTGCAAGGCCAGACACCACAAACTTAGCCCTTACGAATTCCAGACACGGCAAAGGAAGACACCACAAACGCAAGCGCCACCAAAAAACTCAAGACATCGGAAATCCCAGCACTGCAAATCGAGGCACCACAAACCCAGACACTGCAATCACCACAAACCCAGGCACCAAAATAAACCCAGACACAACAAACCCGTCACCACAATCCCAAGCATCGCAGTGGGTCACCACAAACCCAAACGCCACCACAAAGTCAGGGTTTGATCCCAGCTTTTGCCAATAGCAAAGCTAGAAAAACAAGCCGAGTCGCTGACATTGTCACCCTTTTAGAGACGCCGTCGTCATCGCGCTAGAGAGATGCATCGAGAGGGAGCTGGGGACGTTGGCGATGCGCCGTCGTGACCTGGGGTGATCACGTTGCGGCACCCTGTCGTATTTACTGTGGTGGAGTCGTGGCGAGTCTGTGCGAACAAATGGGCCATCACGGTGGTGGTTCTTCGACATCGCATTGAGGGCCCCACGTGCGCACGGTGGCTGGCAGGTGAGAAAGTGGGGCGCGCTGCTACCTCAAGTACAAGTTGTTGGGTTTGTTGGGGCCCTCGGAGCAGAAGCAAGAAAACAACGCATGTTTGTATGCACGTTGGACTTCTTTCGCAGCGTGCGTAGCCAACCGCATGAGCTCTGCCGAACTCTGATGATTCGATTGTAAACAACCCCTGTGTTCTTCGCGCTGAGGATCACGGCCAAAGGCATGGGACGCAGTGGCCACGGGGTGCAACATTTGTGAATTTCGGTGGGTGCAGGTTCAGCGCTGACGATGACCGCAGTCTCCTTGCTCGGGTGGAATGTCTCTCCGGTTAAACGGGGATGCCCCACTGCCCCCCCCCCCCCCACCATCATCAGCAGCGGTGCGGCTGTTGGTCCACATGAGGGGCTCCGAAGGAGAAATTTACTTTTGGAGGTCACCGCGCCCCCACACCCCCTTTCAAGCTATGAGGATGACGGAAGGGGTAGAGAGCAGTGTTGCTCGCTAATTATAATCAGAGAGGTGGGGGGGGGGGAGGGGGGCACTTTCGCCGATAAGACATCATTGTGAGTGCAGCCAAACATTGGAAACCCTCGGGTGTTCACATTTGTTGTGTACTGTCGGGGGTTGCGGCACGTCAGGGGGCCGCGCTAAAGGCCACCAGGGGCCCGAGGGGGCCTTGCTCCGAAGAACATCGACAATCGGCGATAAGACGGCACGGGAAAGTAATCGACCAGGCTATGCGTTAACTGTGTGCTAACCGACTCTCTATGTTGCATTGCATCGCACTTCCTAATTTTACTAAGTTTGATTCCTACCGTGCTTGTTCCGTGTTTTTTTTATGGGTCCATTCTCTCCTCCGGCCGCT
This sequence comes from Petromyzon marinus, assembly GCF_048934315.1. Lineage (NCBI taxonomy): Eukaryota > Metazoa > Chordata > Hyperoartia > Petromyzontiformes > Petromyzontidae > Petromyzon > Petromyzon marinus. The sequence goes on along the minus strand of NC_133709.1, from coordinate 10,050,132 downwards.
ATGGGCAGGAATTCCTCACAACTCCCCCTCTGCCCCACCGCCCCTCTCTCTCTCTGTTTAAGGCCTCGACAAAGAGACGTTGTCTTTCTGTGTGCCTATGTTTGTGTCTCTCTCTGTCTCTGTGTGAGTCTCTCTCTGCTTGGGTGTCTGTCTGTGTGTCTATGTTTTATCTCTCTCTCTCAAATTTAGCAATCTTTGGAGGAACGTAATGAACCAGGTGGGGTGTTGAGTGTTTGTGTTGGCCGACTCTCTGTGTTGTATTTCAATTATATTTGCAAGTTTACTAGCTTTGTTTTCTCATTCATTTGTACCTGATGATGGTTGCTTGTGTTGCAATCGAAACGTCGTGTTCTATTACTATTCAATTTAATTTCTTCCTACGTGACTTTACCGAAAGAACCAAAAAATTATTCCTGCAGTCACGAAAGCTTCGAATCTCGTTAGGTGACAGAGACGAGACGGACAGCTGAGCCGGATTTGAATGTTCGCCATCTTGTTACGATGTTGATATTCCGCGAACACTCCATCTCGTCATGAATGCGTGGCCCCCTTGCCTCGTTCTCTCACGCCGAGCGCCGGCCCAGCCACCGGCGACCCCTGAGCTTGGCTGCCAAGGCCGTTGGCGTTCACTGGCAGAAAAAGGGGGGTCCCACAGACACAACTGCTCGCTCGACCCGAGCTATTAATGCTTTTGACATTTGCATCGTCCGTGTTTCCGCGCGCCTATTTGGCGCTCATTGGTCTAACGCTGGTGGCGAGACAGGGCCATGAGGGAGGACTGTCTCTGCGATTAGCCCCCCCCCCACCCATCAGTTGCAAGGACAATGCATAACGTTATCAAAGCACGTTTTTGTTTGCGTGTTTCACCACAAGCATGATGCGTGGTTAATGCAGACTTGATGCCTTGCGATGGGTGTCCATTTAACGTTTTAACATCGTAACACCCCCTGTATTTCTGCCGGAAAGGGTGAAGCCAATTCTTCCCCCACTCCCACCCCCCCCCCCCCCCCCAATCATATCCACAGCTACCTTGCTGTGTGTATATCCAGCCACCATGTGCGCCGTGTATAGGACGACCAATTGGTTCACTTCATACGTGGTAGGGATTTCGTAAGCAATACATCAATTTGTTTTTGGGGTCAGTTTAATAACCCAATCTGTAATGGATATTAATTTGTAATGTATACACATGCATTAACCCCCCCCCCCCTCCACCCTCTGGCCTTCGTACTTGATTGGCCCACGTGTGACGACATCACATCTATCCTCTCTATTTCAGGAACGAAACGGGAGGAGGATTTCTCCACAAATCTGGCTGTCGCCTGATGATGCCGGTTGTAGTTACTGGCGAAACGTCGTACTCGAATTGTAAATGTTCTGGCTTTGCTCACCAACAATAGTAACGAATTGGCATGTTCTGTTTAAGTGACAAACCTTAATGATTGGCTGTGTCGGGTGGTGGCGGGTTTAACGACACAACATTTATGAATTTTGATTTAAAGCTTTCGTGACTGCATGGATTCATATTCTTGGTTCTTTCGGTAAAGTCACGTTTTATATTTTTATTATTTTATTGTTTCCCTTCTACGTGACTTTACCGAAAGAACCAAGAATAAGGCACATTTATATTTACGCGATGTAATAAAAAAAACACATCTATTCTGGATGGTTTTTTTTTGGTTTAGGTCAACCCCAAACATATCTCGATCGCAAACCATAGCTCTTAATAACGTGTTGGTCTCGATCTATGTTGTATTCCATTATTTCCTCCCCCCTGATGTTGTCTTCCCCTCTCTCTTCCCATTCTGCCCATTTCTCGCCCCGATTACCGTTGTGTGCATTGCGTTTGCAAGTCGCGCTGAGACGCTGTGGAAATTTGCGGGAGATCGATACAGACCCCCTTATACCATGGAACACCGCGATTTTACCCCACGAGGACATTGTGAACGTGCCTCAAAGCCTCAAAATTATCCACGAAGTAACCCCCCCCCCCGCCCCGCCGCAGGAGTAAATACAACGACGAGGGGAATTGTTCGTTCCACCGCGATGACCCTCGCACAGGCGTTAAAGGGTCCACGTGAGTGACAATGGCTTCCCACAGCACGGCACAGCACACCCAATCATGCCACGCCACGTCACGGCACGTCACACCACGTCAAACCACCTTCTTACCCACGTGCGCGCGGTGTGGTTCAGCCACGTGCTCGCTCAAGGTCAGTCTAGAGCCTTACACAGGTGTGTGTACTTGTGTGTGCGTGTGCATAAATATGTATGTGCGGGCTTGTGTGTGTGTGTGCGTGTGCGGGTTTGGGTGTATGTACTTGTGTGTAATGCACTGTACGATGTGAGTAGGATGCTGTTTGACTGCACTTGCCCCAATAGATTATATATGGGGGTATCTAATGTGGCGCTGGACTCTGATGTTGTAGGGGAAACATTTATTAAAACGTCTATTTAATTAAGTAGAACGTGTTGCCTATATTTATTATTATTAAAAGTTGCGCATTTTTATGTGACGTCACATTTCTCAACCCCCCCCTCCCCTTCGTCACAAATGTCTGACCCCTCCCCCCTCCCTAGGTGCGTGACGTCATTTATGGACGGCCTCCAAAGGCTTTGTTGTGTACTCTGGTATATGTATGTATCTATACATCTATCTATACATACATATACGGGTACATACATATATACCTCCGATTATATGTATGACCATACAGGTATAACAAACACATTACGTGAATGTGTTTGTTGGTGTGTTGGACATGTGTGTACTTGCGTGTTCTCACGTCTGTAATGTGTGTGTGTGAGTGAATGTACGTGTGTGTGTGTATGTGTGTACACGTGTGTACCAGGGCTGAGCAACTGTTGTCCACAGCTGTCGTCATCACCTGTTAAGTGAGAGCATCAGCTGTGAGCCCCATGTGGAAGAGGCTCGCTGGATCCACACGCAAACACAAAGAACCCCCGTATAGCCCCAACAGACTGCAGGGGCAAGTGCTGTCAGCGAGTAGCAACCTATGAGTGGGTGGCGAACACCGCCGCAAGGTCGCCCTTTTGTCTCCCTGGCGCTGGATTGTTTCCCCGCCGTACCAGGTACTCGTTTAAGGCTGAGTCGACCTAGAGGATGCCCACGACCAGTTCAAATGTTCACCACCGATGTTGGTGGTCGTGAGCGGGAATCGAACTCGGGTCGCCGGATCTCCGTCGCGCTGTCCACACAAGCATGCACTTACACACACGGCTTTCTCGTACACAAAGATAAAGACAAAGATCCCCCATATAGCCTTAACAGACTGTAGGGGCAAGTGCTTTTGGCGAGCACCTATGAAGGCCGGAACGGTACACGAGGGGGTGGGTGGCCAGCACCACGCCCGACCGCCTTTGTCTCCCCAGTGGCGATGTTTACACACCGCACCAGGTGACTCATTTGAGGCTGAGTCGACCTAGGGGAGGCCCGGGACCGGTTCAGATAATCGTCGCTGGTGTTGACCGTGAGCGGGAATCGAACCCGGGTCGCCAGGTTCATAGCGCAGCGTAGCGCTAACCGCTACACTACCGCTCCCCATACACACAGACACACACGTTCACACGCGTATGTGATGCCTTGGGGCCGTGCATACATGACGTCACGCGATTTTTGACAAATTTTGACCCCGCCCCCTTGTCACACGGCGTCACAAAAAGTCAGACGCCCCCCCACCTCAAATATGACGTCACAGCTAAAAAAGATATGCTTCAAATAATAAAACACGCTTCAAATCGCTTTAAACTATTGCCATTTGTAGTGCGTATTTAATGTGGCGCTGCACGCTCTGATGTTGTAGGAGAAAACATTTATTAAAAAAAGTCTATTTCATTAAGCAGAACGTGTTGTCTATATTTATTTAAAGTTGCGCATTTTGATGTGACGTCACATTTCTCAAACCCACCCCCCCCTCGTCACGCATCGTCAAAAATGTCTGACCCCCCCCCCCCCCCACTAGATGCGTGACGTCATTTATGGACGGCTCCTTCCACACGCGTGTTAATAGCATAATAAAGACAAATGCCCCCCCCCCATATAGCCTTCTTTATCCAGGCCGCTGGGGCAAGTAAGTCCTCTACGAAGGGTGGGTGGCCAACGCCACGCCCGGCCGCCTTTGTCTCCCCAATGCCGATGTTTTAGACACACCGCACCAGGTACTCAACTCATTTGCGGGACGCCGGGAGTCCCAGGACCGGTTCAGATAATACAATCGCCAGCGTGTGATGTGAGCGTCACGTGTGCAAAGACAAAGATCCCCCGTATAGCCTCAGCATACTCGCGGGGCAAGTGCTGTTAGCGAGCAGCACCTATGAAGGCCGGTACGGCGCACGAGGGGTGGGTGGCCAGCACCACGCCCGGCCGCCTTTGTCTCCCCAGTGGCGATGTTTACTGCACACCGCACCAGGTGCTCATTTGAGGCTGAGTCGACCTAGGGGGAGGCCCAGGACCGGTTCAGATAATCGTCACCGGTGTTGGCCGTGAGCGGGAATCGAACTCGGGGAGGGCCGGGTTCATAGCGCAGCGTAGCGCTAACGGCTGCACCACAGCTCCCTACAAAGACAAAGATCACCCGAATAGCCTTCATAGACTCTTGCGGGCCGGCTAGACGGATGGTGGAGGTTGGGGATCTTTGTCTTTGTGCGAGCTTCTCAATGCGTGAAGTCACTCACCCGTAGGGCCGCTGAACAAACGTAGGGAACTGTTGAACACCAAATCCATAGCCTGCACACACACACACACACACGTGTACGCACACACACGTGTACACACACACACACGTGTACGCACACACACGTGTACGCGCACACACACGTGTACACACGCGCACACACGTGTACACACACACACACGTGTACACACGCGCACACACGTGTACACACGCACACACACGTGTACACACGCACACACACATACACGTGTACCCACACACACACACACGTGTACCCACACACACACACACGTGTACCCACACACACACGTGTACACACACACACAAGACACAAAACTGGTTATGCACAGTGATGCTGGTGGTGCATTGTGGATATTAAAACAATAACAAGAAGTTCCGGGGTTTGCAACTCTCGAAACCAAATGCGACGCTCATCCATCCATCAGCCGAGCGGCCCTCTGAAGCAACGCATCTGAGCATCGGAGAGAGGCCTGGCGCTTTTCAGGTCGCGGGGTTGGCGGGGCCAAGCGAGAGAGCTCAAGAGGGGAGCAAGAGGAGTCTCGTTTCCATAGCTGTCAACCCCGTATCGGTGCCCAAGCTTATTGTGGACCAGTTCAGACCTTATTGGTCACCCCGTGCCCCGCTTATAAATCCTACAAATATCCACACCTGCCCTGCCTCCCATACTTCCACGTGACCCTCCCCCTGCCCCACCACCATCACCCACGTGCTGGCCTTCCCCACAATCTTCCCGGCCACAATCAGAATATGCATTTATACCGGATGAATCCGATGAGCTATAAAGCTCTCCCCCCCCCGCCCCCCCCCCCATACAGATGTCCACACGCGTGCTGCCCTCCCCCACGTGCCCTGCCCTGCCCTGCCCTGCCCTGCCCTGCCCTGCCCTGCCCTGCCCTGCCCTGCCCTGCCCTGCCCTGCCCTGCCCTGCCCTGCCCTGCCCGTGCCTGGCTGCATGACGCGCGGCTTGGCCCCGATGTAGGCGAGGTTGACGTTCGCCTTCCTGCCGTCGATGATCGGGTTGGGGTCCTTGCAGGCGCGCTCGGCCGCGCCGCGCTCACACATGGTGACCTGCGGCGGCGCACAGGTGAGTACGCACGCACAGGTGAGTACGCACGCACAGGTGAGTACACACGCACAGGTGAGTACACACGCACAGGTGAGTACACACGCACAGGTGAGTACGCACGCGCGCACAGGTGAGTACACACGCACAGGTGAGTACACACGCACAGATGAGTACGCACGCACAGGTGAGTACACACGCACAGGTGAGTACGCACGCGCGCACAGGTGAGTACGCACGCGCGCACAGGTGAGTACACACGCACAGGTGAGTACGCACGCGCGCACAGGTGAGTACACACGCACAGGTGAGTACGCACGCGCGCGCAGGTGTGCACACGCGTGCACAGGTGAGCACGCGTACAGGTGAGTACACCACGCGTGCGCACAGGTGAGTACACACGCGCTCAAAGGTGAGCGCACCACACGTGCGTACATGTGAGTGCACACAGGTGTGTACACACGCACAGGTGTGTACACACGCACAGGTGTGTACACACGCACAGGTGTGTACACACGCACAGGTGTGTACACACGCACAGGTGCACAGGTGAGGTGAGTATACGCACGCACGCATGTGAGTACACACACACAGGTTAGTACACATACAGGTGAGTACACAACAAACGCACGCAGGTGTGTACACGCACAAGTTCATACACACACAGACGCGTACACGCGCGCGCAGGTGTGTACACATATGGGAGTACACTCACGTACAGGTGAGTATATGCACGCAGATGGGGACACGCGGGGTGAATACACGTACAGACGCATGTGAATACACGAGGTGTGTGTACACGCGTGCGTGATGTGTGCATACATCGGACGAGGCGAGTACACGCAGCCACCAATAATGAGCAGCAGTGGCCACGAATCGAACTTAGGCCGTCGGGTTCACACAGCGCAGTGCGCTAACCGCAGCGCTACCGCTCCACGCTACACCACGTGTACACGGCCCCTCTGGTGAGGCCTGGGCGGGATGCGACTTCGCCACGGTCGAGAGTCCAGTGGACGCGACTTCGACCGGCACCAGGCCAGCGATGGCAATTCCACATTCCCACGCCGGGGACCAGTTCGCTCGCCGATGATGGGACTGTGCCCAGATCTTGTCGATGACACGGGACCTCCGGGGCGTTACGCGTGCATTTTATTAAACGATAACGTCGCTCGACTGATTTTGAGTGAGACCTCTGCTGCAATAAACTAAACTACAAGATATATATTTGTTTAACCTGATAAAGACCATTGGAGCTATTTTTCAGAAGTGACCTGGCTGTCGAAAATGATAGCCCAACGGAAGTGGCTTATCACGTGGAAATTCATAGCAGCCCCAATACCCTAAACGCGCGATGTTGATTCTAAATGTGGAGGGATAAACCGGAGGACCCGGAGAAAAATCCACGCGACCACGGTCAGAGAGAGAGAGAGACACGCAGACTCCAAATATACAGCAGCGGGCGACAGGGTCAGGATCGAACGGACGACCTCCTGTATACCAGGCGAGGTAGTTAACATATCCTAGCCACCGTGATGATGATGAGAGAGAGAGATACACGCAGACTCCAATTATACAGCAGCAGGCGTCAGGGTTGGAATCGAACGTACGACTTCCTGCATACCAGGCGAGGTAGTTAACATCTCCTAGCCACCGTGATGATTATGAGAGAGAGAGACACGCAAACTCCAAATATACAGCAGCAGGCCTTGTCAGGGTCGGGATCGAACCCACGACCTCCTGTATACCAGGCGAGGGAGATAACATCTCCTAGCCACCGTGTACTCTCTCCACAACCACGAGTGCTCGGTGAAGTAAAGCACACTGGGCGAAGGTGCTTTCGCTTCGGTGGGGGCTGACGGGTAAAACTCCCGACTAGATGGCAACCATTCAAACAGCGCCTTGGGCCAGACGCGCAGAGAGCTCCGATCAGGGTCGTTCCTCGCACGGATGCCATCTTCTCGGGCAGTCTACTTCAGCAAAGGTGGGGGGGGGGGGGGAGATTTCAACAGGAACCCCTACACCTCCGCTGTGTGTCCATCTGGGTATAATGGCCAGTGCCTAATCCCGGGTCGGTTCTCCTGCAACGCGGCGGTAGTTGCGTTCCTGAAGAACACCGCGTTATGGACAAATCGCGTTGTAATGTTGAATACAGGGCGTGGTAAAGCACAGTCCGGGGTTAACGCGTGAGGTGCGTACGCAGGCTGAACAAAGCCTGAGGCGCGTGGGTAGCTTCTGGAAGCATCCAGCAGCATCCCCAATGCATTGCGCCACGACTCTACGCCGAGGCAGCCGAACAGCCGCCTGTGCCTACTCGCGCGGCGTAGTTCTGTTCACTCGATCGCGTTACATCCAATTCGAATCCAATTCGCGTCCTGAAAACACGCCTTATAGGAGAACAGACGGTACCACCGTCCAGACGCCAGGGCTTTGAATTGGGGGGTTCTTGACCCTTCTGCATCCTCTGCTCATGATCATTAAGAACAGTCATCGGCGGTGCTCAGGCCCCGGGTCAAGCCCCGTGGCCGGGAGTCAGAGACATTTCCCGTCCACGTTTGGGGGGTGGGGGGGTGGTGTCACAGGGATGTCCTTTGGTCCCAAGCACTACGAAGCGTATTTTCTGACCACGTACAGATCGAGAATTGTCCATGGCTGTACCACGTGGCTGTACCACGTGGTAACAGGTACAACAACAGAGTGCTGCTGATTGAATTGATACCTGGGTGAGGTCAAGGCATAGCTCCCTATACTGGTTAACCATTCATTCTGTATGATGATGATGATGGTCCAGTAAATGCCGTCACCTTAACACAATGCACCACAGTGGCTAGGAGATGTGAACTACCGCGCCTGGCCTACAGGAGGTCGTGGGTTCAATCCCGACCCCGACGCCTGCTGCTGCATATTTGGAGTTTGCGTGTTCCACCCGTGGTCGCGTGGATTTTTCTCTGGTTCCTGCGGTTTGTTCCCTCCACATTTATAACCAACACATCACGCGTTTCGAGTATGTGGCTGCTATACATTTCCACAAGATGAGCCACTTTGTTGAGCTATGATTTGTGGCCAGGTCGCTTCTGAAATATAACTATATAGCTCAGCGGGCCTTACCTGGTAAAATAAAAAATGGTTTAGTTTATAATACGCACTCTTCTCTAGCTCAAAGATCAAGATACCCCGTGTATAATAGAGGCTTTTTTTTGGGTTAGGTCGCGTAAATATAATTGTGTCGTTAAATCGCCACCACCCGACACAGCCAATTAGTAAGGTTTGTCACGCAAACATACCCCGTATAGCCTTGACACCTATGAAGGACGGTACGGCACACGAGGGGGTAGGTGGCCAGCACCAGGCCCGGCCGCCTTTGTCTCCCCAGTGGCGATGCTTACTACACCTGTGCTCATTTGAGGCTGATTCGACCTAGGGGAGGCCCAGGGCAAGTTCATGTTTTCGCCGCCGATGTTGATGGCCGTGAGCGGGAATCGAACTCGGGTCGCCGGGTTCGTAGCGCAGCGTAGCGCTAACCGCTACACCACCGCTCTCCTCACACTCACCACCACCATCCTCACCACAATGTGGATTATAATGCGTCAAGTTTCTACGGTGCCCTCTATCATACCAACCCGCTACCTTGCTACCGAAGTTGGCATTTCGCCCGCTTATTATTTATTGGTTTCGGCGTCAGGGGGCAGGGTGGGTCGGGAGAGGGCAGGGTGGGGGGGAGGCAGGGTGAGTGAGGGGGGGCAGGGTGAGTGGAGGGGGGCAGTGGGGGCAGGGTGGGTGGAGGGGGGCAGTGGGGGCAGGGTGGGTGGGGGGGGTCCCAACTCACAAATCCATATCCGCGGGACTTGCCCGTCTGCCGGTCGGTGATCACCACCGCCTCATCGATCTCCCCGAACGCCTCGAAGTACTTCCTGAGCGACGCGTCCGTGGTGTGGTAGGGCAGCCCCCCGACGAAGATCTTGGTGAAGGTGGTGTCCTTCTGCATCTCCACCCTGCTGCCCCGAGACACGCACACACACACACACACAAAGATCCTCCGTATAGCCTGAACGGACTGTTGGGGCAAGCGCCTTCAGCGAGCGCCTATGAAGGCCGGCACGGCACACGAGGGGGGTGGGTGGCCAGCACCACGCCCGGACGCCTTTGTCTCCCCAGCGGCGATGTTTACGCACCGCACCACGTATCGTTTGAGGTTGAGTCGACCTAGGAGAGGCCCAGGACCGGTTCAGATAATCGTCACTCGGTGTTGGCCGTGAGCGGGAATCGAACTCGGATGGCCAGGTTCGTAGCGCAGCGTAGCGCTAAACCGCTACACCACCGCTCCCAACACACACACAAATGGAGGGACTCACACACACACACAGAGAGAGAGACAGATATAGATACAGAGATAGGCAGAGACAGATAGAGGCATGGGCATAGATACAGAGAGCGACAGATAGAGACACGGACAGATAGAGACAGAGACATATTGGTACAGATAGTGAGAGAGAGATGCAGAGAGACGCACATAAGTGAAACCACTCACACTACACGCCTAGACCGATACCGTGCACGCGTTCACCTAGTGTCCACAGTGTGTGTGGCCACCGTGTGTGTGGCCACAGTATGATAGCTCAACGTATTCGTTCATGAAAGTCAACTCGGCTCGTGCATGTGTAACTGAGATACACCCTGCGTCTAAGTCGAACTCTTTATGAGCCCTGCCTTGGTACAAATTGACGCCAATTCCTGAGCGACTCACTGAGCGACTCACTGAGTGACTCACTGAGTGACTCACTCAACAACTCAGCGACTGAGTAGCGGACCGAAACATATTCACTGGACGGCCCCTAAGCAACTGACTGGTTTATTAACTGGGCGACTGATCGACTCACTGAGCGACTTACTGAACAAGTTAAGTGACTGAGTAAGTTGACTGATCTAGTCACTGAGCTGACTGACAGACTGATCTATTCACTGAGCGACTCACTTGACATTCTAGTGACTGAGTAAGTTGACCGATCTAGTCACTGAGCTGACTGACTGAGAGACTGATCTATTCACTGATCGACTCCCTTGACATTCGTGTGCCTGAGTAAGTTGACTGATATAGTCACTGAGCTGACTGACTGACAGACTGATCTAGTCACTGAGCTGACTGACTGACAGACTGATCTAGTCACTGAGCTGACTGACTAACAGACTGATCTATTCACTGAGCGACTCACTTGACATTCGAGTGACTGAGTAAGTTGACTGATGTAGTCACTGAGCTGACTGACTGACAGACTGATCTAGTCACTGAGCTGGCTCACTTGACATTCGAGTGACTGAGTAAGTTGACTGATCTAGTCACTGAGCTGACTGACTAACAGACTGATCTATTAACTGAGCGACTCACTTGACATTCGAGTGACTGAGTAAGTTGACTGATCTAGTCACTGAGCTGACTGACTGACAGACTGATCTATTCACTGAGCGACTCACTTGACATTCGAGTGACTGAGTAAGTTGACTGATCTAGTCACTGAGCTGACTGACTGACAGACTGATCTATTCACTGAGCGACTCACTTGACATTCGAGTGACTGAGTAAGTTGACTGATCTAGTCACCGAGCTGACTGACTGACAGATTGATATAGTCACTGAACTGAGCTGACTGACTGACAGACTGATCTAGTCACTGAACTGAGCTGACTGACTGACAGACTGATCTAGTCACTGCGCTGACTGACTGACAGACTGATCTATTCACTGAGCGACTCGCTTGACATTCGAGTGACTGAGTAAGTTGACCGATCTATTCACCGAGCGATTCAGCGACTGAGCGACGCAGCAAGGGGACTCGCATAGCCACCACGTTACGACGGGGGACCTGCAAGTACGACACGGGACATTTCCTGAAGACTTCACTCAAAAGCAGCGTCGCTCGCCCATCGGCGCAACACGGTGGTCGTTTGGTTGGGTGGTGGTGGTGGTGGTTGCGGGTGACTTCCCTCCAGCGGACTCACCGAGTGAACGATCAAAAAGAAAAGCAGAACGACTTCTCCTTCGCGGCTGCGATAAAACAACAACAAATCCTCCCCGCCCCCCAAAAAAAAAAATCCCCCAAATCCAGCCGAGTAGTCACCGGGGCTCGCTTGCGACGAGCAGAGTCGCTGCAAAACTCAACAGCAGCAGCAGCAACAGCAGCAACAGCAAAAGAGGTACTCGACGAAAGGCGAGGGGGGGGGGGACTTGAACCTGGTGGGTCGACTGAGCTACTACAGATCAACGCTACGACTGAGTTGAGCGAGTGGCTGAGAGGGGGGCGGGTTGAGAGAGGAGAGGGAGGGGGGGTGTCAAGTTGCTTGGAGCCACAGATAGACCGGGCACGTGGAGGAGAGGGATATTTAGAGACACTCGCATTGCCAGCCCCGTGTCCCGTGAGGGTCCCGCCATCACCACCACCACCTCCAACATCACCACCATCACCACCAGCTCCAACATCACTGCCACCACCAGCTCCAACATCACTACCATCACCAGATCCAACATCACTACCATCACCAGCTTCATAATCACTACCATCACCAGATCCAACATCGCCACCATCACCACCAGCTCCAACATCACCACCATCACCACCAGCTCCAACATCACTGCCACCACCAGCTCCAACATCACTACCATCACCAGATCCAACATCACTACCATCACCAGATCCAACATCACTACCATCACCAGATCCAACATCGCCACCATCACCACCAGATCCAACATCACCACAATCATCACCAGCTCCAACATCACTACCATCACCAGCTCCACAAGCTCCAACATCACCACCACCACCATCACCACTACTACCACCAGCTCCAACATCACCACCATCACCGCCAGCTCCAACATCACCACCATCACCGCCACCACCACCACTAGATCCAACATAACCACCATCAACACCACCCCCACTCCACAAACTCCAACATCATCACCTCCACCAGCAAATATCAACACCTGCCATTCGTCACTAAGTGACGGTGCACTTTTTGGCCACGTGAAGTGTCAAAGGCTCGCTGACAGCACGAGGTCTCGGGACAGATCCAGCAGGTGCCATATGTTGGCTGACTGAGATGACCGGTAGATGCACCAGCAGCTGTACCCCCTACTGTACCAACTTGCTGTATGTTAACCACCAGCTCCAACATTACCACCACTTTCACCACCAGCTCCAACATTACCACCATCATAACCACCACCATCACTACCAACATCACTACCACCAGCTCCACCACCTCCACCACCATCACCACCAACATCATTACCACCACCTCCACCACCATCACCACCAACATCACTACCACCAGCTCCACCACCATCACCACCAACATCACTACCACCAGCTCCATCACCGCCACTACTATCACCACCAATGCCACATCAATATCACCACCAACATCATTATCATCAACATCATCACCACCAGCAACATCACCTCCAACAATCGCCATCAACATCGCCACCAGCATCACCAACAGCATCACCAAAGCCAATTCCATCATGAACAGCATCACCAACACCATCATCGCCAACACCACTCCCACCAACATCACTAATTCCAACATCATCAGCATGACCAATCAGCATCATCACCAACATAACGATTAACAGCATCATGATCATCATCATCTTCAACAGCATCATCGACACCACCATTACCACGCGACCTGAGTACAATTCACAACTAATGGTTAAATTTCAGTGGTGAGTGATATCTGAAACCGGTCCTCCTCTAGATGGACTCAGCTTTAAATGAGTACCGGGTGCGATGTATAAAGATCGCCACCGGGGAGACAAAGGCGGCCGGGCGTGGATTCTGGCCATACCACCCCGTCGTGCGACGATCTGGCGTTAACAGGTGCTCGCTATCGGCACTTTGCCCAACACTCTATCACGGCTATACGGGGGATATGTATCTTTGTTTTTGTCTTTCGCCACCACCACGGGGTAGAGTTCCTCTCTCCCACGTGGAGTTAAACTGGGAATAGCATGCGGTGACGTCGGCACGGCGCTCGTGCCAGGCTAGGTTCACTGTGAGCGCCACGTGAAGTGTCGAAGTCTCGGTGGCAGGATGTCACGGGACATGCTCTGGTGCCATGGGTTGACTGGCTGATATGGCTGGCAGGTGCGACTTACAACAACAAACAGACAAAGATCCCCCGTATAGCTTTAACGGACTGTTGGGGCAAGTGCTGTTAGCGAGCACCTGTGAAGGTCGGAACGTGACACAAAGGGGTGGGTGGCCAGCACCACGCCCGACCGCCTTTGTCTCCCCAGTGGCGATGTTTTCACGCATCGCACCAGGTACTCATTCGAGGCTGAGTCGACCTAGGGGAGGCCTAGGACCGGTTCAGATAATCGTCACCGTGGTGTTGGCCGCGAATGGGGGTGGGGACAGTGGGGGGTGGTTGGTGGGGGGGGGGGTTAGTGGGGGGGGGGACGGTGGGGGGTGGGTTGGTGGGGGGGTTGGTGGGTGAGGTGGGGGATTAGTGGGGGGGGACGGTGGGGGTAGGTTGGTGGGGGGGGGTGAGGTGGGGGGTTAGTGGGGGGGGGGGGTACGGCACACCACGCACACACACAACAACAACAACAACCGCCATTCGCCACTAAGTGGCGGTGACGTCACCACGACGCTTGTGCCAGGCCATGTGCACCCTGAGGCCACGTGAAGTGTCGAACGCCCGCTGGAGGGAGGTCACGGGGCAGACCCAGGTGCCACGGGTCGACTGACTGAGATGACTGGCTGATGCACCACCTGTGCCCCCTACTGTGCCAACCTGCTGTGCTTTAGCCACCCGGCGCTCCGCTCGTTGTTGTGAGCGTCGCTCCTCCGCCCTCCGTTGTTGTTGGAGGGCGACTGCCTCCAACTGCCCAGTAGCGTCCTTCACAAGCCTCCTCCACAGAGGCCGATCTTGACACCGCTGGTACCAGTCATCGGCAAGTCCACTCAGCTCCACGTCCTCCTGTACCACATCACTCCATCTCTTCTCTAGCCCGTGCCGCACCCGTTTAGCCCCCTCGATCCGGCCGAACAAAAGCTGTTTCGGCATGCGGTGGCTGGGCATGCGGGCTACATGACCCAGCCAACGCAGCCTTGCCCGCCGGAGGAGCTCACCAATGGGACCTTGCCCAGATCTTTCAAGGATTTGTGAGCTCCTCACACAATCCAGTCTGGTTAAACCCAGGATGGATCGTAGGCAGGCCAACCTAAATGTTTCTAACCGGCGAAGATGTTCCATTAGGGGGGTCCACGTTTCGCAAGCGTAGTGAAGGGAGAGAATGACCGTGGCCGAGAAGACCTGAAGCTTAGTGCGGAGCGACAGACCAGGTAGCTTCCACACAGCGTTACGCAACCGATGAAAAGATATTGCCGCTCGACTGAATTGGAGTGAGACCTCTGCTGTTAAACTGGAGCCAGTCATAAGCACACTGCCCAGGTACGGGAAACTCTCCACTCTCTCCACAACTGCCCCATCACCGATCGGGAGTTGTGGGGGTGGAGTGTCCGATGGTACAAAATACCCAGGCAGGTGCTTAGTTTTGGTGGGGCTGATGGTAAGGCCCCACCTCTTAGTGGCACGCTCCAGTCTCAGCAGCAGCGTCTCCAACTCCTCCTCTGACTGAGCAGCTATTACCAAATCATCAGCATACATAACGTGGTTGAGCAATAGGGAGCCATCCCTTGACTGCACCCGGGCATCGATCAGCCTCCCATTATATCTGTACCATATGGAGATTCACCCGGTACAGCTATTGAAGGCTTCACAAACTACGTGGTCAAAATAGATGTTAAATAATGTGGGAGCCAGAGGACATCCCTGTCGCACCCCAAGGGGTACAGGGAATGGCTCTGACTCCAGGCCACGTAGTTTTACCCGGGCCCGCTCACCATCATGAAGGTCCTTAATGATCGTGAGCAGAGGGTCAGGTACTCCAAAAGCACGAAGAACGGCCCAGAGCCCAGGCCTACTGATGGTATCATAGGCCTTGACCAGGTCAATAAAACAGAGATGTAGGTCTTGTTGGAATTCCTTACACCTCTGCTGTAGCAGACGGACAGAAAATATGGCATCTGTGCAGGACCGCCCTATCCTGAAACCGCATTGGGGCTCCGCAAGCCTCTCCTCAGCGTGCCTGGCAAGACGATGCTGAATAATCCTTGCCAGGACCTTTCCCGGCACACTGAGGAGTTAGATGCCCCTGTAGTTGTTACAGTCTGTGCGGTCCCCCTTCTTAAAAAGGGGGACCACCAGGGCATCCTTCCAATCCTGCGGAACCCGTCCAGTGGTCCAGACTGTTGTTATGATGTCATATAGGGCAGTCTGTGCACAAACTCAGCATTTCGCTTGGGAGATCATCTCATGGATCGAGTCATGGTGCAACAGACCCCCCTCCCCCCGTGCTAATATTTAATATTTCTTTAAAAAAAATTGTTTTATATATATTGCGATCATAATTTCCTAGCTATTTTTTTCTCTCTCAACCTTTATTGTTCATTATCGATTCATTTCACTGCGACTTGTTGCTTCTGTCGGAGAAAACGGCGTTGTTTACGTTGACGACGTTGTTTACGTTGACGACGTTGTTTACGTTGACGCGACGTTGTTTACGTTGACGACGTTGTTTACGTTGACGACGTTGTTTACGTTGATGCGACGTTGTTTACGTTGACGACGTTGTTTACGTTGACGACGTTGTTTACGTTGACGACGTTGTTTACGTTGATGCGACGTTGTTTACGTTGACGACGTTGTTTACGTTGACGACGTTGTTTACGTTGACGTGACGTTGTTTACGTTGATGACGTTGTTTACGTTGACGACGTTGTTTACGTTGATGCGACGTTGTTTACGTTGACGACGTTGTTTACGTTGACGACGTTGTTTACGTTGATGACGTTGTTTACGTTGACGTTGTTTACGTTGGTGACGTTGTTTACGTTGACGACGTTGTTTACGTTGACGACGTTGTTTACGTTGGTGACGTTGTTTACGTTGACGACGTTGTTTACGTTGACGCGACGTTGTTTACGTTGACGACGTTGTTTACGTTGACGTTGTTTACGTTGACGACGTTGATTACGTTGACGACGTTGTTTACGTTGACGACGTTGTTTACGTTGACGCGACGTTGTTTACGTTGACGACGTTGTTTACGTTGACGACGTTGTTTACGTTGACGACGTTGTTTACGTTGGAGACGTTGTTTACGTTGACGTTGTTTACGTTGGTGACGTTGTTTACATTGACGACGTTGTTTACGTTGATGACGTTGTTTACGTTGGTGACGTTGTTTATGTTGACGACGTTGTTTACGTTGACGACGTTGTTTATGTTGACGACGTTGTTTATGTTGACGACGTTGTTTACGTTGACGCGACGTTGTTTACGTTGACGACGTTGTTTACGTTGACGACGTTGTTTACTTTGACGACGTTGTTTATGTTGACGACGTTGTTTACGTTGACGACGTTGTTTATGTTGGTGACGTTGTTAACGTTGACGACGTTGTTTACGTTGACGACGTTGTTTACGTTGAGGCGACGTTGTTTACGTTGACGACGTTGTTTACGTTGACGACGTTGTTTATGTTGACAACGTTGTTTACGTTGACGCGACGTTGTTTACGTTGGTGACGTTGTTTACGTTGACGACGTTGTTTACGTTGACGACGTTGTTTATGTTGATGACGTTGTTTACGTTGACGACGTTGTTTACGTTGACGACGTTGTTTACGTTGGCGACGTTGTTTACGTTGACGACGTTGTTTACGTTGGTCACGTTGTTTACGTTGACGACGTTGTTTACGTTGACGACATTGTTTACGTTGACGACGTTGTTTACGTTGACGACGTTGTTTACGTTGATGTGACGTTGTTTACGTTTACGACGTTGTTTACGCTGACGCGACGTTGTTTACGTTGATGACGTTGTTTACGTTGACGTGACGTTGTTTACGTTGACAACGTTGTTTATGTTGACGACGTTGTTTACGTTGACGACGTTGTTTACGTTGACGCGACGTTGTTTACGTTGACGACGTTGTTTATGTTGACGACGTTGTTTACGTTGACGACGTTGTTTACGTTGACGACGTTGTTTACGTTGGTGAAGTTGTTTATGTTGACGACGTTGTTTACGTTGACGCGACGTTGTTTACGTTGATGACGTTGTTTATGTTGACGCGACGTTGTTTACGTTGACGACGTTGTTTACGTTGACGACGTTGTTTACGTTGATGACGTTGTTTACGTTGACGTGACGTTGTTTACGTTGGCGACGTTGTTTATGTTGACGACGTTGTTTACGATGACGACGTTGTTTACGTTGACGACGTTGTTTACGTTGACGACGTTGTTTACGTTGACGACGTTGTTTACGTTGGCGACGTTGTTTACGTTGACGACGTTGTTTACGTTG
This sequence comes from Petromyzon marinus, assembly GCF_048934315.1. Taxonomy (NCBI): domain Eukaryota; kingdom Metazoa; phylum Chordata; class Hyperoartia; order Petromyzontiformes; family Petromyzontidae; genus Petromyzon; species Petromyzon marinus. The sequence goes on along the minus strand of NC_133709.1, from coordinate 10,031,913 downwards.
ACGACGTTGTTTACGTTGACGTGACGTTGTTTACGTTGACGACGTTGTTTATGTTGGCGACGTTGTTTATGTTGACGACGTTGTTTACGTTGACGACGTTGTTTACGTTGGCGATGTTGTTTACGTTGACGATGTTGTTTACGTTGACGACGTTGTTTACGTTGACGCGACGTTGTTTATGTTGACGTGACGTTGTTTACGTTGACGATGTTGTTTACATTGACGACGTTGTTTACATTGACGACGTTGTTTATGTTGACGACGTTGTTTACGTTGACGACGTTGTTTATGTTGACGACGTTGTTTACGTTGGTGAAGTTGTTTATGTTGACGACGTTGTTTACGTTGACGCGACGTTGTTTACGTTGATGACGTTGTTTATGTTGACGCGACGTTGTTTACGTTGACGACGTTGTTTACGTTGACGACGTTGTTTACGTTGACGACTTTGTTTACGTTGACGACGTTGTTTACGTTGACGACGTTGTTTACGTTGACGATGTTGTTTACGTTGGCGACGTTGTTTACGTTGACGACGTTGTTTACGTTGACGACGTTGTTTATGTTGGCGACGTTGTTTACGTTGACGACGTTGTTTACGTTGGCGCGACGTTGTTTATGTTGACGACGTTGTTTACGTTGACGACGTTGTTTACGTTGACGACGTTGTTTACGTTAGCGACGTTGTTTACGTTGACGACGTTGTTTACGTTGACGCGACGTTGTTTATGTTGACGACGTTGTTTACGTTGACGACGTTGTTTACGTTGACGACGTTGTTTACGTTGACGCGACGTTGTTTACGTTGACGACGTTGTTTACGTTGACGCGACGTTGTTTACGTTGGTGACGTTGTTTATGTTGACGACGTTGTTTACGGTGACGACGTTGTTTACGTTGACGACGTTGTTTACGTTGACGCGATGTTGTTTACATTGACGACGTTGTTTACGTTGACGTGACGTTGTTTACGTTGACGACGTTGTTTACGGTGACGACGTTGTTTACGTTGACGACGTTGTTTACGTTGACGACGTTGTTTACGTTGACGACGTTGTTTACATTGACGACGTTGTTTACGTTGACGACGTTGTTAACGTTGACGACGTTGTTTACGTTGACGACGTTGTTTACGTTGACGTGACGTTGTTTACGTTGACGACGTTGTTTACGTTGACGACGTTGTTTACGTTGACGACGTTGTTTACGTTGACGACGTTGTTTACGTTGACGTTGTTTATGTTGCCGACGTTGTTTACGTTGACGACGTTGTTTACGTTGACGTTGTTTACGTTGACGACGTTGTTTACGTTGACGACGTTGTTTACGTTGACGACGTTGTTTACGTTGATGACGTTGTTTACGTTGACGACGTTGTTTACGTTGACGACGTTGTTTATGTTGGTGACGTTGTTTACGTTGACGACGTTGTTTACGTTGACGACGTTGTTTACGTTGACGACGTTGTTTACGTTGGCGACGTTGTTTACGTTGGTGACGTTGTTTACGTTGACGTGACGTTGTTTACGTTGACGACGTTGTTTACGTTGACGTGACGTTGTTTACGTTGACGACGTTGTTTACGTTGACGACGTTGTTTACGTTGATGTGACGTTGTTCACGTTGACGACGTTGTTTACGTTGACGACGTTGTTTACGTTGGCGACGTTGTTTACGTTGGTGACGTTGTTTACGTTGACGACGTTGTTTACGTTGACGACGTTGTTTATGTTTGCGACGTTGTTTACGTTGACGACGTTGTTTACGTTGGTGACGTTGTTTACGTTGGTGACGTTGTTTACGTTGACGACGTTGTTTACGTTGACGTTGTTTACGTTGACGACGTTGTTTACGTTGACGACGTTGTTTACGTTGACGACGTTGTTTACGTTGGTGACGTTGTTTACGTTGACGTGACGTTGTTTACGTTGACGACGTTGTTTACGTTGACGTGACGTTGTTTACGTTGACGACGTTGTTTACGTTGACGACGTTGTTTACGTTGACGACGTTGTTTACGTTGGTGACGTTGTTTACGTTGACGTGACGTTGTTTACGTTGACGACGTTGTTTACGTTGACGACGTTGTTTACGTTGACGACGTTGTTTACGTTGGCGACGTTGTTTACGTTGACGACGTTGTTTACGTTGACGACGTTGTTTATGTTTGCGACGTTGTTTACGTTGACGACGTTGTTTACGTTGGTGACGTTGTTTACGTTGACGACGTTGTTTACGTTGACGTTGTTTACGTTGACGACGTTGTTTACGTTGACGACGTTGTTTACGTTGGCGACGTTGTTTACGTTGACGACGTTGTTTACGTTGGTGACGTTGTTTACGTTGACGTGACGTTGTTTACGTTGACGACGTTGTTTACGTTGACGTGACGTTGTTTACGTTGACGACGTTGTTTACGTTGGCGACGTTGTTTACGTTGGTGACGTTGTTTACGTTGACGACGTTGTTTACGTTGACGACGTTGTTTACGTTGACGACGTTGTTTACGTTGACGCGACGTTGTTTACGTTGATGAGACGTTGTTTACGTTGGCGACGCGAACCCGAGACCCGAGGAGCTTCCTGGCTCATAGGGCCCACTGCGAAACGACCCGAGACTGACCAACAGCGAGATGGGCGATGTCCCCTCTCCTCTCTCCTTGTGCCAACACGCCCGCTGACCCCCTCCCACCCCCCCCCCCCCCACCCCTTGCCGTGGCTCACTTGACGAGGGGCGCGAATAGCCGGATGACCTCATCGACGAATAGCCTCGTGCGAATAGGGGCCGTCCATATATGACGTCACACGATTTTTGACCCCGCCCCCTCCTCGTCACACGGCGTCACAAAAAGTCAGACCCCCTCCCCCTCAAATATGACGTCACAAAGCTCTGTCCCCCCCCCCCTCCTCCCCCCAAAACCATATTTCCATTTTGAAAATAAAACATGCTTCAAATCGCTTTAAACTAGTGTCGTTGTAGAGCGTATTTAATATGGTGCTGCACTCTGATGTTGTTGTTGGAGTGTTGTTATAATTCAATATTTATTTAAAGTAGCGCATTTTTATGTGACGTCACATTTCTCACCCCCCCCCCCCCCAGGTGTGTCAGGACGGCCCCATAGACGACCCCTTTTAAAGAGATGGATTGCCTCATATATATCGATAGGTTATCTTCACCTTCGGTGAGCACGGTTGGCTACGTACGGTGCGAAAGAAGCTCACCATACGTGCATACAATACACAGATATATATATGACCGAATAAATGCAGACGACCTCATGTATAGATTGGTGACCTCAAATACCGATAGATTACCGAATATATGCGACCTGAAATAGATGCCCTTCGGAGAGACGTACGAGATCATAAACGGAGATTGCCGATCTTGAGAGATGGAAAATGATTTGTATTGATAGGGCACCTTAAAGCGCCCTTACGTCTCAACGCAAGCCATTCACAATGCCCTGCTGCAGTCGAGCAACGGGGACCCCTAGGGCCAGCTGTCCCTGCGCGGTCTGATAAAGGGTACAAGGTTCGGCAGCGTGCACAGAAACTAAACTAAACTATTATATTTATTATCAGGCAACGCTCACCGAGCCACGTGGCTCTTTTTCAGAGGCGACCTGGCGATCGCAAGTGATCGCTCAACGAAGTCGGCTTATCACGTGGACATGTATCGGCAGCAGCCAACGAACTACTCTAAACTCAGGATGTTGATTTTAAATGTGGAGGGGGGGAGGGGGGGAAACCGGAGGATCCCGAGAAAAATCCACGCGACCACGGGGAGAGAGAGTGACACGCAAACTCCAAATATGCAGGCGTCGGGGTCGCGATCGAATCCACGACCTCCTGTATACCAAGCGAGGTAGTTAACATCTCACCACCCGCAGCGCCTCTATGCAGTGACGTTATCAGAGCTATGAATCAGCGGCTGTCCGTGACTTTAAGTCTGTTCAGGGTGTTGTGTTTGTTTTAATTCGGCACTTTTCAAACAACGGCCACAACACAGAGCCTGGGGATGTCTCGACAAGGTCGGTGCCATGGAGATCTTCAAATCTGGTTTTGGTGATTCGGCCTGGTGTCCGACGTTTTACACCACGTCCAATTTGTTTTTTGGTTCCACTACCGTGTGGTTCGTCGGCCTGGCGTTCAACGTTTGGCACCACGTGCTGGGGGATCTTTTTCAGGGGCTCCCCAGCACCGTGGAATGAAACGTCGGACACCGTGCCTGGAGAAGCTCCCAGCAAAGAGCCTGTTGAACCGGCCACACTGGACATCTGTAAAAAAAGAGCTTAATAACTTTTCGGATTCCTCCAGTCTAAATACAGATTCCAATTATCAGAAATCAAGGCCTCATGGTCAACCTCAGTCTCAGACTAGTTTCCCCTCCATCTCTCGTCTGGCCTCTTTTATTTCCATGCTCTGAAGAAGGGCCCTTACCCGAAACGTCACCACATTGTTACCTTTTAAGGACACACAGACAGTCGTAGACCCACTTACCACCAACGCAGGAGCAGCATAAAAAAAAATCAGAACCGTAACTTGTCAAACGAATCGCCTCCACTCGGCACACGAACAAATGACACGTGACATCTTTCTTTTTGTTTAACGTGCCGTATAAAAATAACGGGAGTTTTATTTCAATCATTCATTTGTTCCATCTCTCGTTGAACGCACACGTCTCATTCTCGTCACTTCCATCGATTCCGAGCGGCCGTGTCCGGAACGTCCGGCCAAGTGCATGAACTGTGAAGATCAAACCACGTCGCGGATTCACGGGCCGCGCGATTCCATTCCGTGATTATTTTTTCCCTCTTCCCTCGTGGCTGCGGATGGCGCCCCATGAGAAATCTGCGCGCAACTATACAAAGCCGTCAACCCATACGGTTTACCCGTATTTCTTTGTACAGGGAAATTGAGTTTGCAGGGTCCATACGGCGTACAGCCGTTTCAATACGGGCAGAAAACAAAACTAATTTTGAGGGTTTGTGTTTCTCCCTCGTGATGTGGACTCTGTAGGATGAACGTTGAGATTTATAAGGGACACGGGGGCGACTAATAAGGTCTGCATTGGTCTGTCATAAGGTAGGGCATTGATAAGGGGTTGACAGGCGTGACTATACCGTGTAATTGTTATTTTGTTAAAACTCATTCTCAATCTTTACTCATTTTCAGCGGGGAGCACTTTCACCGATAAGAACATCGGCGTGCGAGGGTCGCCACACATTTGAAACCATTGGGGGTTTGACAGAAGCGCGATTATGATGTGGGTGCTTTCAATATTTGTTTATTGTCGGGGGGGGGGGGGGGGGAGGAGGAAGGGGCGCACGAAAGGCCACCGGTGGGCCGCGGGGCCTCTCGATGAAGAACGCCGTTATCAATGATCAAAGTAATCTTATAATCGACCCCTGGGGGTACAGGTCACCACGTGTGATTGCCATGTAACGTTTACCCCGCTAAACCGAAGCGCAACTCGTGAAAGATGGTTACTTTTGAAAATATATATATTAAAAAAATACTTTTTGGAATAAAATAACTTTTGGAAAAATACGTGAATTCAAGATATCTTCCCAATTGTTTTTTTCTTTTAAAATCTTTTTTTTGCTCGGTTTAGTTTCTGATCAGTCCACCACTGGTGCTTGACCATACTTCACCACGCAGGTCAATGAGGGTTGACGAAGGCGCTGGTGGAGAGTGGCGGGCGGCAGGATCCGTTCAGATATCAGTTGCCACTGATGTGAGCCGTTGCCACTGCACTACCACCACCCCCTCCCCCCCTACGCCTCCCCACTTTGATCACGTGCAGCCCCTTTGTCAATCCACTGCTAGATGGTGGCCTCCACCACGCCATGCCCAGTGCGGGTGGGCGTAGAAGCGAGCGCATTTCTTCTGCGTGGCGTGGGAGCGGTGGGGTCGGCGGTTGGCGCGGCCGCGCTACCAACGGTGGCGACACGAGTTCGATTCCTGGCCAGGGTCAACGTCAGTGGCCGAGCGAAATCGGAACCCGTCCTGGACCCTGGCCCCGCTTAAACGTTCGCCAACCCCGCAACGCACCAGTGCGGGTCAAGTACGGTCAAACGACGCGCCCGTAACCACCAAGGGGCGCCACTGTGGCGGGATGTTAACCGGCTGGCCTTGTATGCAGGAGTTTGCGGGTCCAATCCCGACCCCGACGCCTGCTGTCTATTTGGAGTTGTTGTCACGTCGCTTTCCCTCCCCGTGGTCGTCGCGTGCGATTTTTCTCCGGGTCCTCCGGTTTTTCCCCCTCCACATTTAGAAATCAGGATCACGCGTTCAGAGCATCTGGCTGCTGCTCTCAATTTCCACACGACGATGACAGGGCACTTCGTTGAGCCGTTATCGTTTGCGACGGCCAGGTAGCTTTTGGAGACAAAAAAAAAAAAGCTGTGCAGCTTAGTGCGCTTATCTGGTGAAATAAAAAAGTAATTTTCATTTGCTTAAGTGCTTAAACGTGAAGCCCGCGCTCACCCACCCACCCAGTCAACCACGAGAGGCCGCTACATCCACCGCAATGCTGAGCTTAGGAATCGATTTACAAACCAAAACGGCGAGCTCAGAACAGAAGCGAAGGCGCATCTACGCCTCTACATGTCGAGTGGTTGCGTGTCAATATTCATTTCTCTACCGTAACAACAATAGTTAAAATAATATAGCAATACGATTAAATTATATTAGTATAAAAAAACAGGGGGTGGGGCGGGGGGGGTGCTAAGCGCGTGTTTGTGTTACTAAGTACACGTAGCAAGAGTACAACAAAATCCGTCCAATCCAATACTGAAAGACAACAAGAAAACCCAACATCATGCATCACTTAACACAGCCTCCGCCTCCTCCATATAGAAAGAGAGATGACACAAATTGATCTGGCGATACTGCAGCTTCGGATGGGACGAGGGTTCTGTGCGGGACGGGACGAGGGTTGAAACCACATTAAACTTGATTTAATGAGATGGTACATGGAGAGAGCCCTCTTGTAAATTTACTGGGCGATGCCTTCCCCACGCTGTGCGGGCATAAACTCAATTCATTTTAAACCCAATTTTGAAATAATTATTGTTATAATACTGCAACCGACTTCAAACACGTAAAACAAAAATCAGGGAAAATGACGATTCCAACGTCCGACCGCGACCCACGAGGCGTGGAGCTAGGCCCGGGGTTCCTAGTAGGCCCGGCGGGAGCGTCCCCGGTGGCGAGATGTTAACTGCCTCGCCTGGTGTACAGAAGGTCGTGGGTTCGAACCCGACCCTGACGCCTGCCGTTTTACATTTGGAGTTTGCGTGCCTCTTTCTCTCTCTCTCTCCCCGTGGTCGTGTGGATTTTTTTTTCCTCCGGGTCCTCCAGTTTTTCCCCTCCGCATTTAGAATCAACATCACGCATTTAGAGTATTTGGCCGCTGCTATGAATGTCCACGTGATGATAAGCCACTTCGTTGAGCTATTGGTGATAGCAAGGTCGCTACTGAAACAGAGCTACACACAGCTCAGTGGGGCCTTACACGGTAGAATAAAAATGGTTTAATAAGTTTAGCATTCGTCCACACGCTTGCTAGAGACAGAGAGCGCACTCTAGTGGTCGTGTTAGACTGATCCTCGAAGGGCAACACTGTGGTACAACGTCACGACCACTTCCACTATCGAATGCACGGCGGGGGTCGATGTTATATCCACACGTCATGTCGTTAATCTCACCGTGCAGTACGAAAGACAACTTGTAAGATAAATGTCGATTTAAAGCTTTCGTGACTGCAGGGATTCATCTTCTTGGTTCTTTCGGTAAAGTCACGTAGAATGGAAATAAAGTAATGAAATAAGAGAATTAAATTCTTACGACGTTTCGGCCACAACACAAGTGGCCTTCTTCATTTGAAGAAACAGGTCTATCAAGAAGACAGAACTTGAATGAACGCTGTTAAGCAAGGACTGTCCTTGCTTGAATGAACGCTGTTAAGCAAGGACTGTCCTTGCTTAACAGCGTTCATTCAAGTTCTGTCTTCTTGATAGACCTGTTTCTTCACCTGAAGAAGGCCACTTGTGTTGTGGCCGAAACGTCGTGAGAATTTTTATTATTTTATTTCATTATTTTATTTCCATTCTACGTGACTTTACCGAAAGAACCAAGAACTTGTAAGATAATTTAGGCTTTTGCCACGTGCACAGTTTTTTGCGTTCTCTCTCTTTCTCAGAGTGGAGAATGATTCATAGAGTAGAGAATGGTTCATTTCGAGTCACGAATTATTAATAGATTAGCACAGTTGGCCATGTACGGTGGAAAAAGAAGTTCAACATACGTACATACTGTAGAGAATGATTCCTAGAGTAAAGCTTTACTCAGAGGCGCGGGCAACCACAGATGAGCGGAGGAAGGCAGCCAGAACAGGCGCCGACAATTGCCCAAGTTCTGTGGCCCTACATTGGGATGTTTGGCCAACTCCACTAACCCTTTTGTGTACGTCATCGGTTTCCGTTCCGGCTACGCACGTTTACGTCCCCAGAAACCGAACCGATTCCCAATGGAATCAGAGGTCCATGCGGGAGGGCGAGTGGCATAGTTTTGGCGCCAGCTATCGTGTCGCCACGTTTCTCTCTGCCTGCGAGTACAGTACGACGTCTTTATATATATATAAAAAAACACAGCGGCACTACTACGCCCCTCTTCGTAGAATTAACGCAGAGCCGCTCGCGCGTTGCGGGGCTGGGCGCGGCGAACGAGACGTCCGCCCGCCCACCCTGCAACTTGCAGGACGTCTGGGTTAACGGGAAAGGGGTTAATGAGCGTTTCCATACGCATGGAACACAAGAATACCCCCCGGAGAAATCCCACGCGTGCGATGGGGCTATCGCTCAAATCCCTGTAACAGATGGACATCACTCAACTCGATTCCGACCGGCGAGTTTTAACGAATTTGTGTGGGTACCACCGATACCGGCCACGCCTTCCCAAGTGCTGGATTTCGAGCGTGCCCCTTCTGCACTCTGAAATAGGCGACTGCTGGCAGTACGAGACGGGACGTGGAATGGATGTTATTTAGAATGTTTCTTACGGAAATGTCACTCCGCGCAAGCGACGCAGGCGTGCTGCACACCGGCAATGCCAGGGTTACGGGAAGGCAAGGGGGAAAAAAAGGAAAAAAATAAGACCCTCAGGGAATTCAAATCGCAACCAAAAACACAAAAAAACCGATCGTCTCGACGATGCAACCGAACGCGAACCGGGACGGTGGACAACAACCGACTTCACGGCCAACACGGGCAAAATTCTACGGCGAAGGACCATCAACCCGCTCGCGCGCAGGCGGGGGTGGGGGGGGAGCGAGCGCCGCTCTGAAATGTAATGGTGCGGCAAAAAGCCTTTTGCTACCGTCGCGTCGAAAAGACGTTGCGTGCGTGATTTGGTTACGTTGCAGTTTATATACGGGTGTGGGCTGCCACGCGACAGACATCACCCTCGCACGCACAGCGCAGTGGGGATAGCGATCGCGGTCAGTCTCCCACGTGGGCCGGGGGTCGCTACGACTGCCAGCAGTAGCCCCCAGGTGTCCGCTTTCCGCGGGGGCAGCTCCCCAACACGGAGAGGTGCCACTGACGACGTAACGCCGAAAGCGACAAATCGGGATAACATTGGGGGGGGGAAAATAATGAAGCAAATGTTCAAAGCTAAAATAAAAGGAGTTGCGGCGCTGCTCAGCTTTTCCCACCAATGCTTAAATCACAATTCCCTTTCAGTTTCAGTGAAAACGAGTTAACGAATGTTCAGCTCTTTCCACCTCCCACCACCACACCAATTCCTGCCCTTTTCTCGCAGCGAGCTAAATGTACGGCTCTCGCTTTCGATTGGCTCTTTATGGCCACGTGTATAATGGAAGGGGTGGGGGGTCGTGCAGCACCACCTATTGGTCACATTCCCCCAACGCCACGGTTTCCCAAACTCAAGTCCTCGTAATACTCCGCCCCAAACCCACGCTCCGTCTATCCGCTTTTACCAATCGACTCCTCCCATTCGAATCAACTCGTTGCACGCCGCACGCGCGCGATGATTGTTACACACGTCCCCACGTGACGCGGTAAGCGATTATGTTCGTGTATGTTGAAATTTCTTTCGCACCGTACGTATCCAACAGCGAGAATCGGCGGAGGTGCGAGGGAAGGACAACAAACTAAGATTAAGCTGTCTGCGTTAATAGAGGCGATTCGAATTAAGATCCCGGTGCGTGTGTGTGCGTACACGTGTGTACGCGTACACGTGTGTGCGCGTACACGTGTGTGCGCGTACACGTGTGTGCGCGTACACGTGTGTGCGTGTGCGTTCCACGTAACGAAGAGCTGCGACTGCGTAACCGTGGCAACTTTTAAGGCGGTCGTCGCCCCGTTGTCTGTCGTACAAAAATGAAGTTGGCCCAAATCTGGAACGAAGCTTTGATCGCTTTGATCGCTGGTAAATAGCGCGACTTTTCGGGTGGCTCAGGCCTCCGAACGTACGACTGGACATCTGTGGGAAAAAAAAAAAGAGCTTAATAAGCTCATTGGATTCCTCCAGGATAAATATTCCGATTCTGTAGGGCTGCCACCGATGGCATCTGGGGTCTGATTCTGGGCTTTGGCTGCCGCATTGGCCAGATGTCATCTTCCTCGCCTGGTGTACAGGAGGTTGTGGGTTCGATGCCGACCCTTAAGCCTGCTGCTGTATATTTGGAGTTTTTGCGTCTCGCTCTCTCTCTCTCTCTCTCTCCCCGTGGCCACGTGGATTGTTCTCCAGGTCCTCTGGTTTTCCCTCCACATTTTAGAATCAATGTGTGCTTAAGAGCATTTTTGGCTGCTTTAAATGTCTGCATTATGAGCCACTTCCTTGGAGCTATAATTTGTGATGGCTAGGTCGCTTCTTAGAAAAAAGAGCGACACAACTCGGTGGGCCTTTCCTGGTAAAATAAAATAAAACCACTGTAAAAAATACTGTAGCTTGGTTTAACACTGGTGGCGGTGAGAAGCCAATAACAGGTATTGAGATTTTTGGACCCAAAATAAAAAAGGATTAATGTACATACATAATGTACACACAATATACAAACATTACGTATGCTGATTAACTGTTAATAACCCAACCAATAACAGACATCCATAGTAATTTATATGCATACATTAACCCTCCCCCTCTGGTCTTCAGCAATTGCTTGGCTCACAAGTAATGACACCGCATTTATCCCTCTAAGACCGAAACAGGAGGATATCCGCGCAATTCTGGTTGTCGCCTGATGAGGCTGGTTATAATTATCGGCGAAACATCACTGTATCAGAATTGTAAATGTTGTGGGTTTACTCTCCAGCACACAACCAGTGTGTGCTGAACTAGTCACTAATTGGCACGTTTTGTTTACGTGACAAACCCTTACTAATTGGCTGTATGTTGGGCGGTTGGCGGGTTCAATGACACATTTATATAGACGGGATCTAACCCAAAAAAACCTTTATTATGGATACTGTAGTTCACCGTACCCAAGAGTTAACGAGCTGATGGTGTCAAAAGCTTCGCGTCCAATGTGGATTCTGCGCTCAACACGGAAACAAAATTAAAAAAAAGCGTGGCAGGAAAGCGTGCGGCCACTTGAAATGATCTCAGGTTTTTGCTAAATATTCCCTTCTTGTGGGCTGTGCCCTAACACACGGGGTGGGGGAAGGCGGGGGGGTGGGGGAAGGCGAGGGGGGGGGGGCGAGGCCCTGCTCTGTGAGTTCCACACAGATGCTCCCCGTCTGGTGCCACAAAGCTGAGAAGAAAATTTGGAATTAAAATATAATTGAAAAAAATAATACTGCGTCAACTAAACGCTTCACTCTCCAACCCACGGGCGCTAAACGCCAACAAACCCTCTTCCACAGCCACTATGGAGGGTATTTCTCGGCCTATTCTACCATACAGGTCCGACGTCTGAGGAGAGATGGGAGGACCCCACACTTTACAACACCGCACGTGACCTGCCAATCGACTAACTCTGGTGAAACTCGTTCACACACTTCTGAGCGAACCGAGGTCGGGGGACGACTGAAGAAAAGGAAAACACTTGTCCCATTGTTTCAACCGTCGCACTGGGAGGTCAATTTGACCCGGTGACCCCTGGATCACAACTCCCCGCTCGCTACCCATCAGCAAATGTTAATCGACGTTTATATATTCATCGATTAGCAGCCACTACTATCACTCGCCCACCTGCTTGCTCGACTCATAACGCCATCCACTCGCTGGAATAAACATTTTTTTTAAGTCTAGTTGTTCTAACCTACGGTTATAGAAGCATCTCATAACACCATCACTCGCTGGAATAAATATATTTTTTTAAAGTCTAGTTGATCTAACCTATGGTTAGAAGTATCGTTATTAACTATCGGCTACATATAAAGTATAACATATGTTTGTAGGCACATGTGTATCTGCTTTGTGCGTATATGTAGACACGGGAATCTACGCGTTTCAATTGTACCTGTGCACGCATGCGCGTGCGTGTGCGTATGTATGGGAAAGTGTGGGGAGCAGTGGTGTAGCGCTGTGCTACGAACCCGGCGACCCGAGTTTGATTCCTACTCATGGCCACCAACAACAGTGACGATTATCTATACCGGTCCTGGGCTCTCCCCTAGGTTGCATCAGCCTCAAATGAGTACCTGGTGCGTAAACATCACGAATGGCCGGGCGTAGTGATGGCCACACCACCCCCTCGTATTACCGTGCCGGCCTTAATAGGTTCTCGATAAGAGCACTTGTCCCAAAATCCTGCAATGGGGTAATCGTTGTCTTTGTACGTACGTATTCAAGTGGCCTAAAGTTTCACTGAGCCTTGCACAAGTGCTGTGGTGATGTTCCCCCCCACTGCCTGGTGAACGGCAGCTGTTATTGTTGTTCTGTCATTGTAGTTGTATTGTTGTTGTTGTACGTATATGTATGCGCACGGACTTAGTAACCTCAAAACCATTCACTAGAACGGTCTGTGGCTTTAGGCCATTGAGAACTTGGTGAAGGATCAGCCATTCATTCAGTCACTCACTGACAATACATCGTACTGACTATATAAGCTAACTAGATAATGCACCGACCCACCCATTTCCCGCCACCCCCCCCCCCCCCGCCCGCCCCCACACTGCACCACTGCAGTGGCGTGGTCCTGTGTGCGGCAACAGCCGAGCGGGCGCACGGGAGAGTCCAAGGGCGTCGGGGCCCGATCGGAGCAAGGATTGCGCCCGTCACAGGAACGCCCACACCTCGAGCTGGTTCACGGAGAAGTCCTCCTGCGTGGAGAGGGGAGCGTTGCCGAACGTGTCGCAGTGGTGGCTGCGCCCGTGGTAGAGGTCCGAGTCGAGCCACAGGCCAAACGCTCCCCTGGGAGAGGGGACGGGGGAAGGGGGACGGGGGACGAGAGACGGGGAAGAGGGACGGGGGCAGAGGGGATGATGAGCGAGCTGCTGGTCCCGTTGGCCCCGTTTGCTTTGACCCAAGCTGTACAAAGGTGTTGCTCTCTCTCGTTTCCCTGCCCTGACTCCTCCATCCCCCCCCTTTACCTTCCTTCCACCGTGGTGCAGTCGCTTAAGGACCCTGTACTCGTTCTCTGCAATCTTGACGGTGTTTGTCTTTTTTTTCTGGGTGTCCTCTCCCGTGTGAAATAGCTGCGGAAACTGGCTAAACGGGATCACCATCCGTGCAGCAAATCAAATAAGCTAAAACTAATTTACTCCAACCTGTAAAGCGTCCAGAGATGTGAATGCACTTCGATGATGTACACATTGTATGACATGAAGGCATGGGCACTGGCAGACTGGGACACAATTGGGTAACACAAGAATGAGAATAATAAAACACCAAGACTCCCTCACCTTCCACTTCCCATCCCAAGTGAATCCAGGTCCCCCTTGATGAAGAACGTGTTATCTCCGGTCCAGCGGTAAACCTAAACGACAAAGGCAAAGGACCACCTCCCCTGTGTAGCCTTCAACAGACTGCTGGGAGCTAGTGCTGTTTTTGCAAACAGCACCTACGAAGGCCGGCAAGGCACCCGAGTGGGTTGGGCTGGCCAGCACCACGCCCCGGTGGCTTGCGTCTCCCCCACACCCCATTGCGAATGTTTTACACACCGCACCAGGTTTTCATTTTTAGTCCGAGTCGACCTAGGGGAGGCCCGGGACCGGTTCAGATATTCCATCACCGATGTTGGCCGTGAGCGGGAATTCAATTCGGGTTCTTCGGGTTCGTAAGGCATCCCATCCCAACCCCTACGCCTGTGTATTTGCAGTTTGCATGTTCTCCCCGTGGATGTGTGTTTTTCTCTCCAGGTCCTCCGGTTTTCCCCTCCACATTTACAATAAACATCACGCGTTTTAGAGCATTTGGCTGCTAAACATTCTCACGCGATAATCCACTTCGCTGAACCATCAATTGAGGCCAATGCCGCTTCTCAAAACTAGCCACGCAGCTCAATGAACCTCACCTTGAGGTCGGGGTTAAAGGTGAACAGGAAGCACTCTCCGGTCCCGTAGAAATGTTCGCTGACCTTGAACGGCTCCGAGGCCAAGGCCCCAAACACCTGCAACAGAGCAAGATCAGCGATCTCCCATCGTGACCGCGTGTGCCGCGTGCGTAAAGCATCACCGCGTTGCACGTGGTGCCGCCTTGGTTTGAGACCGCCGACTCCGGAGAAGCCAAAATTGTGGTCGGAGGACAACGAGAGAACAGCAAGCAGCGAGCCCTCATTGAACGTGGTTCACAGACGCGTTCCTGTACGAATGCCGCGCTCAGCGAAACACGCGGAAGGCGAAAACTATTTCCCAATAGATAATGTAACACTGTGGTTTTACGATTTACTACGCGCACACAGATGGCGAGAGGCAAATTACCGAGGGCACGCCGCCGCCGCCGCCGCCGCCGCGTTACCGTATCATTCCACGCACTGTATCACTGTACCGCTCAACCACGCAGCTCAAGAAAGTAGTTTGTTGTCCACTGCTCGGAATCCACGTTGTAACCGTGCGCGTTCCGCACTATAATGGGGCGTGTTCCACGTCATAACGGGATGCGTTCTGTGCTATGACGGTGCACGGTCCACGTTGTAACGGGGCACGTTTACGCGTTGTGCAAAAAGTGCTCCCCAATGGAAGAACCGCGTAACAGCGAAATGCGTTAGTAGTGTGGACACCGCGTGTTAAAGCGAGGACTTAACTTACACGTTTTCACCCTTGTTAGGATTAACCAGCGCGGTAGGGCCATCTCACACACACCCACGTGCTTGTGTGTGTCCCGTCTCTCACACACACACACACGTGCTTGTGTGTGTCCCGTCTCTCTCACACACACACACCCACTTGCTTGTGTCCCGTCTCTCACACACACACACGTGCTTGTGTGTGTCCCGTCTCTCTCACACACACACGTGCTTGTGTGTGTCCCGTCTCTCTCACACACACACCCACTTGCTTGTGTCCCGTCTCTCACACACACACACACCCACTTGCTTGTGTCCCGTCTCTCACACACACACACACCCACCTGCTTGTGTCCCGTCTCTCACACACCCACACCCACGTGCTTGTGTGTGTCCCGTCTCTCACACACACACACTTGCTTGTGTGTGTCCCGTCTCTCACACACACACACACACCCACTTGCTTGTGTGTGTCTCGTCTCTCACACACACACACACCCACTTGCTTGTGTGTGTCCCGTCTCTCACACACACACACCCACCTGCTTGTGTCCCGTCTCTCACACACACACACGTGCTTGTGTGTGTCTCGTCTCTCTCACACACACACACACCCACCTGCTTGTGTCCCGTCTCTCACACACACACACTTGCTTGTGTGTGTCCCGTCTCTCACACACACACACACACCTGCTTGTGTCCCGTCTCTCACACACACCCACTTGCTTGTGTGTGTCCCATCTCTCACACACACACACACCCACCTGCTTGTGTCCCGTCTCTCACACACACACACACCCACCTGCTTGTGTCCCGTCTCTCACACACACACACACCCACCTGCTTGTGTCCCATCTCTCACACACACACACACCCACGTGCTTGTGTCCCGTCTCTCACACACACCCACGTGCTTGTGTCCCGTCTCTCACACACACCCACGTGCTTGTGTCCCGTCTCTCACACACACCCACTTGCTTGTGTGTGTCCCGTCTCTCACACACACACACACACCCACGTGCTTGTGTCCCGTCTCTCACACACACACACCCACCTGCTTGTGTGTGTCCCGTCTCTCACACACACACACCCACCTGCTTGTGTGTGTCCCGTCTCTCACACACACACACACACCTGCTTGTGTGTGTCCCGTCTCTCACACACACACACACACCTGCTTGTGTGTGTCCTGCACGGTGAGCAGGACGGGCGAGCTGAGCGGCGCCAGCGTGCGGTAAAGCGTGCGCAGGCTTGTGCCGTGCGTTGCCGTCCCGTACTTGAGTTGCCACGGGTAACCCACAGTGCGAGGGGGCAAGTGGCGCGAGAGCTGCTCCACACAAAGGCAAAGATCCCCCGCACAGCCTTAACCCACTGCTGGGGCAAGTGCTTCTAAAGCGAGCAACTATGGAGGCCGGCACGGCCACACAAGGGGGTGGGTGGCCAGCACCACGCCCGGTCGCCTTTGTCTGCTTAGTGGCGAAGTGTTTACACATCGCACCAGGTACTTATTTGAGGCCGAGTCGACCTAGGGGAGGCCCAGTACCAGTTAAGATAATCGTCAAATGGTGTTGGCCGTGAGCGGGAATCGAAATCAGTGTTCGTAGCACTGCACATTACGCTACTGCTCCCACACACTCTCATACGTACACTATTAGCCCCGGTGTATGGTATTTAGACCATCGGGGTAAAATCCTGTTAACGAGCACTTGTTAAAACCTATTAACAATCAATTCCCGATCACCCAAATATTCTCGAGAGCTGCCTCAAGTAGAGGCCCTTCCGCCAGCAGTGGCGCGAGCCAGGCAACTGTAGGGACTGCGCCTTTGCCGGCCCAATCACCAGCATCGCCATTAGGACTGCGTCCCTGATTGTGGCCTGTCAACTTGGGACTCTTCACACCCACCTGCTCCACGTGGAACTGCTGCAGGACGTTGCTTTGGCCAATCAGGAGGGGCCTCAGGACCTCACCCTCCGGATCCGGGGCTGCCCCGTGAGATTGCCGGTTGGGATTGCTCTTCACATTCACCACCTGGATAGGGAATTGCACCCATAAAGAGAAAGATAAAGATCCCCCCCCTCCCCCCCTATAGCCTAACAAGACTGTTGGGGCAAGTGCTGTTAGCGAGTATCACCTACGAAGGCAGGCACGGTACACGAGGGGGTGGGTAGCCAGGACCACGCCCCGACCGACTCTTTGTCTCCCCAGTGGCAATGTTTACACACCGCACCAGGTACTCATTCGAGGCCAAGTCGACCTAGGGTAAGGCCCAGGACCGGTTCAGATAATCGTCACTGGTGTTTGCCGTGAGTGGGAATTGAATCCGGGTCGCTCCCCACGACACACATAAACAGACATATATACACACACACACACATAGAGACCCCCGTTTATCCCGATATACACCAGGGCTGGGGAATCTCCGATCCACGACTTGGAATTAATTCCGTAGCGCTTCTCAACCAGTGGATCGGGACCCCTGAAAGCCCTTTGCCGTCTCAACGGGAGCGCAGCTTGCGGCATGGATACTGTGCAGGGGAGATTTTAGAATGTGCATGGTGGGGGGGGGGGGTGTCAGCGCCACATTGCAGGGATTAAAACACACTAACATGCAATGCGATACAAATGCGTTGCTGAACTAGTAACCAATTGGCATGTTTTGTTAACGCGACAAACCTCACTAATTAGCCGTGTCGGGTGGTGGCGGGTTTAACGACACATTTATATTTATGCGATCTAACCCAAAACACCTGTATTATGGATAATACTGATCGCGAAAGCCTACGTGTTAAACTGCCTTGCTAACATCGCGTTGACTAGCGACGTTGACATGTGATCTCTCTGTGCATTCCAACCTTAGTAACAGGAGGCGGGAGGTGCGGGAGATAAGGGGTGGGTGAGTGGGGGGGGGGGGCATAGGGATGAGTGGTTTATATTTTTGAAAAACTATAAACTATTTTTTTTATTTTACCAGGTAAGACACACTGAAGCTATATAGCTCCTTTTCAGAAACGACCTGGCAGCAAATTATACCTCAACAAAGTGACTTATCACGTGGAAATAGCAGCCATGTGGAAGGAAAAACTGCAGGACCCGGAGAAAAATCCACGTGACCACGGGGGAGAACATGCAAACTCCAAATATACAGACGTCAGGGTTGATATCAAACCCACAACCTCATTCATACCAGGCGAGGTAGTTAACATCTCGCAACGCTACCCGGAATCGTGAAAAAATTTGTCGACTCACATGGGAGGTGAACGATAAAGTCCCTACCTGCCAGCCTCCGTCTTCCTTGCTGTAGTAATCCTCTATCATGTCCATCACGACCTCGGCCTTCACCAACACGCACACTCTCCTTCCTGTATGGACGCACGTACGCGCGTGTGGCGAGCGAGCGAGAGAGGGAAGGGTGCACGCACAAGCACGTGTGTACAGAGGTTGGCTGGGTGGCCCAGGAGGCTCACAATGGGGCCGTGTCGGAGACGCTCAGCTGGCGCCGCTGCAGTGAGTTGATGATGGTCT
Source organism: Petromyzon marinus (assembly GCF_048934315.1). Taxonomy (NCBI): domain Eukaryota; kingdom Metazoa; phylum Chordata; class Hyperoartia; order Petromyzontiformes; family Petromyzontidae; genus Petromyzon; species Petromyzon marinus. The sequence continues at coordinate 10,013,195 of NC_133709.1, read as the reverse complement.
CAACCTGGTCACCGATGACTACAATAAAAAAAAATATCATGTTAAATGTGGCTTTTATAGCGATGAAAATTGACAGGTGGTGAATGCTTTCTGCTACCCCTGTAAATGGTGTCCTGATGTGGATGAAGAAGATGCAGAACATAGGTGTGTGTGTGTGCGAGTGTGTAGAACCAGTTAGACACACACACAGAGAGACATACATTGTGATTAAACAATGATACAGTCACAGGTGCACACACATACATAAACAAAGAGTCTCAGATCCCCCACCCCCCGTGTAGCCTTTCACAAGTTTTTTTTGGGCAAGTTCTATTCGCAAGCACCAACGAAGGCCGGCACGGCACACGAGGGGGCGGTGTGGTCAGGACCAGGCTCGACCATCATCTGTCTCCCCAGTGCTGCATGAACACCGCACTAGGTACTCACTTCAGGATGAGTCAATGTAGGGGAGAGGTTCAGAACAGGTTCAGATATCACTCACCACTGATATTATAGCCATCGCCGGGAAGCGAGCTCAGGTAGTTGGTTACTAAGCGCAGCACACGAACCACTATGCCAACACTCTACCCCATAAATACACATACATAGGCACTGCATCACTCTCACACACACACATGCGCAACAAACCAAAACAAACACACACGTACAGTATGCAATCATGCTTTTAGCTAATTTCATGAACACAGGCACAAAGGCCTGCAAAGTGGCCAACAACTAAGAACACTGACAGCAGATAAGAACACATTTCTTGAATTGAGCAACGTTATAGGACCCTCAGGGAAAGAGACGGCGAGAAGATAGAAAGTCAAGGACCACGCAGGTACCAGGCCACCTTTGTCTCTCCCAGTGCCGATGTTCAAAATCACGTGGCAGCAAGTACTGATTGTAGGCAGAGTTGATCCAGCAAAGGCCAGTTTCAGAAATCAACTAGCCACGTGGCCAGGAATCGAACTCGGGTTGCCGATTGTAGCGCAGGGTCCTCAAGCCACAGCACAATCGCTCCAAAGATAAAGATCTCCCATGTAGCTACTACAAGCCGTACGAGCAAGTGCTGTTAGCGAGCACCTATTAAGGCCGGAACAGCAGTGTGGCCAGCACCATGCCCAGCAACATTTATCTCCCCAGTGCTGATGCTTACACAGCCCACCACGTGGTCATTTCAGGCCGAGGCAACACAGAGGAGGCCCAGGACAAATTCCGATATCACTCACCGCTGATGTTGGCCGTTGCTGACAAACCGAGCCAAGGTCGCTGGGATACGTAACACAATGCGCTAAACACTGTACAGCCGCTGGCACCCGTCAATGTTATCACCAGCCATGCTCGATCCACTGCTGGACAAAAGCCAACAATCGATCTAGCTGCTGCCCACAAGGTCAACTGATATATACCATATAACAGTCACTGTTTTTTTCCACCCCTACAGCCACACAGAGGTTGTTTTAAGGTGATCGAGCACAAAACGACAGTGCACCCACACACACACACACGTACAAATGTTTACATTCTAGATTTGAGGCTTTCCTGACTGCAAGGATTCATACTCTCTGGTTTTTTTCGGTAAAGTCACGTAGGTAAAATAAAATAAATGAAAACAACTCAATTAAATCACGACGTTTCGGAGGCAACACAAGCTTCCGTCTTCAGGTGGAACAGTCACAGCAGAATAGCTGTATCAAATGAGGAGCTCTGAGACACCCGAGATTATATATACAGGTTAAGGGGGGGGGGGGCAGGAAGTGACGTGGGTGGGGGGGGGCTAAGTTAAGCCGCCTTTTGTTATGCTGCAGGGGGTTCGGGGGAAGCGATGGCGCGCTGAGAGGAGGCCTGATGGCTCCCAAAGAGCCATCAGGCCTCCTCTCAAACAGAACATCCAAGAATGTCAGCTTGCCATCTTTCTCCACTTCCATGGTGAATTTAGCTGCCTTATAATTGTACAGCCATTTCCGTTTCTTCCAGTGGCTTGTACTCGCTCTCGTGCAGCGCACCATCGGCTTCCCCCGAACCCCCTGCAGCATAACGAAAGGCGGCTTAACTTAGCCCCCCCCCACCCACGTCACTTCCTGGCTCCCCCCCCCCCTTAACCTGTATATATAATCTCGGGTATCTCAGAGCTCTTCACTTAATACAGCTATTCTGCTGTGACTGTTCCACCTGAAGACGGAAGCTTGTGTTGCCTCCGAAACGTCGTGATTTAATTGAGTTGTTTTCATTTATTTTATTTTACCTACGTGACTTTACCGAAATGTTTACATGTCAACACAAGATTCCTAATCTGTTAATGCCACAATGTCATGGGTGACTACACATTCCACTCAAGCTGGAATTTTATAACTGTTGTTAGGAAATTGTGTGAGGGGGGGGGTCCAAATGAAAAAAAAAAATTTGGATCAGTCTACTTAAACACAACTATATTTGTGTCGACTTTTAGATTTCCAACCCTCACAGAACACTTCTGGAATCTGCGTAATTAGTTACAAACTGGATGAGATTTAAGCGACTGTCTGGATACAAATTTGGGATCAGCAACACGTACAAGTATGGCTATTCTGGCCCCTGCCGTTGGAATGTGGAAATTACCACCAATGGATCTAGGAAGGGAGATATGACTTTTGATTTCACAGGGTTAGAGTCAGGGTTAGGTGACACAGTTAAAGTTAGGGTCATGATCAGGTTTCGGGCTATGGTCAGGATTATGGCCAGTGAGAGGCACTGCTGGATGAGGGCCTCGCCCACGCCGTGGCAGTCACGGGCGCTTGTTTTTAACAAACTTACCCACGCCGTGCACGGTGATCGCCAAATAATTTTATTGAAAGCTCAACAGTATTTAGCTTCCGAGATGTGTTGAGATTAGGCACATTCCCTGGTGACTCAGTCATATGTTATTTGGTGGAAAATTCCGCACAAGTAATTTAAGGCAGTCGAGGGGAAACTATTTAATTAATTCGGCCACGGTCAAGTTAAGCCCTTCATCTCGCTAAGGGCCCCAATAACATGATTAAGAGTGCTCCAACTGGCTCCCGTCACGCGAATGTGGAACTTCCACCGATGGTTTTAGAAAAAGGAATATTTGACATTTGGGTTTTGGGGTTAGGCTTGGGGTTAAGCTAAGGGTTTGGTTCAGAGTTAAGTCATGTGAAGGGTTATATGGTGAGGATAACGGTCAGTGAGTGGGTCAGGGTCACAGTCAGGGGCACATAATGATTTATAGCCCATTTTGACAATCCACTGCTAGATGAAGGCCTCCCCATGCCCTGTACCTCACGGGAGTAGTTTGAACATACTTCAAAGCGCTGCTAAATGGGGGCCCTCGTAATGCCATGCTGGCTCGTGGCTGCGAGGGGTAATGCATAGCTGCCAAACCCTTATCAGTGCCAATCTTATTACAGACCAATTCATACTTCATTGGTCACCCCGTGCCCCTTGTAAATTTTAACGCTCAACCTACAAAGTCCCATCACAAGGGAGAAATACAAAAGACAAAAGTTATGTTAATGATGCTACTTATCACGCTTACTGTCTGTGATCTTGCATGCTGATGCTGCTTGCTTGATAAGTGGATGCCCACACTCACATTACTTTCAAGCCCTTATCGCTGCCCTACCTTATACAAACCATTGCATTATAAATCTCAACGTTCATCTAACAAAGTCCCATCATAAGGGAGAAACACAAACAAATAGACAAAAACAATGTTGCCCGTATCGAAACGGCTGTGCGTCGTATGGACCTTAAAACTCAATTTCCCCGTACAAGAATGCGGGGTAAACCCTATGGGTTTGACAGCGATGGTAAGCATGACCATACTTCACTTCGCCGGTTCAGCAAGTTACAAAAACAACCAAATTTACAACGACCACAGACGGATTATAGCATCTAAAAAAAAACCCCACGTGCATTTTAAAGCACCGCCATTTCAAAAACAATCCCAAGTTAGGCAATAAGAGCATTAGTTAGCGCTGTAATTATATACAGCACGGGTCAATTTATCACCATCGTAGTGTGTGTGTGTGGTGGGTGTGTGGTGGGTGTGTGTGTGGTGTGTGTGTGGTGTCGGTGTGTGTGTGGTGTGGGTGTGTGTGTGGTGTGGGTGTGTGTGTGGTGCGGGTGTGTGTGTGTGGTGGGTGTATGTGTGTGTGTGGTGGGTGTGTGTGGTGGGTGTGTGTGGTGGGTGTGTGTGGTGGGTGTGTGTGGTGGGTGTGTGTGGTGGGTGTGTGTGGTGGGTGTGTGTGGGTGTGTGGTGGATGTGTGTGTGTGGTGGATGTGTGTGTGTGGTGGGTGTGTGGATGTGGATGGTGTGTGGTGTGTGTGGTGGGTGTGTGGATGTGGATGGTGTGTGGTGCGTGTGGTGGGTGTGTGAATGTGGATGGTGTGTGGTGTGTGTGTGGATGTGTGGATGGTGCGTGGATGTGTGTGGTGCGTGGGTGTGTGTGGTGCGTGGGTGTGTGTGGTGCGTGGGTGTGTGTGGTGCGTGGGTGTGTGTGGTGCGTGGGTGTGTGTGGTGCGTGGGTGTGGGTGGTGCGTGGGTGGGGGTGGTGCGTGTGGGTGCGTGTGGGTGCGTGTGGGTGCGTGCGGGCGGGTATGGTGCGTGGGTGGGTATGGTGCGTGGGTGGGTATGGTGCGTGGGTGGGTATGGTGCGTGGGTGGGTGCGCGTGGTGGGTATGGTGGGTGCGGGTGGTGGATGCGTGGGTGGGTGGTGGATGCGTGGGTGGGTGGTGGATGCGTGGGTGGTGGATGCGTGGGTGGGTGGTGGATGCGTGGGTGGGTGGAGGATGCGTGGGTGGGTGGTGGATGCGTGGGTGGGTGGTGGATGCGTGGGTGGGTGGGTGGTGGATGCGTGGGTGGGTGGGTGGTGGATGCGTGGGTGGGTGGGTGGTGGATGCGTGGGTGGGTGGTGGATGCGTGGGTGGGTGGGTGGTGGATGCGTGGGTGGGTGGATGCGTGGGTGGGTGGGTGGTGGATGCGTGGGTGGGTGGTGGATGCGTGGGTGGGAGGGTGGTGGATGCGTGGGTGGGTGGTGGATGCGTTGGTGGGTGGGTGGTGGATGCGTGGGTGGGTGGTGGATGCGTGGGTGGGTGGGTGGTGGATGCGTGGGTGGGTGGGTGGTGGATGCGTGGGTGAGTGGGTGGATGCGTTGGTGGGTGGGTGGTGGATGCGTGGGTGGGTGGTGGATGCGTGGGTGGGTGGGTGGTGGATGCGTGGGTGAGTGGGTGGGTGGTGGATGCGTGGGTGGGTGTGGTGGGTGGTGGATGCGTGGGTGTGTGTGGTGGGTGGTGGCTGCGTGGGTGGGTGTGGTGGGTGTGTGTGGTGGGTGTGTGGGTGGTGGATGGGTGGGTGGATGCGTGGGTGGGTGGATGCGTGGGTGGGTGGGTGGATGCGTGGGTGGGTGGATGCGTGGGTGGGTGGGTGGATGCGTGGGTGGGTGGATGCGTGGGTGGGTGGGTGGATGCGTGGGTGGGTGGATGCGTGGATGCGTGGGTGGGTGGATGCGTGGGTGGGTGGGTGGATGCGTGGGTGGGTGGGTGGATGCGTGGGTGGGTGGGTGGGTGGATGCGTGGGTGGGTGGGTGGATGCGTGGGTGGGTGGGTGGATGCGTGGGTGGGTGGGTGGATGCGTGGGTGGGTGGGTGGATGCGTGGGTGGGTGGGTGGATGCGTGGGTGGGTGGATGCGTGGGTGGGTGGGTGGATGCGTGGGTGGGTGGGTGGATGCGTGGGTGGGTGGGTGGATGCGTGGGTGGGTGGGTGGATGCGTGGGTGGGTGGGTGGGTGGATGCGTGGGTGGGTGGGTGGATGCGTGGGTGGGTGGGTGGGTGGATGCGTGGGTGGGTGGGTGGATGCGTGGGTGGGTGGGTGGATGCGTGGGTGGGTGGTGGATGCGTGGGTGGGTGGTGGATGTGTGGGTGGGTGGTGGATGCGTGGGTGGGTGTGGTGGTGGGTGGGTGTGTGTGGTGGGTGGGTGGATGGTGGATGCGTGGGTGGGTGGTGGATGCGTGGGTGGGTGGTGGATGCGTGGGTGGGTGGTGGATGCGTGGGTGGGTGGTGGATGCGTGGGTGGGTGTGGTGGTGGGTGGGTGTGTGTGGTGGGTGGGTGGATGGTGGATGCGTGGGTGGGTGGATGCGTGGGTGGGTGGTGGATGCGTGGGTGGGTGGTGGATGCGTGGGTGGGTGGTGGATGCGTGGGTGGGTGGTGGATGCGTGGGTGGGTGGTGGATGCGTGGGTGGGTCACTGGTGAGCGGTAGTGTAGCGGTTAGCGCGTTGCGCTACGAACCTGGCGATCCGGGTTCGATTCCCGCTCACGGCCAGCACCGGTGACGATTATCTGAACCGGTCCTGGGCCTCCCCTAGGTCGACTCGGCCTCAAAACGAGTACCCGGTGCGATGTGTAAACATCGCCACTGGGGAAGACAAAGACGACCGGGCGTGATGTTGGCCCACCCACCCCCCTCGTAGGCGCTGCTCGCTAACAGCACTTGCCCCTACAGTCTGTACAGGCGACACACGGGCTATCTTTTTTGTTTGTACGCGCACTGTAACAACAACAACACGTTACAGCTTCCTCGACGTCCACAGTCATCCGCTACGGGGGGGTGAGGGGGGGTGAGGGGGGGTGAGGGGGGGTGAGGGGGGGTGAGGGGGGGGTGGGGGTTGACTGTGGAAGTCAGCGAGCAGGTCGCGACGCGAAACGTTGAAAAACGACGGCGTTCGTTCGACAGAAGGCGCTCACCTGAAACTTCCACATCGCCGCCTCAGCCTTCGCGAGGCGGCGCAAGTCCGCGAACTCCGCTCCCTTTGCATTTCCCAGCGCGCTTAAGCGGGCGGCCTCCGAACGATTTGGACCCCGCCAGCCAATGGGGGAAGTCGACGCGTCGCATGAGGGGGTGCGGACGGGGGGGGGGGGGGGGGGTGTTTATCCGTGTTAGGTTTTACAATCTACGTCAACGGACACTCCTATTGGCTGGTTGAGTTGGGGGTTTAAGGCCCCCCCCCTCGGCCCTCTTTTATTGCCATGGAAATAGATGCCCCGCCCCCCCCCGCACTTAATTGATAATGTCTTAGTCTTAGCTTGTTCGGTAAAGTCACGTTGAAGGGAAACAATAAAATAATAAAATATGTATATAAAACAATAAAAATTATCACGACGTTTCGACCATAACACAAACGGTCATCATCAGGCGTGAAAAGCCTGATGATGACCGTTTGTGTTATGGTCGAAACGTCATGAGAATATTTATTGTTTTTATTAGTTTATATATATTTTATTATTTTATTGTTTCCCTTCAACGTGCCTTTACCGAAAGAGATAAGAATATGAATTACTGCAGTCACGAAAACTTTAAATGATAATGTCTTCTGTAGTAAACGTGCGGAACAGACAACGGTTTGTGTTTTCATATTTGTTGAGAAATAATTGCCCAAATGGATAGGAGGAATTCTCGATTTGAAGTTTTCGTGACTGCAAGGACCCATACTCTTTGCTTCTTTCGGTAAAATCACGTAGGTGAAAAAAATAAAAATAATAATAATAAGTGAATGTATAACCTGCCGCGTGCTGTATTTAAATTGAAATAATAAACAGGCCAAGAATCGATTAAGCAAAACCGAAACATTGCAAGATGACACGCACTCGTTTCGAGTGGAGGTTAGGAATTAGATCGCAAGATAGGGTAATCGACTTTGAGGTTCGGAATAACACGTGGCTAGTGTTATCAGACACGTGTGCAGGGTGCGTGACTCCGGCTTGACTCATTGATTCCTCCACCCATGTTGAGGACTCGCTCTACACCGCAACTGGCTGTTTCGTCTCATCCACCACACTCACCCACCCACTCATTCAACCACCCACTCACTCGACCACGCACCGACGCATTCGCCCACTCACTGAACTACCCACTCACTTACTCACCCACCCACCCCACCACTCACTCACTCAACCACCCACTCACTCAACCACCCACTCACTAACCCACTCAACCACTCACCTACTCAACCACCCACCGACTCATTCACCCACTCACTCAACCACCCACTCATTCACCCACCCACTCACTCAACCACCCACTCACTCAACCACCCACCCACTCACTCAACCACCCACCCACTCACTCAACTACTCACTCACTAACCCACTCAACCACTCACCTACTCAACCACCCACCGACTCATTCACCCACTCATTTAACCACCCACTCATTCAACCACGCACCGACGCATTCACCCACTCACTGAACTTCCCACTCACTTACTCAACCACCCACTCCACCACTCACTCACTCAACCACCCACTCACTCAACCACCCACTCACTAACCCACTCAACCACTCACCTACTCAACCACCCACCGACTCATTCACCCACTCACTCAACCACCCACTCATTCACCCACTCACTCAACCACCCACTCACTCAACCACCCACCCACTCACTCAACTACTCACTCACTAACCCACTCACCTACTCAACTACCCACCGACTAATTCACCCACTCACTCAACCACCCACTCATTCACCCACCCACTCACTCAACCACCCACTCACTCAACCACCCACCCACTCACCCAACGACCTACTCACTCAACCACCCACCCACTCACTCAACCACCCACTCACTCAACCACCCACCCACTCACTCAACCACCTACACACTCATTCACCCACTCGCTCAACCACCCACTTATTCACCCACCCACTCACTCAACCACCCACTCACTCAACCACTCACCTACTCAACCACCCACCGACTCATTCACCCACTCACTCAACCACCCACTCACTCAACCACCTACACACTCATTCACCCACTCGCTGAACCATCCACCCACTAATTTAACCACCCATCGACCCACACACTCGCCATCCTGCGGCTCACAATTATCAGATGTTTCCCTGACAGTGCTAGACTGTGGAACTCCCTTCAACAAACACTCCCTCAGATCGTCTTCCCCCCCTCCCTAGCCCTTATAACCCCTGCTTAATTTAAAAATAAGAAAACATGATCTGGTGCACAAATATAAATAGCAAAAGAACACTGCGTGACATTAACAGAATAATTATATGAGACGATGTTTCGGCCAACGACCCTTCTCAATAGCGACATAAACCAATTCAAGAAACACGTTAGCTGATCTATGAGAAAAACGTCCGTACCTCGTTATCTATTACAACTTTGATAGCAGTGCTGTTTGTTGCTGGCCGTTTGACGTTCTAGGCCATAAGGCACTTGCGCTCGGCAAATGCGTAAAAAAAAGAAAAAAATCCACGCTGATGAAAAAAAAGAAGAGGCTTTAACACTTTCCAGTAATAATCAAATAAATCCAGGTGTTAAAATGTTGAAACACCAAATAGACACATGTTACCAGAAAGCATAATCGAGTCTGCATGAGCCACACCTTACGCTTGTGGTAACACAAGCAAACAAAACGTGCTCTCTTGATTTGAAGCTTTCGTGACTGCTGGAATCCATACTTTTTGGTTATTTCGGCAAAGTCACGTGGTAGGTAGAAAAATAAAATAAAATATCACGACGTTTCGATCTCAAAACAAGCGGTCGAAACGTCGCGATATATTAATTTGTATTTTATTTTTCTACCTACGTGACTTTACCGAAAGAACCAAAGAAAACGTGCTTTATGTTTCATTGGGTGCAATTGTGAACAATAGGCATGTCAGACATAAGTACATCGAATCGGTATGATCGTTAATTCACTGCAACTCAAAGAGCAACTGAGAGTGGGGTTCAAATGATTTGTTGGGCCCTTGACCCCAGGCAAACTTCAGCAGTGTGGTGGAGGTAATACGCGATACCATGACCTGATCTGGAAGCATCCGAAGACTCATCACAGATCACGCTCAGGCATGAGTCACTCGGTCAAGGGTGAGGTGACCAGCGTTTTTGCTATACCCCCACGAATGTATGCACTGTCCTGTTTTTGTTTGATTTCGCTCCGATGTTTATTTTGATTGTTTCTCTTGCAAATTGTATCCGCTCGATTTTGCACCGATTTGTTCAGTACTACTTGGTTGGCCCCTTGCTCTGGTTTTCATTTTTGCTTCATTGTTGCCCATTCAATTGACCCCAATTACGTTTCGTCGTGTCGATGACGCCAGATCCGTGGAGCAACTCACTCGCGTCTCGGTTGAGCGCATAGCGTGACGCCTGCAAATCGCGCACGTCGCCAACGATAGTACGCTCAGCTGCCGTTACTGAACGCCGGAGATCAGTGGTCGTAGTAACAACATTACCGGCTCAGAGGGTGCGGCAATCGGTCAAGTAGGCAGTGCCGGATTATCCTCGTTGCAAAAGTAGCTCCCTATGCTACAGGCCCCGCACTTTCAAGCGCCCCGCGCTAAACGCTGTCAAGCTATCAATTCCGGTTCAGTGATTCTGCACTTGCTCGATTACTATAGTACTACACCGCCTTCAACTTTCATGAACGACTGGGTGTGTTTAAGGTTAGCGATTTGTCGTATTATCTGGCTGTGTAGCAAGTTGAAAAAAATACAATTAATCCGGCACTGCAGGTAGGGCCCCAATATTTGATTCGTCTCGCACGGTCGCACCGAGGCTATTGTACATCGCAGCTCATCTTGCCTCATCGCATCATCGTTACGCTCACGGTCTCGAACATTTAACGCTGCAGGGGCACTCCGTCTTCGCAAAATAAGTGTTGTTGTTCTTTTACACCGTTGTTGAAAACGTATCTCATGGTGGTTGTTAAGGGGGGGGGGGGTGCAAGCCACCCACTGCCCCCACGCGAGTTACGCTACTGCCGGAGATTATTGCTCCAGACTTCCTGTATCGCGGATATAATTTCCGTATCTCTAGATTGTCACCCGGTCACAAATGATAGCTCAACGAAGTGGTTTATTATGTGTAAATTTATATCAGCCAAACACTCTAAATGCATGTTTCTACATGTGGAGGGGAAAACCAGAAGACCCCGAGAAAAATCCACGCGACGATAGGGAAGGACTTGCAAACTCCAAATGTACAGGCGACAGGGTCGGGATCGAACCCACACACTCTTGTATACCAGTCGAGGTAGTTAACACCTCGCCACCGCAGCACCACCATCACCAATGTCTCATTTGCATGATTCATATACCGAACATTACCCTTGTAGTTAGTTCCAACGCCAACACCGATTCCTAAACACCAGAGATCGTCGCTCCAAATTTCCTGTATCGAGGACAGAATTTCCATACCCATAGATTAGCTGTAAGGACTACTGTATGTATTTTGAACTTCTTTCACACCGTACGCAGCCAACTGTGCTAATCGGACCCAAGTGGACACAATGGCAACTCTGTCACAACATTTGGCCACTTGCATTGGAGGAAATTAACATATACAAACGTACCCGGCATTCAGTCACACAAGCCAATTACTTATACCCAAATAATATACATATATATTTTTAAATTATATTTCCTTTTCCAAATGTTGTTCCATGGGTAGGAAGTATTTGTAATATTGGTCCTTGAGCCAATTGGCCCAATGTTTGATCGGTACCACCCAGAGTGGCATAAGCGAAAGATTATATTCCTGGACCATTTTACCTCCAGATCACAAAGATGTAGGATAGCAATGTCACTGTGTCGATGTAGTGTAATAGCGCCGGCTGGTGCCCAGCAGCGGAAACTGCGGTGGACAAACAGTACACACATCAGTCTATAATTTTAATGGTAGGTTTATTTGAACAGTGAGAGACAGAATAACAACAACAAAATCCAGAAAAACGCATGTCAAAAATTGTATAAATTGATTTGCATTTTAATGAGGAAAATAAGTATTTTACCCCTCTCAATCAGAAAGATTTCTGGCTCCCAGGTGTCTTTTATACAGGTAACGAGCTGAGATTAGGAGCACACTCTTAAAGGGAGTGCTCCTCATCTCAGCTTGTTACCTGCATACAAGGCACCTGTCCACAGAAGCAATCAATCAATCAGATTCCAAACTCTCCACCATGGCCAAGACCAAAGAGCTCTCCAAGGATGTCAGGGACAAGATTGTAGACCTACACAAGGCTGGAATGGGCTACAAGACCATTGCCAAGCAGGTTGGTGAGAAGGTGACAACAGTTGGTGCGATTATTCACAAATGGAAGAAACACAAAACAACTGTCAATCTCCCTCGGCCTGGGGCTCCATGCAAGATCTCACCTCGTGGAGTTGCAATGATCATGATAACGGTGAAGAATCAGCCCAGAACTACACGGGAGGATCTTGTCAATGATCTCAAGGCAGCTGGGACCATAGTCACCAAGAAAACAATTGGTAACACACTACGCCGTGAAGGACTGAAATCCTGCAGCGCCCACAAGGTCCCCCTGCTCAAGAAAGCACATATACATGCCCGCCTGAGGTTTGCCAATGAACATCTGAATAATTCAGAGGACAACTGGGTGAAAGTGTTGTGGTCAGATGAGACCAAAATGGAGCTTTTTGGCATCGACTCAACTCGCCGTGTTTGGAGGAGGAGGAATGCTGCCTATGGCCCCAAAAACACCATCCCCACCGTCAAACATGGAGGTGGAAACATTATGCTTTGGGGGTGTTTTTCTGCTAAGGGGACAGGACATCTTCACCGCATTAAAGGAACGATGGACGGGGCCATGTATCGTCAAATCTTGGGTGAGAACCTCCTTCCCTCAGCCAGGGCATTGAAAATGGGTCGTGGATGGGTATTCCAGCATGACAATGACCCAAAACACACGGCCAAGGCAACAAAGGAGTGGCTCAAGAAGAAGCACATTAAGGCCCTGGAGTGGCCTAGCCAGTCTCCAGACCTTAATCCCATAGAAAGTCTGTGGAGGGAGCTGAAGGTTCGAGTTGCCAAACGTCAGCCTCGAAACCTTAATGACTTGGAGAAGATCTGGAAAGAGGAGTGGGACAAAATCCCTCCTGAGATGTGTGCAAACCTGGTGGCCAACTACAAGAAACGTCTGACCTCTGTGATTGCCAACAAGGGTTTTGCCACCAAGTACTAAGTCATGTTTTGCAGAGGGGTCAAATGCTTATTTCCATCATTATAATGCAAATCGATTTATAAAATTTTTAACATGCTTTTTTCTGGATTTTGTTATTGTCTCTCACTGTTCAAATAAACCTACCATTAAAATTATAGACTGATCATTTCTTTGTCAGTGGGCAAACGTACAAAATCAGCAGGGGATCAAATACTTTTTTCCCTCACTGTACACGGTGTGTATGTCGGCAGGGTGGAGGAACTGGGGCAAGGGTCATGGAAGACCCCATCTGGACGCCCCTGGAACCTGCTAGTGGGTTCGAAAAGAGGAGCGGCCAGGACGGAGCATAAAAGGAGCTGAGAGTGGGAGCTCAGGGCTGCCGGTTTGGGGAGTGGACTCGTCTCGTTGTCGCCCGTCCGCCTTCGTCGTTGCCGTCTTCGCGAGATGTTGCGCTGTCTCGGTCAGCGCCATCAGTGTTACACGGTCAGGGTTGTTTAGGCTAGGTGAGACAACCAAGGAGAGTGAACCTGTGAAGTGTGAAGGTGTTGAATAAAGCAGGTGCCTCCTGGAAACCCTTGTCTCCGAATCGCTGACACTGCAAATGTATGTTGAACTTCTTTCGCACGGTACGTAGCCAACCATGCTAAGTGGAGATGCGGGAGGACAATAAACTAAACACAAAAGGCAGCTCAAACGACATGAGTTTTCAATCTGGATGATGATTCGAAAGTGCATATCTCCAGTGGTTTCCTAATGTCGGAAGAGCGTTCCAGACGGCCGCAGAAGCACATCTGAAAGTGCAGGATGCTGTGACTGTCTTTACTCGATGGTTAGCCAAAGCCGCTGCGAGGATGACTAGAGTTTGCGTGATGGTTTATGCTTCTTGAAGAGATCAGCGAAGTGTTGTGGTTTATTTCTAGCAAGCATTTTGGATGTAATGGGTGCGACCTTATTAACATATTCGTTCATCAACCAGAAGAACACGAGGAATGTCACACTGCAAGACGCCTCTGCAGTGAAAACGGTGATAAGGTGTGAAAAGATGGTAAAACAGACCATCTTCTAGCCATGTATTCAGAGGGTCTCAGCTCCTGGCGAAGGACAGAAAGCTACGCGCCAGTATTTGGCCCCTCTGAAACGTGGAGCCACTTCAACAAATCTTTAATCACCTCCGGCCAGGATTTCCCACTCTGCAGAGGCGTCTTGCAGTGATACTTATTAATCGTAGATATAATTTGCTACAGATGGTAGCAGTGGCACTCATCACTGTGTGACCACGGCAACCCAGGCTTTCATAAGCAGGAAGATGGCTATTACGATTCGGTAACTGTTCATATGCCAATTTAAAAAATTGAATTTTTTTTATTAGTATCAGGCCCCATGGTGTGAAGTGCAGTCTTCAACTCGTATCTATCTGGTTTCTCTATTTATCTACTATCATGAAGAGCCATTGCCCCAAACATTGCCTATCGTATATATATATTTTTGTTTGCTAGTAAGTGGGTAGAGAATGGTTTTAATGGTCTTTGGCAAATACGTATTACTGTGACATGTGGTGTTACAATGAGACACAGACACGGTAATTAAGGCAAAACAAAAACATCCGTTTATTTGCCAATTAATAGATCAGTAGCAGCGTGCATTTCCCAAACGTGAATCTACAAAAATATATATACGTCAATCCGGAATCTGTCACAAACATGCTGACGCACATTACAAAAATCAACAGAAAACACTCTCAATAAATATAACCGGCTCTAAATTAATCGATTAAAACTGTATTTTTGTTACTTTAACCATTAATACAACCCAATTTCTTACACGACCCCTCACAACACCAACGCAAGTGTATTCATTTTTTAATAAATATTTAGGTGGAAACAGAGGGTATGAAATTCCAAGAGCAAATCTGCTAGTGGCGTTAAGTTTATAAAGTGTTAGCCCTGCAACAGCTTGCCTGCTCACACCACTGCTGGCAGAAAGGGCATCCATTTGTATATTTATGGCCACAAATGTTACCCTTATAACGTTTGTAAAGTAAGCCGTGCTGAAGTAAAGGTTAGTGACGCCTTACGCAATGTATGTTAAGTACGGTGACCTTCTTTCGCACCGTATGTAGCCAACCGTGCTAATCGGAGTAACAGCCTTACAAACCCACCCACTGCGTATGATTAATATATATATTTGCACGTGTATTATACCGAATCAAATAAGCTAAGCCTTATTTGACTAAAGTTGGATAAGAGGCGACATTAAATTGTAAACTGGTCGCCGTAACAGTGGTGTATAATCTTTAGTGTTATTTAATATAGTGCGTTCTCTTAAGATTTTTTGAGTTATGTAACTGTACATTAAGCAGAATTGGCAGACAATGCACGAGCCAAACTAAGGCAGCCTTTTTTTTTAAAGGAGGGTTCTGTGTCGATTGACACGAGGGTTCTTTATCAGCCGAGACAAGAGTTCTGTATCGGATGAGACGAAGGTTTTGTATCGGATGATATAGGTGCTATATACCGTACGGGTAAATCACTCTGTTTTCATAAATTGGATTCTCGGCTACATAAATCTAAGGGCTAATTCTTTTTTGGTAAACCTAACCTGTCCAATCACTATAGCTCATTTAACTTCAGATATAGATTTTTTTTCCAACCAATTACATCCCAATCGCGCTGTCGACAGTTGAGGTATGTGGCAAACACCCGCCCCCCCCCCCCCCCCCATTCTGGCGACTCTTACAGGCGGCAAAATCTTCGTGTCATCACCTAAGGCAGTGTTCTTCATTGCAAAGCACGCGGGACACTGGCTGCCTCAGCCGGCCTCTAGTGCAGCCCCTGACGTGCGCCCACACCTCCCCCCCCCCCCCCGACAAATACACAAATTTGAAAACACCCCTTACAGGTGCTGTGGTGGCCCTCAGACTTATCTCTTAGTGGCGAAAGTGGGCCCACCCCCGCTCCGAAAATTAGTGAAGAACACTGCCCCTAAGGGAATGGGCCCCGAAAGTTGACACTACCTAGCCACTTCAAAAGGCGTCACATCGCGCAGAAGCCTCTCTTATTCACTAGTCGGCGCACCTTTACGATCTGTAAACAGCGCATGACCGTGTGTCACTCTTCCCATATATTTGCACATTTCAGCCCTCAATTATCAGCTGGAATGAATTAAGTGAAAAAGCTGTGTGCACGCGTACGGTAAAGGAGCAGCCGTAGAATTGCTTTGCTCACGCCACTGCTGGCGGATGGGCCTCCACGAGAGGGCTAGAGCCCCCCCCCCCCAGTGGGTAATTGGCCTACTCTTCCATGCTACATTTGCATGACAGTTTATTTTTGTGGAATAATTAGTCGAGAGCCCCAGTCTTGCTCTGCACAAACGTAGGCTTAATCTCAAACCAAGGAACTTAGCGGTGCTCGCTCAGTGCACTGAGATGGCCAATATAAGCCCTGTGAACCATCCAGCCAGCTCGCTAAGATGGGATTACGAGTTGCTACTACTGGCGCCGCGTAATAGATTGTGAGGACTGAACTCTCTGTGCCAGTAACGAAAAAAATTCAGCAAGCTGTACCACTACCACCTGGCAGTGGTTAAATCGATTATCGCTTTACAATGCAGCAGCTAAGTCGTTTGCCTGTTTTTTTTTTAAGAGATGCACGAAGACATTAACAATCACGGCTAATGGGGGCAAAGATTTGGGACAATTTTGGTACCAGCAAAACCTAGTGTGGCACAGCCTTTACCACGAAATAGGCATTACAAAACATTTGCGACTTTTGTCGACCTGAATATGAAAAAACATTTTCCCCGTGCCACTTTAGAGCAGCCAGGAAAATCGGATGGTAGCCAGTTGGGTTAGAGGGCACTCGACGGTACTCGTAGGGAATTCTGGGATAGCTGTTCAAGAGGGTGGCAGCAGTAGGGAATTCAAGGACTGCTACAGCGTAGGCTTTTGCAGTTGTGCTGTACAGCTCTCCGGAGCGATTTTGGACCGCAACATCGTACGTTGTCTGGCACGACGTCTGACGTTCCCCTCCACGTGCTACGCTCTTCCTCGGGAACCGAATTCAGCTAATTGCTTCGAGCTTCGTCGGGAAGATCCCTTCCGTTTAGGAACCGAATCGAGTTCCTGCAGAAGCTCCCAGCACATGGAGTGAACCGTTGGACGTTACGCTGAACAACGGCGCGGGTGCAAACCCGAAAACGCATCGGAGAGCTATCGCTCTGGAGCTGCTGCAAAGCAGGGGAGCAGCAGTGCTGGTGAGGGAAAAGTAGGCCCGGTATAAAAAAACGGAGCACTGTTTCAGTTTCAGAAGGCCCGCGACCGCTGCTCGGTGCAATATTACCGCGCGACTGAAATCGTTAATAACCACAGCGCGACGGCTGCCATGATAAGGAATCGCGAAAGACCCTGTGATGTCGCTACTCGCACGTGCGCAGACCAGCGCACGCCAGTGTCATTTGAAACATTACCATCCAACGTACAAAAGGAAGTACACGCTGTTGTCCCTGACGTCCAGTTATTGCAAAAGATGACTGATGTTAAGGGCATTCCGCTTGCCTAATCAAAAAGACGATTACTTAAAATGAGGGATGTAACTGTAAAAAAATGGAAAATTTATAACCCACATGGAGATATTTATAATGGAAACCCATGCTGGCTTCTTTGGAACACTTTACAATCCACTTCCGATCGTTTTTATTGTATCCTCTCCCCACGATGAACGTATTCATCCACTCACTCAATCCGCTCAACTACTCTCTGAACAATGATATTCGAGTGGGTTATCAAGTCTTTCCAGGACCATCCGACAAATGATAGTGGACAGCACGGAATGGACAAAAGTGTTTCCAAAGACTCAAAAAGACAAATGCTCAGATTTCCGGCTAAGATTAGGCGATGGTAGTGGTAGGCGTGTTTGTGAGTACAACGGTTGGGGAAGCCTCGTGTCTACCATCAGAAATATTTACAAATTTTAACCCCTCGAAGGCTTGGGCTGGGCTTTCTTTTTTTATGTATGTGTGTGTGCAGTCATTGGGGACTGGCTTGAGTCCGACTCGTTAACGCTCGAGGAACGTGCTGTAATAATGGGTGGCTGAAACCCAGATTTGAACTCGCAATGTCAGTGGTGGTCCACTCAATGGCTCTGACATGGCCATTTTTGTATTGTTGGTTGTTCTAAAGTTCTTGCCCCATGCCCCTACTTGACATCTGTGAAAAAGGGCTTCATAGCTCATCGAATTCCTCAAGTATCAATATTCTGATTATGATGAATCCCGTTAGAAACAAGACACACACACCCAGGATCTCAATGGTGCCAGCTCAATAGGGTGTTGTGTTGTAACAATTCACCCCCACCTCCCAATGTAAATTCCGCTAAGTGTCACAATTCAGGATCACAAATTCAACCTGACAATCATTTTTTTTTCTTTTAACACTGTGGTGCATTGCATCACCCCTAGTGGTTGCAGGGGGTCATGCGAACCCATTACATACAACGCATAAGCACTCAAGTAAAATCGATTCTTAAGCACACGATTCTACGTATGTTCTGTATCGCGAGCTTAATAATCTAAATGTGACCGTTACGGACCAAAATCACTCACCCCTTGAGAGAGACGCATCCCAGGATCTCTCAGCATTGCCGGCTCAGTGACCCCCTCCCCCCTGCCCCGACAAAGCCATTATGGACCAACTGAGCCACCCGCGCAGCCACCTGACAGCTTTTTCACGGTTCACGTTTAATCAGAAGCGTGAAAGCAAAGTTAAAAGTAAAGGCGACCCTCGGCTGCACGAGCGGACACGTTGGGTCGACAACAGTCCGTCAAATTTCTATTCTCTCCCTGCCTGTACTTGACCCCGTAACTTGACCGCACGCCCTTATTTGGGCACGAGCCCCCGGGGTTGTGGGTAAAGCTGCGAGGGGGGAGGATGGCCGCTCGGAGACGGAGATTTCTTCGCCGTTTTGGGCCTAAAAAAAAAAAACAAAAGTGAAGAAAAATGTAAGAAAAAACGATTACAGCCGTAAGAGATGATGAACGCCTCGTTGCGCGCGCGTGAGCGAGCGACTGATAGCCAGGTCGTAGTTTGCAGTAAAAAACGGGGAAGTAGCTGTCGTTGATGATGAGAGGCGTGCGCGCGCTTTGTTAAGTGATTCGTTGACGCGGCGTTTTGAACTGTAATTTGGACGGTTGATCGGTTTTAGTTGCACGATTGACCAGAAGTAGCAAACGTTCACCAAAATAAGACTAGAATAGAATAGACGAATGAGAGCGAGGTTTCTGTATCGGATGAAGTGAGGTTCAATAGGGGATGAGATAAGGCGTCTCTAGCTGATGACATGGGGGTTCTGTATCAGTTCGGTCTTTGTAGCAGCTTGTGCATATCATCTATTATGCATTTATCTTATACAGGGTTTTCAAATCCATCTCATGCATCACAATCAGAGCATCATATCCATCTCATGCAGGGCATCTCAGAGCATTATATCCATCTCATTCAGGGTGTCTGAAATAGAGCGCCAAAGTCACGTGGTAGGTAGAAAAATAAAATAAAATATCACGACGTTTCGATCTCAAAACAAGCGGTCGAAACGTCGCGATATATTAATTTGTATTTTATTTTTCTACCTACGTGACTTTACCGAAAGAACCAAAGAAAACGTGCTTTATGTTTCATTGGGTGCAATTGTGAACAATAGGCATGTCAGACATAAGTACATCGAATCGGTATGATCGTTAATTCACTGCAACTCAAAGAGCAACTGAGAGTGGGGTTCAAATGATTTGTTGGGCCCTTGACCCCAGGCAAACTTCAGCAGTGTGGTGGAGGTAATACGCGATACCATGACCTGATCTGGAAGCATCCGAAGACTCATCACAGATCACGCTCAGGCATGAGTCACTCGGTCAAGGGTGAGGTGACCAGCGTTTTTGCTATACCCCCACGAATGTATGCACTGTCCTGTTTTTGTTTGATTTCGCTCCGATGTTTATTTTGATTGTTTCTCTTGCAAATTGTATCCGCTCGATTTTGCACCGATTTGTTCAGTACTACTTGGTTGGCCCCTTGCTCTGGTTTTCATTTTTGCTTCATTGTTGCCCATTCAATTGACCCCAATTACGTTTCGTCGTGTCGATGACGCCAGATCCGTGGAGCAACTCACTCGCGTCTCGGTTGAGCGCATAGCGTGACGCCTGCAAATCGCGCACGTCGCCAACGATAGTACGCTCAGCTGCCGTTACTGAACGCCGGAGATCAGTGGTCGTAGTAACAACATTACCGGCTCAGAGGGTGCGGCAATCGGTCAAGTAGGCAGTGCCGGATTATCCTCGTTGCAAAAGTAGCTCCCTATGCTACAGGCCCCGCACTTTCAAGCGCCCCGCGCTAAACGCTGTCAAGCTATCAATTCCGGTTCAGTGATTCTGCACTTGCTCGATTACTATAGTACTACACCGCCTTCAACTTTCGTGAACGACTGGGTGTGTTTAAGGTCAGCGATTTGTCGTATTATCTGGCTGTGTAGCAAGTTGAAAAAAATACAATTAATCCGGCACTGCAGGTAGGGCCCCAATATTTGATTCGTCTCGCACGGTCGCACCGAGGCTATTGTACATCGCAGCTCATCTTGCCTCATCGCATCATCGTTACGCTCACGGTCTCGAACATTTAACGCTGCAGGGGCACTCCGTCTTCGCAAAATAAGTGTTGTTGTTCTTTTACACCGTTGTTGAAAACGTATCTCATGGTGGTTGTTAAGGGGGGGGGGGGGTGCAAGCCACCCACTGCCCCCACGCGAGTTACGCTACTGCCGGAGATTATTGCTCCAGACTTCCTGTATCGCGGATATAATTTCCGTATCTCTAGATTGTCACCCGGTCACAAATGATAGCTCAACGAAGTGGTTTATTATGTGTAAATTTATATCAGCCAAACACTCTAAATGCATGTTTCTACATGTGGAGGGGAAAACCAGAAGACCCCGAGAAAAATCCACGCGACGATAGGGAAGGACTTGCAAACTCCAAATGTACAGGCGACAGGGTCGGGATCGAACCCACACACTCTTGTATACCAGTCGAGGTAGTTAACACCTCGCCACCGCAGCACCACCATCACCAATGTCTCATTTGCATGATTCATATACCGAACATTACCCTTGTAGTTAGTTCCAACGCCAACACCGATTCCTAAACACCAGAGATCGTCGCTCCAAGTTTCCTGTATCGAGGACAGAATTTCCATACCCATAGATTAGCTGTAAGGACTACTGTATGTATTTTGAACTTCTTTCACACCGTACGCAGCCAACTGTGCTAATCGGACCCAAGTGGACACAATGGCAACTCTGTCACAACATTTGGCCACTTGCATTGGAGGAAATTAACATATACAAACGTACCCCGGCATTCAGTCACACAAGCCAATTACTTATACCCAAATAATATACATATATATTTTTAAATTATATTTCCTTTTCCAAATGTTGTTCCATGGGTAGGAAGTATTTGTAATATTGGTCCTTGAGCCAATTGGCCCAATGTTTGATCGGTACCACCCAGAGTGGCATAAGCGAAAGATTATATTCCTGGACCATTTTACCTCCAGATCACAAAGATGTAGGATAGCAATGTCACTGTGTCGATGTAGTGTAATAGCGCCGGCTGGTGCCCAGCAGCGGAAACTGCGGTGGACAAACAGTACACACATCAGTCTATAATTTTAATGGTAGGTTTATTTGAACAGTGAGAGACAGAATAACAACAACAAAATCCAGAAAAACGCATGTCAAAAATTGTATAAATTGATTTGCATTTTAATGAGGAAAATAAGTATTTTACCCCCTCTCAATCAGAAAGATTTCTGGCTCCCAGGTGTCTTTTATACAGGTAACGAGCTGAGATTAGGAGCACACTCTTAAAGGGAGTGCTCCTCATCTCAGCTTGTTACCTGCATACAAGGCACCTGTCCACAGAAGCAATCAATCAATCAATCAGATTCCAAACTCTCCACCATGGCCAAGACCAAAGAGCTCTCCAAGGATGTCAGGGACAAGATTGTAGACCTACACAAGGCTGGAATGGGCTACAAGACCATTGCCAAGCAGGTTGGTGAGAAGGTGACAACAGTTGGTGCGCTTATTCACAAATGGAAGAAACACAAAACAACTGTCAATCTCCCTCGGCCTGGGGCTCCATGCAAGATCTCACCTCGTGGAGTTGCAATGATCATGATAACGGTGAAGAATCAGCCCAGAACTACACGGGAGGATCTTGTCAATGATCTCAAGGCAGCTGGGACCATAGTCACCAAGAAAACAATTGGTAACACACTACGCCGTGAAGGACTGAAATCCTGCAGCGCCCACAAGGTCCCCCTGCTCAAGAAAGCACATATACATGCCCGCCTGAGGTTTGCCAATGAACATCTGAATAATTCAGAGGACAACTGGGTGAAAGTGTTGTGGTCAGATGAGACCAAAATGGAGCTTTTTGGCATCGACTCAACTCGCCGTGTTTGGAGGAGGAGGAATGCTGCCTATGGCCCCAAAAACACCATCCCCACCGTCAAACATGGAGGTGGAAACATTATGATTTGGGGGTGTTTTTCTGCTAAGGGGACAGGACATCTTCACCGCATTAAAGGAACGATGGACGGGGCCATGTATCGTCAAATCTTGGGTGAGAACCTCCTTCCCTCAGCCAGGGCATTGAAAATGGGTCGTGGATGGGTATTCCAGCATGACAATGACCCAAAACACACGGCCAAGGCAACAAAGGAGTGGCTCAAGAAGAAGCACATTAAGGCCCTGGAGTGGCCTAGCCAGTCTCCAGACCTTAATCCCATAGAAAGTCTGTGGAGGGAGCTGAAGGTTCGAGTTGCCAAACGTCAGCCTCGAAACCTTAATGACTTGGAGAAGATCTGGAAAGAGGAGTGGGACAAAATCCCTCCTGAGATGTGTGCAAACCTGGTGGCCAACTACAAGAAACGTCTGACCTCTGTGATTGCCAACAAGGGTTTTGCCACCAAGTACTAAGTCATGTTTTGCAGAGGGGTCAAATGCTTATTTCCATCATTATAATGCAAATCGATTTATAACATTTTTAACATGCGTTTTTCTGGATTTTGTTATTGTTATTGTCTCTCACTGTTCAAATAAACCTACCATTAAAATTATAGACTGATCATTTCTTTGTCAGTGGGTAAACGTACAAAATCAGCAGGGGATCAAATACTTTTTTCCCTCACTGTACACGGTATGTCGGCAGGGTGGAGGAACTGGGGCAAGGGTCATGGAAGACCCCATCTGGACGCTCCTGGAACCTGCTAGTGGGTTCGAAAAGAGGCGCAGCCAGGACTGAGCATAAAAGGAGCTGAGAGTGGGAGCTCAGGGCTGCCGGTTTGGGGAGTGGACTCGTCTCGTTGTCGCCCTTCCGCCTTCGTCGCTGACGTCTTCGCGAGATATTGCGCTGTCTCGGTCAGCGCCATCAGTGTTACACGATCAGGGTTGTTAGGCTAGGTGAGACAACCAAGGAGAGTGAACCTGTGAAGTGTGAAGGTGTTGAATAAAGCAGGTGCCTCCTGGAAACCCTTGTCTCCGAATCGCTGACACTGCAAATGTATGTTGAACTTCTTTCGCACGGTACGTAGCCAACCGTGCTAAGTGGAGATGCGGGAGGACAATAAACTAAACACAAAAGGCAGCTCAAACGACATGAGTTTTCAATCTGGATGATGATTCGAAAGTGCATATCTCCAGTGGTTTCCTAATGTCGGAAGAGCGTTCCAGACGGCCGCAGAAGCACATCTGAAAGTGCAGGATGCTGTGACTGTCTTTACTCGATGGTTAGCCAAAGCCGCTGCGAGGATGACTAGAGTTTGCGTGATGGTTTATGCTTCTTGAAGAGATCAGCGAAGTGTTGTGGTTTATTTCTAGCAAGCATTTTGGATGTAATGGGTGCGACCTTATTAACATATTCGTTCATCAACCAGAAGAACACGAGGAATGTCACACTGCAAGACGCCTCTGCAGTGAAAAACGGTGATAAGGTGTGAAAAGATGGTAAAACAGACCATCTTCTAGCCATGTATTCAGAGGGTCTCAGCTCCTGGCGAAGGACAGAAAGCTACGCGCCAGTATTTGGCCCCTCTGAAACGTGGAGCCACTTCAACAAATCTTTAATCACCTCCGGCCAGGATTTCCCACTCTGCAGAGGCGTCTTGCAGTGATACTTATTAATCGTAGATATAATTTGCTACAGATGGTAGCAGTGGCACTCATCACTGTGTGACCACGGCAACCCAGGCTTTCATAAGCGGGAAGATGGCTATTACGATTCGGTAACTGTTCATATGCCAATTTAAAAAATGGATTTTTTTTAATTAGTATCAGGCCCCATGGTGTGAAGTGCAGTCTTCAACTCGTATCTATCTGGTTTCTCTATTTATCTACTATCATGAAGAGCCATTGCCCCAAACGTTGCCTATCGTATATATATTTTTGTTTGCTAGTAAGTGGGTAGAGAATGGTTTTAATGGTCTTTGGCAAATACGTATTACTGTGACATGTGGTGTTACAATGAGACACAGACACACACACGGTAATTAAGGCAAAACAAAAACATCCGTTTATTTGCCAATTAATAGATCAGTAGCAGCGTGCATTTCCCAAACGTGAATCTACAAAAATATATATACGTCAATCCGGAATCTGTCACAAACATGCTGACGCACATTACAAAAATCAACAGAAAACACTCTCAATAAATATAACCGGCTCTAAATTAATCGATTAAAACTGTATTTTTGTTACTTTAACCATTAATACAACCCAATTTCTTACACGACCCCTCACAACACCAACGCAAGTGTATTCATTTTTTAATAAATATTTAGGTGGAAACAGAGGGTATGAAATTCCAAGAGCAAATCTGCTAGTGGCGTTAAGTTTATAAAGTGTTAGCCCTGCAACAGCTTGCCTGCTCACACCACTGCTGGCAGAAAGGGCATCCATTTGTATATTTATGGCCACAAATGTTACCCTTATAACGTTTGTAAAGTAAGCCGTGCTGAAGTAAAGGTTAGTGACGCCTTACGCAATGTATGTTAAGTACGGTGACCTTCTTTCGCACCGTATGTAGCCAACCGTGCTAATCGGAGTAACAGCCTTACAAACCCACCCACTGCGTATGATTAATATATATTTGCACGTGTATTATACCGAATCAAATAAGCTAAGCCTTATTTGACTAAAGTTGGATAAGAGGCGACATTAAATTGTAAACTGGTCGCCGTAACAGTGGTGTATAATCTTTAGTGTTATTTAATATAGTGCGTTCTCTTAAGATTTTTTTAGTTATGTAACTGTACATTAAGCAGAATTGGCAGACAATGCACGAGCCAAACTAAGGCAGCCTTTTTTTTTAAAGGAGGGTTCTGTGTCGATTGACACGAGGGTTCTTTATCAGCCGAGACAAGAGTTCTGTATCGGATGAGACGAAGGTTTTGTATCGGATGATATAGGTGCTATATACCGTACGGGTAAATCACTCTGTTTTCATAAATTGGATTCTCGGCTACATAAATCTAAGGGCTAATTCTTTTTTGGTAAACCTAACCTGTCCAATCACTATAGCTCATTTAACTTCAGATATAGATTTTTTTTCCAACCAATTACATCCCAATCGCGCTGTCGACAGTTGAGGTATGTGGCAAACACCCGCCCCCCCCCCCCCCCATTCTGGCGACTCTTACAGGCGGCAAAATCTTCGTGTCATCACCTAAGGCAGTGTTCTTCATTGCAAAGCACGCGGGACACTGGCTGCCTCAGCCGGCCTCTAGTGCAGCCCCTGACGTGCGCCCACACCTCCCCCACCCCCCCCCCCCCCCCCGACAAATACACAAATTTGAAAACACCCCTTACAGGTGCTGTGGTGGCCCTCAGACTTATCTCTGGGCCCACCCCCGCTCCGAAAATTAGTGAAGAACACTGCCCCTAAGGGAATGGGCCCCGAAAGTTGACACTACCAAGCCACTTCAAAAGGCGTCACATCGCGCAGAAGCCTCTCTTATTCACTAGTCGGCGCACCTTTACGATCTGTAAACAGCGCATGACCGTGTGTCACTCTTCCCATATATTTGCACATTTCAGCCCTCAATTATCAGCTGGAATGAATTAAGTGAAAAAGCTGTGTGCACGCGTACGGTAAAGGAGCAGCCGTAGAATTGCTTTGCTCACGCCACTGCTGGCGGATGGGCTTCCACGAGAGGGCTAGAGCCCCCCCCCCCCCCCCAGTGGGTAATTGGCCTACTCTTCCATGCTACATTTGCATGACAGTTTATTTTTGTGGAATAATTAGTCGAGAGCCCCAGTCTTGCTCTGCACAAACGTAGGCTTAATCTCAAACCAAGGAACTTAGCGGTGCTCGCTCAGTGCACTGAGATGGCCAATATAAGCCCTGTGAACCATCCAGCCAGCTCGCTAAGATGGGATTACGAGTTGCTACTACTGGCGCCGCGTAATAGATTGTGAGGACTGAACTCTCTGTGCCAGTAACGCAAAAATTCAGCAAGCTGTACCACTACCACCTGGCAGCGGTTAAATCGATTATCGCTTTAAAATGCAGCAGCTAAGTCGTTTGCCTGTTTTTTTTTTAAGAGATGCACGAAGACATTAACAATCACGGCTAATTGGGGCAAAGATTTGGGACAATTTTGGTACCAGCAAAACCTAGTGTGGCACAGCCTTTACCACGAAATAGGCATTACAAAACATTTGCGACTTTTGTCCACCTGAATATGAAAAAACATTTTCCCCGTGCCACTTTAGAGCAGCCAGGAAAATCGGATGGTAGCCAGTTGGGTTAGAGGGCACTCGACGGTACTCGTAGGGAATTCTGGGATAGCTGTTCAAGAGGGTGGCAGCAGTAGGGAATTCAAGGACTGCTACAGCGTAGGCTTTTGCAGTTGTGCTGTACAGCTCTCCGGAGCGATTTTGGGCCGCAACATCGTACGTTGTCTGGCACGACGTCCGACGTTCCCCTCCACGTGCTACGATCTTCCTCGGGAACCGAATTCAGCTAATTGCTTCGAGCTTCGTCGGGAAGATCCCTTCCGTTTAGGAACCGAATCGAGTTCCTGCAGAAGCTCCCAGCACATGGAGTGAACCGTTGGACGTTCCGCTGAACAACGGCGCGGGTGCAAACCCGAAAACGCATCGGAGAGCTATCGCTCTGGAGCTGCTGCAAAGCAGGGGAGCAGCAGTGCTGGTGAGGGAAAAGTAGGCCCGGTATAAAAAAACGGAGCACTGTTTCAGTTTCAGAAGGCCCGCGACCGCTGCTCGGTGCAATATTACCGCGCGACTGAAATCGTTAATAACCACAGCGCGACGGCTGCCATGATAAGGAATCGCGAAAGACCCTGTGATGTCGCTACTCGCACGTGCGCAGACCAGCGCACGCCAGTGTCATTTGAAACATTACCATCCAACGTACAAAAGGAAGTACACGCTGTTGTCCCTGACGTCCAGTTATTGCAAAAGATGACTGATGTTAAGGGCATTCCGCTTGCCTAATCAAAAAGACGATTACTTAAAATGAGGGATGTAACTGTAAAAAAATGGAAAATTTATAACCCACATGGAGATATTTATAATGGAAACCCATGCTGGCTTCTTTGGAACACTTTACAATCCACTTCCGATCGTTTTTATTGTATCCTCTCCCCACGATGAACGTATTCATCCACTCACTCAATCCGCTCAACTACTCTCTGAACAATGATATTCGAGTGGGTTATCAAGTCTTTCCAGGACCATCCGACAAATGATAGTGGACAGCACGGAATGGACAAAAGTGTTTCCAAAGACTCAAAAAGACAAATGCTCAGATTTCCGGCTAAGATTAGGCGATGGTAGTGGTAGGCGTGTTTGTGAGTACAACGGTTGGGGAAGCCTCGTGTCTACCATCAGAAATATTTACAAATTTTAACCCCTCGAAGGCTTGGGCTGGGCTTTCTTTTTTTATGTATGTGTGTGTGCAGTCATTGGGGACTGGCTTGAGTCCGACTCGTTAACGCTCGAGGAACGTGCTGTAATAATGGGTGGCTGAAACCCAGATTTGAACTCGCAATGTCAGTGGTGGTCCACTCAATGGCTCTGACATGGCCATTTTTGTATTGTTGGTTGTTCTAAAGTTCTTGCCCCATGCCCCTACTTGACATCTGTGAAAAAGGGCTTCATAGCTCATCGAATTCCTCAAGTATCAATATTCTGATTATGATGAATCCCGTTAGAAACAAGACACACACACCCAGGATCTCAATGGTGCCAGCTCAATAGGGTGTTGTGTTGTAACAATTCACCCCCACCTCCCAATGTAAATTCCGCTAAGTGTCACAATTCAGGATCACAAATTCAACCTGACAATCATTTTTTTTTCTTTTAACACTGTGGTGCATTGCATCACCCCTAGTGGTTGCAGGGGGTCATGCGAACCCATTACATACAACGCATAAGCACTCAAGTAAAATCGATTCTTAAGCACACGATTCTACGTATGTTCTGTATCGCGAGCTTAATAATCTAAATGTGACCGTTACGGACCAAAATCACTCACCCCTTGAGAGAGACGCATCCCAGGATCTCTCAGCATTGCCGGCTCAGTGACCCCCTCCCCCCTGCCCCGACAAAGCCATTATGGACCAACTGAGCCACCCGCGCAGCCACCTGACAGCTTTTTCACGGTTCACGTTTAATCAGAAGCGTGAAAGCAAAGTTAAAAGTAAAGGCGACCCTCGGCTGCACGAGCGGACACGTTGGGTCGACAACAGTCCGTCAAATTTCTATTCTCTCCCTGCCTGTACTTGACCCCATAACTTGACCGCACGCCCTTATTTGGGCACGAGCCCCCGGGGTTGTGGGTAAAGCTGCGAGGGGGGAGGATGGCCGCTCGGAGACGGAGATTTCTTCGCCGTTTTGGGCCTAAAAAAAAAAAACAAAAGTGAAGAAAAATGTAAGAAAAAACGATTACAGCCGTAAGAGATGATGAACGCCTCGTTGCGCGCGCGTGAGCGAGCGACTGATAGCCAGGTCGTAGTTTGCAGTAAAAAACGGAGAAGTAGCTGTCGTTGATGATGAGAGGCGTGCGCGTGCTTTGTTAAGTGATTCGTTGACGCGGCGTTTTGAACTGTAATTTGGACGGTTGATCGGTTTTAGTTGCACGATTGACCAGAAGTAGCAAACGTTCGCCGAAATAAGACTAGAATACGACGAATGAGAGCGAGGTTTCTGTATCGGATGAAGTGAGGTTCAATAGGGGATGAGATAAGGCGTCTCTAGCTGATGACATGGGGGTTCTGTATCAGATCGGTCTTTGTAGCAGCTTGTGCATAGCATTTATTATGCATTTATCTTATACAGGGTTTTCAAATCCATCTCATGCATCACAATCAGAGCATCATATCCATCTCATGCAGGGCATCTCAGAGCATTATATCCATCTCATTCAGGGTGTCTGAAATAGAGCACCAATCCATCTCATCATGCAGGGCGTCTCAATCCGAGCGTCACATCTTTCCCACGCAGGGCGTCTCAATAAGAGCCTCACATCTCTCTCATAATGCAGGGTGTCCCAATCAGATCCTCGCATCATTCTCACACAGGACGTCCAATTCATCTCATGCTGGGCACGCCGGGCCCGGTGCCTCACCTCGCCCGGTCCCTCCTGCGCAAGGAAGCGCTGGCGCTGGTGCCCGTGGCTGCACCGGCGAGGTCGGCGAGGCCGTATGAGGCGTCGGCGTCCACGTGGATGTCGGCCTCCTGCAGCAGCGCGGCGTCCAGCGCGGCTTGCACGCTTGCCGCCACCGCCGGGCCCTCGTAGTCGCGCGTCGTGCGGTGGGGGGGGTCCAGCTCCAGCGACGCCACGTTCACCGCCTGCGGCGGGCAACATCAGCGCAACGAGGGATCGCGGCACTCGGGGGTAGCGGGGACGGGCGGGGGTTGGTGACACGGCCGAGCGAAAGCGCTTTCACGGTTATTTGTTGTAGACGTTAGCGCAGGGGGTCGCAAACCGCGTAACAAGAGACATTTTTTTTAATATTCGGTAACAACAAAAACTTGATATTTTAAGACCCGCAATGCAAGCGAATAAGAGACGGTGGCCCTAAATAAATAACGTGATGAAGCAGTCTTTTAAAGAGCTCAACGGCCACCCTGATTTATGCCGTGTAAAGCACTACTACGCGCCGTCTCTGCTGAGGATGTTAAAGATCTCGTTACAATTTTCGCTACAAGAGTGTGGGCCGTGTATGGTGGCATCACGGTCCACATTTTGCCTAACTTTACCGATAACGATATTGTCAGACTAATGTCCACTTGCAGGACAGTGCTGATTATTTAGCACTGCTGGCTGCTGTGCTGCCAGCTCTATGTCAGCCGGCCTACACGTTACACACAGACAACCAAACAAAGACAAATATCCCCTGTATAGCCTTAACAGATTGTAGGGGCAAGTGCTGTTAGTGAGCACCTATTAAGGGTGGCACGGCACATGAGGGGGTGGGGTGGCCAGCACCACACCAGGCCGCATTTGTCTACATAGTGGGGATGTTTACACACCACACCAGGTACTCATTTGAGGTCGGGTTGACCTAGAGGTGGCCCAAAACCAGTTCAGATCATTTTCACTGGTGTTGGCCGTGAGCGGGAATCGAACTCGATTAGCCGGGTTCGCAGTACAGTGCACTAATTGCTGCGCCACCACTCCCCCGCAAACAAAACCACACCACTCACGAAGCCTCAACAAAGATCCCCCATGCAGCCTCAGACTGTTCGAGCAAGTGCTGATAGCAAGCATCAATTAAGCCAAGCACTGTCGCCCAGAGGCTCCCCAGTGCTGACGTTGACACACACAACTGTATCAGGCACTCATTTAAGGCCAAATCGACCCAGAAGAGGTGCAGGACTGGTTCAGATAATCACCACTGATGTTGGCCATGACTGGAAATCAAACTCTGGCAGCAGGGTTCGTAGTGCAGTGCACGAAACCACTACGCTACCGCTCCCCGCACAGACACATCAGACACATACACACGGTTGCCATAGATACCCGATAACGAGGGTTTGGAACGACGACTGATGAGTCCAGGGCATGCTGGGAAATGGGTCTCTTATATCCGACGGCTGACGCAGGCCGCTGCATCATCTGCTGCTCCCTGTACGCACATCATCACCATCACCACCATCAACACCACCATCACCACTATTACCACATTTCCGTCAACATCACCACCACCATTACCACTATTATCACATTACCATCAACACCACCACCATCATCACTATTAGCATATCGCCGTCAATATCACCACCATCACCATTGCTATAGCCACTACCATTAGCTCCACCGTAGCAACTACCACCACATTGCCATCATTGTGTCTGTGTGTAGCTGCATGTGTTTGTGTAGGCCATAGGAGGACCGTGCATGCAAGTGTCTGCCATACGCGTATAAACAAAGACAAACGTGTGTCTATGTGCATGCATGTGTGTATGTGTGGCGCAGTGGTTAGCATGCTGCACTACAAACCAGGCAACCCGAGTTCAATTCTCGCTCACGGTCACCAACAACAGTGACGATTATCTAAACAGGTTCTGGGTCTCCCCTTAGGTCCACTCCGTCTCAAATGAGTCCTGGGTGCAATGTGTAAACATCGCCACTGCGGAGACAAAGGCGTGTGTGGTACTGGCCATCCACCCTCACGTGCCGGCACGCGAGGGTGCTCGCTAACAGCACTTGCCTCTACATTATGTTAAGGCTATATGGGGAATCTTTGTCTTTGTGTGCGTGGCTTCCTGTGCGCGTGTCTCACCCCTGCGAGCGAATCAGCGGCTGCAGTTTCCACTGCTCTTCATCCTCATCGAAGAAAACCCTCTTCATCAGCTTCGTCTTCTCCTCGGGGGGGATGAAGTTCTCGATGATGAGACACCTGAGGCACGGCAGGAAACTCGGTCACATAACGATTCGCAGAGGCAACATCTGTGTCACGCAGCAAAAAGAGCCTGGGCTCAATTCCTGACTCGGGCTACTAATCAAAAGTTCGGAAGTTTATTCTCCAAGTAAAGCCCATTCAGCTAAGAAGCTCTTTGCAAGTCTGCCATAGTGGTAAGATGTTAACTACCCTGTCTGGAATGCAGGAGGTTGTAGTTTCGACCCCGACCGTGACTCCTGTATAGTTGAAATTTGCATGTTCTCCCCGTGGTCACGTGGATTTTTCTCCGGGTCCTCCAGTTTTATCCTCCATATTTAGAATCAACATGTGTTTTCAGTATTTGGCTGCTAGTTTCCCCTTTTTATAGCTTTAAAACACACACACAATGTAATTGGTGTTGGCCAAAACTTCCCAATGCTGAAAGGTTACCTGCAATTTGGATCGCACACACTGCAACATGCCCTGGTCCCCCCCCCCACTGCGAAAATTTGGTAGGACCCTCGTGAACAAGTCTGGAGACTCAAGTGAGGCTTTCTTTGGTAAACAAGCAAAATGTTAATTATCATAAAACAAATACCCCTCCTCGAACGATTGAATTGATTCCCCTTCTCTCCTCTTACTACAATTGTAATGAATATATTTCGTATATGCACATAGTATACCCTGCCAGGAGGGGGCGATGCTGCCATCTGTTTTGTTCACAATAAAGTCAAGTAAAATAATCAGCCCTCCCAATCTACCGTCACCGTCCACAATCATGCGATGCAACAATCCATTCGGCAGCTGCATACGGACTTTTTTCATGGTGGATGTCCTCTTGAACGTATTTAATTCCTTGGCTGCCACTGTTATTATTTTTGACCATCATCTCACGAATATAGTTTTAAAGGAATATTAAAGTGATCTCCTGCTCATATGAGCATCGAGCGGTGAAAATTCCACACTCTGATGGCAGGGGCGAGTCTATCCATAGAACAACCAATATTGACTTCCCCACAAAGTGGTGTTAATTTTATCATCGCTGGAGGGACCCTGGAGGGATAATGGCTCTACTGCCGAGACAGTAATAAAACGTACGGATATGAACATTGAACTCTGAAAACAGGGAAGGGAAGCAGATGTTGCAGCACAGACACATTGATGGTGAGATGGATCTCATGGATCACACGAATGGATCACAAGAATGGATCACGTGGGATCTCGCCATGGTGGCAAGATGTTAACTACCTTGCCTGGTATGCAGGAGGTGGTGGGATCGATCCCGACCCTGACGCCTGTATATGTGGAATTTGCGTGTCTCTCTCTCCATGGTCGTGTGGATTTTTCTCCGGATCCTCCAGTTTTTCCCTCCACATTAAGAAACATGCATGTAGATTTTCTGGCTGCTATACATACCCACATGATAAGCTATAATGTGGCCAAGTCGCTTCTGAAAAAGTGCAATATAGCTCAGTGGGCCTTACCTGGTAAAATGAAAAATAGTTCAAAATAGTTTAATAGGTGAAGAGATGATAACGATGATGAGACCCACTTGAGCTTAAGTTCCCGCGTGAACTCGTTCTGAGACTGCTCTTGCTCCTGCCGCTCCTTGCTGTGCTCATCCTGCAGGTCGGTGATCTCCGACTTAATGGCCTGCAACTTCGCAAACAGCTGGGAAGAGAAGCGGGGGGGGGGGGGGTGGCAATGATATTGACGATCCCCAACAAGTGCGAGGCCTGCGTGACGGCAGCGTTTGGAGTGGCAGAGTTAACCATGGTGTCCTGAGGAGCTCTAATTCAAGGTGAAACCTTCACTTACTCGCTTAGGCTATACTGCACAGATGATCATGCGTACAGCAAGAATCACGTTCAGATTTGTCACGTGAAATGGTAGGGGTATCCATTCCTATGCTGATTAATTCTAATCAAGGTGAAGCTTGTATGAGTTGTTGCATTTAAACTGCGTCGATGATTGCAAACACAGGCGCAGCCTGTGCAGATTTTTTTTACGTCAAGTAGCACTGCTATTCACCCTCTGCATGATGAACTCTAATCTTCACAGGGTTGTTATGTCTATAATATGAACATTTAAATTTCGATTGAAAACGAATTTCTTTACAACAGTTTTTCCTGTTGCTCGTTGTCCTTGCCCCGCACCTCCGATTACTACAGTCGGCTACGTACGGTGCATATGAATTTTAACATAGTCATACCTCAGTATACGACCGCTTTGGAATACGTCGAATTTGGTATACGTCGTGTTTTGACGAGAAAAAAACTGTCATGGGATACGACGTCTTGCTTGTGATACGAGGCGCTTGCTAGAACTTGTATGGGTCGGGATGGGTCACCGCGTACCCGCGTAGACCCCGTTCACGACTGAAACAAAGCGCCGCTCCTCAGTCTGCCTGTAGATCTCGTTCAGTGCACAACCCTTGCTATAACTGTGAATTTTCACATGCATTTGTTTTAATGTATGTATGCATTTTTAGTAATAAGTAGTGTCTAAATTATGTTATACAACCCCCATTAATGTATACTATGCCATATAAAATATAATTTCTTATACTCTGGAACGGATTATTTCCTTTCCCTTTATTTCTTATGGGAAAGATTCGTTTGGTATATTCGTCATTTTCGGTATAAGTCCTACCTTCTGGAATGAATTAACGACGTATACCGAGGAACCACTGTACCTATATACATACATATGGCACAGGTGATCGTAAATAAAGGTAGAACGTGTACCGATTTGTCTCGTCAAGTGGCAGGGCCCATGCTGTGCCGATAAACTCTAATCAAGGTGAACCCTGTACAGAATTGTGATGGTGACAACCTTTTTTAACTTCTTGGTCTTCATCTCGACCTCTTGCTGCAGCGTGGTAAACGTCTCCCGGAGCTCCAGCGTCTCCTCGTCACGCGCCTCCATCTTCTGCTGGATTTCCCGCTCGCGCCGAGACTGAGCGGCACAAGGTAGCACAGCCACACAGCCGCCGTCACAACACGCGCCGTGGTGACGTCACTGCCGCGTGTAAAGCAACACATGCTGCAACACAGCAGTATGCTGTAACCGTGTAACGTAACAAAGCAGCTGTGAACCTGTATGGCAGTGCAACGACGCTGTCACACTAAAATAAATGTTACTTGCTTAGCAATTTAACACAATTGTCACGTGGCTATTTCCTCTGATCCTCCGCCTCGTATTACGATGGAGTGTCACAATTCCACGGTCATGTTTTTGATTCAAGAATTTATTTCTGAACAATGTCGTGAATCCTGCAGCCACTTCTGGCTGCAGGATTCACGCGAACAATTTACGCGGCACAATAGGAATGAAAAAATTATATCAAAATGATCGTCACATCCACAAAATGTGGATGTATGAGTGTACGAAATTAGTATGCTTTGGCAGTGGTTTCATCATCATTGACGCCATCTGTATGTGGACAGGACACGCAGTTTTCCAGGGCTGGTCTGGTTGGAGCACAGCTCTTGCTCAGCATCATCACCACAGGTTGCCTGTGAGTTCAAATTATTATAAACTAAAACTAAACTATATTTATATTACCAGGTAAGACCCACTGAGCTATATACAGTGAGGGAAAAAACTATTTGATCCCCTGCTGATTTTGTACGTTTGCCCACTGACAAAGAAATGATCAGTCTATAATTTTAATGGTAGGTTTATTTGAACAGTGAGAGGCAGAATAACAACAAAAAAATCCAGAAAAACGCATGTCAAAAATGTTATAAATTGATTTGCATTTTAGTGAGGGAAATAAGTATTTGACCCCTCTGCAAAACATGACTTAGTACTTGGTGGCAAAACCCTTGTTGGAAATCACAGAGGTCAGACGTTTCTTGTAGTTGGCCACCAGGTTTGTACACATCTCAGGAGGGATTTTGTCCCACTCCTCTTTGCAGATCTTCTCCAAGTCATTAAGGTTTTGAGGCTGACGTTTGGCAACTCGAACCTTCAGCTCCCTCCACAGATTTTCTATGGGATTAAGGTCTGTAGACTGGCTAGGCCACTCCAGGACCATAATGTGCTTCTTCTTGAGCCACTCCTTTGTTGCCTTGGCCGTGTGTTTTGGGTCATTGTCATGCTGGAATACCCATCAATGACCCATTTTCAATGCCTTGGCTGAGGGAAGGAGGTTCTCACCCAAGATTTGACGGTACATGGCCCCGTCCATCGTCCATTTGATGCGGTGAAGTTGTCCTGTCCCCTTAGCAGAAAAACACCCCCAAAGCATAATGTTTCCACCTCCATGTTTGACGGTGGGGATGGTGTTCTTGTGGTCATAGGCAGCATTCCTCCTCCTCCAAACATGGCGAGTTGAGTTGATGCCAAAGAGCTCCATTTTGGTCTCACCTGACCACAACACTTTCACCCAGTTGTCCTCTGAATCATTCAGATGTTCATTGGCAAACTTCAGACGGGCATGTATATGTGCTGTCTTGAACAGGGGGACCTTGCGGGCGCTGCAGGATTTCAGTCCTTCACGGCGTAGTGTGTTACCAATTGTTTTGTTGGTGACTATGGTCCCAGCTACCTTGAGATCATTGACAAGATCCTCCTGTGTAGTTCTGGGCTGATTCCTCACCGTTCTCATGATCATTGCAACTCCACGAGATGAGATCTAGCATGGAGCCCCAGGCCGAGGGAGATTGACAGTTCTTTTGTGTTTCTTCCATTTGCGAATAATCGCACCAACTGTTGTCACCTTCTCACCAAGCTGCTTGCCAATGGTCTTGTAGCCCATTCCAGCCTTGTGTAGGTCTACAATCTTGTCCCTGACATCCTTGGAGAGCTCTTTGGTCTTGGCCATGGTGGGGAGTTTGGAATCTGATTGAATAATTGCTTCTGTGGACACGTGTCTTTTACACAGGTAACAAGCTGAGATTAGAAGCACTCCCTTCAAGAGTGTGCTCCTAATCTCAGCTCGTTACCTATATAAAAGACACCTGGGAGCTAAAAATATTTCTGATTGAGAGGGGGTCAAATACTTATTTCCCTCATTAAAATGCAAATCGATTTATAACATTTTTGACATGCGTTTTTCTGGATTTTTTTGTTATTCTGTCTCTCACTGTTCAAATAAACCTACCATTAAAATTATAGACTGATCATTTCTTTGTTAGTGGGCAAACGTACAAAATCAGCAGGGGATCAAATACTTTTTTCCCTCACTATATCTCTTTTCAGGAAGCGACCTGGCTACAAATGAGAGCTCAACAAAGTGGTTTGTCACGCGGAAATTTATAGTGGCCAAATACTCTAAACGTGGAGAGATAAATCGGAAGACCCGGAGAAAAATCCCCGTGACCACAGGGAGATTATACAAACTCCAAATATACAGCAGGCGACAGGGTCGGATCGAACCCACGACTTCCTGCATTGCATACCAGGCGAGGGAGTTAATATCTCGCCACCACGTCACCCCTGCATGACCCATCATCACCCCGAGACTGGGAAACCCAAGGTGGGCTTTGTTGCCTCCTCAAACTGGAGCGATGAACTGCCACTGGACACGAGCGCAGCACCCACCTGCTCAGCTATCTCCTGCCTGCGCTGTTCCAAAACCTTCTGCTGCTCATTTGTCCGGTCCACAATGTTCTTCCCGCCGACCAGCAGCTTACTCTCCATCGCCTGTGCCCACACACACACACACACAGAGATCCCTCGTTTAACCATAGAGGCCATAACGCACATCAGCTTATACACAGATTCTTACACAAACGGGCACTCACATACACACAGAGACATAACCAGACACACGTCAGACACGTGTGCATCATGTGACCAACACCATTATGAAGCCACTCCCTTGAGAGATTTTGAGACAGACAGCCAAACCCAGGGCTTGAACCCAGAACTCCCAGCAGTGCCGGCCCAGTGCTCCGACAACCATCATCACTTAATATTTATAAACGTACTACTCATTCAGTATATCCAAAGGCGTCCTGTGGCAGGGCACAGCCCCCGGTGGCAGGTGTCCCTAAAAGGCGCAAGGTTTACGCAGCACTGACCAGTAAGTATTCGTCTGCCAACAGGGGGCAGTGTTGCTCAGTGGCTTGCCCAATTAAATAATTAACTACCATAAATAAAATAAAATTGTATTTTATTTTATACCTACGTGACTTTACCGAAAGAACCAAAGAGCATAGATTCCTGCAGTCACGAAAGCTTCAAATCAAGATTAATTAACTACCATTCATCTCACACCTACAGCTGAGTGCAGCACTGGGCCGAGGGACAGTGATAGCACCCAGCTGGTGGATATACAATGGCTTGAAGGTAATGATGATGATGATGATGATTACAATGATGATGACATCGACGAAGATGAGGCACCTTGATCTTAGTGGCGAGTGAGTCCCGCGCATCTTGCTGGTGCTTGAGGTCGTCCATCTTGAGCTCGGTGTCGCGGATGAGTCGCTCGCGCTCCCCGGCCAGCAGGCTCTGGTCGTCCAGGATGCTCTGCCTCTCACGCTCCAGCTGCTGGCGGCGCTCCACCAGGCGCTGCTCCTCGTCTTGCTCGCTCACCTTGCACGCGACAGCGAGCAGCGCTCGGGTTAGGCACGGGGGTCAGCGAGAATGGACGCTTGAGTACGCCAAATGCCTGCTTAACGCGCGGCGATAACGCGTTTTCGCTACAATGCGGTTCTTCCACGGTTAAATTTGATTGAAGACGAGCAGAAAAATACATATATTTCAAAACTTGTCTTCTCTTAAAAAACATAACATATACATACACAAATACTCAGCTATTATGAAAGCCCGGCGTTCCGTTTGTCCATTTGTCCGTCAACAAAATTATAAGATCCTGGCAGAAGTCCTGAATCAAAAAGTTATAGAAAGTGGGGGTAAAAATTTGATTTAAAAGGTTTCCAAATGTTATTGACCCCCCCCCCGACCAATTTTTTTTTTATTTTGCAGGCATATATACCTACCCACAACTTACATAAAAAATAAGTAGTATCTAGTGACTCTAAAGTAGTATCTACTGACTCCACAGTACTATATAACGACTATAGTAGTATATATACTTGGTTCTTTCGGTCAAGTCACGTAGAAGGGAAACAATAAAATAATAAAAATATAAAACAATAAAATTCTCACGACGTTTCGACTGCGACACAAGCAATCATCATCAGGTGTGAAAACCACAACAAGAAAATTTGAAAAAAGTGGCGGTTATTTTTAACGTTAGCACCACGGAGAGAGATTTTACAGTTTGTTCAGATGGACGAGTCCATCTATGTTCGGAAAAAGAGGAGGGGGGAGACGAAAAATAATGGATGCGGTCTGAAAGCCACCTTAGGCGTGATCAATCAATTAAAAATATGAAGCACCGCTGTGGAAGTACGGGATTTTCTGCAGGTCAACTCAGGGGGCACGGATAAAATAAAGATACAAGGATGAGAACAAACTTTCACTTTAAATGTTTTTTTTCAAAAGCGCCACCTTGAAACAAACGTCCACCACCTCAAGCGGAAAGCGATAGCAAAACACGCGCACTGCAAGCCACCGGCCTCACCTCCGCCACCTCATCATCATCGTCATCCTCCTCCTCGCCATCATCGGGCCCTTCCCCGGGTCTCTTCCTCCCTCCCCTCCTCTTCTTCTTTCCGCCGCCACCACCCACGCCAACTCCTCCTCCTCCTCCTCCTCCGACGTCCCCCCGCTTCTCGAGCTGCTCCTTGAGTCTCGCGATCTCCTCCTGGAACTCGCGCAGCAGCGCGTCCTTGGGGTCCTCGTTGACGCGTGGGCGGTTGCGAATGTTCTTGGCGCGGTTGGCGTAGCGCAGCGTGGTGAGCGACTCATCGTAGTTGTACGACGCGGGCCCCACGTTGGCCACCATGACGGTGCGCGCGTTGCCGCCGAGCGAGTCCTGCAGCAGGCGCGTGAGCTTCGAGTCGCGGTACGGTACGTGAGTGCTCTTGCCGTCCACCAGCGCCGAGATGACGTTGCCCAACGCCGACAGCGACAGGTTGATCTTGGTCGCCTCCTTGAGCCGCTCGCCCTGCGCCCCTGTCTTCGCCTGCCGTTCGCTGCCGGCCAGGTCGACGAGGTTCAGCTTGCCGACGCGGATGTGGCTCTCGCCGTCGGCGCCCAGCTCGCTGCACTCCACCGTGATGACAAAGATGGCGTGCGAGCGCGAGCTGTGCTCGTTCATGTTGGTGGCGCCCACCGAGCGGTTCTGGTTGCCGATGCCCATCACGTGCTCAATCTCCCGCGCGCTCTTCGTCACGAAGGACGACAGGTCCTTGACGTGGATGCCCGTGTCGGGGCGCTCACGCAGCTCCAGCCGCCGCGACTGGTCGCGGGAGAGTAGGTCGCGGATCTCCTCCTGGTAGATCTCCAGGTAGGAGGCGCGCACCTGTCGGGGGAGCATGGGGAGGTGCCAGTGCGGGTGGGGCTAAGCATCATGCACTCTCAGACTGGTAGGCTGACGCACAGACAGGTTAACAGAGCCACGATGACAGACAAGCTTAGATACAGATTGGTTTGCCCGAAACGTTGGCATAGATAAATCGCTTAACTTTTTTTCACCACCGCCAGGTAAACAATCAAAACCTCCTCAACCACTTTACATCTGTCACCACCACCATCACTACCTCTACCACCCTCCCTTCTCCAAATACTGCCCTCCCTCTCGGCACCGCCATCACCACCCATCCCCCTCCACCACCATTACCGCAACAACCACCACGTTCCCTCTCCCACCACCACCACCACCACCTTTCCTCTCACCACCACCACCGCCACCGCCGTAGTTACTGGCGCCCCCTCTCTCACGTACCAGGTACTGTTGGTTCTGCGAGCGGGAGATGTGCGTGAAGATGTGCTCGAAGGAGTTGGGGATGACGCCGCGGCGCTCTGGGTCGGAGCGCACGCCCTCCATCGTATAGGTCTTGCCGGTGCCCGTCTGTCCGTACGCGAAGATGGTGCCATTGAACCCGCACAGCACCGAGTCGACGAGCGGCCGGAAGCTCTCCTCATAGATGTCCAGCTGCTTGGCATCGCCGCCGTACACCGCGTCGAACGTGAACGTGCGCGCTGGGTCGGCGTTGGCACGCGGGTTGCGGATCGCCACTTGCCCGGCGCGCACGTCGATGGTGATGACGCTCTCATACGATGCCGCCGACTCGCGCGGGTTCATCGGGCGGCACCGCACCACCACGCGCACCGTTTCGGCGCTCTTGGCGCGAGACATGGCCGCCGGGTAGTGTGGAGAGGGAGGAGGGTAGGAGGTGGCAAGGGAGAAGATAGATCACAGTGGCGGTGGTGGTGGTGCTGCTGCTGCTGGTAGAGGAGGGTGGTACTGAGGTGAGAGACAGAAGTTGGTCGAAGTGATGGGAGGTGGTGGTACCGGAGGTGGTAGTGGTGGAAAAGAGAGGTGGCATAAGGT
The DNA here is from genome assembly GCF_048934315.1 of Petromyzon marinus. NCBI lineage: Eukaryota > Metazoa > Chordata > Hyperoartia > Petromyzontiformes > Petromyzontidae > Petromyzon > Petromyzon marinus. Next base: position 9,971,852 of record NC_133709.1, on the reverse strand, counting down.
GGAGAACGGAAGGAGAATGGATGTATTGGGAAAAGGAAGGACAGGGGATGTAGTTGTGGTGAGAGAGGAAATGCAAATGTGGTGGTGGTGGTGGTGGTAGCAGTGGTGGAGAGAAAGTTCACTTGAGGTGAGGTGATGGGAGATTCTCGTGGGCGAGGAAAGGTGGTGGTAGTTGTGGCGTTATGCTGGTGGTTGTGACAGAGTTAAGGGACTGAGGCAGTGGTGGTTGCAAAGACTGAGCAGTAGTGGCGGTAGTGATAAAGGTTCAGGAAAGAGTGGCGGTGGTGGGGTCGGTTGAGGCCACGCTGCTGGTGGCCTGACGACGGCAGGTGAGCAACGACAGTCTGTAAAAGAAAGTACGGCACTTATTAGAAATGATGAGTGAAATAAATCGATCTTCAACTGTACATTAACAATACACGCCTGACATCATCTCCATTGTACATGACTGACATCTCCGAAGCTGACCACACCCAACTGACCATGGGCTGAAGGGATTAAAAATATTTTTTAAAAATTAAGTGCAGAGACACACGGAGGTCTGTTTATGTCTCTACTAATGGGTGCTGTATGAGCAGTTGGTCTCTGCAATACTCAATGCGATACAACTTGAATTTGTACAGCATTTAAATGCAACTGCATTTCAAGATAATGTATAGACAAAGTGGGCATATTTATTTTACAGAGGCAGTCGTAGGAAAGAAAATGTTTTTTTAGGCCTTGGCTTAACCAGGGAATCAAGAGTACTGAGTTCCAGGCAATAAGAGAAGCAGATGATATTGATCGACCTTCCACTGAGTGAATGTTGAGAGGTTTCAAAATAAAGCCTTGGTTGCTGGAACGGAGAGTGCATAGAGGAGAGCAGTGCGTTTAATGTTTCTATGTAAATTCAATATACGCACGATATTAATGGAAAACACGCACATACAAATTCAGAACATATTAAACGACACGTATGCACATTTATCAATCACAAGGCATCACAATACATCTCCTGTGAAAAATATGACTCACCCCGTAAAAGGAACGTGGAATTTCCATCATTGTCTTGGGAGACTCCCAACCCTACTAGGATGCGAGGTGGAATGGAGGCGGCAGTGTTATCCCTCAATGAGTGTGGGTATTCTACAGATTCTACAGTTTCCTTGCACCTGCAGCAAAACGCTGGATTTATTTTAAATAGGAATTGGCCAAACATCTCAAGTATTGTAAATGTTGTGGCTTGGCTCTCCAACACACCCATGTGCTGTACTAGTGACGAATTGGCAAGTTCTGTTTACGTGACAACCCTTACTAGTTGGCTGTCGGGTGGTGGCGGGTTTAACGCCAAATGTATATATTTACGCGATCTAACCCAAAAAACTTCCATTATGGATCTCAGTGTATGTATGTTGAACTTCTTTCGCACCTTACGTAGCCAACCGTTCTAATCAATCAACGCAGGACCCTCGTGAAGTATTCTGGAGATGCTGTGAGGCTCTTCCAGACAAATAAAATATATTTTTTTAATCAGGCGCACCAATTCCACGTTCATGTGTGGACATACACTTTTACTTATTTCGTGAGTACTGTACATTATTTAAGTCTAGTTCAAACACCAACGCACGTATTTAAGTTCAACACCCGTAAGAGGTGGTGGCTCAGAGGTCAAGGCAGTGGACCTTAACGCCAAACAACTACGCCCCCTCTCCGGCGGACTGGACTGCGCTGTATTTGTCGCGATACTCCCGAAGCTATCGCGTGGTTCGCAAACTTAAAACGCGAGACGTATCATTTACACGCACTGTACCTGCCATACGCTAGAAGAAGTCGGGAGCGCCGAGCCGGGGGTGATGAGATGATGGCTTTAGAATGTAGGTAGCCGCCCGTGGTTTAAACGGGAGTTCTTAAGACATATCTGTCAACCCATACGGTTTACCCGTATTCTTGTACCGGGAACTTACGTTTTCAGATCCATACGGCGTACAGCCCGTTTCGATCCGGGCAAAAAAAATTGTGTATTTGTTTGTGTTTGTCCCTTGTGATGGAACTTTGTAGGATGAACGATGGCATTTATAAGGGCACGGGGTGACCAATAAGGTCTGAATTGGTCTGCAATAAGGTATGCACTAATAAGGGGCTGACAGCATGTTCAGGGGTAATAAGTGAACCGATGATCTCAACTCCGATCACGAAATGACAAACACAAAACCCCCATAATATTAAATGTGTTTTTTCTTCATATATTATCCTGGAAAGTGCATTACATTATTACACTGTCGCCATATATAAATCACACATCATACACCCCTGTCGATGGGCGTAGCTGTCAGTGACTTTATGACCGTCAGAATCTCTCGCCCCAAGTCAGCACGCGTGAGTGTCGTGCGTCTCGACTGCGTTGAGTCACCCCCAATGACGCCCTCACATTAGCTAATAACCGTGGATGTTAGCGATTAAAAGCTCATCGAATACGGCGTATGAATCATTAAGGATTCACGCAACCCATCGTCCCCATCGCCATTAAGAGTCAGAATCTTTATTTATCCTTGCGGAATCCGATGAGCTACTAAGCTCGTTTTCCCCAGGCGTCCAGTGAGGGGAGGCCTTCTGGGCTGACGCTTGTGGGCGATGTTCAGAACACACACGCGGCAGAACGAGGCAGGCAATGGAGAGTAGGCTGTCAGTACAGACACGCTTGACAGAAGATAACTGCACCGAGATTCTGTCGTACAGCACGTGGGACGGAGACGGGCGGATGAGTGAAACAGTGGGAGCGAGCGAGCGAGCGAGAGACAGCCCGAGACGAGGTTCCAACTAAAGCAAAACCGATGCTTCAATCGATCCGTAAATCAAGTCACGAATAACATCGCAACATTCATTTACAGTCACGATGCGCTTCATGACAACGACATAGAGATCAACGCTAAATTAGAACGGTGCAATTAATGCGACGCGACTACTCCACTGTACACCTTCAAATAAAGACAAAAAACTTAACCACTAATACATGACTAAAACCAAGCTTAAAACGTCTCTTACGTGCGTTCATTCGAGACTCATTTGCAAACCCAATCGCTTTCGCGTCCTCTCAATTCGATAAGTATCGGCTCGATTGAAACGAAGACCTCCTTTACTTGAACAACGCATTGCGAAAATGACAGCACACCAGCCCCCCCATCTTCTCCTTCCCTTTGTCAATCCACCGCTGAACGGGGGGCTTTGCCCACGCCCTTGGCCGCTCGTGGGTCGGTTAATATTTAACCATACTTCACCGCGTTGGTCACCGCTGTTTTGGTATGCAGAGTGCCGATGGGGGGGGGAGGGTGGTGAGTGCCTAAGACCGGTGCGAGACACTACCGGCCACAGATGTCAGCATGTGGCGCGCGAATGCAATTGAAGGGAGGTGGCTGCGGGGTTCATAGCGCAATGCGCTAACCGCGACGCCACCCCTCAAATGGCAATAAAAATACGTAACAACAATAAGCCGTCAGTAATCATTTGTTCAATAAACCGAACGTTTTTTTTAAGACGAATAAATATTGTCGCTAAGGCTCGCATAGGCCGGGTGCAGGCTTCGCCTCACCTGTAAACGCAGTGCAGCTATCTCCCGTTATATCCGTCGAGAGCCCTTGACAGCGCACGCTTCGTCCCTCTTCGTCGTCTTTTGATACATACGAGCATTAATATCACATTTTGATTCTCGTATTTTTTGTTAATAACAAAACAAATATTTTTTACGAACATCACCAACGTCTCGATAAGACTAGCGGCCCGCCCTGCCCTCGCTCCGCCATGGTAGCTAAATCCATAGAGCGCATACGCTCGACCCGACTCTCCGACCAATGGGCGAGCGGCTTCGCACGACCACGTGCACCCTTGCGACCATTCGAGCGCGGTGTAGGCAAGTCGGCCCTCGCCTATCCGCGGTGGGAATTATAGACGGAACGGGCTTGGTTGCTAAGGCGCGTTACCCGGGCAACGCAAGGCGGCCCTAGTTACGCATTTAGCTTCCCAAAGAAATCATTCAGAACACGACTATGCAACGAACATTATAAATCAATATTATTGTTTTATTAATGCACGGCAGACCTTGACAAACCATCCATCGTGGTGTATTCGCTTGCTTACAGCAGCAAATAGTTTTGACTGGAAAATCCGGATTATAAGACGCACGTCCCTCACGAGGAGTCAGTATCAAAAAAAAAAGTTATCCCATCATGGTCCCAAACAAAAGAGAAACACGCCGGATTATAAGACGCATATAACAGACGAGTAGTCAGTGTCAGTTCAAGTTAGCCCAAAATGGTCCCACACACACAGAGACAAACAAAAAAACGGATTATAAGGCGCATATCCCTCACGAGTAGCCACTATCAATGAGGTTATCCCAACCTGGTCCCGCAGACACACAAACAAACCGGATTATAAGACGCATATCCCTCACGAGTTGCCACTATCAATAAAGTCATCCCAACCTGGTCCCACACACACACAGACAAACCGGATTATAAGGCGCACATCCCTCACGAGTTGCCACTATCAATAAAGTCATCCCAACCTGGTCCCACACACACTCAGATAAACCGGATTATAAGACGCATATCCCTCACGAGTTGCCACTATCAATAAAGTCATCCCAAAGTGGTTCCCCACACACACACAGACAAACCGGATTATAAGACGCATATCCCTCACGAGTTGCCACTATAAATAAAGTCATCCCAACCTGGTTCTACACACACACACAGACAAACCGGATTATAAGACGCATATCCCTCACGAGTTGCCACTATAAATAAAGTCATTCCAAAGTGGTTCCCCACACGCACAGACAAACCGGATTATAAGACGCATATCCCTCACGAGTTTCCACTATCAATAAAGTCATCCCAGCCTGGTCCCACACACACACAGACAAACCGGATTATAAGACGCATATCCCTCACGAGTTTCCACTATCAATAAAGTCATCCCAACCTGGTCCCACACACACGCAAACAAACCGGATTATAAGACGCATATCCCTCACGAGTTTCCACTATCAATAAAGTCATCCCAACCTGGTCCCACACACACGCAAACAAACCGGATTATAAGACGCATATCCCTCACGAGTTTCCACTATCAATAAAGTCATCCCAAAGTGGTTCCCCACACACACAGACAAAACAAAAATCGGATTTTAAGACGCACTCCCCGACTCTTGCCTGAAAATGCAGAGGCAATGTGCGTCTTATAATCCGGAGAAGACTATACACAGCAACAAGGTTTTTTTTTGTATTGTCCAGCTTACCAGACCGTGGCAATTACTGTGTGAGTGATGTTGACCGATACAAAAAATAAATATATACACACACACAGTGAAGAACATGTTTGTGATATTAGGATTTGGGTGTGAAGTGGGCTTCATCCAGCAGTGGATATCAATCACAGTTCACGATTATGGTCATCAAGATTATTCACGGGATTGTTGTAAACGCAAACTGTAAATTTCGATTAAAAGCTTTCGTATACTGCAGGGATTCATCTTATTGGTTCTTTCGGTAAAGTCACGTAGAAGGGAAATAATAAAATAAAATATAAATAAAACATAATAAAATATAAAATTCTCAATTTTATTTTATTATGTTGTTTTTATTTCCCTTCTACGTGACTTTACCGAAAGAACCAATAACATACTGTAAATGTTGTGGGTTTACTCTCCAACACGCCTGTTGTGCTGGACTAGTCACGGTGTTGTATGTTTTATTTACGTGAACAAACCTTACGAATTGGCCGTGTCGGGTGGTGGCGGGTTTAACGACACATTAATCTATTTACGCTATCTAATCCCCCCAAAAAACCTCTACCATGGACTGTCATCCCATTTTATATGCTTACAATATAGAAGATCGCTGCGTTTGATCTTCCACGAGGTTCATGGTCCACCCTAAAACCGCATTCGCTGCACAAACCATGGCAGCAGCAGTAGCAGTAGATGCGGAGGCCTGATGATACAAAAATGTAAAATTCAAATTCTCCAGTAGTAGTGTGGCGATTGTGGTCATCCAGAACTAGAACGTAACAACGTGTAACGACGAAATGCCCCTATCCACAAATACGAAGGAAGACATCACAGCGATGATGATGATGATGCCGCTAACTCCGCTAACTGCTCCTGACGGCGGTTGCCTGCTGGCTTCACCACCTGAATGTGACATTGTAGCTGCTGCTCTGCGTCTACATCAGCCATTAACACCTTTATCATCAGGAGTAGCATCATCATCACCATCACCACTATCAATAGCACTAACATCATCACCATCAATACCATCAAAATTGGTTTTCTGTATCGACACAAGCACTGCTTCCCCCCAATGTTCCGTTTGGAATTGATAAAAGCTACCATACTGCCTCTACTTGACTACTGTGACATCGTGTATAAATCAGCCCCAAGTACTGTACTGAAGAAGCTTGATTCCATCTATCACTCGGCCTTAAGATTTGCATTGAACTGCCCACTGTGATCTCTACATTGGGTCAAACTTAACATATCTTAATGTTCAACGGCTTGTGCACCAGATATTATTTATTCACGATGTAATTACAAAAAAATCCGCTGACTACCTACTGGATCTCCTCTCTGTTTCAAAGAACAAATTTGACCTCAGGTCTTCGCTCATTTACCAGCTTCACATTCCTTATTGCCGTACAAAAACCGGAGCAAGGGCCTTTGCTATTGATGCCCCCAGGGTCTGGAATGCTATTGCCAATAAACTGCAACTTGAATCGCTACCTATGAGATCTTCTCTCAAAACTGCTCTAGAGGAGTTGTACACCCCTAGCTGCCACTGCTATTCAGTGGCCTAAAATATGGCTCTAGGGTTTGGTGTTATAAATTATTTATGTAGTTTATTGTAAAAAAAATCGGTCACAGTCCCTATGATCACTGTTACATTGCATTTATGGCTTTTATTTTGGTGATTTCGAAAACGTTTTTGTGGGTTGGCCATGTTTTTGTTTATTGTAGTACGGAGTTAGACTGACGCCTTAATCTTAGTTGTCTTGTGGTGGTTGTTGTTTGACTTGCATCCCACTGGGATTTTTGCACACAGCGTTGGTGTACGGTGCTATTTCAGGAATATTTTGATGTTTTTTTTCCTGGATTTTCTGTTTGCACAGTCACACAAAGTCTCTTTAAGATGTTTTTCTTGTTCGTGTTTTTGTTTTGTGTTTGTTGCGGTTGCACCCGATTCAAGAGCCGAATGGCTCACAGGGCTATACCAAATAAATGGAACTATGGAACTATAATCACCACCATAATTTTCATCATCACCACGACCACCACCACCACCACTATCTTAGTCATCGTCATCACCATCAACATCACCATCATCATCATTATGTGCTGGCTTCACCACCTGAACGTGACATTGTAGCTGCTGCTCTGCGTCTACATCGGCAGCCACGCGGCAACACGAAGTAGAACATACGCGGTTTTTTGTTTTATTGTAGACGAGAGTTGCCTCCAATAAGATTTCGTGTAACGACGAAGAACAATCCGGGCAACCACGTCTGATAACAAAAAAAAACAAAGCGGAGTTCTTTCAAGGAGGTGGTCTCCAGGCGGATCAATGTGAGGGTCTCCTACTGATTTACTGAACTGGGCTGTGGGGGCGAACGTGAAGCCGTGGAAGGTGAAGGATGCTTAACCTGCCCCCCCTCCCCCCTGTCTGCCTCCTATCTCCAGGCCAGCTCACACGCCGTGGCACGGACGTGTTTGCACAGAGACCGCCACCGCTTCCTCCATCAGCCCCCGCGACCTCCCCCATCTTCGCACCTGTGTCGCCTCAGCTTATCGGAGGTCAACATGGCATCTTGTAGAGGTCAGTGCGCGTACGCGTGTCTGTCTGTCTGTTTGTCTGTATGCACGTTGAACTTCTTTCGCACCGTAGATAGCCGACCGTGTTCATCTGGAGGTGCGGCGGGGGGGGGGGGGGACAAGAACACTAAACACAACAAGAAGCAGTTCTAAAGAAATGAGTTTGTTAATCTGGATGATGAGGTCCAGTGGCTTCCTAATATTCGGAAAGGAAGAGCGTTCCAGACGGCCACCAAAGCGCGCCTGAAAGCGCCGCGCGATGCGTTGACCACCGCCCTTGTTCGATGATTAGCAGCCAGAAGCCGTTGCCGCTGCGAGGATGACCACCGGAGTTTGCGTGATGTTTCATGCTCCTGGACGAGATCAGCAAGGTTATATGTGTATGTTGAACTTCTTTCGCACCGTACGTAGCCAACCGTGCTCATCGGAGGAGCGGGAGAAGGACAACAAAATAAACACGACAAAAAGCAGTTCTAAAGAAATTCGTTTTCCAATCCAGATGATTTAAAGGTTGCATAGCTCCAGTGGCTTCATAACATCGGAAAGAAGAGCGTTCCAGACGGCCACAGAAGCGCATCCAAAAGCGCCCCGCGATGCGGTGACTACTGACCGTCTTTTTGTCCGATGGCTCGCAGCGAGGGTGACTACCGGAGTTCGCGTGCTGGTGGTTGATGCTCCTCGGACGAGGCCAGCGAGGGTATTTGTGGTTCATTTGTGGCAAGCGCTTTGTGCGTGCAACGAGCGCGACCCTCATTAGAATCACCACGTGTTCGTTCGGAAAATCGGAAGCCAATGCAGCTCGGCGCAGCACTGGACGGACACGGTCGCATCTCGCAGTGCCCGTCACGACAGGCGCCGGAGAATGTTGTTAACACTGCAGCTTGGTAATGTGTTTTTTTTGTATTGTTATCACCAGCAAACAGCATCGTTATCACGACATCCAGCCCTACCTACGGGTTGAACCCTGAAATCAAAGCTGTCCGCGTGGCTATTATGTTGACATGGCCATTTTCAGGGCTTGAACATAGGTCGTAGGAACGTATACTGGCTCAGTGGTGTCTTTGACACGGCCAGTATGAACCTTCTCAAACGGACACCCTGCCCAGGATTCTAACCCATGGACTCAGAACGTACTGACCCGATGTCTCTGACACCAAATCACCTTTAAGGTTAAGAGGTAAAGGTGCATCCCTGCAATTGTTTGCTAACGCCACTGCCGGCGGTAGCATCGGAATGTATTTGGCCTACTCTTCCACAGTGGCCATACGTATTGGGCGTTCTCACGCATTACACACACTTTACTCCACCACTCGTGTGCTGTCGGTCTACTAACTGTGGTCGTACCCATGGACACTGCTGGGTGGACAGAGGCAGTGTTGGGATTTATAAACGTCGCAACAACAACAACAACAACCACCGTTCACCACTAAGTGGCGGTGACGTCGCCACGGTGCTTGTACCACTCTAGGTGCACTTTAAGAACGTCGCAGACACACAGACATACACACCAGCGGATGTGCAAGCGGGGAGCGGTGGTGCAGCGGTTAGCGCGCTGCGCTCCGAACCCGGTCAACATCGGTGACGAATATCTGAAGATGCGGTCCAGGTTAACTCTGGTGTGTTATACTCTTTGGTTCTTTCGGTAAAGTTAGGTAGGTTACGAATATAAAATAAAGTTAATCAAATCACGACGTGTCGGAGGCAACACAAGCTTCCGTCATCAGGTGTAACTAGCACGGCAAAATTACTGATTTGTTTTATTTTTACCTACGTGACTTTACCGAAAGAACCAAAGAGTATGGATCCTTGCAGTCACGCAAACTTCAAATCTGGTGTGTTACCCATTTATGCTGCTCGTGTGGACAGAAACTCGCATCCCGTTGATTCGGCTGCCGAGCCGGGAGAGCGAATCGAAAACCGGCGACCTTTGGATGACAAGTGGAGGGTGCTGACCGTTAGCTTCGAATCACTCTCACCAGGCAGTATACAAGATATGTGTGTATCTATATATATTGAAATTAACAAAAAGCAAAGATCAGTAAACATGGGACGTTGGAAAAAAACGATGGCCCAACGTTGGTCTCTCGATTCCAACCACATGCCAACGTCGCGCCAACGTCGCGCCAATGTCGCGCCAACGTTGGGTCAACGTTGCATGTTCAAAGGGGCCGACGTTGGCCAACGTTGAGCCAACGTTGGGTCAACGTTGGGTCAACGTTGCAGGTTTAAAGGAGCCGAACCCCCCGCACGCTCGCACGCACACACACGCACGCACACACACGCGCGCGCGTGCGTGCGCGCGCGTGCGGTAATCTCGCAAGCCCCAACACCGCTTTGTGAGCAGGAAACGTGGTAGCGGACAACTGATGGAACACACGTCCTCGGAAAAGTGATGTCCTGCGCAGATTAGGGGCGGCTATAGCACAAAACGTGCCACATCTTCAAACGCGGGCCCGATGCAGAGACAAATACAACGGTGGCCCGTGTAGCCTCAACGGACTGTTGGGGCAAGTGCTGTTAGCGAGCAGGGCCCATGAAGGCCGGCACTGCGCACGAGGGGGTCAGCGGCCGGCACCGCCTCCGACCGCCTTTGTCTCCGCAGTTCTGATGTGCACACACCGCGCCAGGTACGCATTTGAGGCTGAGTCGACCTAGGGGAGCCCCAGTGCCGATTCAGATAATCGCCACTGGTGTTTGGCCGTGAGCGGGAATCGAACTCGGGTAGCCGGCTTCGTAGCGCAGCGTAGCGCTAACCACAGCGCTACCGCTCCCCGCAGAGAGGGCCTTAACACAGCACATACGCACGGAGAGGTCATGCTCGATGCATTTGCCATCATCAATATACATTGAGCAAGAGGTATGAATTGTGTCTGTCTATGTGTATTCGCACGTGCCCAGCCATCGCGTGTCCAGCCACCGTATGCCCAAGCAGCTTCTGTTTGGCCGGGCAGAGGGGCGCTAAACGGGCGCGGCACGGGCTGGAGAAGAGATGGAGCTGATGCGATACAGGAGGATGTGGAGCTGAGCGAACATGCCGATTACTGATACCAGCGGTGTCAAGATCGGCCCATGTGAAGGAGGCTCCTGATGGATACTACTGGGCCGTTGGAGGCAGTCGCCCTCCAACAACAACAACGGAGGGTGGAAAAATGAAGCTCACAACAACGAGCGGAGCCCCGGGCGAATAAAACGCAAGCTGAGACGTTCAAGGGCCTAGGCAGTGCATCTGCCGGTCATCTCAGTCAGTGAACCCATGGACACCTGGGTCTGTCCCTTGAACTCCTGACAGCAGCCAGCCTTCCACACTTCACGTGGCCTCAGAGTGCACCTAGCCTGGCACAAGCGCTGTGACGACGTCGCCACCACTTCGTGGAGTATAGGGGTTGTTGTTGTTGTTGCTGTGTATATGCGTGTGACTGCGCTACGAACCCGGCGACCCGAGTTCGATTTCCATCGATCACGACCAGTGGCGAATATTTTAACCGGTCCTTCGCCTCCTAGGTCGACTCAGCCTTAAATGAGGACCTTGTGTGGTGTGTAAACATCAACGCTGCTGGCCACCCACCCCAACGTGTGCCGTGCCAGCCTTCATATTTGCTCGCTAACAGCACTTGCCCTCACAGTCTGTTTAGGCTATAGGGGGGGTCTTTATATTTGTAATACGTATGTATATGCAGGTGTGCATGCACACGCACATGTATGTGCGTGTGCATTTAAATTCCCTATATATCCACAATGAGATTCATCCCACTTATTTAACCAGGTGAGGGGACATCGATATATTTCCCTTTGCAAGGTCAGGGTCAGGTGGTTTATTGAATTAACTCTCACTGCGGCCTTTGTGTCTCTTGTGTGTGTCTGCGTGGATGTGTGCGACATGCGGGGGAGCGGTGGCGCAGCGGTTAGCGTGCTACGAATCGAGTCCCAGTTACGGCGACCACCAGTGGTCAATTTCAGGGTGTTTGACAAAGTAGGACCCGATTTGAAATCGCTATATCTCTGCAACCACGAACCGCCCATGAATGAAACTCTTACCACTTGAAAGGGCGGGGCATAGAGTTTAAAATGATTACCGCTCGATGCCTCTCCCAGCGCACAAACAGCCCCCTAGCCTGAGTCATTCGCAAGACGGTGACCCCGCAACACAAGGGGCGTTTTGCGTTCCGCAGTTCAGCAAGACTAAGTCCGTAAATAACGCGCAGCGTGCGTTTCATCACACCCTGCGACTTTTTCTTGTGGGGATACGTCAAAGACCCGTGGTGTTTTTGTGACACCATTAGCGACTAATCTGGATGACCTCAAAAACAGAATCACGGCAGTGGTGACTTCAGTGGAAGGAGACACTTTGAGAGGCGTTTGGGACGAATTCAACTATCGTCTCGATGTTGTCCGTACAGCAGGTGGTGGGCACATAGAGCCATTTATAAAATGTTTAGTAAAACTTGATAACTCTCGATTTAAAGCTTTCGTGACTGCAAGGATTCAACGTCTTTGGTTCTTTCGGTAAAGTCACGTAGAATGAGAATAAAATAATAAAATAACACAATGAAATTCTCACGACGTTTCGGCCACAACGCAAGCAGCCGTCTTCAAGTGAAAGGAACAGACCTGTCGGGACGACAGAGCTTCAGGTTGATGGACAGGCACACCGTGGTCGTCCCGACAGGTCTGTTCCTTTCACCTGAAGACGGCCGCTTGCGTTGTGGCCGAAACGTCGTGAGAATTTTATTGTGTTATTTTATTATTTTATTATCATTCTACGTGGTGACTTTACCGAAAGAACCAAAGAAGACTTGATAACTCATTAAACCGTTTGTAACTTTTTGTTGTAATTGTAACATGTTGCCATCGTGAAATATACTGCTTTGAAATTGGGTCTATCTATTTAGAACAACCTGGAAATCAGAACCTGTCCTGGGCCTCCCCTTATGTCAACTGCGCCTCAAATGAGTTACCGAGTGCGATGCGTAAACATCCATTCCGTTGTGTGCCTTGCCGGCCTTAATGTGCTCGCTAACAGCACTTGCCCCAACAGTCTTTTGAGGTTATACTGAGGGGGGGGGGTCTTTATCTTTGTATGGGTGGTGTATGTCTATCAAGGAACATGGTGTCCACGTGTCCGTGTGACTGTATCTCATATCTGTATACCACGGTGTGCCTGTCCATCAACCTGATTGGCTGTCTCCCTGCTTGTCCATATGTATACCAGTCACCCAGGCAACCTGCCTATTTCTTTTCATACCCCTTCATCGGCTCGCCTCTCTCGCCCTACCTACCTGTGTACCAGTATATCTATCGACCAGTCTCCTTGGCTTGTCGATCTACCAAGCACCTTGTCTGGCTGTCCTCCTGTCTCCCCGCCCACCCGCATGTCTCTCTGCCAGTGCGCCTACTAGTCTGCCTCTCCGTCTGTGTACTTATGCAGCGTCGTTTAGCTTTGCACCCATGTCTCCGATCAGCACGGTTGGCTACGGACGGTGCGAAAGAAGTTCAACAGCCAGGTACATGCGTACGGAGAGGGTCCTTGCCCATCACAGCTGGCAGTTCACCAGAATTAATTCAAGCAATTAAATGGGCACAGGGTTTGCTTGAACCGAATCAATGCTGCTGAAATTAGTCCACTCACAGAGGGCCCTTGGACCGATGGTTTGTGTAAGAAATAGAATTTGATTTCACGTTGAGAGGCATATACACGTTGAGAGGCATATGATGAAGGAGACATTGTCTGCTTATTTAATTTGTCTGTCATCTTGTCAGCCTATGTTTGAGCGTATCAACCCCCCCTCTTCCCCGTGAACTACAGCCACGACTCGACAAAACTCCCCCCCCTCCCGTGCCTATATAAAGCCACAACAGCAGATCATTTTCTCACCTAAAGACGGACGGTTGTGTTGCAACCGTGACTTTACCGAAAGAACCAGAGAGTAGTCACAATAGCTTCAAATCAAGACTGCTTACATAATTTCCTATATTCCTGCCTGCCTACCTGTCTCGTTGTCAACCTACCTGCCTACCTACCTGCCTACCTACCTGCCTACCTACCTGCCTACCTGCCTGCCTGCCTACCTACCTGCCTACCTGCCTACCTGCCTGCCTACCTGCCTACCTGCCTACCTGCCTGCCTACCTACCTACCTGCCTGCCTGGCTACCTGCCTACCTGTCTACCTACCTGCCTACCTGTATACCTACCTGCCTACCTACCTGCCTGCCTGCCTACCTGCCTACCTGCCTGCTTACCTGCCTGCCTACCTGCCTGCCTGCTTACCTGCCTACCTGCCTACCTGCCTGCCTACCTGCCTGCCTACTTACCTACTTACCTACCTGCCTACCTACCTGCCTACCTACTTACCTACTTACCTACCTGCCTACCTACCTACTTACCTACCTACCTGCCTACCTATCTACCTAGCTGCCTACCTGTCTGCCTGCCTACCTACTTATCTGCCTACCTACTTACCTAACTGCCTACCAGCCTACCTACTTACCTGCCTGCCTACCCAAGCAAAGAGACGAGTGTATACAGCAGGTCGTGAGTTCGATTCCGACGCTGACGCCTGCTGCTGTATATTTGGAGTCTGCGTGTCTCTCTCCCCGTGGTCGCGTGGATTGTTCTCCGGGTCCTCCGGGTGACCCTCCACATTTATAATCAACATCGCGCGTTTAGAGTATTCGGCTGCAATGAATTTCCACATGATCAGCCCACTTCGTTGAGCTATCATTTGTGGCCAGGTCGCGTCTGAAAAATAGCTACGTAGCTCAGTGGGGCCTTACCTGGTAAAATAAAAAAAAATTGCTTTAGCTTTGTCCTTCATCATTATCTCTGGCCAGCCACTGCACTTTCCACTGACCACCGCCTCACCCACCCCCACCCACCCCCCCACTCCTCCTTCCGTCACTCCGTCTCCTTCAGTGTCTCCTCCTCGTTCCTAATTCGGGTTCAAGGCTGTGTTCGCGTGCGCGCCGGATTTCATTGGGAAACACGTGATAGCGGAGCGCGCGCTGGGCGCTCAGACCCAGGGGGAGGGGGTGGGAAGAGAAGCTCAATGCACGGAAGTGACTCAGAGATTACGACCGCAGACACGCAATGTTTAAATAAATTACGCTGTGACAATGTGGCAGTCACTGCTACCGCGGCTGCGGCTACGGCTGCTATGTTTTTGGATGAATTGCCGCCGCCGCTGACCAAATCCCGCCCTCCTCCACCGCCCATATACACCGACCATGGGAACGTGGAATTTCCACCGCTGCCTTTTAGGACCACGCTAACCCCCATGCAGACTATGCGTCTAAACCGGGAGACGCTTTGTTTGATTGTGATTATGTCGAAGAAGAAAAAGTGGAAATTCCAATGCTCTATCGTGCTAATAATTTAACCAATAAATATCTCACTGAGTCTCAAGACACCTTATACAGGAGGGTCCTGCTACATTGGGATGTTGGGTCAATTCTATTTTAAACAATGTGGGAGTTGTGTGGCAAAACGCCGCGCCCGGCCGCCTTTGTTTCGCCAGTGCTGGTTTTCACGCACTACAGAAAGAATACCTATTGATCTGAAGCGACCTGGATAAGAGAAACTGATTCAAATATCACTCGGTGGGCTTCGTACGGTGCGAAAGAAGTCCAACAGACAGTAAATACATACTCGCCATTGATGTTAACCGTGGCCGAAAATCTGACCTCGGTCGTCGGCTTCGTAGCGAAGTGTGAGTCTCACGTGTCTGTGTAAATGTGTGGGTTCTGTGAATCTGTCCGTTTGTACGAGTCTGTACGTACGCGCGCGAGTCTGCGGGGAGCGGTGGTGCAGCGGTTAGCTCGCTGCGTTACGAAGCCGGAGATCCGAGTCCGATTCCCGCGCACGGCCAACACCGGTGATGATTATCCGGACCGGTTCTGGGTCTCCGACAGGTCGACCCAGCCTCAAATGAGTACCTGGTGCGGTGTGTCAAAATCACCGCCACTGGGGAGACAAAGGCGGTCGGGCGTGGTGCTGGCCAACCACCCCTTCGTATACCGTACCGGCCTTCATAGGTGCTCGCTAACAGCACTTGCCCCTACAGTCTGTTAGGAGCAAGTGCTGTTAGCGAGCAGCAGCGCCTATGAAGGAGATAAAGACAAAGCTCCCCCGTATAGCCTTTAACAGACTGTTGGGGCAAGTGCTGTTAGCGAGCACCTATGAAGGCCGGCACGGCACACGAGGGAGCGGAGTGGTCATCACCAGGCCCGGCCGCCTTTGTCTCCCAAGTAGTGATGTTTACATACTCAGGACTGGTTCAGATAATCGTCACCGGTGTTGGCCGTGAGCGGGAATCGAACTCGGGACGCCGGGCTCATAGCGCAGCGCGCTACCCACTACACTACCGCTCCCCATAGTGTAATCCGCACACTCACACAAACCCATCCGCACACACACACTCACACAAACCGATCCACACACACACACTCACACAAACCCATCCACACACTCACACAAACCCATCCGCACACACACACACAAACCCAGCCGCACACACACACAAACCCAGCCACACACACAAACACAGCCACACACACACACAAACCCAGCCGCACACACAAACCCAGCCGCACACAATCACATAAACCCATCCGCACACACACTCACACAAACCCAGCCACACACACACACAAACCTAGCCGCACACACAAACCCAGCCGCACACACACACACACACCTGTTGAGTGACCAACCCCCGGGAGGGAGGCACGTGCCTGCTTGACATCCATCACGACGCTGTTTTCCCAAACAGCGTTGTGATATGAGCTCGATAGATGAAGATAGGGAGGGGGGAAAGAAAGATTTGTACATTCGGCTGCCTTACTTCTTTTGAAAATCCGCCAGCTGTCAAGAGTACCCGATAAGGAGTGTTTTTGCCGGAGTGTTTTTTTTCTTTCTGGAGGGGGACCGGCGGTGGGTTGGTTGGCACAGAGGGCAAATCACGCTGAGCCGGAACCGCTCAGAGCTTTGGTGGTTCCATTCCTGGATATAGCGGCCCAACGCCTCGTGATTGCTCTGCGGTGGCTAGGAGATGTTATCTACCTCGCCTGGTATGCAGGAGGTCGTGGGTTGGATACCGACCCTGACGCCTGCTGTGTATTCGGAGTTTGCGCGTTCTCCCCGTGGTCACGTGGATTTATCTCCTTGTCTTCCGCTTTTCCCCTCCACGTTTTAGAGCATTTCGCTGCTGTGAATGTCCACGTGATGAGCCGCTCCGTTGAGCCAGAATCTGTGTGCAGGTCGCTTCTGAAAAAAGGGCTGTAGCTCTGTGGACCTTACCTGGTCAAATCAAACGTTGTTTAATAGTTACGTTTATAGATTGGGGCCGAGTTCTCAAGGGTACAGTGTAGCTCCAGGGGGTCGGAAACATGCGGTTCTAGAGCCGCATGCGACTCATTAAGGACTGCAATAATGGCTCTTTAAATGTTGACGGGGGAAGGGGGTTACCGAATTCGTAAAATAGCTCCTCTTGTTATCTTGGTTGCTGAGCCCTGACCATGATAGTCCAGTTCACCATGGAAGTCCAGTTTACCATGGAAGTCCAGTTCACCATGGAAGTCCTGTTTACCATGGAAGTCCAGTTCACCATGGAAGTCCAGTTTACGTGGGAGTCCAGTTCACCATGGAAGTCCAGTTTACGTGGAAGTCCAGTTTACCATGGTAGTCCAGTTCACCATGGTAGTCCAGTTTACGATGGAAGTCCAGTTTACCATGGTAGTCCAGTTCATCATGGAAGTCCAGTTTACCATGGTAGTCCAGTTCACCATGGAAGTCCAGTTTACGTGGAAGTCCAGTTTACGATGGGAGTTCAGTTCATCATGGAAGTCCAGTTTACGATGGAAGTCCAGTTCACCATGGAAGTCCAGTTTACCATGGAAGTCAAGTTAACGATGGAAGTCCAGTTCACCATGGTAGTCCAGTTTACGATGGAAGTCCAGTTCACCATGGAAGTCCAGTTTACGTGGGAGTCCAGTTTACCATGGAAGTCCAGTTAACGATGGAAGTCCAGTTTACCATGGAAGCCCAGTTCACCATGGTAGTCCAGTTTACGATGGAAGTCCAGTTTACCATGGAAGTCCAGTTCACCATGGTAGTCCAGTTCACCATGGAAGTCCAGTTCACCATGGTAGTCCAGTTTACCATGGTAGTCCAGTTCACCATGGTAGTCCAGTTTACGTGGGAGTCCAGTTTACCATGGTAGTCCAGTTCACCATGGTAGTCTAGTTTACGTGGGAGTCCAGTTTACCATGGAAGTCCAGTTCACCATGGTAGTCCAGTTCACCATGGAAGTCCAGTTCACCATGGTAGTCCAGTTTACCATGGTAGTCCAGTTCACCATGGTAGTCCAGTTTACGTGGGAGTCCAGTTCACCATGGTAGTCCAGTTCACCATGGTAGTCCAGTTCACCATGGAAGTCCAGTTTACGATGGAAGTCCAGTTTACCATGGAAGTCCAGTTCACCATGGTAGTCCAGTTCACGTGGGAGTCCAGTTTACCATGGAAGTCCAGTTCACCATGGTAGTCCAGTTCACGTGGGAGTCCAGTTTACCATGGAAGTCCAATTTACCATGGAAGTCCAGTTCACCATGGAAGTCCAGTTCACCATGGTAGTCCAGTTCACGTGGGAGTCCAGTTCACCATGGAAGTCCAGTTTACCATGGAAGTCCAGTTTACGATGGAAGTCCAGTTCACCATGGAAGTCCAGTTTACGATGGAATTCCAGTTCATCATGGAAGTCCAGTTCACCATGGTAGTCCAGTTTACGTAGGAGTCCAGTTCACCATAGAATTCCAGTTTACCATGGGAGTCCAGTTTACCGTGAGAGTCCAGTTCACCATGGAATTCTAGTTTACCATGGGAGTACAGTTTACCATGGGAGTCCAGTTTACCATGAAAGTTCAGTTTACCATGAAAGTTCAGTTTTCCATCAAAGTACAGTTTACCATGGAAGTTCAGCTTACCATGCGAGTGTAGTTTACCAGTGCATTCCAGTTTACCATGAAAGTCCAGTTTACCATGGAAGTCCAGCTTACCATGCGAGTCGAGGTTACCATGGCCAGGGGTCGGCAATCTGCTGGTGTTTGAGGACAGCTCCGTAGTGCTATTTATTGAGGGCCGTCTCGCATTCACCACACAGTGCATTGCGGCTCTTCAAATTTACCGACATCGAAAAGAATGTCGACTCCTGCCCATGTCTCCCCAGTGCTCATTGTTCACACACTGCACGGCACTCATTTTGGAACGAACAAAGCAGACCCACGTAAACGCTTAGGGCAGGTTTTGGCATCGATGTCGATTGCCACGAGCGAGATACGAACCGGGGTATCTGCCTGGCGGAGTCTAAGGAGCATGCTTCACCACTGTGCCACTGCATTGCACGTTCATGTTTCTCTGGAGAGTGCCGCAAGTCCTCGCTCAACGCGCGGTGTTCACACAATGACGCGTTTTCGCTGTAACGCGCTTCTTCCATTTGGGAACAATTTTCGTACGATACGGAACACGCCCCGTTATAACACGGAACACGCCCCGTTACAACACGCAACACGCCCCGTTACAACACGGAACACGCCCCGTTATAACACGGTACACGCCCCGTTATAACACGGAACACGTCCCGTTATAACACGGAACACGCCCCTTTATAACACGGTACACGCCCCGTTATAACACGGAACACGCCCCGTTATAACACGGAACACGCCCCGTTACAACACGCAACACGACCCGTTACAACACGGAACACGCCCCGTTATAACACGGTACACGCCCCGTTATAACACGGAACACGTCCCGTTATAACACGGAACACGCCCCTTTATAACACGGTACACGCCCCGTTATAACATGGAACACGCCCCGTTATAACACGGAACACGCCCCGTTACAACACGGTACACGCCCCGTTACAACACGGTACACGCCCCGTTATAACACGGAACACGCCCCGTTATAACACGGAACACGCCCCGTTACAACACGCAACACGCCCCGTTACAACACGGTACACGCCCCGTTATAACACGGAACACGCCCCGTTATAACACGGAACACGCCCCGTTACAACAAGGAACACGCCCCTTTATAACACGGAACACGCCCCGTTACAACACGCAACACGCCCCGTTACAACACGGAACACGCCCCGTTATAACACGGTACACGCCCCGTTATAACACGGAACACGTCCCGTTATAACACGGAACACGCCCCTTTATAACACGGTACACGCCCCGTTATAACACGGAACACGCCCCGTTATAACACGGAACACGCCCCGTTACAACACGCAACACGCCGCGTCACAACACGGAACACGCCCCGTTATAACACGGTACACGCCCCGTTATAACACGGAACACGTCCCGTTATAACACGGAACACGCCCCTTTATAACACGGTACACGCCCCGTTATAACATGGAACACGCCCCGTTATAACACGGAACACGCCCCGTTACAACACGGTACACGCCCCGTTATAACACGGAACACGCCCCGTTATAACACGGAACACGCCCCGTTACAACACGCAACACGCTCCGTTACAACACGGTACACGCCCCGTTATAACACGGAACACGCCCCGTTATAACACGGAACACGCCCCGTTACAACAAGGAACACGCCCCTTTATAACACGCAACACGCCCCGCTATAACACGGAATATGCCCCGTTACAACACGGAACACGCCCCGTTATAACACGGAACACGCCCCTTTACAACATGGAACACGCCCCGTTACAACACGAAACACGCCCCTTTACAACACGGAACACGCCCCGTTACAACGCAATACACGCCCCGTTACAACACGGTACACGCCCCTTTACAACATGGAACACGCCCCTTTATAACACGGAACACGTCCCTTTACAACACGGTACACGCCCCTTTACAACACGGAACACGCCCCGTTACAACAGGGTACACGCCCAGTTACAACACGGAACACGCCCCTTTATAACATGGAACACGCCCCTTTACAACACGGAACACGCCCCTTTACAACACGGAACATGCCCCGTTACAACACGGAACACGCCCCTTTACAACACGGAACACGCCCCTTTACAACACGGAACACGCCCCGTTACAACACGGAACACGCCCCGTTACAACACGGAACACGCCCCGTTACACCACGGAACACGCCCCGTTACAACACGGAACACGCCCCTTTACAACACGTAACACGCCCCGTTACAACACGGAACACGCCCCGTTACAACACGGAACACGCCCCTTTACAACGCGGTACACGCCCCGTTACAACACGGAACACGCCCCGTTACAACACGCAACGTGCCCCGTTACAACACGAAACACGCCCCTTTACAACACGGAACACGCCCCGTTACAACACGGAACACGCCCCTTTACAACACGGAACACGCCCCGTTACAACACGGTACACGCCCCTTTACAACACGGAACACGCCCCTTTACAACACGGAACACGCCCCGTTACAACGCGGTACACGCCCCTTTACAACACGGAACACGCCCCGTTACAACACGGTACACGCCCCTTTACAACACGGAACACGCCCCGTTACAACATGGAACACGCCCCTTTACAACACGGTACACGCCCCGTTACAACACGGAACATGCCCCGTTACAACACGGTACACGCCCAGTTACAACACGGAACACGCCCCTTTACAACACGGAACACGCCCCGTTACAACACGGTACACGCCCCGTTCAACACGGTACACGCCCCGTTACAACGCGGTACACGCCCCGTTACAACACGGTACACGCCCCGTTACAACACGGTACACGCCCCGTTACAACACGGAACACGCCCCGTTACAACACGGTACACGCCCCGTTACAACACGGAACACGCCCCTTAACAACACGGAACAAGCCCCGTTACAACACGGAACACGCCCCGTTACAAAACGGAACACGCCCCGTTACAACACGGTACACGCCCCGTTACAACACGGAACACGCCCCTTTACAACACGGAACACGCCCCTTTACAACACGGTACACGCCCCGTTACAACACGGAACACGCCCCTTTACAACACGGAACACGCCCCTTTACAACACGGTACACGCCCCGTTACAACACGGTACACGCCCCGTTACAACACGGAACACGCCCCTTTACAACACGGAACACGCCCCTTTACAACACGGAACACGCCTCTTTACAACACGGAACACGCCCCTTTACAACACGGTACACGCCCCGTTACAACATGGAACACGCCCCTTTACAACACGGTACACGCCCCGTTACAACACGGAACACGCCCCTTTACAACACGGTACACGCCCCGTTACAACACGGAACACGCCCCTTTACAACACGGAACACGCCCCGTTACAACACGGAACACGCCCCTTTACAACACGGTACACGCCCCGTTACAACACGGAACACGCCCCTTTACAACACGGAACACGCCCCTTTACAACACGGAACACGCCCCTTTACAACACGGAACACGCCCCGTTACAATGCGCTACACGCCCCGTTATAACACGGAACACGCCCCGTTACAACAAGGAACACGCCCCTTTACAACACGGTACACGCCCCGTTACAACACGGAACACGCCCCGTTACAACACGGAACACGCCCCATTACAACACGGAACACGCCCCCTTACAACACGGAACACGCCCCTTTACAACACGGAACACGCCCTGTTACAACACGGAACACGCCCCTTTACAACACGTAACACGCCCCGTTATAACACGGAACACGCCCCGTTACAACACGGAACACGCCCCTTTACAACACGGTACACGCCCCGTTACAACACGGAACACGCCCCGTTACAACACGGAACACGCCCCATTACAACACGGAACACGCCCCCTTACAACACGGAACACGCCCCTTTACAACACGGAACACGCCCTGTTACAACACGGAACACGCCCCTTTACAACACGTAACACGCCCCGTTACAACACGGAACACGCCCCGTTACAACACGGAACACGCCCCTTTACAACGCGGTACACGCCCCGTTACAACACGGAACACGCCCCGTTACAACACGCAACGTGCCCCGTTACAACACGAAACACGCCCCTTTACAACACGGAACACGCCCCTTTACAACACGGTACACGCCCCTTTACAACACGAAACACGCCCCTTTACAACACGGAACACGCCCCGTTACAACGCGGTACACGCCCCTTTACAACACGGAACACGCCCCGTTACAACACGGTACACGCCCCTTTACAACACGGAACACGCCCCGTTACAACACGGAACACGCCCCTTTACAACACGGTACACGCCCCGTTACAACACGGTACACGCCCAGTTACAACACGGTACACGCCCCGTTACAACACGGTACACGCCCCGTTACAACACGGAACACGCCCCTTAACAACACGGAACACGCCCCGTTACAACACGGAACACGCCCCGTTACAACACGGAACACGCCCCGTTACAACACGGAACACGCCCCTTAACAACACGGAACACGCCCCTTTACAACACGCAACACGCCCCGTTACAACACGGTACACGCCCCGTTACAACACGGTACACGCCCCTTTACAACACGGAACACGCCCCTTTACAACACGGAACACGCCCCGTTACAACACGGTACACGCCCCTTTACAACACGGAACACGCCCCGTTACAACACGGTACACGCCCCTTTACAACACGGAACACGCCCCGTTACAACACGGAACACGCCCCTTTACAACACGGTACACGCCCCGTTACAACACGGAACACGCCCCGTTACAACACGGTACACGCCCAGTTACAACACGGAACACGCCCCTTTACAACACGGAACACGCCCCGTTACAACACGGTACACGCCCCATTCAACACGGTACACGCCCCGTTACAACGCGGTACACGCCCCGTTACAACACGGTACACGCCCCGTTACAACACGGTACACGCCCCGTTACAACACGGAACACGCCCCTTTACAACACGCAACACGCCCCGTTACAACACGGTACACGCCCCGTTACAACACGGTACACGCACCGTTACAACACGGAACACGCCCCTTTACAACACGGAACACGCCCCTTTACAACACGGTACACGCCCCGTTACAACACGGAACACGCCTCTTTACAACACGGAACACGCCCCTTTACAACACGGAACACGCCCCTTTACAACACGGTACACGCCCCGTTACAACACGGAACACGCCCCTTTACAACACGGTACACGCCCCGTTACAACACGGAACACGCCCCTTTACAACACGGAACACGCCCCGTTACAACATGGAACACGCCCCTTTACAACACGGTACACGCCCCGTTACAACATGGAACACGCCCCTTTACAACACGGTACACGCCCCGTTACAACACGGAACACGCAACTTTACAACATGGAACACGCCCCTTTACAACACGGAACACGCCCCGTTACAACACGGAACACGCCCCGTTACAACACGGTACACGCCCCGTTACAACACGGTACACGCCCCGTTACAACGCGTTTTCTGAGCGGTCGACGACGAACTACTTTCTTGAGCTGCGTGGCTGGGCGGGACGATGCGGCGCGCGGAATGGTACATTAACGCGGCAGCGCACACTCAGTAATTCGTCCCGCCATCTCACCGCGTGTGCGTAGTCACGTCGCGTCTCGCCAAACCTTTACCGTCATATTATTTATGGGGAAATCGTTTTCGCTCAACGCGTTTTACTGCCTAACGCGGTACTTTCCAGGAACGCATCTTCCGCGTTAAACGAGGACTCATTGTACTGCACTGCCATGCTCCGCACTGATGCCCCCGGGGGCCCTGTTGGCTGCGCTGCACGTGGCCGCCTGTAGTCATGCACTGTGTGCAGGAGGCTGCACTGATGCTGTGGAATGTCCCTGACGGTACAGCCGAACTGTGTGGGCTAATCTCCATCTGTTCATTCCGTCTGTACGGGGGGGGGGGGGAGAAAGAGCGGAGCTCAACTCGCACGAGGGGCGTGGGTTTTTCGCTGGGCGCTCCCGTTCTCCGAGCACATTGCATCGTAAATAACTCATCGTTAATTGTCTAAACAGAGCTCAAAATAAAATGCAAAGCGCAACAGGAGCCTCCTGTAAAAAAGAGTAATTTGACTCAAAAGTGTCGATGTCCCGGATATATTAGTGGTTTCATTTATTTATTATTATTGTCAAGTACGGTACACACAAAAAAACCTCCCACGGCCTTTTCCATCCAACAGTGGATTACAAAAAAAACTGGGCGAACATTCATTACTAATATTGTTACGATATAAGAAGTCATGAAATCCAACAAAGGGGGTAATTGAAGTGTTATTTGTGTAACACAATGCGGCTGTTTTCTCTCCCCATTGTGTCGGCCCAAAATATACATCACGTGCAGAAATACATCCTGTATTCCGTAAAGAATTAACAACAACAAAAAGCCAAATCAGTCAAACGTGTTGACAGATTAAGTTAAATAAACCACGGGGGCTGGGGGTGGATTGGAGGGGGTGGTGGCTGGTGGATGAATATCAGCGTGACTTTGAAAGTGATTAATAAAGGTTTTTGGGTTAGATCGCGTTACGACACATTTATAAATAACGCGATCTAACCCAAAAAGCCTTTTATTATGAATAATATTGGTCGCGAAAGCCTACGTGTTAAATTGAAAGTGATTATTCCATCATTACCAGCCATGTTCTATACACTGCTGGATGAAGAACCCCCCACCCCCAGCCCAATCCGTGCGGGTCGGGTCTGTTGTTTGACACGAACCATCGCGGGATCTCTGAATGAGCCCAGCAGATCGACACGAATGGAAGAATCAATCCGTCGCTCGTTCCACAACCCCATTCCCCCACCGCATCTCCATCTCGATGCCTTACTAAAGAGGTTCGTCTTCTGCTTAACCTGGGGTACACGCATAACCCTGGGGAGGGGGAGGTGCGAGATGGCCTTTCTGGGGGTGCGAGACACGGCCAGAGATGTTTCTTAGAAGGCGAATCATCGAAAACGGAGATTAAGCACGCGCACGTAAGTAACGTGCAATATTTATTTATTTATTTATGGAACCCCTTTGCATGTATTAACGTCGTAACAAAACCAAAAAAAGTTAACGATTGTGAACCAAAGGGGTGCAATTCTGCAGTACAGGTTAAGAACCACTCTGCCTTACTCGAGCTCAGCGGGTTCTTCTGAACTTGTGTGGCACGATAGCCAATTCGGAGAACGGGGGGGGAGGGGGGCGGAGAGCAGGCCACATATGGCGTGGATCCTGTGCAGGATAAATAAAATTTTATAGAATAGGCGGGGTAGGGGGCTGCGGGGGAGACCTTTTTAGTTGCGCGTCGCGGCGACAACAGCGCGTTGGACAACGTGATCTGTGTTTGTGTGTTGTGGCCTTCGTACGCTGGTGTGGGGGGAGGGTGGGATAGGGGGGGGGATGGTGAGCACGTGGACCAGTGGACTTCATTGGGGGGGGGGCGCATCATAACAAACACAAACATCATAACAAGCGTGCTGAAAGCCACGACACTAACACGACCCGACCCTAACCCCGGGGCCGCTCTGTGCGCTGCGCAGCTGCGTGGCGTACGCGGCGGCCCTAATAATGTACTCACGGCTATGAAGTCGGAATGAGTCCCCGAAGGCCGATAGCGATGGGCCGGGCCGGACGGTGTTGACCCTGTGGCGTTCCCTCCCTCGCCCAGTGACAGTGGCAGCTGAGCGTTGTGTTCGGGGGGGGAGGGGGGAGCGGTGGCGCAGTGGTTAGCGCCACCGCGGTACGAGCTTCCGCCGGACGACTGTGAAAGAGAGCTTCATAGCTCTTCGGATTCCTCCAGGATGGATATATATTCTGATTCTGACTGCATGGGCCTCCTCAGTCAGCCCCCCCACCATCCCTCCACCACTCATAGCCATGCACCCCCCCCAGAACCAGGCCCCACCACACCACCATGCCCACCACACCACCATGCTCCACCACACCGCCATGCCCCACCACACCACCATGCCCCACCACCCAACCAGGCCCCACCACCCAACCAGGCCCTACCACACCACCATGCCCACCACACCACCATGCCCCACCACACCACCATGCCCCACCACCCAACCAGGCCCTACCACACCACCATGCCCACCACACCACCATGCCCCACCACACCACCATGCCCCACCACACCACCAGGCCCCACCACACCACCATGCCCCACCACACCACCATGCCCCACCACACCACCATGCCCCACCACACCACCATGTCCCACCACACCACCAGGCCCCACCACACCACCATGCCCCACCACACCACCATGCCCCACCACACCACCATGCCCCACCACTCAACCATGCCCCACCACACCACCAGGCCCCACCACACCACCATGCCCCACCACACCACCATGCCCCACCACACCACCATGCCCCACCACACCACCAGGCCCCACCACACCACCATGCCCCACCACACCACCATGCCCCACCACACCACCAGGCCCCACCACATCACCACGCCCCACCACACCACCACGCCCCACCACACCACCAGGCCCCACCACACCACCATGCCCCACCACACCACCATGCCCCACCACACCACCAGGCCCCACCACACCACCATGCCCCACCACTCAACCATGCCCCACCACACCACCAGGCCCCACCACACCACCATGCCCCACCACACAACCGTGCCTGTAAAAAAACGATGATTACCTGATGCGGTGTGTAAACACCGCATCAATGGGAAGACAAAGGCGGCCGGGAATTGTGCTGGAAACTCCGCACCCCCCCCCCACCCTTGTGTGTCACGAAGGCCTTAATAGGTGCTCGCTAACAGCACTTGCCCCAGCAGTATGTTGAAGTTTTCCGGGGGATATTTGTTTTTTTATTATATTCTTGTGGGGAGCGGTAGTGTAGCAGGTAGCGCTATGCTGCGCTACGAACCCAGCAGGCCCCGAGTTCGATTCCCGCTCACGGCCACAGCCGGTGACGATTATCTCACCCGGTCCTGGGCCTCCCCTAGGTCGACTCAGCCTCAAATGAGTGCCTGGTGTGATGTTTACTAATATCGCCACTGGGGAGACAAAGGCTGGCCGGGCATGGTGCTGGCCACCCACCCCCTCGTGTGCCGTTCCGGCCTTCACAGGTGCTCGCTACTCGCTAGCGGCACTTGCCCCAACAGTCTGTTACAGGCTACACGGGGGATCTTTGTATTTGTCTTTGTCACATCATTGTACAAACCCCTCGTCTCTTCGGAAACGTCTCCCCCCTTTGCCCCCACCCCGTCTCAGTAACAATGATGCTTGTGCCTTGCCTATTAATGTATTGTGTTTCGTGACTGCAGGAATTCATATTCTGTGGTACCCTCGGCAAAGTCACAGATATATAATTTATTATTATTATATTATTTTATTTACTTTTATTTTTTTCTATTTACGTGACTTTACCGAAAGAAACCAAGATTATTAATGTAATTATTAATTATCAGAGGCTTGGAGTGTGGAAATAAATAAATAATGTGTGCTGTGGTGGGAGGGGGGCACGGGGGGGGGGTTGGTGGGGGGTGGTTGGTGGGTGGGGGGCGGTTAGTGGGGGATGGTGGGTGGGGGGCTGTTAGTGGGGGTTGGTGGGTGGGTTGGTGGGTGGGTGGGGGTGTGTGTGGGTGGGGGGGGAGAGAGAAACAACACAAACTGCGGCTCGCAAAACAGGAAAACTACAACTCCCACACCCACTCACTCCCTCGCCACACACAAAGACAAAGGTCCCCCGTGTAGCCGTCAACAATCTCGCTGGGGCAATCGCTGTTGCGAACAGCAGCAGCAGCGCTGCCGGTGAGAGAGGCCTTCAAGGCCCTCTCATAGGTCAGAGGCCTGCACGGCCGCTCACATCTATGGGAGGGCCGTGGGTTGGGCCGACGCCACGCCCGGCCGACCACCCCTCAATGTCTGAATACCATTGTGACGCACACCCTCACCACACACCATGCTAATACACACAACATTCTAACACACTCACCACACACCATGCTAATACACACAACATTCTAACACACACTCACCACACACCATGCTAATACACACAACATTCTAACACACTCACCACACACCATGCTAATACACACAACATTCTAACACACACTCACCACACACCATGCTAATACACACAACATTCTAAAACTCACTCACCACACACCATGCTAATACACACAACATTCTAACACACACTCACCACACACCATGCTAATACACACAACATTCTAACACACACTCACCACACACCATGCTAATACACACAACATTCTAACACACACCACACACCATGCTAATACACACAACATTCTAACACACACTCACCACACACCATGCTAATACACACAACATTCTAACACACACCACACACCATGCTAATACACACAACATTCTAACACACACACACACACCATGCTAATACACACAACATTCTAACACCACACTCACCACACACCATGCTAATACACACAACATTCTAACACTCACCACACACCATGCTAATACACACAACATTCTAACACACCACACACCATGCTAATACACACAACATTCTAACACACACTCACCACACACCATGCTAATACACACAACATTCTAACACACACTCACCACACACCATGCTAATACACACAACATTCCAACACACACACACACCATGCTAATACACACAACAATCTAACACCACACTCACCACACACCATGCTAATACACACAACATTCTAACACACCACACACCATGCTAATACACACAACATTCTAACACACACTCACCACACACCATGCCAATACACACAACATTCTAACACACACTCACCACACACCATGCTAATACACACAACATTCTAACACACACTCACCACACACCATGCTAATACACACAACATTCTAACACACACTCACCACACACCATGCTAATACACACAACATTCTAACACTCACCACACACCATGCTAATACACACAACATTCTAACACACCACACACCATGCTAATACACTCAACATTCTAACACACACTCACCACACACCATGCTAATACACACAACATTCTAACACACACTCACCACACACCATGCTAATACACACACCATGCTAATACACACAACATTCTAACACACACCACACACCATGCTAAAACACACAACATTCTAACACTCACCACACACCATGCTAATACACACAACATTCTAACACTCACCACACACCATGCTAATACACACAACATTCTAACACACACTCACCACACACCATGCTAATACACTCAACATTCTAACACAACACTCACCGCACACCATGCTAATACACACAACATTCTAACACACTCACCACACACCATGCTAATACACACAACATTCTAACACACACTCACCACACACCATGCTCATACACACAACATTCTAACACACACTCACCACACACCATGCTAATACACACAACATTCTAAAACTCACTCACCACACACCATGCTAATACACACAACATTCTAACACACACTCACCACACACCATGCTAATACACACAACATTCTAACACACACTCACCACACACCATGCTAATACACACAACATTCTAACACACACCACACACCATGCTAATACACACAACATTCTAACACACACTCACCACACACCATGCTAATACACACAACATTCTAACACACACCACACACCATGCTAATACACACAACATTCTAACACACACACACACCATGCTAATACACACAACATTCTAACACCACACTCACCACACACCATGCTAATACACACAACATTCTAACACTCACCACACACCATGCTAATACACACAACATTCTAACACACCACACACCATGCTAATACACACAACATTCTAACACACACTCACCACACACCATGCTAATACACACAACATTCTAACACACACTCACCACACACCATGCTAATACACACAACATTCCAACACACACACACACCATGCTAATACACACAACAATCTAACACCACACTCACCACACACCATGCTAATACACACAACATTCTAACACACCACACACCATGCTAATACACACAACATTCTAACACACACTCACCGCACACCGTGCCAATACACACAACATTCTAACACACACTCACCACACACCATGCTAATACACACAACATTCTAACACACACTCACCACACACCATGCTAATACACACAACATTCTAACACACACTCACCACACACCATGCTAATACACACAACATTCTAACACTCACCACACACCATGCTAATACACACAACATTCTAACACACCACACACCATGCTAATACACTCAACATTCTAACACACACTCACCACACACCATGCTAATACACACAACATTCTAACACACACTCACCACACACCATGCTAATACACACACCATGCTAATACACACAACATTCTAACACACACCACACACCATGCTAAAACACACAACATTCTAACACTCACCACACACCATGCTAATACACACAACATTCTAACACTCACCACACACCATGCTAATACACACAACATTCTAACACACACTCACCACACACCATGCTAATACACTCAACATTCTAACACAACACTCACCGCACACCATGCTAATACACACAACATTCTAACACACACTCACCACACACCATGCTAATACACACAACATTCTAACACACACTCACCACACACCATGCTAATACACACAACATTCTAACACACACTCACCGCACACCATGCTAATACACACAACATTCTAACACACACTCACCACACACCATGCTAATACACACAACATTCTAACACACACTCACCACACACCATGCTAATACACACAACATTCTAACACTCACCACACACCATGCTAATACACACAACATTCTAACACACCACACACCATGCTAATACACTCAACATTCTAACACACACTCACCACACACCATGCTAATACACACAACATTCTAACACACACTCACCACACACCATGCTAATACACACACCATGCTAATACACACAACATTCTAACACACACCACACACCATGCTAAAACACACAACATTCTAACACTCACCACACACCATGCTAATACACACAACATTCTAACACTCACCACACACCATGCTAATACACACGACATTCTAACACACACTCACCACACACCATGCTAATACACTCAACATTCTAACACAACACTCACCGCACACCATGCTAATACACACAACATTCTAACACACACTCACCACACACCATGCTAATACACACAACATTCTAACACTCACCACACACCATGCTAATACACACAACATTCTAACACTCACCACACACCATGCTAATACACACAACATTCTAACACACACTCACCACACACCATGCTAATACACTCAACATTCTAACACAACACTCACCGCACACCATGCTAATACACACAACATTCTAACACACACTCACCACACACCATGCTAATACACACAACATTCTAACATACACTCACCACACACCATGCTAATACACACAACATTCTAACACACACTCACCGTACACCATGCTAATACACACAACATTCTAACACACACTCACCACACACCATGCTAATACACACAACATTCTAACACACACCATGCTAATACACACACCATTCTAACACACACTCACCACACACCATGCTAATACACACAACATTCTAACACACACCACACACCGTGCCAATAGACACAACATTCTAACACACACACACACCATTCTAACACACACCATGCTAATACACACAACATTCTAACACACACTCACCACACACCATGCTAATACACACAACATTCTAACACTCACCACACACCATGCTAATACACTCAACATTCTAACACACACTCACCACACACCATGCTAATACACACAACATTCTAACACACACTCACCACACACCATGCTAATACACACAACATTCTAACACACACTCACCACACACCATGCTAATACACACAACATTCTAACACACACAAACCGCACACCATGTTAATACACACAACATTCTAACACACACTCACCACACACCATGCTAATACACACAACATTCTAACACACACTCACCGTACACCATGCTAATACACACAACATTCTAACACACACTCACCACACACCATGCTAATACACACAACATTCTAACACACACCATGCTAATACACACACCATTCTAACACACACTCACCACACACCATGCTAATACACACAACATTCTAACACACACCACACACCGTGCCAATAGACACAACATTCTAACACACACACACACCATTCTAACACACACCATGCTAATACACACAACATTCTAACACACACTCACCACACACCATGCTAATACACACAACATTCTAACACTCACCACACACCATGCTAATACACTCAACATTCTAACACACACTCACCACACACCATGCTAATACACACAACATTCTAACACACACTCACCACACACCATGCTAATACACACAACATTCTAACACACACTCACCACACACCATGCTAATACACACAACATTCTAACACACACAAACCGCACACCATGTTAATACACACAACATTCTAACACACACTCACCACACACCATGCTAATACACTCAACATTCTAACACACACTCACCACACACCATGCTAATACACACAATATTCTAACACACACTCACCACACACCATGCTAATACACACAACATTCTAACACACACTCACCACACACCATGCTAATACACACAACATTCTAACACACACTCACCACACACCATGCTAATACACACAACATTCTAACACACACTCACCGCACACCATGCTAATACACACAACATTCTAACACACACTCACCACACACCATGCTAATACACACAGCAGTCTAACACACACTCACCGCACACCATGCTAATACACACAACATTCTAACACACACTCACCACACACCATGCTAATACACACAACATTCTAACACGCAACATTCTAACACACACACACACCATTCTAACACACAACATTCTAACACACCATGCTAATGCACACAACATTCTAACACACAACATTCTAACACACACACACCATTCTAACACACAACATTCTAACACACACCATGCTAATACACACAACATTCTAACACACAACATTCTAACACACACACACACCATTCTAACACACAACATTCTAACACACACCGTGCTAATACACACACCATTCTAACACACACTCACCACACACCATGCTAATACACACAACATTCTAATAAACAACATTCTAACACACACTGTTATAATACACACTATTCTAACACACACTGTTATAACACACACTCGCCACACACCATTAGAATACACACAACAGTCTAACACACACCATTCTAACACACACTGTTCTAACACACACTTACCACACACCATTCTAATACACACACCATTCTAACACACACTGTTCTAACACACACTCACCACACACCATTCTAATACACACACCATTCTAACACACACTGTTCTAACACACACTGTTCTAACACACACTGTTCTAATACACACACACCACACACCATTCTAATACACACACCATTCTAACACACACTGTTCTAACACACACACCACACACCATTCTAATACACACCATTCTAACACACACTGTTCTAACACACACTGTTCTAACACACACACCACACACCATTCTAACACACTCACACCACACCCTCACACACACCATGCTCACAAACTTACACCACACCCTCACACACACCACGTTAACACACCAAAACACACCATTCTAACGCACTCACATCACACCCTAACACACCATTCTAACACACCATTCGAACACACCAAACACACCATTCTAACACACCATTCCAACACACACACACACGCGCGTGCACACACGAACCACTTTGTACAACATCGCTGCTGTTGTACAAAGTGACTGACACAGACGCGCGCGCGTGAGAGGCTCGCACACGTGAAGTATTGTCAAACACGTGGATTATAAACCATTTTGTACTGTGTAGGAACCTCCTGGTTACACCGCCAGCCCACAGGGGATTATTGTGCCCGTCCGTCGTGGAGACGGGAGGGTGGGGAGGGGCTGGGTGGGGAGGGTGGGGAGGGTGGGGCTGGGTGGGGAGGAGCTGGGTGGGGAGGGTGGGGAGGGTGGGGCTGGGTGGGGAGGAGCTGGGTGGGGAGGGGAGGGTGGGGAGGGGCTGGGTGGGGAGGGGCTGGTCACCCCGTGGTGCCCTTATAAAACTCAACGTTTAACCTACTCACGCCGGCTTGTGCCCGCCCTCACAGTCGGGCACATTGTGCTGAACACACCACGTGGTGCCGCCGTTGTTGACCCTGGCCATCGACCGAGCAACCCAACGTTCCTACCAGCTCCCTCCGCAGGAGAATGTGTTCTGTTTGAAGTCGTCAGTGTTAAGCGTTGTTCACTGCGTCTCGCGGTCATTCCTCGTTTCTTATCTACGCATCTCAGTCACCCTTCGCAACGTTCTATACAACATGGGACGGCCAAGTGCCTTACGAATGTCAAACAATCATCATTATTATTAACAACAATAATAATGATGATGAGCAGATGTCACGGAACTCGCTATATACTACAGACAGTGCGGGATTATCCCAGTAGCACTAGTAGCTACTACATGTAGCAGCTACACATGTAGTAGCTACTTCATGTGTAGCTACTACATGTGTAGCTACTACACATCTAGTAGCTACACGTGTTGTAGCTACTAAACGTGTTGTAGCTACTACACATGTAGTAGCTACTACACGTGTTGTAGCTACTACATGTGTAGCTACTACACATATAGTAGCTACACGTGTAGCTGCTACACGTGTAGTAGCTACTACATACTACATATGTAGCTACGGGCCCCGCACTTTCAAGGGCCCCGCGCCAAATGCTTTCAAGCTATCACTATAGGACTATACCGCCCTTCAACATTTGTGAACGACTGAGTGCTTAATGTTAGCGATTTGTCGCATTATCTGGCTGTATAGCAAATGACAAAAATACAATTGCTTTACTGTGCAAGTAAAAAAAAAATTGTGTTTTAATATTAACGTTTTTTTTTTTTTAGGGCCCCTTTATAACATACACGCGGGAAGTACCCAGCGTTGCCCGGGCGAAAAAGACACAAACACATCGACTTACACACACACACACAAAGACATCGACTTACACACACACACATCGACTTACACACACACACAAAGACATCGACTTACACACACACAAAGACATCGACTTACACACACGCACAAACACCATATTGCTACATGCCCCCGCACTAGCTTCATCCGCAACGGTTAGCGTGCTTCGCGACGAACCCGCCGATTCCCGGGCACGAGCAGCGACAGTGGCGAGTGACGTCCGAAACCCGGTGGTCCTGGTCATCGGATGATAGGTCGACCCGCAAACCCTTGGGGAGACAAAGGTGGCCGGGCCGTGGGTGGTTTTCTGGACTCGCGGCCGCCTCGTGCATCGTGTCGACGAACGTCATAGGCGGCTCAGCTCACACAAAATGCTTGCCCCGAGAGTCGGCGAAGGCTACACGGGGGGACCTTCGTCATTGTATGCTTGATTGGATTGATGGTTTGACATACGGGTATAGTACACGTGTGTGTACGTGAGTGGTTTGCCGGTCGTCGTCGGTGTTACGCGCTAACAGCACTTGTCCCAGCAGTCTGTTGAGGCTATACGGGGCTCTTTGCCTCGCGGTTCGCAGATAGACACGACTAGACTCAGTACGAACGTAATGTGAATGTTTTATTTACTTCAAACTAAAATATTTTCATTTCGCCTGGGAAGCCGCGCTGAGCTACGTAGTTACTTTTTTTAATTATCACAGAAGCGACCTGGCCACAAACGATAGCTCACTCAACGAAGTGGCTCATCGCGTGGAATGTACAGCAGCCCAAAACACTCTAAACGCTGTGATGATGTCGATCCTAACTGTGGAGGGTAAAAAAACAAAAACGTAGAATCCGGAGAAAAATCCACGCGACCACGGAGAGAGAGAGAGAGACACACACACCGCAAACTCCACATACACAACAGGCGTCAGGGTAGGGATCAAACCCAACTACGTCCTGTATACCAGGTGAGGGAGTTAACATCTCCTAGCCACCGTGATGATGATGATGAGAGAGAGACACACCGCAAACTCCACATACACAACAGGCGTCAGGGTCGGGATCGAACCCAATGACCTCCTGTATACCAGGTGAGGGAGTTAACATCTCCTAGCCACCGTGATGATGATGAGAGAGAAAGACACCGCAAACTCCACATACATAACAGGCGTCAGGGTCGGGATCGAACCCAATGACCTCCTGTATACCAGGTGAGGGAGTTAACATCTCGTCACTGCATGCGATGCACGTCCAGATAACATTAACAATTCGGGCAACTGCCCTGGAAATAGGGGGGGGGGGCAGGGCTTGGCCCCCCTCCTCCTCCCACTTAAAAAAAGTGAAAACGCTCGTCTGGCGCACGAAGAACTCCCATGTGTTTCGTCCAATAGGCGAATCGCGTTTACCCCTGGCAGTTTCCCGTCCGCCGGCTTCCGTTTGGCTAATTGTAAATCATTTTAAATTCCGAGGACAATCACGCGTTGGAAAGCCTCGTTACATAACCATGGCTGTCAACCCCTTCTCATTGCGGACCAATTCAGACCTCGTTGGTCACCCCGTGCCCCTTATAAATCTCAACGTTCACCCTACAAAGTCCCATGGGTTGACAGGGTTGACAGGTATGGATAATCCGTGCACGTGCATATATAGAGCGTGTTGTTGTAAATGGTTAATCTGGGCAAGAGGACAACATTGGAACTAACTGCAAATTGTGGGGTTTCGTTCTTATTAGAACCCATCATTAACAGTGTAGCCATCATCATCATCGTCATCCACATCACCATCATCATCATCACCATCATCATCGACATCATCATCGTCATCCACATCATCATCATCGACATCACCAGCGCACTCATGCCTACGGGACTGGGGTACGACTATTGACTGGACATCATGGACGTCTGTGAAGAAGAGCTTCGTCGCTCGTCGCATTCTTGCCATGTAAATACATTTCGTGGTTCTGAATTTGCCGCCATGTCCTCTTGCTGCCATTCAACCGCGTTGCCCCCAAGAAGCAGCAGCAGCAGCAGCAGCCGCAGCCTGTCACGCGTTGGTGATGGACGCCCATCCACGCACTGCGCAGGCTCAACAACTGCTTAGCTTGTCGATATCTGGTGGTTATTGGTGCGCGAGTGTATTAATTGAGGGTTCCCTCGCTCTATGCGGGTTCGTTTTGTGCGATGTCGCATACAATGTATGCGGCTGCCCGATAGCTACCACCAAATTCACTCTGTGCTGTTTGAATGCAATCTACTTGCGGCTATGCGGTCGGACTTGGAACATTGGGGGTATGTACTGTGTGTGTGCTGTGTCAGTACTGTGTGTGTGCTGTGTCAGTACTGTGTGTGTGCTGTGTCAGTACTGTGTGTGTGCTGTGTCAGTACTGTGTGTGTGCTGTGTCAGTACTGTGTGTGTGCTGTGTCAGTACTGTGTGTGCTGTGTCAGTACTGTGTGTGCTGTGTCAGTACTGTGTGTGTGTACTGTGTCAGTACTGTGTGTGTGTCCTGTGTCAGTACTGTGTGTGTGCTGTGTCAGTACTGTGCGTGTACTGTGTCAGTACTGTGTGTGTGCTGTGTCAGTACTGTGTGTGTGCTGTGTCAGTACTGTGTGTGTACTGTGTCAGTACTGTGTGTGTGTGCTGTGTCAGTACTGTGTGTGTGCTGTGTCAGTACTGTGTGTGTGCTGTGTCAGTACTGTGTGTGTGCTGTGTCAGTACTGTGTGTGTTGTGTCAGTACTGTGTGTGTGCTGTGTTAGTACTGTGTGTGTGTACTGTGTCAGTACTGTGTGTGCTGTGTCAGTACTGTGTGTGTGCTGTGTCAGTACTGTGTGTGTGCTGTGTCAGTACTGTGTGTGTGTGTGCTGTGTCAGTACTGTGTGTGTGCTGTGTCAGTACTGTGTGTGTGCTGTGTCAGTACTGTGTGTGTGCTGTGTCAGTACTGTGTGTGTGCTGTGTCAGTACTGTGTGCGTGCTGTCAGTACTGTGTGTGTGCTGTGTCAGTACTGTGTGTGTGCTGTGTCAGTACTGTGTGTGTGTGCTGTGTCAGTACTGTGTGTGTGCTGTGTCAGGACTGTGTGTGTGTGCTGTGTCAGTACTGTGTGTGTGCTGTGTCAGTACTGTGTGTGTGCTGTCAGTACTGTGTGTGTGTGCTGTGTCAGTACTGTGTGTGTGCTGTGTCAGTATTGTGTGTGTGTGCTGTGTCAGTACTGTGTGTGTGCTGTGTCAGTATTGTGTGTGTGTGTGCTGTGTCAGTACTGTGTGTGTGCTGTGTCAGTACTGTGTGTGTGTGCTGTCAGTACTGTGTGTGCTGTGTCAGTACTGTGTGTGTGATGTGTCAGTACTGTGTGTGTGCTGTGTCAGTACTGTGTGTGTGGTGTGTCAGTACTGTGTGTGTGCTGTGTCAGGACTGTGTGTGTGTGCTGTGTCAGTACTGTGTGTGTGCTGTGTCAGTACTGTGTGCGGGCTGTGTCAGTACTGTGTGTGTGTGCTGTGTCAGTACTGTGTGTGTGCTGTGTCAGTACTGTGTGTGTGCTGTGTCAGTACTGTGTGTGTACTGTGTCAGTACTGTGTGTGTGCTGTCAGTACTGTGTGTGTGCTGTGTCAGTACTGTGTGTGTGCTGTGTCAGTACTGTGTGCTGTGTCAGTACTGTGTGTGTGTGTTGTGTCAGTACTGTGTGTGTGCTGTGTCAGTACTGTGTGCGTGCTGTGTCAGTACTGTGTGTGTGTGTGTGCTGTGTCAGTACTGTGTGTGTGCTGTGTCAGTACTGTGTGTGTGCTGTGTCAGGACTGTGTGTGTGTGCTTTGTCAGTACTGTGTGTGTGCTGTGTCAGTACTGTGTGTGCTGTGTCAGTACTGTGTGTGTGCTGTGTCAGTACTGTGTGCGGGCTGTGTCAGTACTGTGTGTGTGTGCTGTGTCAGTACTGTGTGTGTGCTGTGTCAGTACTGTGTGTGTGCTGTGTCAGTACTGTGTGTGTGCTGTGTCAGTACTGTGTGTGTGCTGTGTCAGTACTGTGTG
The DNA here is from genome assembly GCF_048934315.1 of Petromyzon marinus. Taxonomy (NCBI): domain Eukaryota; kingdom Metazoa; phylum Chordata; class Hyperoartia; order Petromyzontiformes; family Petromyzontidae; genus Petromyzon; species Petromyzon marinus. The sequence continues at coordinate 9,931,852 of NC_133709.1, read as the reverse complement.
CTGTGTCAGTACTGTGTGTGTGTGTTGTGTCAGTACTGTGTGTGTGCTGTGTCAGTACTGTGTGCGTGCTGTGTCAGTACTGTGTGTGTGTGTGCTGTGTCAGTACTGTGTGTGTGCTGTGTCAGTACTGTGTGTGTGCTTTGTCAGTACTGTGTGTGTGTGTGCTGTGTCAGTACTGTGTGTGTGTGCTGTATCAGTACTGTGTGTGTGCTGTGTCAGTACTGTGTGTGTGCGGTGTCAGTACTGTGTGTGTGCTGTGTCAGTACTGTGTGTGTGCTGTGTCAGTACTGTGTGTGTGTGTGTGCTGTGTCAGTACTGTGTGTGTGCTGTGTCAGTACTGTGTGTGTGCTTTGTCAGTACTGTGTGTGCGTGCTGTGTCAGTACTGTGTGTGTGATGTGTCAGTACTGTGTGTGTGCTGTGTCAGTACTGTGTGTGTCCTGTGTCAGTACTGTGTGTGTACTGTGTCAGTACTGTGTGCGTGCTGTGTCAGTACTGTGTGTGTGCTGTGTCAGTACTGTGTGTGTGTGCTGTGTCAGTACTGTGTGTGTGCTGTGTCAGTGCTGTGTGTGTGCTGTGTCAGTACTGTGTGTGTGCTGTGTCAGTACTGTCTGTGTGCTGTGTCAGTACTGTGTGTGTGTGCTGTGTCAGTACTGTGTGTGTGCTGTCAGTACTGTGTGTGTGTGCTGTGTCAGTACTGTGTGTTTGCTGTGTCAGTACTGTGTGTGCTGTGTCAGTACTGTGTGTGCTGTCAGTACTGTGTGTGTGCTGTGTCAGTCCTGTGTGTGTGTGTGCTATGTCAGTACTGTGTGTGTGCTGTGTCAGTACTGTGTGTGTGCTGTGTCAGAGCTGTGTGTGTACCGTGTCAGTACTGTGTGCGTGCTGTGTCAGTATTGTGTGTGTGCTGTGTCAGTACTGTGTGTGTGTGCTGTGTCAGTACTGTGTGTGTGCTGTGTCAGTACTGTGTGTGTGCTGTGTCAGTACTGTGTGTGCTGTGCCAGTACTGTGTGTGTGTGCTGTGTCAGTACTGTGTGTGTGCTGTGTCAGTACTGTGTGCTGTGTCAGTACTGTGTGTGTGTGTTGTGTCAGTACTGTGTGTGTGCTGTGTCAGTACTGTGTGCGTGCTGTGTCAGTACTGTGTGTGTGTGTGTGCTGTGTCAGTACTGTGTGTGTGCTGTGTCAGTACTGTGTGTGTGCTGTGTCAGGACTGTGTGTGTGTGCTTTGTCAGTACTGTGTGTGTGCTGTGTCAGTACTGTGTGTGCTGTGTCAGTACTGTGTGTGTGCTGTGTCAGTACTGTGTGCGGGCTGTGTCAGTACTGTGTGTGTGTGCTGTGTCAGTACTGTGTGTGTGCTGTGTCAGTACTGTGTGTGTGCTGTGTCAGTACTGTGTGTGTGCTGTGTCAGTACTGTGTGTGTGCTGTGTCAGTACTGTGTGCTGTGTCAGTACTGTGTGTGTGTGTTGTGTCAGTACTGTGTGTGTGCTGTGTCAGTACTGTGTGCGTGCTGTGTCAGTACTGTGTGTGCTGTCAGTACTGTGTGTGTGCTGTGTCAGTCCTGTGTGTGTGTGTGCTATGTCAGTACTGTGTGTGTGCTGTGTCAGTACTGTGTGTGTGCTGTGTCAGAGCTGTGTGTGTACCGTGTCAGTACTGTGTGCGTGCTGTGTCAGTATTGTGTGTGTGCTGTGTCAGTACTGTGTGTGTGTGCTGTGTCAGTACTGTGTGTGTGCTGTGTCAGTACTGTGTGTGTGCTGTGTCAGTACTGTGTGTGCTGTGCCAGTACTGTGTGTGTGTGCTGTGTCAGTACTGTGTGTGTGCTGTGTCAGTACTGTGTGTGTGCTGTGTCAGTACTGTGTGCGTGCTGTCAGTACTGTGTGTGTGCTGTGTCAAAACTGTGTGTGCTGTGTCAGTACTGTTTGTGTGCTGTGTCAGTACTGTGTGCTGTGTCAGTACTGTGTGTGTACTGTGTCAGTACTGTGTGTGTGCTGTGTCAGTACTGTGTGTGCTGTGTCAGTACTGTGTGTGTGCTGTGTCAGTACTGTGTGTGTACTGTGTCAGTACTGTGTGTGTGTGCTGTGTCAGTACTGTGTGTGCTGTGTCAGTACTGTGTGTGTGTGCTGTGTCAGTACTGTGTGTGTGTGCTGTGTCAGTACTGTGTGTGTGCTGTGTCAGTACTGTGCGTGTACTGTGTCAGTACTGTGTGTGTGCTGTGGCAGTACTGTGTGTGTGTGCTGTGTCAGTACTGTGTGTGTGTGTGCTGTGTCAGTACTGTGTGTGTGCTGTGTCAGTACTGTGCGTGTACTGTGTCAGTACTGTGCGTGTACTGTGTCAGTACTGTGCGTGTGCTGTGTCAGTACTGTGTGTGTACTGTGTCAGTACTGTGTGTGTGCTGTGTCAGTACTGTGTGTGTGCTGTGTCAGTACTGTGTGTGTGCTGTGTCAGTACTGTGTGTGTGCTGTGTCAGGACTGTGTGTGTGTGCTGTGTCAGTACTGTGTGTGTGTGCTGTGTCAGTACTGTGTGTGTGCTGTGTCAGTACTGTGTGTGTGCTGTGTCAGTACTGTGTGATGTGTCAGTACTGTGTGTGTGCTGTGTCAGTCCTGTGTGTGTGCTGTGTCAGTACTGTGTGTGTGTGCTGTGTCAGTACTGTGTGTGTGCTGTGTCAGTACTGTGTGTGTGCTGTGTCAGTACTGTGTGTGTACTGTGTCAGTACTGTGTGTGTGCTGTGTCAGTACTGTGTGTGTACTGTGTCAGTACTGTGTGTGTGTGCTGTGTCAGTACTGTGTGTGTGCTGTGTCAGTACTGTGTGTGTGTGCTGTGTCAGTACTGTGCGTGTACTGTGTCAGTACTGTGTGTGTGCTGTGTCAGTACTGTGTGTGTACTGTGTCAGTACTGTGTGTGCTGTGTCAGTACTGTGTGTGTGCTGTGTCAGTACTGTGTGTGTACTGTGTCAGTACTGTGTGTGCTGTGTCAGTACTGTGTGTGTGCTGTATCAGTACTGTGTGTGTGCTGTGTCAGTACTGTGTGTGTGATGTGTCAGTACTGTGTGCGTGCTGTGTCAGTACTGTGTGTGTGCTGTGTCAGTACTGTGTGTGTGCTGTGTCAGTACTGTGTGTGTATGCTGTGTCAGTACTGTGTGTGTGCTGTGTCAGTACTGTGTGTGTGCTGTGTCAGTACTGTGTGTGTGCTGTGTCAGTACTGTGTGTGTGCTGTGTCAGTACTGTGTGTGTGCTGTGTCAGTACTGTGTGTGTGCTGTATCAGTACTATGTGTGTGCTGTGTCAGTACTGTGTGTGTGTGCTGTGTCAGTACTGTGTGTGTGCTGTGTCAGTACTGTGTGTGTGCTGTGTCAGTACTGTGTGTGTGTGCTGTGCGCGCTACTCGGCAGGCAGCTGTCTCTTCGTTCCACGGTGACGAGATGTTAGCTCCCTCGCCGTGTATGCAGGAGGTCGTGGGTTCATCCCGACCCTGACGCCTGCTGCTGTATATTTGAAGTCCACAATATTCTCTCTTCTGGATTTTTCTCCGTGTCCTCCGTTTTTTCGCACCTCTACATTTAGAAACGCGGGTTTCGAGTATTTCGCTGCTATAAATGTCAACGTTATGAGCCAATTCGTTGAGCTATCATTTGTGGACAGGTTCGCTTCTAAAAAAAAAGAGCCCTCTATAGCTCAATGGGCCTTACCTGATAAAAATATAAATAGTTTAGTTTAAAAAAATCGCGTCGTAGATTAATGCGCACCTTTTTAGTTATTAGAAGGCATCTACCGCATAAAGCGAGGGAACCCTTTGTAGGCGTGCCGGTGTATTCACCGCATCGGGCCTCGAGTGCTTTTTATCCGCTTGGGCGTCACACTCCTTGAGTGTCAGTCACTCGAAAGTCACGAATTGGTCGAGGCTGTGACTTAATCCGCTGATCTAGGACCGTGCACACAACACGGCACAGCTGTGCAAACCTTCCCTAAGCCTAGCTTACGAACGTCGAGGTGGTTGCGATGTGCGATCTGTGTCGTTGCAAGCGCAGAGGCGCCTGCATCGGCGTCAAATTCCGGGTTCTCAAATCCCTTCCACGACTTTCTAAGAAGTTGACATCAGCCCCAGCTCGACCGACGTCAAAATGCCGACGTGCACTCAAGAGTTCGAGAATCGGAGCCAGAGTTGGCCGGCAACTCAGCCCACGGTCATTAATCATCAGCTCAGCTTGGTCGATACAATTAGTACCATTCAGTGGGATGTCAACTCAACGGTGACCATCCTATAGAATGGACGGAGGTCACCCGGCAAGGGATTGTGGAATTTCCACCACTGGCTCATGAGATGCGCCCCCCCCCCCCATTTGAATCAAATTTTTAATCGTGGTGATAATTTCCACAAGTCTGTCAATCAGCTGTTTCTCCACGTTGTTGTTGAAGTGTGACCATACTGCACCACGCTGGTTCAGCGCGGCTTGGTGAAGTGGGGGTGAGTGGGAGTGGGGGTCCGGCACCAGTATGGGTATCACTCGCCACTGACGTCTAAAAGCCGTGGTCGGGAATCGAACTTTGGGGTTTGGTCCCCCCCCCCCCGGCAGGGCATGCGAAATGCACGACCTCCACGCTACATTATAACGTTACACGCAGTGCCGGATTATCCTCGTAGCACAAGTAGCCACACGTGTAGTAGCTACCACACGTGTAGTAGCTGCTACACGTACGTATAGTAGCTACTACACGTACGTATAGTAGCTACTACACGCACGTATAGTAGCTACTACACGTACGTATAGTAGCTACTACACGCGTAGTAGCTACTACACGTGTAGTAGCTACTACACGTGTAGTAGCTACTACACACGTGTGGTAGCTACTACACGTGTAGTAGCTACCACACGTGTAGTAGCTACCGCACGTGTAGTAGCTGCTACACGTACGTATAATAGCTACTACACGTGCAGTAGCTACACGTACGTGTAGTAGCTACTACACGCGTAGTAGCTACTACACGTACGTATAGTAGCTACTACACGTACGTATAGTAGCTACTACACGTGCGTATAGTAGCTACTACACGTGCGTATAGTAGCTACTACACACGTGCGTATAGTAGCTACTACACGTGCGTATAGTAGCTACTACACGTGCGTATAGTAGCTACTACACGTGCGTATAGTAGCTACTATACGTACGTGTAGTAGCTACTATACGTGCAGTAGCTACACATGCAGTAGCTACTACATGTGTAGCTACTACATGTGTAGTAGCTGCAACACGTGTAGTAGCTACTACACGTACGTCCCACGTGCAGCAGCTACACATGCAGTAGCTACTACATGTGTAGTAGCTGCAACACGTGTAGTAGCTACACGTGTTATTGTGGTTTTCACACCTGATGATGATTGCTTGTGTTGCAGTCGAAACGTCGTGAGAATTGTAATGTTTTATATTTTTATTATTTTATTGTTTCCCTTCTACGTGACTTTACCGAAAGAACCAAGAATATGAATCCCTGCAGTCACGAAAGCTTTAAATCAAAAAGGTTTTGTTTCATCCATTGCTGGACGACGGATTCCCCAAAATCGCCACCACCGTCGCTGATGTTGAAAGTGTGAATGCAATTTTACGACATAATTGCTATTATTAAGCTTGTTTTTTTACATGTAATTCTCGAATGCTGTGATGCTGTCCACCGGCCGAATCTCCCTTTAAAAAAAAATTGCTTCTTAGCTCAAAGGGCTTGACTCGGAAAAGACACTCAAGATTCTGACATTGGGCACGCGACGATTAATCGATGTCTACAGTTGACGTGGGTTCGGTGCGAAGCATCAATTCAGCATAGCTGTTAACCCCTTATCAGTGCCCTACCTTATTACAGACAAATTCAGACCTTATTGGTCACCCAGTGCCTCCTTATAAATCTCAACGTTCATCCTACAAAGTCCCATCACAAGGGAGAAACACAAAGACAGAAAAAATGTTGCCCGTATTAAAACGGCTGTACGCCGTATGGACCTGAAAACTCAATTTCCCTGTACAACAATACGGGCTAAACCGTACGGGTCGACAGCTGCGATTCAGGTACGTGTATAGTATTATGCACAGTATGTGAGAATTGAAGATGAATCTAGAATCGAAACTTTCGTGACTGCAGAAATTACTATACTCATTGGTTCCTTCGGTAAAGACACGTATGTAGGAATAAAATAAAATTTCAATAAATCACACGTAAAATTAAAATAAATCACGACGTTTCGAACGCAACGCAAGCGCTCATCATCAGGTGGAAATGGGGCAAAGCACATAGCGAGGGAACACACAGAGGGACATCACACACACACAGAGACATCACACACAGAGAGCTATCACACACAGAGAGACATCACACACAGAGGGACATCACACACAGAGGGACATCACACACAGACATCACACAGAGAGACATCACACACAGAGAGACATCACACACAGAGAGATATCACACACAGAGGGACATCACACACAGAGGGACATCACACACAGAGGGACATCACACACAGAGGGACATCACACACAGACATCACACACAGAGAGACATCACACACAGAGAGACATCACACACAGAGGGACATCACACACAGAGGGACATCACACACAGAGATACATCACACACACAGAGACATCACACACACAGAGAGAGACATCACACACACAGAGACATCACACACACAGACATCACACACACAGACATCACACACAGAGAGACATCACACACACAGAGAGAGACATCACACACAGAGAGAGACATCACACACACAGAGAGACATCACACACAGAGAGACATCACACACACAGAGAGACATCACACACACAGAGAGACATCACACACACAGACATCACACACAGTGAGACATCACACACAGAGAGACATCACACACAGATAGACATCACACACAGAGACATCACACACAGAGACATCACACACAGACATCACACAGAGAGACATCACACACAGAGAGACATCACACACACAGAGACATCACACACACACAGAGAGAGACATCACACACAGAGAGAGACATCACACACACAGACATCACACACACAGAGAGAGACATCACACACAGAGAGAGACATCACACACAGAGAGACATCACAGAGAGACATCACACACACAGAGAGACATCACACACACAGGGAGACATCACACACACAGAGACATCACACACAGAGAGACATCACACACACAGAGACATCACACACACAGAGAGACATCACACACAGAGAGACATCACACACACACAGAGACATCACACACACAGAGAGACATCACACACACAGAGACATCACACACAGAGAGACATCACACACACAGAGACATCACACACACAGAGAGACATCACACACACAGAGACATCACACAGAGAGAGAGACATCACACACACAGACATCACACACACAGACATCACACACAGAGAGAGACATCACACACACAGAGAGACATCACACACAGACATCACACACAGAGACATCACACACACAGACATCACACACACAGAGAGACATCACACACACAGAGAGACATCACACACACAGAGACATCACACACACAGAGACATCACACACACAGACATCACACACACAGAGACATCACACACACAGAGAGACATCACACACACAGACATCACACACACAGAGAGACATCACACACACAGAGAGACATCACACACAGAGAGCACACAGAGACATCACACAGAGAGTAATCACACACACAGACATCACACACACAGACATCACACACACAGACATCACACACACACACATCACACACAGACATCACACACAGACATCACACACACAGAGACATCACACACAGAGAGCACACAGAGTGGCAAACTTCACGAAGGCAACTACAGCAAGACGATGGGAGACGCGAACTCAGCAAACCTTAGAAACACAATGGGATGCAAACCCAGTCGGCCAACAACACAGTTCGACACTAACCTGGTTGACCACGTATTTCAAAAGACTGCTAAAATTTGTGTTCATCTCCTGGGCTGAACACACCAACGTATACAGAGGATAAGGATTCGTGAACAGACACGAGGTACGAGGTAGCAGAGATGCATACACAGAGAAGCAAACACAGGGAAAGATGTTTTGGACAGAATTGTAAGGACAACCTCCCCGTAGAGGTGGATTAATCTAGAATCGAAGCTTTCGTGACTGCAGAAATTACTAAACTCATTGGTTCTTTCGGTAAAGTCACGTATGTAGAAATAAAATAAAAATGTAAATAAATCACAAATAAAATTGAAGATTAGCCAAAAACATTTTTTTATTAACTCCGCGAATGTCACATGTGCTATGAATAAGGGGCCACTGCCCGAAACGTCGTGTATGATATATATTTTTTTATTTTCATGTAAAGGCCACACGCACAAAAGACGCACGGGTGTTGCCGACCAACGTGTCGAATTATTTGATGTCGGATCGCGGATGCGAGTGGGCAGTGGATCACGTTGCGCGGCCGATTTGAATTATGATCACGACGATTCTCAAGGCCATCGTTGAATATTCGTGCATGCATCGACACCGGCTAAGGAGGCATGCAAATGATTACATCGAATCGTGACGATTATTACATCAAATCGTGACGATTAATCGAGGTGGGGGGCGGGGGGAGGTATGAAACGTGAAAAAAAATCGTCTTGATCAGTGACTAAGTCACTTTAATAACAATACAGTATATAACTCTCACACACGCGGTATATTCACGTGGATATAACGATTGAATGGATGTCATTTCCTCCCAACTCTCATCATCATCATCAGAACGTCCGACTCGCAAATCCTTCATAAGGAGGGTCGCGAAATTGAGTACCAGTTTGTGGGAAGATAAAGGCGGGGTTTTTATTTTTGTCATATACTGTCTAGAGACAGACGGAAGGACTCGGCCCCGGCCACTGAAATGTGGAATTTCAATCGTGGCTGTAATATAACGCCATGAAAGCATACCCGATTTTTGGTTTTAACGTGATTAGCTCCTCTTGATTGTCACAGCTGACAAGTCATCAACACAGCAAAACTTACGCCCTACGAGCTCTCTCTGTCTCTCTCTCTTGCTACTGAAGTCCTCTCGTCGTGGTCAGCAGACCTCATACATTGGGCATCGAAACTAAACAATTTGTTTTTAATTTTTTCAGGTTGCAAAAACGACCCGGCCACAAGTGATAGCTCAACGAAAGTGGCTTATCGTCGTGTGGAAATGTATAGCAGCCAAATACTCTAAAACGTGTGACGTTGATTCTAAAATGTGGAGGGGAACCCCGCAGGGCCTGGAGAAAAAATCCACGCGACCACGGGGAGAACATGCAAACTCCAAATATACAGGCGTCAGGGTTAGGGATCGAACCCAGGTGAATCCTCCCGTATACCAGGCGAGGTAGTTAACTTCTCGCCACCGAGGATACCTGAACTACAGTGCTACTGCCATTACACTCGAGGGTAGAAATCACCACAGTTGGCTTTGTGAACTCTAAGCAATGCCGTCACCGTAACGAACATTCGTCATCCAAAATTCAACGACCATTCATTCGTTACGAAAAAAAAACAGACGGCGGACATTTGTAGCAAGAACAAAGTTCACTAAATGCACCTCGAATATATATGTCTCCACGGCAAATCGTAACCTTTTAAATCAATATAATTACACCTTTAGCAGAGTCACTCTCGCCGCCGCTCTCTGTCTCCGAACAAAGACGGCCGCTCCAACTTCATCTGCATCATCTGCATCATCTTCATCATCTCCACCACCACCACCACCGAATCACGAAGCCTGTTTTGATGGCCAGGCATAGCCGGCTGGCTGGATGGATGCCCGTCAGCCATACGGGTTGCTGCTATAATACATAGCCGTGGCGTCCGCAAGAACGGATAGAAAGCTGGCCATTTGTGGCTGCTGTTGCTGCTGCTGCTGCTGTTGAGGCAGTGATTCCTGTTGCTGCTGTTGCTGCTGTTGTTGCTGGTGGTGGTGATGCGTTAGTCCACCCTTGGCAAATCCACCGACGTCCTGCTGCTGTAGATATTGACTCATGATCCCGCCGTCACCGTTCGAACCCACAGCCGTGACGATCACCAGCCCCTCGCCACCACGACCACCACCACCACCACCACCGCCGTCGTTGTCATCGTTAACTCCGTCCACAACCTCGTCACCTCCCACCACCGCAGCCTCCTCCTCCCCCTCCTCCTCCTCCTCCTCCTCCACGTCGCTGTACAAACGGCGCGGGTCGGGAGGAGGAGACGGCTCGCCTACCTCGTGGCTGCGAGATATTGGCTGGAAACCGCTGGCGGTCTGCTGCTGCTGATGATGATTGCCGTGTTGATGGTGCTGATGATGGAAGTTGTGCTGCTGCTGATGCTGCTGCTGCTGCTGCTGGTGGTGGTGGTACATCTGGCTGTAGTACAGAGGTAGGACGTGGTGGAGGTGGTTGCTGCTGCTGCTGCTGCTGCTGTTCGTGGTGGTGGTGGTGTTGTTGCTGTGGTGGTGGTGGTGGGCGAGCGGCTCGCTGGACGTTTTAGCCGCAGCGCTTCGACTGTCTCCACCAGCCTCGTCCACCTCCCGAAAGTGGTGGACAATCGTGGTCGACCTCCTCAGGTCGGTGGCGTACCCCAGAGGAGTCGATCCGTTCTGCACCATCTGTTGCTCCTGCTGCGGATGCTGATTGTGATGCTGCTGCTGCTGCTGCTGCTGGAGATGATGGTGGTGGTGCTGCTGATGTTGTTGTTGCTGTTGTTGTTGTTGCTGTTGGAGGAGGAGGTGGTGGTGATGGTGGTGGTGCGACGGGTACGTGCCCACGACGTGCGGACTCATCGCCTCGTCCTCCGCACCTCCTTCGCCCGACGCCGCCACCAGGAAGGGGCCCTGTGCGACCTCCTGGGCCATGGGCGACGCCTGCGCAAATGTCGGGGCGTCGGTGTCGCCGAGGACATCCAGCGGAGACATTTCCGGCGTCGGCAGCCCGAACGCGGCCTCACTCACCAGGCTCTGCTGCTGCTGCTGCTGCTGGTGATGATGATGATGTTGTTGTTGTTGATGGTGGTGGTGGCTCTGCAAGAGCTGCTGCTGTTGCTGATGATGAGGAGGAAGGTTGTTGTGATGATGTCCTTGAAGGTGCGGCTGATGTTGGTAGTGCTGCTGCTGCTGTTGATGGTGGTGGTGGTGGTGCTGTTGTTGATGATGATGGTGGTAGAGTTGGTGGTAGTGATTTTGAAAATGTCCCCCGGCTACAACGTTCAGGTCTCTAAGCGCCGTTTCGGGCGGGCGACAAACAACATGAACCGGATCCACCGCGGAAAGCAGAGGATGATGCTGATGCTGCTGCTGCTGCAACTGCTGATGATGGTGTTGCTGGTGATGCAACTGCTGCTGCTGTTGAGACAACTCTTGGTGGTGCTGCTGCTGCTGCTGCGGATGTTGCTGCTGGTGGTGGTGGTGATGATGATGATGGAGAAGAAGACTTGAGTCCACCCGTTTGCCCAGCCTCTTGAGCTGCTTGCGCCTGCGAGGCCTGTACTTGTAGTTGGGGTGGTCCTGCATGTGTTGGACTCGCAAGCGCTCAGCCTCCTCCACGAAGGGCCTCTTCTCCGAGTGACTCAGAGCCTTCCATGACTTGCCTGCGAATATAAAGAGAGTCAAACAAAAGACAAAGACCCTGCCCCTCCCCCCCACCTCCGTATAGCTTTAACAGACTGTTGGGGCAAGTGCTGTTAGCGAGCAGCACCTATGAAGGCCGGAACAGTTACACGAGAGGGTGGGTGTGCCAGCACCACGCCCGACCGCCTTTGTCTCCCCAGTGGCGATGTTTACTACACACCGCACCGGGTACTCACTTGAGGCAGAGCCGACCTCGGGGAGGCCCATTGACCGGTTCAGAAAATCGTCACCTGGTGTTGACCGTGAGCGGGAATCGAACTCGGGTCGCCGGGTTCGTAGCGCAGCGTAGCGCTAACCGCTACACCACCGCGACCACCCACACCAACACCACCACCACCACCATGTCGTCTTTGTGCCAGGGATCGGCAAACAAAGTAACAAGGGTAGCGTATATTGCTGAACGCGTTCGAAATCGGCAAACAACTCGAATGTTCCTCGATAATCAACGTCACGGAGTGGCCGCGTAGAGAGCCGCGTTGCTCTCAGCTGCGGGGTGTTCGCGCTTTGAGCCGAGCGGGATCGCCCTGGTTAACGTCATCATCCACAATTATAATAATTGCAACAAAAAAACAAATATTTATAGCGTTGGATGTTATTGTTGCTCAGCGGCCGTGGCTACGCGCACGCAACGCTCAGCACGCTCGCTCGCTCGCTCCGTCATTCAGGGTTGACGGAGCGAGGTTGCCATAGCCTGGCCCGGCTCGCCAGCAGAATGCAGTCGGGCAAAGCGTCGTGACCGATGTCATCATCCGTCCCTTTTCTGTGCGGCATCGAGTGCTGCTCCCTCGCATTGCGCCGGTATGTTTCCTACCCATTGCGGGTGCTCCGGTTTCCTCCCGCGTGTAGCAGAGACGAACGTTCCGCTCGTCAATCTTGATTTGATGCTTCCGTGACTAGCAGGAATCCATACGCTATGGGGTGTTTTTTTCCCGTCGGTAAAGTCACGTGGTAGGTAAAAAAATGAAATAAATCACGACGTTTCGATTGCTGCACAAGCAAATCATCATCATCATCAGGTGGGAACACCGCAGCAAGAAATGTATTGTTTTTTGTTCCCGTTCGTCGGCTGGACACATCCTCTTCATATATATAGAGAGAGAGACTGTGAGAGAGAGAGAAATGCAGAGAAATTGTCGGTAGTTCGCCTGCCCCGGTGGTAATTACCCTCGGCGACTGCGTCTGCTCAATGTGCATGCGACGCCGACGCTGCGAGTTCGAACGCTTGAAAAAAGTTTGGCCGATTGTGCGCGTGCAACGGTGCCGCCCTTGCAAACAAAATGTGTCACGTTTTAAAGGTTGCGCCGCTAATTGTGATCTAGTGGGGGGTAAAACCACCGCGCGACCTCGCCACCACCACCCCCCCCTCCCTCCCCAACACCACCACCACACACACGGGGATTGCCGTTGAAGCAGTGGTTTGAGTTTAACACGTAGGAGGCTTAAATTTTGATTTAAAGCTTTCGTGACTGCAGTAATTCATATTCTTAGCTCTTTCGGTAAAGTCACGTTGAAGGGAAACAATAAAATAATAAAAAAATATATAAAACAATAAAAATTCTCACGACGTTTCGACCATAACACAAACGGTCGTCATCAGGAGATTTTGTATTGTTTAAAATATATTTTATTATTTTATTGTTTCCCTTCAACGTGACTTTACCGAAAGAGCTAAGAATACGTAGGAGGCTTTCACGACCAATATCATCCATTATATTGGGGGGCGGGGGGGGGGTTTGGGGGGGGGGTGTTAGATCGCGTAAATATATAAATGTGTCGTTAAACCCGCCACCACCCGACCACAGCCAATTAGTAAGGTCACGTGAACAGAACGTGCCAATTCGTTACGAGTACAGCACACGCCGCTTGTGCGTTGTGGATTTGCAGCACCGGACCTCAGTTTTTGGCCATGGGGCTCCTGAACCACACCGCTGTTGCGACTGCCGCCATCGTGATGATGGTGATGACGAGGGAGCAGATGATAATTGTCATTCTTAAATTCACGTGCCACATTATAGAGACGCAGACAAAAGGCCTCCGCCGTCCACAATACGGCCTCACCAGACTGTTGGGGCAAGTGCTGTTAGCGAACACCACCTATGGGAAGGCCGGCACGGCACACGAGGGGGCGGGTGGCCAGCAAACCACGCCCGGCCGCCTTTGTCTCCCCAGTGGCGATGTTCACACACCACGTTAGACACTCATCCCGGGGAGGCAGAGTTGATCGCGATACACATTCTATACAAAGACACAGGCAAAGAGCCCCCGTGTAGCCTGCGGCAGAGTGTTGGTGCAAGTGCTGTTAGTGAGCACCTATATATACACACACAGGCGCGCGCGCGTGTGCCGCATGACAATGACCTTGCTAAGAGCAACTCCATTGTCGCGCGGAGTGCAACTGGACACTCGCAGTAGAATTGGAGCGTTTTAAGTCGCAAATTACGCCGGTGTCGTAAGCTAATGACACCCATTGTTTTGTTTCCATCTAGGTAAAGGTACACATTTCCCATATACACGTTTGTGTGTCCGTGCGGATCTGTGAGTGTGTTTAGAAATGCCACGCGCTGTGTGTTTAATGGAATGGGAGCGGTGGCGCAGTGGTTAGGGCACCTCGCTAAGGGACCCGGCCCTTGTATAACAAACACACACGACAGTTTTGTGTAGTACAAGTGATCATTACGGAATCTGGCGTACGTGTGCGTGTGTACATCACGGTACGTGACCCGAATTCGATTCCCGCTCACGGCCAACAGCGGTGACGATTGTCTGAACCGGTCCTGGGCCTGCCCTAGGTCGACTCAGCCTCAAATGAGTACCTGGTGCGGTGCGTAAAAACATCGCCACTGGGGAGACAAAGGCGGCCCGGCGTGGTGCTGGCCACCCACCCCCTCATGTGCCGTGCCGGCCGGCCTTCATAGGTGCTACTCGTGAACAGCACTTGTCCCTACGGTCTGTTAAGGCTACAACGGGGAGCTTTGACTTTGTATATGCGTAAAGACATATATGCGTACGTCTTTGGAATATCATTCATTTGGAATAACATTCAAGTGTGTATCGTGATTTGTTACGTATTTAATTACCGGTCACGAGTGTGTGCGTTTTTATGTGAACACAAAAAGACAAAGATTCCCCGTATAGACTTTAACAGACTATTGGGGCAAGTGCTCTTAGCGAGCATCACCTATGAAGGCCGGCACGGCACACGAGCGGGCGGGTGGCCAGCAAACCACGCCCGGCCGCCTTTGTCTCCCCAGTGGCGATGTTCACACACCACGTTAGACACTCATCCCGGGGAGGCCGAGTTGATCGCGATACACATTCTATACAAAACACACAGGCAAAGAGCCCCCGTGTAGCCTGTGGCAGAGTGTTGGTGCAAGTGCTGTTAGTGAGCACCTATATATACACACAGGCGCGCGCGCGTGTGCCGCATGACAATGACCTTGTTAAGAGCAACTCCATTGTCGCGCGGAGTGCAACTGGACACTCGCAGTAGAATTGGAGCGTTTTAAGTCGCAAATAACGCCGGTGTCGTAAGCTAATGGCACCCATTGTTTTGCTTCCATCTAGGTAAAGGTACACATTTCCCATATATACGTTTGTGTGTCCGTGCGGATCTGTGAGTGTGTTTAGAAATGCCACGCGCTGTGTGTTTAATGGAATGGGAGCGGTGGCGCAGTGGTTAGCGCACCTCGCTACGGACCCGGGCCCTCCCACCGAGTCGAGTTCGATTGCCGGCCACGGCTGAACTACCGACCTTCAGTGCTGATTGTCCGAACCACATTCGAGGTGGACTGAGCCATAAGCGATGTGCGTGTAAACATCAGCGCTGGGGAAACAAAGGCGGCCGAGCGCGGTGGTGTTGGTCACTCAAACGACGCGCTGGCGTTGTTCCGGGCTCAACAGATGCTCGCTAACAGCACTTGCCCCCAGCAGTATGTGTGGGCTATACGGGGCATCTTTGTCTTTGTGCGCTCTTATATTGCCCTCGGTACATAGCACACACTCCAGTTGTGCAGAATACAATTAAGCATTATGGACTCCGATATACAAAAGACAAAGATCTCACGTGTAGCCTTAACAGACTGTAGGGGCAAGTGCTGTTAGCGTGCGTGTATACATTACGGTATATGACCCGAGTTCGATTCGCGCTCACGGCCAACACCGGTGACGATTATCTGAACCGGTCATGGGCCTCCCCTAGGTCGACTCAGCTTCAAATGGGTACCTGATGCGATGTCTAAACATCGCCACTCGGGAGACAAAGGCGGCCGGGCGTGGTGCTGTCTACCCACCCCCTCGTGTGCCGTTACGGCCTTCATAGGTGCTACTCGCTAATAGCACTTGCCCCTACAGTCTGTTAAGGCACTTGCCGCTACAGTCTTTGTAATATGCGTAGATACATATATGCGTACGTCTTTGGAATAACATTAATTTGGAATGACATATAAGTTTTATCGTGATTTGTTACGTATTTAATTTCCGGTCACTAGTGTGTGTATGTATATATAATGTGAAGACAAAAAGACAAAGATCCCCCGTATAGACTTTAACAGACTGTTGGGGCAAGTGCTGTTAGCGAGCATCACCTATGAAGCCCGACACGGCACACGATGGGGTGGATGGCAAACATCAAGCCCGGCCGCCTTTGTCTCCCTAGTGGCGATGTTTACACAATGCACCAGGTACTAATTTGAGGCTGAGTCGACCTAGGGAACGCCCATGACCGGTTCAGATAACATAATCGTCACTGGGTGTTGGCCGTGAGCGGGAATCGAATTCGGGTCGCCGGCTTCGTAGCGCAGCGTAGCGCTAACCGCTACACTACCGCTCCTCACCATACAGAAACGCACGCATGTGCAGTGGGTACAACTCACAAGTACCTGCACAAACAAACACGTGCGGCTATCAGTAAACACATCTATCAACTGCTGGATGAAGCCCCCCCCCCCCCCCCCGCTATCCGCAGGTGCCAATGCACCACCGCGTATGGAAAGCCCGGACATAAAAACAGAACCTGCAGGGTAAAGGCTAGAACACGTCGTAGGGGGGGGGATAAAGGTCAGATTTAGAGAGGTGAGTCTTCAAGACAGGATTCGCATGTAGCTCATGATGTCCGATTGTCTCATTGTAGCGAAGGCAAAGAGCCAGGTCTGGATATCTACGGATACAAACAATCGTTATTTATTTATGCCCTCCAGATTTCCATGCATTTCCTTGGATTTTTCCTCCAGATTCGTACCGACTTAAAACGCGTTTGTGTGTGTGTGTTTTTTTTTATTGAACAGTTTTCTCTCCGGATTTCCTCTCGAATTTCAAAAAAACCATTGTTATTTTTTTTTCCACTCTCGCTCCAGATTACTCCTAAGACGATCTCCACCAATACCGTCCCGATATCTCGTACGTGAAAAAAAAGATACATCCATGTTTCAGCTCACACCAATGACGATCTGCCTTCATACACCCGGAGAGCAAATGACGCTCTCAATCTCTCCATTTGCTACGGAGTTGGGTCACCCATCTAGCAAGTACTTCACCTCCACACGGTTACCTACAAACGATCGCGCGTTCGAGTAACGCCACCGCACATTCTTGTTAGATCACAAACCTATTCCCCTCCCTTTTGCGTCGTTTCGCAAATACGTCGCCGTCGCTTTATGAACCCCGCCACCCGATTTGCGTCGCCCGAAATCCCCCCGCGCTCACGTCGCTGACAGCATCGTCCGTCCTTCCTCGTTGTCCGTCGCTTCTCGGCACCTTCGCCCGCACCACCCCTAGGCCGCTTCGATTGACGTTGTCTCGATATTCGTCGTCGCACCTTTTCAGGAAACGCATCCCCGACGTTAACCGGGGTGTTACTGGAGCAGCTCCCACCATAACAACGCCGAGCTGATGGCGTTAAAAAAAAGCGTCGAGATATTTCACTGGAATTTCACGAACAGCTCTGCCGTACACAAACTGGTGGTCAATCTTGGCACCGCGTGCCTGGCATCTCCCTCCATTCCACCGTTCTAAAATGATCGCGAGCAACATCTACGGGGGGGGGGGGAAGGGGGGGTGGCACGTGCCCACCCCCCCTCGCCCCCCAATGATCCGATCGAAATCCTTAATTTCGATCGGATCATTGGGGTTTATTAGTAATAAATCGGCATTTTGCGACCCCCACTGCCACTGTGTAGCATATTATTACGTTGCCAGGGACTCTATGAGATGATAGGACAATAGTCTGAGTCCATCATTGGCAATAAGTAACGGCAAAGCAGTTATAAGTGACTCACAGAATTGTGCGCAGTTGCGTATGCAGAGTCCACGACTTCCCTGAAGTCATTCACCTTCAGCGAGCACGATGCCGATCACACCACGCGGTTCAAATTCGACCCTCGATCGATGGCCGCGCCATCGCCGCACACACGTCGAACAAAAAGCAAGGGACAAGTCCTTACTTATTACTAACAACTCCTTACTTACTAACAACTCTTTACTTATTACTAACAACTCCTTACTTACTAACAACTCCTTACTTATTACTAACAACTCCTTACTAACAACTCCTTACTTATTACTAACAACTCCTTACTTATTACTAACAACTCCTTACTTATTACTAACAACTCCTTACTTACTAACAACTCCTTACTTATTACTAACAACTCCTTACTAACAACTCCTTACTTACTAACAAGCCCTTATTTACTACTAACAACTCCTTACTAACAACTCCTTACTTACTAACAACTCCTTACTTATTACTAACAACTCCTTACTAACAACTCCTTACTTACTAACAACTCCTTACTTATTACTAACAACTCCTTACTAACAACTCCTTACTTACTAACAACTCCTTACTTATTACTAACACCTCCTTACTAACAACTTCTTACTTATTACTAACAACTCCTTACTAACAACTCCTTACTTATTACTAACAACTCCTTACTAACAACTCCTTACTTATTACTAACAACTCCTTACTTACTACTAACAACACCTTACTAACAACTCCTTACTAACAACTCCTTACTTACTAACAACTCCTTACTAACAACTCCTTACTTACTAACAACTCCTTACTAACAACTCCTTACTTACTACTAACAATACCTTACTAACAACTCCTTGCTTACTAACAAGTCCTTACTACTAACAACTCCTCTATCATTTGTCATTGCTGGAGGGGTTGCCCCCCGTACCTAAAAATCCTGGCTCCGCCATTGTACGGGACCCTTCTTGATACATATATATTTTTTTGCCAGGAACAAGTTGATGATGATAAAAAAAAGAATCGGCTTTACCCTGCTCGCGGCAAGAATACAGGAGGTGTTTAGATGTCCAAACACCAAACAGGCACCAATCATCACAAGGCACCATCGACTGTGCATGAACCGCCCATGCTCGTGGTAAAACGTTAAAAGAACAAACGTGCTTTGATAATCATGTACGCATTGTCCTTGTAACACACGATGAGGTTTTTGTTGTTGTTGAATGAATGGGGTACAAATGAACAGGTTGGAGACACGCTGTAGACGAGCATGCGTACAGCGTGTGTATATATTGAAGGTTAATTATTGAAGGTGGCTACAAGGACACGGCCTGGAGCTCAACGGGAGTGCTTTTAGATAATAAAAAAAAGATTACAAATAAAAAAGAACAACGTGCTGACACAAGTCCAGATGTTTCAATCATTGCGCGTTACCCACAATGCCGTGTGGGCATTAATAGACAATCAGTGCGCGTTACCCATAATGCCGTGTGGGCATTAATAGACAATCAGTGCGCGTTACCCACAATGCCGTGTGGGCATTAATAGACAATCAGTGCACGTTACCCACAATGCCGTGTGGACATTAATAGACAATCAGTGCACGTTACCCACAATGCCGTGTGGACATTAATAGACAATCAGTGCGCGTTACCCACAATGCCGTGTGGGCATTAATAGACAATCAGTGCACGGTACCCACAATGCCGTGTGGAAAGTAACAGGCGTTCACAGAGAATGTGGAACGAAAGCTTGGATAGAGAGAGGAGAGAGGAGGGAGAGAGAGATAGAGGAGAGGAGAGAGGAGATAGAGGAGAGAGATAGAGGAGAGAGAGATAGAGGAGAGAGAGATAGAGGAGAGAGAGATAGAGGAGAGAGAGATAGAGGAGAGAGAGATAGAGGAGAGAGAGATAGAGGAGAGAGAGATAGAGGAGAGAGAGATAGAGGAGAGAGAGATAGAGGAGAGAGAGATAGAGGAGAGAGAGATAGAGGAGAGAGAGATAGAGGAGAGAGAGATAGAGGAGAGAGAGATAGAGGAGAGAGAGATAGAGGAGAGAGAGATAGAGGAGAGAGAGATAGAGGAGAGAGAGATAGAGGAGAGAGAGATAGAGGAGAGAGAGATAGAGGAGAGAGAGATAGAGGAGAGAGAGATAGAGGAGAGAGAGATAGAGGAGAGAGATAGAGGAGAGAGAGAGATAGAGGAGAGAGGAGGGAGAGAGAGGAGGGGAGAGAGAGGGGAGGGGAGGGGAGGGGAGGGGAGAGAGAGAGAAGAGAGCGCGCGCACAGAGAAGGGCGGCGCGAGACGCGCGTTGGGAGTTCCAGCGGAGAAGACGCGCGAGGGATGGCCGCGTGCACGTTAAAGACTTTCACGTTGACTTTGAAAGTAAAGTTCGTGTGCTTGGGCGTGAGGGCACGGCGTGGCGACGACGGCGATGACGACGACGATGATGATGATGATGACGGCGGCGGTCGATGAGACGAGGCTGGTGATGGAATGACAGCTACAGGGGGTGCGGGAGGGAGCGAGGGGGAAGGGTTCGGGGAGATGGCGCTCCCTGGAGAACCACCGTCGCGGAGATGGAGCAATGATATTGCCGCTTCCGCGGGTACCTGTTGGATCGCATGACGATGGCGCGTGGGTGGAACTTCATCCAGCAGCGGACGAGGCATGTCTAATCGCTATGACGTCAATGGTTCACTCCGCTATGACGTCAATGTTTCACTCCGCGTATTGGAGACAAAGGCGGCGTAGTGGGTAGCAGCCACACCACCCCCTCTCGCTAACAGCACTTGCCCCAACAGTCTGTTGTAGGCTACACTGGGGATCTTTGTCTTTGTCTCGTTCATAGGCGCTGTTGCTCGCTAACAGCACTTGCCCCAACAGTCTGTTGTAGGCTACACGGGGGATCTTTGTCTTTGTCTCGTTCATAGGCGCTGTTGCTCGCTAACAGCACTTGCCCCAACAGTCTGTTGTAGGCTACACGGGGGATCTTTGTCTTTGTCTCGTTCATAGGCGCTGTTGCTCGCTAACAGCACTTGCCCCAACAGTCTGTTGTAGGCTAAACGGGGGATCTTTGTCTTTGTCTCGTTCATAGGCGCTGTTGCTCGCTAACAGCACTTGCCCCAACAGTCTGTTGTAGGCTACACGGGGGATCTTTGTCTTTGTCTCGTTCATAGGCGCTGTTGCTCGCTAACAGCACTTGCCCCAACAGTCTGTTGTAGGCTACACGGGGGATCTTTGTCTTTGTCTCGTTCATAGGCGCTGTTGCTCGCTAACAGCACTTGCCCCAACAGTTTGTTAGAGGCTACACGGCGGATCTTTGTCTTTATCTCCTTAATAGGCGCTGTTGCTCGCTAACAGCACTTGCCCCAACAGTCTGTTGTAGGCTACACGGGGGGTCTTTGTCTCGTTCATAGGCGCTGCTGCTCGCTAACAGCACTTGCCCCAACAGTTTGTTAGAGGCTACACGGGGGATCTTTGTCCTTATCTCCTTCATAGGCGCTGTTGCTCGCTAACAGCACTTGCCCCAACAGTCTGTTGTAGGCTACACGGCGGATCTTTGTCTTTATCTCCTTAATAGGCGCTGTTGCTCGCTAACAGCACTTGCCCCAACAGTCTGTTGTAGGCTACACGGGGATCTTTGTCTGTCTCCTTCATAGGTGCTGTTGCTCGCTAACAGGACTTGCCCCAACAGTCTGTTGTAGGCTACACGGGGGATCTTTGTCTCTATCGCCTTCATAGGCGCTGTTGCTCGCTAACAGCACTTGCACCAACAGTCTGTTAAAGGCTACACGGGGGATCTTTATCTTTGTCTCCTTCATAGGCGCAGCTACTCGCTAACAGCACTTGCCCCAACAGTCTGTTGTAGGCTACACGGGGGATCTTTGTCTTTATCTTCTTCATAAGTGCTGCTGCTCGCTAACAGGACTTGCCCCAACAGTCTGTTGTAGGCTACACGGGGGATCTTTGTCTTTATCTCCTTCATAGGCGCTGTTGCTCGCTAACAGCACTTGCCCCAACAGTCTGTCGAAGGCTGTCCTGGCTGCAGTTGTTTAACTCTACCAACGAAGCATCATCATCAGCAGCAGCAACATCAGAATCTTGACGCCAATAATTAATTTAGCTTCGCTCTCCTTCGCCGAATGAGACCACCGAGAGATTCGTGGACGTCGCCACTTGTGAGTGAAGCCGAGGATAGTAATTTTTGCGTGCCTTGGTCCCCGTTAGTGCAGAGAGCCACGGTGAGCGTGTACGCCGAGGTGAACGGGCAGAGTTCAGCATGCGCGTAAGGATATCTGCTAAGGATTGTCTCTGGTGTACGACGATCCACGCTCACAACGTTTCAGCGAGTGAGGCCCACTGAGCGGCGTGGAGCTCTCTTCGTCAGAAGCGACCTGGCCACAAATGATAGCCCGACGAAGTGGAAATGTATCGTAGCCAAGCACTCGAAACGCGCGATGCTCATTCGACATGTGGAGGGAAAAGCGAAGGAATCGCGGAAAAAAAAATCCACGCGACCACGGTAGGGCGAGAGAGAGAGACACGCAAACTCAAAATATACAGCAGCAGGTGTCAGGGTCGGGATCGAACCCTCGACCTCCTGCGTACCGGGCGAGGTAGTTAACATCTCCTAGCCACCGTGATGATGATGAGAGAGAGAGAGACACACGCAAACTCCAAATATACAGCAGCAGGCACTGTCAGGGTCCGGATCGAACCCTCGACCTCCTGCGTACCGGGCGAGGTAGTTAACATCTCCTAGCCACCGTGATGATGATGAGAGAGAGAGACACACACGCAAACTCCAAATATACAGCAGCAGGCATTGTCAGGGTCGAGATCGAACCCTCGACCTCCTGTGTACCAGGCGAGGTAGTCAACATCTCCTAGCCACCGTGATGATGATGAGAGAGAGAGACACACGCAAACTCCAAATATACAGCAGCAGGCATTGTCAGGGTCGAGATCGAACCCTCGACCTCCTGTGTACCAGGCGAGGTAGTCAACATCTCCTAGCCACCGTGATGATGATGAGAGAGAGACACACAAACTCCAAATATACAGCAGCAGGTGTCAGGGTCGGGATCGAACCCTCGACCTCCTGTGTACCGGGCGAGGTAGTCAACATCTCCTAGCCACCGTGATGATGATGAGAGAGAGACACAGACCTCCTGTGTACCAGGCGAGGTAGTTAACATCTCCTAGCCACCGTGATGATGAGAGAGAGAGACACAGACCTCCTGTGTACCAGGCGAGGTAGTCAACATCTCCTAGCCACCGTGATGATGATGAGAGAGAGAGAGACACGCAAACTCCAAATATACAGCAGCAGGCATTGTCAGGGTCGAGATCGAACCCTCGACCTCCTGTGTACCGGGCGAGGTAGTCAACATCTCCTAGCCACCGTGATGATGATGAGAGAGAGAGAGACACGCAAACTCCAAATATACAGCAGCAGGCATTGTCAGGGTCGAGATCGAACCCTCGACCTCCTGTGTACCAGGCGAGGTAGTCAACATCTCCTAGCCACCGTGATGATGATGAGAGAGAGAGAGAGACACGCAAACTCCAAATATACAGCAGCAGGTGTCAGGATCGGGATCGAACCCTCGACCTCCTGCGTACCGGGCGAGGTAGTCAACATCTCCTAGCCACCGTGATGATGATGAGAGAGAGAGACACGCAAACTCCAAATATACAGCAGCAGGTGTCAGGGTCGGGATCGAACCCTCGACCTCCTGTGTACCGGGCGAGGTAGTCAACATCTCCCCACCCCTTCTCTTGCACGCGCGGACTTACACGGGGGGAGGGGGACGCGAATTGTCTACTTGCGAGTGAATAACCGTGGTCTAAGCGGAAGCGATGGAAAGTTATTGAGAAATAAATGTAAATATATCCAGTCATACCCCAATGCACGTCTCCCCCCCCCCCCCCCCACCGCCTTTCACGTCGTTTCGCAAATACGTCGTCACTTTCTGAATGCCACGACTCGATATGCGTCGCCTCAACCCCCCCCACAATTTACGTCGCTGACAGCAGCATCGTCCGTCCTGTCTCGTTATCCGTCGCCTCTCAGCCTTCGCCTCCACCACGAGCACCACCACCACTACCCTGCGATTCGCTTCGATTTACGGCGTTTCGCAAATACGTCGTCACGTCATTAACAGCGCCGTCCGATTTGCGTCGCCGCAACTTACGTCGCCGACGGCATCGTCCGTCCTGTCTCGTTATCCGTCGCTTCTCAGCCTTCGCCTCCTCCACCACCACCACCGCCGCCCACTGCTACCCTATCAATCGCCTGGCCACGACGAGACGGCTTCGGCAGAGCGAGAGAGCGAGAGAGAGCCTCGTGTCGTGTCGCCGTTCCTCCTCCCCCGTCGTTGAATGAGCGCAGACCACGTTGGGCTGTTTACTTGTGCGGCCCTTGGGGATACGAGCGATTGTAAGGCGCAATATACCCAGCCCACGCGTTCCGTGTGTGCGTGTTCCACGTGACGCCGACGGCATTCATTGCTTAACGCGTCAGGTGCGACGCGTGTAACAATCATCGGGCTCGTCCAGCGTGGCGCGAGTTAAATTCGTGTTTGAATCGGCGAGCGAGGGAGCGAGGGAGCGAGGGAGGGAGGGGGCAGTGAATTGGTAAATTTGAGAAGAACTGCCGACAAATCGGTCAATGGTTCGTTCGGAAACGTGTGGATGAGATTGAATGAAGTAAGTGTCACGGACGCATTCCACACCAAAATAAACGCAACACGTCCCGTGTCAACAAACAAGACAAACGTGGCCACCCATCGCATGCCCAAGCAGCTTCTGTCTGGCCGGGTAGAGGGGGGCTAAACGGGCGCGCTACCGGCTAGATAGAGATGGAGCTGATGCGATACAGGAGGATGTGGAGCGGAGCGGACTTAACTGGTTACAGAGCGGTGTCAAGATCGGCCTCTGTGGAGGAGGCTCGTGACGGACGCTCCCTGGGGCAGTTGGAGGCAGTCGCCCTCCTCCAGCTACAACGGAGGGCGGAGGAGCGACGCGCACAACAACGAGCAGAGTCCAGTCCGTCACGGATCGAGTCCAGTCCGTCACGGATTGAGTTTAGTCCGTCACGGATTGAGTCCAGTCCGTCACGGATTGAGTCCAGTCCGTCACGGATCGAGTCCAGTCCGTCACGGATCGAGTCCAGTCAGTCACGGATCGAGTTTAGTTCGTCACGATTGAGTTTAGTCCGTCACGGATCGAGTTTAGTTCGTCACGGATTGAGTTTAGTCCGTCACGGATTGAGTTTAGTCCATCACGGATCGAGTTTAGTTCGTCACGGATTGAGTTTAGTCCGTCACGGATCGAGTTTAGTCCGTCACGGATCGAGTTTAGTCCGTCACGGATTGAGTTTAGTCCGTCACGGATTGAGTTTAGTCCGTCACGGATTGAGTCCAGTCCGTCACGGATTTAGTCCAGTCCGTCACGGATTGAGTTTAGTCCGTCACGGATTGAGTCCAATCCGTCACGGATGGAGTCCAGTCCATCACGTATTGAGTTTAGTCCGTCACGGATTGAGTTTAGTCCGTCACGGATTGAGTCCAGTCCGTCACGGATTGAGGCCAGTCTGTCACGGATCGAGTCCAGTCCGTCACGGATCGAGTTTAGTTCGTCACGGATCGAGTTTAGTTCGTCACGGATTGAGTTTAGTCCGTCACGGATCGAGTTTAGTTCGTCACGGATTGAGTTTAGTCCGTCACGGATCGAGTTTAGTTCGTCACGGATTGAGTTTAGTCCGTCACGGATTAAGTTTAGTCCGTCACGGATTGAGTTTAGTCCGCCACGGATCGGGTCCAGTCCGTCACGGATGGATGCGCACTGATCAAGCATATAGTCATCCCTTGGGAATAACAACAACAATAACCTGCAGTGTTTTAAGTTTGCGGCGTACGGATGTTTCCCCCCGAAACATCTGTTTGTTGATAAAGCGGCTGTCATTGAATATATATATCCCTGGTGCGCAAACAAAATATACAAACCACCTCGGATATTTGCCAGGTGGCGTAAGTCCATTGTACACCGAGCAATTGTAAATCGTGGACTGTGCATGGTGTAAACGTTTGAGGAAGAACGCGACCAAGCCGAGCAACGGTGAAGTTGGTGAAGTTGCACGCAAACTTCACCAACTCGCTGGCTACTCACGGATCCGGATGAGGGATCTCTTTGACTCAAGCGGAGCTCTTTGTGAATAACCCGGTGACGAGAGGTTTGCTTGCTATTCACTAATCGGTTTGTTTTTGTTGCTAACGAAACCAAATTAGCTTCTGGGGGGGGGGGCAGATTTAGACCCCCGTGAGGTGGCAGGAACTCGACTTGATCGGCTGTGTCGTCGCTGGGTGGTGGAGGGCGACACGGGCAGACCTCGCTCCGAGCTCGACCACCGATAGCGGCTCTGCGGTCCGCTGGAGAAGACGATTTAACGAGAACAAGCGTTTAAGAAAATCGAAACATCACTATGACAATCATGATTTCGGAGTTGAACGAACCAGGCATTGTTATACCCCACGCGACAATCTTAGCCGACATCAGCCGACGGCGACTGGCACCAAGTCGGCTCAACGGTGGGAGACGTCAGTCGGACGTTGGGGGCATCTGGGAGGTCGCATCGGAGGATTTGTTCGATAACCTTGGGGGCAATAATTATAATAATTGTCGAAGGCGGACCGGGATCGGAGCGATTCCACAAATGAAAGGGTTGCACACCGAGAGTCGGAATCTTAGAAGCGTCGCTTCGATTGGTATCTCCCGGCACGGCATTTGAAATAATGTGGGGAGGCAAGGTTTTTTTTAACCCCCACCCCCTCCACACCTACCCTACATCCAGCCAGCAGCTGCTGTGTAGATTGGTTAAACTCGTTTCTGATTTGGTTGTTGTGTTAATCTATAATATAGGGGGGGGGGGGGGGGGGTTTGGGGGGGGGGGAGTTAGATCGCGTCAATATATAAATGTTGTGTCGTTAAACCCGCCACCACCCGAACACAGCCAACTAGTAAGGGTTGTCACGTGAACAGAACGTGGCCAATTCGTCACCGGTACAGCAACACCGGTGTGCCGGAGAGCCAAGCCACAACATTTACAATCTGCAGTACGACGTTTCGCCAGCAATTACAGCTAGCATCATCAGGTGGACAGCCAGAGATGACAAACCTTACTGATTGGCTGTGTCGGGTGGTGGCGGGTTTAACGACACATTTATATCAACGAGATCTCTAAACCCCCAACAACCCCCCCCCTCCCCCATATTATGGATAATATTGGTCGCGAAAGCCATCTACTCCTCGCTTTTACGACACTACTCGGAAACACCCCGTCGTAAATCGGACCCCGCTTCCCCCCAAAGACAGTCGACATTAGTAGAGACGTCACTTGCCGCTCTGCGCTTTCTCTCTTTCATTTCAGGGGCAATATTTAACCGCGTTTATTCGGAAAACATCGTCGTGAAACAAGTTTATGCGGCGTGAATCAAGTGTATTCGGCGTAAATCGAGTTTTGCGTTGTAAATCAAGTTTCTACGTCGTGAAACAAGTTTATGCGGCGTGAATCAAGTATATTAGGCGTAAATCGAGTTTTGCGTTGTAAATCAAGTTTCTACGTCGTGAAACAAGTTTATGCGGCGTGAATCAATCATATTCGTCGTAAATCGAGTTTTGCGTTCTAAATCAAGTTTCTACGTCGTGAAACAAGTTTATGCGGCGTGAATCAATCATATTCGTCGTAAATAGAGTTTTGCGTTGTAAATCAAGTTTCTACGTCGTGAAACAAGTTTATGCGGCGTAAATCAAGTATATTCGACGTAAATCGAGTTTTGCGTTGTAAATCAAGTTTCTAAGTCGTACATTGACCCGTGGTGGCATTATCTGCCGCGGTGGCTAGGAGATGTTAACTCCCTCGCTTGGCACGCAGGAGGTCGTGGGTTCGATCCCGACCCTGACGCCTGTTGTATATTTGAAGTTTGCAGTGTCTCTCTCTCTCATCATTATCACGGTGGCTAGGAGATGTTAACTCCCTCGCCTGGAACGCAGGAGATCGTGGGTTCGATCCCGACCCTGACGCCTGCTGCTGTATATTTGGAGTCTGCGTGTCTCTCTCTCATCATCATCACGGTGGCTAGGAGATGTTAACTCCCTCGCCTGGCACGCAGGAGATCGTGGGTTCGATCCCGACCCTGACGCCTGCTGCTGTATATTTGGAGTCTGCGTGTCTCTCTCTCATCATCATCACGGTGGCTAGGAGATGTTAACTACCTCGCCTGGTCTACAGGAGATCGTGGGTTCGATCCCGACCCTGACGCCTGCTGTATGTATATTTGGAATCTGCGCGTCTCTGTCTCCCTCCGTATTTAGAATCAACTTGCGTTGCTTGAGAGTATTTGGCTGCTATACATTTACATGACGACAAGCCACTGGTCGCTTCTGAAAATTAGCTACGTAGCTTACTGGGCCATTCCTTTGAAAATAGTCAAAACACGTAGTCACATACACGTCGTAAATGCGAATCTCGTCAATCGCACAGAGACCGCCTCTGCAGTCAACATCACCGCGTCGGTACGAGCACGCTTCGCTCTGCCCGCTGTCCTCACCGATTCTCACCGTCGCTAACCGAGGCGAAATGTAAAAAAAAAACAATCCTCGTCGTCGGCGTCGTTCACGGCGAGCGGCGATTCCCGGTGGCGTCGTTCACCAAGAGTGAGCCGTTGTGTGCCGACCCACTCTTGGCAAAGGTCCCCCGTGTAGCCTTTAGCAGACTGTTGGGGGGCAAGCGCTGTTAGTGAGCAGCAGCATTTATGAAGACGACAAAGACAAAGATCCCCCGTGTAGCCTTTAGCAGACTGTTGGGGGGCAAGCGCTGTTAGTGAGCAGCAGCATTTATGAAGACGATAAAGACAAAGATCCCCCGTGTAGCCTTTAGCAGACTGTTTGGGGGGCAAGCGCTGTTAGTGAGCAGCAGCACTTATGAAGAAGATAAAGACAAAGATCCCCCGTGTAGCCTTTAGCAGACCGTTTGGGGGGCAAGCGCTGTTAGTGAGCAGCAGCACTTATGAAGAAGATAAAGACAAAGATCCCCCGTGTAGCCTTTAGCAGACTGTTTGGGGGCAAGCGCTGTTAGTGAGCAGCAGCACTTATGAAGAAGATAAAGACAAAGATCCCCCGTGTAGCCTTTAGCAGACTGTTGGGGCAAGTGCTGTTAGTGAGCAGCAGCACTTATGAAGACGATAAAGACAAAGATCCCCCGTGTAGCCTTTAGCAGACCGTTTGGGGGGCAAGCGCTGTTAGTGAGCAGCAGCACTTATGAAGAAGATAAAGACAAAGATCCCCCGTGTAGCCTTTAGCAGACCGTTTGGGGGCAAGCGCTGTTAGTGAGCAGCAGCACTTATGAAGAAGATAAAGACAAAGATCCCCCGTGTAGCCTTTAGCAGACCGTTTGGGGGCAAGCGCTGTTAGTGAGCAGCAGCACTTATGAAGACGATAAAGACAAAGGTCCCCCGTGTAGCCTTTAGCAGACTGTTTGGGGCAAGTGCTGTTAGCGAGCTCCTACGAAGGCCGGCACGGCACCACTCCCGGGCCGCTTTTGTCTCCCCAGTGGCGATGTTTACACATCGCACCGGGTACTCATTTGAGGCTGAGTCGACCTAGGGGAGGAGGCCCAGGACCGGTTCAGATATTCGTCACCGATGTTGGCCGTGAGCGGGAATCGAACTTGGGCGGCCGGGTTCGTAGCGCAGCGTAGCGCAAACCGCTACATCGCCGCTCCTCACAAACAGACTCACACACACACGCACACACATACATAGGCTCACACACACACAGACTCACACACACAGAGACTCACGCACACAGACTCACACACACACACAGACTCACACACACACACAGACTCACACACACACACAGACTCACACACACACACAGACTCACGCACACGCACACAGACTCACACACACAGACTCACGCACACAGACTCACACACACACACACAGACTCACACACACACACAGACTCACACACACAGACTCACGCGCACAGACACATTCTCACGCACACACACACAGACTCACGCACACACGCACACAGACTCGCGCACACACAGACTCACGCACACACAGACTCACGCACACGCAGACACAGACTCACGCACACACAGACTCACGCACACACGCACACAGACTCACGCACACGCACACACAGACTCACGCACACAGACTCACGCACACGCAGCACGGCTATCCATCATCATCATCAGCATCCTCGTGGCTTCCGACAAAACAGAGAGCTATCCAGCTCAGTGGGAGCGGGGGCGGCTTAACCGTGGTGAAATAAAAGTAAATCTTTGAATCTCACTCCCAATCTCTCCCGCAACCTCGAGTCTCCCCCCCCCCTCTCTCTCACCGAGGATCTTGCTCAGCTCCGCGTTGTGCAGGTCCGGGTTCTGCTGTGCCAGCCTCTTCCTCTCGTCCTTGGCCCACACCATGAAGGCGTTCATAGGCCGCCTGATGCGCGCCTCCTGCGCCGGTTTGCTGCGCGCGCCGGGCCCGGCTCCAGCCGCGACGCCGCCGCCGCCGCCCGTCAGTGGCGTCGCAACCCCGACAGATCCCAGCTGCTGCTGCTGCTGATGAAGCTGATGATGATGATGAAGACTATGTTGTTGAAGATGATGCTGCTGCTGCTGGTGATGATGATGATGAAGATGCTGCGCTGTGAGAAAAGTCGATCCCAAGTTGCCGGTTGCTCCGCCGCCACCGAGCGCCTGTTCCGCGCGACTCATCGCCACCGCCACGTGCTCATCGTCACCACCACCGCCGCCGCCGCCATCATCAACAACATCGTCACCCTCCTCCCCATCATCAACGTCCTCTTCAATGTCCTCCTCCATGTCCTCCGCCACAACCCCAACCTCATCTTCTTCGGTGTCGCCAATTTTTCCATTTTGGAACTTTCTCAGTTTGGCGCCGCAGCCGCCCTTGCTGATGCTGTTGGTTGTTGTGTTGTTGTTGGTGGTGCTGGTGGTGGTAGTGGTGGTAGCTGTGGTTGATACGGTCATGTCCTGCGGTTGATGCGAGTCCATCCAGGACGGGAGGTTGAAGGAACTCATCGCCAAATGCGGACGCGGCTGTCGAGGGGCTTGCGAGCGACTCTCCGCCTGTGTCTGACTGTGCGCCTGCGTCCGACTGTGAGTGCGTATCTGACTGTGTGTGTGACCGTGAGTGTGTGTGTGACCTTGAGTGTCCGTGTGCGTCCGACTGTGCGCGTGTTGCTGTGCGTTACTGTGCAGGCACGCGTGTTCGTCGCTCGCATATCCAGTGTCTGGGCTGCTCATGTCTCGTGGAACGAAGGCGAACGAATGAACGAACGAACGCACTCTTGAATGAATTGACGACTGAACGAACGGCCTATTGAATGTACGAACGATTGAATGAACGGACGACTAACAGAGTATTGTCCAAATGAACCAACGATTAAGCAATTGAACGATTGAATGAACGAGCTATTTAACGAATGAACGAAAGATCGAACGAATGAACTGACGAAACGAATGAACGAACAATTGAACGGCTGAACAAACTGTTGGACGAATGAACGATTGAGCGAACGAGCGAAAGAATGAACTATAGAAACGAACGATTGAATCCACGAACGGATGGAATGAACGCACGAGCGCGCACGTTAACGAATGAACGAAATGAACGAACGAACGAATGACCGTGGTTTGGTAGCCATTGTTGTGTGTGTCGCAGAGCTGCTTGAGTCTGGCCGATATATTAGCGAGACGTGCTCACATATATACTACATATATACTACATATATACTACATATATACACAACGCGTCCCTTGCGTACCACGTGTACCGCAGCTACTAATTAACAACGCCTGGCTTCGTTCATCGGTGAAGCTAATGAAGCTCTAATCAGCGTTACAGAAAAAGGAACACGGTAAATGATGATGATGATGATGTGTGTGGTGTGTGTGTGCAGATGATGTGTGTATGTGTGGGTATTTGTGTGTGTATGTGGGTATTTGTGTGTGTGTGGGTATGTGTGTGTGTATGTGGGTATATGTGTGTGTATATGTGTGTGTGTGCAAGTGATATGTGTGTGTGTGGGTATATGTGTGTGTGTGTGCAAGTGATATGTGTGTGTGTATGAATGTGGGTATATGTATTTGTGTGTAGGTGATATTTGTGTGTAGGTCTGTGTGTGTGTATATATGTGTGTGTAGGTGATATTTGTGTGTAGGTCTTTGTGTATAGGTGATATTTGTGTGTTTGTTGAAAAATGTGTAAGTGATATATGTGTATGTGCGGTGTATTATGTGTATGTCTGTGTATATATTAATGAGCGCGTGTATACGTGCTGTTTGTGTGTATTGTGTGTGAATATATATTAATTAGTGGATTGACGTGTGTATATGTGCAGGCGACGTATGTATGAGTGCTGTGCGTGTACGTGTGTCGGTGATGAATTTGTGAATGTGCACGTGATGTATGTATGTAATGTGTGTGTGTGTATATATATGCTTTGTATTTCGTATGTGTGTTCTAAGTGTATGTGTGTACACCTGTGTGTGTGTGTGTACACCTGTGTGTGTGTGTACACTGTGTGTATACACCTGTGTGTGTGTCTACACCTGTGTGTGTGTGTGTACACTGTGTGTATGTGTACACCTGTGTGTGTACACCTGTGTGTGTGTCTACACCTGTGTGTGTGTACACCTGTGTGTGTGTCTACACCTGTGTGTGTGTCTAAACCTGTGTGTGTGTCTACACCTGTGTGTGTATGTCTACACCTGTGTGTGTGTCTACACCTGTGTGTGTGTCTACACCTGTGTGTGTCTACACCTGTGTGTATGTCTACACGCTGTGTGTGTGTGTGTACACGCTGTGTGTACACTGTGTGTACACCTGTGTGTATCTACACCTGTGTGTGTGTACACGCTGTGTGTGTACACTGTGTGTACACCTGTGTGTGTCTACACCTGTGTGTGTGTGTACACGCTGTGTGTGTGTCTACACCTGTGTGTGTGTCTACACCTGTGTGTGTGTGTACACGCTGTGTGTGTGTGTGTACACGCTGTGTGTGTGTACACTGTGTGTACACCTGTGTGTGTCTACACCTGTGTGTGTATGTACACGCTGTGTGTGTCTACACCTATGTGTGTGTCTACACCTGTGTGTGTGTGTATGTACACGCTGTGTGTGTGTCTACACCTGTGTGTGTGTACACGCTGTGTGTGTGTGTACACGCTGTGTGTGTGTGTGTACACTGTGTGTACACCTGTGTGTGTCTACACCTGTGTGTGTATGTACACGCTGTGTGTGTGTCTACACCTGTGTGTGTGTACACGCTGTGTGTGTGTGTGTACACGCTGTGTGTGTGTGTGTACACTGTGTGTACACCTGTGTGTGTCTACACCTGTGTGTGTGTGTACACGCTGTGTGTGTGTCTACACCTGTGTGTGTGTCTACACCTGTGTGTGTGTGTACACGCTGTGTGTGTGTGTGTACACGCTGTGTGTGTGTACACTGTGTGTACACCTGTGTGTGTCTACACCTGTGTGTGTATGTACACGCTGTGTGTGTCTACACCTATGTGTGTGTCTACACCTGTGTGTGTGTGTATGTACACGCTGTGTGTGTGTCTACACCTGTGTGTGTGTACACGCTGTGTGTGTGTGTGTGTGTACACGCTGTGTGTGTGTGTGTACACTGTGTGCACACCTGTGTGTGTCTACACCTGTGTGTGTATGTACACGCTGTGTGTGTGTCTACACCTGTGTGTGTGTACACGCTGTGTGTGTGTGTGTGTGTACACGCTGTGTGTGTGTGTGTACACTGTGTGTACACCTGTGTGTGTCTACACCTGTGTGTGTCTACACGCTGTGTGTGTGTCTACACCTGTGTGTGTGTGTACACGCTGTGTGTGTGTACACACGGCCTTGAGAGAGAGAGAGGGGGTGGAGCAGCAGTCGAAGTCGGGGCGCTCCTTTGGGCGCCCCGAGATTTGTGTCGATTTATTTATTTACCCGCTTCCTTTATTCGCGATTTATTTATTTATTTACGCCCCATACCCCCCCCCTCCGCCCCAAACCCGCCATGCGCCCTCCAAGTGCAAGGCGCCGTGGCTCTGTGCTCAATAACACCGCGCGCGCGTGTGTGTGTCTGTGTGTGTGTGTCTGTGTCTGTGTGTGTCTGTGTGTGTGTGTCTGTGTGTGTGTGTGTCTGTGTGTGTGTGTGTCTGTGTGTGTGTGTCTGTGTGTGTGTGTGTGTGTCTGTGTGTGTGTGTGTCTGTGTGTGCCTGTTTGTGTGTGTGTGTGTCTGTGTGTGTGTCTGTGTGTGTCTGTGTGTGTGTCTGTGTGTGTGTGCCTATGTGTGTGTCTGTGTATGTGTCTGTGTGTGTGTGTCTGTGTGTGTGTCTGTGTGTGTGTCTGTGTGTGTCTGTGTGTGTGTCTGTGTGTGTGTGTGTCTGTGTGTGTGTGTGTCTGTGTGTGTGTGTGTGTCTGTCTGTGTGTGTGTGTCTGTGTGTGTGTGTGTGTCTGTGTGTATCTGTGTGTGTCTGTGTGTGTCTGTGTGTGTGCGTGGGGAGCGGTAGTGTAGCGGTTAGCGCGCTGCGCTATGAACCCGGCCACCCGGGTTCGATTCCCGCTCACGGCTAACACCAGTGACGATTATTTGAACCGGTCCTGTTCCTCCCCTAGGTCGACTCATCCTTAAATGAGTACCTGGAGCGGTGTGTAAGCATCGCCACTGGGGAGACAAAGGCGGTCCGGCGTGGTGCTGACTCGCTAACAGCAATTGGCTCGCTAACAGCAATTGCCCTACAGTCTGTTAAGGCTATACGGGGGATCTTTGTCTTTGTGTGTATGTATAATCTTCGCCGGTTAGAAACTTTTAGGCTGGCCTGCCTACGATCCATCCTGGGTTTAACCAGGCTGGATTGTGTGAGGAGCTCACAAATCCTGAAAGATCTGGGCAAAGTCCCATCGGTGAGCTCCTCTGGCAGGCAAGGCTGCGATGGCTGGGTCATGTAGCCCGCATGCCCAGCCACCGCATGCCGAAACAGCTTTTGTTCGGCCGGATCGAAGGGGCTAAGCAGGCGCGGCACGGGCTAGAGAAGAGATGGAGTGATGTGGTACAGGAGGACGTGGAGCTGAGTGGACTTGCCGATGACTGGTACCAGCGGTGTCAAGATCGGCCTCTATGGAGGAGGCTCGTGAAGGACGCTACTGGGCAGTTGGAGGCGGTCGCCCTCCAACAACAACAGAGGGCTGAGGAGCGACGCTCACAACAACGAGCGGAGCGCCGGGTGGCTAAAGCACAGCAAGTTGGCACAGTCGGGGGCACAGGTGTTGCATCAGCCGGTCATCTCAGTCATCTCAGTCATCTCAGTCAGTCGACGCATGGCACCTGGGTCTGCCCCGTGACCTGCCAGCGGGCGTTCCACACTTCACGTGGCCTCAAGGTGCACATGGCCTGGCACAAGCGTCGTGGTGACGTCACCGCCACTTAGTGGCGAATGGCGGTTGTTGTTGTGTGAGACTGTGTGTGTCTGTGTGTGTGGGGGAGCGGTGGTGTAGTGGTTAGCGCGCTGTGCTACGAACCTGGCGACCCGAATTCAATTCCCGCTCACGGCCAACACCAGTGACGGATTATCTGAACCGGTGTCTGGGGCCTCCTCCCCTTAGGTCGCCTCAGCCTCAAATGAGGACCTGGTGCGGTGCATAAAAACTTCGCCACTGGGGAGACAAAGGCGGCCGGGCATGGTGCTGGCCACCCAATCCCTCATGTGCCGTGCCGGCCTTCATAGGTGCTCGCTAACAGCACTTTGCCCCAACAGTATGTTACACGCTACACGGGCGATCTTTCTATTTGTTATCGCCTTAAACAAGGGGGTAAATTACTATGAACTATTTTAGAACTGTTTTAGTTTACCAGTTTAAGGCCGGAACGGTGGCGAGATGTTAAATACCTCACCGGCTACACAGGAGGTCGTGGTTTTTGCCTCGCTCTATGCGGGGTTCCCTTTGTGCGATTTCGCAATCCCATATACATGCGGCAACCCTACAGCCCAAATTCGCTCTATGCGGTTTGAATTCACTCGAATAATAATGTGCTTATAAAGCGCTCCCCTTAAGCGCTCGTTCCCAGTGGCGCTATGCCATGGAAAGTTAAATCTTTTTTTTAAACAACAACCAAGGAAAGAAAACATATTTTAATAACAGCCAAGGAAATAAAAAAAATGTTTAACAACCAAGGAAAGAAAAACTAGTTTACCAACAACCAAGGAAAGAAAAAAAATTGTTTACCAACAACCAATGAAAGAAAAAAATGTTTACCAACAACCAAGGAATGAAAAATAAAGTTTAACAACAACCAAGGAATGAAAACAGATGAAGAAGTGAGCAATACGTTTGGAAATAACTGAAGAGAAAAATCTGATTTGAATATAGATGTGTTTTAGTGGAAATCTAAAGTTGTGTAAAGTGCCTCGTGAAGTCCCCCTGACCTCGAAGGGGCAACGGGTTCCAGAGTTTCAGCTGCTACACGCCGCGCGCCGTGCACGATGCATGTGTTCTGTCTGTATATTGTGTGCACTGTGTGTTCTGTGTGTGTACTGTGTGTGTACTGTGTGTGTTCTGTGTGTGTACTGTGTGTGTACTGTGTGTGTACTGTGTGTGTACTGTGTGTGTGTACTGTGTGTGTGTACTGTGTGTGTACTGTGTGTGTACTGTGTGTGTTCTGTGTGTGTACTGTGTGTGTTCTGTGTGTGTACTGTGTGTGCACTGTGTGTTCTGTGTGTGTACTGTGTGTGTACTGTGTGTGCACTGTGTGTGTACTGTGTGTGTACTGTGTGTGTTCTGTGTGTGTACTGTGTGTGTACTGTGTGTGTTCTGTGTGTGTACTGTGTGTGTACTGTGGGTGTTCTGTGTGTGTACTGTGTGTGTACTGTGTGTGTTCTGTGTGTGTACTGTGTGTGTACTGTGTGTAGTGTGTGTGCACTGTGTGTGTACTGTGTGTGTACTGTGTGTGCACTGTGTGTGTACTGTGTGTGTACTGTGTGTGTACTGTGTGTAGTGTGTGTGTACTGTGTGTGTTCTGTGTGTGTACTGTGTGTGTTCTGTATGTGTACTGTGTGTGTACTGTGTGTGTACTGTGTGTGTACTGTGTGTAGTGTGTGTGCACTGTGTGTGTACTGTGTGTGTACTGTGTGTGTACTGTGTGTGCACTGTGTGTGTACTGTGTGTGTAGTGTGTGTAGTGTGTGTGTACTGTGTGTGTTCTGTGTGTGTACTGTGTGTGTTCTGTATGTGTACTGTGTGTGTACTGTGTGTAGTGTGTGTGCACTGTGTGTGTACTATGTGTGTACTGTGTGTGTACTGTGTGTACTGTGTGTGTACTGTGTGTGTACTGTGTGTGTTCTGTGTGTGTACTGTGTGTGTACTGTGTGTGTACTGTGTGTGTTCTGTGTGTGTACTGTGTGTGTACTGTGTGTGTACTGTGTGTAGTGTGTGTGCACTGTGTGTGTACTGTGTGTGTACTGTGTGTGTACTGTGTGTGTACTGTGTGTAGTGTGTGTGTACTGTGTGTGTTCTGTGTGTGTACTGTGTGTGTACTGTGTGTGTACTGTGTGTAGTGTGTGTGTACTGTGTGTGTACTGTGTGTGTACTGTGTGTGCACTGTGTGTGTACTGTGTGTGTACTGTGTGTGCACTGTGTGTGTACTGTGTGTGTACTGTGTGTAGTGTGTGTGTACTGTGTGTGTTCTGTGTGTGTACTGTGTGTGTTCTGTATGTGTACTGTGTGTGTACTGTGTGTAGTGTGTGTGCACTGTGTGTGTACTGTGTGTGTACTGTGTGTGTACTGTGTGTAGTGTGTGTGTACTGTGTGTGTTCTGTGTGTGTACTGTGTGTGTTCTGTATGTGTACTGTGTGTGTACTGTGTGTGTACTGTGTGTGTACTGTGTGTGCACTGTGTGTGTACTGTGTGTGTACTGTGTGTAGTGTGTGTGTACTGTGTGTGTTCTGTGTGTGTACTGTGTGTGTTCTGTATGTGTACTGTGTGTGTACTGTGTGTGTACTGTGTGTGTACTGTGTGTAGTGTGTGTGCACTGTGTGTGTACTGTGTGTGTACTGTGTGTGCACTGTGTGTGTACTGTGTGTGTACTGTGTGTGTACTGTGTGTAGTGTGTGTGTACTGTGTGTGTTCTGTGTGTGTACTGTGTGTGTTCTGTATGTGTACTGTGTGTGTACTGTGTGTAGTGTGTGTGCACTGTGTGTGTACTGTGTGTGTACTGTGTGTGTACTGTGTGTGTACTGTGTGTAGTGTGTGTGTACTGTGTGTGTTCTGTGTGTGTACTGTGTGTGTTCTGTGTGTGTACTGTGTGTGTACTGTGTGTGTACTGTGTGTGTACTGTGTGTGTACTGTGGCTATGAGATGTTAACTACCTCGCCTGGTATGCAGGAGGTCTGTGTCTCTCATCATCATCACCACGGTGGCTATGAGATGTTAACTACCTCGCCTGGTCTACAGGACGTCTGTGTATCTCTCTCATCATCATCATCATCACCACGGTGGCTATGAGATGTTAACTACCTCGCCTGGTCTACAGGAGGTCTGTGTCTCTCTCTCTCATCATCATCATCATCACGGTGGCTATGAGATGTTAACTACGTCGCCTGGTACACAGGAGGTCTGTGTCTCTCTCATCATCATCATCATCACCACAGTGGCTATGAGATGTTAACTACCTCGCCTGGTATACAGGAGGTCTATGTCTCTCTCATCATCATCATCACGGTGGCTATGAGATGTTAACTACCTCGCCTGGTACACAGGAGGTCTGTGTCTCTCTCTCATCATCATCATCATCACAGTGGCTATGAGATGTTAACTACCTCGCCTGGTCTACAGGAGGTGTCTGAGTCTTCCGGGTCCCCCCCCCCTCCACATTTAGAAACACGCGGACAGAGCACGTGGGCCGCAATAAATGTGCACGTGTTTACGATAAGCCACCTCGTAGGGCGATCATTTGTGATGGGCCAGGTCGCTTCTGAGAAAGAGAGCCAGGCAGCTCAGTGGGGCCTTACTCTGGTCAAATAAACAGAAAATAAAACAAACAACCAAAGCCCACTGAGCCGTATATATATAGATATATTTATTTTATTTCAGGAACGACCCGCCCACAAATGATAGCTCAACGAAGTGGCGCATCGTCACGTGGCAATTTATAGTAGCAGCCACACACTCTGAACGCGTAGTGACGATGTTGATCCTAAATGTGGAGGGAAAAACCGGAGGACCCGGAGAAAAATCCACGCAACCACGGAGAGAGAGAGAGACACGCAAACTCGAAATATACAGCAGGCATCAGGGTCGGGATCGAACCAACGAACCTCCTGTATATCAGGCGAAGGAGATCGCATCTCGCCAACGCGGCGCCCTTATATATAATATGCGACGTTTCGGGCAATGGCCCTTTTACATGGCACATCCACTGCCTTAAGATATGGGGAACGTACACAGGGTGGTCCACAAGTCTTAATTATTATTTGTCAGTAAACTCCGTATTAAGATATCATTGTAACGTTGGTAGTAATATTATTATTATTATTGCGTGTTACATTTGTACGCATTTTGTAAACCCGGGGATAAAATAATGACGTTAAATGATACTTAAGTTGTGTATATTCGGGAACTCACCCCCTCGCGGTATAACAAACAGCACGATGCCTATGGGGAAATCAAAACCCATGAATGAGTCAATTCATTTGGGTTATTTTCAGCGACATCAAATGAATGCGCGTGAGGATTTGAATGTTTGGAAGGGTGAGCAACTACGATCTAAACCGTGCTCGCTTTTCAATAATCCACGGCGGTTGTAATTTTTGTTGTTGCTAACGAAACCAAATCAGCTGCTCGACTTGATCGGCTGTGTCGTCGCTGGGTGGTGGAGGGCGACACGGGCAGACCTCGCTCTGAGCTCGACCACCGATAGCGGCTCTGCGGTCCGCTGGAGAAGACGATTTAACGAGAACAAGCGTTTAAGAAAATCGAAACATCACAATGACAATCATGATTTCGGCGTTGAACGAACCAGGCATTATTATACCCCACGCGACAATCTCAGCCGACATCAGCCGACGGCGACTGGCACCAAGTCGGCTCAACGGTTGGAGACGTCCGTCGGACGTTGGGGGCAACTGGGAGAGGTCGCATCGGAGGATTTGTTCGATAACCTTGGGGGCAATAATAATTATAATTGTCGAAGGCGGACCGGGATCGGAGCGATTCCACAAATGAAAGGGTTGCACACCGAGAGTCGGAATCTTAGAAGCGTCGCTTCGACAGTTCGCTATCCTGGGGAAAATGTTTACGAGAGAGAGAGAGAGAGAAAAAAAAGAAGTTTAAGAAAATAAAACAAAACATCATACAGGAAGTTCAAAAGCGGACATTGTACCCCACAGGACGATCTCAGCCCATCGTAAAGCAACTATCGCGCGCTTCTGCGGCCGTCTGGAACGCTCTTTCCTTCCGATATTCGGAAGCCGGTGGGCTAGCCTATGCACTTTAAACATCTCAATTGAACAACTCATTAATCCCTCTCGCCGCACCTCCGATCAACCGCGGTCGACTACGTACGGCTTGCGAAAACGAAATCAAACTATACTTATGTAGGACGACTCGTGCGTAAAACGCAATGCAAAGTGCTTTACAAGACAAATTCAAAGCGACCGACACAATTTCAACAACGAAAGGATTTTGATGCGTTCAAATAGACAGACGTGACATTTTAATGAACTAAAAGTATCATTAAACAAACCCCCCCCCCCCCCCCCCCAAAAAAAAAAATTACAATAAGCGCGACAATCGGAGCATGCGAATCAAAGGCCAATCTGAAGAGGCGACGTTTCAAGACGATGTCGTTTGAATAGAAAAACAAAAATACCTGCACGGACTCTCAGCGAGAAGTCCCGCGCACACAACGGGCGACAATTCTCTGGAGGCGTCCGTCGGAAAGGAAATGCCGCGACACCCATCGTGGTCCATACCTCGGGGGGACGAATTAAAATCATCGGCAGGGTTGACGTGGGGCTCAGAACGACGACAACTTCGCGGCGATCTAAGCCGAACGACGCCCCCCCCCTCTCCCCCCCCCCCCCCGGGAGTTGTTATCTGTGTTTTTGTTGTTGTTGTTTCAGATTAGAACGCGTGAGCGAGCCCGTGCGTGTGTGCGTGCGTGCGTGCGTCTGTGCGTGCGGTGGTGCAGCGGTTAGCGCTACGCTGCGCTATGAACCCAGCGACACGAGTTCGATTCCCGCTCACGGCCAACACCGGTGACGATTATCTGAACCGGTCCTGGGCCTCCCCTAGGTCGACGCAGCCTCAAATGAGTACCTGGTGCGGTGTGTAGTAAACATCGCCACTCGGGAGACAAAGGCGGTCGAGCGTGGTGCTGGCCACCCACCCCCTCGTGTGCCGTTCCGGCCTTCATAGGTGCTCGCTAACAGCACTTGCCCCTACAGTCTGTCAAGGATATATGGGGGATCTTTGTCTTATCTTTGTGCGTGTGTGTGTGCGTGCGTGTGTGCGTGCGTGTGTGTGTGCGTGTGTGTGTGTGCGTGTGTGTGTGTGCGTGTGTGTGCGTGTGTGTGTGTGCGTGTGTGTGTGCGTGTGTGCGTGTGCGCGTGTGTGCGTGTGTGTGTGCGTGTGTGTGTGCGTGCGTGTGTGTGCGTGTGTGTGCTCAGCTGCCCTGGCCACTCTCCGCGTTTCCCATAAACCGGAGTTGGAGGAACAGAATCTGGGCGCGTCGCGTTACTCTCTGACGCGAGCGGAGTCTGTCCCGGCCACAAAGGTAACGAACTGTTTGGGGGGGGGCGGGGCAAGTGTTGTTATCGCGTCCACGTGTGGAGGCCGGGACAAAAGGTAAAGAGCCCCCGTGTAGCATTTAACGGACTGTTGGGGGCAAGTGCTGTTAGTGAGCAGCAGCCAACGAAGGTAGGCACGGCTCACGATGGGGATGGGCGGCCAACACCACGCCCGGCCGCCTTTGTCTCCCAAGTGGCGATGTCCGAATGGAACTCGGGTCAGCGGGTTCGTAGCGCAGTGTAGAGCGTTCAATTAGTATCCACACGGACATTCTCTCTTGGCTGTAACTCAATCGACTGAGAGTCGATGTTAAACCGGACAATGTGAGTGGGTGTGCAATCAGAATCATGCCGCGTCTCTTGCCCCGGCAGGGGTCTCGCTGAATCTCAAGATGCGTGTTTGTTTCTTCAGGGTGGTTGCGTGCACTCGGATGATGATGACGATGATAATGACAATAACGTTGATAATAATGACGACGATGATAACGATGATGACGATAATGTTGATAATGATGAGATGAAATGATGATATTGATGATGACGATGATGAAGACGATGACAATGATGACGAAGATAACGATTATGATACGATGCCGATTAAGATAATGATAACGATGACAATGATGATGGCGATAACTATTTCATACTACAGGGTGGCCCAAAAGCCAGGAAACATAGGATTCTTTATTTTATTTTAACACTGGCATTAATAATTGCAATCGTGTATTCTTTAAGTTAATACTTTATCTGTTACCATTATCGATGTTTCTTTTTCTTCCTGTGGGGGTTACTTCAAATTCGTCGTTTACAAAACTCCACCAAGAACCTGGAGCTAAATTTCGATTTAAAGCTTTCGTGACTGCAAGGATTCATCTACTTTGGTTCTTTCGGTAAAGTCACGTAGAATGAGAATAAAATAATAAATTGATAAAATAAAA
This sequence comes from Petromyzon marinus, assembly GCF_048934315.1. Classification (NCBI taxonomy): domain Eukaryota; kingdom Metazoa; phylum Chordata; class Hyperoartia; order Petromyzontiformes; family Petromyzontidae; genus Petromyzon; species Petromyzon marinus. The sequence continues at coordinate 9,889,107 of NC_133709.1, read as the reverse complement.
TAACACGATAAAATTCTCACGACGTTTCGGCCACAACACAAGCGGCCTTCATCAGGTGAAAACACTGTGTACTGACTTTTGAGAAACCCTGTTGTAATGGTAAAAACAACGAGTTTGACTGGCTGGCTGGCGCCCACGTCACGTCCGGCGGGACGGACGTGACGTCACAATGACGTGCGGGCTGCTCGCTTTTGAGAGAAGAATTTAAACAAAAATCTGCACATCTGTCAAACACGCTGTGTGGCCTTAATAGGAAATACTGTGTGGCCCCATAATGTATGACGTTTCGGGCAATTGACCTTCTACTACTATTAAAAAAGGGGGGAGGGGGGGAGTGGGGGGCATTGCTCACAAACGATTCGGGAAAGGGCTACCTTGGATTGGTTTGGTTTATTTCGGAGAACGTAAACACCCACTGGGTCGTTTAACACATAGGGTAATAACTAAATGCCTCTTTTCGACGACTGATTGTGTAGACGCAAAGCATCAGCTCCAATGCCACATTCAGGTGGTCAAGCCAGCGGGCAACCGCGGTCAGGAGCACTAGCAGCGGAGTCGTGAATCATCGCCACTGTGCGGTCTACCCTCGTATTTGTGGATCGGGGCATTGCGTCGGTACACGATGTACGGTCTCTGTTCTAGATGGCACCACAGTCGCCACGCTACTACTGAAGAGTTTTCCATGTGTGCATCATAAGGCATCCACAGCTTCCCTAATTTGTGCAGTTTGATGTGGTTCAGGGTGAACCACGAGCTTCGTTGAAGACCAAATCCAAGGATCTTCTGCGTTGGGTCTTTCACAAGGTGGAAATGATGATTTGGAACCTAGATATTTCATAGAAACCAAGAGTCTGTTAATGCGATACAGGGGGTGGGCGGGGGGATCTTTGGCTTCGTGGCGTGTCGTTATCACAACTTCCATCAAATTATACACCCAATGCCAACCCCACACCCCCGATCCCCCACGTAAATCCACAAACCCCATCGAAAGCGTAACAATTGATGTCAACAGTTGATGTCAACAAACTCGCAGGTCAATATTTTTACTCTGTCACCGTCATATTACGTTTCATAGGGCCTTCTGCAGATGCCTCGCCGGTGGGTGGCTATCCCGGCAAGGCGGTGTTGCCATTAACAGGTGCTCTCTAACAGCACTAGCCCCAGCCAACTGGCTTCAACGTGCACGATGGGACGGTCCTTGACTTACGATGACAATTCGGTCCTGGGGCCCGTCCGTAAGTCGAAGGGTTCGTAAGTTGGAACACAACAATGTACCGCATTTAAATGGCCACACACACAAACACTTACTGCTAGCACGAGGCTGACTAATTTACAACTCGCGGAGGATCGCTCAGCCGGACGAAATAGGGCCGCGGTTGAATTTGCAAGCGCGAGTTCGCGTATAAAGTCAATGTAAAGAAATATAAGATATCATGGTAACCGGTTTGTAAGTGCGGGGTGTTCGTAAGTCCGGGTGTTCGTAAGTCGAGGGCTGTCTGTGTGTGTGTGTGTGTGTATAGGGGGGCAAACCTTTGTCACGCTGAGTGTTTACTTTGTTAACTAGATTGTATGTATCTATCTTAAATTTATTCCGCACCGTACGTAGCCAACCGTGCTAATCGGAGTTGCGGGGCAAGGAGAACGAACTATGAAGAAAAAGGAGTTCTAAATAAATTAGTTTTCAATCCGGATGATGTAAAAGTCCATAGCTTCCAGTGGCTTCGTAATATCAGAAGGAAGAGCGTTCCAGACGGCCGCAGAACCGCATCTGAAAGCACGCGATGCGGTTATCACCGCCGTCGGTGTTCAATGTCTTGCAGCCAAAAGCCGCCGGTGGTTTATGTTCCTTGAGGAGATCAGCAGCAAGCTATTGTTGTTAAATTTCGATTTAAAGCTTTCGTGACTGCAGGGATTCATATTCTTGGTTCTTTCGGTAAAGCCACGTGGAAGGGAAATGATAAAATAATAAATAATGAAACAATGAAATTCTCACGACGTTTCGATTGCAACACAAGCAATCATCAGCAGGTTGTAAAAAGCACGGCAAGAAATTATTTGATAAAAGTGGCGTCTTTTTTCTCTCTTAACGTTAATTTTAAAAAAAACCCGCCACTTTTATCAACATTTTCTTGATGTGGTTTTCACACCTGATGATGATTGCTTGTGTTGCAATCGAAACGTCGTGAAAATTGTATTGTTTTTTATTAATATTTTATTATTTCCCTTCTACGTGACTTTATCGAAAGAACCAAGAATACTATTGTGGTTGATTTGTGGCAAGCACTTTGTGTGTAATGAAAATTGGCGATCAAAGATATTTCTCCACCGAGTGGGATTCATGTTTTGTGTTGATTTGAGTCGAGAGTGGATGACAGTCGTCAAGCGAGACGATCAATGTTATTCAACTCACAATTCCACCACCATCATCAACACCACGATCACCACTACCACCACTATCACCACTACCACCACAGTCAAAACCATCATCACCACCACCATCAAGACCACTACCACCTTCGTTATCATCATGAGCGTCATTACCACTACTACCACGATCACCATTACCACCACAATCAACATCATCATCACCACCACCACCACTATAAACCACTACCATCATCACTATCTTCACCACCACCACCACTACCACCACGAACACCACCGCTACCACTTCCACCTCCACTGCCATCTGTGGGATTCTGTGATCCTGTGGTCTCTGTGTGAGTCCGTGGGTCTCTGCATGAGTCTTTGGGTCTCTGTGTGAGTTTGTGGGTCTCTGTGTGAGTTTGTGGGTCTCTGCATGAGTCTGTCGGTTTCTGTGTGAGTCCGTGGGTCTCTGTGTGATCCTGTGGTCTCTGTGTCAGTCCGTGAGTCTCTGCATGAGCCAGTGGTCCTCTGCATGAGTCTGTGAGTCTATGTGTGAATGCGTAGGTCTCTGTGTGAGTCCACGGGGTTCTGTGTGAGTCCGTGGGTCTTTGCATGAGTCTGTGGGTCTCTGTGTGAGTCCGTGGGTCTCCGTGTGAGTCCGTGGGTCTCTGCATGAGTCCGTGGTCTTCTGCGTAAGTCCGTCGATCTCTGCATGAGTCAGTGAGTATCTGTGTGAGTCCGTGGTTCTCTGTGTAAGCCTGTGGGTCTCTGACTGAATCCATGGATCTTCTGCGTTGCGGCTTTCACAAGGTGTTTCAAGGAAGTTATGATTAGGGATCTGGTTACTCCATTGAAATTAACAGTCTGTTAATACAATACGGGGGATCTTTGTCTTTCTCGCGCGTTGTTATCACAACTTCCATCAAAACTCTCCAACTAATACCCTCAACGGCGTAAATCCACAAACCCCTTCCAAAACGTAACAATAGTCGTCGTAAATCGATGTCAACAAACCCGCGGGTCAATATTTTTTACTCTGCCCCGTGATATTACATTTCATAAGGGCCTTGTGCATACACCACACGGGTGGGTGGCTACCCTGGGCGAGGCAGCGTCGCCCTTAATAGGTGCTCGCTAACAGCAGTAGCCCCAGCCAACGGGCTTCAACGTGCACGATTTGTGTGTGCGCGTGGACTGGGGCAGAACTTTGTTACGCTCGGTGTTCACTTTTTATATTTCATGGAAGCTGGTTCGTAAGTACGGGTGGTCGCAAGTCGGGATTTTGTAAGTCGAGGACTTCCTGTACTTGGGTGTACGTATGTTGAACTTCTTTCGCACCGTACGTAGCTAACCGTGCTAATCGGAGGAAATGAAAATTGTCGATCGAGGATATTTCTCAACCACGTGGGATTCATGTTTTGTTTTTATTTGAGTCGAGGGTGACGATGAGTGAACGACAGTCGCCAAGCGAGACGATCATTGCTACTCAACTCACAATTCAACCACCATCATCATCGCCACGATCACAACTTCCACCACTGTTACCGTTACCACTACAATCAACACCATTACCATTATCATCTATACCGACACCACCACCATGATCACCACAATCAACACCATCAACATCACCACCACTATGTCCACCGTCATCACCACCACCGTCATCACCAACGCCATCATCACCACCACCACCACTACCACCATCGTCACCGTCATCACTATCTCCACCACGATTACCACCACTACCACCGCTGTCATCACCACCACTACCACTGTCATAACCATTATCACCACCACCATAACCACCATCACCACGGTCATCACCACCATCATTACCATCACTACCACCACCATCACCACCACCACTACCACCACCATTACCACTGCCGTCATCACCTTCACCACCATGACTACCATCGCCACCACTTCCACCGCCACTACCATCTGTGGGTCTCTGCCTGAGTCAGTGCGTCGCTGTGTGAGTCCATGGGTTTCTGTGTGAGTCCATGGGTCTCTGTGTGAGTCCGTGGGTCTCTGCGTGTGTCCGTGGGTCTCTGCGTGTGTCCGTGGGTCTCTGCGTGTGTCCATGGGTGTCTGTGTGAGTCCATGGGTCTCTGCATGAGTCCATGGGTCTCTGCGTGAGTCCATGGGTGTCTGTGTGAGTCCATGGGTCTCTGTGTGAGTCCGTGGGTCTCTGCGTGTGTCCGTGGGTCTCTGCATGAGTCAGTGGGTCGCTGTGTGAGTCTGTCGGTCTCTGCGTGATTCCGTGATTCTGTATGATTCCGTGGATCTCTGCATGATTCCGTGGATCTCTGTATGATTCCGTGGATCTCTGCATAATTCCGTGGGTGTCTGCATGATCCGTGGGTCTCTGCGTGAGTCAAGCGCAGTGCTCTCAGAGTACGGCGCGAACGAAGCCCAGCGCAGGTCCGCACCGACGTGCGAACAATAGACACGTGGGGGGGTGGGGGGGGGGGGCGCTAATCTCGTGGGTGTCGCGTCGCAACGTGCGAGGCTCTCCTCTGCGTGAAACAAGATCCCACAATCGCCTCCGTGCACGAGGACGAGAGGTCGACGTCGTTACCGTCGCCGTCCACGCGATAGAGAATGACGCGGTCCAGTCGCTCACTATTTTGTTGTTGTTGGTGTTGTTATTAGGTAAGGCCCACGCTGAGCTGCTGCGTAGCTCTTTCTATGTTTTCAGAAGCCACCTGGCTGTCACAAACGATAGCTCAACGAAGTGGCTTGTCATCGTCATCATCATCATCATCGTCGGCGTCATCATCGTCATCATCGTCATCATCATCATCGTAATAGTCATTGTCATCATCATCATCATTATCGTCATCATCGTCGTCATAATCATCGTCATCATCGTCGTCATCATCGTCATCATCATCGTCATCATCATCGTCATCATCATCATCGTCATCATCATCGTCATCATCGTCATCAATCATCATCGTCATCATCGTCATCATCATTGTCATCATCGTCATCATCATCATCGTAATCAGCATCGTCATCATCAGCATCATCGTCATCATAATCGACATCATCAGCATCATCATCGTCATCATCATCATCATCGTCGTCACTCACGTGGACAAATATTCTAAGCGCTGGTGGGCGTCGGCTGCTGCTGCGGCCTTTGCTGTAAAAACAGCACCTTGGATTAGCACGGCCGGCTACGTACGGTGCGAAAGAAGTTCGTCAAACATACATACACTCATAAACAAATAAATACATAAACACATACATATATACACACATACATACACACATACATACACACATACATACGTACACTCAAACAAATACATACATATACACATACATACATACACAAATACATACACACATACATGCACACATACATAAATATACACATACATACATACACACATACACACACATACAGACATACACACAAATACACACATATACATACACACATACATACACACATACACACATATACATACACACATACATACACACATACATACACACATACATATACCTACATACACACATACATACATAAACACATACACACATACATATACACATACACACATACACACATACATACATACACACATACATACGCACATACATACATAGACACATACACACATACATACACACATATACACATACACACATACATACATAGACACATACACATACATACACACATACATACACACATACACACACATACACACATACATACACACATATACACATACACACATACATACAAAGAAGACAAAGATTTCACGCCCCCCGTATAGCCTTCAACAAACTGTTGGGGCAAGTGGTGTTAGCGAGTAGCAGCACCTAAGAAGGTCTGAACGGTACAAGAGGGGTCGGGTGGCCAGCCCCACGCCCGGCCGCCTTTGTCTCCCCTCGTCGCGATGCTTTTACACACCGCACCGGGTACTCATTTGAGGCTGAGTCGACCTAGGGGAGAGACCCAGGACCGGTTCAGATAATCGTCACCGGTGTTACGGTGGCCCTGAGTGGGTATCGAACTCGGTTTTCCGGGCTTGTAGAGCAGCGAGCTTACCACCTTGTAAAGGCAAACATCCCCCGTATAGCCTAACCAGACTGATGGGGCAAGTGCTGCTAGCGAGCACCTATGAAGGCCGGAACAGCACGCGAAGGGGGTGGGTGGCCAGCACCACGCCCGACCGCCTTTGTCTTTCCAGCGGCGATGTTTTTTCTTTTTTACACACCGTACCAGCTACTCATTTGAGACCGAGTCGAACCAGGGGAGGCCCAGGACCGGTTCCGATCATCGTCACCGGGCGTCGGCCGCGAGCGGGAATCGAACTCGGGCGGCCGGGTTCGCAGCGCAGCGCGCCGACCGCTCCACTGAGTGATCCGACCCAGCGCACGTGGAACGCACGTGGGACCTTGCGAGCAATGGATGGGGCCGTCTGGGCCACACCACCACCACCACCCCCCCCACCTCCCAAACCACCGTGCCAATTTGACAACCGCCCCCAGCGACCGCAGTCGCCCCACGGCACGCCGAGTAGACCCGAGATGGCCGCGAGCCGGGTCGCTCGACGCGCCCCCGGGCGCGGGGATCTTCCCGCCCGGGGTTCTCGGTGCTGAACAGCACCGGGAACCACGGAAGTTGACAAACAATTGGTGGGCGCGAGACTAAAGGTGTCACCACCCCCCCCCCCCACTCTCTCTTCCTCTCCCTCTCTCTCTCTCCCTCTCTCGCATCCGGTCCGTATAGTCCAGGAGGTCGGCAAACAACAAACAAGAACGAAAGAGAGTTACAACGACAAAGAAAACATCGAATTCGGTTAAAAAAACTTAAAATAAAAAAACGATATTTCAAGGGCCGCGATGCAATGTGAACTGGACTCCCATTGGTCAATAAGACTCCCATTGTGAACTGGACTCCCATTGGTCAATAAGACTCCCATGGTGAACTGGACTCCCATGGTGAACTGGACTCCCATTGGTCAATAAGACTCCCATGGTGAACTGGACTCCCATTGGTCAATAAGACTCCCATGGTGAACTGGACTCCCATTGGTCAATAAGACTCCCATGGTGAACTGGACTTCTATTGGTCAATAAGACTCCCATGGTAAACTGGACTCCCATTGGTCAATAAGACTCCCACGGTGAACTGGACTCCCATTGGTCAATAAGACTCCCATGGTGAACTGGACTCCCATTGGTCAATAAGACTACCATGGTGAACTGGACTCCGATTGGTCAATAAGACTCCCATGGTGAACTGGACTTCCATTGGTCAATAAGACTCCCACGGTGAATTGGACTCCCATTGGTCAATAAGACTCCCATGGTGAACTGGACTCCCATGGTGAACTGGACTCCCATTGGTCAATAAGACTCCCATGGTGAACTGGACTCCCATTGGTCAATAAGACTCCCATGGTGAACTGGACTCCCATTGGTCAATAAGACTCCCATGGTGAACTGGACTTCCATTGGTCAATAAGACTCCCATGGTAAACTGGACTCCCATTGGTCAATAAGACTCCCATGGTGAACTGGACTCCCATTGGTCAATAAGACTCCCATGGTGAACTGGACTCCCATTGGTCAATAAGACTCCCATGGTGAACTGGACTCCCATTGGTCAATAAGACTACCATGGTGAACTGGACTCCGATTGGTCAATAAGACTCCCATGGTGAACTGGACTTCCATTGGTCAATAAGACTCCCACGGTGAACTGGACTCCCATTGGTCAATAAGACTCCCATGGTGAACTGGACTCCCATGGTGAACTGGACTCCCATTGGTCAATAAGACTCCCATGGTGAACTGGACTCCCATTGGTCAATAAGACTCCCATGGTGAACTGGACTCCCATTGGTCAATAAGACTCCCATGGTGAACTGGACTTCCATTGGTCAATAAGACTCCCATGGTAAACTGGACTCCCATTGGTCAATAAGACTCCCATGGTGAACTGGACTCCCATTGGTCAATAAGACTCCCATGGTGAACTGGACTCCCATTGGTCAATAAGACTCCCATGGTGAACTGGACTCCCATTGGTCAATAAGACTCCCATGGTGAACTGGACTCCCATTGGTCAATAAGACTCCCATGGTGAACTGGACTCCGATTGGTCAATAAGACTCCCATGGTGAACTGGACTTCCATTGGTCAATAAGACTCCCACGGTGAACTGGACTCCCATTGGTCAATAAGACTCCCATGGTGAACTGGACTCCCATTGGTCAATAAGACTCCCATGGTGAACTGGACTCCCATTGGTCAATAAGACTCCCATGGTGAACTGGACTCCCATTGGTCAATAAGACTCCCATGGTGAACTGGACTCCCATTGGTCAATAAGACTCCCATGGTGAACTGGACTCCCATTGGTCAATAAGACTCCCATGGTGAACTGGACTCCCATTGGTCAATAAGACTCCCATGGTGAACTGAACTCCCATTGGTCAATAAGACTCCCATGGTGAACTGGACTCACATTGGTCAATAAGACTCCCATGGTGAACTAGACTCCCATTGGTCAATAAGACTCCCATGGTGAACTGGACTCCCATGGTGAACTGGACACCCATTGGTCAATAAGACTCCCATGGTGAACTGAACTCCCATTGGTCAATAAGACTCCCATGGTGAACTGGACTCACATTGGTCAATAAGACTCCCATGGTGAACTAGACTCCCATTGGTCAATAAGACTCCCATGGTGAACTGGACTCCCATTGGTCAATAAGACTCCCATGGTGAACTGGACTCCCATTTGTCAATAAGACTCCCATGGTGAACTGGACTCCCATGGTGAACTGGACACCCATTGGTCAATAAGACTCCCATGGTGAACTGGACTCCCATTGGTCAATAAGACTCCCATGGTGAACTGGACTCCCATTGGTCAATAAGACTCCCATGGTGAACTGGACTCCCATGGTAAACTGGACACCCATTGGTCAATAAGACTCCCATGGTGAACTGGACTCCCATTGGTCAATAAGACTCCCATGGTGAACTGGACACCCATTGGTCAATAAGACTCCCATGGTGAACTGGACACCCATGGTAAACTGGACACCCATTGGTCAATAAGACTCCTATGGTGAACCAGACTCCTCCCATGGGCTTGGCAACAACAACAACAACAAGTTTGAAGTTTGAAGAGCCAGGGGGTCGTTCTTCTTCTTCTTTGTCGCGAACATCGAGAGAGCCACGCAGTGCAGTCCTCGAAAGCCGCACGAAGAGTCGCCACGACACCCCCAGCCCCCCGGTGTAGTCACGACACCCCCAGCCCCCCGGTGTAGCCACGACACCCCCAGCCCCCCGGTGTAGTCACGACACCCCCAGCCCCCCGGTGTAGTCACGACACCCCCAGCCCCCCGGTGTAGTCACGACACCCCCAGCCCCCCGGTGTAGCCACGACACCCCCAGCCCCCCGGTGTAGCCACGACACTCCCAGCCCCCCGGTGTAGCCACGACACTCCCAGCCCCCCGGTGTAGCCACGACACCCCCAGCCCCCCGGTGTAGCCACGACACCCCCAGCCCCCCGGTGTAGTCACGACACTCCCAGCCCCCCGGTGTAGCCACGACACCCCCAGCCCCCCGGTGTAGTCACGACACTCCCAGCCCCCCGGTGTAGCCACGACACCCCCAGCCCCCCGGTGTAGTCACGACACTCCCAGCCCCCCGGTGTAGCCACGACACCCCCAGCCCCCCGGTGTAGCCACGACACCCCCAGACCCCCGGTGTAGCCACGACACCCCCAGCCCCCCGGTGTAGCCACGACACCCCCAGACCCCCGGTGTAGCCACGACACCCCCAGCCCCCCGGTGTAGCCACGACACCCCCAGCCCCCCGGTGTAGCCACGACACTCCCAGCCCCCCGGTGTAGCCACGACACTCCCAGCCCCCCGGTGTAGCCACGACACTCCCAGCCCCCCGGTGTAGCCACGACACTCCCAGCCCCCCGGTGTAGCCACGACACTCCCAGCCCCCCGGTGTAGCCACGACACCCCCAGACCCCCGGTGTAGCCACGACACCCCCAGCCCCCCGGTGTAGCCACGACACCCCCAGCCCCCCGGTGTAGCCACGACACTCCCAGCCCCCCGGTGTAGCCACGACACTCCCAGCCCCCCGGTGTAGCCACGACACTCCCAGCCCCCCGGTGTAGCCACGACACTCCCAGCCCCCCGGTGTAGCCACGACACTCCCAGCCCCCCGGTGTAGCCACGACACCCCCAGCCCCGTTGCTCGGGATTTGAACTCGGACCCCGGCTTCGCAACTCCGCCCTAACCGCCGCGTCACCGTTAACCCACCGCTGTGCCTACGCATGCACAGTATACCACGGCGCCTGTGCCAGGCTAGGTGCACTGCTTACGCGGGTGTACACAGGCGGGTGTCCGTGTGTGTCCGTGTGTGTCCGTGTGTGTCCGTGTGTGTGTACCCGCGGACTTTGTAAAACTTCCCGCGTGCTGCACCATTGATCATCGCAGCAGCAGCAGCGGCAGCAGCAGCAGCAGCGAGACGCTGCATAAGCACTCAGGAACCGCTGACTCGCCCCCCCCCTCCTCCCCCACGTGCCTCCCACTCTTACACCCCCCCCTCCCCCACTCACCCCCCCACTCACCCCCCCACTCACCCCCCACAATTGGGGGGCACGACCCCCCCCCGTCCTCCCCCCTCCCCCACGTGCCTCCCACTCTTACACCTCCCCCCCCCCACTCACCCCCCCCACTCACACCCCCACTCACCCGCCCACTCACCCCCCACAATTGGGGGGCACGACCCCCCCTCCTCCCCCCCTCCCCCACATGCCTCCCACTCTTACACTCCCCCACTCACCCCCCCCCCCACTCACTCCCCCCCCACTCACCCTCCCCCACTCACCCCCCACAATTGGGGGGCACGACCCCCTTCTCATCCCCCCCTCCCCCACGTGCATCCCACTCTTACACCTCCCCTCCCCCATTCACCCCCCCACTCACTCCCCCCCCCCACTCACCCCCCCCCCCCCCCACTCACCCCCCACAATTGGGGGGCACGACCCCCTTCTCATCCCCCCCTCCCCCACGTGCATCCCACTCTTACACCTCCCCTCCCCCACTCACCCCCCCACTCACCCCCCCACTCACCCCCTCCACTCACCCCCCCACTCACCCCCCACAATGGGGGGGCGCGACCCCCCTCTCCTCCCCCCCTCCCCCACGTTCCTTCCACCCTTACACCTCCCCCCCCCACTCACCCCCCCACTCATCTCTCCACTCACCCCCTCCACTCACCCCCTCCACTCACCCCCCCACTCACCCCCCCACTCACCTCCCACAATTGTGGGGAGCGACCCCCCCGCCTCCTCCCCCCCAAAGCAGGGAGGCTACTCCGTACGATTCCCAGACGCCCCGAGTCAAATCGTCTAGGTACGTACCTGGAACCTGCCTGGAACCCTGTCTAAGAACTCCCTGGGAACTGCCTAGGAATTGCCTACCCAACCATTCACCGAGTATCTACCGAGCTACCAAGTACCACGCCTGACTACCAACGAATCCTAGGAATTGCCTACCCAACCATTCACCGAGTATCTACCGAGCACCAAGTACCACGCCTGACTACCAACGAATCCTAGGAATTGCCTACCCAACCATTCACCGAGTATCTACCGAGCTACCAAGTACCACGCCTGACTACCAACGAATCCTAGGAATTGCCTACCCAACCATTCACCGAGTATCTACCGAGCTACCAAGTACCACGCCTGACTACCAACGAGTCCTAGGAATTGCCTACCCAACCATTCACCGAGTATCTACCGAGCTACCAAGTACCACGCCTGACTACCAACGAATCCTAGGAATTGCCTACCCAACCATTCACCGAGTATCTACCGAGCTACCAAGTACCACGCCTGACTACCAACGAGTCCTAGGAATTGCCTACCCAACCATTCACCGAGTATCTACCGAGCTACCAAGTACCACGCCTGACTACCAACGAATCCTAGGAATTGCCTACCCAACCATTCACCGAGTATCTACCGAGCTACCAAGTACCACGCCTGACTACCAACGAATCCTAGGAATTGCCTACCCAACCATTCACCGAGTATCTACCGAGCTACCAAGTACCACGCCTGACTACCAACGAATCCTAGGAATTGCCTACCCAACCATTCACCGAGTATCTACCGAGCTACCAAGTACCACGCCTGACTACCAACGAATCCTAGGAATTGCCTACCTAACCATTCACCGAGTATCTACCGAGCTACCAAGTACCACGCCTGACTACCAACGAATCCTAGGAATTGCCTACCCAACCATTCACCGAGTATCTACCGAGCTACCAAGTACCACGCCTGACTACCAACGAATCCTAGGAATTGCCTACCCAACCATTCACCGAGTATCTACCGAGCTACCAAGTACCACGCCTGACTACCAACGAATCCTAGGAATTGCCTACCTAACCATTCACCGAGTATCTACCGAGCTACCAAGTACCACGCCTGACTACCAACGAATCCCTACCCGCCCAGCACCCAGCTGCTTACCTGCCTGGTGTCTACCGAACGTGGCGACTATGCACCTCGTAACCTACCTAGCTACCGAATTTCATGCCTAAGGGGTCGTCCATAAATGACGTCACGCGATTTTTTTTACGATTTTGACCCCCCCCCCTCGTCGTTACACGACGTCACAAAAAGTCAGACCCCCCCCTTAAATATGACGTCACAAAGCTCTGCCCCCCTCCCCCCCAAAAAAATGCTTCAAATCGTTATGAGACCTCCTTTGCCAGTAACAAGATATAGTAATAGGTTTTACCCTTTTAACTGGCACAAAAACTGACACCTTTATTAAAAGGGTAAAACCTATTACTATGCTTCAAATCGCTTTAAACTATTGTCATTGTAGTGCGTATTGAATGTGGCGCTGCACTCTGATGTTGTAGGAGAAAACATTTATTAAAAAGTCTATTTAATTAAGCAGAACGTGTTGTCTGTATTTATTTAAAGTTGCGCATTTTGATGTGACGTCACATTTCTCAACCGCCCCCCCCCCCTCGTCACACATCGTCACAAATGTCTGACCCCCCCCCCCTCCCCCATTAGATGCGTGACGTCATTTATGGACGGCCCCTAACTGGTACATGGTACATACCTGGCACCTTGCATACCTAAACAACGAGTTACCTGCCCCTCTCCGACTACCTATCAGCATTCCCAGCTGCCAATGTACCTATCCGCGGTGTCCCTTACCAGCCTCGCCACCTCGTGCCTACCAACGCTCCTTGCGTTATTCCATCCTCGCGAACTTACCGACCCATCTGGTAACCACCTTCGCTGCCTATCGAACAGAAACGTCGCTCACCTACCTCGCACGTCGCTAATTGGCGAGCTCGCAGTTGTGAAACCCACCCACCTATCATCTCAAACGCGAAACAATATTCGTCATGTGACCAGGTAAAACCCCACTCAACCTACGTGGCAATGTTTTGAGAAGCGATCTGGCCGCAAACGATCGCTCAGCCAAGTGGCTTATCAAGTGGAAATGTTTCGCAGACAAATCCTGTAAGAGGCGTGATGCTGATTCTACGTGAAGAGGACGCAAAAATCCACGCGACCACGGAGAGAGACACCAAGGACAAAGATCCCCCGTATAGCCTTAACAGACTGTAGGTTGCAAGTGCTGTTAGCGAGCACCTATGAAGGCCGAAACGGCACACGAGGGGGGGTGGGTAGCCAGCACCACGCCCGACCGCCTTTGTCTCCCCAGTGGCGATGTTTACTACACACCGCACCAGGCACTCATTTCAGGCTGAGTCGACCTAGGGGAAGCCCAGCACCGGTTCAGATAATCGTCACTTGGTGTTGGCCGCGAGCGGGAATCGAACCCGGGTCGCCAAATTCATAGCGCAGCGCGCTAACCGCTACACCACCGCTCCCCATTGAGAGAGAGAGACACACACGCAAACTTCAAATATTACTGCAGCAGGCGTCGTCAGGGTCAGGATCGAACCCACGATCCTCCTGCAAACCAGGCAAGAGAGATAACATCTGCATCACCGGTGGCTTGCACTGTCCCGCAAGGAAGAAGGTCAATGTGAGGACGATGAGGAGGAGGTCAAGGGCCCAGGTGCTCATCCTGCCCCACGCTGCCAACACGGGACCCCACGTAGCGGGCAGCAGAGGTTCGGGGATCCGCCCGGGGGCCTCAGACAGGTTTGCAACCACGCTTACAACAGTGCTGCTGCTGTGGCTGTTGTTGTTGCACCGAGGAGCTGACCGTGTGTGTGTGTGTGATGAGTGTGTGCCACGGTGCCTGCCTACATCGGTGCTACTCGCCAACAGCACTTGCCCCAAAAAATATGGTTAAGGCTATACGGGGGACCTTTGTCTTTGCTTGAGTGCGGCGCGTTCGTGATGGACTGGACTCATCAGGGGTCGCGATAACACGTGTTCAGAGGTTACCCCCTCACTCACCTCCCTCCTCACCCACTTACCCACTCACCCACCTACCCACTCACACACCTACCTACTCACACACCTACCCTCTCACCCACCTACCCACTCACCCACCTACCCACTCACCCACCTACCCTCTCACCCACCTACCCACTCACACACCTACCCACTCACACACCTACCCCCTCACGCACCTACCCTCTCACCTACCCACTCACTCACCTACCCACTCACCTACCCACTCAACCACCTACCCACGTACCCACTCAACCACCTACCCCCTCACCCACCTACCCACTCACCTACCCACTCCCACACTTACCCTCTCACCCACCTACCCAATCACGCACCTACCCCCTCACCCACCTACCCACTCACCCATCTACTCACTCACCCATTTACCCTTTCACCTACCCACTCACGCACCTACCCCCTCACCCACCTACCCACTCACCCACCTATCCACTCACCTACCCACTCACGCACCTACCCCCTCACCCACCTACTCACCCACCTTCCCACTCACCCACCTACCCACTCACCTACCCCCTCACCCACCTACCCACTCAGCCACCTACGCCCTCATGCACCTACCCTCTCACTCACCTACCCAATCACGCACCTATCCCCTCACCCATCTACTCACTCACCCACCTACCCACTCACGCATCTACCCCCTCGTTCACCTACCCCCTTCACTCACCATCACCCACCTACCCCCTCACCCACCTACCCACTCACCCACCTACCCACTCACCCACCTACCCCACTCACCCACCTAACCCCTCACCCACCATCACCCACCTACCCCCTCGACCACCATCACCCACCTACCCACTCACTCACCAACCCACTCACCCACCTACCCCACTCACCCACCTAACCCCTCACCCACCATCACCCACCTACCCCCTCACCCACCATCACCCACCTACCCCCTCACCCACCTACCCACTCACCCACCCACTCACATACCCCCTCACCCACCATCACCCACCTACCCCACTCACCCAACTACCCACTCACCAACCAACTCACCCACCTACCCCACTCACCCACCTACCCCACTCACCCACCATCACCCACCTACCCCACTCACCCACCTACCCCACTCACCCACCATCACCCACCTACCCCACTCACCCACGTACCCACTCACCAACCAACTCACCCACCTACCCCACTCACCCACCTAACCCCTCACCCACCATCACCCACCTACCCCACTCACCCACCATCACCCACCTACCCCACTCACCCACCTACCCCACTCACCCACCATCACCCACCTACCCCACTCACCCACCTACCCCACTCACCCACCATCACCCACCTACCCCACTCACCCACCTACCCCCTCACCCACCTACCCCCTCACCCACCTACCCCACTCACCCACCTACCCCACTCACCCACCTACCCATTCACCCACCATCACCCACCTACCCCACTCACCCACCTACCCCCTCACCCACCTACCCCACTCACCCACCTACCCCACTCACCCACCTACCCCCTCACCCACCTACCCCCTCACCTACCTACCCCACTCACCCACCTACCCCACTCACCCACCTACCCATTCACCCACCATCACCCACCTACCCCACTCACCCACCTATCCCCTCACCCACCTACCCCCTCACCCACCTACCCCCTCACCCACCTACCCCCTCACCCACCTACC
This sequence comes from Petromyzon marinus, assembly GCF_048934315.1. Classification (NCBI taxonomy): domain Eukaryota; kingdom Metazoa; phylum Chordata; class Hyperoartia; order Petromyzontiformes; family Petromyzontidae; genus Petromyzon; species Petromyzon marinus. Next base: position 9,872,581 of record NC_133709.1, on the reverse strand, counting down.
CCCTCACCCACCCGAACTCTTTCCCCTACAGGCAGCATGCCCTCTTTGTGTCGAGCGCGCTCCATCGTCAACAGGATTGTTTTTTTTTTATGGCCGCGCGCCCCGCGAGTGAAGTGTGGGCGGTGGAGGGGGGGGAGAAGGGGGAGGAGGAGGGGGCAGAGGGGGGAGGAGGAGGAGGGGGGAGGGGGGGAGGAGGAGGAGGGGGCAGAGGGGGGAGGAGGAGGAGGGGGGGTTCACGAGACGCTGAGCCCACGGCGCTGAGGACCATCGGTTGGACTCCGGGTTCCGCTCGTCTCAACCGCACTGAATCAACACGGGTTTCCGAGTGTGTGAGTGAATTGCGGTGGTGGTGGTGGTGGCGGTGAATTAGTTAACTACTAAAACAATATTCTTTGGGTCTTTCGGTAAAGTCACGTCGATAGGTTCAAAGAAAATCATAAATAACTGCGACGTTTCGATCGCAACAGAAGCGGCTTGTAAAGGCAACTGTTTATAAAACAACGTGGGTTTTTGTTTATTTTTTTAGGTTAGGCACACTACTGAGCTGTATGGCTCTTTTTTTTCAGAAGCGACCTAGTGATAACAAACGATAGCTCAACGGAGTGGCTTATCGTCATCACGTGGTCATTTATTGCAGGCAAATACCCTAAACGCGTGATGATGATGTTGGTTCTAAATGTGGAGGGAAAAACTCGGAGGACCCGGAGGAAAATCCACGCGAACAGAGAGAGAGACACGCAGACTCCAAATACACAGCAGCAGCAGCAGGCGTAAGGGTCGGGATCGAACCCACGACCTCCTGTAGACCAGGCGAGGTAGTTAACATCTCCCAGCTACCGTGATGATGATGAGAGAGAGACACGCAAACTCCAAATATACAGCAGGCGTCAGGGTCGGGATCGAACTCACAACCTCCTGTATACCAGGCGAGGTAGTTAACATTTCCTAGCCACCGTGATGATGATGAGAGAGAGACACGCAAACTCCAAATACACAGCAGGCGTCAGGGTCGGGATCGAACTCACAACCTCCTGTATACCAGGCGAGGTAGCTAACATCTCCTAGCCACCGTGAAAAAACAAAGACGGCCAGGCAGCCGGCCTTTGTGCGCGTGTCGGAAAACCCGGCAAGTGCGGGCAAAACAAACAGCACTTGCCCCAACAGTCTGCCAAAGGCTATAGGGTGGACCTTTGCCTTTGCGCCCCGCGTGGTCGAGGCGGCCCGTGATGATGAGTGACCCGTGCACTCGGATCACATCCATCCCGTGCCTCGTGCCGCATGAAGCGGTCTCCCCGCGCATTCTTATTGATGGCCTGGGCCTCGCCGCGTCGTCCATCACGCGCCCAGGGCCATGCCTCTTGGCGTCGCCTCCTGGGTGACAGCTCCCGGCGAACCCCTCGGCACGCGCACAGACACGCACACGCGCACAGACACGCACACGCGCACGCGCACAGACACGCACACGCGCACAGACACGCACACGCGCACGCGCACAGACACGCACACGCACACGCGCACAGACACGCACACGCACACGCGCACAGACACGCACACGCGCACGCGCTCGCAAAGCACACGCGCACAGCCACGCACACGTGCACAGACACGCACACGCACACGCGCACAGACACGCACACACAGCCATGCACACGCGCACAGACACGCGCACAGACACGCACACGCGCACAGACACGCACACAGACACGCACACGCGCACAGACACGCACACACAGCCATGCACACGCGCACAGACACGCGCACAGACACGCACACGCGCACAGACACGCACACACAGCCATATACACGCGCACAGACACGCACACACAAACCATGCACACGCGCACAGACACGCGCACAGTCACGCACACGCGCACAAACACGCACACAGCCATGCACACGCGCATAGACACACACACGCGCACAGACACGGACATAGCCACGCACGCGCGCACAGACACACACACACAAACCATGCACACGCGCACAGACACGCAAACAAACACGCACACGCGCACAGACATGCACACACAAACAATGCGCCTACACATAGACAAAGACATCCCCCCCCGTATAGCCTTAACAGACTGTTGGGGCAAGTGCTGTTAGGGAGCACCTATAAAGGTGCGGTACGGCACGCGAGGGGGTGGGTGGCCAGCACCACGCCCGGCCGCCTTTGTCTCACCCCAGTGGCCGATGCTTACACACCGCTCCAGGTGCTCGTTTGAGTCGACCACGATCATCACCACCACAGCCACCATGATCATCATCATCACCACCACCGGCACCACAACAACCATCACCACCACCACACAAAGTGAAACTTTACTTTTTGCTCTGTTTTACGGAGATCGCGTGGGAGTGATGAATGTGTGGGTAAGGGGATGGTGGGGATAACAGTGGGAATTAGTTGCAATGGAAGGGATGAAGAGTGGGGGGGGGGAGAATGGGGGCGGGGGTTCTCTTGAGCAGGGAAAGAGAGAGAGACCCCTCAGTGATGAATGACAAAGAGGGGCGATGATCAATCAGCTGTGCGCCCGATCAATGATGTTGATAGAAATGATACACTGCGTGAGTCTCTCTAAACACACACGCACAGAGGCAAAGGTCCCCCGTATAGCCCTCAACAGGCGGTTGGGGCAAGCGTCGTTCGCGAAGAGCACCGCTACGCGAAGGGAGCGGGTGGGTGGCCAGCACCGCGCATTGCCAGGCCGTCTTTGTCTCTCCAGGAGCGATATTGACGCACAACCGCGCCAGGTGCTCATTTGAGGCTGAGTCGACGACGAACATTCAATCACCCCCCCCTCCCCCCCGCCTACTCCCCACCCCGACTTTCATGAACTCAACAGTGACCAGCGTGGTGAAGTATGGTCAAATAACGCTCACAAACCGACACACATCCAGGAGTGGATTGATCATGTGTACACACAGGCGTCCGTTGCAATTGAAGCGAGGATTTCAGATCCCACGTGACCTTGATGCGCACTAGATACGATAGGGGCAAGTGCTGTTAGCGAGCACCTATGAAGGCCGGCACGAAATGCGAGGGGGGGGGGTGGGTGGCCAGCTACCACGCCCGGCCGCCTTTGTCTCCCGAATGACTGAACGAGGGCAGGCCCAGGACCGGTTCAGATAATCGTCACTGGTGTTGATGGTCGCGAGCGGGAATCGAACTCGGGTCACTGCCGCGTTCGAAACGCAGTGCGCTAACCACTGCGCCACCGCTCCCCGTGAAAAATAGACACGTGCGCGCACGAAACCCCTTACTTCAGCGCTGCTTCTTGTCGTGTTTAGTATGTTGTCCTTCCCCACCCACCCCCACCGGCACCTCCGATTAGCACGGTCGGCTACGTACGGTGCGGAAAAAAATCGGCATACATACGAAGCCACTGGAGCTATTGCACTTAAAAAAAAAGAAAATCTAGATTGAAAACTATTTTCTTTAGAACTGATGTTTTTGTTTCGTTTGCAGTCCTTCCCCACCGCACCTCCGATTAGCAGGGTAGCCTACGTACGGTGCGAAAGAAGTCCAACATACATACGAAACCACTGGAGCCATGCACTTTTAAATCTAGGCTGAAAACTAATTTATTTAGAACTGCTTTTAGTGTTTAGTTTGTTGTCCTTCCCCCGCCCCCCGCACCACCGATTAGCACGGTAGCCCACGTACGCTGCGAAAGAAGCCCCGACACACGTACAACACACGTACAACACACGTACAACATACACACACACACACACGCCGAGTGAGAAAGAGACAGCAGCCTCCCTCCTTCCCCACAGTAGCCGTTCCCAACACCCTCACCGACTCCCTGGACCATCTCCGAACCTCAGCCAACCCGCACCACCACCCCCCGTGCCGCCTCTGATCCCCCCCTCCTCCTCCCCCCTCCCCTGACCCCACCCACCCCACCCACTCAGCGTGCTCCGTCCACCCACGCATCCGTCGCCACCCGCGGCTGATTAATTAAAGGGACCGCGAAGCATTTGTCACGGCACTTCATTAGGGCGCTCCTAACGACCGCGCTGATGGTCCGGGCATGACACTGACTAAATATAACAGCTCGGCCGCTCCGTAGCAAAGCCTCGCCTGGCTAGGAATGCTCCTGGGAACTCAACGCGGTGTGTTGTTACCCGCCTCGCTGCCTCTCTATATATCTCTCTCTCTTTAACTCTCTCTCTCTTTTCTCTATATGTTTCTTTCTCTCTCTTCTCTCTCTCTTCTCTCTCTGCCCTCTCTCGCTCGCTCTACTCCCTGTACTGTCTCTGTACTCTAATGGTGTGCGTTCTGCGGAGCCAGGAAAGATCTGCCACACCAGGATTTGTGGTGCCCGTGGATCGACCCAATGCTCCGGCTTTTGGGGCCCATTCTCAGGAGAATGGAGGTGCGTTTTTTTTTACAAAAACAGTTTCATATACGGCAGGGTTGTCTCACCTGGCAAACAAGCGCCACGAGATTTCAAACTTCCCCTGTGCCCAAGCAAAGTTGGCAGTTAACAAGACCAGGAAAAAAAAAGATGCTGCAAGGGTGATAACTGACGGCCGCTCTGATGGTGCCAACGTTCTAGGGGCCTTGTTAAAGGCGCGGCTTCGGCTGGAGCACGCGCGCCACTCCCATGTCGAGAGGGCCTGCTCAAGGCGCGGCTCCAGGTGGAGCACGCGCGCCACTCCCATGTCGAGAGGGCCTGCTCAAGGCGCGGCTCCAGGTGGAGCACGCGCGCCACTCCCATGTCGAGAGGGCCTGCTCAAGGCGCGGCTCCAGGTGGAGCACGCGCGCCACTCCCATGTCGAGAGGGCCTGCTCAAGGCGCGGCTCCAGGTGGAGCACGCGCGCCACTCCCATGTCGAGAGGGCCTGCTCAAGGCGCGGCTCCAGGTGGGGCACGCGTGCCACTCCCATGTCGAGAGGGCCTGCTCAAGGGGCGGGGAGGTGGCGTGCCGGTCAAGCCCTCTGCACCGACGCAAACGGCGTGGGGGATGTTTACTTGTCAACGAGCTCATTCGCAGCGCGTGGCGCGGCGTAACAACGCGCCCTTTGTGTTGCGCGCGGCACGTGCGGTGCCACGTGCGGTGCCGCGTGCGGTGCCACGTGCGGTGCCACGTGCGGTGCCACGTGCAGTGCCACGTGCGGTGTCGCGTGCGGTGTCACGTGCGGTGTCACGTGCGGTGTCACGTGCGGTGCCGCGTGCGGTGCCACGTGCAGTGCCACGTGCAGTGCCGCGTGCGGTGTCACGTGCGGTGTCACGTGCGGTGTCACGTGCGGTGCCACGTGCGGTGTCACGTACAGTGCCGCGTGCGGTGTGGCGTGCGGTGCCACGTGCGGTGCCACGTGCAGTGCCACGTGCAGTGCCACGTGCCCGCGGGTAGTGATTGTGACGTGTGCACGTGACGCTGCGCTCGACGCGACTTGCATCGAAATCTGCTGCGCCGCTTTTGCTGCTGGCAGCAATTGAATTGGTTTAAAATGCTCTACTTGCTCTCTCTCTCTCTACTCTCTCGTTCTCTCTACTCTCTCTATTCGCTTTCTACATTCGCTCTAATCTCTCGCTCTCTCTCTCTCTGGTTTTGAGGAGCGGTGGTGCAGTGGTTAGCGCACTGTGCGACAAAACCCGAGTTCGATTACCGTTCACGGCCACCAACATCGCAGACGAAAATCGGAACCAGTCCTTGGGTCTCCCCTAAGTTGAGTCGGGCTTAAAAAAAAACACACACTAGTCCGGTGCAGTGTATAAATATCGCCACGAGGGAGACAAAGGCGGCCGGGCGTGGTGCTGGACACCCATCCCCTTGTGTACCGTGACGGCCTTCATAGGTGTTCGCTAACAGCACTTGCCCTAACAGTCTGTCCAGGCTATACGGGGGAATCTTGTATTTGTTTCTACATGTACGTATGTATATATTTGGGGGGCTGTAGTGTATTGGTTAGTGGACTACGAACACGAAGCACCGAGTTCGATTCCGGGCCACGGCCGACAGCATAAACAAAAGAGTGACCAGGGTGATGATGTATGGTCAAATAACTCTCCCAAACGGACACACATCCAACAGTGGATCGATCAAATGCACGCGTTGACGGCCATGCAATTGAAGCTACGATTCGAGATTCTCATGACCTTGACGCGCACTAGATACAAAGATCACCCGGATAGCCTAAACACGCTATAGGGGGCAAGTGCTCTTAGCATCTGGGGGTGGGCTGCCATAACTATGCCCCGGTGGCCTCTGTCTCCCCATTGCTGATGTTTACTACACACCGCACCAGGCACTCATTTGAGGTTGAGACGACCTAGGGGAGGCCAAGGACCGGTTCAGATAAACGTCACTGGCGTTGGTGCTGGTCGTGAGCTTTAACCCAACACGGGTCGCCGGGTTCGGAGCGCAGTGCAGCGCTAACCCGTGCACCACCGCTCCCCACGTGGTCTCACACACACACACACACGCGCACAGACACGCAAAGGCAAAGATCCCCCGTATAGCCTCAACAGACGTTTGGGTTCAAGTGCTGTTAGCGAGTAGCACCTATGAAGGCCGCCTTTGTCTCCTCGTGACGAAATGACACGTCACACACGCGCGCATATACGCGTTTACACACACGGGTTCACACACACACACACACATGTTCACACACACGTGTTCACACACACGTGTTCACACACACACGTGTTCACACACACGGGTTCACACACATACACGTGTTCACACACACGGGTTCACACACACGGGTTCACACACACACACGTGTTCACACACACGGGTTCACACACACGGGTTCACACACACAGATACACATACACGTGTTCACACACACACGTGTTCACACACACGGGTTCACACACACACACACACACGTGTTCACACACACGGGTTCACACACACACGTGTTCACACACACGGGTTCACACATACACGTGTTCACACACACGGGTTCACACACACACACGTGTTCACACACACGGGTTCACACGCAGATACACACACGTGTTCACACACACGGGTTCACACACACGGGTTCACACACACAGATACACATACTCGTGTTCACACACACGTGTTCCCACACACGGGTTCACACGCAGATACACACACACGTGTTCACACACACGGGTTCACACACACGGGTTCACACACACGGGTTCACACACACACGTGTTCACACACACGGGTTCACACACACACACGTGTTCGCACACACGGGTTCACACGCAGATACACACACGTGTTCACACACACGGGTTCACACACACGGGTTCACACACACAGATACACATACTCGTGTTCACACACACGTGTTCCCACACACGGGTTCACACGCAGATACACACACACGGGTTCACACACACGGGTTCACACACACACACGTGTTCACACACACGGGTTTACACACACGGGTTCACACGCAGATACACATACACGTGTTCACACACACGGGTTCACACACACGGGTTCACACACACAGATACACATACACGTGTTCACACACACACACGTGTTCACACACACGGGTTCACACACATACACATACACGTGTTCACACACACGGGTTCACACACACACGTGTTCACACACACGGGTTCACACACACGGGTTCACACATACACGTGTTCACACACACGTGTTCACACACACGGGTTCACACACACACACACACGTGTTCACACACACGGGTTCACACGCAGATACACATACACGTGTTCACACACACGGGTTCACACACACGGGTTCACACACACGGGTTCACACACACAGATACACATACTCGTGTTCACACACACGTGTTCACACACACGGGTTCACACACACACGTGTTCACACACACGTGTTCACACGCACACACGTGTTCACACAAACACACAAACACACACACACACATGTTCACAAACACACGCATACACATGTTCACAAACACACGCATACATATGTTCACACACATATACATGTTCACACACACGCATACACATGTTCACACACTCACGCACACACATGTTCACACACAAAGATAAAAGACATAGATCCCCCGTATAGCCTTAACAGACTGTTGTGGCAAAGTGCTGTTAGCGAGCACCTATGAAGGCCGGCACGGCACACGAGGGGGTGGGTGGCCAGCACCACGCCCGACCGCCTTTGTCTCCCTAGTGGCGACGTTTACACACCGCACCAGGTACTCATTTGAGGCTGAGTCGACCTAGGGGAGGCCCGGGACCGGTTCAGATAATCGTCACTGGTGTTGGCCGTGAGCGGGAATCGAACCCGGGTCGCCAGGTTCATAGCGCAGCGTAGCGCTAACCGCTACACTATCGCTCCCCACACACACACACAGACACACACAGACACACGCACACAGACACACACGTGTTCACACACACACACACATGTTCACACACACACACATGTTCAAACACACACACGTTTTAATGGTATCTCACCTTTGCCTGACGATGCAGGTAATTACCTGTCCAAACCACCACACCCCTCCCACTCCACATGCCCCCCCCCCGTGATTGACAGGTGAATGCTTGAGCTAACACCACCTCGCCATCTCTCTTTCCTCTCCTAATCCCGCGACGCTCCGAGCCACCTCCCCCCCCCCCCCCACAAGCCCCCCTCCCCGCCCCCCCCTACCAATGTGCGACGCGTGTGGAATTGCGTCGTGTGGGCGGCCGAGTCGACCTAGAGGTTGACCGGTTCACTTCCTCTCTCACCCTCCACCGCCCCCTTCCCCCCACCACCACCACGGCTCGCTCCCAGCAACCACTGCGGTGCCGGGTGAGCTGTCACATGGCCGTATTCACCGGAGTATAAGACGCACGTCCCCCCCCCCCCCCCCTCCAAGGCTTGGCTGGGGAGGTGCGTCTTATAATCCGGTACCTGCGCGTGTGTGTATAACTTTATTGATATCGGTCGCAAAGCTTCAGTGTGCGTCTTACATTCCGGCACCTGCGTGTGTGTGTATAACTTTATTGATACCGGGCGCAAAGCTTTCAGGGTGCGTCTTATATTCCGGTACCTGCGCGTGTGCGCGTGTATATAACTTTATTGCTACTGGGTTCAAGTTCAAGGGCGCGTCTTATACTCCGGTACCTGCGCGTGTATAACTTTATTGACAGCGGTTGCAAGTTTCAGTGTGTATCTTATAAGCCGGATCTGATGCAGACCGGATCCCTGTTGTAGTTTGTAAGTCGAGCCACCATAGTCTCATGTTGACGTCAATGTATATTTATATGTCGGGGCATTGAGCGGTGGCGCAGTGGTTGGCGCACTGCGCAGTGATCCCAGCGGCTCGAGCTCCGATTCTCTGGCCAGGTCAAACTCAAAGTGTTGCGATCGAAATGTCGTGAGGTTTTTGGTTTTTTAAAATTAATTTTGTAATTTTTTATTATTTTATTTTCTATCTATGTGACTTTTACCGAGAGAACCAAATCATATGAAAAGCTATTTTTTATTTATTTTACCAGGTGAGGCCCCACTGAGCGACGTAGCTCTCTTTCAGAAGCGACCTCGCCATCACAAATGATAGATCGACGAGTGATTCTAAATGTGGAGGGAAAAACCGGAGGACCCGGAGAAAAATCCACGCGACAACGGGGAGAGAGACACGCAAACTCCAAATATACAGCAGCAGCAGCAGGCGTCAGGGTCGAGATCGAACCCACGACCTCCTGTAGACCAGGCGAGGTAGTCAACATCTCCTAGCCATTGTGATGATGATGAGAGAGAGAGACACGCACACTGCAAATATACAGCAGGCGTCAGGGTCGGGATCGAACCCACGACCTCCTGTATACCAGTCGAGGTAGTCAACATCTCCTAGCCGCCGTGGTGCCCATCAATGGCGACGACAAACCACACAGATCTCCGCATCGCATGCACAAAATCCTCGCAGCCTTGTCCAGACCATCATCTCCTGCGGAACTGAGCGTGTGTGGGCCGTGCCACCGACTCAAAAAAGTTGACAAAATGCGGCCCTCCTCAACCACGGGCAAGAGTGACACAGACACCGCATCTAGAGTGGTTTCGTTTGCAATAGAACTCATCAGCACGGCACAGTCATCGACCTTCGCTGCTGACATATGCCTCTTGGAGCCCAATATACGGAGATATAATCATACTACTTCTATACGATGATAACGGTGACTTAGCTACGTAATAATTGTGTTAATGGATATAACGAGGATACGCAGAAGATACGACTCGTTCACATACCCGTCTCTCCGCTTAAGAAATATATAAATCGATATGTTTACACACACTGGCGGAGCCAGTGGGGAGGGGGGGGGGGGTGGCACGTGCTCCCCCCCCAATCCCTAATTTCGATCGGATCATTGGGGTCTATTAGTAATAAATCGGCATTTTGCGACCCCCGCTGCCACTGTGTAGCATATTATTACGTGGCCATGGACTCTATGAGATGATAGGACAATAGTCTGAGTCCATAATTAGCAATAAGTAGCGGCAAAGCGGTTATAAGTGACTCACAGAATTGTGCGCAGTTGCGTATACAGAGTCCACGACTTGCCTGAAGGCATCAACACCTTCAGCGAGCGCGATGCCGATCACACCACGCGGTTCCAATTCGACACCTCGATCGATGGCTGAGCCATCGCCGCACACGCGTCGAACAAAAAGCAAGGGACAAGTCCTTACTTATTACTAACAACTCCTTACTTACTAACAACTCCTTACTTATTACTAACAACTCCTTACTTACTAACAACTCCTTACTTATTACTAACAACTCCTTACTAACAACTCCTTACTTATTACTAACAACTCCTTACTAACAACTCCTTACCAACAACTCCTTACTTACTAACAACTCCTTATTAACAACCCCTTACTAACAACTCCCTACTTATTACTAACAACTCCTTACTAACAACCCCTTACTTACTAACAAGTCCTTACTTACTACTAACAACTCCTTACTAACAACTCCTTACTTATTACTAACAACTCCTTACTTACTAACAACTCCTTACTTATTACTAACAACTCCTTACTTACTAACAACTCCTTACTTATTACTAACAACTCCTTACTAACAACTCCTTACTTATTACTAACAACTCCTTACTAACAACTCCTTACTAACAACTCCTTACTTACTAACAACTCCTTACTAACAACCCCTTACTAACAACTCCTTACTTATTACTAACAACTCCTTACTAACAACTCCTTACTTACTAACAAGTCCTTACTTTCTACTAACAACTCCTTACTAACAACTCCTTACTTACTAACAACTCCTTACTTACTACTAACAACTCCTTACTAACAACTCCTTACTTACTAACAACTCCTTACTTACTACCAACAACTCCTTACTAACAACTCCTTACTTATTACTAACAACTCCTTGCTAACAACTCCTTACTAACAACTCCTTACTAACAACTCCTTACTAACAACTCCTTACTTACTACTAACAACTCCTTACTAACAACTCCTTACTTATTACTAACAACTCCTTACTAACAACTCCTTGCTAACAACTCCTTGCTTACTAACAACTCCTTGCTTACTAACAACTCCTTACTAACAACTCCTTACTAACAACTCCTTACTTACTACTAACAACTCCTTACTAACAACTCCTTACTAACAACTCCTTACTTACTAACAAGCCCTTACTTGCTACTAACAACTCCTTACTAACAACTCCTTACTTACTACTAACAACTCCTTACTAACAACTCCTTACTTACTACTAACAACTCCTTACTAACAACTCCTTACTAACAACTCCTTACTTACTAACAAGCCCTTACTTACTACTAACAACTCCTTACTAACAACTCCTTACTAACAACTCCTTACTAACAACTCCTTACTTACTACTAACAACTCCTCTATCATTTGTCATTGCTGCTAGGGGTTGCCCCCCACCTACCTGAAAATCCTTGCTCCGCGATTATTTACACATACCATCAGCCCCACGATATTGTGGGAGTGCACAATGTCACCAGCATTGGTTCGACACAAGCAAAGCTGGGGACCGGTTTCGACACGCGGTGTCTCATCAGCAGCAACAGACGGGCTCGCTTGAGCCAATGTTGTGGAACTGCCCAGATGTGTACAGGCAAGGAGTCTCATCGGCAGAGGTCGGGCTCTCAGTTCATTGTGGGTGCTAGTTTGACGCGATATGATATATTATACACAAGAACAACAACAGCAGCAGCAGCAGGAGCAGAAGCAGAAGCAGCAGTCGCAATAGCCGGAGCAGCAGCAGCAGCTACAGCAGCAGCTACAGCAGCAGCAGCAGCAGCCACCGCAGCAGCAGCAGCTGCTGCAGGAGAAGCAGCACCAGGAGCAGCACCAGGAGCAGCACCAGGAGCAGCACCAGGAGCAGCACCAGGAGCAGCACCAGGAGCAGCACCAGGAGCAGCACCAGGAGCAGCACCAGGAGCAGCACCAGGAGCAGCACCAGGAGCAGCACCAGGAGCAGCAGTGAATACTGAGATCCTGCGGCAGCCGCGTAGAGCTGGGAGCGCGAGGCCTCTGCCGCACGGTCCAGCCCTGTGACCCCATCTCTGTGACCCCATCTCTGTGACCCCAGCCCTGTGACCCCAGCCCTGTGACCCCATCTCTGTGACCCCATCTCTGTGACCCCATCTCTGTGACAAGCGGGTGCGGCGCGTGACTCGCTCGCTCACACCGACCTTGACCTCGCACACACCGACCTTGACCTCACTCACACCGACCTTGACCTCGCTCACACCGACCTTGACCTCGCACACACCGACCTTGACCTCGCTCACACCGACCTTGACCTCGCTCACACCGACCTTGACCTCGCTCACACCGACCTTGACCTCGCTCACACCGACCTTGACCTTACACACACCGACCTTGACCTTACACACACCGACCTTGACCTTACACACACCGACCTTGACCTTACACACACCGACGTTGACCTCGCTCACACCGACCTTGACCTCGCTCACACCGACCTTGACCTCGCTCACACCGACCTTGACCTCGCTCACACCGACCTTGACCTCGCTCACACCGACGTTGACCTCGCTCACACCGACCTTGACCTCGCTCACACCGACGTTGACCTCGCTCACACCGACCTTGACCTCGCTCACACCGACCTTGACCTCGCTCACACCGACGTTGACCTCGCTCACACCGACGTTGACCTCGCTCACACCGACCTTGACCTCGCTCACACCGACCTTGACCTCGCACACACCGACCTTGACCTCGCTCACACCGACCTTGACCTCGCTCACACCGACCTTGACCTCGCTCACACCGACCTTGACCTTACACACCGACCTTGACCTTACACACCGACCTTGACCTCGCTCACACCGACCTTGACCTTACACACACCGACCTTGACCTTACACACACCGACCTTGACCTTACACACACCGACCTTGACCTTACACACACCGACATTGACCTCGCTCACACCGACCTTGACCTCGCTCACACCGACCTTGACCTCGCTCACACCGACCTTGACCTCGCTCACACCGACCTTGACCTCGCTCACACCGACGTTGACCTCGCTCACACCGACCTTGACCTCGCTCACACCGACCTTGACCTCGCTCACACCGACCTTGACCTCGCTCACACCGACCTTGACCTCGCTCACACCGACGTTGACCTCGCTCACACCGACGTTGACCTCGCTCACACCGACCTTGACCTCGCACACACCGACCTTGACCTCGCTCACACCGACCATGACCTCGCTCACACCGACGTTGACCTCGCTCACACCGACCATGACCTCGCTCACACCGACGTTGACCTCGCTCACACCGACCTTGACCTCGCTCACACCGACCTTGACCTTACCGCTGACCTTCATGTGAGCACCTGGCCTGGCGCGGGAGAGCGACAAACCCCGGCGACCCGAGTTCGGTTCTCGCTCACGGGGCCAACACCGGTGACGATTTTCTAAATCGGTCCCGGGCCTTCCCTAGGTCGACTCGGCCTCAAATGAGTACCTGGTGCAGGTGTGTAAACATCGCCACTGGGGATACAAAGTCTGCCGGGCGTGGTGCTGGCCACCCACCACCTCGTGTGCCGTTCCCGCCGAACAGCACTTGTCCCCAAACGTGTGTTAAGGCTATACGGGGACCTGTGCCTTTGTGTGAGCACCGAGCGGCTAAAACGCAGCAAGTTGGCACAGGTGGTGCATCGGTCAGCCATCTCATTCAGTCAACCCGTGGCACCTGGGTCTGTCCCGTGACCTCCTGCTAGCGGGCGTTCGACACATCACGTGGCCTTGAAGTGCACACGGCCTGGCACAAGCGCCCTGGTGACGTCACAGTGGCGAACGGCTGCTGTTGGGCTATACCAGGGGTTCGTGTGAATAACTTTATTGGTGGTGGTGGTGGAGGGGGTGGTGGTCGTGGAGGGTGGTGGTGGTGGAGGGTTGACGGTGGTGGTGGTGGAGGGTTGATGGTGGTGGAGGGGTGGTGGTGGTGGGGGGTGGTGGAGGTGTGGTGATGGTGGTCTGGGTGGTGGTGGTGGTGGTGGAGGGGTGGTGGTGGTGGAGGGGTGGTGGTGGTGGTCTGGGTGGTGGTGGTGGGGGTGGTGGAGGGGTGGTGGTAGTGGAGGGGTGTTGATGGTGGTCTGGGTGGTGGTGGTGGGGGTGGTGGTGGGAGTGGTGGTGGTGGAGGGGTGTTGATGGTGGTCTGGGTGGTGGTGGTGGGGGTGGTGGAGGGATGGTGGTGGTGGAGGGGTGGTGGTGGTGGAGGGGTGGTGGTGGTGGTCTGGGTGGTGGTGGGGGTGGTGGGAGTGGTGGTGGTAGTGATATTGTAGTGAAGCGATAGTGTAGCGGTTAGCGCTACGCTGCGCTATGAACCCGGCGACCCGGGTTCGATTCCCGCTCACGGCCAACACCAGCGACGATTATATGAACCGGTCGCGGGCCTTCCCTAGGTCGACTCAGCCTCAAGTGAGTACCTCGTGCGATGTGTAAACATCGCCAGGAGAGAGACAAAGGCAGCCGGGGCGTGGTGTTGGCCACCCACCCCCATCGTGTGCCGTTGCGGCTATCATAGGTGCTCGCAAACAGCACTTGCCCCTACACACTGTTGCAGGCTATACGGGGGCGGGGGGGAGGGGGGGTGGTGGTGGATCTTTGTATTTGGTGGCGATCTTTGTCTGCGTACCGTAGTATGCGCGCACGAGTGTGGGAGCGCACCGCATTACTCCCCCTCTAAGCCACTACTCAGAAGGGAACTCGCCCCTCCTAAGCCGCGGGTGTCACGGGAGGGATCGTGCGGGATTAGTCGCCCGCAGGTGTTCCGCCAGTAGGAGCAGTCTCCTGCACAGGTAAAGGTTAAATTTAGTCTCACTTGTCTTGACGGTTTGTTTCGGGGTTTGTTTTTTTTGCTGCTGCTGCTGCTGCTGATGCTGCTGATGCTGCTGATGCTACTATCGCCTGCGTGACAACACCAAACGCCCCATCGTGATGATGATCAGCAGCAGCGGCATCAGCATCATCAGCAGCAGCAAAGCATTCATCATCAGCATCACTATCAGCATCATCAGCATCATCATCAGCATCATCATCAGCACCATCATCAGCATCATTATCATCAGCATCATTATCAGCATCATCAGCATCATCGTCATCATCAGCAGCAGAATCAGCAGCACCAAGAGCAGGACAAAACTATCATCAGCGGCGAAACCAGCAGTGGCAGAGTGGGCGAGCGTCGTCGTCATCATCATCAGCAGCACCAAATCGTCAATACCTGTAGCAACGGAATCGGTCATCTTGATCAGTAGCAGAATATCAGAACATGTAGCATCAGCAGCTGAATCATTGATATCACCATGGGCATGAGGTGTAAAGTCATTCAGTGGCCAATACCATCTACATATTTAGAGGACTCCAGAGCTTTGAGCAATTGCTGGCAGCGCCGTCTCCTCGCTGTGGCTGCTGCTACCTCCCCGCTCGTCCGTGGTTCTTCCTCATGGCGCCTCTGAGTCGTCCTCTCTCTCTCTGAGTCGTCCTCTCTCTCTGAGTCGTCCTCTCTCTCTGAGATGTCCTCTATCTCTCTGAGTCGTCCTCTCTCTCTCTGAGTCGTCCTCTCTCTCTGAGTCGTCCTCTCTCTCTGAGATGTCCTCTATCTCTCTGAGTCGTCCTCTCTCTCTCTGAGTCGTCCTCTCTCTCTGAGTCGTCCTCTCTCTCTGAGTCGTCCTCTATCTCTCTGAGTCGTCCTCTCTCTCTCTGAGTCGTCCTCTCTCTCTGAGTTGTCCTCTCTCTCCCTGAGTCGTCCTCTTTCACTCCCTGAGTCGTCCTCTCTCTCTCTGAGTCGTCCTCTCTCTCTGAGTCGCCCTTTCTCTCTGAGTCGTCCTCTCTCTCTGAGTCGTCCTCTCTCTCTCTGAGTCGTCCTCTCTCTCTGAGTCGCCCTTTATCTCTGAGTCGTCCTCTCTCTCTGAGTCGTCCTCTCTCTCTTTCCGAGTCATCCTCTCTCTCTGAGTCGTCCTCTCTCTCTGAGTCGTCCTCTCTCCCTGTGTCGTCCTTTCTCTCTCCCTGAGTCGTCCTCTCTCTCTGAGTCGTCCTCTGTCTTCCTGAGTCGTCCTCTCTCTCTCTGAGTCGTCCTCTCTCTCCCTTAGTCACCCTCTCTCTCTCCCTGAGTCGCCTTCTCTCTCCCTGAGTCGTCCTCTCTCTCTGGGTCGTCCTCTCTCTTTTCCTGAGTCGTCCTCTCTCTCCCTTAGTCACCCTCTCTCTCCCTTAGTCACCCTCTCTCTCCCTGAGTCGTTCTCTCTCTCCCTGAGTTGTCCTATCTTTCTGGGTCGTCCTCTCTCTCTCCCTGAGTCGTCCTTTCTCTCTCCCTTAGTCACCCTCTCTCTCTCCCTGAGTCGTCCTCTCTCTCCCTGAGTTGTCCTATCTTTCTGGGTCGTCCTCTCTCTCTCCCTGAGTCGTCCTCTCTCCCTGAGTCGTCCTTTCTCTCTCCCTTAGTCACCCTCTCTCTCTCCCTGAGTCGTCCTCTCTCTCCCTGAGTTGTCCTATCTTTCTGGGTCGTCCTCTCTCTCTCCCTGAGTCGTCCTCTCTCTCTCCCTGAGTCGTCCCCTCTCTCTCAACGAGAGCGAGGAGCGGTTACCGTGTGTTTGCGTCGCAGCGTTAATAACTCAATATTTTACAGCCGCTTCTTATTGTTGTTGTTGTTGTGTTTTAGTGTTTTGTTGTCCATCCCCCGCACACTCCGATTCGCACGGCCGGCCACGTACGGTTGTGCAAGAAGTCCACCGCACGTACACGCACGTCAGTCTCTCTCCCTCTCGTATCACCACGCCTCCGTCTCTCGCCTCTTCTGTCACCTCGCTCGAAGTTGTTCAAACACCGAGGGGCGAGCGAGAGAGGCGCCTCCTCTGGAGCTCCCTCAAGCAGTGACGCCCCGCCCCCCCCATCCGCCAGCAGTGTCACGGAGCGAGCCGTTGCATGGCTGCGCCTTTACCTCTGCTGCAAAAAAAAACCACTCATCGATTAAGCGTGCCAATTATTTTGTTTGATCCACTCCACCCCCCACCCCACTTTGTCATCCTCCAGCACCACAGCCGCCGCCACGAAAGCACCACGCGCGTTCTCAACTCGCGACGGCTAAGTCGGGTCAAGCAAGGTCACCGTGCCTCGCACGCTTAGCGATTCTTGCTGTCAAACAGCAACTCGCGCGACTCACGTCTCTTACTCTCCTTGCCACCCACCCCCCCACCCCCACCGTGTGTGTGTGTGTGCGGGCACACTTGTTCATTTATTCACCCGCCTTGCTCCGCGCGTGCGCGCGTGTGGGGAGCGGTGGTGCAGCGGTTAGCGCGCTACGGACCTGGCGACCCGGGTTCGAGTCACCGCTCACGGCCAACGCCGGTGACGATTTACTTGGACCGGTCGCGGGCCTCCCCAAGGGTCGACTCAGCTTCAAATAAGTATCCGATGCGGTGTGTGTGTGTAGTAAACATCGGCACCGCGGGGGAGACAAAGGCGGTCGGGCGTGGTGCTGGCCACCCACCCCCTCGTGTGCCGTGCCGACCTTCATAGACGCTGCTCGCTATCACAGCACTTGCCCCTACAGTCTGTAGCAGGCGATGGGGGTTGGTGCTCTTTGCTGTTTGTGTGTGTGTGGGAGTTCGCGCGCTGCGTTGACAACCCTGCATGGTAGCCCGAGTTCGACTCCCCTCTCACTACTGTCAACGTCGGTGACGATTGTCTGGGCCGGTCGCGGGCCTCCCCTAGGTCGACTCAGCCTCAAGCGAGTACCCGGTGCGGTGTGTAGTAAACATCGTCACTGTTGGGGCCAGGCACGGTGCTGGTCATGCATGCCGTACCGGCCTTCATGGGGTGCTACTCACCAACAGAACTTATCCCCCGACATGATCAGAATCGGAGCAAGTATTTCGACCGCAGGAGCAATCCGATGAGCTGTGAAGCTCTTTCCGCTCCACAGACGTTCCAGCGCAGCCTGCGCATGTGCTGTGTTCGTGCTCACGTGGTCGCCTATCCATGATGTGCATCTCGTAATTGATCTACTTTCAATGCCGCTGTTTGCAGTTTAACCTCCCCCACCCTGCCACCACCACTTTAAGCCCCCACCCCCTGCGGCGATTATTGGGGGGGGGGGATTAGGATAGGGAGGGGGGGCTAAGGGGGGGGGGCAGGAGGAAGCGCCAATCTCGTGTCGAACGATTACCGCCTAAGTCCCCGCAGTGATTGTGGCGAGTGTCCCCAGCTCCCTCCATCCCTCCCATCCTCTCACCTCCGCTTCCCTCTGATCTCCCCCCCCCCCGTCTCCCTTTCTCTCGCTCCCCCCTCTCTCTCTCTGTCTCTCTCTCGCTCTCTCCCCTCGCGTGTCAGGCTCTCCTCAACTCGGTCAGATCGCTCCTGCCCACAGTTGCTCGTCCCACGCTATCTCCCTCTTGCGGTTCACAAGCCCTCCTTCCGCCCGTGACGTCTCATCGTCTAATAATTATCAGCTCTGCGCGATTGTATCGGACCGTGTGACTCGAGGAGCCTATGGGTCTCCGTGGGGGCTTATGGGTCTCCATGAGAGTCTATGGGTCACTTTGAGATCCCATCGGTCTCTATGGGAGTCTATGGGTCTCCGTAAAGGCCCATGGGTATCTATGTGAGTCTATGGGTCTCTATGAAAGTCAAAGGGTCTCTCTGGGAATCTATGGGTCTCTATGGGAGTCTATGGGTCTCTATGGGAGCCTGCGGGTCTCTATCATAGCACATGGGTCTATATGGGAGTCTATGGGTCTCTGTGGGGTTCTATGGGAGTGTATGGGAGTCTTTGTGAGTGACTGGTGACCATGCAAGGACTATCGACTCCCTTGACTCGAGCACCCAAGTTCCCGCAGTGGCTGTCAAACCACAATGCCTCCCCCCCCCCCAAACCTCTCCCCCCTCCTGTCTCATCTCCGCTTCACCTGATCCCACGCGTGTCACCTCTCCAGCTCAGATCTCCTCTCCTCGATTTCCTCCTCCTCCCACTCGCCCCGTCTCCGCCGCGTCTCCCCTCCGGCTGTGATTTCCCCTCGCCCCATTCTCAGCTCACGCTCTGTACGAGTGTGTGGGTCTCTGTGGGAGTATGTGGGTCTCTGTGGGAGTCTGTGGGTCTCTGTGGGAGTCTGTGAGTCTCTGTGGGAGTCTGTGGGTCTCTGTGGGAGTATGTGGGTCTCTGTGGGAGTCTACGGGTCTCTATGGGAGTGTATGGGTCTCTGTGGGAGTCTGTGGGTCTCTGTGGGAGTCTGTGGGTCTCTGTGGGAGTCTGTGGGTCTCTGTGGGAGTCTGTGGGTCTCTGTGGGAGTCTGTGGGTCTCTGTGGGAGTCTGTGGGTCTCTGTGGGAGTCTGTGGGTCTCTGTGGGAGTCTGTGAGTCTCTGTGGGAGTCTGTGAGTCTCTGTGGGAGTCTGTGGGTCTCTGTGGTAGTCTGTGGGTCTCTGTGGGAGTCTGTGGGTCTCTGTGTGAGTCTGTGGGTCTCTGTGGGAGTCTGTGGGTCTCTGTAGGAGTCTGTGGGTCTCTGTGGGAGTCTGTGGGTCTCTGTGGGAGTCTGTGGTCTATGTGGGAGTCTGTTGGTCTCTGTGGAAGTCTACGGGTCTCTATGGGAGTCTGTGGGTCTCTGTAGGAGTCTGTGGGTCTCTGTGGTAGTCTGTGGGTCTCTGTGGGAGTCTACGGGTCTCTGTGGGAGTCTGTGGGTCTCTGTGGGAGTCTGTGAGTCTCTGTGGTAGTCTGTGGGTCTCTGTGGGAGTCTACGGGTCTCTGTGGGAGTCTGTGGGTCTCTGTGGGAGTCTGTGGGTCTCTGTAGGAGTCTGTGGGTCTCTGTGGGAGTCTGTGAGTCTCTGTGGGAGTTTGTGGGTCTCTGTGGTAGTCTGTGGGTCTCTTTGGTAGTCTACGGGTCTCTGTGGGAGTCTACGGGTCTCCGTGGGAGTCTGTGGGTCTCTATGGGAGTCTGTGGGTCTCTGTGAGAGTCTACGGGTCTCCGTGGGAGTCTACAGGTCTCTGTGGGAGTCTACGGGTCTCTATGGGAGTCTGTGGATCTCTATGGGAGTTTGTTGGTCTCTGTGGGAGTCTACGGGTCTCCGTGGGAGTCTACAGGTCTCTGTGGGAGTCTACGGGTCTCTATGGGAGTCTGTGGATCTCTATGGGAGTTTGTTGGTCTCTGTAGGAGTCTGTGAGTCTCTGTGGGAGTCTGTGGGTCTCTATGGGGGTCTGTTTGTCTCTGTGGTTGTCTGTGGGTCTCTATGGGAGTCTACGCGTCTCTATGGGAGTCTGTTCGTCTCTGTGGTTGTCTGTGGGTCTGTATGGGAGCCTATGGGTCTCTATCGGAGTCTATCGATCTCTATGTGAATCTATTAATCTCTACGAAAGGCTATGCGTCTCTAGGAGAGTTTTTGGGTCTCTACGTGAGTCTATGGGTCTCTATGGGAACCCATGAGTCTCTATGGAAGTCTATAGGCCTCGATATGAGTCTATGGGTTTCCCTGAGAGCCTGTCGGTTTTTCTACAAGTGCACGTGGCCTGGCACAGGCATCATAGCGACGTGACGGCCACTTAGCGGCTATCGGTGTTGCTGTGAAACGAAGGGCAGAGGAGCGACGCTCACAACAACGAGCAGAGTGCCGGGGCGGCTAAAACGAAGCACGGCTGGCATAGTGGGGCGTGCACATCCGGTGCGTCGGCCGATTATCTCAATCAGTCAACCCATGGCACCTGCAAAGCTGTCAACCCCTTATCAGTGCCCTACCTTATTAAAGACCAATTCAGATATTATTGGTTACCCCGTGCCCCCTTATAAACTTGAACGCTCATCCTACAAAGTCCCATCACAAGTGAGAAACACAAACACATAGACACTTTTTTTGCATTGTATTGAAACGGCTGGACCTGAAAACTCAATTTCCTTGGACAAAATGTATGGGGTAAACCGTATAGGTTGACAGGTGTGCTGTCCCTATCACTATCCATATCACTATCTATATCATTATCCTTATCACTATCCCTATCACTATCCCTATCACTATCCCTAGCACTATCCCTATCACTATCCCTATCACTATCTATATCATTATTCCTAGCACTATCCCTAGCACTATCCCTATCACTATCCCTATCACTATCCCTTTCACTATCCCTAGCACTATCCCTATCACTATCTATATCATTATTCCTAGCACTATCCCTATCATTATCCCTATCACTATCTATATCACTATCCCTATTACTATCTCTATCAATATCCCTAGCACTATCCCTATCACTATCTATATCACTATCCCTAGCACTATCCCTATCACTATCCCTAGCACTATCCCTAGCACTATCCCTAGCACTATCCCTATCTGACACGCCTGTCAACCCCTTATCAGTGCCCTACCTTATTACAAACCAATTCAGACCTTATTGGTCACCCCGTGCCCCCTTATAAATCGCAACGTTCATCCTACAAAGTCCCATCACAAGGGAGAACACACAAACACATAGACACAAAATTAAACAAAAAATGTGCCCGTTTTCAGACGGCTGTACGTGGTAAGGACCTGAAAACTCAATTTCCCTGTGGGAGAATACGGCGTGAATCTTGATTTGAAGCTTTCGTGACTGCAGGAATCCATGCTCTTTGGTTCTTTCGGTAAAAGTCATCACGTAGGTAGCAAAACAAGAGATCGCGACGTTTCGATCGCAACTCAAGCAATCGTCATCAGGTGGGACAACCACAGCAGGACTTTACCGAAAGAACCACAGAATTCGGGGTGAGCCGTGTGGGTTGACAGCGATGGCACCTGGGTCTAGTGCGGGGGCCTCGTGGCCAGCAGCGAGCCTTCGACGCTTCGCGTGGCCTCAAAGTGCCACCCCCCCCCCAGCCTGGCACTAGCGCTGTGGCGACGTCAACACCACTTAGTGGCCAGTGGTGGCTGCTGCTGTTGTTGTTGTTGTTGCTGTTGTCGTTGTTGCTGTTGCGTGACCCTCGGGGTGTATGCGGTCTAGAGACAGACTGCTGGTGCATGCTGACCGCCGCGCGGTGTGGTGGTGGGTGGCCTCGACGCTCCACGCGGCCGCCTGTAACCCAACGCTGTGTCGGAGGCGGCAGCGGAGGGGTTGGTGGACCACCGCAGCACCGGAGTCCCTACAGCACTCCCTTCTTACCCGCGGATGGGCGTCGAGGAGCAGCATGGGGGAGTGCCGTAAAACCCAGCGGCTCTGCCAGGAGTCGGCGGTACGACACCGAAGCGCGAGACTACATCGCCATCGATTCGTAATCATCTGTACGGGGGGGGGCTTCCCCGAGTCCTCCGGGCTATGCTCCACCACGTGAATGATAAACGCGATCTCAGCAGTGTCATCGTCGTCGTCATCATCATTCGGCTGGACAACAACGACGACAACAACAACACGAACATCTTAGAATCGAAACGCCAATGGGGCAGCGGCAGGACCCTCCTGAAGAAGAGCCACGCGACTTTGCAGTGGCTCTCCCCTGGACCACGTGGTGCTGCTGCTGCTGCCCGCCATGGCGGTTGGTTAGTTCGGGACGGGAGAGGGGGGGGGTACGGCAGTGATGGGGTGAACACCACGACTATTAGGGTTAGGGGGAGGGGTTTAGAGGATTGGGGGGCACAGTGATGGGGTGGACACCACGACTATTAGGGTTAGGGGTAGGGGGTTAGAGGATTTGGGGGGCACAGTGATGGGGTGAACACCACGGTTATTAGGGTTAGGGGGAGGGGTTTAGAGGATTGGGGGGCACAGTGATGGGGTGAACACCACCGCTATTAGGGTTAGGGGGAGGGGATAAGAGGATTGGGGGGCACAGTGATGGGATGAACACCACGGCTATTAGGGTTAAGGGGAGGGGTTTAGAGGATTGGGGGGCACAGTGATGGGATGAACACCAAGGACTATTAGGGTTCGGGGGAGGGGTTAAGAGGATTGGGGGGCAGTGATGGGATGAAGACCTGGGACTATTAGGGTTAGGGGGAGGGGTTTAGAGGATTGGGGGGCACAGTGATGGGATGGGGACTTGGGACTCTTAGGGTTAGGGGGGAGTTTAGAGGATTGGGGGGCACAGTGATGGGATGAAGACCGAGGACTATTGAGGTTATGGGGGAGGGGGTTTAGAGGATTGGGGGGGGGGGGGCACAGTGATGGGATGGGGACCTGGGACTGTGAGCGATGCCTCGGGCTCACCAACCTCGCCCCTCGTGGCCAGGACCCCGCCCGGGCCCTGCGGGAACAATGGGGGACTGCTTCTGGTGATTGTGGCCGCTGCTGGGCGGCCCCCCTCCCCGGCCCCCCTCCCCGGCCCCCCTCCCCACCCACTCCTCACCCCCCCCCCCACCCAACTCACCCCCCGCATTGTTTCGCGCTGGGAAAAAAGCTGCAATAATTAGATTCTTTGGCGGTCGAGGGAGTCCGGGGGCGGGGGGCTCGAGGTACTGTGGGGGGTGGAGAGGAGGAGGCGGAGGGGGGGCTGGCCCAGTGTTTGTTTTGTTTACCGGTGGTGGTGGCGGTGGTGGTGTGGGGAGCGGTGGTGCAGCGGTTAGCGCGCTGCCCCTACGAACCCGGCGACCCCCCGAGTTCGATTTCACGCTCGCGGCAAAACGCCGGTGACGATTATCTGAACCGGTCCTGGGCCTTCCCTAGGTCGACTCAGCCTCAAATGAGTCGCCTGTGCGGTGTGTAAGCAATCAACATTGTGTTGGTTGCTCGCCACCCACCCGCTCGTGTGCCGTATCGTCCTTCGTAGGTGATCGCTAAAAGCACTTGCCCCTCCAGTCTGTGGGGGCTATACGGGGAGCTTTGTCTTTGTGTATGCGTGGTAGTGGTGTGAGTGAGTGTGTGCTCGTGTGTACACGTGTTTGGGTGTAAGTAGAACCCTCGTACAAGCTGTAACAGACTGTTGGGGGCAAGTGCTGTTAGCGAGCACCTACGAAGGCCGGCACGGCACACGAAGGGGTGGGTGGCCAGCACCACGCCCGGCCGCCTTTGTCTCCCTAGTGCCGATGTTTACACATCGCACCAGGTACTCAGTTGAGGCTGAGTTGACCTAGCGGAGCCCCATGACCGGTTCAGATAATCGTCACTGGTGTTTGCCGTGAACGGGAATCGAACTCAGGTCCGCCGGGTTCGTAGTGTATAGCACTAACCGCTACATATACATACATACAGACACGCGCATTCACACACGCACACCCCACATCTCATAGACGTTTCCCTTTGGGAGAAGCCAAATTAAAAACCAATATCACACACACACACATTTCTATAAATACAAAGCCATAAAACACTTAAAGCCCAATAGCCTTTGGTGGACTGTTGGGGCAAGTGCTGTTAGCGAGCACGTGTTTAGGCCCGTAGGAAACACGAGGGGATGGCCAGGAATACTCCCCGGCCACCTTTGTCTCCCCAGTGCTGATGTTTTTACACACCACACCAGGTACTCGTTGAGGCTGAGTCGACCTAGGGGAGGCCCAGTACCGCTTTAAATAATCGTCACTGGTGTTGGCCGCGATTGGGAATCGAACTCGGGTCGCCAGGTTTGCAGTGAGGCGAGCTAACCGATACACTACCGCACCCCACGTACACACACACATATACACACACACATACACACATAATACACACATACACACACATACACACATACATACACATACATACACATACACACATACATACACACACATATACAAACACACACATACACACACATACACACAAACACACACACACGCATTCACACACATACACACACATACACACATACATACACACACATACACACACATACACACACATACATACACACACATACACACACATATACAAAAACAAAGACACATACATGCACACACATACATACACACATACACACATAGATACACACACACGCACACATACACACACATACACACACACACATACACACACACATATAAAGACACATACATACACACATACACACATACATACACACATACACACACATACACATACATACACACATACACACACATACATACACACACATACACACATACACACATACACACACATACATACACACACATACACACACATACACACAAATGCACGCAGGCGCACACACAGTCACGTAGAGACTCAAACACACGCACGAACACACACACACAGATACAAACACACAAGGAGTTACAAAGGCAAGGACACCCATACAAAACACACACACACTCACACACACAGACACAGACGTCACTGCAGAGCACTTAATAGTTATTTCCCTCCGTGGAGAACTTAAGAGGAGCCTCACACACACACACAGAGAGACAGACGCGAACACGCACAAATCCCCGTGCGAGTCAAAGTCCGAAGCACTCATATGTGTCCGTGACCGTGAGGATTAGCGACGGCTTTACCCATGGAACCATCTCACCCCTATTCCCCATCCACACCCCATCCTCTCCGCCAGAAACGCAGCTCCTTCCAGCGACATCGCGTTATGTCACCTTTGCGTAAATTTCAGCTGCTCAATTTGACACGCAGGTGGGTGTGTGGGTTGGGTTGGGTGGTGGGGGAGGGTCAGAGGCTCTGATCCCCCTGCTCTGATTCAGAGCCCATCACGAGACGTTGTGAGAAACATAACCGCCGCCACCACCACCATCATCATCACCGCCACCACCACCATCATCATCACCGCCACTACCACCACCACCACCATCATCATCACCGCCACCACCACCACCATCACAAAAGCGGCTCCCTGCGAATCCCCTCGCGCTCGTTCACACGCGACGCAAGTTGGCGCACGCGTTACAAAGACGAAGGCAAAAAAATGCCCCGTGTAGTCTTTTTCTCTTCTTTTTTAAAAGAAAAAAAACGACAGACGGCCTCCCGTGGCGAGTAGCACACCCCACGAAGGCCGGCATGGCACACGGCGGGGGGGGGGGGGGGGGCAGGCAGGTGGGTGGATGGGGTGGGTGGCTAACACGACGCCCGGCCGCCTTTGTCTTCCCGGTGGCGATCGTTGCACACCGCACCGGGGTGCTCATTTGAGGCTGAGTCGACCGAGGGGAGAGGCCCAGGAACTGGTTCAGATATTCGCCACAGGTGTCGGTGGTCCGGAGCGGGTATTGAACTCAGTTTAACCGGAGTGTTGGTGGTCCGGAGTGGGTATTGAACTCAGTTTAACCGGGATGTTGGTGATCCGGAGCGGGTATTGAACTCAGTTTAACCGGAGTGTCGGTGATCCGGAGTGGGTATTGAACTCAGTTTAACCGGAGTGTTGGTGGTCTGGAGCGGGTATTGAACTCAGTTTAACCGGGGTGTTGGTGGTCTGGAGTGGGTATTGAACTCAGTTTAACCGGGGTGTTGGTGATCCGGAGTGGGTATCGAACTCAGTTTAACCGGGGTGTTGGTGATCCGGAGCGGGTATTGAACTCAGTTTAACCGGGGTGTTGGTGATCCGGAGTGGGTATTGAACTCAGTTTAACCGGAGTGTCGGTGATCCGGAGCGGGTATTGAACTCAGTTTAACCGGAGTGTTGCTAGTCTGGAGCGGGTATTGAACTCAGTTTAACCGGAGTGTCGGTGGCCTGGAGCGGGTATTGAACTCAGTTTAACCGGGGTGTTGGTGATCTGGAGCGGGTATTGAACTCAGTTTAACCGGAGTGTCGGTGATCCGGAGTGGGTATTGAACTCAGTTTAACCGGGGTGTTGCTAGTCTGGAGCGGGTATTGAACTCAGTTTAACCGGAGTGTTGGTAGTCCGGAGCAGGTATTGAACTCAGTTTAACCGGAGTGTCGGTGGTCCAGAGCGGGTATTGAACTCAGTTTAACCGGAGTGTCGGTAGTCCGAAGCAGGTATTGAACTCAGTTTAACCGGGGTGTCGGTGGTCCAGAGCGGGTATTGAACTCAGTTGAACCGGAGTGTCGGTGGCCTGGAGCGGGTATTGAACTCAGTTTAACCGGAGTGTTGGTGGTCCGGAGCGGATATTGAACTCAGTTTAACCGGAGTGTCGGTAGTCCGAAGCAGGTATTGAACTCAGTTTAACCGGGGTGTCGGTGGTCCAGAGCGGGTATTGAACTCAGTTGAACCGGAGTGTCGGTGGCCTGGAGCAGGTATTGAACTCAGTTTAACCGGAGTGTCGGTGGCCTGGAGCAGGTATTGAACTCAGTTTAACCGGAGTGTTGGTGGTCCGGAGCGGATATTGAACTCAGTTTAACCGGAGTGTCGGTGGTCCGGAGCGGATATTGAACTCAGTTTAACCGGAGTGTCGGTGGTCCGGAGCGGATATTGAACTCAGTTTAACCGGGGTGTTGGTAGTCCGAAGCAGGTATTGAACTCAGTTAAACCGGGTTCGTAGCGCAGCGCGCTCACTGCGACACTCTCAATGAGCAGTGCCCAGGTACTGCTCATCTAAGGCCGAGTCAGGGTCAGAATATTTCTTCGTGCTGGAGAAATCCGATGAGCTATGAAGCTCTTTTTTTCACAGATGTCCGGTAGGAGTCGACATAGTTAAGAGGAGGGCACCAGGACCGATTTCAAATAATATTCGCTGGGGTCGCTTCAAATATGACTCTTGCGTGCGATGGCGACGTGGTTCAGGAGCTCCATGCCCTACGTCGAGTTCTGCGTCTGCTGCTGGCCACGACGAGAGAGTTTCAGCAGAGAGAGAGAGCGAGAGTTCGTGTCTCGTGGCGTATCCTCCTCCTCCTGCCCCCTTGAAGGAACACAGAGCACAGTGGGTTTACTGTGCGCTCCATGGCTTGGCTTGCGTGTGCCACAGTTAGTCGCACTGCTGTGGCCGTGACTTTCAATCCATGTCGGTGCGTCTCTGTGGAGTCACTCCGTGGCCCAGTAGTTTCTCTCTGCGGCTACGGGCTTACTCAGTAGTCCATAGTTTGGGCTGCATTGCCACACTCGCACCATCGTGGCTTGCGTCTTTAATGTTCCATTTATTGCAGTCATTGTAACCGTCCGATGGGAATGAACTTGAGGGGTTGTTAGAACGGGCTTCATATGATATTCGGATGACAAGCATAACAACAAGACACATTTGTGAATAACAGTCTGTGTGCGTGGCCTTCAAATTAGACACTCATTATAGGCGACGTTCCGGGCAATGGGGCCTTTTTCATGGCACCACGTGGCAGAAGGCTTTCCCGAATAATTAATGCTGCAGGAGAGTTGGGCTCAGGGTAGCTATGGGCAAACGAGATGCCGATTGCAAGCAAGTCCGCTGTGCCACTTAGAGCTACCGTATGTGTACAGACTGTTCTCCGACAACTGCCGCGTGTTGCCTTACAAAACGCCAATTGGATTCAACGCGATGATGAATGCATCAGGGAACGCATTTTTGCGTGTGTGTGTGTATATCTATATAACGCGGACGCGAATTGGATATCACGCGATTGAGTGAACAGAACGACGTCGCGCGAGTCGGAATATCGCCACGGCGGGATGCTGCTGGATGCTTCTAGACCAGTGGTTCTTTACCAGTGGGTGCGAGATGCCCTTTCCGAGAACCGCAGGGCTGCAGTGACGGTGAAGAACCACTGTTATGGGGCTACTATCACGCCCGAGTCGTTGCCGGGCCTGCATACGCATCATGCCGCGTGCTATCGCGGGCTGAGCTTCAGCCTCTATTGTTTATTTTAAACGCGATTTATGTTTCCAAAGCGCGGCGTTCTTCAATAGCGCAACCACCGCGTGTGTCACAGGAGAACACACTGTACCTTTGAACTTCTTTCGCACCGTACGTAGCCAACCGTGCTCGTCGGAGATGCGGAGGGCAGGACAAAGGAACTGAACGCAACAAACAGCGCTAGAGAAACGAGTTTGTCGACTAGATGATGTCTTAAAAAGTGGAACGGCTCCCAGTGGCTTCCTAACATCGGAAGGAAACAGCGCGTTCCAGACGGCCGCCCGAATCGCCATCTGAAAGCGCCGCGCCACGATGCGGTGACCACCGCCGCCTCCGTTCGACGCTTTACAGCCACAAATCCGCCGCTGCTGCTGCTGCTGCTGCCGCTGCCGCTGCTGCCGTGAGGATGAGCGGAGGTTCGCGCGACTGTTTGTGCCCCTGGACGAGATCAGCGAGGTGTCGCGATGCGTTCGTGGCGAGCGAGAGGCACCCCTTGTTGCGATGTGGTCGTGCGGAAGGACTCGTGCAGGGCACGCGCGTCAACGCGCGCGCGTGCCCACTAAGGACGGATGCCAACGACCTGAGCAAAACGAAGGCAGACCGAGATTTTATAAAGATGGGAGACCACTGCATGGGGCCCGGAGGCTTGCTCGAAAGCCGGACTCGATATTGCAGCGCGCAACGTGGCAATGGGCAAGCACATACGAGCGCACGCATGCCCACCGTCTTGTAAGGGACACAGTAGACACCCCCGTGTGTAGCCGTTAGCAGAACTGCTGCGGTAAGGGCTGTTAGCGAGCACCTATTAAAGCCGTCACGATCATCACCATTATCATCATCATCACCACCTCCGTTAAATGTAACATCGTCAGCCACCACCATTCTCATCATTGTCAACACCATAATCATCACCATCACCACCGCCACCACCACCACTATTGTCAACATCATTATGACCACCACCATCATCATCATCGTAGTCGTCGTCAACATCACCCCCATTGTGTTGCAGCCTCACCCCATCACCATCACAACATCACACCATCACGCAATCACACTGCCGCCCTCCTCGCTGCCGTGAGTTACGACTGCCCAGGAAGTGACTCAACCCATTGTGTTGGGCAAGCTATTTAAAAATAAACAACACACACACACACAAATGCACACACACACGTGCACACAGAGCCTCTCAACACACGACCCACACAGTGACAAGGTCTCGATACAACACGCGCAGAGACACCGTCTCAACACAACAAAGACAAAGATCCCCCGTGTAGCCTTAACGGACTGTCGGGGCAAGTGCTGTTAGCGAGCAGCGCCTTAGAAGGCCGGAACGGTACACGAGGCGGGTGGGTGGCCAGCACCACGTCCCGGCCGCCTTTGTCTCCCCAGTGGCGACGTCTTTACACACCGCGCCAGGTGCTCATTTAAGGCTGAGTCGACCTAGGGTAGCCCCAGGACCCGGTTCAAATTGGCCGTGTGCGGGGATCGAACTCGGGTGGTGGCCGGGTTCGTAGCGCAGAGCGGCGCTAAGCGCTGCGCCACCGCTCCTCCCCCCCCCCCCAACACAGACAAGGGAAGAGGGAATCCCGACACGGCACCGGCGTCCTCTTGGCAACGCTGTGGGGCATCTCTGGAGGAGCAGAACAGAAGGAAGGTTTTTTTTCTTAATCTCCAACTCCAACGTTGTGATGAAGGGGGCTCTCTTAAAATGTAATCTCCAACGGAGAGAGATGACTTTAGACGTGAATGACGCTGATGATGCTGGTAATCGTGAGGCCACAGATGATGATGATGGTGCGGTACTGCTGATGGTGATGATACTGATGATGATGACGACGATAATATTGGTGATGGTGAAGGCACTGTAAATAGGATGCTGCTGATTGTGATGACGATGCTGCTAATACGGTGAGCGGTAGTGTAGCGGGAAGCGCTACGCTGCGCTACGAACCTGGCGACCCGAGTTCAATTCCCGCTCACGGCCCACATCAGTGACGATTGTCTGATCCTGGGGAGGAGGAGGGGGGGTGTAGGGCAATGCTACTCAGCCAAAAAATGGGTACCTGGTGCGGTGCGTAAAAACATCGCCACTGGGGGAGACAAAGGTGGCTGGGTGTGGTGCTGGTCACCCACCCCCTCGCGTGCCGTTTTGGCTTTCACAGGTGCTGCTCACTAACAGCACTTGCCCCAACAGTCTGTCAAGGCTATACGGGGGATCTTTGTCTTTGATGCTGCTAATGCGGCGATTGTGATCATCGTGGTGTTGATGGTGGTGATGATGGTGGTGGTGATGATGGTGGTGGCGATGATTGTGGCTGTGTTGTCTGATGGTATAATGCGATCCGCACCTCCGAGTAGCCAGCCGAGTGATCTGCCCCTTGACTGGACATCTGTAAACAACAACAGCAACAACAGCTTCATGGCTCATCGGATTCCTTCTCCCAGTCTGAATAAATATTCTGATTTCGATTCTGAGTAGTTTCTGGGGGCACTGGCAGCCCCTCGAGAGCGAGCGGTTACGAGTTAAGCAGCCAGCCAGCCTGCCGCTAGTAGCCCCAGGGGGGAGAGTAGGGGGGGGGGGTAGGGGAGTGGGGGGGGGAGTGGGGGGGGAGTGGGGGGCAGGGTGCACGTAAACGAGTTGTAAGTGAAAGGGAAAGGCCGGGGGGGGGGCTGTTTGTTTGGGGGGGGGGGCAGGGGTCGGGGTGATTCTGTGATCATTATGATTTTATTTTTAACCTAAACAGGCGAGGCGACGGGAAACAAGGGGGGGGGGGGAGTGGGGGGGGCACAGAGGAGGAGTTGGTGGTGGGGGGAGGGAGGAGAGTAGGGGGGGGCAGAAATGAGGCGTTGGTGGTGGTGGTGGGGTGTGGGGGGTAGAGTGGGGGTGGGGGGAACAGAGGAGATGTTGGTGGTGGGGGGAGGGATGAGAGCCAGGGGGAGGGATGTGTGGGGGGCACAGAGGAGGAGTTGTTAGTGGGGGGAGTGGGGGAGGAGAGTGGGGGGGGGGCACAAATGAGGCGTTGGTGGTGGGGGAGTGGCGAGGAGGAGGAGGGGGTAGGGCAATGCTGTTTAAGAGGATGTTGTTGTTGTTGTTGTTGATGATAGCCGCTGATAAATTATCGCGTTCGGAGTCGTGCGCGGCGTCGGTGCGAAGTGGGTGCCGGGAAACTGATGAAGTGGAGGCGTGACAGCAGCGCGCGTGGCGGGGAATCGCTATGCCCATAGACTGGCATAGAGACCCATAGACTGGCATAGAGACCCATAGACTGGCATAGAGACCCATAGACTGGCATAGAGACCCATAGGCTGGCATAGAGATCCATAGACTGGCATAGAGACCCATAGGCTGGCATAGAGATCCATAGACTGGCATATAGAGACCCATAGACTGGCATAGAGACCCATAGACTGGCATAGAGACCCATAGACTGGCAAAGAGACCCATAGACTGGTATAGAGACCCATAGACTGGCATAGAGACCCATAGGCTGGCATAGAGATCCATCCATAGACTGGCATAGAGATCCATAGACTGGCATAGAGATCCATAGACTGGCATAGAGATCCATAGGCTGGCATAGAGATCCATAGGCTGGCATAGAGATCCATAGGCTGGCATAGAGATCCATAGGCTGGCATAGAGATCCATAGACTGGCATAGAAATCCATAGACTGGCATAGAGATCCATAGACTGGCATAGAGATCCATAGGCTGGCATAGAGACCCATAGACTGGCATAGAGATCCATAGGCTGGCATAGAGATCCATAGACTGGCATAGAGACCCATAGACTGGCATAGAGATCCATCCATAGGCTGGCATAGAGATCCATAGACTGGCATAGAGATCCATCCATAGGCTGGCAAAGAGATCCATAGACTGGCATAGAGACCCATAGACTGGCATAGAGATCCATAGACTGGCATAGAGACCCATCCATGGACTGGCATGGAGTCCCATAGACTGGCATAGAGATCCATAGACTCGCATAGCGATCCATAGACTGGCATAGAGACCCATAGACTGGCATAGAGACCCATAGACTGGCATAGAGATCCATGGACTGGCATAGAGACCCATAAACTGCCATAGAGACCCATAGACTGGCATAGAGATCCATAGACTCGCATAGCGATCCATCCATCCATAGACTCGCATAGAGATCCATCACGTAGCGAACCAACCGCCCGTGCTTCAAGAGGCGTTTCGCGTGCAGAGAGTTCATGGTCTCCGATGACTGTGCACGACAAACAGCGACGCATTTGTATACAATTCCGGCGGTTACAAACACCGATGTACGTTTCGACTGCCATGCGACGAGCACGATTGGTAGGGCAAGACCATAGTCACGAGCAGTAGCTGCCGATCAAGCCTGCATGCAAGAAGGGAACAGACCAGTGCTGGATCAAGCTCGTGCGGGGCCTGTAGCTTATGTTATAAAGGGGCCCTAAAAAAATAAAACTTAAATATTAAAACACGTAATGTTTTTACTTGCACAGTAAAGTAATTGTATTTTTTCATTTGCTATACAGCCAGATAATACGACAAATCCCTAACCTTAAGCACCTAGTCGTTCATAAAAGTTGAAGGGCAGTATTGTACTATAGTAATAGAGCGAGTGCAGAATCAGTGAACCGGAATCGATTGCTTGAAAGCATTTAGCGTGGGGCCCTTGAAAGTGCGGGGCCCATAGTATTTGCAGTTACTTGTGCTACATGTGTAGCTACTTGTGCTACATATGTAGCTACTTGTGCCACATATGCAGCTACTTGTGCCACATATGCAGCTACTTGTGCCACATATGTAGCTACTTGTGCCACATATGCAGCTACTTGTGCTACATATGTAGTTACTTGTGCCACATATGTAGCTGCTTGTGCCACATATGCAGCTACTTGTGCTACACATGTAGCTACTTGTGCTACACATGTAGCTACTTGTGCTACACATGTAGCTGCTTGTGCTACACATGTAGCTACTTGTGCTACATATGTAGCTACTTGTGATACATGTGTAGCTACTTGTGCCACATATGTAGCTACTTGTGCTACACATGTAGCTGCTTGTGCCACATATGTAGCTACTTGTGCCACATATGTAGCTGCTTGTGCTACACATGTAGCTGCTTGTGCCACATATGTAGCTACTTGTGCCACATATGTAGCTACTTGTGCTACACATGTAGCTGCTTGTGCCACATATGTAGCTACTTGTGCCACATATGTAGCTGCTTGTGCCACATATGTAGCTACTTGTGCTACATATGTAGCTGCTTGTGCTACACATGTAGCTACTTGTGCTACATATGTAGCTACTTGTGCTACATATGTAACTGCTTGTGCCACACATGTAGCTACTTGTGCTACATATGTAGCTGCTTGTGCCACACATGTAGCTGTTTGTGCTACATATGTAGCTACTTGTGCTACATATGTAGCTACTTGTGCTACATATGTAGCTACTTGTGCTACACATGTAGCTACTTGTGCTACACGTGTAGCTACTTGTGCTACACATGTAGCACAAGTAGCTACACATGTAGCTACTTGTGCTACATATGTAGCTACTTGTGCTACACATGTAGCTACTTGTGCTACATATGTAGCTACTTGTGCTACATATGTAGCTACTTGTGCCACACATGTAGCTGCTTGTGCTACATATGTAGCTGCTTGTGCCACACATGTAGCTACTTGTGCTACATATGTAGCTACTTGTGCTACACATGTAGCTGCTTGTGCCACATATGTAGCTGCTTGTGCTACATATGTAGCTACTTGTGCTACACATGTAGCTACTTGTGCTACATGTGTAGCTGCTTGTGCTACACATGTAGCTACTTGTGCTACATATGTAGCTGATTGTGCTACATATGTAGCTGATTGTGCTACATATGTAGCTGCTTGTGCCACATATGTAGCTACTTGTGCTACACATGTAGCTACTTGTGCTACATATGTAGCTGATTGTGCTACATATGTAGCTGATTGTGCTACATATGTAGCTACTTGTGCCACATATGTAGCTGCTTGTGCTACACATGTAGCTACTTGTGCCACATATGTAGCTACTTGTGCTACACATGTAGCTACTTGTGCTACACATGTAGCTGCTTGTGCTACATATGTAGCTACTTGTGCCACATATGTAGCTACTTGTGCTACATATGTAGCTACTTGTGCTACATATGTAGCTACTTGTGCTACACATGTAGCTACTTGTGATACATATGTAGCTACTTGTGCTACATATGTAGCTACTTGTGATACATATGTAGCTGCTTGTGCCACACATGTAGCTACTTGTGATACATATGTAGCTACTTGTGCTACACATGTAGCTACTTGTGCTACACATGTAGCTGCTTGTGCTACACATGTAGCTACTTGTCCCACATATGTAGCTGCTTGTGCCACATATGTAGCTGCTTGTGCTACTGGGACAATCGGGCACTGGGACAGACGCGCGTGTGTTCGGACGCTGCACGGAGCGACACGCGAGCGCCGCCTATCGCTCGACCGCCCTCCACTCTTACGAACCGCCGGGCGAGATGTCAAACGCCTGACCGATGGACATTTACAACGAGGCTTTGAGAGTCCAATGAAGCGCAATAGGGCCGGGTGAGAGCCCCGTTGATTTGTTAGCAGGTAAGGCGCACTGAGCTACGTAACTCGTTTATTTTTTTCTTTCCAGAGGCAACCTGGCCACAAATGATAGCCCACCGAAGCGGCTTATCAAGTGGAAATTTCACAGCAGCCAAAAACGCTCGAAACCAGTGATTCTTCACCTTCACTGCAGCCTGCACCCTCTTGTTTCTCAATCTTAAAAAAAATAGCCATGTGCAATGTTAGTAAACGCACTTTTGTCAAATTTTCTTGTTGTGGTTTTCACACCTGACGATGATGATTGCTTGTGTTGCAGTCGAAACGTCGTGAGAATTTAATTTAATTTTTATTATTTAATTGTTTCCCTTCTAGGTGACTTTACCGAAAGAACCAAGAATATAAACGCATAGGGGTTTCATGAAACGAAGTAAGTTGTGCTTACGGGCCCGTGCTCATTTTGTGTTGTCGACGATTCGCCATCTAAAGAGATCTGGCCACGTATCGCAGGCCCCCAGGATTGGCACCTCGCACCGCCAGAGGCGCGCTGCGCGCACCCCAGGTCAAGAAGAGCCGCTGCTGCTAGACGCGCGATGTTGATTCAGCTTGACGAGGGAAGCCCCGGGGGACCCGGAGAAAAAGACTCCACGCGACTCCGGGGAGAGAATTGCTGAACACCAAATATGCAGCAGCAGCAGCAGCGGGCGTCAGGGTCGGGATCTGAACCCTCGGACCTCCTGTATACCAGGCGAGGTAGTTAACATCTCACCACGGCGGCGCCCACACGTGCGAATTTATCATCGCCGCACGGAGGAATTTATCGTAGCAGCCAGACAATAAAAACGTGCGTTGAATCTAAATGTGTAGGGGGGGGGGGGGGGGCGGTAGGGGCATAACCGGAGTGAGAACCCCGGAGAGCGATCCACGCAGAGAGAGAGAGAGAACACGTGTACTCCAGGTACACAACAAGAGAGAGAACACGTGGACTCCAGGTACACAACAAGAGAGAGAGAGAACACGTGGACTCCAGGTACACAACAAGAGAGAGAACACGTGGACTCCAGGTACACAACAAGAGAGAGAGAGAACACGTGGACTCCAGGTACACAACAAGAGAGAGAGAGAACACGTGGACTCCAGGTACACAACAAGAGAGAGAGAACACGTGGACTCCAGGTACACAACAAGAGAGAGAGAACACGTGGACTCCAGGTACACAACAAGAGAGAGAGAGACAACACGTGGACTCCAGGTACACAACAAGAGAGAGAGAACACGTGGACTCCAGGTACACAACAAGAGAGAGAGAACACGTGGACTCCAGGTACACAACAAGAGAGACAACACGTGGACTCCAGGTACACAACAAGAGAGAGAACACGTGGACTCCAGGTACACAACA
This sequence comes from Petromyzon marinus, assembly GCF_048934315.1. Taxonomy (NCBI): domain Eukaryota; kingdom Metazoa; phylum Chordata; class Hyperoartia; order Petromyzontiformes; family Petromyzontidae; genus Petromyzon; species Petromyzon marinus. The sequence continues at coordinate 9,835,476 of NC_133709.1, read as the reverse complement.
AGAGAGAGAACACGTGGACTCCAGGTACACAACAAGAGAGAGAACACGTGGACTCCAGGTACACAACAAGATAGAGAACACGTGGACTCCAGGTACACAACAAGAGAGAGCGAGAACACGTGGACTCCAGGTACACAACAAGAGAGAGAGAGAACACGTGGACTCCAGGTACACAAGAGAGAGAGACAACACGTGGACTCCAGGTACACAACAAGAGAGAGAGAACACGTGTACTCCAGGTACACAACAAGAGAGAGAGAGAACACGTGGACTCCAGGTACACAACAAGAGAGAGAGAGAGAACACGTGGACTCCAGGTACACAAGAGAGAGAGAGAGAGAACACGTGGACTCCAGGTACACAACAAGAGAGAGAGAACACGTGGACTCCAGGTACACAACAAGAGAGAGAGAGAACACGTGGACTCCAGGTACACAACAAGAGAGAGAGAGAGAACACGTGGACTCCAGGTACACAACAAGAGAGAGAGAACACGTGGACTCCAGGTACACAAGAGATAGAGACAACACGTGGACTCCAGGTACACAACAAGAGAGAGAGAGAGAACACGTGGACTCCAGGTACACAACAAGAGAGAGAGAGAAAACACGTGGACTCCAGGTACACAACAAGAGAGAGAGAACACGTGGACTCCAGGTACACAACAAGAGAGAAAACACGTGGACTCCAGGTACACAACAAGAGAGAGAACACGTGGACTCCAGGTACACAACAAGAAAGAGAGAGAACACGTGGACTACAGGTGCACAACAAGAGAGAGAGAACACGTGTACTCCAGGTGCACAACAAGAGAGAGAGAGAACACGTGGACTCCAGGTACACAACAAGATAGAGAGAGAGAACACGTGGACTCCAGGTACACAACAAGAGAGAGAGAGAACACGTGGACTCCAGGTACACAACAAGAGAGAGAGAGAACACGTGGACTCCAGGTACACAACAAGAGAGAGAGAACACGTGGACTCCAGGTACACAACAAGAGAGAGAGAACACGTGGACTCCAGGTACACAACAAGAGAGAGAGAGAACACGTGGACTCCAGGTACACAACAAGAGAGAGAGAACACGTGGACTCCAGGTACACAACAAGAGAGAGAGAACACGTGGACTCCAGGTACACAACAAGAGAGAGAACACGTGGACTCAAGGTACACAACAAGAGAGAGAGAACACGTGGACTCCAGGCACACAACAAGAGAGAGAACACGTGGACTCCAGGTACACAACAAGAGAGAGAACACGTGTACTCCAGGTACACAACAAGAGAGAGAGAGAGAACACGTGGACTCCAGGTACACAACAAGAGAGAGAGAGAACACGTGGACTCCAGGTACACAACAAGAGAGAGAGAGAGCACGTGGACTCCAGGTACACAACAAGAGAGAGACAACACGTGGACTCCAGGTACACAACAAGAGAGAGAGAGAGAACACGTGGACTCCAGGTACACAACAAGAGAGAGACAACACGTGGACTCCAGGTACACAACAAGAGAGAGAGAGCACGTGTACTCCAGGTACACAACAAGAGAGAGAACACGTGGACTCCAGGTACATAAGAGAGAGAGAACACGTGGACTCCAGGTACACAACAAGAGAGAGAACACGTGGACTCCAGGTACACAACAAGAAAGAGAACACGTGGACTCCAGGTGCACAACAAGAGAGAGAGAACACGTGGACTCCAGGTACACAACAAGAGAGAGAGAGAGAGCACGTGGACTCCAGGTACACAACAAGAGAGAGAGAACACGTGGACTCCAGGTACACAACAAGAGAGAGAGAGAACACGTGGACTCCAGGTACACAACAAGAGAGAGAGAACACGTGGACTCCAGGTACACAACAAGAGAGAGAGAGAACACGTGGACTCCAGGTACACAACAAGAGAGAGAGAACACGTGGACTCCAGGTACACAACAAGAGAGAGAACACGTGGACTCAAGGTACACAACAAGAGAGAGAAAACACGTGGACTCCAGGCACACAACAAGAGAGAGAACACGTGGACTCCAGGTACACAACAAGAGAGAGAACACGTGGACTCCAGGTACACAACAAGAGAGAGAGAGAGAACACGTGGACTCCAGGTACACAACAAGAGAGAGAGAGAACATGTGGACTCCAGGTACACAACAAGAGAGAGAGAGAACACGTGGACTCCAGGTACACAACAAGAGAGAGAGAGAGAACACGTGGACTCCAGGTACACAACAAGAGAGAGAACACGTGGACTCCAGGTACACAAGAGGGAGAGAGAACACGTGGACTCCAGGTACACAACAAGAGAGAGAGAGAGAACACGTGGACTCCAGGTACCCAAGAGAGAGAGAGAGAACACGTGGACTCCAGGTACACAAGAGAGAGAGAGAACACGTGGACTCCAGGTACACAACAAGAGAGAGAGAGAACACGTGGACTCCAGGTACACAACAAAAGAGAGAGAGAGAACACGTGGACTCCAGGTACACAACAAGAGAGAGAGAACACGTGGATTCCAGGTACACGACAAGAGAGAGAGAGAACACGTGGACTCTAGGTACACAACAAGAGAGAGAACACGTGGACTCCAGGTACACAACAAGAGAGAGAGAATACGTGGACTCCAGGTACACAACAAGAGAGAGAGAACACGTGGACTCCAGGTACACAACAAGATAGAGAGAGAGAACACGTGGACTCCAGGTACACAACAAGAGAGAGAACACGTGGACTCCAGGTACACAACAAGAGAGAGAGAGAGAACACGTGGACTCCAGGTACACAACAAGAGAGAGAGAACACGTGGACTCCAGGTACACAACAAGAGAGAGAGAGAGAGAGAACACGTGGACTCCAGGTACACAACAAGAGAGAGAGAGAGAACACGTGGACTCCAGGTACACAACAAGAGAGAGAGAACACGTGGACTCCAGGTACACAACAAGAGAGAGAGAGAACACGTGGACTCCAGGTACACAACAAGAGAGAGAGAACACGTGGACTCCAGGTACACAACAAGAGAGAGAGAGAACACGTGGACTCCAGGTACACAACAAGAGAGAGAGAGCACGTGTACTCCAGGTACACAACAAGAGAGAGAACACGTGGACTCCAGGTACACAACAAGAGAGAGAGAGAACACGTGGACTCCAGGTACACAACAAGAGAGAGAGAACACGTGGACTCCAGGTACACAAGAGAGAGAGAGAACACGTGGAGACACAGACCTCCTGTATACCAGGCGAGGTAGTTAACATCTCATAGCCACCGTGGTGATGATGATGATGAGAGAGAGACACAGACCTCCTGTATACCAGGCGAGGTAGTTAACATCTCATAGCCACCGTGATGATGATGATGATGATAGAGACACAGACCTCCTGTATACCAGGCGAGGTAGTTAACATCTCATAGCCACCGTGGTGATGATGATGATGAGAGAGAGACACAGACCTCCTGTATACCATGCGAGGTAGTTAACATCTCATAGCCACCGTGGTTATGATGATGATGAGAGAGAGACACAGACCTCCTGTATACCAGGCGAGGTAGTTAACATCTCATAGCCACCGTGGTGATGATGATGATGATGAGAGAGAGACACAGACCTCCTGTATACCAGGCGAGGTAGTTAACATCTCATAGCCACCGTGGTGATGATGATGATGAGATAGAGACACAGACCTCCTGTATACCAGGCGAGGTAGTTAACATCTCATAGCCACTGTGGTGATGATGAGAGGGAGACACAGACCTCCTGTATACCAGGCGAGGTAGTTAACATCTCATAGCCACCGTGGTGATCATGATGATGGGAGAGAGACACAGACCTCCTGTATACCAGGCGAGGTAGTTAACATCTCATAGCCACTGTGGTGATGATGAGAGGGAGACACAGACCTCCTGTATACCAGGCGAGGTAGTTAACATCTCTTTTGCGACCGTGGCTGCAGGCACCAAACAACCACACTGGAAACTAGTCTCCCAACGCGCGGTTTATAGTCTTCGAGGTGCACCTCGTCTTGAGAACGCGGTCTCGTTCTCTCTGTCACACACACACACCTGTGTAGCACCACCGTGCGTGTGTTGCTGCACCAGTGTCGCGGTTTTCCCCGGGATCGTCATCTTGTTCGAGGTAGCCGTCCTGCAAAATCCTCCGGTTTTTTTTTACCTCCACATTTTTTTTTTAAAAAAACGTGCGTTTAGAATATTTGGCTGATATCAATGTCCACGCGATAAGCCGCTTCTTTGGGCTATCATTTGTGGCCAGGTCGCTTCTGAAAAGGAATCTCGTAGCTCAGTGGGCCTTACCTGGTAAAATAAACGTTTTTTTTGCGAGTGATTTGCTTAACTTTCCCATACTTTGCACTAATGTCGTGTTGTCGTATTGTTTGTTGCTGTAACTTTGTGACCCCCCCCCCCAAAAAAAAGAGCTTCATAGCTCATCGGATTCCTCCAGCATAAATAAAGATTTTGATTCTGTTACAGCTGTCTCCCCCCCCCCCCCTCCCAAGGGTGTGCTTTTAAAGTCCCCTTCCTATGATCACTGTTACATTGTTTTTATAAATGTATTTTGGTGATTTTGAAAACGTTTTGGTTTAGCCGTGTTTGTTTGTCGTAGTACAGAGTTAGCCTGACAACTTTAATCTACATTGTCTTGTGGTTGCTATTGTTTGACTTGCATCCCACTGGGATTTTTGCACACAGCGTTGAAATGCGGTGTCTTTTCTGGAAGACTTTGCTGGGTTTTTCCAGGATTTTTCTGTTGCGCGCAGTCACTTTAAGACAGGGGTGGGCAAATTTTTTGACTCGCGGGCCACAATGGGTTCCAAAATTTGACAGAGGGGCCGGGCCAGGAACAGATGAATGGAGTGTTTGTGTGAACTAATATAAATGACGTGTTAAAAATCATCACGTGAAAGGATTTGGCCTTTAACAGGTAGCAAAGCATTTATTTGCAAGGCAATTTAACATATTGCACGAACATGAACAATACAAAAACATGTCGTAACTCCCGGTCAAAGTGCGCCATCTAATGGGGAAATGGGGGCATTACAGGAGAAAGGTAAAATTTAATTTAATAATAATAATATTTGGACAAGTTCGGCGGACCGGATTAAAAAGCCCAACGGGCCGTACTTTGCCCATGTCTGCTTTAAGACGTTTTCTCTGTTCATGTTTTGTTTTGTTGCGGTTGCACCCGAGTCAAGAACCGCATGACTCACAGGGCTATACCGAATGAATGAAACTGAAGTGAAACTGAAGACGGTGGCTGCCTTCGCGTGCAGTTGCTACCCCGTCCAGTGTGGCGAGATCTCCTTCCCCACGACCGACCAGCTCAGCTGTGGCCTCCTGCTCAAAATGTGCACCGAGCGGATAGTAGCGCGCCCGCTCATCTCCCGTTTACAGCAACGGAGCCAGTGATGGAAATTCCACATTCATATAGCGGGGAAGGGGAGTGTGGTGGAGGGGGGATGGTGGTGGTGGGGGGGGGGCGAGTATAACCATAGGACAACCACTGTTAAACCACCCCACCCCACGACGTGGTACTCATTGTATTGACCCCGGATGGATGATATCGTCACGCGACATGTAACCCACAGCGGCGGTGGTTAACCGCCGCCTCGCGTGCGCTGCGAGTGAGCCCGTCTGGGTGAGACTCCTGCCCGCGGCTGATACCGCAACCACACCCCAGCTGACGGCGTACAGACCGTGGCGGGTTGGCCTTGATTCGTGTCGGGCTGATCAGGGTTCCGCGTGGGCTTCCTTTGTCACTCGATTGTTGGTGCTCACAGAAGCCAACACTTAGCGCCATCCCCACGCACACGAAACCTTCGCCTCTCGATTTGAAACGTACGCGCGCTCACTCACTCACTCATCCTAATCACCATTCACCCTTCATTCGAACAATACACCGCAAAAGCGGCCAGACTTTACAATGGGGGAATAATCGATTCACCTGCTGTTCAGTCCTCGTCCCGGTCTGCATTTGTTCTTCCCTTTCCCAGTGGTACAAGTGTCGGAATCTCTACAAAAGGTGACTGCAGAATCGGAGCGATCTCCCGCTGCTCAATTGAGCACCGACTGAAACATTGCTCACCTCCCGCTTACCAGCCCCGCTGAGCCAGCGGTGGAAATTCCACATTCGTATGTAAGAGGGGAGAGTCCTCTTCATGCGACAACCACTGTAAACTACCCCCCCTCCCCCGCCTCCAAAAATAGTATCTATTTTATTGACCCCGGGGAAATGATGGGCGTTACCTTGCCCCCCTGGAGTAAACGATGAAACCTTTAGGATCTACAACAAATCATTTTCTTTGTACCTTTCGGTGAAGTCACGTCGATAGAAAAAAATGAAAGTAAATATATATTTGTTTTAAAACTCCGACGTTTCGATCACAACACAGGCGATCGTCATCGGGAGGAAAAAGGCGGGCAAGGCACAATGAAGGCGAGTTCTTTATAAAGGTTTAAACATGGGCGTGGCACAAGCCTCCTGGCATCAGAACGAAGTTGGCGGGGCATCAGTGCCCTGTGGTAAGAGAGCACCGTGGGGCGGTTACGAGACGTTCCGAGAAGGACACGGGAGTTGGCTAGGAAGAAACATCACAAGGGACCGGCCATAAATGACGTCACGCGATTTTTGACGATTTTTCAACCCCTCCTCCCACCCCCCCCCCCCTTAGGTGCGTGACGTCATTTATGGACGGTCCCCAACCATTTTGATTTAAAGCTTTCGTGACTGCAGGGATTCAAATTCTTGGTTCTTTCGGTAAAGTCACGTAGAGGGGAAACAATAAAATAATAAGGATATAAAATAAAATTCTCACGACGTTTCGACTGCAACACAAGCAATCATCATCAGGTGTGAAAACCACAGCAAGAAAGTTTTAAAAAGTGGCGGGTTTTTTTTTCAACGTTATAAAAAAAACCCGCCACTTTTTTAATTTCCTTGCTGTGGTTTTCACACCTGATGATGATTGCTTGTGTTGCAGTCGAAACGTCGTGAGAATTTAATTGTTTTATATTTTTATTGTTTTATTGTTTCCCTTCTACGTGACTTTACCGAAAGAAGCAAGAATATGGTCCCCAACCAGTTATGGCTTAAAGCGGTTGATGACGTCCTTCCAATGGTTGCCGTGTTGGTACCCATTTCTCTCGGTTGGAATTGTGCCTGTGTCTATATATATGGATGGCTTCATGGACGATTCTTTGTCGATAGCCAGTGGGCTTGCACAGTAGCCATCGTGCTTTGGCAAAGCAGACCATTGTTTTATTTCGTGGGCTCGCATCTTTCTGCGTGTTCATTGTACACAGAGTCGGGCTGTCCAGGATCACATTCGCCTTTGCATTCCGAGATCCGACGAGTCGTCTGTGCCCGAGTCTGACGTTGTATTGCCCTTCTATGCTCCCGTGTCGAAATCCACCCCGCGACTTCACCCACCCGACTTGAACCCAGCAGCTTGGTCAAATAACCTCCCTCACCCACACGCTCCCGCCTCCACGCATACGGCTTGGGAGCGGTGGGGGGGGAGGGGGGGCTGCATCCAGCAGTGGATTGAACATGCACACAGTGTATTGTGTGGAGCGGTGATTTTATTAAATACACACAGACAGGCAGGGACTATGAGGAGGAGGAGGAGGAATAAAACGAGTTCCAAGGAGGATGCCTTGGTGTGTATTGGGTTATGCGACGTACAGGGTTAGGTCTGAGCGGGTTTTACCACGTGTTGTTCGTTCGGCACCACGACGTCTGACGTTTCGTGGGAGGGGGGTCTTCCTCGGCAAACTGAATCCCCCCCACAAGGGGAATCGCTGGAAGCGACATCGGTGGAGTGATGGTATCTTCCTCGCCAGGAATGCAGGAGGTCGGGGGGGGGGTGTTCGACCCCGACCCCGACCCCCGCTATAATTGGAGTTTGCGTGTCTCTCTCTCGCCGTGGTCACGTGGAACATTTTTTTGTATTTTCTCCCGATCCTCCGGGTTTTCCCCTCCTCATTTAGAAACATGCCCTTTGTGTTATTCGGGTGATTTTGTGCTCCGAATTTGCATACGTGATAAGCCACTACGTTGAGCTGTCATTTGTGGCCAGGTCGCTTCTGAAAAAGCGAATGGCTCTGTTGGCTTTACGTGGTAAAATAAACATGATTTCGATTTAAAGCTTTCGTGACTGCAAGGATTCATCTTCTTTGGTTCTTTCGGTAAAGTCACGTAGAATGAGAATAAAATAATAAATTGATAAAATAAAATAACACAATAAAATTCTCACGACGTTTCGGCCACAACACAAGCGGCCTTCATCAGCGCTGTCCTCCAGACAGTCTCGTCCCTTCACCTGATGAAGGCTGTTTGTGTTGTGGCCGAAACGTCGTGAGAATTTTATTGTGTTATTTTATTTTATCAATTTATTATTTTATTCTCATTCTACGTGACTTTACCGAAAGAACCAAAGAAGAAAAATAAACATGGTTATGTAATCCACGTGATTTGCTTTGCTTTCTTATACTTTGCACTGCTATCGTGTTGTCATATTGTTTGTTGTTGTAACGTTCTGACCGGCCCCCTTACTGGACATCCGTGGGGAAAATAAAAGGTGACAGCTTCACAGCTTATCGGATTCCTCCAGTATGAATAAAATGAGTCTGATTCTGACACCGTGGTTACAACACGGGCGCAACACCGGGGTGAGAGCGATGGAGAGAGCGAGGGGAGAGAAAGGGGGAGCGAGGGGAGAGAGCGAGGGGAGAGCGAGGGAGAGAGAGCGAGGGGAGAGCGAGGGAGAGAGAGCGAGGGGAGAGCGAGGGGAGAGAGAGCGAGGGAGAGAGAGCGAGGGGAGTGAAAGGGAGAGCGAGGGGAGAGAGCGAGGGAGAGAGAGCGTGGGGGGAGAAAGGGAGAGCGAGGGGAGAGAGCGAGGGGAGAGGGGAGAGCGAGGGAGAGAGAGCGAGGGGGGAGAAAGGGAGAGCGAGGGAGAGCGAGGGGAGAGAAAGGGAGAGAGGGGGAGAGCGAGGGGAGAGAGGGGGAGAGCGAGCTATCTCTCTCTCTCCCTTTATGATTGTACAAAATTACTCATCGCCATCGCACAACGTTGTGATGTTAGTGGAATACAGGACAGATCGCAACACACACAGTGGTCAACATGTCTTGTGATTCCCCCTCCCCCCACCCCCCAAATTGAATTCTCTAAAACTTTATATTTTTGGTAAGGTTTATTTAAAACAGAAATGAAAATGCAAACGTCAATGAATTGGGGGGCACGAGACATCCGGACCACCAAAACTAACAAACAAGCATTTGTTTTCATTGCCATAGCAACTGATACAAGTTCAATCACATCGGGCGATCATCAGCCCCCCCCCCCCCTCCCCCCCATTAATAACTGTTTCGCAGCAAGATTTGTTTTAAGCATCGCGGACCCTAGCCGGGTTTTCACTTGATGGGTCTCATCAGCAGCCTGTGGCCTGTTAAAACTATGCTGATGATGGATGACGCTGCTGGTAGTAATGACGGCGATGGTGTCAGGTGGGACTAGTAGCGACTGTTGTGGTGTGGATAGCGGTGGTGCTGGTGGTGAAGGAGGTGATACCGTCAATAATCATTATTCTGATGATGACGATGCTGCTGCTACTGCCGATGATGATGATGCTGCTACTGCCGATGATGACAATGCCACTGCTGATGACAATGCTGCTACTGCCGATGATGACAATGCCACTGCTGATGACAATGCCGCTGCTGATGACAATGCCACTGCTGATGACAATGCCGCTGCTGATGACAATGCCGCTGCTGATGACAATGCTACTACTGCCGATGATGACAATGCCGCTGCTGATGACAATGCTACTACTGCCGATGATGACCATGCCGCTGCTGATGACAATGCCGCTGCTGATGACAATGCCACTGCTGATGACAATGCCGCTGCTGATGACAATGCCGCTGCTGATGACAATGCTACTACTGCCGATGATGACAATGCCACTGCTGATGACAATGCTACTACTGCCGATGATGACAATGCCGCTGCTGATGACAATGCTGCTACTGATGACAATGCCACTGCTGATGACAATGCCGCTGCTGATGACAATGCCGCTGCTGATGACAATGCTACTACTGCCGATGATGACAATGCCGCTGCTGATGACAATGCTACTACTGCCGATGATGACAATGCCGCTGCTGATGACAATGCTACTACTGCCGATGATGACCATGCCGCTGCTGATGACAATGCTGCTACTGCCGATGATGACAATGCCGCTGCTGATGACAATGCTGCTACTGCCGATGATGACCATGCCGCTGCTGATGACAATGCTGCTACTGCCGATGATGACAATGCCGCTGCTGATGACAATGCTACTACTGCCGATGATGACCATGCCGCTGCTGATGACAATGCTGCTACTGCCGATGATGACAATGCCGCTGCTGATGACAATGCTGCTACTGCCGATGATGACAATGCCGCTGCTGATGGCAATACTGCTGCTACTGCTGCTACTGATGGTGATAATGTTGTTGCTACTGCCAAATGACAACGCTGCTGCTGATGCCACTGCTTTGTGATCGTGCTGCTACTGATGCTGCTGCTACTGCTGACAACACAGCTGCTGCTGCTGCTGCCACTGCTGCTGCTAACGCCGATGCAGACGACAACAACAACAAAGACACACATCAGGAATCAATACGCATGAGTTTCCAGTTCCTTATTTATTTATTCATCCATCGTTACTATCCCTCCAGCGCCCACCCGATTTATTGAGACTTCCCATCCCTGCCTTTGAACATCTTAAACAGCACCATGAGGGGTGTCTTGGCAGCCGGAGGCTCGCCGTGGACGTGGAAACCTCCGTAGCGCTTACTCTGTCGCCGCGGCCCAAGCCCCACTTCGTCTTGAGACCTCACAGGCCCGCCTATCCCGGCGGCACCGGCCATAGGAACGGCCCCGGGCGAAAGGATCCAGGGCCAGGAGGAGGCGATCGCACGGGACGCTTCGGCTGCAGTGAAACCGTTCTGCTCGACTTGGTGGTGGCGATGTTGCTGCTGCTGCTGCTGTTGATGATGTTGTTGTTGTTGTTCGTGTTGATGTGGCTGTAGGTCATTGTTTGAGATGATGGCTCTCTCGGAGAGATCTTGAGAGTCTTCCGAGCCGGGCTCCACGAAGACCTATCGGTGACATCAGCAGCAGCAGCAGCAGCATCATCAGCACTCAAACGGCAAGAGGTCTCTGGTTTCGATTTAAAGCTTTCGTGACTGCAAGGATTCATCTTCTCTGGTTCTTTCGGTACGGTCACGTAGAATGAGAATAAAATAATAAAATAACACAATAAAATTCTCACGACGTTTCGGCCACAACGCAGGTCTGTAGCTTTCACCTGAAGACGGCCGCTTGCATTGTGGCCGAAACGTCGTCAGAATTTTATTGTGTTATTTTATTATTTTATTCTCATTCTACGTGACCTTATCGAAAGAACCAAAGAAGAGGTCTCTGGTTGTTCTGTTTGTTTGTTTTTAGCTCAACATTAGCCCAACACAGAGCACGAATTGGGGGGACCACGCAGAGACTCCGCAGGACCACCTCATAGGGCAGCGGTCCGTATCTCCCGATTAGCATGGGTGGCTACGTACGGCGCGAAAGAAGTTCAACGTACATGCACAGAGGGGGTCTCCGGCAACCAAAATAACAAAAGTAAAATTTTGGGCGAATTCGGTAAAAAAAAATTAAACATCGTTATATCAAGAGCCCAAATGCAACGTGGTGAATACGAGACAGTGGCGCTCTCTTGATAAACAACGTCACGAAGCAAACTTTCTTAAGGGCGCCGCGTACGTATAGGGAGCTGCAGGCTGCCGGTCCCCTGCCCTGGAACGTAGTGCTCCTGCATTTAGAGCAAGGCCGTAGCCATGGAGTCAACATTGGGGGGGACCAAATCTTCCAGGGGGTCCGGGCCCCTCCCCGCCCCCCCCCCCAGAAAAAAAATCTAAATTTGAAAACTAATTTCCTGCCATTTCCTGCCTAAAATATAACAAAAAATTCACTAACACATGGGATGTACTTTTTATTTGTTTTGTTACAATAATGCCTAATAGTGCATATTGTATTATATTACTCCGTTTTTACTTTCTTACCATTTCTTGTTTCATTGTATGTAATGGCAGAGTTTAGGGATTAATAAAGTACAACCATAACCACAATCATATCAACAGAAAGCTATTTATAGCAATATATTGGGGGGGGGGCATTTTGAGTATATTTAAATATTGGGGGGGGGGATGTGTCCCCAAATATATATTATAATTACGGCCTCGATTTAGAGGAGTTGGGCTCATTGCCCCACCGTGATGTGATGACCGCAAGCGGGAACGTGGACCTTTGTTTCAATTTAAACGGGGAGGGGAAGACGATGGGAGAGGAACTGACAATGAAGAGGGATGGACGGGACAGGAGAAGGTTCGGTGGGGCCATGACGGTCTCTGTAAAAAAAAAATACTCTTTGGTTCTTTCGGTAAAAGTCACGTAGAAAAGAAAATTAGTAATAGAGTTCGACGTTTCGATTGCAACACAAGCAACCGTCATCAGGTAGAATTAAATTTGAGAGAGAGAGAGACAAAACACAGACACGGAGACACACAAGCAGAGAGAGACACAACATAGACACACAGAGACCCAATGCCTCTGTGTCGAGGCCTTAAATAGAGAGAGAGGGGCGGGTCTCTGTAAAAGGCTACGCGGTGGAGCGTTTGTCTTGCTGTGCGAGCGGGCTGAACGTGCGTTAATGCTTCCCGTCTTTATCTCTCCTCCATCCACAGCCTCCGCCTTCTGTCTTTGTCAACCACAAACGACCCCCTCCTCGTCATCCGCCTCTTCTCCACAACCGCTCACTCGCTCACCCATCCGCACCTTCCCACCATCATCTCAACATGAGCAGCATCAGCAGCAGCATCAGCAGCATCAGCAGCAGCACCATAAGCATGCACGTCACAACACCGCCGCTCGATTCGCCTTACGCTAACCACACTAGCACACCCTCATGCACAGTCATCCACTTTGTTCACCAGGAAAAGATGAAGTTCCCCCGAATAACCTTCCCAGGCTTTTGGGGCAAGTGCCGTTAGCAAGCAGCACCTATTAAGGGCCGGCACGGTTTACCAGGGGGTGGATTGTCAGCACCGCGCACGGCCGCCTTTGTCTCCCAAACTGGCGATGTTTTACGCACCGCACCAAATGCTAATTTGAGACCGAGTCAACCAAGGGGAGGCCCAGGACCGGTCCACATATTCGCCACCAGTGTTGACCGTGAGCTGGCATCGAACTCGGTTCATGGCGCAGTGATATACAAAGACAAAGATCCCCCATACAGCCTTTAACATATTGATAGGGCAAGTGCTGTTAGCGAGTAGCACCGATGTGATACTGTATACACAAACACACACCTCCGATGAGCACGGTTGGCTACGTACGGTGCGAAAGAAGTTCAACATACGCACTCGCATACGTGCGTGCTGTGCATACAGCACTGGGGGATTCGAAGGCGCTCGGGGCGTGGTGCTGCCCACTTTCCCCCCACACCCCACCAACCCTCGTGTGCCGAACTCCATCGGTGCTGCTTACTCGCTCATCATCAAGAAAAAAAAACTGGTGTTGGTTGGTGGCCGTGAGCAGGAATTGAACTCGGGTCTCCAACCCCCCCACCCACCCACCCCACCTTTGGCTGTCAATCTGTTACCGGTCTCGTCCATCGGTCAGCCATCATCCCTTAGAGGCTGATTGTTCGTCCGGCCTCAAACCCCCCCTCCCCCGCACCGTTCGATGTTCCTTAACTGCGCTCGAATGCGACGGATCCCGCTCGCGTTTGCTTCTCCGATCCGCCCGTCGCTTCCTCTTCCCGCTCTCCTAAATGCCAATTCCACAGCACGCCGAGCACGCCTCCTACCAATGCCCCTTTTGTTCACTTTTCCCCCTTTTTTCTGTTCCGCTTCTGATTGCCGGGTGTCCTTGTCGCCGATCCATGTCAAGAGGCAGGGCAACGTCGCAGCGATTGTCAACGGCCGTCTGACGGCCATGCGGGAATCTTTGCTTTTCATGATTGCAATTACATTTCTCAACTGCTCCCCGAATCTCCTCTCGTTCTCCCACCCTCCATTTAATCCTCATGATCTCGATCTGCCCGCAATAATTCCCCCTATTATATATATACTCTATACTCTATTGTGATTTCCAGATTTGGCCATCAAGCAATGACAGTATGTTTCATACGTGATTGATCATGTTGGTGACGGTGAAGGCACCGAAATAATAATTGTAACGATACCGATCTCGATGCTGCTCATCATCACCGCTATTAGTGTTGATAATAGCGGTGATGATGGCGGTGTTGATGGTAATGTGATCCGCACCTCCGATCAACACGGTTGGCTACGTGCGGTGCGAAAGAAGTTCAACGTGTAGATCTACAGCGAGGGAAAAAAGTATTTGATCCCTTGCTGATTTTGTACGTTTGCCCACTGACAAAGAAATGATCAGTCTATCATTTTAATGGTAGGTTTATTTGAACAGTGAGAGACAGAATAACAACAAAAAAATCCAGAAAAACGCATGTCAAAAATGTTATAAATTGATTTGCATTTTAATGAGGGAAATAAGTATTTGACCCCTCTGCAAAACATGACTTAGTACTTGGTGGCAAAACCCTTGTTGGCAATCACAGAGGTCAGACGTTTCTTGTAGTTGGCCACCAGGTTTGCACACATCTCAGGAGGGATTTTGTCCCACTCCTCTTTGCAGATCTTCTCCAAGTCATTAAGGTTTCGAGGCTGACGTTTGGCAACTCGAACCTTCAGCTCCCTCCACAGATTTTCTATGGGATTAAGGTCTGGCGACTGGCTAGGCCACTCCAGGACCTTAGTGTGCTTCTTCTTGATCCACTCCTTTGTTGTCTTGACAGTGTGTTGTGGGTCATTGTCATGCTGGAATACCCATCCTCGACCCATTTTCAATGCCCTGGCTGAGGGAAAGAGGTTCTCACCCAAGATTTGACGGTACATGGCCCCATCCATCGTCCCTTTGATGCGATGAAGTTGTCCTGTCCCCTTAGCAGAAAAACACCCCCAAAGCATAATGTTTCCACCTCCATGTTTGACGGTGTGGATGGTGTTCTTGGGGTCATAGGCAGCATTCCTCCTCTTCCAAACATGGCGAGTTGAGTTGATGCCAAAGAGCTCCATTTTGGTCTCATCTGACCACAACACTTTCACCCAGTTGTCCTCTGAATCATTCAGATGTTCATTGGCAAACTTCAGACGGGCATGTATATGTGCTTTCTTGAGCAGGGGGACCTTGCGGGCGCTGCTGGATTTCAGTCCTTCACGGCGTAGTGTGTTACCAAATGTTTTCTTGGTGACTATGGTCCCAGCTGCCTTGAGATCATTGACAAGATCCTCCCGTGTAGTTCTGGGCTGATTCCTCACCGTTCTCATGATCATTGCAACTCCACGAGGTGAGATCTTGCATGGAGCCCCAGGCCGAGGGAGATTGACAGTTCTTTTGTGTTTCTTCCATTTGCGAATAATCGCATCAACTGTTGTCACCTTCTCACCAAGCTGCTTGGCAATGGTCTTGTAGCCCATTCCAACCTTGTGTAGGTCTACAATCTTGTCCCTGACATCCTTGGAGAGCTCTTTGGTCTTGGCCATGGTGGAGAGTTTGGAATCTGATTGATTGATTGATTGCTTCTGTAGACAGGTGTCTTTTATACAAGTAACAAGCTGAGATTAGGAGCACTCCCTTTAAGAGTGTGCTCCTAATCTCAGCTCGTTACCTGTATAAATGGCACCTGGGAGCCAGAAATCTTTCTGATTGAGAGGGGGTCAAATACTTATTTCCCTCATTAAAATGCAAATCAATTTATAACATTTTTGACATGCGTTTTTCTGGATTTTGTTGTTGTTATTCTGTCTCTCACTGTTCAAATAAACCTACCATTAAAATTATAGACTGATCATTTCTTTGTCAGTGGGCAAACGTACAAAATCAGCAGGGGATCAAATACTTTTTTTCCCTCATTGTACATGATGGTGAGGCCAATGATGATGGTTATGATTCGTCCGTTTGTGTGTTTAATCACCATCAAATACTGTGTTCATATTTGGTTTTATTTTATGGTTATTTCGGTAAAGTCAGATAGATAGAAAAAATAATAACAATAAAATAATTACATTTTGATTTAAAGCTTTCGTGACTGCAGGGATTCGTATTCTTGGTTCTTTCGGTAAAGTCACGCAGAAGGGAAACAATAAAATAATAAAAATATAAAATAATAAAATTCTCACGACGTTTCGACTGCAACACAAGCAATCATCATCAGGTGATTTTCACACCAAAAATAATAAAATAATTATTTTGATAACAATAAAATAATTAAATTTTGAGAATAATAGTTTTATTTTTCTTGGTCGTTATCATCATAATAATTATTTTAATTATTTTCTTATTCTTGGTTCTTTCAGTAAAGTCACGTAGAAGGGAAACAATAAAATAAAATAATAAAAATATATTTTATTATTCTTGGTTCTTTCGGTAATAAAAATATATTTTTATTATTTCATTGTTTCCCTTCTACGTGACTTTACCGAAAGAACCAAGAATATGAATCCCTGCAGTCACGAAAGCTTTAAATGAAACTGTAATTATTTTATTGTTATTATTTAGAATATGAATTCCTGCAGTCACTGAAGTTTTAAGTCAAAATTTCATATTCGTTGTTGAGTTAGGCCAGGCAGAAAGTGGAGTTGTTTAATGCCAGAATCCTGGACATTCTTAACGCTCCACCACCCGACACAATAACGACGTTTATAAATATTTCCTAAATACATCATCATCACGTGATGTTCTAACTTCATCATCATCATCTATTTTGCCAGGCTCATTATTACCATAGATGTCACCATCATCTGTTATCAGAACGCCGCAGAGATGTTGATGACGGTAACGAAGATGCTGCTGCTGCTGCTATAGTTGTTGCTGCGTATGTTGAACATGATGAAGGATGTTCGTGGTTCTTTCGGTAAAGTCACGTAGAAGGGAAGTAATTTTTGTTTATTTTTTATTATTTCCCTTCTACGTGACTTTATCGAAAGAACCAAGAATATGAATCCCTGCAGTCACGAAAGCTTTCAATCGAAAAATGATGAAGGATGCTGCTACTACTCATGATGCTACTACTACTGCTGCGGATGATGTAGATGTTGAAGGTGTTGATGCCGATGATGATGATGATGCTGATACTCCTGCTGTTATGGAGTGACTCATGCTGCCAGCTATGGCTGCAAAGTTTGGTCGTACATGTTATGTGTATCGTTTATTGTTAAATTTGAATCATAGCTCCTATGATCACTGTTACATTGTGTTTACAGCTTTATTTTAGCGATTTCGAAAACGTTTGGTTTAGCCGTGTTTGTTTGTCGAAGTACAAAGTTGGCCTGATAACTTTAATCTAAATTGTCTTGTGGTTGTTATTGTTAAGACTTGCATCCCACTGGGATTTTTGCACACAGCGTTGATATACGGTGGGTGTTTTTTTTTTCTGTAAGACTTTGCTCGTTTTTTTCCTGGATTTTTCTCTTTGTGCGTAGTCACTTTAAGATGTTTTCTTGTTCATGTTTTTGTTGTGTTGCGGTTACACCCGAGTCAAGAGCCGCATGGCTCACAGGGTTATACCTAATCAATGAAACTGAACTGAAACTGTTTCTGCTGTTGATGATAATCTCGCTAATAATGATGATGGATTTCTGAAACTACTTCTGATCATACTACTGTTGTTGCTGCTACTGTTGATGATGGGGTATCTGTCGCTTGTGTGTGACAGTGATGCTTCTCTGGCTGCTGATAATCATGATCATTAGTATTATGACGATGTCTCTGCTGCTGCTGCTGCTACTGATGCTTGTTACTTCTGCTGATGATTGCTTCTGTCGATGCCATTGCTACCGCTGCTCATGACGAGGGTGATGCGCATGGTGATGCTACTGCTGCCACTGATGATGACAAATGGCCCGATACTTGCACCGACTTAGTGCTGTTCGCCTTTTGGCGTTGTTCTCTGGTCTGACACTGGGTACAGAGAGACAAGGCCTTAAAGAAGGCCGGCTTGTCTCTGGCGCAGGCAAAACCGGTTCCCAAAAGACAATGCCCATGTATCGTCAGAGCGCGTTTGCTTTGCACGTTTTGCCACAAAGCACGCTTGGCGAATGCAGCAAACTTGATTCCTCGCAAAAGGGTATCTACGTTGTGTTTGGACATCTTAACGGAAATCCGGTTTTATTGCCAGAAAGGGGTAAAAAAAAACCCCTATTGTTTTTTTTGTTGTTGCTTCGCGTCTCTCGTGTTGATTTCAAGATGATGTCACACAAAGTCACTTTAAGATGTTTTTCTTGTTCATGTTTTTTTTGTTTTTTGTTTGTTTGTCGCGGTTGCACCCGATTCAAGAGCCGAATGGCTCACGGGAGCTATACCAAAATAAATGAAACTATGGAACTGTGATGACTGTGATGATGCCCCGAACACCAAACCCTGCTCACCTTCACGGGCCGTTTCTTGCGGTTCGCCGGCTTGCCCCACCGAAAGTGCCCCACGGCGTAGCCCAGGGAGCGCCTCAGTGGCTCCTCCTCGTCCTCCATCACCTCGTCGTCCACCACCTCGTCGTCCACCACCTCGTCATTGCCAGCCTGCTGGCCCCAGGCCTCCGGGCCCGGCCGCTCGCCTTGGGCTCCCCGGGCGGCATCCGCCTCCTCCATTAGGGCGGCGCGCTCAGGCAAGAGCCAGGCTCCGCAGTCACCGTTACAGGCCCGAGAGCAAAGGAACTGCAAAATTAGAGGGGGGAGTTACAGCGTTAGAGTTAGACAAACTGGTTAGACAAGTTATACACGCAGGTTAAATAGGTATACAAATAATATGTAGACAAGTAAGATGTAGATACGTTGGCGCCAAATAGAAAGTGGGTGAGATGGGCCTATTAGGTGGACGTGATCTATGGAAAGGTGGGTAGGTTGACATTGACAGGTTAGGCGGACAGGTTTAAGATATGCAAGATTGTCTTAGGTTATACAGACAGGTGAGATATACATGTAGGGTAAGATATACACGTTAGATAGGTGAGGTAGACAGGAAGATCGAAGAGACAGGTCGGGGAAATGCAGGGGTATCGGATGGGACAGGTTAGGCCAGGGGCCTGCAACAAAAGTACTCAAGAAGAGGCATAAATTTCGATTTAAAGCTTTCGTGAACTGCAGGGATTCATATTCTCGGTTCTTTCGGTAAAGTCACCACCACGTAGAAGGGAAACAATAAAATAATAAAAATATAAAACAATAAAATCCTCACGACGTTTCGACTGCAACGCAACGCAATCATCATCAGGTGTGAAAACCACGGCAAGAAATTTTTTGAAACAAGTGGCGCTTTTTTTCTTATTGTTTAATATTTTTATTATTCTTTTATTATTTCCCTTCTACGTGGTGACTTTACCGAAAGAACCAAGAATAAGAAGAGGCATGTTTTGTGCGTTCGACTGAAACGTGTATTTCAAGAGCCACAGTGCATTGTGTGGTGAATACGGGACGGGGTGTCGGTCCTGCATAAACAGGTCCCTGCAGGGTGGGCTGGTAGGAACATTGGAATTTTGCGCAATTTTATGACATTGTTACGCATTCCTGTTACGTGACTTCCAAATGTTGGGTGCAATAAGACGTATCAAGTCTCTGCGCTGTCCATTGCTGATTTTACACCCCAACAGCACGAGATTTCACTTCGTTAAAAGTATTGAAAGGGGACGGACGGACGGACACATTAATCTATTGCAGGCTGGTACACTCAGTTTACAATCTTCCTTCCTACCAGTAACAACAAACGTCTCGAAGCAAGTTCCTTAAAGAGCCGCAGATCGCCCAGCACTGGGTTAGACGGATAGGTGGAACATCGAGAGGTTACTTAAGACATCTCGACTACAGCCATCAGCAACTGCACCGTCTGAGCGCAAAGAACCTGCAAATACAAAGATACCTTTAGATTAACTAGGCAGCTTTGATTGACAGGCGAGAGGAACATGGGGCTAGACTCATCGCTCGATAGATCCCACTTTTTTTTGTTACTGTCACATTTAAGGTCAGGATTATTTATATCGCCGAATTTTTTTTTTTTGGGGGGGGGGGGAATCGTTTCTGGCCATGTGGCCGGTTTTCAATGGACAGCTTACAATCATCGTCGGCGTGGTTAAGCCGGAGAATGCGAATGGCAAAGTATACACGCGGGCCAGGTGTCTCGTGTATTGTGTGTGTGTGTGTGCTGAACTTCTTCCGCACCGTATGTTGCTAACCACGTCAACTGAAGACACAGTAGTTGTGTGTGTGTGTGTTTTCCCGCACAAACCATCAGCCCGCGCTGCAGTTCATCACTGCAGCAGCCTTGAGTCAAGACAATAGGGTATAGAACACACGTTTGGACTGACAGGTTTCTTTCCTATAGTGGGGTCATCCGTTAAGAGCGTTG
The DNA here is from genome assembly GCF_048934315.1 of Petromyzon marinus. Taxonomy (NCBI): domain Eukaryota; kingdom Metazoa; phylum Chordata; class Hyperoartia; order Petromyzontiformes; family Petromyzontidae; genus Petromyzon; species Petromyzon marinus. The sequence continues at coordinate 9,814,925 of NC_133709.1, read as the reverse complement.
CAGTCCGACGGAGAGACGTAGAGCGGAACGATGCTAATGTTGCTGCAGATGCTGCTGCTGCAGATGATGATGATGAGAATTGTGTTACAACAGCACTCGTACTACCGTTGCTGATCCTGTTGCTGCTGCTCAAAATGATGTTGCCTATGAGAATGTTGTTAATACCACCACTACTGCTGATGTGCCTGCTGATTGCTGATGTTGATTGTGACGATGTTCATATTTTGTATTTAAAGCTTTCGTGACTGCAGGGATTCATATTCTTGGTTTTTTCGGTAAAGTCACGTAGAAGGGAAACAATAAAATAATAAAAAAACAATAAAATTCTCACGACGTTTCGACTGCAACGCAAGCAATCATCATCAGGTGTGACAACCACAGCTGATGATGATTGCTTGATTGCTTGTGTTGCAGTCGAAACGTCGTGAGAATTTTATTGTTTTATATTTGTATTATTAATATTGTTTCCCTTCTACGTGACTTTACCGAAAGAACCAAGAATATGATGTTCATATTCTTTGGGTCTTTCGGCAAAGTCACGTAGCTAGGTTCAAAGAAAATAACAAAAAAAACGACGACGTTTCGATCGCAACACGAGCGTACGTCATCAGCAAGAGGGGGGGATGAATCTCTGCAGTCACGAAAGCTTTACGTCAAGATGCATGATAATGTTGACAATGATAATTATATTCTTGGTTCTTTCGGTAAAGTCACGTAGAAGGGAAACAATAAAATAATAAAAATAAAAAAACAATAAAATTCTCACGACGTTTCGACTGCAACGCAAGCAATCATCATCAGGTGTGAAAACCACAGCAAGAAAAATGTGTTACTATCAGTACTACCACTGCTGATGCTACCGCTGCTGATGTTCCTGCCGATTCTGATGATGCTAATCGTGATGACGAGTACTGCCATATACTCATCTCCGTCTCTCTCTCCATATCACTCAAGTCACCTGTGCCACGGGGTCGCTCAGCTGGTCCACGCCGAGGCAGGGGCCGACCCCAACAGCGGCGCCTCCCCGCGGAGCCAAGCAGAGCAGGGCGGCTCCCAAGAGCCGAACCAGAGACCACTCCATCATGATGCCTGAGATCTCCTCTCCTCCTCCTCTCCTGCTTGATCCCCCTGCTCGTCTTTCTCTTGCTCCTCCTCCTCCCAGGTCCAAAGGCGAACGTCGCGAGAGGGCGGTGGTGGTGTTTGGTGGTGTTGGTGGTGGGATTGTGAGCCTGCAACATCGTTGACATCATCATGGTCGTCATCCTTTGACTGTAAACTTTCGCGACTGCCGTAATTCGTATTCTTGGTTCTTTCGGTAAAGTCACGTAGATAGAAAATAAATGGAAAATTAAAAAAACGCAAAAAACCCACGACGATTTTTATTTTTTATTTTATTTTTTATCTTTGCGACTTCACCGAAAGACCAAGAATATGCTCGTCATCATTGTATTTCATCGGCATCTCCCGGGATTGTTATCGTCGCTGTGATCGTTATGGTAAAAGACCATCATGCACTTGAAGTGAGACACTAATTCTCATCGTAAATCATCGTTATCGCAATTAATATAATGTCATCATTGTCATCGTCATTATCACCATCGGTATTCTCATAATTAGCGTCGTAACATATATGATGAATCATATTTGTTATCTTTATTATCGGCATTCTCATCTTTATATCCATCATCACCGTCGTTGTAATCATGATCCCCATCATCACCATGATTATCATCATCATCATGACCATCATCACCATCGCTATCGTATTCAAGTGGAACAATAGTTGGTTAGAAGCAGCAGTAGTATCCGTTCGCCATAGCAGCATCATAACCATCATCATCAGCAGTCACCGCATCATAACCATCATCACCAGCATCAGTATTCACATAACCATCATCACCAGCATCACCATCATCACCAGCATCAGTATTCGCATCATCACCAGCATCAGTATTTGCATCATAACCATCATTAGCAGCAGAAACGACATCACCATCATCATCTAAAACTATCATCATCATCATGGAAATATACTCGAAACTCAATCAAAAGTCTAACCCTGCTCGTGTGAGCCAGAGGTGGAAACTCCACGATCCCGTGGCGGGACCAGTCTATTCCGTTGACCTCCCAGCAGATATTGATGGTACTTACTGCGTATCGAGCCACATGGTATTTGCTGCTGATGCTTATGATGATGCTGCTGATGATGATGTTGTTGATGATGATGATAATTATCATTATTTAAATCCCGTCCGATGTTCAAAAGACGCAATAAATCTCAGCAGGTGCTCGTCTGGTCGGTAAAATCACGTAGGTAAAAAAATATTTCAAAAATGCACTTTAGTAAAAAAAAATTCTAGCTGTGATTTTCACACCTGATGATGATTGCTTGTGTTGCAATCGAAACGTCGTGATTTAATTTACTTTTATTTTTTTTACATATATTTTTATCTCTTATTTTTACTTTCTTCTATTTCTTACCGACGTGACTTTACCGAAAGAACCAGGGAGTGCAAATATAGAGGAGGTTGCTAAACCGCATTTCGTGTTTCCGTACATACGCAACACGCTCTTCCAAATGTGGCGTCAATGATCGTACTCACTGGCTGCGGACTCAGCGAGAGATGTCAAGTTTATGGTGAGACTAAGCAGCCAGGCACACGGGTAGGCAAACAGAGGAGTCAATCAACGCGGGCTAGTCGGACACACGCACACACACGCACACACACAAGAGACGAATTCACCCCGATAGCAAGACTCGCGCGTACACCTTCAGGTGCTCGGACACACGAGAGAGACGTACAGGTAGCCGGACTTGAGCGGAGACTGGACACGAAAGGGTGTTTCGTTGGGGCTATTATAAGGCGAATTGAACGGAGGCCGTTGTGACGTGCCTGCTTTATGATGCCGATGTTGGCACGATGGTGAGTGGGTGTGGGTGATTGAGCGGTAGTGGGAGAGAGGAGGAGGAGGAGGAACAGGGAGGTGAGGAGGTGGGGGCGGTGGTGGTGGTGGTGGTTGACAAAGACGGCAGAGGCTTTGGAAGGAGGAGAGATAGCGCCGGAAGCATTGACGCACGTTCAATCCACTCGCAGAGCGAGACAAAGACCCCCACGTATAGCCGTAATAGACGTTGGGAGCAAGTGCTGTTAGCGATCGGCACCTATGCAGACCGGCACGGCACACGAGGGGGCGGGTGGCCAGCACCACGCCCGACCGCCTTTGTTTCCCCATTGGCGATGTTCACACGCCGCACCAGGTACTCGTTTGAGGCTGAGTCGACCTAGGGGAGGCCCAGGAACGGTTCGCATAATCGTCATTGGTGTTGGTGGCCGTGAGCGGAAATTTAACTCGGATCGCCGGGTTCGTCGCGCAACGTGCTAACCACTGCGCCACCACTCCTCTCACACGCGCGAACACAATGACAGAGACAAAGATCCCACGTATTGCCTTGAATGGACTGTTGGGACAAGCACTGTTAGCGAGCACCTATTATGGCGTCCAGGGAACACGTGGCACTGGTGTGGCCATGCAGCACCCATTTAATCCACCCAGTAGTCATTTAAATCTGAGTCGACCTAGGGGAGCCCCAGGACTGATTCAGATATTCGTCACTGATGTTAGCCGCGAGAGGGGACTTAAACTCGTCCTGGTTCGTATAACCCAGTGCGCTAACCACTACACCACCGTGCCCCATGCAAAACACAAACACCCTCGTATAGACTTTGAATAGACTATAGGGCAAGCATTGTTAGCGAGCACCTATTGCGGCGGGAATGGCACACAAGCCGGTAGGTGACCAGCGCTACGCCCGGCCGCCTTTGTCTCTCCAGCGCTGATGTTCTTACAGACCGTACCAGGTAGGGTACTCATTGAAAGCGGATGGCCAGGAGCGATTCAAACATTCGCCACTGTCATTGATCTTGAGCGGGAATTGAACTGGGGCCCGCCGGGTTGGTAGTGCGCCAACCACTACATTACCCCACTCCCCGCACATATATAAACAGTATTTACATAAATAGACACAGATCCACCGTATAGCCCGTAACAGGCTGTTGGTAGCGAGCAGCACCTATGAAGGCCGGCACGGCACACGAGGCGGTGGTTGGCCAGCACCGCAGTCTAAACTAAAATTAAACTGGAATATATTTTTGTTATTCTACCAGGTAAGGCCCATTGAGATATATCGCTCTTTAACAGCAGCGACCTGGCCACAAATGAAGTGGCTTACGTGGAAATGTATCGCAGCCACACACTCTAAACGCGTAGTCACGATGTTGATTCTAAATGTGGAGGGAAAATCCGGAGGACCCGGAGAAAAAACCACGAGACCGAGAGGAGAGAGAGAGAGACACGCAAAGTCCAAATATACAGCAGCAGGCTTCAGGGTCGGGATCGAACCCACGACCTCCTGTATAGCAGGCGAGGCAGTTGACATTTCGTCAACGCTGGGCCCTCAATCACGCACGCACACTCGTACGCCAGCCAGTGTGACAAGGATAGGATGAATGTGGCCACGTGTCTGCATCAGATAGCCCCATCAATGCGCATGGCCACTCCGCCGCGTTGTACGGGGGCGGCACGGTTCAAATCCCGGCACAGGTCTGAGCGTATCGGACCATTGTTTCATTCCCGCAATAGGGAAGGCGGTGGCGGGGGGGAGTCTCATTATCCCAGGTCTCCTTTGCTCAATACATGTACGTGTCGTATCACCTGGTGGTAAAGGGCGTGTGTCTGTGTGCTGATATTCGGGCAGGTTTGACTGCGATCCATCCCGGGATTTACCAATCGGACTGCGTTCCAGTGTAAGGAGCTCGCATATCGTTTGACAAGTCTGGACACAGTCCCCGTCGTCAATAAGCTTCTCCGGCAAGCGAAGCTGTGTTGGCTGGGTCATGTAGCCCGCATTTCCAGCCACACGGCATGGCCAAGCAGCCTCTGCTTGGCCATGGATATGGGGGACTAAGCAGACGCGGCACGGGCTAGAGAAGTGATGGACTGGTACCAGCGGTGTCAAGATCGGCCTCCGCAGAGGAGGCTCGTGAAGGACGCTACTGGGGAGTTGGAGGCAGGCGACCCTCAAAAACAGCGGAGGGCGGAGGAGCCACGCTCACAACAACGAGCGGAGCGCCGGGCGGATAAAGCACAGCACGTTGGCACAGAAGGGGGCACATGTGGTGCATCGGCCAGTCATCTCAGTCAAGCAGACCCGTGGCACCTGCTGGGCCTGTCCCGTGAGCTCCTGACGGCGGCGAGTGGTCAACACTTCACGTGGCCTCAAGGTGCACCTAGCCTGGCACAACGGGCCGTGGTGACGTCACCGCCCCTTCGTGTTGTATATTTTAAGTGCGCAGATGACTTCATGTGGCGGTCCTGGCTTTCTCCTTGGTCGACACAGCTCGCCAACACGACGGAGCCCTAACAGTCTGGTAAAGTAAAAACAGGCTACACGGGTGACCTTTGTCTTTGTAGATGGGTGGGGAGCGGCTGCAGTGTTTGTGATAAGCGCACCGCGCTACTGACCCGGCACATCCCGAGTTCGATTCCCGTTCACGATCGACGTCAAGCACTCGTGTAAGTCTGAGTCGACCGAGGGTAGGCGGGCCCACGACTGATTCAGATGCAAGCCGCGAACGGGAATCGACTATAGGAACCGGTCCTGGGCTTCCGCTAGGTCGACTCAGCCTTCAAACCGGTGCGGTCTGCGAACATCAGAACTCGGGCGAGCGGGCGTGGTTTTTCGATCAGTGGTTCTTAACTTTTACTACAGCCGCGTCCCCCTTTGCTTCGCAATCATTCATAAATACGCAGGGTTTGATTGAACAAAGTAAGCTGGAGCGTAACGTACCCATGCTTCATTTGTGTTTTCGATTATTTACCTTCTGAAAATAAAATCTGGCCAAGTCTTGCACCCCGAGGGGATGATATTGGTCGCGAAAGCCTATACGTGTTAAACTATGAACCACTGTTCTAGAGTAACATAAACACCTTATTATGTTTTTTTTTGTTTAAATGTCGTGGTTTTCAAAGTTGTAACTGGAGGATAACCAGTGCGGGATTAAGCTAGTGCGAGGCCTGTAGCATATGTTATAAAGGTGCCCTGATTTTTAAAAAAACATCAATATTAAAACACAGACTTTTTTAACTTGCACAGTGAAGTAATTGCATTTTTTTCATTTGCTACGCAGCCAGATAATACGAAAAATCGCTAACCTTAAACACCCAGTAGTTCATACAAGTTGAAGGCGGTATAGTACTGTAGTAATAGAGCAAGTGCAGAATCACTGAACCGGAATTGATAGCTTGAAAGCGTTTAGCGCGGGGCCCTTGAAAGTGCGGGGCCCGTAGCTACTACACATGTGTAGTAGCTACTACTACACGTGTAGAACCCTCTACACGTGTAGTAGCTACTACACATGCAGATACTTTTGCGAGGATAATCCTGCCCTGATGATAGCAATGCGCGTAGAGGGTTCTTGATGTGAATAAAGGCGCGTTAAGTAAATAAATTAGTTTAACACGTAGGCTTTCGCGAACTTTATCATGAAAGAAATAAATGTTGATTTTCATCCGCACCACTCCCTCGACAAAAACCTTCATACCTTGTGGAATGTTGTTTCAAACAAAGTGTGTCACCCCCTTGTCTGATCCAACATGGTTTTTGAGAAATAAATGTTTTGAATAATGAACATTAACAATTCCACCAGTTGCCCGTTTTGTGAGGTAGCCTGACTAGCTAAGTGACTCCAAGCGAATAATACGACAACAGCAAACAGCAACAATAATTCAACGGACACTCTGCATGCATAACGTACATTGTTCCTGCTCGCTGGTTAATCTTGGCAATCAACATTGCTCACAATCAATGAGTTGACAAAGGTCTTTTATAGCGTTCTAGGTTACCACGTGGTTTTAAAACAATTTTTTTCTTAAATCGTAGTTATTTTTTTTGTTCTTTCGGTAAAGTCACGTAAGAAAATAAAATCAAATAATAATAGAATACGACGTTTCGGTTTGCAACACAAGCAACCATCATCGGGTAAGAATGAATGATAGAACACAGACACGGGAACAGCATAGGCAGATACACATGCAGAGAGAGAGACACACACAAAGACAACACCTGCAGTCACGAAAGCTTCCAATCGAGCTCGGAGTTGTTTGATATTGGCAGATTCACACGTGGTCGTGCACCCATGACTCCCACGCACGATGTCATTCACGCGTTGAGACGGCACCTCGCGTACCCCCTGGGCGCATTGCCCCGTAGCCCCCCAGGGGTCCCCGTACCCACCCCAGTTGAGCACCACTGGCTTGGGGCACTTTCATCAAAAGTTTGTTAAGGGGGGGGGGGTGGTGATGGACAGGAGGGGGGGATGATGGACAGGAGGGGGGAGTGATGAACAGGAGGGGGGGATGATGGACAGGAGGGGGGGGTGATGAACAGGAGGGGGGGGTGATGAACAGGAGGGGGGGGTGATGAACAGGATGGGGGGGGGGTGATGAACAGGAGGGGGGGTGATGAACAGGGGGGGAGTGATGAACAGGGGGGGGGGTGATGAACAGGAGGGGGGTGATGAACAGGGGGGGAGTGATGAACAGGGGGGGGTGATGAACAGGGGGGGAGTGATGAACAGGGGGGGGTGATGAACAGGAGGGGGGGGATGATGGACAGGAGGGGGGGGGTGATGAACAGGGGGATTGATGAACGGGGGGGGGAGTAATGAACGGGGGGGGGAGGTGATGAACAGGGGGGGGGAGTGATGAACAGGGGGGGGTGATGAACAGGAGGAGGGGGGTGATGAACAGGGGGGGGGGGTGATGAACAGGGGGGGAGTGATGAACGGGGGGGTGATGAACGGCGGGGGGAGTGATGAACAGGGGGGGAGTGATGAACGGGGGGGGTGATGAACGGGGGGGGGGAGTGATGAACGGGGGGGGGGAGGTGATGAACAGGGGGGGGGGGGTGATGAACAGGAGGAGGGGGGTGATGAACAGGGGGGGGGGTGATGAACAGGGGGGGTGATGAACAGGGGGGGGGGGTGATGAACGGGGGGGGGTGATGAACAGGGGAGGGGGTGATGAACAGGGGGGGTGATGAACAGGGGGGGTGGTGATGAACAGGGGGGAGGGGAGAGGACGGAGCAGCAGCCACGAGACTCGCGCGTCCTTGAAAGCGCGTGGAGTCGCTCGCCTCTCGCTCGCATTGAGCGAGAGGCGAGGCCTTGAACGCGCCATTGGTCGCGAGACGCGGTGCCAATTTCCCCTTTCTGTGTTGCACGCGGGAATAGCGAATAAAGGAATTCATAACTTTAGACACCTTGAATGGAGTGCGCGTGTGAGAGTGAGAGTGTGTGAGAGTGTGTGTGTGTGGGAGAGAGAGTGTGTGTGTGGGAGAGAGAGTGAGTGTGTGTGTGTATGAGAGTGTGTGAGAGTGTGTGTGTGGGAGAGAGTGTGTGTATGAGAGTGCGTGAGAGTGTGAGTGAGTGTGGGAGAGAGAGAGTGTGAGAGAGAGTGTGTGTGTATGAGAGTGAGTGAGAGTGTGAGTGTGTGTGGGAGAGAGAGTGTGTGGGAGAGAGAGTGTGTGAGAGAGAGTGTGTGTGTGTGTGTGAGAGTGTGAGTGTGTGTGTATGAGAGTGAGTGAGAGTGTGAGTGTGTGTGGGAGAGAGAGTGTGTGAGAGAGAGAGTGTGTGTGAGAGTGTGTGTGAGAGAGAGTGAGTGTGTGAGAGAGAGTGAGTGTGTGTGAGAGAGAGAGAGTGTGTGAGAGTGTGAGTGAGTGTGGGAGAGAGTGTGTGTGTGTGTGTGAGTGTGTGTGTATAAGAGTGAGTGAGAGTGTGAGTGTGTGTGGGAGAGAGAGTGTGTGTGAGAGAGTGTGTGGGAGAGAGAGTGTGTGGGAGAGAGAGTGTGTGTGAGAGTGTGTGTGTATGAGAGTGAGTGAGAGTGAGAGAGAGTGGGGAGCGATAGTGTAGCTGTTAACGTGCTGCGCTATGAACCCGGCGACCCGGGTTCGATTCCCGCTCACGGCCAACACCAGTGACGATTATCTGAACCGGTCCCGGGCCTCCCCTAGGTCGACTCAGCCTCAAATGAGTACCTGGTACGGTGTGTAAACATTGCCACTAGGGAGACAAAGGCGGTCGGGCGTGGTGCTGGCCACCCACCCCCTCGTGTACCGTTTCGGCCTTCATAGGTGCTCGCTAACAGCACTTGCCCCTACAGTCTGTTAAGGCTATACGGGGGATCTTTGTCTTTGTGTGAGAGTGTGTATGTGTGTGTAAGAGTGTGCCGGTTAGAAACATTTAGGCTGGCCTGCCTACGATCCATACTGGATTTAACCAGGCTGGATTGTGTGAGGAGTTCACAAATCCTTGAAACATCTGGGCACGGTCCCATCGGTGAGCTCCTCCGGCAGGCAAGGCTGTGTTGGCTGGGTCATGTAGCCTGCATGCCCAGCCACCGCATGCCGAAACAGCTTTTGTTCGGCCGGATTGAGGGGGCTAAGCAGGCGCGGCATGGGCTAGAGAAGAGATGGAGTGATGTGGTACAGGAGGACGTGGAGCTGAGTGGACTTGCCGATGACTGGTACCAGCGGTGTCAAGATCGGCCTCTGTGGAGGAGGCTCGTGAAGGACGCTACTGGGCAGTTGGAGGCAGTCGCCCTCCAACAACAACGGAGGGCGGAGGAGCGACGCTCACAACAACGAGCGGAGCGCCGGGTGGCTAAAGCACAGCAGGTTGGCACAGTAGGGGGCACAGGTGGTGCATCAGCCGGTCATCTCAGTCATCTCAGTCAGTCGACCCGTGGCACCTGGGTCTGCCCCGTGACCTCCTGTCACCGGGCGTTCGACACTTCACGTGGCCTCAAGGTGCACATGGCCTGGCACAAGCGTCGTGGTGACGTCACCGCCACTTAGTGGCGGTTGTTGTTGTAGTTGTGTGTGTTAGAATGCGCGTGTGTGTAAGAGTGTGTGTGTGTGTAGCGGTTAGCGCGCTGCGCTATGAACCTGGCGACCCGGGTTCGATTCTCGCTCACGGCCAACACCGGTGACGATTATCTGAACCGGTCCCGGGCCTCCCCTAGGTCGACTCAGCCTCAAATGAGTACCTGGTGCGGTGTGTAAACATTGCCACTAGGGAGACAAAGGCGGTCGGGCGTGGTGCTGGCCACCCACCCCCTCGTGTACCGTTCCGGCCTTCATAGGTGCTCGCTGACAGCACTTGCCCCTACAGTCTGTTAAGGCTATACGGGGGATCTTTTCGTGTATAAATGGGGAGCGGTAGTGTAGCAGTCAGCGCGCTGCGCTATGAACCCGGCGACCCCAGTTCGATTTTACCGCTCACGGCCAACACCAAGTGACGATCATCTGAACCGGCCCCGGGCATCCACTAGGTCGGCTAAGCCTCAAATGAGCACCTGGTGCGGTGCGTAAAAACATCGCCACCGGGGGAGACAAAGGCGATCGGGCGTGGTGCCGTACCGTTCCGGCCTTCATAGGTGCTCGCTGACAGCACTTGCCCCTACAGTCTGTTAAGGCTATATGGGGGATCTTTATCTTTGTGTCAGCGTGTGTATCAGGGACATTGCACAATGTTCTTTCCATTTGGCCAGGAATGTGTCCACGGATGCTCTCCCTCTCTCTCTCCCTCTCGTCTTATTATTTGCCTCTCCCCTTCTCCTCTCTTCTTCTCAACTCCTTCGATTCCACATCGTCGCGTCTCGGCGATGTGAAGTTTTTTTTTTTAATTCATCGTATCGCTTTCAATAGCCCGTATCAAGTTCTCCTGCCCGGGCCGAGAACCCATTCTACGTTCGTTGTCTCGTCCTTGGTGGATATAAAGGCGCCGCGAGAATAATTGGCTTTCATTCGAGATATGTACGTATTTGAAGCCAATTATCTCGTTGTGCTGCTGCTGCTGCTGCGTTGACAAACGATGCACAGGGAGAGTTGAACAACAACAGCGACGTTTCGGGAAATGGCCCTTTTTCAAAACACGCAGATGGAGAGGCCAGGGAGATGGAGTGAATTAAAGTTGCAATCGCGCGCTTTGTACTAAAGACTCACTCACTCATTCACCCACCCACTCACACACTGAACAAAGATCCCCCGTGTAGCCTTAACAGGCTGTTCGGGCAAGTGCTGTAGTAGCACCTGTGAAGACCGGCACGGCACACGAGGGGGTGGGTGGCCAGCAACACGCCCGGCCACCCACTCACACACTCACTCACACACTCACTCACACGCGCACACTCACTCACACACTCACTCACACACTCACTCACACACACTCACTCACATACTCACTCACACACTCACTCACTCAGACACTCACTCACACACTCACTCACTCACACACCCACTCACACACTCACACACTCACTCACACACTCACACACTCAGTCACTCACACACTAACTCACACACTCACTCACTCACACACACATACTCACTCACACACACACTCACTCACACACTTACTCACTCACACACTCACACACTCACTCACACACCCACGCACACACCCACTCACACACTCACACACTCACTCACACACTCACTCACTCACACACTCACTCACACACTCACTCACTCACACACTAACTCACATACTCACACACTCACTCACACACTCACTCACACACTCACTCACTCACACACTCACTCACACATCCACCCACACACCCACTCACACACTTACACACACTCACACACTCACTCACTCACACACTCACTAACTTACACACTCACACTCACTCACAAACTCACTCACTAGCTCACACACTCACTCACACACTCACTCACTCACACACTCACTCACACAATCACACACTAACTCACACACTCACTCACTAGCTCACACACTCACTCACACACTGACGTACTCACACACTCACTCACTCACACACTCACACACTAACTCACACACTCACTCACTAGCTCACACACTCACTCACACACTCACTCACTAGCTCACACACTCACTCACACACTCACTCACACACTCACACACTAATTCACACACTCACTCACTAGCTCACACACTCACTCACACACTCACACACTAACTCACACACTCACTCACACAGTCAAACACTAACTCACACTCTTACTCACACACTCACACACTCACTCCGACACTCACACACTCAATCACTCACACACTCACACACTAACTCACACACTCACTCACTAACTCACACACTCACTCACTAACTCACACACTAACTCACACACTCACACACTAACTCACACACTCACTCACTTACACACTCACTCACTCACATACTAACTAACACACTCACTCACACACTCACTCACTCACACACTCACACACTAACTCACACACTCACTCACTTACACACTCACTCACACATTCACTCACACACTCACACACTAACTCACACACTCACTCACACACTCACTCACACACTCACACACTTACTCACACACTAACTCACACACACTCACTCACCCACTCACACACTCACACACACACACTTACTCACACACTAACTCACACACTCACACACTCATACGCTCACTGACACACTCCCACACACACTCACACACTAACTCACACGCTCAATGACACACTCACTCACTCACACACTCACACCTTACTAACTCACACACTCACTCACACACTAACTCACACACTCACACACTCACACGCTCACTGACACAATCACTCACTCACACACTCACACACTACCTCACACACTCACACACTCATTCACACACTCACTTACTCACACACTAACTCACACACTCACTCACACACTCACTCACTCACACACTAACTCACACACTCACTAACACAAACACTCACACGCTCAATCACACACTCACACACTCACTCACACACATTCTCACACTAACTCACACACTCACACACTAACTCACACACTAACTCACACACACTCACTCACACACTCACTCACTCACACACTCACACGCTCACTGACACACTCACTCACACAATAACTCACACACTAACTCACACACTAACTCACACACTAACTCACACACTCACACGCTCAATGACACACTCACTCACTCACACAATCACACACTAACTCACACACTCATTCACACACTAACTCACACACTCACACACTCACACGCTCACTGACTGACTCACTCACACACTCACACACTAACTCACTAACTCACTCACTCACACACTCACTCACACACTCACACACTCAAACACTCACTCACACACTAACTCACTCACACACTAACTCACTCACACACTCACTCACACACTAACTCACTCACACACTAACTCACACACTCACTCACACACTAACTCACTCACACACTCACTGACTCACACACACTCACACACTCAATCACACACTCACTCACACACTCACTCGCACTCACACACACACTCACTCACACACTCACACACTCACTCACACACTAACACACACACACTCACACACTAACTCACAGACTCACACACTCACTCACTAACTCACTCACTCACACACTCACACACTCACTCACTCTCTCCTGTGACTCTCTCATCGCTCTAATCTCTCTCTTCTTACTCTCTCCTGGCTCTAATCTCTCTCCTGTGACTCTCTCCTCGCTCTAATTTCTCTCTTCTTACTCTTTCCTCGCTCTAATCTCTCTCTTCTTACTCTCTCCTGGCTCTAATCTCTCTCTTCTTACTCTCTCCTGGCTCTAATCTCTCTCTTCCTACTCTCTCCAGGCTCTAAGCTCTCTCTTCTTACTCTCTCCTGGCTCTAAACTCTCTCTTCTTACTCTCTCCTGGCTCTAATCTCTCTCTTCTTAAACTCTCCTAGCTCTAAACTCTCTCTTCTTAATCTCTCCTCGCTCTAATCTCTCTCCTGTGACTCTCTCCTGGCTCTAATCTCTCTCTTCTTACTCTCTCCTCGCTCTAATCTCTCTCTTCTTACTCTCTACTCGCTCTAAGCTCTCTCGTCTTACTCTCTCCTGGCTCTAAACTCTCTCTTTTTACTCTCTCCTGGCTCTAATCTCTCTCTTCTTAATCTCTCCTAGCTCTAAACTCTCTCTTCTTAATCTCTCCTCGCTCTAATCTCTCTCCTGTGACTCTCTCCTGGCTCTAATCTCTCTCTTCTTACTCTCTCCTCGCTCTAATCTCTCTCTCTCTTCTTACTCTCTACTCGCTCTAATCTCTCTCTTCTTACTCTCTCCTGGCTCTAATCTCTCTTCTTACTCTCTCCTCGCTCTAATCTCTCTCTTCTTACTCTCTACTCGCTCTAAGCTCTCTCTTCTTACTCTCTCTTGGCTCTAATCTCTCTCTTCTTACTCTCTCCTGGCTCTAATCTCTCTCTTCTTACTGTCTACTCGCTCTAAACTCTCTCTTCTTACTCTCTCCTCGCTCTAATCTCTCTCTTCTTACTCTCTACTCGCTCTAATCTCTCTCTTCTTACTCTCTCCTGGCTCTAATCTCTCTCTTCTTACTCTCTCCTCGCTCTAATCTCTCTCTTCTTACTCTCTCATCGCTCTAATCTCACTCTTCTTACTCTCTACTCGCTCTAATCTCTCTTCTTACTCTCTACTCGCTCTAATCTCTCTCTCTTCTTACTCTCTACTCGCTCTAATATCTCTCTTCTTACTCTCTCATCGCTCTAATCTCTCTCTCTCTTCTTATTCTCTACTCGCTCTAATCTCTCTCTTCTTACTCTCCTGGCTCTAATCTCTCTCTTCTTACTCTCTACTCGCTCTAATCTCTCTCTTCTTACTCTCTCCTGGCTCTAATCTCTCTCTTCTTACTCTCTCCTGGCTCTAATCTCTCTCTTCTTAAACTCTCCTAGCTCTAAACTCTCTCTTCTTAATCTCTCCTCGCTCTAATCTCTCTCCTGTGACTCTCTCCTGGCTCTAATCTCTCTCTTCTTACTCTCTCCTCGCTCTAATCTCTCTCTTCTTAATCTCTCCTAGCTCTAAACTCTCTCTTCTTAATCTCTCCTCGCTCTAATCTCTCTCCTGTGACTCTCTCCTGGCTCTAATCTCTCTCTTCTTACTCTCTCCTCGCTCTAATCTCTCTCTCTTCTTACTCTCTACTCGCTCTAATCTCTCTCTTCTTACTCTCTCCTGGCTCTAATCTCTCTTCTTACTCTCTCCTCGCTCTAATCTCTCTCTTCTTACTCTCTACTCGCTCTAAGCTCTCTCTTCTTACTCTCTCTTGGCTCTAATCTCTCTCTTCTTACTCTCTCCTGGCTCTAATCTCTCTCTTCTTACTGTCTACTCGCTCTAAACTCTCTCTTCTTACTCTCTCCTCGCTCTAATCTCTCTCTTCTTACTCTCTACTCGCTCTAATCTCTCTCTTCTTACTCTCTCCTGGCTCTAATCTCTCTCTTCTTACTCTCTCCTCGCTCTAATCTCTCTCTTCTTACTCTCTCATCGCTCTAATCTCACTCTTCTTACTCTCTACTCGCTCTAATCTCTCTTCTTACTCTCTACTCGCTCTAATCTCTCTCTTCTTACTCTCTACTCGCTCTAATATCTCTCTTCTTACTCTCTCATCGCTCTAATCTCTCTCTCTCTTCTTATTCTCTACTCGCTCTAATCTCTCTCTTCTTACTCTCCTGGCTCTAATCTCTCTCTTCTTACTCTCTACTCGCTCTAATCTCTCTCTTCTTACTCTCTCCTGGCTCTAATCTCTCTCTTCTTACTCTCTCCTGGCTCTAATCTCTCTCTTCTTAAACTCTCCTAGCTCTAAACTCTCTCTTCTTAATCTCTCCTCGCTCTAATCTCTCTCCTGTGACTCTCTCCTGGCTCTAATCTCTCTCTTCTTACTCTCTCCTCGCTCTAATCTCTCTCTTCTTACTCTCTACTCGCTCTAAGCTCTCTCTTCTTACTCTCTCCTGGCTCTAAACTCTCTCTTTTTACTCTCTCCTGGCTCTAATCTCTCTCTTCTTAATCTCTCCTAGCTCTAAACTCTCTCTTCTTAATCTCTCCTCGCTCTAATTTCTCTCCTGTGACTCTCTCCTGGCTCTAATCTCTCTCTTCTTACTCTCTCCTCGCTCTAATCTCTCTCTCTTCTTACTCTCTACTCGCTCTAATCTCTCTCTTCTTACTCTCTCCTGGCTCTAATCTCTCTTCTTACTCTCTCCTCGCTCTAATCTCTCTCTTCTTACTCTCTACTCGCTCTAAGCTCTCTCTTCTTACTCTCTCTTGGCTCTAATCTCTCTCTTCTTACTCTCTCCTGGCTCTAATCTCTCTCTTCTTACTGTCTACTCGCTCTAAACTCTCTCTTCTTACTCTCTCCTCGCTCTAATCTCTCTCTTCTTACTCTCTACTCGCTCTAATCTCTCTCTTCTTACTCTCTCCTGGCTCTAATCTCTCTCTTCTTACTCTCTCCTCGCTCTAATCTCTCTCTTCTTACTCTCTCATCGCTCTAATCTCACTCTTCTTACTCTCTACTCGCTCTAATCTCTCTTCTTACTCTCTACTCGCTCTAATCTCTCTCTCTCTTCTTACTCTCTACTCGCTCTAATATCTCTCTTCTTACTCTCTCATCGCTCTAATCTCTCTCTCTTCTTATTCTCTACTCGCTCTAATCTCTCTCTTCTTACTCTCCTGGCTCTAATCTCTCTCTTCTTACTCTCTACTCGCTCTAATCTCTCTCTTCTTACTCTCTCCTGGCTCTAATCTCTCTCTTCTTACTCTCTACTCGCTCTAATCTCTCTCTTCTTACTCTCCTGGCTCTAATCTCTCTCTTCTTACTCTCTACTCGCTCTAATCTCTCTCTTCTTACTTTCTCCTCGCTCTAATCTCTCTCTTCTTACTCTCTCATCGCTCTAATCTCACTCTTCTTACTCTCTACTCGCTCTAATCTCTCTTCTTACTCTCTACTCGCTCTAATCTCTCTCTTCTTACTCTCTACTCGCTCTAATATCTCTCTTCTTACTCTCTCATCGCTCTAATCTCTCTCTCTTCTTATTCTCTACTCGCTCTAATCTCTCTCTTCTTACTCTCCTGGCTCTAATCACTCTCTTCTTACTCTCTACTCGCTCTAATCTCTCTCTTCTTACTCTCTCCTGGCTCTAATCTCTCTCTTCTTACTCTCTACTCGCTCTAATCTCTCTCTTCTTACTCTCCTGGCTCTAATCTCTCTCTTCTTACTCTCTCCTCGCTCTAAACTCTCTCTTCTTACTTTCTCCTCGCTCTAATCTCTCTCTTCTTACTCTCTCATCGCTCTAATCTACTCTTTTTACTCTCTACTCGCTCTAATCTCTCTTCTTACTCTCTACTCGCTCTAATCTCTCTCTCTCTCTTCTTACTCTCTACTCGCTCTAATCTCTCTCTTCTTACTGTCTCCTGGCTCTAATCTCTCTCTTCTTACTCTCTCCTGGCTCTAATCTCTCTCTTCTTACTCTCCCCTCGCTCTAATCTCTCTCTTCTTACTCTCTCCTGGCTCTAATCTCTCTCTTCTTACTCTCTCCTGGCTCTAATCTCTCTCTTCTTACGCTCTCCTCGCTCTAATCTCTATCCTGTGGCTCTCTCCTCGCTCTAATCTCTCTCTTCTTACTCTCTCCTGGCTCTAATCTCTCTCTTCTTACTCTCTCCTGGCTCTAATCTCTCTCTTCTTACTCTCTCCTCGCTCTAATCTCTCTCCTGTGACTCTCTCATCGCTCTAATCTCTCTCTTCTTACTCTCTCCTCGCTCTAATCTCTCTCTTCTTACTCTGTACTCGCTCTAATCTCTCTCTTCTTACTCTCTCTTGGCTCTAATCTCTCTCCTGTGTCTCTCTACTCGCTCTAATCTCTCTCTTCTTACTCTCTCCTCGCTCTCCTC
The DNA here is from genome assembly GCF_048934315.1 of Petromyzon marinus. Classification (NCBI taxonomy): domain Eukaryota; kingdom Metazoa; phylum Chordata; class Hyperoartia; order Petromyzontiformes; family Petromyzontidae; genus Petromyzon; species Petromyzon marinus. The sequence goes on along the minus strand of NC_133709.1, from coordinate 9,797,131 downwards.
TCGCTCTCTCCGTCGCCTTCTGCCTCTCTTTCACTCATCACCGCCTTTGATCGCAACGGCGATTCCCTTCCCGATCCCACTCATCCCCCTCAGCTGAATCAGAAGCGGTGACCTCGTGTGTGTGTGTGTGTGGTACCCGTGTGTGCGTGTGTGGTACCCGTGTGTGTGTGTGGTACCCGTGTGTGTGTGTGGTACCCGTGTGTGTGTGGTACCCGTGTGTGTGTGTGTGGTACCCGTGTGTGTGGTACCCGTGTGTGTGTGTGGTACCCGTGTGTGTGTGGTACCCGTGTGTGTGTGGTACCCGTGTGTGTGTGGTACCCGTGTGTGTGTGGTACCCGTGTGTGTGTGTGGTACCCGTGTGTGTTGTGTGGTATCCGTGTGTGTGTGTGGTACCAGTGTGTGTGTGTGGATCCGTGTGTGTGTGTGGTACCCGTGTGTGTGTGTGGTACACGTGTGTGTGTGTGGTACCCGTGTGTGTGTGTGGTACCCGTGTGTGTGTGTGGTACCCGTGTGTGTGTGTGGTACCCGTGTGTGTGTGGTATCCGTGTGTGTGTGTGTGGTACCCGTGTGTGTGTGTGTGGTACCCGTGTGTGTGTGTGGATCCGTGTGTGTGTGGTACCCGTGTGTGTGTGTGGTACACGTGTGTGTGTGTGGTGCACGTGTGTGTGTGTGGTACACGTGTGTGTGTGGTACCCGTGTGTGTGTTGTACCCGTGTGTGTGTGGTACCCGTGTGTGTGTGTGGATCCGTGTGTGTGTGGTACCCGTGTGTGTGTGTGGTACACGTGTGTGTGTGTGTGGTGCACGTGTGTGTGTGTGGTACCCGTGTGTGTGTGGTACCCGTGTGTGTGTGTGGTACCCGTGTGTGTGTGGTACTCGTGTGTGTGTGTGGTACCCGTGTGTGTGTGGTACCCGTGTGTGTGTGTGTTTGGTACCCGTGTGTGTGTGTGGTACCCGTGTGTGTGTGTATGGTACCCGTGTGTGTGTGTGTGGTACCCGTGTGTGTGTGTGTGGTACCCGTGTGTGTGTTGTACCCGTGTGTGTGTGTGGTACCCGTGTGTGTGTGTGTGGTACCCGTGTGTGTGTGTATGGTACCCGTGTGTGTGTGTGGTACCCGTGTGTGTGTGTGGTACCCGTGTGTGTGTGTGGTACCCGTGTGTGTGTGGTACCCGTGTGTGTGTGTATGGTACCCGTGTGTGTGTGTGTGGTACTCGTGTGTGTGTTGTACCCGTGTGTGTGTGGTACCCGTGTGTGTGTGTGTTACCCGTGTGTGTGTGTGTGGTACCCGTGTGTGTGTGGTACCCGTGTGTGTGTGTATGGTACCCGTGTGTGTGTGTGTGGTACTCGTGTGTGTGTTGTACCCGTGTGTGTGTGGTACCCGTGTGTGTGTGTATGGTACCCGTGTGTGTGTGTGTGGTACTCGTGTGTGTGTTGTACCCGTGTGTGTGTGGTACCCGTGTGTGTGTGTGTTACCCGTGTGTGTGTGTGTGGTACCCGTGTGTGTGTGGTACCCGTGTGTGTGTGTATGGTACCCGTGTGTGTGTGTGTGGTACTCGTGTGTGTGTTGTACCCGTGTGTGTGTGGTACCCGTGTGTGTGTGTGTTACCCGTGTGTGTGTGTATGGTACCCGTGTGTGTGTGTGGTACCCGTGTGTGTGTGTGGTACCCGTGTGTGTGGTACTCGTGTGTGTGTGTGGTACCCGTGTGTGTGTGGTACCCGTGTGTGTGGTACTCGTGTGTGTGTGTGGTACCCGTGTGTGTGTGTGTGTGGTACACGTGTGTGTGTGTGTGGTACCCGTGTGTGTGTGGTACCCGTGTGTGTGTGTGGTACACGTGTGTGTGTGTGTGGTACCCGTGTGTGTGTGGTACCCGTGTGTGTGTGTGTGGTACTCGTGTGTGTTTGGTACCTGTGTGTGTGTGTGGTACCCGTGTGTGTGTGTATGGTACCCGTGTGTGTGTGTGTGTGTTCTCTCGCTCTCTCTCGCTCTCATCTCCATAATGTTTGTTTGCATTGCGTTGTATTTCCCAAACCCACCCAAGAGTTTGCATAACGAATTGTGTGCCCGTAACGTCCCCTGTCCTTGTACAACAACACAATGCGCGTTTATGTAACGTGTCCACTGGGGGTGTTTTGGCCGCGTGTTGTGTGAGTGTGTGTGATGTGCTCGCTAACGGCACTTGCCCCAACAGTCTGTTAAGGCTACACGGGGCGTCCTTGTCTTTGCGTGTGGCTGTATTCCTGGCGGCGGTGAGCGCTTCGCTGCGAAGTCGAGTTCCATTCCCCCTCGCGGCAGCCGACACCAGCGGCGAGTTACAGCAGAAGCCCGGTTTATGTCGGGGATACGTTCCTCGAATGAATGTCAAAGCGAACTTGGAGGGTAGTGGTGGGTAGTGGTGGGTGGTGGTGGGTGGTGGTGGGTGGTGGTGGGTAGTGGTGGGTGGTGGTGGGTGGTGGTGGGTAGTGGTGGTGGGTGGTGGTGGCTGGTGGTGGCTGGTGGTGGGTGGTGGTGGGTGGTGGGTAGTGGTGGTGGTGGGTGGTGGGTAGTGGTGGGTGGTGGTGGGTGGTGGTGGCTGGTGGTGGCTGGTGGTGGGTGGTGGTGGCTGGTGGTGGGTGGTGGTGGGTAGTGGTGGGTAGTGGTGGTGGTGGGTGGTGGGTGGTGGTGGGTGGTGATGGGTAGTGGTGGGTAGTGGTGGTGGTGGGTGGTGGCTGGTGGTGGGTAGTGGTGGGTGGTGGTGCTAGTGATGTCAATAAAGTGACGACGTACAGACTGGGGGGGGGGGGGAGACGTAAATCGGAATTTTGCTGTGTCCGAATCAATCCTTGGGCTCACCCTGGGTCTACTCGGTCTCAAATGTGCGTATCGCTTGCGGTGTGTGGACTAAATCGCCACCCGGGAGACCGCATCAGCCTGCGGCGAAGTGTGGACTAATCGCCATCTGTTGCACTCCGCGAGGGGTGATGGAGGGGGGGGTGGTTTCTGCGTCTCAACACGCGAGAAGAATAAAGATGGCTCTGAAGCAGCGGCGGTAGCGGCGGCAGCGGCGGCGTGATTATCGTCGTCGTAAGTATTAAAATTGTAAAAAAAAAAACTACAAAAACACCAAGGCGGCAGCGGCAGGACCCCCTCCTGACAGAGAGTCTGACCACTCAGTTGCGACTCTCAGTGCTAAATGAGTAAATGATTGCATTTCTAGTTATTGTCATATAGGTGCCTATACTGGAGTATTGTATTACGGTTGTCTGATGTTAGGTGATTATCGTCATTATCATTGAGTAGGTGGCGTAGTGGTCGGGTTGGGAGGGCATGTCCACCCCCACCCTGTCCACCTCCCCCCACCAACCTGGACATGTCCACCCCCACCCTGCCCACCTCCCCCCACCAACCTGGACATGTCCACCCCCACCCTGCCCACCTCCCCCCACCAACCTGGACATGTCCACCCCCACCCTGTCCACCTCCCCCCACCAACCTGGACATGTCCACCCCCACCCTGTCCACCTCCCCCCACCAACCTGGACATGTCCACCCCCACCCTGCCCACCTCCCCCCACCAACCTGGGCATGTCCACCCCCACCCTGCCTCCTCCCCCCACCAACCTGGGCATGTCCACCCCACCCTGCCTTCCTCCCCCCACCAACCTGGACATGTCCACCCCACCCTGCCCACCTCCCCCCACCAACCTGGGCATGTCCACCCCCACCCTGCCTCCTCCCCCCACCAACCTGGACATGTCCACCCCACCCTGTCCACCTCCCCCCACCAACCTGGGCATGTCCACCCCCACCCTGTACACCTCCCCCCACCAACCTGGGCATGTCCACCCCCACCCTGTACACCTCCCCCCACCAACCTGGGCATGTCCACCCCACCCTGCCAACCTCCCCCCACCAACCTGGGCATGTCCACCCCCACCCTGCCTCCTCCCCCCACCAACCTGGGCATGTCCACCCCCACCCTGCCAACCTCCCCCCACCAACCGGGACATGTCCACCCCCACCCTGCCCACCTCCCCCCACCAACCTGGGCATGTCCACCCCATCCTGCTTCCTCCCCCCACCAACCTGGGCATGTCCACCCAACCCTGTCCACCTCCCCCCACCAACCTGGGCATGTCCACCCCACCCTGCCAACCTCCCCCCACCAACCGGGACATGTCCACCCCCACCCTGCCTACCTCCCCCCACCAACCTGGACATGTCCACCCCACCCTGCCCACCTCCCCCCACCAACCTGGGCATGTCCACCCCCACCCTGTCCACCTCCCCCCACCAACCTGGACATGTCCACCCCACCCTGCCCACCTCCCCCCACCAACCTGGGCATATCCACCCCATCCTGCTTCCTCCCCCCACCAACCTGGGCATGTCCACCCCCACCCTGCCAACCTCCCCCCACCAACCGGGACATGTCCACCCCCACCCTGCCTTCCTCCCCCCACCAACCGGGACATGTCCACCCCACCCTGCCCACCTCCCCCCACCAACCTGGGCATGTCCACCCCCACCCTGCCTCCTCCCCCCACCAACCGGGACATGTCCACCCCCACCCTGCCTTCCTCCCCCCACCAACCGGGACATGTCCACCCCACCCTGCCCACCTCCCCCCACCAACCTGGGCATGTCCACCCCCACCCTGCCTCCTCCCCCCACCAACCTGGGCATGTCCACCCAACCCTGTCCACCTCCCCCCACCAACCTGGGCATGTCCACCCCACCCTGCCAACCTCCCCCCACCAACCGGGACATGTCCACCCCCACCCTGTACACCTCCCCCCACCAACCTGGGCATGTCCACCCCCACCCTGTCCACCTCCCCCCACCAACCTGGGCATGTCCACCCCACCCTGCCTTCCTCCCCCCACCAACCTTAAACCAACAACCAATGAACGAATCCGCACTGAGCAACAACAACAACAGTGGTGAAGTATGGTCAAACGACTCCCTACGACCGACAACAGCATCAGAACGAAACACATTCATACCGGAGGAATCTGATGCGCTATAAAGCTCTGTTTCACAGATGTCCTGTAGAGGCCGGGGTTAAGAACGTTACAACCACAAACAAAACCAAAAAAACACGACTGCAGTGCAAAGTACGAGAAAATCAAACAAATCACCCAAAAACACATTTAAATAAACTAGATTCGAAGCTTTCGTGCTACTGCAGTAATCACTCGTTGGTTCTTTCGGTAAAGTCGCGTAGGAAGAAATTAAGATAATTAAATCATATAATACGACGTTTCGATTGCAACACAAGCAACCATCATCAGGTACAAATGAGTGATAAAACAAAACCTAGTAAACTTAGAAATATAATGCGATACAACACAGAGAGTCGGCCAACACAAACACTCAACACCCCACCTGGTTCATTAACGTTCTTCCAAAGATTGTCTCTCTCTCTCTCAAATTTAGTCATCTTTACCGAAAGAACCAAAGAGTACATTTAAATGAAACTAAACCACCTTCATCCTACCAGGCAAAGCCCACTGAGGTATTAACTTCATTTTCAGAAGCGACCTGGCCACAAATGATAGCGCAACAAAGTGGCTTATCACGTGGAAATGTATCGCAAGCTACATCATCTAACTAATATCAATGCATGTTTCTAAATGTGGAGGGGGAAAACCCGGAGGAAAAAAAATCCACGCGACCACGGGGAAAAAGACACCACAAGCTCCAGGGGAGGGATCGAACCCACGACCTCCTGCGTACCAGGCGAGGTGGTTAACATCTCCTAGCCACCGTGATGATGATGAGAGAGAGAGACCACAAGCTCCAAATATACAGCAGCAGCAGCAGGCGTCAGGGTAGGGATCGAACCCACGACCTCCTGCGTACCAGGCGAGGTGGATAACATCTCCAAGCCACCGTGATGATGATGCGAGAGAGACACTGCAAACTCCAAATATACAGCAGCAGGCGTCAGGGTAGGGATCGAACCCACGACCTCCTGCGTACCAGGCGAGGTAGTTAACATCTCCTAGCCACCGTGATGATGATGAGAGAGACACGCAAACTCCAAATATACAGCAGCAGGCGTCAAGGTAGGGATCGAACCCACGACCTCCTGCGTACCAGGCGAGGTGGTTAACATCTCCTAGCCACCGTGATGATGATGAGAGAGAGACACTGCAAACTCCAAATATACAGCAGCAGCAGCAGGCGTCAGGGTAGGGATCGAACCCACGACCTCCTGCGTCCCAGGCGAGGTGGTTAACATCTCCTAGCCACCAGAAACTCCATGTTGAGGCCGCCGTCATCCAGCAGCGGACTGACAACGCGGTTTGTGTGGCTCTCGCGAGGAACGAGGACAAATACAACCACGGTGCCCGGCCTTGGAGGTATCCCACGGAGGTAATTTGCTGCTCCACGTGAGCGCATTGTAGACTCGAGACAGAAGGCGAGGGCTTGAGAATGGGGTTGAGTGGATGGGTGGGAGGCTGGGAGAGGGCCCCTGTATGGATGGGTGGGATACACAGAACGGAGGATGGGTAGGGGGGTGGGGGCTGCGACCTTCACGTGGGTTACAGAAGGGCCGAACCTTCATTGACAACGCGGCAAACCCACGAGAGAAGGACCGGAAAACATTAAATGATTCGGTGAATGATCAGACCTTCGGAGTTTCTTTGTGTTGACTTGTCGAGCGATGATGATGGTGGTGGTGGTGGTTTGGAGGTGCGTGTGTGTGTGTGTGTCAATGTGTGTGTGTCAATGTGTGTGTGTGTCAATGTGTGTATGTGTGTGTGTCAATGTGTGTGTGTGTCAATGTGTGTGTGTGTGTGTCAATGTGTGTGTGTGTCAATGTGTGTGTGTGTGTGTCAAATGTGTGTGTGGGAGCGGTAGTGTAGCGGTTAGCGCGCTGCGCTATGAACCTGGCGACCCGGGTTCGATTCCCGCTCACGGCCAACACCAGTGACGATTATCTGAACCGGTCCCTGGCCTCCCCTAGGTCGACTCAGCCTCAAAATGAGTACCTGGTGCGGTGTGTAAATATCGCCACTGGGGAGACAAAGGCGGTCGGGCGTGGTGCTGGCCACCCACCCCCTCGTGTACCGTTCCGGCCTTCATAGGTGCTCGCTAACAGCACTTGCCCCTACAGTCTGTTAAGGCTATATGGGGGATCTTTGTTTTGTGTGTCAATGTGTGTGTGTGTCAATATGTGTGTGTGTGTCAATATGTGTGTGTGTCAATGTGTGTGTCAATGTGTGTGTCAATGTGTGTGTGTGTGTCAATGTGTGTGTGTCAATGTGTGTGTGTCAATGTGTGTGTGTGTGTGTGTCAATGTGTGTGTGTGTCAATGTGTGTGTGTGTCAATGTGTGTGTGTCAATGTGTGTGTGTGTGTCAATGTGTGTGTGTGTCAATGTGTGTGTGTGTTAATGTGTATGTGTGTGTGTCAATGTGTGTGTGTGTGTCAATGTGTGTGTGTCAATGTGTATGTGTGTGTGTGTCAATGTGTATGTGTGTGTGTGTCAATGTGTATGTGTGTCAATGTGTATGTGTGTGTGTCAATGTGTATGTGTGTGTGTCAATGTGTATGTGTGTGTGTCAATGTGTATGTGTGTGTGTGTCAATGTGTGTGTGTGTCAATGTGTGTGTGTGTAAATGTGTGTGTGTCAATGTGTGTGTGTGTCAATGTGTGTGTGTCAATGTGTATGTGTGTGTCAATGTGTGTGTGTGTCAATGTGTATGTGTGTCAATGTGTGTGTGTCAATGTGTGTGTGTGTAAATGTGTGTGTGTCCATGTGTGTGTGTGTAAATGTGTGTGTGTGTAAATGTGTGTGTGTGTCAATGTGTGTGTGTGTCAATGTGTGTGTATGTCAATGTGTGTGTGTGTCAATGTGTGTGTGTGTGTGTGTCAATGTGTGTGTGTGTCAATGTGTATGTGTGTGTGTCAATGTGTGTGTGTGTAAATGTGTGTGTGTGTCAATGTGTGTGTGTGTCAATGTGTGTGTGTGTCAATGTGTATGTGTGTGTGTGTCAATGTGTGTGTGTGTAAATGTGTGTGTGTTAATGTGTGTGTGTGTCAATGTGTGTGTGTCAATGTGTGTGTGTGTGTCAATGTGTGTGTGTGTCAATGTGTGTGTGTGTCAATGTGTGTGTGTGTCAATGTGTGTGTGTGTGTTAATGTGTATGTGTGTGTGTCAATGTGTGTGTCAATGTGTGTGTGTCAATGTGTATGTGTATGTGTGTCAATGTGTATGTGTGTCAATGTGTATGTGTGTGTGTCAATGTGTGTGTGTGTCAATGTGTATGTGTGTGTGTCAATGTGTATGTGTGTGTGTCAATGTGTATGTGTGTGTGTGTCAATGTGTGTGTGTGTCAATGTGTGTGTGTGTCAATGTGTGTGTGTCAATGTGTGTGTGTGTCAATGTGTGTGTGTGTCAATGTGTATGTGTGTGTCAATGTGTGTGTGTGTCAATGTGTATGTGTGTCAATGTGTGTGTGTCAATGTGTGTGTGTGTAAATGTGTGTGTGTCCATGTGTGTGTGTGTAAATGTGTGTGTGTGTGTCAATGTGTGTGTGTGTCAATGTGTATGTGTGTGTGTGTCAATGTGTGTGTGTGTCAATGTGTGTGTGTGTCAATGTGTATGTGTGTGTGTCAATGTGTGTGTGTGTAAATGTGTGTGTGTCAATGTGTGTGTGTGTCAATGTGTGTGTGTGTCAATGTGTTTGTGTGTCAATGTGTATGTGTGTGTCAATGTGTGTGTGTGTGTCAATGTGTATGTGTGTGTCAATGTGTGTGTGTGTGTCAATGTGTGTGTGTGTAAATGTGTGTGTGTGTCAATGTGTGTGTGTGTCAATGTGTGTGTGTGTCAATGTGTGTGTGTGTGTTAATGTGTATGTGTGTGTGTCAATGTGTGTGTCAATGTGTGTGTGTCAATGTGTATGTGTATGTGTGTCAATGTGTATGTGTGTCAATGTGTATGTGTGTGTGTCAATGTGTGTGTGTGTCAATGTGTATGTGTGTGTGTCAATGTGTATGTGTGTGTGTCAATGTGTATGTGTGTGTGTGTCAATGTGTGTGTGTGTCAATGTGTGTGTGTGTCAATGTGTGTGTGTCAATGTGTCCGGCAAAACAACCCCCTACCTCCTCGCGGTGCCGGACGGGCAACTCTGTCGTGGACAGTGCTGTGGGGGGAGTTCCAATTTTGATTGGCTCCTCCCCTCATGGCATATGTGTCCACCACAGGGGCTAAACGGGGGCTCTGGACGGGTGCGAGGGGCTGGTAACCCCTCCACCTTCAATTAATTACCACAAAACCACGAATTAAAGTGAAATATGTAACAACTAAGCTTGTGCCGGAGGCCCCGGGGGGCCAGGCGTCTATGACGTCTCCTGGCCAAACCCCAATTGGCGGAGCCAGGAGATTGAATACCTACCCTCGGGGCTACTCCAGAAACAACGAAAAGCCACTACGGGTGGCCACGTGGAATGTTCGAACGCTCACTGCAGAGGAGAGGCTGCCACTCCTCTGTCGGGAGCTGGACCGGTACCGCCTGGATCTATGCGGCATTCAGGAGGTCCGGTGGACCGGCTCTGGCTCCTGCCACCATGAGGGGTGGACAGTCCTCTACTCGGGGCAGCAGACTGCCAAACAACAGGGTGTGGGTCTTCTTTTGAACAAAAGAATGAAGGGGGCGTGGGAGCGTGGCGGTGAGGTGTGGGAAGCTGTAAGCCCCAGGCTACTTTGGGCTCGCCTTCCCATCAACCGGAGGCGAGGAATGGTGGTCGTGGTTACTTATGCCCCCACCGAAGATGAACATCCGTGGAGGGATGCAGGCAAAGCCGATGAGTCAGATGCCTTCTATGACCTCCTGTCACAGGTGCTGGCTAAAGTGGCCCCTCGGGATAGAGTCATCATGTTGGGTGACTTCAATGCCCGAGTTGGTCATGATACTGGCACCTGGTCTGGAGTGATTGGAGGGCATGGGCCAGATCAGCTCAATAACAACGGTAGGAGGCTGCTAGATTTTTGTGCAGCCCATGGGCTTGTAATTACCAACACGCTGTTCCGGCATCGGCGCATCCACACAACATCATGGATGCATGCCGGGTCCAAGCAAGAACATCTGCTGGACTACATAGTGACGGACCAGCGAATGCGAGCCCATGTCCTTGACACCAGGACCTACCGTGGAGCTGATCTGCCCTCTGACCATCGACTAGTCATCTGTAAGATGCGCCTGCCATTCTTCCACTCCGGTGGTGGGTGTACACCCAGGACCCCATTCCAACCTAAAGTGGCCTGGTCTCAGTTATCTGATGAAAGTTGCAAGCGAGAATTTCATCATCGCTTGCGGCTGGGATTGGCATCGTCCCCGACTCCTCCTGATGTCGAGGGTAAATGGGCGAGGTTTAGGACTGTGACTCATGCAGCTGCAATGGCTGCTTTGGGTACGCGGTCCAGACCTCCCCAGACACCCTGGATGACAGAGGAGTTGTTCAGGATGGTTGAGAAAAAGCGACAGGCCCACTGTCATCGGCTACAGAATCCCACGTCAGAGAATGAGGAGGCTTACCGCAGCCTTCGCTCGGAGGTTCGGAGAGCCGTGAGGCGCTGCAAGGATGGGTGGTGGTCGCGGGTTGCTGAGGAGATGGAGTCTGCCTCAGTGGCCCGTGATCACAAATCGCTATTTAACTCCATCAAAAAAGTAACCTGCAGCGCCACACCTATTACCATCATTAGGGGAAAAAACGGTGATCCAATTTCCGACCCCCAGGAACAGGTTCGCAGATTTGCTGAGCATTTCTGTGAGGTCCTGGGGGAGGGAAAATCCCACAGCCAGGAAAACATCGTGGCACAAAGTGAGGATGACCCTGCTGAGGCTGCGGTGCCTCAAATATTGGATGAAGTCACCCCCTGTGAGTGGCTGGCTGAGGTGCCATCTGCTGAGGAAGTATTGAAGGCGATCAGGAGTCTGAGACCAGGAAAGGCAGCGGGCAGAGATGATCTCCCAAGCGAAATGCTGAGGGAGGGTGGCGTTTGTGCACAGACTGCCCTATATGACATCATAACAACAGTCTGGACCACTGGACGGGTTCCGCAGGATTGGAAGGATGCCCTGGTGGTCCCCCTTTTTAAGAAGGGGGACCGCACAGACTGTAACAACTACAGGGGCATCTCACTCCTCAGTGTGCCGGGAAAGGTCCTGGCAAGGATTATTCAGCATCGCCTTGCCAGGCACGCTGAGGAGAGGCTTGCGGAGCCCCAATGCGGTTTCAGGAAAGGGCGGTCCTGCACAGATGCCATATTTTCTGTCCGTCTGCTACAGCAGAGGTGTAGGGAATTCCAACAAGACCTACATCTCTGCTTTATTGACCTGGTCAAGGCCTATGATACCATCAGTAGGCCTGGGCTCTGGGTCGTTCTTCGTGCTTTTGGAGTACCTGACCCTCTGCTCACGATCATTAAGGACCTTCATGATGGTGAGCGGGCCCGGGTAAAACTACGTGGCCGGGAGTCAGAGCCATTCCCTGTACACCTTGGGGTGCGACAGGGATGTCCTCTGGCTCCCACATTATTTAACATCTATTTTGACCACGTAGTTCGTGAAGCCTTCAATAGCTGTACCGGGGGAATCTCCATATGGTACAGATATAATGGGAGGCTAATCGATGCCCGGGTGCGGTCAAGGGATGGCTCCCTATTGCTCAACCACGTTATGTATGCTGATGACTTGGTAATAGCTGCTCAGTCAGAGGAGGAGTTGGAGACGCTGCTGCTGAGACTGGAGCGTGCCACTAAGAGGTGGGGCCTTACCATCAGCCCCACCAAAACTAAGCACCTGCCTGGGTATTTTGTACCATCGGACACTCCACCCCCACAACTCCCAATCGGTGATGGGGCAGTTGTGGAGAGAGTGGAGAGTTTCCCATACCTGGGCAGTGTGCTTATGACTGGCTCCAGTTTAACAGCAGAGGTCTCACTCCGAATCAGTCGAGCGGCAATATCTTTTCATCGGTTGCGTAACGCTGTGTGGAAGCTACCTGGTCTGTCGCTCCGCACTAAGCTTCAGGTCTTCTCGGCCACGGTCATTCCCTCCCTTCTCTACGCTTGCGAAACGTGGACCCCCCTAATGGAACATCTTCGCCGGTTAGAAACATTTAGGCTGACCTGCCTACGATCCATCCTGGGTTTAACCAGACTGGATTGTGTGAGGAGCTCACAAATCCTTGAAAGATCTGGGCAGGGTCCCATCGGTGAGCTCCTCCGGCAGGCAAGGCTGCGATGGCTGGGTCATGTAGCCCGCATGCCCAGCCACCGCATGCCGAAACAGCTTTTGTTTGGCCGGATTGAGGGGGCTAAGCGGGCGCGGCACGGGCTAGAGAAGAGATGGAGTGATGTGGTACAGGAGGACGTGGAGCTGAGTGGACTTGCCGATGACTGGTACCAGCGGTGTCAAGATCGGCCTCTGTGGAGGAGGCTCGTGAAGGATGCTACTGGGCAGTTGGAGGCAGTCGCCCTCCAACAACAACGGAGGGCGGAGGAGCGACGCTCACAACAGCGAGCGGAGCGCCGGGTGGCTAAAGCACAGCAGGTTGGCACAGTAGGGGGCACAGGTGGTGCATCAGCCAGTCATCTCAGTCAGTCGACCCGTGGCACCTGGGTCTGCCCCGTGACCTCCTGCCAGCGGGCGTTCGACACTTCACGTGGCCTCAGGGTGCACATAGCCTGGCACAAGCGTCGTGGTGACGTCACCGCCACTTAGTGGCGAATGGCGGTTGTTGTTGTTGTGTTGTTGTCAATGTGTGTGTGTGTGTCAATGTGTGTGTGTGTCAATGTGTATGTGTGTGTCAATGTGTGTGTGTGTCAATGTGTATGTGTGTCAATGTGTGTGTGTCAATGTGTGTGTGTGTAAATGTGTGTGTGTCCATGTGTGTGTGTGTAAATGTGTGTGTGTGTGTCAATGTGTGTGTGTGTCAATGTGTATGTGTGTGTGTGTCAATGTGTGTGTGTGTCAATGTGTGTGTGTGTCAATGTGTATGTGTGTGTGTCAATGTGTGTGTGTGTAAATGTGTGTGTGTCAATGTGTGTGTGTGTCAATGTGTGTGTGTGTGTCAATGTGTTTGTGTGTCAATGTGTATGTGTGTGTCAATGTGTGTGTGTGTGTGTGTCAATGTGTATGTGTGTGTCAATGTGTGTGTGTGTCAATGTGTGTGTGTGTAAATGTGTGTGTGTGTCAATGTGTGTGTGCGTCAATGTGTGTGTGTTAATGTGTATGTGTCAATGTGTGTGTGTCAATGTGTGTGTGTCAATGTGTGTGTCAATGTGTGTGTGTGTGTGTCAATGTGTGTGTGTGTGTCAATGTGTGTGTGTGTCAATGTGTGTGTGTGTCAATGTGTGTGTGTCAATGTCAACAGCAGAAGTCTCTCTCCGAATCAGTCGAGCGGCAATATCTTTTCATCGGTTGCGTAACGCTGTGTGGAAACTACCTGGTCTGTCGCTCCGCACTAAGCTTCAGGTCTTCTCGGCCACGGTCATTCCCTCCATTCTCTACGCTTGCGAAACGTGGACCCCCCTAATGGAACATCTTCGCCGGTTAGAAACATTTAGGCTGGCCTGCCTACGATCCATCCTGGGTTTAACCAGACTGGATTGTGTGAGGAGCTCACAAATCCTTGAAAGATCTGGGCAGGGTCCCATCGGTGAGCTCCTCCGGCAGGCAAGGCTGCGATGGCTGGGTCATGTAGCCCGCATGCCCAGCCACCGCATGCCGAAACAGCTTTTGTTTGGCCGGATTGAGGGGGCTAAGCGGGCGCGGCACGGGCTAGAGAAGAGATGGAGTGATGTGGTACAGGAGGACGTGGAGCTGAGTGGACTTGCCGATGACTGGTACCAGCGGTGTCAAGATCGGCCTCTGTGGAGGAGGCTCGTGAAGGACGCTACTGGGCAGTTGGAGGCAGTCGCCCTCCAACAACAACGGAGGGCGGAGGAGCGACGCTCACAACAACGAGCGGAGCGCCGGGTGGCTAAAGCACAGCAGGTTGGCACAGTAGGGGGCACAGGTGGTGCATCAGCCAGTCATCTCAGTCAGTCGACCCGTGGCACCTGGTCTGCCCCGTGACCTCCTGCCAGCGGGCGTTCGACACTTCACGTGGCCTCAGGGTGCACATAGCCTGGCACAAGCGTCGTGGTGACGTCACCGCCACTTAGTGGCGAATGGCGGTTGTTGTTGTTGTTGTGTGTGTGTCAATGTGTGTGTGTGTCAATGTGTGTGTGTGTATCAATGTGTCTGTGTGTGTGTGTCATAGTGTGTGTGTGTTTAACACGTAGGCTTTCGCGACCAATATTATTCATAATAAAGGTTTTTGGGTTAGATCGCGTTTATTTATAAATGTGTCGTAACCCTCCACCACCCGACACGGCCAATCAGCAAAAAAAAGTGTCACGTTGACAAAAGACAAATAATTCACTACTTTAGCCCACCGGTGTGTTGAAGAGTGAATCCACATTTACAGTTTGAGTACGACATTTCGCTGGTAAATACATCCAGCATCATCAAGCAATTCGCCAAAATGGTAAAGCCCTCGCTTGCTCCCGGTTTTATATAGAGCAGCAGGGTGACGTCATCACTTAACTCATATCAGGTGCAGTGATTAGAGGCGGAGGGGGGGTATTGTAATTATATAATCGATTAGTAATCAGTCATTGGTTATGATTAGTAATGAGTTGTAGATTAGTAATTCTTTAAATCAAAATGTAATGTGTGTTATTTAATAATACGCTTCCAGGCCGCACTAAGCCGGTAGCTGTCAGAGCGATTAAAGTTATTCTTGTTCCTCTCAATTTCAATGGATTCTCTAATTAGTCTTTGCCAGTAATAATTAGTTTTACACACCACTGCAACATTGTCAAAATCAATTGAGTGTCCTTGTTGACAAGCATGTTCTGCCACTGCCGACAGTTGTGTTTGAGATAATTTAATATTTCTCTGATGTTCTTTTAGTCTTACGCTGATGTTACGTCCCGTCTGCCCAATGTAGCAGCTGCCACATGAACAATTCATCCGATATACACCTTCTGTTGATACAGTAAGATTTGGTACAGTACACAAAATTCAAAAACTAGTATCTTGCACTAAAGACGCATTACCTAAACTATCAACAGAAGGTGTATATCGGATTAATTGTTCATGTGGCAGCTGCTACATTGGGCAGACGGGACGTAACATCAGCGTAAGACTAAAAGAACATCAGAGAAATATTAAATTATCTCAAACACAACTGTCGGCAGTGGCAGAACATGCTTGTCAACAAGGACACTCAATTGATTTTGACAATGTTGCAGTGGTGTGTAAAACTAATTATTACTGGCAAAGACTAATTAGAGAATCCATTGAAATTGAGAGGAACAAGAATAACTTTAATCGCTCTGACAGCTACCGGCTTAGTGCGGCCTGGAAGCGTATTATTAAATAATACACATTACATTTTGATTTAAAGAATTACTAATCTACAACTCATTACTAATCATAACCAATGACTGATTACTAATCGATTATATAATTACAATACCCCCCCCTCCGCCTCTAATCACTGCACCTGATATGAGTTAAGTGATGACGTCACCCTGCTGTGTGTGTGTGTCAAAGTGTGTGTCAATGTGTGTGTGTCTGTGTGTGTGTGGCACAGTAGGGGGCACAGGTGGTGCATCAGCCAGTCATCTCAGTCAGTCGACCCGTGGCACCTGGGTCTGCCCCGTGACCACCTGCCAGCGGGCGTTCGACACTTCACGTGGCCTCAGGGTGCACATAGCCTGGCACAAGCGTCGTGGTGACGTCACCGCCACTTAGTGGCGAATGGCGGTTGTTGTTGTTGTTGTGTGTCAATGTGTGTGTGTCTGTGTGTGTGTGTGTCAATGTGTGTGTGTGGTAGGGGAGCGGGAGTGGTTTGCGCGCTGCACTACGCATCCGGCGAGCCGAGTTCGATTCCCGCTCACGGCTAACGCCAGGCGACGATTGTCTGAACCGGTCCTGGGCCTCCGGCTAGGTCGACTCAGCCTAAAATGAGTGCCCGGTGCGATGTGTGTGGTGGGGAAAAAAAAAAACATCGCCACTGGGGAGACAAAGGCGGTCGGGCGTGGTGCTGGCCACTCTCCCCCTCGTGTGCCGTGCCGGCCTTCATACAGTGAGGGAAAAAAGTATTTGATCCCCTGCTGATTTTGTACGTTTGCCCACTGACAAAGAAGGTATCAGTCTATAATTTTCACGGTAGGTTTATTTGAACAGTGAGAGACAGAATAACAACAACAAAAAATCCAGAAAAACGCATGCCAAAAATGTTATAAATTTATTTGCATTTTAACGAGGGAAATAAGTATTTGACCCCTCTGCAAAACATGACTTAGTACTTGGTGGCAAAACCCTTAAATTTCGATTTCAAACTTTCGTGACTGCAGGGATTCATATTCTTGGTTCTTTCGCTAAAGTCACCGCCACGTAGAAGGGAAACAATAAAATGATAAAAATGAAACATAAAATAAAATAAAATTCTCACGACGCTTTCGGCCACAACACAAGTAGCCTTCTTCAGGTGAAGGAACAGAACTGTCCCTTCAGTGAGCTTGGCAGAGTTCGTTTCGAAATTCAGCGTCTCATCAGTGAAGTCAACGCTGGTGAACTGCCAGGTGTTCATAGCCGAGGACCGTCTGTGCTGGACAGCGGTTCGAGTAGAACGCAACATTGCCCAAGAAGACATCGCACGGACTAATCACGAGCGTCGTTGTCCACAACATCACTAGAGGCAACATTTGAGTGAAGCAACAAGGGGCTTGCTCATCGTAACCCATGCTGCCCGCGGGGTTCCGTTCCATCGGTTTGCCCGGGACGATGTCACCATTCAATTTTGATTTAAAGCTTTCGTGACTGCAGTAATTCATATTCTTAGCTCTTTCGGTAAAGTCACGTTGAAGGGAAACAATAAAATAATGAAATATATGTAAAACAATAAAAATTCTCACGACGTTTCACCTGATGATGACCGTTTGTGTTATGGTCGAAACGTCGTGAGAATTTTTATTGTTTTATATATATTATTATTTTATTGTTTCCCTTCAACGTGACTTTACCGAAAGAGCTAAGAATATGATGTCACCATTGTCAGTGTTTACGAATGCTGAGTGTTGATTTTTTTTGACGAGTAAATATTATTTTTTTATTAATAACACTCCGGTTTAGTTTAATATGTATACGTGTATATGTGCATGTATACGCGTGCAGCGACGTCGTCATTTTGTGGGGAGCGGTGGTGTAGCGGTTAGCTCGCTGCGCAATGAACCCGGCTACGCAAGTTCGATTCCCGCTCACGGCCAACACCAGTGACGATTATTTGAACCGGTCCTGGGCCTCCACTAGGTCGACTCAGCATCAAACGAGTACCTGGTGTGTCGTGTAAACATCGCCACTAGGGAGACAAAGGCGGCCGGGCGTGGTGTCGGCCACCCCACCCCCTCGTGCGCCGTGCCGTTCTTCATAGGTGCTCGCTAACAGCACTTGCCCCTACAGTCTGTTACAGGCTATACGGGGGTTCTTTGTTATTGCTGGGGAGTGGCAGTGTGGTGGTGGTGGTGGTGGTCGCACTGCGCGACAAATCTGGCGCTCCGAGTTCGATTCCCGAGCCATGACTGCCGTTGGTGGCGATTCTCTCCACCAGTCCCCGATGCCTGCCTTAGGTCGACTCAACCCAAACCTGTCAACCCGTGCGGTTTTACTCCGTATTCTCGTACAGGGACATTGAGTTGAAACACGATGTGTTTGTGTCTACAGTGAGGGAAAAAAAGTATTTGATCCCCTGCTGATTTTGTACGTTTGCCCACTGACAAAGGAATGAGCAGTCTATAATTTTAATGGTAGGTTTATTTTAACAGTGAGAGACAGAATAACAACAACAAAATCCAGAAAAAACGCATGTCAAAAATGTTATAAATTGATTTGCATTTTAATGAGGGAAATAAGTATTTGACCCATTCTCAATCAGAAATATTTCTGGCTCCCAGGTGTCTTTTATACAGGTAACGAGCTGAGTTTAGGAGCACACTCTTAAAGGGAGTGCTCCTAATCTCAGCTTGTTACCTGTATAAAAGACAGCTGTCCACAGAAGCAATCAATCAATCAGATTCCAAACTCTCCACCATGGCCAAGACCAACGAGCTCTCCAAGGATGTCAGGGACAAGATTGTAGACCTACACGAGGTTGGAATGGGCTACAAGACCATTGCCAAGCAGCTTGGTGAGAAGGTGACAACAGTTGGTGCGATTATTCGCAAATGGAAGAAACACAAAAGAAATGTCAATCTCCCTCGGCCTGCGGCTCCATGCAAGATCTCACCTCGTGGAGTTGCAATGATCATGAGAACGGTGAGGAATCAGCCCAGAACTACACGGGAGGATCTTGTCAATGATCTCAAGGCAGCTGGGACCATAGTCACCAAGAAAACAATTGGTAACACACTACACCGTGAAGGACTGACATCCTGCAGCGCCTGCAAGGTCCCCCTGCTAAAGAAAGCAGATATACATGCCCGTCTGTAGTTTGCCAATGAACATCTGAATGATTCAGAGGACAACTGGGTGAAAGTGTTGTGGTCAGATGACACCAAAATGGAGCTCATTTGCATCAACTCAACTCGCCGTGTTTGGAGGAGGAGGAATGCTGCCTATGACCCCAAGAACACCATCCCCACCGTCAAACATGGAGGTGGAAACATTATGCTTTGGGGGTGTTTTTCTGCTAAGGGGACAGGACAACTTCACCGCATCAAATGGACGATGGACGGGGCCATGTACCGTCAAATCTTGGGTGAGAACCTCCTTCCCTCAGACAGGGCATTGAAAATGGGTCGTGGATGGGTATTCCAGCATGACAATGACCCAAAACACACGGCCAAGGCAACAAAGGAGTGGCTCAAGAAGAAGCACATTAAGGTCCTGGAGTGGCCTAGCCAGTCTCCAGACCTTAATCCCATAGAAAATCTGTGGAGGGAACTGAAGGTTCGAGTTGCCAAACGTCAGCCTCGAAACCTTAATGACTTGGAAAAGATCTGCAAAGAGGAGTGGGACAAAATCCCTCCTGAGATGTGTACAAACCTGGTGGCCAACTACAAGAAACGTCTGACCTCTGTGATTGCCAACAATGGTTTTGCCACCAAGTACTAATTCATGTTTTGCAGAGGGGTCAAATACTTATTTCCCTCATTAAAATGCAAATCAATTTATAACATTTTTGACATGCGTTTTTCTGTATTTTTTTGTTGTTATTCTGTCTCTCACTGTTCAAATAAACCTACCATTAAAATTATAAACTGATCATTTCTTTGTCAGTGGGCAAACGTACAAAATCAGCAGGAGGTCAAACACTTTTTTCCCTCACTGTATGTGTTTGTGTGTTCTCCCTTGTGATGGGACTTTGTAGGATGAACGTTGAGATTTATAAAGGTGCACGGGGTGACCAATAAGGTCTGCATTGGTCTGTAATAAGGTAGGGCACTGACAAGGAAGGGGTTGACAGCTTTGTCGACCTTAAATTGAGCACCTCCCGTGATTAGATCGCGTACATTTTTTGGGTTAGAGCGCGTAAATTCACGCGTAAATTGACGCGATCTAACCCGAAAACCTCTATTATGGAAGATTAAACAAATATAGACGGAGATTCGAGGGCAGGGATTCCGAGTGGGGGTGGCCGCACACACACACACACACAGAGAGAAGCCACGTGACTTACGGGAGGCTTGAGCTGATTTTGATGAAGACGTAGAGATGCGAGGGTTGGGGGGTGGGGCTGCATAATGGGGGGTGGCCCACGCACCGAAGTCACGTGGTTTACGGAAGCCTTGGGCTAATTTAGATCGAGAGATGGAAATGAGAGCGGAGGGATTCAGAGTGGGGGGTGGCCACACACACACACACACAGAGAGAAACCACGTGACGTACGGGAGGCCTGAGCCGTATTAGATGTCGCTTTGCCATCGCGGTAACGTGAGGACAAGAAAATAAAAAGGCGAGATGGATGTCGCCGGGTGTCTGAATCGCTGCCGGAGTGGCGTTTAGGACTCTTCCGGCAGCAACCTTAGCACCGTTTTACATCAATATATATATAAATATGTAAATACTAGCTTTACTAGCAGGCTTCGCCCGAGACTTGGATTAATGCACGGCCTACACGGAGGGTGGATGGGGGGTGCGTGACGTCACCAGGCACACTGCGTGACGTCAGCAGGCACACTGCGTGACGTCAGCAGGCACACTGCGTGACGCTGCCGCATGCGGGTGACATCACAGATGTGACGTCACCGCTCACTTGCCGTGCAAAATATAATATCCATTATTGCGCCCTCCCCCCCCCCCCCCCCCCCAAATACAAAAGTCTATTTTTATAATTTTTGCATTGTGTACAGTCTGGAAGCTACCCACATGCCAAACTTCAAGTTTGTTGCATGTTCATAGTTCATTTATTTGGTATAGCCCTGTGAGCCATTCGGCTCTTGAATCGGGTGCAACCGCAACAAAAAACAAAAACATGAACAAGAAAAACATCTTAAAGTGACTGTGTGACTGTGCAAACAGAAAATACAGGGAAAAAAACATCACAATATTCCTGAAATAGCACCGTACACCAACGCTGTGTGCAAAAATCCCAGTGGGATGCAAGTCAAACAACAACCACCACAAGACAACTAAGATTAAAGCCATCAGTCTAACTCCATACTACAATAAACAAAAACATGGCCAAAACAAAAAAAACTTTTCGAAATCACCAAAACAAAAGCCATAAATGCAATGTAACAGTGACCATAGGGACTGTGACCGAATTTTTAACAATAAACTACATAAATTATAACACCAAAATCTAGAGCCATATTTTAGGCCACTGAATAGCAGTGGCAGCTAGGGGTGTACAACTCCTCTAGAGCAGTTTTGAGAGAAGATCTCATAGGTAGCGATTCAAGTTGCAGTTTATTGGCAATAGCATTCCCGACCCTGGGGGCATCAATAGCAAAGGCCCTTCCTCCAGTTTTTGTCGGAAAGTATGCTAAACATTTCGAACGGACACACATAATCACAAATTTCCCTTTTATATCTAGACGAGCTTTACTACCCGGCTTCGTCCGGGACTTGGATTCACCACGCCCGGCCGCCTTTGTCTCCCCATTGGCGATGTTCACACACCACACCAGTTACTCGTTTGAGGCTGAGTCGACCTAGGGAAGGCCCAGGACCGGTTCAAATAATCGTCACCGGTGGTGGCCGTGAGCGGGAATGGAACTCGGGTCGCCGGGTTCGTAGCGCAGCGTAGCGCTAACCACTACACTACAATGCGTTACGCTTCCACGTGCGCGGGTCACGTGACAGATTTGACGTCACAGCTCACTTGCCGTGCAAAAAATAAATGCATTATTGAGCTCCCCCCACACACACGCGCGCGTCCATAGCTACACATACACGCGCTTGCTGTGCAGACACACACAACTTTCAGGGTGCGTACGGCAGTAAACGACTCAAATAATAAAGCAATGCTGCGCGAAGAACGCCTTAGACCTGCAACACATTTGTATTTCACTTTACCCGCGATCAGCAGGCACACTGCGTTACGCTTCCGCACACGGGTCACATGACAGATGTGACGTCACAGCTCACTTGGCGTGCAAAAAAATATATGTATAAATGCGCCCACCCCCCCCCCCCCCCCCCACAAAAAAATACAAAACTCTATTTTTATAATTTTTGCATGGTGTACAGTCTGGAAAGTACCCACATGGCAAATTTAAAGTTTGTTGCATGTCGGGAAGTACGCTAAACATTTTGAACAGACACACATGATCACAACTTTGCCTTTTTTATATATATATCTAGCTGAAGTTTTTGCCCACTTCAGCAATAGCTTCTTGCTGTGGTTGTCCCACCTGATGACGGACGCTTGTGCTGCGCCCGAAACGTCGTGATTTAATATTATTTTTTTTACCTACGTGACTTTACCGAAAGAACCAAAGAGTATGGATCCCTACTCTTTGGTTCTATTCGGTAAAGTCACGTCAAAAAACAACAAAAAATAAAAAAATTCACGACGTTTCGGCCACAACACAAGTGGCCGAAACGTCGTGAATTTTTTATTTTTATTTTTTGTTGTTTTTTTACGTGACTTTAACGAATAGAACCAAAGAGTATGGATCCTTGCAGTCACGAAAGCTTTAAATCTAGAAGTATGGATCCCTTTTTTTATATATATAGATGATCGGTGTTTGGGTTGACAGCTCACCGCGCGGGGCCAGGGATCGAACCCAGGTTTCCCCATGCTGGGGGTGCAGTGTGTACAAAGCGATGTTACATCGCGATGAATGGGGGAGAAAGAAATGGCATTATTGACTGTAACCTCTCCCAATGCCAAGAGGTTACTACTCTGCGAGGCTGCCATTAAGCAAAGACACGCGGTGCCTTTGTGTTGCGCGCGCGCGTGTGTGTGAGCACGTGGGTGTGTGTGAGCACGTGGGTGTGTGTGAGCACGTGGGTGTGTGTGAGCACGTGGGTGTGTGTGAGCACGTGGGGAGCGGTAGTGTAGCGGTTATCGCGCTGCGCTATGAACCTGGCGACCCGGGTTCGATTCCCGCTCACGACCAACACCGTCAGTGACGATTATCTGAACCGGTCCTGGGCCTCCCCTTAGGTCGACTCAGCCT
This sequence comes from Petromyzon marinus, assembly GCF_048934315.1. Classification (NCBI taxonomy): domain Eukaryota; kingdom Metazoa; phylum Chordata; class Hyperoartia; order Petromyzontiformes; family Petromyzontidae; genus Petromyzon; species Petromyzon marinus. Next base: position 9,774,458 of record NC_133709.1, on the reverse strand, counting down.
CGAATGAATACCTGGTGCGATGTGTTGTTAACATCGCCGCTGGGGAGACAAAGGCGGCCGGGCGTGGTGCTGGCCACACCCACCCCCCCCCCCTCGTGTGCCGTGCCGACATTCATAGGTGGTGCTACTCGCTATTAGAGCACTTGCCCCAACAGTCTGTTAAGGCTATACAGGGGATCTCCGTCTTTGTCACACCTGTACACCGACACCTGTACACCGACACCTGTACACCGACACCTGTACACAGACACCTGTACACCGACACCTGTACACCGACACCTGTACACAGACACCTGTAGACAACAATGGCACTTCCCACTTCACCAGTTTGGCCACCAAGGGACGGTGACTTCCCCAAACAGCGCTTAGGTGCACCTTGAGGCCTCACTATCAAAAGGCCTCACTATCAAAAGCTAGAATAAAATGCCACAAACGATAGCCCAATGAAGGGTCTTATGAAGTGGAAATGTATAGCAGCCAAGTACTCGAAACGCGTGATGTTTACACATCGCACCAGGTACTCATTTGAGGTCCGGTTCAGAGAATCGTCACTTGGTGTTGGCCGTGAGCGGGAATCGAACCCGGGTCGCCGGGTTTATAGCGCAGCGCGCTAACGGCTACACCACCGCTCCCCAGACACACACACACACAGACTCACATCCCTTGCCGTAGAAATGTGGCTCAGAAAGACGCTTTTGTATTTATTGTTGCCATGTTCTGACCCCTAAATGCTCAAGTTGAATGACAGCTTTCCACAGCCGCTTGACGTTCAGCCCTCTTTCATGTATTCGATCTGTTCCACAGAGACCGCTCGTCCTTATTCATTGAAGGAAGTTCAGTGGCACTCTCATCCCAGCGGCTGGTTACTCAGAGATTCGGGGTTAGGGTTAGGACGAGGGTCAGGGCTATGTGATCTCCTAAGCGGTCTCATGAATGAAGATCCAGAGCGAGAGCGAGAGAGAGGGAGCGAGAGAGAGCGGCATGGATTACGAAGAGAGAGGGTAGAGAGAGAGGGGGGGGGGCAGAGAGGGGGGTAGAGAGAGATGGAAGGGGTAAGGAGAGCAGAGCGAGAAATATTTTGTTAAATCTTTCATTTAAAAAGGGGGGGGGGGGTCACACAAAATCATAAAAAAAACTAAATGATGAACGAAGGAAAGTGCCGACTACACCGAGCATCTTCTTGTTTCCTCTGATCGTAATAAAAAAGAAGATCCCCTTCCACCTAACCCTCTCTCTGTCTCTCCCTCCCGCTCTCTCTCTCTCCCTTTCTCTCTCTCTCTCCGTTTGTGAGAGCATTTTTAGGGAGCTGAGAATTTCGCTGTAAAAGCGTGGAAGGGGGGGGGGGGTTGCTATGACCCAGCAGGGCGCCGGTGGTGAACACCTCTGGCTATGGCCCAGCAGGGCGCCGGTGGTGAACACCTCTGGCTCACTCACTTTCAACTCAGCGCTCTTGCCGCATTCATATCCAGCGTTCAAATCGTCTGCTCCCTGTGAGCCTCGGGAATTGACACTGAACGCCGGATATCGTACGCAGGACGGCTTCACTGCTCACGGAATTATATAGCCGCAGTCAGCCATAGTCAGGGGTATGTCGGATGTGGTGTGTCGGGTGCGGTTTTGAGTCACGGTGGCTCGCAGATGTCACCTACCTCGCCTGCTATGCAGAAGGTCGTGGGTTCAATTCCGACCCTGATGCCTGCTGCTGTGTATTTGGAGTTTGCGGTGTCTCTCTCTCTCTCTCATCACCATCACGGTGGCTAGGAGATGTTAACTACCTCGCCTGGTCTACAGGAGGTCGTGGGTTCGATTCTTGGGACCCTGACTCCTGCTGTACATTTGTAAAGTCACGTAGAATGAGAATAAACTAATAAATTGATAAGATAAAATAGCACAATAATATTCTCACGACGTTTCGGCCAAAACACAAGCGGCCGAAACGTCGTGAAACGTCGTGAGAATATAATTGTGTTATTTTAATTTATCAATTTATTATTTTATTCTCATTCTACGTGACTTTACCGAAAGAACCAAAGAAGATGAATCCTTGCAGTCACGAAAGCTTTAAATCGAAATTTGTACATTTGTAGTTTGCGGTGTCTCTCTCTCTCTCATCATCACGGTGGCTAGGAGATGTTAACTACCTCGCCCGGTATACAGGAGGTCGTGGGTTCGATTCCCGGGACCCTGACGCCTACATAGTTGGGGGGAGGGGGTCCTTCGGTTTTCCCCCTCTCACATTTAGAATCAACATGACGCCTTTAGAGGACTTGGCCGCTGCTAAAAAAAATCTCCACGTGATGATGACGATCACGATCACGATGATGATGACGACGCGCGATTCAATTTCCTCGAGCTATCATTTGTGACCGCCGGGTCGCTTTGTAATTAAAAGAGAGCTACGTAGCTCAGTGGGCACTCACCTTGGTGGTAAAATAAAATCCCCGGACGAGTAAAGACCCCGCTAGAATGAAGCCATTACATTGCGCAACGTCCTCCCCCTATCGCGCTTTACGCTTACGACTGGTCCAGTTGTCTTGGGACCCCCCCCCCACCCCCCCCCCCCAACCAAATAATTATCTACAACTTAAAAAAAAATTTGTATACTAATTGGTGTAAAAAAATAGGAATGAATAAGCGAAGTGGGGTGGTGGGGGGAAGTTAGGAGTCATTTAATTGAGGTTCACAGCACACCAGGACCACCCTGCAATTTAATTTCACACCACCAAGTTGCTCACCTATACCAGGGCTCCGCAAGCAACATAACTAACAAGAAGAGGCTTTTCGATTTAAAGCTTTCGTGACAGCAATGATTCATCTTCTTTGGTTCTTTCGGTAAAGTCACGTAGAATGAGAATAAAATTAAAAAAAAATGATAAAATAAAATAACATAACACAATAATATTCTCACGACGTTTCGGCGACAACACAAGCGGCCTTCATCAGGTGAAGGGACGAGACTGTCTGGTAGGACAGCGCAGTCTCGTCCCTTCACCTGATGAAGGCCGCTTGTGTTGTCGCCGACACGTCGTGAGAATATTATTGTGTTATTTTATTTTATCAATTTATTATTTTATTCTCATTCTACGTGACTTGACCGAAAGAACCAAAGAAGAAGAAGAAGAGGCTTCTTGGTAGAATCCGGTCAAAAAAAGTGAAATTCGATATTTCAAGAGCCGCCGCCATGCGCTGCGTGTGTGGTAGAGACGACGTGGCGCTGGTCCCTGAGCCAAGCGACGTCACGGGGCAGTCCCCTGGAGGGCCGCGTGCGGCATCCCGAGTCGCGGTTTGACAACCCCTGGGCTACACCGACACCCCTCTTGCATAGCGCCCACCCCCCACGTGTAGCCTTCACGGAGCGTTGGGGCAAACTAAACACGAAATAACTTTTGTTGTGTGTGTGTAGTATGCTGTCGGAGGTGCCTACTCGGGCTAAGAGTCGTCTTTGCCTACCAGGCCTAGAGTCGTCTTTGCCTACCAGCACAGTTGGCTACGTAGGGAGCGAAAGAAGTTCGGCATACTCCTCTACTCACGAACGAGTTAGGTTCAAGAGGTCTGTTCGTAAGTCGGTTTGTCCGTAAGTCCAACTTTGATCATATCGATTCCAAACGTGCTGTACGGCGTGTACACTAAACACAGGGAATGGCTTTAAAAGTTGTAAAATATCCTGTAGATGCCACTGGTTCTTCACGTTCTGCAGATGTAGATGCCACTGGTTCTTCACGTTCTGCAGATGTAGATGCCACTGGTTCTTCACGTTCTGCAGATGTAGATGCCACTGGTTTTTCACGTTCTGCAGATGTAGATGCCACTGGTTCTTCACGTTCTGCAGACGTAGATGCCACTGGTTCTTCACGTTATATAGATGCCACTGGTTCTTCACATTTTTCAGATGTAGATGCCACTGGTTCTTCACGTTCTGTAGATGTAGATGCCAGGTTCTTCACGTTCTGCAGATGTAGATGCCACTGGTTCTTCACGTTCTGCAGATGTAGATGCCACTGGTTCTTCATGTTCTGCAAATGTAGATGCCACTGGTTCTTCACGTTCTATATATGCCACTGGTTCTTCACATTTTTCAGATGTAGATGCCACTGGTTCTTAACGTTATGTAGATGTAGATGCCACTGGTTCTTCACGTTCTGCAGATGTAGATGCCACTGTTCTTCACGTTCTGCAGATGTAGATGCCACTGGTAATTCACGTTATGTAAATGTAGATGCCACTGGTTCTTCACGTTCTGCAGATGTAGATGCCACTGGTTTTTCACGTTCTTCAGATGAAGATGCCACTGATTCTTCATGATCTGCAGATGTAGATGCCACTGGTTCTTCACGTTCTGCAGATGTAGATGCCACTGGTTCTTCACGTTCTTCAGATGAAGATGCCACTGATTCTTTACATTCTGTAGATGTAGATGCCACTGGTTCTTCACGTTCTGTAGATGAAGATGCCACTGGTTCTTCAGGTTCTTCAGATGTAGATGCCACTGGTTTTCACGTTCTTCAGATGAAGATGCCACTGATTCTTCATGATCTGCAGATGTAGATGCCACTGGTTCTTCACGTTCTGCAGCTGTAGATGCCACTGGTTCTTCACGCTCTGCAGATGTAGATGCCACTGGTTCTTCACGTTCTGCAGATGTAGATGCCACTGGTTCTTCACGTTCTTCAGATGAAGATGCCACTGATTCTTCACGTTCTGAAAATGTAAATGCCACCACCGCTGTCCATTACGTTGCGGTTGAATTTACGAATCTCGGTCCGAACTGGCAACTGGACATTCGGACGGGTTTGTTCGTACATCTGAAAAGTTTGCAAGTCGAGTGTTCGTAAGTGAAGGAGTCCCTGTACACACAAACGTGCATACATGCCATTCGCACCCTGTGAGTCACGTCCTAACGAGCTGTCTAATTAACTCCTCTTGTCGTCTCTGTCGTGATTTGTTGGGACAACTGATTGGCACCCCGGGGTGTTCACCTTGTCCCAAACACTGCCCCTTGTTCAATCGGTTCTTCAGAGGTGGCGGGGAGGGGTGGAGGGGGGCCCTTCTAATTAGAGTGTGAAATGCGGTGGTGCGGGGAACACTGGGTGGTAAGTTTCGCGATGGAATTGGAGTGGTGGTTGCTCGCCTTGCAGCTTGAAGTGTGTTTACCTGCGGGCGAGATTGAATTGTTTACCTGCGGGCGAGATTGAATTGTTTACATGCGTGCGAGATTTAATTGCGAGCGCTGTGCGTGTTACGCTTTTTTGGCTTTATTGCCAGAGAGGGTAAAACCCATTCTTATTTTTCATGCTTCGATACCGGCAAAACGGTTCCCCATGATACAGCCGCTCACCACGAGCTATGAACGCTCCGATACGTGTGGCATTGGACTGTTCGCCTTTTGGCGTCGTTCTCTGGCCTGACACTGGTGGTGGTGAGACTGGGCCCTCGAGAAGGCTGTCTCCGGCCAAACAGCTTTAAAAGGCAATGCAAATATAATTGTCAGAGTATGTCCGTTTGCATGTTCAGCACAAGTAGCGCGTGTGGTTAACGCGGTAGTTGATTCCTTGCAGAAAGGTTTTCTATTTGGTTATTCTTTGGGTCTTTCGGTAAAGACAAGTAGATAGAAAAAAATGTATCAAAATAATAACGATATCACGACGTGACGATCGCAGGTGAAGACGATTGCTTGTGTTGCGATCGAAAAGTCGTGATATTGTTATGTTTTTATTATTATTATTTTCTGTCTACGTGGCTTTACCGAAAGACCCAAAGAATATGAATTCCTGCCGTCACGAAAGTTTTAAGTTCAAGATGTATCTATTTGGTCTACGAACATCTTAAGACCTTCTGTTTTATTTGCCAGAAAGGGTTAAAAAAAGAGACGTGTTTTTTTATTTTATTTTTCGTGCTATGCGTTTGCGTGTTTACGGGCAGCACGGCGGATTCGTGTGATTATTATTCTCGCGACACGAAATAGAGGCGGACGATTTGCCTCCTTACGACCCATGACCGATGATGATTGTTACGGGCGATGTGATTACACGTTTAGCTCGCTGCATGCGGCAATCGTAGTAGCCGTAGTAGATGCGTTTAAAAAACACACACACAGGGGCGCACGAGGAGACAGCTGCCTGCCGAGTAGCGCACACAGTACACACACAGCACGCACACAGTGCGTACACACAGTATACACACAGTACACACACAGTAGGCACATAGTACACACACAGTACACACACAGCACGCACACAGTGCGTACACACAGTATACACACACAGTACACACACACACAGTACGCACATAGTACACACAGTACACACACAGTACACACACAGTACGTACACAGAGTATACACACAGAACACACACAATACACACAGTACACACACAGTACACACACAGTACACACATAGTACACGCAAAGTACACACACAGTACACACACAGTACGTACACAGAGTATACACACAGAACACACACAATACACACAGTACACACACAGTACACACACAGTACACACATAGTACACGCAAAGTACACACACAGTACACACATAGTACACGCACAGTACACACATAGTACACACACACAGTACACACACAGTATGCACATAGTATACACACAGTACACACACAGTACGTACTCACAGTATACACACAGTACACACACAGTACACACACAGTATGCACATAGTATGCACAGTACACACACAGTACGTACACACAGTATACACACAGTACACACACAGTACGCACATAGTACACACACAATACACACAGTGCACACACAGTACACACACAGTACGCACATAGTACACGCACAATACACGTACAATACACACACAGTACACACACAGTACGCACATAGTACACACACAGTACACACACAGTACGCACACACAGTACACACAGAGTACACACATAGCACACGCACAGTACACACACAGTACACACACACAGTACACACACAGTACACGCACAGTACACACAGTACACACACAGTACACACACAATATACAAAGTGCACACACAGTACACACACGGTACACACAGTACACACAATACACACATAGTACACACAGTACATACACACAGTACGCACACAGTACACACACACAGCACAGTACACATGGTACACACACAGCACAGTACACAAGGTACACACACGGTACACACAGTACACACATGATACACACACAATATACACACAGTACACACACACAGTACACACACACAGTACACACACAGCACGGTACACACATGTCGTCCCACGTCCGACCGCAAAGCCGCATCTAAGGGAATTCAAACCGCACAGATCGAATTATAATTTTAGATCTCTATTAGAGGTTAGCCCCAAGGGGATCGGCAAACCACACAGACAAAACCTCAACATTTCAAGAGCCACCAAGCGACGTGAATCCTTGCGGAGTGCACGCGTTGAGGACTCACGGAGCCTGTGACAGAGTGAGAGGCAGGCTGCCCGACCACTCCCTGCGTTAGCCGCCCCTAAAGCGTGAACTCGCACCAACGGCACCCTCACAAAAACGAGGGGTACCCTGTGGTGGTGATGATGATGTGATTATGATGATGATTATGTGATTGTGATGATGATTATGTGATTATGATGATGATTCTGTGATTGTGATTATGATTATGTGAGTGTGATGATGATTATTATGTGATTGCCATGATGATTATGTGATTGTGATCATGATGATTATGTGATTGTGATGATGAATCTGTGATTGTGATTATGATTATGTGATTGTGATGATGATTATTATGTGATTGTCATGATGATGATTATGTGATTGTGATCATGATTATTATGTGATTGTGATTATGATTATGTGATTGCGATGATGATGATTATGTGATTATGATGATGATTATGTGATTGTGATGATGATGATTATGTGATTGTGATGATGAACGAGACTCATTGATTTGGTGGTTCTGCTGCTGCTTTCACTGTGGCACGCAAACAGCAACTCGACTCGTTCCGTGTCCACAACAACATCTTTATATTCTTGGTTCTTTCGGTAAAGTCACGTTGAAAGGAAACAATAAAATAATAATATATATATAAAACAATAAAAATTCTCACGACGTTTCGACTGTTTGTGTTATATTGTTTTATATATATTTTATTATGATTTTATTGCTTCCCTTCAACGTGACTTTACCGAAAGAACCAAGAATATGAATCGTTGCAGTCACGTTAAGCTTCAAATCAAAACATCAACATCATCAGTGCGTGTGTGTGTGTGCGTGTGTGGCCTTCAACATAAAAAGGCGACGTTTCGGGCAATGGCCCTTCTTCACAGCACATGGAGAGGCCAGAGAGGTAGAGAGTGGACCACTGTTAATGCCCGAGCCTTCTTCGTAGGTGCTCGCGAACAGCACTTGCCCCAGCAGTCTGTTGATGGCTATACCGGGGTGAGATCTTTGTCTTTCTTTGCCACTTGTGTCACGACTCCGGTCATCCGAGTTCGATGCCCGCTCGCGGTCAACGCTGGTGACGAATATCTGAACCGGTTATGGGCTTCCCTCCCCTAGGTCGACTCAGCCTCAAATGAGCACGAGGCGCGGGCGTGGTTCTGGCGACAACACCTCCTCGTTCGCCGTGTCGGCCTTCGTAGGTGCTGCTCGTTAACAGCACTTGCCCCAACAGTCTGTTCAAGGCTACACGGGGGATCTTTGTCTCTTGTATATGTGATGCTACTCGTTAACAGCACTTTCCCCATGAGTCTGTCAAAGGCCCTGCTGGGGATGTTTGTCTTTGTGTGTGTTGACAGCCAGCGTGAGTGTGCCTCTGTGTGTCTAGGTGTGCGTGTCTCTCTCTCTCTCTCTGCCTTTATAATAATAATCATTATCAGGTTCATGCTCCGCAGCAGTTGCAGAAGAAGATGCTCTCACAAATACCAGGCTAGAACTACGGGACACGTAAATGCCTTGACTTGAGTGTCGGTCTCACATCGTGGTTGTTGTTGTTGTTGCTGTTATTATCATCACGCAAATCGACAAAAGCGGGGAATTTTCAACGTCTCCTGTGAACTTTTTACGGGATTTCCCGAGACGATCCGGGGAAAACCAGGGACAGGTGGCAACCCTATTACAGCCCCACCCCCCCATTCCCCCATCCCAGTCAGTGAACCCGGTAGGTTCGCATGCTGCCCGTAGGAGCATGACGCTGAACCGGTCCCACAGAGTCGACGTGTAGCAAATATGACTGCTCCTATTGACTGCTGTTGACCAGTGCCGGATTGTCCCAGTAGCACAAGCAGCAACACGTGTAGTAGCTACACATGTAGTAGCTACACGTGTAGTAGCTATGACACGTGTAGTAGTAGCTACACGTGTTGTAGCTACACATGTAGTAGCTACACATGTAGTAGTTACATATCTAGGTGTTGTAGCTACTACACGTGTAGTAGCTACAACACATGTAGTAGCTACAACACGTGTAGTAGCTACAACACATGTAGTAGCTACAACACGTGTAGTAGCTACTACATGTGTTGTAGCTACTACACGTGTAGTAGCTACATGTGTAGCAACACCTGTAGTAGCTACGGGCCCTGCACTTTCAAGGGCCCCGCGCTAAACGCTTTCAAGCTATCAATTCCGGTTCAGTGATTCTGCACTTGCCCTATTACTACAGTACTATACCGCCTTCAACTATTGTGAACGACTGGGTGTTTAAGGTTAGCGATTTGTCGTATTATCTGGCTGTATAGCAAATTTTAAAAATGCAATTGTTTCACAATGCGAGTGAACATTTTGTATTTTAATATTTACATTTTTTTATGTAGGGCCCCTTTATAACACAATTCTACAGGGCCCCCGCACTAGCTTCATCCGGCACTGCTTGCTGCTGCTGCTGCTGCAAGGAAACTCACGCCGGGCTGCAAACTCAGACGGCATTTGCGTCCGCGTGTTCGGCCACGTTTTGCCGGCGAGGCGCTCGGACGGAAGTGGCATTTCCCCGTTGATTCGATGGCAAATAGTTGTTGTTGTTGCTGCTGCTGCTGTTGCTGCTGTTGTTGTTGGCGCTTTGCGCGTTGAAGCGAATTATAAAAAAAAAAACACAAAACACCACCCTCGCGGGTAATTGCGAAGTCTCGTGAGTGCGATTTAAGGCGAGGTTTGTGATGGAAGGGGGAGCGGCACAGGGGACGATGCCCTCTGAGGCAGAGCCGGATGAAGGTTCTTGTAGGTCCTAGGCACTTCTGTGTCGTCGGCCTTCGGTGATAAACTTTAAAAAAAACAGTCTCGATTTGAAGCTTTCGTGACTGCAGGAATCCACACTCTGTGTTTCTTTCGGTGAAGGCACGTAGGTAGGTATAATAAAACAAATAATAATATTAGATCACGGCGTGTCGATCGCAACAACAAGCGATCGTCTAACAATCTTTATTTTTTTTAATTTAAACAACCGTTTACTTTTGCTGCCGTATGTCACTACCACTACGACTGCCGTGGGTGCGACTCGGAGCACAGCCAAACGCAGCGCTGCCTTGCCCTCCCTGCCAGTGCTGCTCTCTGTTGAGAACGAGATTGTGTGCGAAAGACACCATCTGAAGATGTTATTTCCTCACTTTACAATGGGAGGGGGAGGAGAAACATCTCGAAAAGTGCATCTCCAGTTGTTAATTTATCGCACTTTGTGAGAAGGGAAAAAAAACGGATTCACATGCCTCTTTGTATGTACGCTGTTGCGCTATCCTTGCTATATATTGATTGAAAAAGACATCTGGTAACATTTTTTTTTTTCAAATCATATACAAACAAAATAAAACATGTGTCAACAATTATTATTTTTTTCGAAGGCCCATTCAGTTTTCGTTGGTCCTAGGCACAGTGGATGCTGTGGCCTTTTGGGTAATGTGACCCCCTGCTCTGCGTGCTGTGCCGGATGAAGCAATTACGGGGCCTGTAGCTTTATGTTATAAAGGGGCCCTAAATACATATAAAAAACGCATTAATATTAAAACACAATTTTTTTTTACTTGCGTAGTAAAGTCATTGCATTTTTTTTTATTTGCTATACAGCCAGATAATACGACAAATCGCTAACCTTAAACACCCAGTCGCTCATAAAAGTTGAAGGCGGTATAGTACTATGGTAATAGAGCAAGTGCCCTTGAGAGTGCGGAGCCCGTAGCTACTGCATATGTAGTAGCTACGGGCTGCTACATATGTAGTAGCGACTTGTGCTACTAGGACAGTCCGGCCCTGCTCTGGGTGGCGGCGAAGGAGTTGAGGAGTCGAGCTGACTTGTGTTTAAGTCGCCACGACGCATCTCCGCGTTCTGCCGAATGCGTTGATTCGAATTGCGTTGTTGGAGCAGATGAGAGAGCCCCCGTTAAGATTCAACCCGCGTGACACTTAACCGACACGGGAGCTCGGTTTGAAATGTGAACGTCACTTTACGGAACCCCGGTTTATAGTGAAACACAACGCTGAGGTCGTCTTTACTTTATTTAACACGAATAAGAGCTCGCTGAGATTTACTGCCGCTTTCAGTTAAACATTGGGAGAGGTTGTTTAGAACGAATTGGCTCTTTATTGAGCCACGTGAGAGAGGTCACTGAGATTACATCGTTAGAGTACTTTATTCAACCAGCTGAGAGCTCATTGCATATATGTTGAACTTCTTTCGCACCGTACGTAGCCAACCGCGGTTAATTCATCGGAGGTGCGGGGGAAAGACGACGAAACACAACAGGAAGCACAGTTCTACAGAAATGAGTTTGTCAATCGAGATGACCTCCCAGTGGCTTCCTTATATCGGAAGGGAGAGCGTTCCAGACGGCCACAGAAGCGCATCTGAAAGCGCCCCGCGATGCGGTGACCACAGCCCTCTTTTCGTCCGATGGCCCGCAGCCAAAATTCGCTGCTGCTGCTGCTGCAGCTGCAGCGAGGGTGACCACCGGAGTTCGCGTGCTGGTGGTTGATGCTCCTCGGACGAGGCCAGCGAGGGTATTTGTGGTTCATTTGTGGCAACTGCGCTTTGTGCGTGCAACGAGCGCAACTTTATATGCACATTGCTCGTTGCTGTATGCATTGCCTAAGCGTGTTAGAGTTTATGTGCGTGCATTATATGTGGCTGTCCATTCACACACACACAGCCACCAACACCAGCGACGATTATATGAACCGGTTCCGGGCCTCCCCTAGGTCGGCTCAGCATCGAATGAGTAACTTTGTGCGTGGTGCCAGCCACCCCTGACCCTAACCCACGTGTGCCGTGCCTGGCCTGCATAGGTGCTGGCTGACGACACTTGCCCCGACAGTCTGTTGAAGGCTATGCGGGGGATCTTTGCATTTGGTGTGTTATTCCATGTCTGTGTGTACGTGTGTCTGTTGATAGCCTGCGTGTGTCTGTGTGTACGTGTGTGTGTGTTTACCTGTGGCTTTGTTTGCGTGTGTGTGTGTGCACGTGTGTGTGTGTGTGCACGTGTGTGTGTGCGTGGTGACGTCACACATCTTATTTCTCGTCGTCTTCACTCGAACCCTCCGGGTCACGAGAAGACGAAAGCGGAGAGGTGGGCGAAGCGAGCGTGCGAGCGAGCAGGTCAGTCATCATCATCATCAGTCATCATCAGCAGCAGCAGCACCAACATCACCATCACTAATGCTATCACCGCCACTGACACTATCATCATCACTTAAGTTATCATTTGCGCGAACAAGAAGATCATCATCATTCAAACTACCATCACTTAGACTATCACGATAAGCACTTACACTATCGTCAGCACTGAAGCTATCGTCACTAATGCTTCCACTGTCAGCACCAAAAGTATCATCGTCACGAATACCACCACATCACCATTATATCATCAGCAGTAAGCACGGCAACTCTGGTGGTGATGATGATCATCATATAGCACCACTAACAACACCACGACCATCATCAACACTCACACCATCGCCATCATAATGAATACTATCACCACCACCATCGTCAAGAACACCACCACTTCCATCACGAGCATCATCATCAGAAGCATCACTAACACCATAATCACTCACACATTCACCACCACCATCATCAGCAGCAGCATCATTAACACCATCACCAACACATTCACCACCACCATCCTCATCAGCAGCATCACTAACACCATCATCACTAATACATTCACCACCATCATCATCAGCAGCAGCAGCAACATTAACACCATCATCACTAATACATTCACCACCATCATCAGCATCATCATTAACACCATCATCACTAACACATTCACCACCACCATCATCAGCAGCAGCATCACTAACACCATAATCACTAATACATTCACCACCATCATCATCATCAGCAGCATCATTAACACCATCATCACTAACACATTCACCACCACCATCATCAGCAGCAGCATCATTAACACCATCATCACTAATACATTCACCACCATCATCAGCAGCAGCATCATTAACACCATCATCACTAACAAATTCACCACCACCATCATCAGCAGCATCATTAACACCATCATCACTAACAAATTCACCACCACCATCAGCAACAGCATCAGCGGTATCACTAACACCATCATCACTAACACATTCACCACCACCATCAGAAACAGCATCACTAACACCATCATCACTAACACATTCACCACCATCATCATCATCAGCAGCAGCATCACTAACGCCATCATCATTAATACATTCACCACCACCATCAGCAACAGCATCACTAACACCATCATCACTAACACATTCACCATCATCATCAGCAGCAGCATCACTAACACCATCATCACTAACACATTCACCATCATCATCAGCAGCATCACTAACACATTCACCACTACTATCATCATCAGCGGCATCACTAACACCATCATCACTAACACATTCACCATCATCATCAGCAGCATCACTAACACATTCACCACTACTATCATCATCAGCGGCATCACTAACACCATCATAACTAACACATTCACCATCATCATCAGCAGCAGCATCACTAGCATCATCATCACTACCACATTCACCACTACCATCATCAGCAGCAGCAGCATCACTAACACCATCATCACTAACACATTCACCATCATCATCAGCAGCATCACTAACACATTCACCACTACTATCATCATCAGCGGCATCACTAACACCATCATCACTAACACATTCACCACCATCATCATCATCAGCAGCATCACTAACGCCATCATCATTAATACATTCACCACCACCATCAGCAACAGCATCACTAACACCATCATCACTAACACATTCACCATCATCATCATCAGCAGCAGCATCACTAACACCATCATCACTAACACATTCACCATCATCATCAGCAGCATCACTAACACATTCACCACTACTATCATCATCAGCGGCATCACTAACACCATCATCACTAACACATTCACCATCATCATCAGCAGCATCACTAACACATTCACCACTACTATCATCATCAGCGGCATCACTAACACCATCATCACTAACACATTCACCACCACCAGCAGCATCACTAACACCATCATCATTAATACTTTCACCACCACCATCATCATCAGCAGCATCACTAACACCATCATCATTAATACTTTCACCACCACCATCATCATCAGCGGCATCACTGTCACCATCAATATCACAGCCATCATCAAAAACACTACCGCCATCACCAAACACCACCATCATCACCACGTTATGATTATCGTTATAATCATCATCAGGTGCGATTCGCGCGTATAGACGCGTGTGTGTGCACATTTGTGTCCACGTGTGGGTAGCGATAGTGTAGCGGTTAGCGCTACGCTGCGCTACGATCCTGACGACCAATTCACGCTCACGGCCAGCACCGAGTGACGCATGTCTGAACCGGTCATGTGCCTCTTCTAGGTCGACTCAGCCTCAAATGAGTACCTCGTGCGGTGCGTAAAAAAACATCGTCGTGGGGTGAGACAAAGGCGGTCGGGGCGTGGTGCTGGCCACCCACCCCCCTCGTGCGCCGTGCCGGCCTTCATACGTGCTCGCTAACAGCACTTGCACCCAACGATCTGTCAAGGCTACCCGGGGGATCTTTGTCTTCGTTTTGCTCTCCACGTGCATCGCCTGCACGCGCGCGTTTGTGCCGCTGCCAAGCACAGGAGCCCAAGCGTTCAGGACGCCAGGCGGCCAGCAACAAGCACCGGCCACCACTTGTCCACAGCTGCGATCGATCAAGGGGCGAATGACCGTTTAGCAAAAGTGGCGCACTTCATTCCCAGATCCCAACAATGCGCCTGTGCCGTGCGCGTGGTTGTTTGGTTGTCGCCGTCGTTGTCGTGAGTGGGCAGGAGCGGCGGCGCAGCGGTTAGCGCGCTGCGCTACGAACCGGTTCAAATAATCCGTCACTGGTGTCGTTGGCTGTGAGCGGGAATCGACAGCCACGTGCACGCGCACGCACGCAACACTGAGATGCTGCGATAACAATGAGCTTGGTGCATATAAAGTGGCGCTCGTTACACACAAAGTGCTTGTCACAAATGAACCACGATGCCTCGCCGCTGATCTCGTTAAGAAGCACAAACCACCAGCACGCGAACCCCGGTGGTCATCCTCGCGGCAGTAGCAGCGGCAGTAGCGGCAGTAGCGGCGGCGGCTTTTGGCTGCTAGACATCGAAACAGAGACGGTCGTGGTCACCGCATCGCGCGGCGCTTTCAGACGGCGCTTCTGCGGCCGTCTGGAACGCTCTTCCTTCCGATTTTAGGGAGCCACTGGAACTCTGCACTTTGAAATCATCATCTAGATTGACGAAATAATTTCTTAAGATCTGCTTGTTATCTTTAGTTTATTGTCCTTCCCCCGATCAGCGCGGTCGGCTACGTACGGCGCGAAAGAAGTTCAACGTGCACAGGGGGCCTCCAGCACCTCCACGTGACCTCATCATGTCTCGTCGCGAGTCGAGCCTCCGCTGGGCCGCCTCCTGCCTGCCCCTCCTCCTCCTCCTACCGGCTCTGGGTTGGCCCCCGGGTGCCGCTGACAACGCGGCCCCAGGCCGAGGCAGGGATCTGAGCGAATTCCGAGGACCCCGTGTCGGCCCGGGACCCCCGAGACCGCCCATCTCTGCCCGCGCGGCTCAGGTGAGGAGCAAGGGTCAAGGTTCAACCCCTCACCCCCTACTTTAGCCGGTCCTTGATACGTAACATTTAGACACCACGCGAAATAAAATCTCCCGATTCATAATAAAGGTGTTTGGGTTGGATCGCGTTAGTTATAAATGTGTCGTAACCTTCCACCACCCGACAAGGCCAATCAGTCAAAAAAGTGTCACGTTGACAAGAGACAAATAGTTCACTACTATAGCCCACCGGTGTGTTGAAGAGTGAATCCACAAACATTTTAAATTTTTGAGTACGACGTTTCGCTGGTAATTACATCCAGCATCGTCAACGTGACACATTTTTTTTACTGATTGTCCGTGTCGGGTGGTGGAGGGTTACGACACATAAATAACGCGATCTCACCCAAAAACCTTTATTATGAATAATATTGGTCGCGAAAGCCGAACGTGTTAACAAAAAAACCTCCCGACTCATTTTGTCCGAATCCTGCTCATAGGGATTCATAGTCCGCGAGCCCGGCAAAGATATTTCACTCGCCGATTACCACCTGGGGATGCCTCTCACTTTTTAGCGGTTCCAATTCGGCCAATAACTGAGAGTCGTGCTGTTAACGCCGTCTGCGTTAATAGAGGCCGATTGAAATTGACATTGAGATCTCAGTGCGCGAGTGCGCGCGCCTACACGCGGCGCGTGTGTGCGCGTGTACACGTGCTGCTTGCGTGCGTGCACGCGTGTTGCGCGCGTCACGTGGGCCGTGTTTAACGATCATCGGGCGCGTGCAGCTGCGAGACGAGTTGAATTTGAATGGGGGGTGGGGGGAGGGGGGGGGGGAGCGAATTGTGGTGAACGCGGAAAGACGGGAGTGTGGTGAGGACTGCAGTTTGACGGGACCCTGTCGTAGGAGAAGTCAGTGGGAGTGGGCAGAATTATATAGGATTGTTATTATGGACAAGCATACATTGTACTCTCGTAGTAGTGCCTTACGCCAATGATACGTACGCCTAGGCCGGATTGTAAACAGCGGTCCGGAAAATATCGAGCGGGAAATGAAGCCCTGTATACAGTATATACAGTATAAACTTCAAACTATTAAACTATTTTTATCTTACCAGGAAAGGCCCACTGAAGCGACCTGGCCATCACAAATGATAGCTCAACAAAGTGGCTGATCACGTGGAAATGTATAGCAGCCAAATACTCTAAACGCGTAATGTTGAGTCTAACTGTCGAGGGGGAAAAACCGGAGGACACGGAGACAAATCCACACGACCACGTGGAGAGAGACGCGCAGCCTCCAAATATACAGCAGCAGGCGTCAGTGTGGGGATCGAACCCCACGACCTCCTGCATACCAGGCGAGGTAGTTAACATCTCCTAGCCACCGTGATGATGATGAGAGAGAGAGAGACACGCAAACTCCAAATATACAGCAGGCGTCAGGGTCGGGATCTTACCCATGACCTCCTGTAGACCAGGCGAGGTAGTTCACATCTCCTAGCCACCGTGGCACGCAAGTGTAAATGACCGCACACAATAAAGGGCATTGCATCACATTTGGTTCCGCACTTAATTTGACCAAATTCCGCCTCTCGCAATGAAACCCTATATTTATTCATTTATTAAACCCATACCGTGTCGACTGCCTTCACGACCGACAGTGATGCCGTGACGTGGGCACCTTGAGATGCGATCTACAAAGCCAAAACAATCGCGGTCTGAAATCCTAAACTTGTCGCGGGCAGATCTTCCTGGCGAGGTACGGCTGGCTGGACCCCGTGCCGTGGAGAGGGAACTTGGGAAGAGGAGGAGGAAGCGCAGACGCCGACGCCGACGCCGCCGTCGCCGGCCCCTGGGATGACCTCGACTTTGCCAACCCCGTCCCGGACGAACTCCCCGTGGAGCCCGACTCGGAGCCAGCCCACGAGACGTCGGGCCCGCGTCGACGGCTCGAGGACTCCGCCGAGCTGCCCGGTTGGGGAGCCGAGGCGGGTGCAGGGCCCGGCGAGGAGGCGTCACGGCGGGGCGAGCGAGCGGCGGGGGAGCGAGGCGGGGTGGCGTTCGTCGGCGGCCCCGCCGTGGCCGAGGCCCTGCGCAGGTTCCAGGCGGCGCACGGCCTCGAGGCCACGGGCCTCCTGGATCCCGGGACCAGGGAGGCCATGAGCCAGCCACGGTGCGGTGTCCCCGACAGGCAGACGGGAGAGGCGGCAGGTGATGGAGGGGGTGGTGGTGATGGAAGTGATGGTGGTAGTAGTAGCAGTAGCGATGGTGGTTATGATTCCGGTGGTGGTGGTGGTAAGGTTTGTACGCTGCGCTGTGAACCCGGCCGGACGAGTTCGATTCCCGCTCACGGCCAACACCGCCAGTGACAATTACCTGAACCGGTACTGCACCTCCTGTAGGTCGACTCGGCCTCAAATGAGTACCTGGTGTGTCATGTAAACATCGCCGCTGGGGAGACAAAGGTTGGTCGGGGCGTGGTGCTGGCCACCCACCCCCTCGTGCGCCGTGCCGGCCTTCATAGGCGCTCGCTAACAGCACTTGCCCCAAAAGTCTGTTAAGGCTAGACGGGGAATCTTTGTCTTTAATGGTAGTAGTAGTAGTGGTGATGGTGGTGGTGGTACAGATGGTGACATTTGGAGATGGCGGTGATGTTGCATTATACGACTTATGATGTTGGAGTGTGGCATGATGATGATGATGATGTTTCGGCTCATTGAAAGGTGCGGTGCTGTGGTTCTTTGATGAACGGTTCCCATTCTAAATGCAACGTGTCACCACTGGAGTTGGTGAGGTGGTGTAGCGGTCAGCGCTACGCTGCGCTACGAACCCGGAGACCCGAGTTCGATTCACGCTCATGGCACAACACCGGTGACGATTATCTGAACCGGTCCTGGGCCTCGTGCGATGCGTAAAAACATCGCCACTGTGGAGACAAAGGCGGCCGGGCGTGGTGCTGCCCGCCCACCCCCTCGTGTGCCGTTCCGGCCTTCATAGGTGCTACTCGCTAACAGCACTTGCCCCCTACAGGCTATACGGGGGGAGGGGGGGTTCTTTGTCTTTGTTTCCAATGCCACCTGCGATGTTGCTTCTCGTTGCTCCACCTTTGCCGTCGCTGCATTCCTCCGACACCGACTCTCTCGCCTTCCTCCAGCAGATCGGTTTGCCGCCTCGATCTCCTCCAGCGAAGCGACCACCGCCACCACCACCACATCCATCGTTAACGTCACCCCCAACACCATCATGAACACCTCCACACCGTCTTCCTCCGCAGATAACGCCACCGCCACCACGACCACCACCACCGTCCCCAATACCATCACCTCCCCATCGCCTCCCTCCGTCACCATAATCGCGAACACCTCCACATCACCGCCTTCCACCACAGCCACCATCACCCCCAGCATCTCCGCGAGCGCTGACACTCCTGCCAACACCATCACCAGCCGCTCCGCGTCGCGTTCCTTCATCACCACCGCCAACATCATTGACGCCACCACCACCACCGACACATCCGCGCCACGTTTCTCCACCACCACCAGCACCACCACGACAGGCAACAAGAACCTCACGGCCTACGACCTAAGCCGCACTCATCTACCATCCACGCCGCTCGTGCCGGACACTCAAACCACCACCACAACCACCACCACCAGCACCACCACAACCACCATCAACCCCAAAATCTCCGCAACCACTCACACTTCTGGCAACACCTCCATGTCACCTGCCTTCACCACCACCGCCGCCACCACCAACATCATTAACGCCACCACCAACATCACCACCGCCACCACCAACATCATTAACGCCACCACCAACATCATTAACGCCACCACCAACATCATTAACGCCACCACCAACATCACCACCGCCACCACCAACATCATTAACGCCACCACCAACATCACCACCGCCACCACCAACATCACCACCGCCACCACCAACATCATTAACGCCACCACCAACATCACCACCGCCACCACCAACATCACCACCACCAACATCATTAACGCCACCACCATCATCACCACCGCCACCACCAACATCATTAACGCCACCACCAACATCACCACCGCCACCACCAACATCATTAACGCCACCACCATCATCACCACCGCCACCACCAACATCATTAACGCCACCACCATCATCACCGACGCATCCACGCTACGTCCCTCCACCATCGCTACCACCAAATCTGACGACGCCCGCAGCGCCAGGCACTGGAAGCGGGCCCTCCCGTCACGTCCCAAACGCCGCCTCCCTCGTCGCCTCCACGAGTTCGAGACGAGGCGACGTCGCGACCTCCGCGGCCCGGCCGACGGCCCCGGGGGGCTCGCGGCCACCTCCAGGGCCTCTCCCGCGGAGGAGTGGGGGGGGGAGGAGGAGGAGGAGGAGGAGGAGGGTGGCCAGGCGGTGGCGGCCTTCGCGGCCCGCGTGTTGCGCTGGAGGCTCCTGAGCGAGGGCTTGAGCACGAGGCTGAGCATCGTAGAGCAGAGGGCCGCGGTGCGCCTCGCGTTCCGCATGTGGAGCGAGGTGGCTCCGCTGGTCTTCAAGGAGGACCTCACGTCCCCGGCCGGAGACGTGGACATCCGCTTGGGGTTTGGCACGGGTGAGGGCTCCTCGCCCATGAGTGACTACCCCCTTGCTCGCGACTACCACACCCCCCTCCCGTGATCATCCCCTTGCTCGTGACTACCACACCCCCCTCCCGTGACCACTCCCTGACCGTGACCGCCACACCCCCCGTGACCACTCCCTGACCACCCCACCCCCCGTGACCACTCCCTGACCACCACACCCCCCGTGACCACTCCCTGACCACCCCACCCCCCGTGACCACTCCCTGACCACCACACCCCCCGTGACCATCCCCTGACCACCCCACCCCCCGTGACCACTCCCTGACCACCCCACCCCCCGTGACCACTCCCTGACCACCCCACCCCCCGTGACCACTCCCTGACCACCACACCCCCCGTGACCATCCCCTGACCACCCCACCCCCCGTGACCACTCCCTGACCACCCCACCCCCCGTGACCACTCCCTGACCACCCCACCCCCCGTGACCACTCCCTGACCACCACACCCCCCGTGACCATCCCCTGACCACCCCACCCCCCGTGACCACTCCCTGACCACCACACCCCCCGTGACCACTCCCTGACCACCACACCCCTCGTGACCACTCCCTGACCACCACACCCCCCGTGACCACTCCCTGACCACCACACCCCCCGTGACCACTCCCTGACCACCACACCCCTCGTGACCACTCCCTGACCACCACACCCCCCGTGACCACTCCCTGACCACCACACCCCCCGTGACCATCCCCTGACCACCACACACCCCGTGACCACTCCCTGACCACCACACCCCCCGTGACCACTCCCTGACCGTGACCGCCACACCCCCCGTGACCATCCCCTGACCGCCACACACCCCGTGACCACTCCCTGACCACCACACCCCCCGTGACCACTCCCTGACCGTGACCGCCACACCCCCCGTGACCACTCCCTGACCACCACACCCCCCGTGACCACTCCCTGACCGCCACACCCCCCGTGACCACTCCCTGACCGTGACCACCCCACCCCAGGCCGCCACCTGGGCTGCCCGCGCGCCTTCGACGGCTGGGGCCGCGAGGTGGCCCACGCCTGGACTCTGGGGGACATCCACTTTGACGACGACGAGGACTTCAGGGGTCTGGGGGAAGCCCGGGGCATCAGCCTGCTCAAGGTGAGCGACAGAGACACAACGCACGCGCGTGGGGAGCGGTGGTGTAGTGGCTAGCGCTACGCTGCGCTACTGAACCCGGCGACCCGAGTTCGATTCCCGCTCACGGTCGACACCGCTGACAATTGTCTGAATAGGGCCCTGGGCCTCCCCTAGGTCGACTCGGCCTCAAATCGGTGTACCTGGTGCGGTGGTGTGCAGACATCGCCACTGGGGTGACAAAGGCGGCCGGGCGTGGTGTTGGTCACACCGCCCCCTCATGTGCCGTGCCGGGCTACACGATGGCCTTTTGTCTCCATCATAGGTGCTGCTCGCTAGCAGCACTTGCCCCAACAGTGTGCCAAGGGCTACACGGGGGATCTTTGTCTCCATCATAGGTGTTGCTCGCTTGCAGCACTTGCCCCAACAGTGTGCCACGGGCTACACGGGGGACCTTTGTCTCCATCATAGGTGCTGCTCGCTAGCAGCACTTGCCCCAACAGTGTGCCAAGGGCTACACGGGGGACCTTTGTCTCCATCATAGGTGCTGCTCGCTAGCAGCACTTGCCCCAACAGTGTGCTAAGGGCTACACGGGGGATCTTTGTCGCTGTGCGCCAGGTGGCCGTGCACGAGATCGGCCACGTGCTGGGGCTGCGCCACGCGCTGCTGCGGGGCTCCGTGATGCTGCCGGAGTATCCCGGGGGAGGGGGCGGCGACGAGGGGGCCGGGGGGGGCGAGACGGGGGTCTGCGAGCTGCACCCCGAGGACAGACGCGCCGTCCAGCACCTGTACGGTGAGACGCGACATCACCAACATCACCACCAACACCACCAACATCACCACAAACACCACCAACATCACCATCACTACCATCATCATCATCACAGACGCACCATCCAACACCTCTATGATGAGACGCGACTTCGCCATCGCCAATACCATCGGCGATACCATCCAAATATACCCAAGTGATTCAGAGGCGTATTATATTTGTAGGTTAGGAGTGGAGTTGGAATGACCGTCCGCACACTCACCCCGTGAGTGTTTGTCTCCGTTGCTAAATGAACGGGAAAAGCAAATTCCGATTCACGAAACTTCGTTCAAACGCTCGCGTTTGCTGCTGCTGCTGCTGCAGCTGCTGTTGAAGAACGCATCCCGTTCGTACATTCAATCCTGCTCCAGTTAGGATTCACACAGCAGCGCCCTTCACGACGCAAACCGGGGGCAAAGCGCACAAGGGGGGAGGGGGCGGGAGGGGGCGGGGGGGGGGGCTAGTACGGATCAAGGGGGTTTGGGTGTTGGAGCGGCGGTCAGTGGCGGAGGGTGACGGTGGAAGGGATGGAGGGACGGTGGGCTGGGAGTGGAGCCGCCTGATGTTCCAGCGGGGTAGGTGAAGGAGGAATGAGGCGGAGCGTGATGCTGGAATGAGGGCGCACGGTTGGGTGCGACGGGGATGAGAGGCGGCGTGGTAAGGGGCACGCGCGTGAAGTAGTAGCGGTGGGGGAGGGGGGGGGGTCAATCTTGATTTGAAGCTTTCGTGACTGCAGGAATCCATACTCTTTGGTTGTTTCGGTGAAGTCACGTGGGTAGACAAATTAAAATAAATCACGACGTTTCGGGCGCAACACAAGCGTCCGTCATCGTGTGACGGATGCTTGAGTTGCGTCCGAAACGTCGTTCATACCTACGTGACTTTACCGAAAGAACCAAAGTGTATGGGAGGGGGCCATCCATTCAGTACGTTCGCATGGAGGGGGGAGGGGGGGGTTAACCCAAACGCGTCCGCGTGCGTGTGGGGGGTCTACTGACAGTGTACGCATAGGAAACGGGGGGGGGGGGGTGAAGCCTCGATAATAATTTGTCTACATTGCCCTTCAAATTAGTTAGATAGTCCGGCGGTGGACTATCTGTGTGAACACGTGAAAATTAATAATCCTTGATCGTTTCTGCGTGGATTAAATATCGGCCGTTCTATAGGATTCGGGGGGGGGGGGGGTACGTCAGGCTACGTACACAGGTGGTGGTGGTGGGGGGGGGGGGTAAAAAGTCCGCGTGCCTACAGGGAAGGGGGGGGGAGGGGTCACGTTTTGACAGATTTTTGCGCACTTACTAAATGGATGGCCGCTAAGATAGGTTGCTATGGCTGGGCATGGTTGAGGGTCTGTGAAGGGCGGTAGGGGCTGGGGCCTGGGAAATAGCCGTGCAGCGCAGTGGCGCGCTAAACACTACACTACCGCTCCCCACTACAATACCCCCTGCCCTCCAACTCCCCCTCTCACTAAAACAAATTTTTATTTCATTTATTTTACCAGGTAAGGCCACGCTGAGCGATGTAGCTCGTTTTTAGAAGCGACCTGCCCGTCACAAATGACAGCTGAGCGAAGTTGGCTTCGAGCAGCCAAACACTCTAAAGGCGTCATGTCGATTCTGGACTTGGAGGAGATAAACCGGAGGAACCGGAGAAAAATCCACAACGACCACGAGGGGGGTGGGGGGGGGTGGGGTGGACAGAGGAGACACCCCAAACTCAAAAGACTGGGACTCTACTTACGAACTTTCAGAGATACGAACAAACCAGTCCGTATGTCCAATTGCCTATTCGGACCGAGAGTCGTAAGTTCAACCGCCACGCGATGGATGGTGGTGGTGGTGGTGGTGTTGGTGGCATGTACATCTGCAGAACGTGAAGAACCAGTGGCATCTACATCTGCAGGGCGTGAAGAACCAGTGGCATCTACATCTGCAGAACGTGAAAAACCAGTGGCATCTACATCTGCAGAACGTGAAGAACCAGTAGCATCTACATCTGCAGAACGTAAAAAACTAGTGGCATCTACATCTGCAGAACGTGAAGAACCAGTGGCATCTACATCTGCAGAACGTGAAGAACCAGTGGCATCTACATCTGCAGAACGTGAAGAACCAATAGCATCTGCAGAACGTGAAGTACCAGTGGCATCTACATCTACAGAAGATTGTACAACTTTTAAAGCCATTCCCCCGTGTTTAGTGTACACGCCCGCAGTACACCACGAATCTACAGGAGTAAAGTTGAACTTACGAACAAATCGACTTACGAACAAGACCCTCTGCCACCTAGCTCGTTCGTAAGCACAGGAGTCAGAGGTCGGGATCGAACAGCAGCTACCTCCCGCATACCAGGCGAGGTAGTTAACATCTCGTGAACTCCCTCCCCGCCCCCCACCCCTTAGGCGTGTGCGAGGGGCGCTTTGACGTGGTACTGGACTGGGTTCGCCGGCCGCCCGACAACCCCACGGGCCCCCCGCGCTACAACACCTTCTTCCTGCGCTCCGCCTGGTACTGGCTCTACGAGAACCACAGCCAGCGCACCCGCTACGGAGACCCGCGGCCCATCGCAGCCGGCTGGCGGGGGCTACCCCCGGGCGGTGTGGACGCCTTCGTGCACGCGTGGACCTGGAGCCAGGACTGCGCCTACTTCTTCAGAGGTTCCACCACCACCACCACCGTCAACCACCGTCATCACTACCACCACCACCACCGTCAACCACCGTCATCACCACCATCACCGGGGTTTCGAGTCGTCGGCGTGCGCGTGTGTCTGTGCCTGTGTCTCGCTAACAGCACTTGCCCCTTAGATTCCCCGTGTAGCCTTAACACGCAGTAAACAGCACTTGCCCCTTACTGCGTGTTAAGGCTACACGGGGAATCTTCGTCTTTGTGTCTGTCCGTGTCTGGCTTCAGGACCGGCTCAGGTAATCATGAATCCATACTCTTTGGTTCTATCGGGTAAAGTCACGTAGGTGAAAATAAAATAACAAAAAAATCACGACGTTTCGGCCACAACACAAGCGGCCTTCATCAGGTGAAGGGACGAGACTGTCTGGAGGACAGCGCTGGAGTGGAAGAAGCCACGCTTAGATCACGAATTAATCATGAATCGTCGCTGATGTTGACCGTGAGCGGGAATCGAACTCGGACGAACACGAACACACGGGCGCGCATTGGTATTTCAGACCGTTACGTGCGGCCACTATCCACTGAATGGAGAGTCATCATCAGAACGTATTATGGTTTGGAATGAAAAGGGCGCACGAGTGTGCGCTGTAATATGCTCCTCGACGGAGGCTCGCTGCGATTAATGAGTTGATAGGAATCCTGACGTTTGTGCTCTCGCCAAGGACGCGGATTGTGATTTCTTGATACAGATACAGATGGTGGGGGGTGGGGGGGGTTTGAGACTGCCGGAACAAGGCGTATAGACGGACGCACGCGCATACGGCACTCGTACGTGAAGGCAAAGACCTCCCGTATAGCCTCAGCCGACTGTTGGGTAAAGTGCTGGTGGCGAGCACCGCATTTCGGATGCCGGCACCCGGGGGTGCGTGGCTAACACCGCGCCCGGCCGCCTTTGTCTCCCTAGTGTTTACACACCGCTACACCAGGCGCTCATTGGAGGCCGAGCCAACCTCGTGGAGGCCCAGGGACGGTTCAGATAATCCTCACTGGTGGTTGGCCGTGAGCGGGAATCGAACTCGGGTCCACCGGCTTCGTAGCGCAGCAGCCCGCTCACTGCTACGATACCCGCCCTCCACAATACAAAGACAAAGATCCCCCGTATAGCCTTAAAAGATTGTTGGGGCAAGTGCTGTTAGCGAACACCTATAAAGGCCGGCACGGCACACGAGGGGGTGGGTGGCCAGCACCACGCCCGGTCGCCTTTGTCTCCCAAGCGGCGATGTTTACACACCGCACCAGGTACTCGTTTGAGGCTGAGTCGACCTAGGGGAGGCCTAGGACCGGTTCAGATAATCGTCACCGGTGTTGGCCTTGGGCGGGAATCGAACTCGGGTGGCCAGGTTCGTAGCGCAACGCGCTAACCGCTTCACTACCGCTCTCCACACAGACACACACACAGACACACACACACCGATACAGACAGACACACACACACCGATACAGACAGACACACACACACCGATACAGACAGACATTCAGGCACACACCGATACAGACAGACACACAGGCACACACCGATACAGACAGACACACAGGCACACACCGATATAGACAGACACACAGGCACACACACAGACACACAGGCACACACACAGACACACAGGCACACACCGATACAGACAGACACACACACACACACCGATACAGACAGACACACAGGCACACACACAGACACACAGGCACACACACAGACACACAGGCACACACCGATACAGACATACACACAGGCACACACCGATACAGACAGACACACAGGCACACGTCGATACAGACAGACACACAGGCACAGAGGTTAAACACTCTTACACACGTGCAACGACATTAGAACCAACGTACTTTTGACGGACGCTCGTATTCACGCAAACAAATATATAAGCACACGTTTGTTTCCTCCAAGTATGATTTAACAGACTGTTGGTGGCAAGGGACCGGTGAGCGAGAAACGATTTAGTCCGACGGCGCACTAGGGGGCTGTGTGGCCAGCACCACGCCCGGCCGCCTTTGTCTTCCACCATTGTGACGTTGAAGATCATAGCGATGCTGCTGCTGATGATGATGAGAATAATCTTGATGATGATGATGCTGATGACGAGGATGTATCCCTGTGTCGCTACCGCACGCGGTGGTGGAGTGGCTGGCGCTACGAAAAGCGGCGACCCGAGTTCGATTCCCGCTCACGGCCAACACCATATCTGAACCGGTCCTGGGCCTCCCCTAGGTCGACTCAGCCTCAAATTAGTACCTGGTGCGGTGCGTAAAAACATCGCCACGAGGGAGACAAAGGCGGCCGTGTGTGGTGCTGGCCACCCACCCCCTCGTGTGCCGTTCCCGCCCTTCATATGTGCTACTCAGGAACAGCACTTGTCCCAACAGTCTGTTAAAGGCTATACGGGTGATCTTTGTCTTTGTAGGGTCCTACTACTGGCGATACGACAGCGAGCGAGACCAAGCCTTCGTGCGAGACCCCCAAGGGGTCGCCTACCCCCGACTCATCTCAGAGGGCTTCCCGGGGGTCCCGTACCCCCTCGACACGGCCTACTTCGACCGCAGGGACCAGAACATTTACTTTTTCAAAGGGAGTGGAGTGAGTTTCTTCAAATCTCCCCCACACACCAACCCCCTGCACTCCCCGCAGTGCCGGATGATCCTAGTAGCACAAGTAGCTACAGATGTAGTAGTAGCTACTACACATGTACTACATATGTAGTAGCTACTACTACATATGTAGTAGCTACTACTACATGTGTAGTAGCTACTACATGTGTAGTAGCTACTACACATGTACTACATATGTAGTAGCTACTACTACATATGTAGTAGCTACTACTACATGTGTAGTAGCTACGGGCCCCGTACTTTTAATGGGACCCACGCTAAATGCTTTCAAGCTATCAATTCCGGTTTAGCGATTCTGCACTTGCTCTATCACTATAGTACTATACCGCCTTCAACTTGTATGAACGACTGGGTGTTTAAGGTTCGCGATTTGTCGTATTATCTGGCTGTATAGCAAATGAAAAAATACAATGACTTTACTATGCAAGTAAAAAATGTTGTGTTTTAATATTTACGTATTTTATTTAAATTCATGGCCCCTTTATAACATCATGCTACCAGCCCCCCGCACTAGCTTAGTCCGGCATTGACTCCCCGTCGCCGTCCCCCATTCCTAAGGGGTGCATTGGTACAGCCCACCCGGTCCCTCGAACGGCTACCACGAAGTTGGTCGCTATCGAGTGTGCAGGCGGGGGTGAGAGATGTTAACTACCTCGACTGGTATACAGGAAGTCGTGGGTTCGATCCCGACCCTGACGCCTGCTGTATATTTGGAGTTTGCGTGTCTCTCTCTCTCTCCCTGTGGTGAGATGTTAACTACCTCGCCAGGTATACAGGAAGTCGTGTGTTCGATCCCGACCCTGACGCCTGCTGTACATTTGGAGTTTGCGTGTCTCTCTCTATCCCTGTGGTGAGATGTTAACTACCTCGCCTGGTATACAGGAAGTCGTGGGTTCGATCCCGACCCTGACGCCTGCTGTATATTTGGAGTTTGCGTGTCTCTCTCTCTCTCATCATCATCACGGTGGCTAGGAGATGTTAACTACCTCGCCTGGTATACAGGAAGCCGTTAGTTCGATCCCGATCCTGACGCCTGCTGCTGTACATTTGGAGTTTGCGTGTCTCTCTCCCCGTGGTCGCGTGGATTTTTCTCCGGGTCCTCAAGTTTTCCCCTCCACATTTGGAATCAACATCATCACGTTTGGAGTATTTGGCTGATTTAAATGTCCACATGATGATAAGCCACTTCGTTGCACCATCATTTGTGGCCAGGTAACTTCTGAAAAATAGCACACCTGATAAGACATTAAATTATTTAAATGTTTTATCCAGGGACTCCTCTACTTACGAACATTCGACCTACAGAGATATAAGCCACTTCGTTGGGCTTGTGACTTGTGGTGGGGCCATTTGTGGCCTGGAAAAAAAACAGCGATGTAGCTCAGTAGGCATTATTTCCTCGTTTTCACATTATTGGTTACCTAGGAACTCTAGCGGTAGTGCCTTACGCCGATAATCTCGGATCCTAAGCACAACCCGAGCTAACAAACGGCGTTTTTAGGCGTAATATCGAGAAAGCAGACGAAACAATCAGATCGTCTGGATCCCCTCGTAACCCACCCAATCGGCCTCACCGCCCTTACTTCTTATCAACCTCCTCACCTCTTGTGTATAACATTTGGTGTTTTGACATCTGCACACAACTGTATTATTAGCAGAAAGGGTAAAAGCCTATTGCTATATTTTGATACTGGCAAGGGAGATCCCATGATGGAGCTGCTCGCCCCGAGCTCTCAATGCCCTGGTCGTGGCATTGTCTTTGTGCTGTTCGCCTTTTGCCGTGCTCTGGTGTAACGCTTTGAGACTTGGCTGATAGTCTCAAAAGAAGGCTGTCTCTGGTGTGGACCGATCAGTTTCAAAGACGATGTATATTTTAACACATTCTCCTGCGGAGGGAGCTGGTAGGAACGTTGGGTTGCTCGGTCAATGGCCAGGGTCAACGGCGGCACCACGTGGTGTATTCCGCAAATATGCCCGACTGTGAGGGCGGGCACAAGCCGGCGTGAGTAGGTGAAACGTTGAGTTTTATAAGGGCACTACGGGGTGACCAGCCCCTTCCCACCTAGGCCCACCCCTCCCATTTTTGGATGCACGACGGACGGACACAATAATCCCCTGTGGACTGGTGTAACCAGGAGGTTCCTACCAGTATGATCAGAGCATGTATTTTGTTTGCATGGTCACCACAAGCGCGTTGTCGTTCATGCAGACAGGATTCCTTGCAAAAGGATTCTGTTTGCTGTTTCAATATCTTAACAGCTTGATGTGAAGCTTTCGTGACCGCAGGAATCCATACTCACGTGGTTAGAAATAACTACGTGACTTTACCGAAATAACCAAAGAGTATCTTAACAGCTGTTTTATTGCCAGGAAGGGTTAAACCTCCTGTCATATCTCTTGTATATATATACAATGTTGAACTTAAATTTTGATTTAAAGCTTTCGTGACTGCAGTAATTCATATTCTTAGCTCTTTCGGTAAAGTCACGTTGAAGGGAAACAATAAAATAATAATATATATATATATAAAACAACGGGACTTTACCGAAAGAGCTAAGAATATGTTGAACTTCTTTAGTACCGTACGTAGCCAACCGTGGACCCCCCCCACGTCCCCCCACTTCTCTCCCCACCCCCCCACACCCCTCGCCTCTCACCGTCCCCAGGTGACGGTGTTCAACGTGCGCTTGGGCCGCGTGTCCCCGGGCCCTCCGCGGCCCCTGCGCTCCGTGTTCCCCGCCCTGCTGGGCCCAGACGGGGACCACCCCGGTGGAGGCCTCGACGCGGCCTACTACTCGTACGCCCACGGCGCCCTCTTCCTCCTCAAGGGCCCTCACGCGTGGAGGGTCCTCACGGACGCCGAGAGGCGCGCCTGGGCCTCCGGCGGGCCCCAGGGGTCGACGATAACGATGAAGGAGGCGATGAAGGAGGCGATGAAAATGAAGGTGACGCTGCCGCCCAGGAATGCACTGCTGCCCAGGCAACCGACGGCGCAGATCTGGCGGGATATCTGTGATGCCGGTGCGGCCGGGGCTTAGCGGAATGGGTGGACGAGGTGGTGGTGGAGGTGGCAGAGGAGGAGGAAGACGTGGAGGATGTGGAAGAGGAGGAGGTGGAAGAGGAGGATGTAGAAATGGTGTTGAAGAGGTGGTGGAGAGACAAGGGAAACAAATATATGGAAGACTTATGTGAGAGATGATGATGATGATGATGGAGGAGGAGTGTGAAGGGGCAGACGATTTAGAGGAGATGGAGGTAGAGAGATGAATGGAGGGAATGCGAGGTGGAAGTTAAAGATGGAAGAGACATGTGGAGGATGAAGAGGAGGTGCAGGGGGATAGAAGAGGGGGAGAGGAGCGATGAAGCAGGAGGGGAGAGCGTGGGTGGTTGAGAAGAGGTGCTGGAAGTAGCTGAGGGACAGAAGGGATATTGACGAGGCGGAAAAGGAGATGGGGTGGAGGTGGAAATGGACGGCGAAGGAGGTGAATGAGGTGGAGGAGGTTGAGAAATGAAGTGAAGTGGACAGGTTACAGAGATGTCGGAGGTGGAGGAAGAGGTGGAGGCGTGGACGGTTGGTGTGGAGGAGGAGCAGGAGACAGTGGAGGAGATGGAGGTGAGATTATAGGAGGTGGAGCATGGCGAGATCAAGGCGGATGAGGTGGTGCTGCAGGACAGTCTGGCAGAGGAGGTGGAGTGATGAGTCGTGGGCCTTTAGTAGACGGAGGTCAGGAGGTCGACGGAGGAAATGAAGTAAATGAATGAGGTGAGAGAAAGAGAAGAGCGATCGATGTTAATCAAATTAACGCGTCTCATGAGACATGGAGACAATTTTGGCAACTAGAATATTATAATAATTAACTTTATTTATTTACGATGACGATGACAATTTTGTCAGATGTTCTCTTTTTTTAGTATTTTACAATGAAATTGCCTTCGCGCTCAAAGTCTCAACCCAGCGTTGGACAGTGGTGGCAATTCCACATTGCTATTTCAAGGACTAGTTCACACAAAGGACAACAGCCACTGTTGGGTTTCAACGTTGTGGTTCTATTAATTATGTCGAGTTCGGAGAGATTGAGATTAAGAGGACTAAGCGACTGGTGGCCACGCCCCTCTATAAACCCCGCCCACTATTACATAGCCACACCCACTCAACAACTAGCTGAGCCCATTTCGGTGGCTCGGAGATGTTAATCACCTTGCCTGGTATGCAGGAGGTCGCGGGTCCGATCCCAATCCTGACTATGCCAGTACATTTGGGGCCGTCCATAAATGACGTCACGCGATTTTGGACGATTTTTGACCCCCCCCCTTCGTCACACGGCGTCACAAAAAGTCAGACCCCCCCCCTCAAATATGACGTCACAAAGCTCTGCCCCCCCGCCCCCCAAAACAATAAAACATGCTTCAAATCGCTTTAAACTATTGTCATTGTAGCGCGTATTTAATGTGGCGCTGCACTCTGATGTTGTAGGCGAAAACATTTATTAAAAAGTCTATTTAACTAAGTAGAACGTGTTGTCTGTATTTATTTAAAGTTGCGCATTTTGATGTGACGTCACACTTCTCAACCTCCCCCCCCAGGTGCGTGACGTCATTTATGGACGGCCCCTTTGAAGTCTGCGGTGTCTCTCTCCCCGTGGTCGTGTGGATTTTTCTCCGGGTCCTCCGGTTTTTCCCTCCGCATTTATAATCAACATCGTCACGCGTTGAGAATATTTGGCCGCTGTACATTTCCACGCGATGACAAGCAACTTCGGTGCGCTATCATTTGTGGCCACGTCACTTCTGAAAAAAACAGCTACAAAAATGTTTTACTGGTGGGAACCTCCTGGTTACACCAGCAGCCCACAGGGGATTATTGTGTCCGTCCGTCCGTCGTGCATCCAAAAATTGGAGGGGCTGGGTGGAGAGGGGAGGGGTGGTGCTGGGTGGGGAGGGGCTGGTCACCCCGTGGTGCCCTTATAAAACTCAACGTTTAACCTACTCACGCCGGCTTGTGCCCGCCCTCACAGTCGGGCATATTGTGCGGAATACACCACGTGGTGCCGCCGTTGACCCTGGCCATTGACCGAGCAACCCAACGTTCCTACTACCAGCTCCCTCCGCAGGAGAATGTGTTACAGGTACTCCTCTACTTACGAACATTCTCCATACGAACTTTCAGAGATACGAACAAACCCGTCCGTATGTCCAGTCGCCCGTTCGGACAGAGAGTCGTAAGTTCAACCGCCGCGCAATAAACGGCGGTCGTGGCATCTACGTCTGCATGAACGTGAAAAACCAGTGGGGCATCTGTATCTACAGGAGATTATACAACTTGTAAAGCCATTCCCCAGTGCTTGGTGTCCATGCCCGTAGCACAACGTGTTTGGAATCGTTAGGAGTAAAGTTGGACTTAGGAACAGACCTCTGGAACCGAACTCCCTGCAGTTTCATATCCACCCCATTATTAATATAGCCCCGCCTTACTACCCATGTGGCCCCGCCCACTATCCGGGTGGCCCCCGCCCACTATCAGTGTGTCTCCGCCCGCTATCCTGGTGGCCCCGCCCACTGTCCCCGGTAGCCCCGCCCAATATCCCAGTGGCCCCGCCCATTCCCCAGGTGGGCCCGCCCACTACCCAGGTGGGCCCCGCTCTTTGCCCGGCATCTTCACGTTTCGGAGTAGAAATATTTTGAACTCGGCGGCAAAGATCCAGATCTTTACAAAACCTTCCGAGGAGAGGGGGTGGGGATGGCCCATTATAAACCCACCGGGACTGTCCAGGACAGTCTGTGCAAGTTAACCATGATGATGATCTTAGCTTTGATCTCTGAGCTGGGAGTTGAACTCGCACGCTTTCTGCTTGTGGGTCGAGTGCACTCATTGCGGTGGCACCAAAGCCGATGTTTGCATTGCACGGAATTAATACCACGTGTTCATTCGACTCGGGGTGGGGGTGGGGGGGGGTGTATTTAGAGGTATTTATTAGATAGCGCGTCTTACTTTCACGAAAGGGGCACTGTTTACTGACGTGTACGTTAAAAATAAATACAATATTGATATTTTACAGCACGTGTCAAATACACTGCTGGATGATGGGCTGTCCACGCTGTGTCAAGTCACGCGGGAGGGGTGGAGGGGGGGGGGGTTATTTGACCATACTTCACCACGCTGGTCAATCAGTCAGGGTTGGGGAAGGTGTTGGGCAGGGGAGGAGAGGTGACCCGGTTTCAGGTTCAGTTTCACTTATTAGGTATAGCCCTATATTCTTAGCTCTTTCGGTAAAGTCACGTTGAAGGGAAACAATAAAATAATAAAATATATATAAAACAATAAAAATTCTCACGACGTTTCGACCATAACACAAACGGTCATCATCAGGTGTGTCGGTTTGTATTGACACTCATTTGCAAACCGACACACCTGATGACGACCGTTTGTGTTATGGTCGAAACGTCGTGAGAATTTTTATTGTTTTATATATATTTTATTGTTTCCCTTCAACGTGACTTTACCGAAAAAGCTAAGAATATGTATTACTGCAGTCACGAATGCGGCTGCACCTCATTGGGCTGATCTCTGGTGGGGATGAGTCTGACTAAAGGTGGGAAGCTGACAATCTGGTGACCTGGTGTAGCCAGAACAACTTAGAGCTAAATGCTCTAAAGACAGTTGAGATGGTTGCGGACTTCAGGAAGAATACAGCCCCACTCACCCCCATAACCCTGTTAGACTCTCCAGTCAAAATTGTAGAGTCCTTCCGCTTCCTGGGCACTATTCTCTCCCGGGACCTCAAGTGGAAACTGAACATCAGCTCCCTCACCAAGAGAGCTCAACAGAGGATGTACTTTCTACGACAGCTGAAGAAATTCAACCTGCCAAAGACAATGATGGTGCAATTCTATACAGCGATCATTGAATCCATCCTCACCTCCTCCATAACCGTCTGGTACACTGCTGCCACTGCCAAGGACAAGAGCAGACTGCAGCGTATCATCCACACTGCTGAGAAGGTAATTGCCTGCAAGCCTGTATGCTTTAACTTAGCTATTTCAATGCTAAATTCTATGCTAATTCCTTTGTCAAGGGGTGCCTCTGCGGATGTGTATGCTTTAACTTTTAACATAGCTATTTCTGTGACCAGTCACAAGCTAATCATTCAGCCATTTCAATGCTAAATTATATGCTAATTCCTTTGTCAAGGCACTTTGTTTCCTCTCACACAGCTTAAAGGTCGTGATCTGAACGTGGCTCTTTCACTCCAGCACTGTCCTACCAGACAGTCTCGTCCCTTCACCTGATGAAGGCCGCTTGTGTTGTGGCCGAAACGTCGTGAGAATATTATCGTGTTATTTTATTTTATCAATTTATTATTTTATTCTCATTCTACGTGACTTTACCGAAAGAACCAAAGAAGATGAATCTACCAACTCTCGAGGACCTGCACACGACAAGGTCCATGAGGCGAGCGAGGAAGATTATGGCCGATTTCTCCCACCCTGGACACTCTCTGTTTCAGCTACTCCCCTCCGGCAGAAGGCTTCGGTCCATCAGGACCAAAACCTCACGCCATAAAAACAGTTTCTTCCCATCTGCTGCTGGCCTGTTAAACAAGGCCA
Source organism: Petromyzon marinus (assembly GCF_048934315.1). Taxonomy (NCBI): domain Eukaryota; kingdom Metazoa; phylum Chordata; class Hyperoartia; order Petromyzontiformes; family Petromyzontidae; genus Petromyzon; species Petromyzon marinus. The sequence continues at coordinate 9,738,941 of NC_133709.1, read as the reverse complement.
AGGGTTTACACTGTTTTTAACATTTTATCTACATAATGACACCTTGCCGATATTAACTATGTTAACCTATTTGTATTTTTTATTTTTAAATTATATCTTAAAGCTATTTTATATTCGATATTTATTCAATTTTATATACTTCAGCCCCTTGGTGTTAGACTTTTAACCCTTATTATTATAGTAAGACTTGTTTAAAACTTATTTAAGATTTTAGATTCCTATATGTTGAATGTATGCACCATCCTGCCAAAGTAAATTCCGTGTCGGTGTGAACTTTCATGGCGAATAAAACCCTTTCTGATTCTGATTCTCTTGACTCGGGTGCAACCGCAACACAACAAAAAAAACATAAACAAGAAAACATCTTAAAGTGACCGCACGCAACATTAAAAAAGTCCTGGAAAACACAGCAAAGTCTTCCAGAACAAAAACACCGCATTTCAACGGTGCCTGCAAACATCCCAGTGGGATGCAAGTCTAACATTAACAACCATAAGACAATATCACTCACCACTGATGTCAGCCGTGGCCGGGATTCGAACTCGGGTGGGCCGCTTTGGTATCATGCAGTGAGCAGCGCACCACGTGGACTTGCAATCCAGAGGTCGCCGGATCGATTGTATCTCCCGGAGCGGCAGTGGAAGAAAATAAATGGCCAGCGAGGAGGATGAATGGATAAACACGTGTGGTGGGGTACAGTGTGTGTACCTCCCCCAAGTGTCCAAGAGGTTTGGCCAGCAATGGAAGAGTAGGCCAAATTCACGTATTGGCGGTACACTGCATTGGTGCGCAGTTATATTCGCAATAATAATTATTTATTTCTCTCCCCCCCGATTCGCAACCCCCGGTCGGAAAACCTCACGGGGTTGGTGGTGATGGTGGTGGTGCGTCAAAGTCACGTAGGTACAAAAAACTAGATCAACGACGTTTCGATCGCAACACAAGCAATCGTCACCAGGTGGGACAACCACAGCAAGAAAAAAAACTGCTGAAGAAGCAGTTCTTTTTTTCCCCACCTGATGACGATTGCTTGTGTTGCGATCGAAATCGTCGCGATCTATTATTATTCTTCTACCAACGTGACTTTAGCGAAAGAACCATAGAGTATTGATCCCTGCAGTCACAAAAGCTTCAAATCAAGATCGCGTCAAAATCAGTTCGTCGGTGATGCTCGAAGCGGTCGCAATACGGAGAAGTTTAACCCGAGCGGCTGACCACGGGAAACTTCCGCGGTCTGTTGCCGTGGAGCGGCAGCGCCACGGCCTGACTACGATGGGGCTCGGCTCCCGTGGTCCCAAGGGCGACGGGAGCCCCAGACGTGATCGCGACTCTTCCTCGATTCGTGTTTTTTTCACTTTTCCCGGTGGCATCAAAATATCGCGGCGACCCGTGGTGGCGGCGAAGCGGCCGCCTGAATCTGAGCGCACCTTGCGATGGAGAGTTCCAGCGGCTCACGGCGATCATCGTGAGGCCCCTGATTCAATGAGGAGCCCGCTGTGTTTGTCACGCTGCACGCACCGGTGTGGTACCGCCAATACGTCCAAACGTCCTCCACCGCAAGGCGGCCTTTCCTCTCGACCGGTGTGGCTCTTCTTCACCTTGACTTGCAGCCTTGTAACCCCCGTTGGTTGTCAATTGGAAAACAACAACAAAAAAACATGTACACTGTTAATAAACACGTAGGGGTTTGACGAAACGAAGTTTACGTTTTTTTTTTCAGTTTCATTTATTAGGTATAGCCCTGTGAGTCATGCGGCTCTTGGCTCGGGTGCAATCGCGACAAAACAAAAACATGAACAAAGAAAACATCTTAAAGTGACTGCACGCAACAGAAAAATCCAGGAAAAAAAAAAACCCCCAGCAAAGTCTTCCAGAAAAGACACCGCATTTCAACGCTGTGTGGAAAAAAAATCCCAGTGGGATGCAAGTCAAACAATAACAACCGCAAGACAATGTAGATTAAAGTTATCAGGCTAACTCTGCACTACGACAAACAAACACGGCTAAACCAACACGTTTTCAAAATCACCAAAATAAAGCTATGAAAACAATGTAACAACAGTGATCATAGGGACTGCGATTAAAATTTAACAATAAACGATACACACCACATAGCGTACTTCATTTGTGTTTTCCATGATCTACCTTCTAAACAAATGTGGCCGTGTCTCGCATCCCCCCAGAAAGGGCATCTCGCACCCAACACCCCAGGGTCAGAAGACTAAGAAGCAGAAGCAGAAGAAGAAGCAGAATAAGAATCAGAAGAAGAAGCACTGCTCTAGAGCTTCCCTCCCGTGGCGAGGCCATCCGCCGACGGTGGCGTGAGCGGGAAATTGCAGGGCTGCGCCTTTCCCCCTTGCTCGTCATTTCGAACCACCAGATGGCAGTGTCGCTCCATCTCGTCGCGTGCGTTCAAGAGCCGCGCGGTGAAGTATGGACGTTGGCTGGAGGCCAGTCGCGCGACACATCCACGTGCAATAATCGTTGGAAGCCGTGCTCAATCCACTGCTGGATGAATTCCTCCTCCCCCCCCCACCACCACCTTGTAATTCGTGGGAATTATTAGGAGCACACTTCACCGCCGGATTCGTAATGCAATGAGCTAACCACTGCGCCACCACTCCAACCCACACACTGTGTACAGGTACATAGGTGTAGTGCGTACGTTGGATATATGCACCCGTGGCAGTATACACACGCATGTGTGTACTCTTACAACAAAATCACTGCACACATCTGCGAGACTCGCACAGAGACCCATAGACTCGCAACAGAGACCCCTAAACTTACATATGGATCCCTAGACTTACACAGAGACCCATAACACACACACACATGGAGATCCGTATACAAGTACTCGATATAGAGAGAGTCATGTACGTTTACATAAAGACTCATCGAGTCATATGGAGACCCATTTGGCTCACATAGAGACTCATAGAGTCATGTAGACTGAGCTGTCATTAAACCCGGTCCAGAAGTCAAGAGAAGTGATTTGTCTCAGTGCGAACACCGATTTACATGGACACCCATTGATTTACATCGAGGCCCATAGACTTACATGGAGACCCATTGATTTACGTAGAGACCCATAGACTTACATGGACACCCATTGATTTACATAGAGGCCCATAGACTTACATGGAGACCCATTGATTTACACATATACCCATATATTTACATGGAGACCCATTGATTTACACATATACCCATATATTTACATGGAGACCCATTGATTTACACATATACCCATATATTTACATGGAGAACCATTGATTAACATAGAGGCCCATAGACTTACATGGAGACCTATTGATTTACACATATACCCATATATTTACATGGAGACCCATTGATTAACATATAGGCCGATAGACTTACATGGAGACCCATTGATTTACACATATACCCATATATTTACATGGACATCCATTGATTTACGTAGAGACCCGAAGACTTGCATGGAGACCCATTGATTTACACATATACCCATATATTTACATGGACACCCATTGATTTACATAGAGGCCCATATACTTACATGAAGACTCATTGATTTACACATACTGTATACCCATATATTTACATGGACATCCATTGATTTACGTAGAGACCCGTAGACTTACATGGAGACCCATTGATTTACACATATACCCATATATTTACATGGACACCCATTGATTTACATAGAGGCCCATATACTTACATGAAGACTCATTGATTTACACATACTGTATACCCATATATTTACATGGACACCCATTGGATTACGTAGAGGCCCATAGACGTACATGGAGACCCATTGATTTACACACATACCCATATATTGATTACGTAGAGACCCGTAGACTTACATGGAGATCCATTGATTTACACATATACTCATATATTTACATGGACACCAATTGATTAACATAGAGACCCATAGACTTACATGGAGACCCATTCATTAACATAGAGGGCCATAAACTAACATAGACAGCCATCGATTTACGTAGAGACCCACAGACTCACACAGACACGCGCTGTGGTTAAACCAGGATCTGAAGTTGTGGCTTGAAGAGAGGAGGCCTCTTGTTGTTACCGAGGGCGCCACGGTGGAAAACTGTTAACGACCTCGCCTGGTGTACAGGAGGTCGTGGGTTCGTCCCGACGCTGACGACTGCATATTTAGAGTTTGCACTCCCTACCACCCCCCGCCCCATAGTCGCGTGGATTTTTCTCTGGGTTGTCCGGTTTTTCTTCCACATTTCGAAGACATGCGTTTAGAGTATTTGGCGGCTATAAATGTCCACGTGATAAGCTACTTCTATGAGCTATCATTTGTGGCCAGGTCGCTTGTGAAAAGGAGCTATATGGCTCAGTTGTCCTTACCGGGTGAAATAAAAAAATAGTTTACGTGTTTTTAATGGTTTTTACTTTAGTGTGTGAAGCTCTATGTCAGTGCTAGGAGCTATGTGGGTGCTAGGAGCTATATGAGTGCTAGGAGCGATGTCAGTGCTAGGGGCTATGTGAGTGCTAGGGGCTATGTGAGTGCTAGGGGCTATGTGAGTGCTAGGGCTATGTGAGTGCGAGGGGCTATGTCACCATGAATCGCTGCGCTAGTGTTAGAAATAGGATCTATGCTCGCAGGAGCTACGGCAGTTAGGAGCCGTGCCAGTGTTCGGAGCTGTGCCAGTGTTAGGAGCCGTGCCAGTGTTAGGAGCCGTGCCAGCGTTAGGAGACGTGCCAGCGCTAGGAGCCGTGCCAGTGTTAGGAGCCGTGCCAGCGATCGGAGCCGTGCCAGTGTTAGGAGCCGTGCCAGTGCTAGGAGCCATGCCAGTGTTAGGAGGCGTGCCAGTGTTACGAGCCGTGCCAGTGTTAGGAGCCGTGCCAGTGTTCGGAGCCGTGCCAGTGCTAGGAGCCGTGCCAGTGTTAGGAGCCGTGCCAGTGTTAGGAGCCGTGCCAGTGTTAGGAGCCGTGCCAGTGCTAGGAACCGTGCCAGTGCTAGGAGCCGTGCCAGCGCTAGAAGCCGTGCCAGTGTTAGGAGCCATGCCAGTGTTAGGAGCCGGGCCAGCGATCGGAGCCGTGCCAGTGTTAGGAGCCGTGCCAGTGTTAGGAGCCGTGCCAGTGTTAGGAGCCGTGCCAGTGTTAGGAGTCGTGCCAGTGTTAGGAGCCGTGTCAGTGTTATGAGCCGTGCCAGCGCTAGGAGGCCGTCAGTATTAGGAGCCGTGCCAGCGCTAGGAGCCGTGCCAGTGTTACGAGCCGTGCCAGCGCTAGGAGCCGTGCCAGCGCTAGGAGCCGTGCCAGTGTTACGAGCCGTGCCAGTGTTACGAGCCGTGCTAGCACTAGGAGGCCGTCAGAAGCTATGCGAGTGCCGGGATCCACGACGGCGACCGTGAGCCTGGGACAGAGTCTAAGGGTGAGCCTGGGACAGAGTCTAAGGGTGAGCCTGGGACAGAGTCTAAGGGTGAGCCTGGGACAGAGTCTAAGGGTGAGCCTGGGACAGAGTCTAAGGGTGAGCCTGGGACAGAGTCTAAGGGTGAGCCTGGGACAGAGTCTAAGGGTGAGCCTGGGACAGAGTCTCAGGGTGAGCCTGGGACAGAGTCTAAGGGTGAGCCTGGGACAGAGTCTAAGGGTGAGCCTGGGACAGAGTCTAAGGGTGAGCCTGGGACAGAGTCTAAGGGTGAGCCTGGGACAGAGTCTAAGGGTGAGCCTGGGACAAAGTCTAAGGGTGAGCCTGGGACAGAGTCTCAGGGTGAGCCTGGGACAGAGTCTAAGGGTGAGCCTGGGACAGAGTCTAAGGGCGGGATCGAGACCCGTGCCACGCAATCCATCAGATCCGATGTCCGCTCTAATCCCGTCTCCTTGTTAACATCTCCGCTCGCGCTGCGTGTTCTGTTTGTTAACTCCATTGGGGGGGGGGGGCGGAGAGTTTGGGGGGCAGGAGGGGGGGGGTAGCGGGGGGGGGTGTCTCGTCATGGCAACAAGACAAATGAAGAGAGCTCAGTGCGCGTTACCTGCTTGATGCACAAGGCATGGTTGATGTGACACGCGAGCGTCTGCGTATTAACCGCCTCTGTCCATCTGTTCTCCTGCGTCGTGTCGCGATTGTCTGAATCGGTCCCGGGTCTGTCCCTAGGTCGGCTCGGCCTCAAATGAGCGCCTGGAAGCCACTTTCGTTGAGCTGTCGTTTGCGATGGCCGGCTCGCTTTTGAAACATACGCTAATAGCTCAGTGGGACCTTGAACCTGGTAAGATACCCAACAACAACAAAAATGTTTAGTTATATTCGTGTATATTTTTAAGTGGTTTGTTTTCCAAACCTGTACGTTGCGCTCCTACCGTGGTTTTTTTTCGTCGTGTTTGTTGTTGTAACGTTCTGAACCCGCCCCTACTGGACATCTGTGAAAAAGAGCTTCATAGCTCATCGGATTCCTCCAGCATAAATATTCACATCCTGGCGCGGTGCGCAGTGAGCATCGCCACCGGGGAGACAAAGGCGGTCGGGTGTGGGTGTTGCTTGACCACCCACACCGCCAAACATTCTGTTGAGGCTATACGGGGATCTTTCTTTGTGCGTTAAATTAAATAATAGAATGTAAATAGCAAGCTGGACTGAGTTTGCATGCAATGTCAGCCCGATGTATATAGCGGAGGCCGAGTGTAACGGCGTAGTCTAAATCAGCAGCATCATCAGCATCATCGTCACCAGCAGCAGCAGCATTCCAACTCGAAGCACCATAATCATCAGGGACATCAGCAGCAACAGCGTTATCATCATGAGTGTCAGTCGCCGCGTTGCAACTATCATCATCATCAGCAGCATCATCATCAGCAGTATTATTATTATTGCAGTAATATTCATTATCAGTTTATCACTAACAGAAGTAGATTTATAACCAGAGATCATTAAAAGCTGCATTATCATCAGCAGCGTCAGATGTATCTGCGGCAGCATAATGGCTTAATATTATCTTCATCAGTATTAGCAATGAATAATATTGGTCGCGAAAGCCTACGTGTTAAACAGTATTAGCAATGTTAGCCGCAGTAGAATATCCTCTTTAGCAGCATTACCAACAGGTGTATTATAGCCACTGCCTGAACATTTCCATAAGCTACATTATTGTTATCAATAGCGGCATTATAACACAATCATCAGCAGCAACAATGTCAGTCATATCATCAGCAGCCACCCACCCCTCTCGTGTGCCGTGTCGGCCTTTATAGGTGCTCGCTAACAACACTTGCCCCAACAGCCTGTTAAAGGCTACACGGGGAATCTTTGTCCGCGTGTGGTGGGGAGCGGTGGCGCAGCGGTTAGCGCTACGCTGCGCTACGATCCCGGCCACCCGAGTTCGATTCCCGCTCCACGGCTACCAACACCGGTGACGATTTTCGGAACCGAGTCCTGGACCGGCCCTCGATCGGTGCGATGTGCAAACATCGCCACTGGGGAGACAAAGGCGGCCGGGTGTGGCACTGCCCACCTAACCCCCCCCCCCTCCGCCCCTCGTGTGCCGTGCCGACCTTCACAGGTGCTGCTCGCTCAGCAGCACTTGCCCCTGCGGTCTGTGAAGGCTACACGGGGGAGCTTTGCCTTGTGCGTCTGTGCGTCTCCCAGCGCTTCATACGAGGCGGTTCGTCCAACCTCGGGCCGCCGCATCCGTCAAGAACATTGCGCCCCAAAGCGATGGCTTTTCTGCCGCTGTGACGAAGGCTCACTGCCTGAAACGTCGCATTGTATACGTATATATCAAGTTTGTTTCCCTGCCAGGGCCACACACACATACTGCACGCGCGCGCGCACGCGCGCGCGGGCAGTGTTGCCTTTGGCGAATGTGGCAGCAGCAGCAGCAGGCGGCTGCATTGTCGTGGCATTAACACGGAGCGTGTTCAGAGAAGTGTTGGGACGAATTCAGGGTGGCAGCGCAGTGGGTGACACTCGCAACTGACCGGCAAGAAGGGACCTGGGTTCAATTCCCGACTCGGGCGCCTCCTTGTGTGTGGTTTGTTTGATCTCCTTCACCTGTTCTACAGAGTGAGTGAGTGGAGTTTGTATGATCTCCCTCTGTTCTGGAGTGTGAGTGAGTGGAGTTTGTATGATCTACCCCTGTTCTACAGAGTGAGTGAGTGGAGTTTGTGTGATCTCCCCCTGTTCTGGAGTGTGAGTGAGTGGTGTTTGTGTGATCTACCCCTGTTCTACAGAGTGAGCGAGTGGAGTTTGTATGATCTCCCCTTGTTCTACAGAGTGAGTGGAGTTTGTATGATCTACCCTTGTTCTACAGAGTGAGCGAGTGGAGTTTGTATGATCTCCCCCTGTTCTACAGAGTGAGTGGAGTTTGTATGATCTCCCCCTGTTCTACAGAGTGAGTGGAGTTTGTGTGGTCTCCCCCTGTTCTACAGAGTGAGTGAGTGGAGTTTGTGTGATCTCCCCCTGTTCTACAGAGTGAGTGAGTGGAGTTTGTATGATCTCCCCCTGTTCTACAGAGTGAGTGAGTGTAGTTTGTGTGATCTCCCCCTATTCTACAGAGCGAGTGAGTGGAGTTTGTATGATCTCCCCCTGTTCTACAGAGTGAGTGAGTGTAGTTTGTATGATCTCCTCCTATTCTACAGAGCGAGTGAGTGGAGTTTGTATGATCTCCCCCTGTTCTACAGAGTGAGTGAGTGGAGTTTGTGTGATCTCCCCCTGTTCTACAGAGTGAGTGAGTGAAGTTTGTGTGATCTCCCCCTGTACCACAGAGTAAGAGTGAGTGGAGTTTGTATGATCTCCCCCTGTTCTACAGAGTGAGTGAGTGGAGTTTGTATGATCTCCCCCTGTTCTACAGAGTGAGTGAGTGGAGTTTGTATGATCTTCCCCTGTTCGACAGACGGAGTGAGTGGTGTTTGTATGATCTCCCCCTGTTCTACAGAGTGAGCGAGTGGAGTTTGTATGATCTCCCACTGTTCTACAGAGTGCGTGAGTGGAGTTTGTGTGATCTCGCCCTGTTCTACACAGTGAGTGAGTGGAGTTTGTATGATCTCCCCTTGTTCTGCAGAGTGAGTGAGTGGAGATTGTGTGATCTCTCCCTGTTCTACAGAGTGAGTGAGTGAGTGGAGTTTGTATGATCTCCCCTTGTTCTACAGAATGAGTGCAGTTTTTGTGATCTCCCCCGGTTCTACAGAGTGAGTGAGTGGAGTTTGTATGATCTCCCCCTGTTCTACAGAGTGAGTGAGTGCAGTTTGTATGATCTCCCCCTGTTCTACAGAGTGAGTGGGGTTTGTATGATCTCCCCCTGTTCTACAGAGTGAGTGAGTGGAGTTTGTATGATCTCCCCCTGTTCTACAGAGTGAGTGAGTGTAGTTAGTATGATCTCCCCCTGTTCTGCAGAGTGAGTGAGTGGAGTTTGTGTGATCTCCCCCTTTTCTCCAGAGTGAGTGAGTAGAGTTTGTATGATCTCCCCCTGTTCTCCAGAGTGAGTGAGTGGAGTTTGCATGATCTCCCCCTGTTCTACAGAGTGAGTGAGTGGAGTTTGTGTGATCTCCACCTGTTCTACAGAGTGAGTGAGTGTAGTTTGTGTGATCTCCCCCTATTCTACAGAGTGAGTGAGTGGAGTTTGTATGATCTCCCCCTGTTCTACAGAGTGAGTGAGTGAGTGTAGTTTGTGTGATCTCCCCCTATTCTACAGAGCGAGTGAGTGGAGTTTGTATGATCTCCCCCTGTTCTACAGAGTGAGTGAGTGGAGTTTGTGTGATCTCCCCCTGTTCTACAGAGTGAGTGAGTGGAGTTTGTGTGATCTCCCCCTGTACCACAGAGTAAGAGTGAGTGGAGTTTGTATGATCTCCCCCTGTTCTACAGAGTGAGTGAGTGGAGTTTGTATTATCTCCCCCTGTTCTACAGAGTGAGTGAGTGGAGTTTGTATGATCTCCCCCTGTTCTACAGAGTGAGTGAGTGGAGTTTGTGTGATCTCGCCCTGTTGTACACAGTGAGTGAGTGGAGTTTGTATGATCTCCCCTTGTTCTGCAGAGTGAGTGAGTGGAGATTGTGTGATCTCCCCCTGTTCTACAGAGTGAGTGAGTGAGTGGAGTTTGTATGATCTCCCCTTGTTCTACAGAGTGAGTGTAGTTAGTATGGTCTCCCCCTGTTCTACAGAGTGAGTGAGTGGAGTTTGTATGATCTCCCCTTGTTCTACAGAGTAAGTGTAGTTAGTATGATCTCCCCCTGGTCTACAGAGTGAGTGGGGTTTGTATGATCTCCCCCTATTCTACAGAGTGAGTGAGTGCAGTTTTTGTGATCTCCCCCGGTTCTACAGAGTGAGTGAGTGGAGTTTGTATGATCTCCCCCTGTTCTACAGAGTGAGTGAGTGCAGTTTGTATGATCTCCCCTGTTCTACAGAGTGAGTGGGGTTTGTATGATCTCCCCCTGTTCTACAGAGTGAGTGAGTGGAGTTTGTATGATCTCCCCCTGTTCTACAGAGTGAGTGAGTGTAGTTAGTATGATCTCCCCCTGTTCTCCAGAGTGAGTGAGTGGAGTTTGCATGATCTCCCCCTGTTCTACAGAGTGAGTGAGTGGAGTTTGTGTGATCTCCACATGTTCTACAGAGTGAGTGAGTGCAGTTTTTGTGATCTCCCCCTATTCTACAGAGTGAGTGAGTGAAGTTTGTGTGATCTCCCCCTGTTCTCCAGAGTGAGTGAGTGTAGTTTGTGTGATCTCCCCCTGTTCTACAGAGTGAGGGAGTGGAGTTTGTATGATCTACCCCTGTTCTACAGAGTGAGTGTAGTTTGTGTGATCTCCCCCTGTACTACAGAGTGAGTGAGTGTAGTTTGTGTGATCTCCCCCTATTCTCCAGAGTGAGTGAGTGTAGTTTGTATGATCTCCCCCTATTCTCCAGAGTGAGTGAGTGTAGTTTGTATGATCTCCCCCTATTCTCCAGAGTGAGTGTAGTTTGTATGATCTCCCCCTGTACTACAGAGTGAGTGAGTGTAGTTTGTGTGATCTCCCCCTGTACTACAGAGTGAGTGAGTGTAGTTTGTATGATCTCCCCCTGTACTACAGAGTGAGTGAGTGTAGTTTGTGTGATCTCCCCCTATTCTCCAGAGTGAGTGAGTGTAGGTTGTGTGATCTCCCCCTATTCTGCATGGGTTTCCTGCTGGTTCTCCGCTTCCCTCCCATAGCTGACAAACAAACCCAATGCAATGCATCTGGGGGTGGCCAAACAAACCCAATGCCGACACAATCCCTGCAAACGACTCAATTGGCGTGACAGCAACATCGCCCCCCCCACCTCCTACTGACACAACTTTGCAGGAATTAATATTCTTGGTTCTTTCGGTAAAGTCACCACGTAGAAGGGAAACAATAAAATAATAAAAAAATATTAAACAATAAAATTGATGATGACTGCTTGTGTTGCAGTCGAAACGTCGTTAGAATTTTATTGTTTTATATTTTTATTATTTTATTGTTTTACTTCTACGTGGTGACTTTACCGAAAGAACCAAGAATATGAATCCCTGCAGTCACGAAAGCTTTAAATCAAAACTTTGCAAGACCCATCTTGAAAACGAGTCTTGTGTGAGGCCGACCTGGGTAACCAAATCCGATACCATGCAGATGTTATCAACCGATGGGTTTAAACTTTAAAGCGGTGCTTGTTAAACGTTAACGCAGGCCTGCACACCCATTTGGTTTCTCAATCGTAAAAAAAGAAATGTACAATGTTAATAAATACATAAATACGTTCTCCGGCCCCACCCCCTCCCGGGTCTATATATATAGCGCCGTGTCACGCAGACCGTTCTCTCTCACCTGAAGACGGTCGCTTGCGTTGCGATCGAAACGTCGTGATCTAATATTATTTCGTCTACCTACGTGGCTTTACCGAAAGTGCCAAAGAGTATTGATTCCTGCGGTCACGAAACCTTCGAATCAAGATGAGATACATAGGGGTTTGATGGAACAATGGAAGTTGTGCTTACGTGCCCGTACTTAAGTTGTGTTTTCGATTATCCACCTTCTCAAGAAAATATATGGCCGTGTCTCGCACCCCCCAGGAAGGGGGCATCTGGCACTCCCAGGGGGTACAGCGTGCACACCTCTGGTTGAGAACAACAACAAGAAGAAGAAGACGAAGAAGAAGCTCTGCTTTAAAGGTTTTTATTTGAAATGTAATGTCACCCGCAAACCCCCCATCGTACACTCTCAATGGGATATCGACACATGGCACGGAATAAATCCCAAGATAAAAAGCAGGTAAAGAGACGCGGAACGATGACGTGCATGATGGGAAAGGAGTGGAGATGTAGTGCGGATGCGGTTGGGGCAGGAGTGAGGAAGCAGTGAGGATGTAGTGGGGCAGGAGTGAGGAAGCAGTGAGGATGTAGTGGGGCAGGAGTGAGGAAGCAGCGAGGATGTAGTGGGGCAGGAGTGAGGAAGCAGTGAGGATGCAGTGGGGCAGGAGTGAGGAAGCAGTGAGGATGTAGTGGGGCAGGAGTGAGGAAGCAGCGAGGATGTAGTGGGGCAGGAGTGAGGAAGCAGTGAGGATGCAGTGGGGCAGGAGTGAGGAAGCAGTGAGGATGTAGTGGGGCAGGAGTGAGGAAGCAGTGAGGATGTAGTGGGGCAGGAGTGGGGAAGCAGTGAGGATGTAGTGGGGCAGGAGTGAGGAAGCAGTGAGGATGCAGTGGGGCAGGAGTGAGGAAGCAGTGAGGATGTAGTGGGGCAGGAGTGAGGAAGCAGTGAGGATGCAGTGAGGCAGGAGTGAGGAAGCAGTGAGGATGTAGTGGGGCAGGAGTGAGGAAGCAGTGAGGATGTAGTGGGGCAGGAGTGAGGAAGCAGTGAGGATGTAGTGGGGCAGGAGTGAGGAAGCAGTGAGGATGCAGTGAGGCAGGAGTGAGGAAGCAGTGAGGATGTAGTGGGGCAGGAGTGAGGAAGCAGTGAGGATGTAGTGGGGCAGGAGTGAGGAAGCAGTGAGGATGTAGTGGGGCAGGAGTGAGGAAGCAGCGAGGATGTAGTGGAGGAGTGAGGAAGCAGTGAGGATGTAGTGGAGGAGTGAGGAAGTAGTGAGGATGTAGTGGAGGAGTGAGGAAGTAGACATTGAAAACTCATTTCTTCAGAACTGCTTTTTGTGTTTAGTTTGCTGCCCTTCGCCCGCGCCTCCCATTGGCACGGTTGGCTACGTACGGTGCGAAAGAAGTTCAACGTGTGATGCATACATATAGTGATGATGTAATAAGGCAGTGAGGAAGTAGTGAGGCCGGCAGAGAGATGGAGAGAGAGAGAGAGAGACTTGCATGGGTGCCGAGTAAATATACAGTGTGGCACAAAAGTCAGGACACATAGGGGTTTTCATTTTGACGCTGTTATTTAAACAGGGACCTGGGATCGATTGGCAAAACTCGACCAGCAAGAACCATGGATGAATTGGGACAACCCCATAATTGATGAATGCTCAAAGATCACACCTGGAATCTTAATTTTTTTAAGAGATCATACATTTATTTCAACATAGTATTCTTGCATATGCAGTAAAGCCACTTTGAACGTGTATTCAAATACATAAAAATAACCTGATGTGAATTGTTACAAAATAAATAAAAAGGAACCCCTATGTGATTTGTTAAAATTAATATAATTAGCCTGTCCTGACTTTTGGGCCACCCTGTACAACCTGCAAGACTAAACAAAAAATATATATTTGGCCACCAAATGACAACTCAACAAAGTGGCTTATGATCACGTGGTAATGTATAACAGCCAAACACTCTAGATCAGTGGTTCTTAACCTGGGTTCGATCGAACCCCAGGGGTTCGGTGAGTCGATCTCAGGGGTTCGGCAGAGCCCCCGCCACGGAGGTCCGGACACACTTGAATTATTGTGTAAATTTGTGATGACACACACGGCCCGCTTGGCCATCACTGGCTGCAGATGATCATGCTACACTGCTTGGCCAATCAGCGCTGCGGGGAATTTAGTCCGTACTCAGTAGTCAACGTGTGACTGTTGTTGTCGTACGTCGTGTGATTTCTTTAATATTTTATCCATACTAACTATGTCGGGCAAAAGAAGAAAGTGGTCGGACGAATATGTACAACATGGATTCTCATGTATCACGGAACGTGATGGGAGTGAGCGTCCTATCTGCATGATTTGCAACGCCAAGTTGAGCAACTCTAGTCTTGCACCGGCAAAACTAAAGGAACACTTCTTGAAGCTGCATGGAGACGGGGAATACAAGAACACAACACTTGCTGAATTCAGGGTGAAGAGAGCCAAATTCGATGAAAGGGCCACTCTGCCTGCTCTTGGATTTGTACCTGTTAACAAACCGATCTTGACAGCATCGTACGAAGTTGCTTACCTGATCGCAAAGTAGGGCAAGCCACACACCATTGGTGAAACACTTGTGAAACCAGCTGCATTAAAGATGGCGAATCTGATACTCGGAACAGCGGCCGAAGGTAAATTATCCTAAATTCCCCTTTCAAATGACACCGTCAGTGACAGAATAGAAGACATGAGTAAAGACATCTTGGCTCAAGTAGTCGCGGATCTGATTTCAAGCCCGGCAAAATTCAGCCTTCAACTCGACGAAACCACAGACGTTTCTGATCTAAGCCAGCTTGCTGTTTTTGTACGCTATGTGAAAGACGACATGATAAAAGAAGAGTTTTTATTTTGTAAGCCTCTTACAACAACAACGAAGGCAGCCGATGTGAAGAAGCTTGTGGATGACTTCTTCAGAGACAACAATCTTTCATGGGATATGGTTTCTGCAGTTTGTACGGACGGAGCTCCAGTCATGCTGGGAAGAAAGTCTGGTTTTGGTGCGCTAGTAAAGGCCGATGCACCACACATCATTGTGACGCATTGTATTCTGCACAGGCATGCGTTGGCAACAAAAACCTTACCTCCAAAAATGACAGAAGTATTAAAAACTGTGGTGGAATGTGTGAACTATGTGCGAAAAAGTGCTCTGAGGCACCGCATCTTCAGTGAGCTGTGTAAAGAAATGGGCTCTGAATTTGAGGTACTTCTGCTCCATTCTAATATTCGGTGGTTATCCCGGGGACAGGTGCTGAATCGTGTTTTTGCCATGCGTGTGGAATTAGCCCTGTTTTTGCAAGAGCACCAACACTGCCATGCAGATTGCTTCAAAAATCCTGAGTTCATTCTCATTTTAGCGTACATGGCTGATATATTCGCAGCTCTCAATCATCTCAATCAGCAGATGCAGGGTGGTGGAGTCAATATCATGGAAGCGGAAGAACACCTGAAGGCTTTTCAAAAAAAGCTACCGTTATGGAAACGACGAACAGAGAACAATAACTTCGCAAACTTCCCGCTTCTGGACGACTGTGCAAGTAAGATCGAAGATGTGTCTGGAATCGGAGATATTTCTGTATCCACGGAACTGAAGCAAACAATTGCCACGCACTTAGATGAGCTTGCAAAGTCTCTCGACGGATATTTCCCTACAAGAGAGTCATATCCAGCATGGGTGAGACAGCCGTTCACGTTTGCTGTTGAAACAGCAGATGTCAATGATGAATTCCTCGACGAAATCATTGAAATTCAGCAGAGCCAGGTTCAACAGCAACTCTTCAGAACAACAACGCTCTCAACGTTTTGGTGTCGACAAATGAACAAGTATCCAGTTATTGCTAAGAAAGCCCTGGATTTTTTTTATACCATTTGTTACAACATATCTTTGTGAGCAATTCTTTTCGAGGATGCTGGACATAAAAACGAAGAAAAGGAACAGACTTTGCTGTGAAAATGACATGAGAGTGGCACTTGCCAAGGTGAAGCCACGCATATCTGAACTGATCTCTCAAAGGCAACAGCAGAAGTCACATTGATTTCCAGGTATGTAATTTGTTGTGAGTTTATGCATTGTGTTGGTTTTATTCTTTGAACAAGGTAATGTTCATGCACGGCTCATTTTGTGTACCAGTAAAAAACATATCTATGTCTTGAATTTGAAAAAAATCACATTTTATTTTTCACTAAAGAGGGGTTCGGTGAATGCGCATATGAAACTGGTGGGGTTCGGTACCTCCAACAAGGTTAAGAACCACTGCTCTAAATGCATGTGGCTTATGATCACGTGGTAATGTGTAACAGCCAAACACTCTAAATGCATGTGGCTTATGATCACGTGGTAATGTGTAACAGCCAGACACTCTAGATCAGTGGTTCTTAACCTGGGTTCGATCGAACCCCAGGGGTTCGGTGAGTCGATCTCAGGGGTTCGGCAGAGCCCCCGCCGCGGAGGTCCGGACACACTTGAATTATTGTGTAAATTTGTGATGACACACACGGCCCGCTTGGCCATCACTGGCTGCAGATGATCATGCTACACTGCTTGGCCAATCAGCGCTGCGGGGAATTTAGTCCGTACTCAGTAGTCAACGTGTGACTGTTGTTGTCGTACGTCGTGTGATTTCTTTAATATTTTATCCATACTAACTATGTCGGGCAAAAGAAGAAAGTGGTCGGACGAATATGTACAACATGGATTCTCATGTATCACGGAACGTGATGGGAGTGAGCGTCCTATCTGCATGATTTGCAACGCCAAGTTGAGCAACTCTAGTCTTGCACCGGCAAAACTAAAGGAACACTTCTTGAAGCTGCATGGAGACGGGAAATACAAGAACACAACACTTGCTGAATTCAGGGTGAAGAGAGCCAGATTCGATGAAAGGGCCACTCTGCCTGCTCTTGGATTTGTACCTGTTAACAAACCGATCCTGACAGCATCGTACGAAGTTGCTTACCTGATCGCAAAGCAGGGCAAGCCACACACCATTGGTGAAACACTTGTGAAACCAGCTGCATTAAAGATGGCGAATCTGATACTCGGAACAGCGGCCGAAGGTAAATTATCCCAAATTCCTCTTTCAAATGACACCGTCAGTGACAGAATAGAAGACATGAGTAAAGACATCTTGGCTCAAGTAGTCACGGATCTGATTTCAAGCCCGGCAAAATTCAGCCTTCAACTCGACGAAACCACAGACGTTTCTGATCTAAGCCAGCTTGCTGTTTTTGTACGCTATGTGAAAGACGACATGATAAAAGAAGAGTTTTTATTTTGTAAGCCTCTTACAACAACAACGAAGGCAGCCGATGTGAAGAAGCTTGTGGATGACTTCTTCAGAGACAACAATCTTTCATGGGATATGGTTTCTGCAGTTTGTACGGACGGAGCTCCAGTCATGCTGGGAAGAAAGTCTGGTTTTGGTGCGCTAGTAAAGGCCGATGCACCACACATCATTGTGACGCATTGTATTCTGCACAGGCATGCGTTGGCAACAAAAACCTTACCTCCAAAAATGACAGAAGTATTAAAAACTGTGGTGGAATGTGTGAACTATGTGCGAAAAAGTGCTCTGAGGCACCGCATCTTCAGTGAGCTGTGTAAAGAAATGGGCTCTGAATTTGAGGTACTTCTGCTCCATTCTAATATTCGGTGGTTATCCCGGGGACAGGTGCTGAATCGTGTTTTTGCCATGCGTGTGGAATTAGCCCTGTTTTTGCAAGAGCACCAACACTGCCATGCAGATTGCTTCAAAAATCCTGAGTTCATTCTCATTTTAGCGTACATGGCTGATATATTCGCAGCTCTCAATCATCTCAATCAGCAGATGCAGGGTGGTGGAGTCAATATCATGGAAGCGGAAGAACACCTGAAGGCTTTTCAAAAAAAGCTACCGTTATGGAAACGACGAACAGAGAACAATAACTTCGCAAACTTCCCGCTTCTGGACGACTGTGCAAGTAAGATCGAAGATGTGTCTGGAATCGGAGATATGTCTGTATCCACGGAACTGAAGCAAACAATTGCCACGCACTTAGATGAGCTTGCAAAGTCTCTCGACGGATATTTCCCTACAAGAGAGTCATATCCAGCATGGGTGAGACAGCCGTTCACGTTTGCTGTTGAAACAGCAGATGTCAATGATGAATTCCTCGACGAAATCATTGAAATTCAGCAGAGCCAGGTTCAACAGCAACTCTTCAGAACACCAACGCTCTCAACGTTTTGGTGTCGACAAATGAACAAGTATCCAGTTATTGCTAAGAAATCCCTGGATTTTTTTTATACCATTTGTTACAACATATCTTTGTGAGCAATCCTTTTCGAGGATGCTGGACATAAAAACGAAGAAAAGGAACAGACTTTGCTGTGAAAATGACATGAGAGTGGCACTTGCCAAGGTGAAGCCACGCATATCTGAACTGATCTCTCAAAGGCAACAGCAGAAGTCACATTGATTTCCAGGTATGTAATTTGTTGTGAGTTTATGCATTGTGTTGGTTTTATTCTTTGAACAAGGTAATGTTCATGCACGGCTCATTTTGTGTACCAGTAAAAAACATATCTACGTCTTGAATTTGAAAAAAATCACATTTTATTTTTCACTAAAGAGGGGTTCGGTGAATGCGCATATGAAACTGGTGGGGTTCGGTACCTCCAACAAGGTTAAGAACCACTGATCTAGAGTGTTTGGCTGTTATACATTACCACGTGATCATAAGCCACATGCATCTAGAGTGTTTGGCTGTTACACATTACCACGTGATCATAAGCCACATGCATCTAGAGTGTTTGGCTGTTATACATTACCACGTGATCATAAGCCACATGCATCTAGTGTTTGGCTGTTACACATTACCACGTGATCATAAGCCACATGCATTTCAAGTGTTTGGCTGTTACACATTACCACGTGGTAATGTGTAACAGCCAAACACTCTAAATGCATGTGGCTTATGATCACGTGGTAATGTATAACAGCCAAACACTCTAGATGCATGTGGCTTATGATCACGTGGTAATGTGTAACAGCCAAACACTCTAAATGCATGTGGCTTATGATCACGTGGTAATGTATAACAGCCAAACACTCGAAATGCATGTGGCTTATGATCACGTGGTAATGTGTAACAGCCAAACACTCTAGATGCATGTTTCTTCTAAATGCGAAGGGGAAAACCGGAGGACCCCCCCCCCCCCTTCCCCAACTACATAGGCGTCAGGGTCGTGATCGAACCCACGACCTCCTGTATACCAGGCGAGGTAGTTAACATCTCCTAGCCACCGTGATGATGATGAGAGAGAGAGACAAAGCAAACTCCAAACAGACAGCAGGTGTCAGGGTCGGGATCGAACCCACGACCTCCTGTACACCAGGCGAGGTAGTTAACATCTCCTAGCCACCGTGGCACCCCAACCCTGGACAAGGTGTTGTTAACGCGCTGTAACTAGAGAATGAATGAAGATCCGAGGGCTCCGATGGCCACCATGGTAAGGTTGATGGTCGAGGCGTGGCTGTGGACACCGAAGATTTTCATTACAACCGAGCGGTTTGTAAATTAATTAGCTTGCTGGATTTATGTGGCAAATAAAATTGCGGAGTAGTTTCCACTCCCGTTTTACTCCCTGTGGGTGTGGGGGAAGTGGGCGGTGGGGGTTCGCAATGGCCATGTGGGGTTTTGAGATGCGCTGGGCTCGCACTGCCGATCGCCTGGGTTCGAGCCCTGGGGCTGGGTGCCTCAGTGGCGTGGTAACTACATTGTCAGTGGCATGGTAAGGGACAATGAAAGTGGCGTGGTAAGGACATTGTCAGTGGTATGGTAAGGGACATTGAAAGTGGCATGGTAAGGGACAATGAAAGTGGTGTGGTAAGGACATTGTCAGTGGTATGGTAAGGGACATTGAAAGTGGCATGGTAAGGACATTGTCAGTGGCGTGGTAAGGACATTGTCAGTGGCGTGGTAAGGACATTGTCAGTGGCATGGTAAGGGACAATGAAAGTAGCGTGGTAAGGACATTGTTAGTGGCATGGTGAGGACATTGTCAGTGGCGTGGTAAGGACATTGTCAGTGGCGTGGTAAGGACATTGAAAGTGGCGTGGTAAGGACATTGTCAGTGGCGTGGTAAGGGACATTGTCAGTGGCGTGGTGAGGACATTGTCAGTGGCGTGGTAAGGACATTGTCAGTGGCGTGGTAAGGACATTGAAAGTGGCGTGGTAAGGACATTGAAAGTGGCGTGGTAAGGACATTGTCAGTGGCGTGGTAAGGACATTGTCAGTGGCGTGGTAAGGACATTGTCAGTGGCGTGGTAAGGACATTGTCAGTGGCGTGGTAAGGACATTGTCAGTGGCGTGGTAAGGACATTGTCAGTGGCGTGGTAAGGACATTGAAAGTGGCGTGGTAAGGACATTGTCAGTGGCGTGGTAAGGACATTGAAAGTGGCGTGGTAAGGACATTGTCAGTGGCGTGGTAAGGACATTGTCAGTGGCGTGGTAAGGACATTGAAAGTGGCGTGGTAAGGACATTGTCAGTGGCGTGGTAAGGACATTGTCAGTGGCGTGGTAAGGACATTGAAAGTGGCGTGGTAAGGACATTGTCAGTGGCATGGTAAGGACATTGAAAGTGGCGTGGTAAGGACATTGTCAGTGGCGTGGTAAGGACATTGTCAGTGGCGTGGTAAGGACATTGTCAGTGGCGTGGTAAGGACATTGTCAGTGGCGTGGTAAGGACATTGAAAGTGGCGTGGTAAGGACATTGTCAGTGGCATGGTAAGGACATTGTCAGTGGCGTGGTAAGGACATTGTCAGTGGCGTGGTAAGGACATTGAAAGTGGCGTGGTAAGGACATTGTCAGTGGCATGGTAAGGACATTGAAAGTGGCGTGGTAAGGACATTGTCAGTGGCGTGGTAAGGACATTGTCAGTGGCGTGGTAAGGACATTGTCAGTGGCGTGGTAAGGACATTGTCAGTGGCGTGGTAAGGACATTGTCAGTGGCGTGGTAAGGACATTGTCAGTGGCGTGGTAAGGACATTGTCAGTGGCGTGGTAAGGACATTGTCAGTGGCGTGGTAAGGACATTGTCAGTGGCGTGGTAAGGACATTGTCAGTGGCGTGGTAAGGACATTGTCAGCTCAGCGGGTGGCGGTAATTGGTCAGGCGGGGCCCCAATATTTCATTCGTCTCGCACGGTCGACAATCGTTGCCGCCCCAATTAAGTGAAAATAAAACGCGGAACGTGAGTGACAGCATTTTCATTAACTAAACACATTTTAACTGCCACCAAAGGGTTGGGGGGGGGCATGGCACCCCCTGCCTGCCCCCTCTCTCTGCCTGGAGAGGCTCATAATGGCCGTGTCTAAATGTGAAGCCAGGATTGATGAGAATCTGCAGGATTTCAGTCCCTGGGTCTGGGCGTGTGCCACGTGTGTCTCTCTCTTTTCTCAGGGGGTTCACAACGGCCATGTCGGAGATGCTTCGCCGGCATCCCTGAAAGACGCAGTTGGAGTACGGAGTCTGGGTATCTCTCTGCGGGAGTTCATAGTGGCCATGTTTGGTTTTTATGCCAGAGACACGGATTCAAAACAGCTGAGATCCCGGGTTCCATTACTGTGTCAAAGCGTCTTGTCAGTCTTTCTCAGGGATGTTCATAATGGTTAAGTTTCAGGTTTATAACGGCCATGCTATTGACACTGAATCCATCTCACAGTCGCTGAATAAGAACCACAAAACACGAGCTCAAAGGCTGTAAAAGCCAGACTGTGAGCTACAGCTCCACAGTTCTCGATACAGTGAGGGAAAAATTATTTGATCCCCTGCTGATTTTGTACGTTTGCCCACTGACAAATAAATGATCAGTCTATAATTTTAATGGTAGGTTTATTTGAACAGTGAGAGACAGAAAAACAACGAAAAAATCCAGAAAAACGCATGTCAAAAATGTTATATATTTATTTGCATTTTAATGAGGGAAATAAGCATTTGACCCCTCTGCAAAACATGACTTAGTACTTGGTGGAAAAACCCTTGTTGGCAATCACAGAGGTCAGACGTTTCTTGTAGTTGGCCACCAGGTTTGCACACATCAATCACAGAGGTCAGACGCTTCTTGTAGTTGGCCACCAGGTTTGCACACATCTCAGGAGGGATTGTCCCACTCCTCTTTGCAGATCTTCTCCAAGTCATTAAGCTTTCGAGGCCGACGTTTGGCAACTCGAACCTTCAGCTCCCTCCACAGATTCGCTATGGGATTAAGGTCTGGAGACTGGCTAGGCCACTCCAAGGCCTTAATGTGCTTCTTCTTGAGCCACTCCTTTGTTGCCTTGGCCGTGTGTTTTGGGTCATTGTCATGCTGGAATACCCATCCACGACCCATTTTCAATGCCCAGGCTGAGGGAAGGAGGTTCTCACCCAAGATTTGACGGTACATGGCCCCGTCCATCATCCCTTTAATGCGGTGAAGTTGTCCTGTCCCCTTCTCACCAAGCTGCTTGGCAAAGGTCTTGTAGCCCATTCCAGCCTTGTGTAGGTCTACAATCTTGTCCCTGACATCCTTGGAGAGCTATTTGGTCTTGGCCATGGTGGAGAGTTTGGAATATGATTGATTGATTGCTTCTGTGGACAGGTGTCTTTTATACAGGTAACAAGCTGAGATTAGGAGCACTCCCTTTAAGAGTGTGCTCCTAATCTCAGCTCGTTACCTGTATAAAAAAAACACCTGTGAGCCAGAAATCTGATTGAGAGGGGGTCAAATACTTATTTCCCTCATTAAAATGCAAATCAAATAAGAACATTTTTGACATGCGTTTTTCTGGATTTTGTTGTTATTCTGTCTCTCACTGTTCAAATAAACCTACCATTAAAATTATAGACTGATCATTTCTTTGTCAGTGGTCAAACGTACAAAATCAGCAGGGGATCAAATACTTTTTTCCTTCACTGTATATGGTGATGTTTCAAGCCAATTAGTGAGCGTTGTGGAAGCACTCGGAAAAATCATCGTCACCGATGTTGGCCGTGAGCGGGAATCGAACTCAGGTCGCCGGGTTCGGAGCGCAGCGTAGTGCTGACCGCTACACCACCGCTCTCCTCGCACGCACACATGGAGAGGGGATATCCACAGACACACACTACAACATTGTGTGTGTAATGTGCGTGCTTCTCGGCAGGCGGCTGTCTCACACACGCAGAAATCAACACACAGCGACATATACGCAGAGAAACATATCTACGGTCGCAGCCCTCCCCTTAAGGAAGGCGATTGGTTCCTCGACGCCTGTCATTAAGCGATTTGGTCGTTAAGCGAGTATAGGAAATGCACCTTAAAGGCTAAAGTCGTTCCGATAGCATCGAAAGTTACCCCTCTTTCACCACCACCCCCCCCCCAAAAAAAAAAACCCATCCTTTATCATATTTAAACAATGGATATTAATACACAAATATACTAACATTATAAAACACACGTTCAAATAAACCCGATTAATAAATGCATTAATTCATATTTACTGTGCCTACGACTACCACCGCCACTACTGCCGCGTGCTACAGCCACCACCGCCGCGCGAGGCGACCGCGATAAGCTGGCTGACCGAGTTACCCATCTCACCTCCTCCTCCCGCACCGAGAAGCCCGGGCGGGGGTTCTTGTGACCCATCTCGCACGCGATGTGCGAAGCGGAGGATCGTATCGACGCACTTCACTGAAGCGCTGCCACCGAGGGGCTCTTCTTTACGTTCCATCCATGACCCGATGCAGACACCCGTTCCATCGCAGCTCACGGAGACGTGTCCGACGGATTGGGGGTGGAGGCGGGGGGTTCATCCAGCAGTGGACTGATCATGGCTGATGATGATGATGATGCAGATGCGAGTGAGAAGAGTCTGGCAGTGGTGGTTTCTGTATTTTTGGGTTCCCCAAGCAGATCGCATCGTGGGGCGGGGGAGGGGGTCACCTTCCCACACCCCGCTTTCATTCAATACACATCGGGCGAGATGACAGAAGGGGGTACCAGACAAGAGAAACGCAGACACACGAGGAGATGTGGCGAGACGAGAGGCGAGGAGATGCAGACGAGGAGGGAGAGGAGACGTGAAGGCGGTGTCGACAAGAGGCGGCGTGAGGTGAGGGAAGGGAAGCGGACAAGATGGATCGCCGACAACTCGCGATGTTGCACCGCTCGCGATCCGTGTTGTGTTTCGTCAGGATTTGAATTCAAGTGTGCCGGATTCGAGTCGGCCCGCTCGCTCCCTCCCTCGAGTTTCGCCACGAACTCCCCGGCGAGGCCCACCAACTGAGCTACTTGTGACCGCCTAAGGCTTGGCCTTTGCCACTGCTGTCTGGAAGACGAAGACGTGAAACTTTACACGTGTGTGCGCGCTCGCATTTAATGATCACGATGCTTGAGTAATTCTGCGCGAAATACGGGAGCAATATTACAGCCGTTAAACAAGTATTTTTTTTTTGCTTTCACAGCGACGACTTCCGTCTTCAAATTGAAGGCGGATTTTTTGTGTCCCCCCTTTTTTTCGGGGAAAAAAATTAAATATACGATGTGCAGATCAAAAATGTTAACGTGTTAATATTGCATTATGTCGCCACCCCCCCCAACATAGCTCCGACAAAGCTTAGAAGCGCTCACACGCGCACGCACACACACACAGCGATGTAAATTTAATAGAGACGCGAACTGGGAACGCGCAACAGAGCTTTTGGGGGGGGCAATGATTGAAGGCGGTCCTCGATCAAGCCGATAAAACTGAATATATTTACATATTATACATTTATATATTATCTAAATAACATTGAACATATTTACATGAATGTATTTTATTTGACCAGGTAAGGCCCACGGAGCTGGGGAGCTCTTTTTCAGAAGCCACCTGGCTATCACAAATGATGGCTCAACGAAAGTGGCTTGCCATCATCGCGTGGAAATTCATCGCAGCCAACTGCTCGCGAAACGCACCGTGTGTCTCTTGGTTCTAAATGTGGAGGGGAAAGAAAAAATAAAACGGAGGCAAGGGAGAACAATCCACGCGACCACGGGGAGAGAGACACACCACAAACTCCAAATATACAGCAGCAGCAGGCGTCAGGGTCGGGATCGAAACGACGACGACCTCCTGTATACCAGGCGAAGTATTTGACATCTCGCCACCAAGGCAGACGAGAAACCAGGGGGGAGGGGGGACCGTGGGGGGGTCTTTTGGGGAGGGAAAAAAAGCAAACCTGGCAATGAAAAAGCGAAACCTACCACCGACGTTGCATACAGCAGTGAGAGTGTTGAATCAAGGAGCATTGAGCATCAACAACGCGGCCTCGCAGCAGCGGATATTCTGGCGAGTCGTCTAATAAAGACGCGCTTCTGACGGCCGTCCGGAACGCTCTTCCTACCGATGATCGGAAGCCACTGGGGCAGCTATGCGCTTTTAAATCGCCTAGATTGACCCAATTCATTTTTATTCAGAACTAATTTCAGTTCGCGGCCTACCTCCGGCACCTCCTCCGATGCGCACGGATGGCCATGTACGGTGGACGAAAGCAGTTCAACAAACACATGCCCAGCAGGGGAAGAAGACGGGGGGGTGGGTGGGGGGGGTAATTTCTTCTGGATCTTTCCGGAGGATTGGCGGCCCAAAAATAATTTCCACCCCGCGGCGCGCACCACATTCCAGTCCACCTCTCGCTGTGGGAGTGGCCCCCATTCATCCTGTAGCTAGCACCCCAGTCTATGAACACACACGTTGAGATTTTCGAGATGAATCACCAGCGTGTGCGCGCCAGTTGCACGGGCGTGGCGCTGGCCCACCCTCCCCCTCCTCCTCCTCCTCCTCGTGTTGGACTGCATGTTGAACTTCTTTCGCACCGTACGTAGCCGGCCGTGCCAATTTGGGCTGCGGGGGAAAGGACGACAAACCGAACACCGAAAAGCGGCTCCAATGACAAAATGAGTCTTCAATCCGAATTCAAAAGCGCATGGCTCCCAGTGGCTTCCGTATATCGGAAGAGCGCGTTCCAGACGGCTGCAGAAGCGCGTCCGACAGCGCGCGATGCGGCGATCGTCTTTGCTCGATGATACGCTTCATCCGTGCTACTCGCGAACAGCACCTGCCCCCCCCCTCCCCCGAGGTCTGCCGAGGCCACACGTGGGTGATCGTTTGACCTCGCTGCGCCTCAAGGTAACTTGTGACCAGCGTCGACGCGACTCCCGACGCCCGACACATCCAGGTGCCCCCGTCGTGCGACACAGCGCTGCGCTTGGATATTGGTGTTGCATTTGGACGGAGGCGCCGACGTGGATTTTTTAACCCCGGAAGCTAGACGAGGCGGTGTTTAATTTAAAGCTCTCTCGTCTCGAAAGCCCCAGGGAGGGGGCCGCGGCTCTGAAAATAGAACCCAGCTTTTGTTCTGTCAAGATGCCCCGGGTCTCCCTCCCTAAATCTCTCTGCTCGCTCTCACTCTCTCTCTCTCTCTCGCATCCTCGCCTCCGTCTGTCGCAAACTCGTGCTCTCCCAAACTCTGGGCTCCGTTGAGGGGGGGGGGGGGGGAAACCCCCATTTCGGGTCCACTTTAGTTGACAATTCTTTTTGGATAAAGCCTCTCGCTCTCTGTAGGCTAAACAGAGGCGAGCAAAGATAAAGATCCGCCCGTGTAGCCTGCAACAGACTGTAGGGGCAAGTGCTGTTAAGCGAGTAGCACCTATGAAGGCCGGCACGGCACACGAGGGGGTGGGTAACCAACACCACGCCCGGCCGCCTTTGTCTCCCCAAGTGGCGATGTTTACACATCGCACCAGGTACTCATCTGAGGCCGAGTCGACCTAGGGGAGGCCCAGGACCTGTTGAGATCACCACACTCTTACAGTCGCTCTGGATTCAAAGGCACGCCCCCCATCTCTCCCCACTTCTCCCTCTCTCCGTCCATGGATCTTCTCTTTCTCCCCCCGCCACCACCCGTCTCTTTATGCTGTAAACACTCTCAATGCAAACTCCGTGAAATAAACAACACAGACAGAGACCAAGAATCATTTGAAACTGTTTTGGCCAACACCGTTCTTTTCATTTAATCCAGACCACGTTTTTTTTTTCAAGTGATTTATCATTTAGTTATTAATATATACGACTATGTACAGCTTTTATTAATCGTATTTATTTACTTATTCCACATCTCCCTTATAATCCTCTTTTAATAAAGTGATAAAAGTGGCAAAGTACATATTACTCTCTCTTTAGCAAAGGTTAAAAAAAAAATGTTTCCGATAACCGGAGCAGCAACGAGCATTGGCGATTCGATATCGGTCGATGTTGATTTTAAAAAGGGACTCGGATTGATCCGGATTGGTTTCGGGAGTTCAAGAGATAGTTTTATGGTTTCAAATGGCATTACCGGCGGACACTCATCCGATCCAGAACTATAGTCTCATCCGACGCAGAACCACCTTCTCTCATCCGACACAGCACCCTCGACTCATCCGATGCGGAATCCCCGTTTCATCCGATACAGCACGCTGGCTGTTACACAGAGTCTGTGGCACCGAACAGAGAACGGGTGTTGAATCGGATACAGAACCCTCGGCCCATCTCGCGACGAGCCATTTCACCCGATGCAGAAACGTCGTCGCATCAGGATTGAGAACTCCCGTTTCACCGGACACAGAAACCTCGACCCCGCTCCCCCCTCCCCCGTCCATCACGTGCAGTGTCATCCAACGTCGATCGCTCGCGTAACGTCAGTATGTATAAATTAACCCTACAAATAACGTAACAACATGCGATTAAACACAAACAAAATGTGCAGACCACTATTTGGCGACTAACCGACAATTCGCGACCGACTACCACCCCAAGGCTCTCTCCAATTACGCCAACGATGAATCACGAGCCGAGGTTGCAGATCTTCTCTGCCGTCACCGCGCACGCACCGATGGAACGCACACACCGATGGAACGCACACACACACGCTCGCACCGATGGAACGCACACGCTCGCACCGATGGAACGCACACGCTCGCACCGATGGAACGCACACGCTCGCACCGATGGAACGCACACACACACACCGATGGAACGCACACGCTCGCACCGATGGAACGCACACGCACACGCTCGCACCGATGGAACGCACACGCTCGCACCGATGGAACGCACACACACACACCGATGGAACGCACACACTCGCACCGATGGAACGCACACACACACACCGATGGAACGCACACGCTCGCACCGATGGAACGCACACGCACACACCGATGGAACGCACACGCACGCACCGATGGAACGCACACGCACACACCGATGGAACGCACACGCTCGCACCGATGGAACGCACACGCACGCACCGATGGAACGCACACGCTCGCACCGATGGAACGCACACGCTCGCACCGATGGAACGCACACGCTCGCACCGATGGAACGCACACGCTCGCACCGATGGAACGCACACGCTCGCACCGATGGAACGCACACGCTCGCACCGATGGAACGCACACACACACACCGATGGAACGCACACGCTCGCACCGATGGAACGCACACGCTCGCACCGATGGAACGCACACACACACACCGATGGAACGCACACGCTCGCACCGATGGAACGCACACGCTCGCACCGATGGAACGCACACACACACACCGATGGAACGCACACGCTCGCACCGATGGAACGCACACGCTCGCACCGATGGAACGCACACACACACACCGATGGAACGCACACGCACGCACCGATGGAACGCACACGCACACACCGATGGAACGCACACGCACGCACCGATGGAACGCACACGCTCGCACCGATGGAACGCACACACACACACCGATGGAACGCACACGCTCGCACCGATGGAACGCACACGCTCGCACCGATGGAACGCACACGCTCGCACCGATGGAACGCACACACACACACCGATGGAACGCACACGCACGCACCGATGGAACGCACACGCACACACCGATGGAACGCACACGCACGCACCGATGGAACGCACACGCTCGCACCGATGGAACGCACACACACACACCGATGGAACGCACACGCTCGCACCGATGGAACGCACACGCTCGCACCGATGGAACGCACACACACACACCGATGGAACGCACACGCTCGCACCGATGGAACGCACACGCTCGCACCGATGGAACGCACACACACACACCGATGGAACGCACACGCTCGCACCGATGGAACGCACACGCTCGCACCGATGGAACGCACACACACACACCGATGGAACGCACACACACACACCGATGGAACGCACACGCTCGCACCGATGGAACGCACACGCTCGCACCGATGGAACGCACACACACACACCGATGGAACGCACACACACACACCGATGGAACGCACACGCTCGCACCGATGGAACGCACACGCTCGCACCGATGGAACGCACACACACACACCGATGGAACGCACACGCACGCACCGATGGAACGCACACGCACATGTATGTCAGGCGCACGGCCGCGTGCGCCTGACATACACAAGACAAGCATCTTTCTCACAACAGCCTGGACGGACCGAGCCACGGGTGTTGGCAAGCACCTATTAAGGTCGGCAGGACGCGCGAGGAGGGTGATGTGGCCGAAAACCAGGTCGGCCCGCCCGCCCGCCCGCCCGACCGGGCACGCCACCCGCGCTCATTGCGAGCGGCACCGGGTACTCATTTAAGGCCGAGTCGACATAGGGGAGCCCCAGGACAAGTTCAGACCCTACCCCGCCACTAAGACCACACTCGCGCACTCATGCACACATGCACTCGCACACAAAAGACAAAGACCCCAACCCACCTCCCCCCCCATATAACCTAAACACACTTTTGAGATAAGTGCTATGAGCCAGCACCTATGAAGGTTGGCAGGGGCAGAGGAGGGGGTGGGTGGCCAGCACCACGCCCGGCCACCTTTGTCTCCCCAATGCTGATGTTTCGACACCACACCGGGTGTTCAACAGGTCGAGTCAACTTAAGGGAGGTCTAGGACCAGAGTGGAAAATTGAATTCGGGTCGCTGGGTTCGCAGTGCGGTGCGCTAAACCGCTGCAACCAAAGATAAAGATCCCCCGTATAGCCTTAACAGATTGTTGGGGCAAGTGCTATTAGCGAGCAATCTATTAAGGATTGCACGGCACACACTCTCTAGTGCCGATGATGTACACACCGCACCAGGTACTCATTTGATGCCAAGTCGACCTCGGGGAGGTCCGGGACCGGTTCAGATAATCATCACTGGGTGTTCGCCGAGAGCAGAAATCGAACCCGGGTCGCCAGATTCGTAGCGCTAACCGCGACACCACCGCTCCCTACGCACACGCAAAGATACTCACGCACACAAACAACAACTCGCACACCCAGCCGCCTAGTCTCCAACCCAAGGATGATATTTTATCAAGACCCACGACCACCTGCAGCACTGCCACACCGGGTTTTACTTCAGGCTGAGTCGACCTAGCGGTGGCCCAGGCCAGTGCAGTTACTAAACGGTGATGTGCATCGCGGCTCGGAATCGAACTCGGGTTGCCGGGATTCGTGGTGTGGTGTGAACAGCTGCTCCACCGCTCCCCATGTAACCTATAGCGATATGTACACATTTATATACACAAGAATATGTACACACTGATACATATGTACAACACAGGTACCGATGCATTCACAGCATACCTCTGTAGGTAGGTGTGTATTCTGTGCGTATACGTGTGTGTGTGTGTTTACACACAAAACAAAGATCCCCATATAGCCTAAACAGACTGTTGGGGCAAGTGCTGTTAGCGAGCACCTATGAAGATCGGCATGGCACACGAGGGGGTGGGTGGCCATTACCACACCCGGCCGCCTTTGTTTCCCCAGTGGCGATGTTTATACACTGCACCAGGTAGTTATTTTGGGCAGAGTCGACCTAGGGGAGGCCCACGACCGATTCAGACAATCGTCACTGGGTGTTGGCCGTGAGTGGGAATCGAATTTAGGTGGCCGGGTTCGTCGCGCAGCATAGCGCTAACCACTTCACTGCCGCTGTGGTTACACACACACACACGTGTACGTACACACATGCACACAAAGTAACATTCATAATGAAAACGATTCGAATCAAATTAAAGTCTACCATGGCACGTTAATTAAAATTAAATGGACATTCCACATTTGCATAATTGCCTGCATTCAAATGCAATGGAATCCATCTCGTAAGCATTTAATTTTTAAGATAAAAAAAACTATTACCCAGTATTAAGGAGCATCTCTCTTGCATTGAGATGTTTGGCCAATTACTTTTAGAAAACGAACATTTAGTACCAACATAAGCAGTGCCTGGAGAAAGCCACGTTGTGGGGAAGGGGATAACTTGCAAAACTCAACAATGACAAGAAAATCTTGAACAACCTACTTGCTGTACTGGGTCAATAAAATATAAAAGCAATCATCTTGACAGTAGATTAAGTGCACGCAACATATATATACGTTTTGTAAAACAACTTGGCATCGTCATCATTAACATTGCCTTAAACACAGGAAAAAAAATGTGTTTACTTTACATGTCTGCGTCTTAAGACCGGCTAAGAGACTGTTTGACTCTGCGAATGAAAAATGGATTGTATATATTGTATAAGACCAAAAATATCCAGTGTTCTTTGAGTGACCGCAATGCAAAGTGCCGTCTCAAAGTACGAGTCGGTCAATCGTGTTGCCTTCTCCATCACCACCACGGCCACCGTCACCATCACCACCATCATCACACGACCAGTGTCACCATCACCATCGTCACCACCATGACCACCGTCACCACGACCACGGTCACCATCACCACCGTCACCATCATCACACGACCAGTGTCACCATCACCGTCGTCACCACCATGACCACCGTCGCCATCATCACACGACCAGTGTCACCATCACCGTCGTCGTCACCATCACCGTCGTCACCACCATGACCACCGTCACCATGACCACCGTCACCATGACCACCGTCACCATGACCACCGTCACCATGACCACCGTCACCATGACCACCGTCACCATGACCACCGTCACCATCATGACCACCGTCACCATGACCACCGTCACTATGACCACCGTCACCATCATCACACGACCAGTGTCACCATCACCGTCGTCACCACCATGACCACCGTCACCATCACCACCGTCACCATCACCGTCGTCACCACCATGACCACCGTCACCATCACCACACGACCAGTGTCACCATCATCGTCGTCACCACCATGACCACCGTCACCATCACCACCGCCACCATCACCGTTGTCACCATCACCACACGACCAGTGTCACCATCACCGTCGTCACCACCATGACCACCGTCACCATCACCACCGTCACCATCACCGTCGTCACCACCATGACCACCGCCACCACCACCACACGACCAATGTCTCCACCACAGTCATTACCACCACCACCACCAGCGTTACCAACGTGACCATCACCATCAATCAGCACGACACCGTGACAAACCATCAACGTCACCACCATGACTACCATCAGAATCGCCGGAACATCAATTATCGCATGACAAAAACTCGTCAAGATCCGACCAAGCTTAAAGACCACCTCCAAATCAGAGTCGAACCACGACTCGGCTATACATGCCGGCAGGGAGGCCATGACGTCAGAACTCAAGAGTCAAGTGGTGGGTTGGACACCGGCATCTAAGATCTTGACCCCACTTCACACCATGCAGCAGAGAGGGTTCATCGTTGTCTTCATGTCACCATCATCATCATCAGTCATTATCAGCAACATCACCATCATCACTGCTGCTGTCGTTATCCCCGTCATCACCGTCGCATCCACTACCATCGTGACGCCACAACAATATCACTGCCGCCACTGTTGGCATGCCCATCGTCATCACTGCGCCGCCACCACCGCCATCACCCACCGTCGCTACCATCACCGGCATCACCGGCATCAGTGTGACCAGTTCTATCGCCCCACCATCGTTCTCACGACCACCATCATCATCATCTTCGTTGTCACCATCACCATTGTCATCGCCGTTCCTATAACCAACACCGGGCGTCATCGCCACTATCACCGCCGCCACCACCAATGTCATTCCCCCCATCACCATCGACGCCACTTTCGTCGTCGTTGCCAGTGTTATCACGCTCACCGCCACCACCACCACAGTCACCATCACACCAGTGTCGCCGCCGCCACCACCACCACCACTATCACCACCACCACCATCACCACCGTCATCATCATTGTCAGTGTTATCACCGTCAACATCACCGTTACCAGTGTCACCGCCACCGTCACCACTGTCACCATCACACCTCCGTCTGCAGGTCGCCCTCCTGGTAGACCAGCGGCAACTCCGCCCCGGGCCGCTCGCACTCCACCGATCGCCGTGGGGGGCGCAACGGCAGAGGGGGCGGCAGCTGCTGCTGCTGCTGCTGCTGCTGCTGCTGCTGCTTCTGCTGCTGCTTCTGCTGCTGCTGCTGCTTCTGCTGCTGCTGCCCTGCAACAGCCGCCGAGCAGCAGGCAGCAGCAGACGAGGAGGCGGCGGAAGAGGAGGAGGAAGAGGGGGTGGGGCACGGGGGATAGGCCGGAGGGCGCCGAGTGCTCGGTTGGGGGAAGAGGAGGGGGCCGCCCTGGTGAACGCCGGGGGTACGCGGAACCCCTCCCCCGCTGTGGGCGTAGGGTGGCGGCAACAGGGGGTGCCCTTGCAGCGTCGTGTGCCCTTGCTGATGCGCTTGCTGGAGCGACAGCAACTGCAGCTGCTGCTGCTGCTGCTGCTGCTGTTGGAGCGCGTGAGTGAGCGGTTGCTGCTGCATCAGTTGCTGCGTCGGCGGTGGCTGCGCCGGGTGCGGGTGCTGCAGCGACAGCAGCAGCTGCTGTTGCTGCTGTACGGGGAGCGGCTGCGTATGCGGCTGCGAGGGGTGGTGCAGGGGGAGCGGAGCGGCGTGCGCAGGTTGAGCCGTCCTGCTCCGCAACGGCTCCTGCGGGAACAATCGCGAGTTCGAAATTACCATCGGCGCTTTGCTGACCCGCACCGCATCGCTTGCCCGTTACCCCCTACCCCAGTCCCTACCCCCATCCCTACCACCCCCACCACCCCACACCGTTAAGGCCTTGATAACACCCGGGCAACTTTAAGGGGCAATCACTGGCGACAACAGTACGAGCGATTACGAGAGACTCGATACGGGCGATGGTATAGAGCCGGGTGTCGGCAACCTGCGACTCCAGAGCCACACGCGGCTCTTTGAGGACTGTTTGGTGACGGCTCTTGAAATATTGTGGGGGGGTTTTTGTGTGGTACAGAAATCCCGAAAAAAAAATGTCTCCTCTTGTTGTTTTCGTTGCCGACCCCTGGGATACAGTGACCGATCACCACAACCGCCAACGTCAACACTAACGATGACGCCGACAAAAGAACGCTGACGCTAACCCATGAAGAAAAAAAGACGCTACCCGCGGCCCCGATACTGACCCCAATAACAAACCGTAACAATAACCACGACACTGGCCATATATCCCTAATACTGATGCTCGGGAAGGGCGTTAATCCAGCAGCGGGCAGAACCTTGATGACAAGTCATTTCAACTTTCTAACGCTCCACCGCCACCGCACAGGAGGCGCGAGGAGGAACCGGAGATGAGCGGAGAAGGCAGCGGCAGCAGCGGCCGAGGCCACGCGGGTGAGCCAGCGCCAACAACTGCCCCCAGACCTCTGCGGTCCTCCATATCTGAAGGCGTTATTGGCCAATTAAAGAAATATGCTTGGTTCTCACGGTAAAGTCACGTCGAAGGGAAACAATAAAATAATACAAATCTGCATCATTTTATTACTTGCGCGACTTGAATCCCTGCAGTCGCGAGAGCCATAAATAATTTTTTTTTTTAAAAATGTTCATAAATGTGGGAGGAAATCGGAGCGCCCGGAGAAAAACCTCGCGCGCCAAAGGGCAGACGGACAGCCTATCCCATAAAAGACGGGGGTCGTGCACAGCAGCATCCGCGCGGTCATCCGCCAACCCTCGCCGCTGCCTCCACGCAGTGCTGGATTACTTGCAGGTGGCAGCCACCACCACCAGCAGCAGGAGCAGCAGCAGCAACAACACAGCCACCTCCGCTCTTAGCCCACCACGAATGCAAAAAACAAACCCACGGCACTAACCACGGCGGCAGCCGCAGCCCCAATGTCCGGCGATCGTCGAGACCTCACATCCTTTACCTCCGAGTCCAACTTGACGGCGTCTTTGTCCACAAACGGCTGGTTCAACATCTCTTTGTGCCTCTTTCTCGTGTGCATGATTTTCTGCCGGCGGCAAGGAGGGGCGGACG
The DNA here is from genome assembly GCF_048934315.1 of Petromyzon marinus. Lineage (NCBI taxonomy): Eukaryota > Metazoa > Chordata > Hyperoartia > Petromyzontiformes > Petromyzontidae > Petromyzon > Petromyzon marinus. The sequence continues at coordinate 9,703,834 of NC_133709.1, read as the reverse complement.
CAAAGATCAAACGCGGTTTTTGAGTGCGCCCACCGAAAACTCGACCTCGCCTCACGAGCACGAGGCTCATCGTCCGGATGTGTGTACGTTGGGGCTTCTTTCGCGCCGTACGTAGCCAACCGTTGCTAATCGGAGGTATGGGGGGGGGGGGCAAAAACACAACGAAACATAAAAAAGCAGTTCTAAAAGAAACGAGTTGTCAATCTCGATTATTTCAAAGTGCATAGCTCCAGTGGCTTCCGAGTATGATAAGAGCACTGCAGCAGACGGCCACAGAAGCGGATCTGAAAGCGCGCAAAGCGGTGACAGTCTTTTGTTCGATGGCTAGCAGCTAAAAGCCGCTGCTGCGAGCTTGATCCGGAGTTCGTGCGATGGTTTACGCAACCGTCACGCAATGGCCGGTTCGGTGGCGAGCGTGTGGCGAGCGTGTGGCGAGCGTGTGGTGATTCGGTGGCGAGCGTGTGGCGAGCGTGTGGCGAGCGTGTGGCGAGCGTGTGGCGAGCGTGTGGCGAGCGTGTGGCGAGCGTGTGGCGAGCGTGTGGCGAGCGTGTGGCGAGCGTGTGGTGAGCGCTCTGATGAGGGTTGACCATCATCATCGTCGCCGCCGTTGTTTCTCCAGAATAGATCAAATGAGGAGTGTATAGGACGGTGGTTTTGTGGATGATGAACACAATACATCTTGTTTAGACTTCTACAACACAACGACGGTGGCGAGATGTTAACTACCTCGCCTAGTATACAGGGGGTCGTGGGTTTCATCCCAACCCTGACGCCTGTTCTATTTAGAGTTTGCATGTTCTCCCTCGTGGTCACATAGATTTTTGTCCTGGTCCTCGGGTTTTTCCCTCCACATTTAGAAACGTGCGTTTAGAGTATTTGTCTGCTATACATTTTCTCACGATTAGCCACTTTGTCGAGCTATCATTTGTGGTCAGGTCGCTTCTGAAAAAGAGCTATATAGCTCAGTGGGCCTTACATGGTAAAATAAAAAATAGTTTGGTAATTATTCTATACAGCATAACATGACTATTATTGGTTATTTACCCAGGACAGCCTCACCGAGTCTCACGACTTTTTCAGAAGGGTCCTGCCAAGTTACCACTGCTGCTGCTAGCGTGTAAATCCCCAATCGAGTAAAATGTGCCAAATTGTAATTCTTCAATTGGACAAAATTTGGATCGTGACGCCGGTACACGGTGGCCTATTACTGCTCTCTCGAGAACGACGTCAAGGGATCTCTAGCATCCATTGCGACCGAAGCTGACAGTAAACAAACACACCGCGGACGTTAACCAGGGCGGCCGCTGGAATTCGAACCGTCAAGCTCGGCAGCAAAGAAGCGGCGGACGCACTACCACGCTTGATCCGTCGCCGCCCGACATTATCGTCAAATATTAAAAATCAGCCGTTCAACCGGTGACCACGCGCGTGCTACGCTTATCAAGTCGCGCTCACTTTGAAAACTCGTTCCGGCGACGGCAACAATTCTGAGACCCGGCGTAAGGGAAGAGGTCTCCGTAAATGGTGCAGCTGATTTGACGGGCGGACAACCGCGCAGCGTAACAAGTCTCGCCAAAAACACGTCGGGGGCTTTCGCGACCAATATTATCCGTGAAGGTTTTGGCGGGGGTTAGATCGCGTAAATATATAAATGTTGTGTCGATGAAACCGCCACCACCTGGCACAGCCAATTAGGGAAGGTTTGTCACGTAAACAAAACGTGCCAATTAGTTACTACTTCGGCACACGGGGTGTGTTGGAGAGTAAACGCAACATTTACAATTATAAATTATCGAGCGATACGAATTATTTCCTCAGAGCTGAAATATTTTAAATAATTCATACAAACGTGAAGAAACACACCTTTTATATGATGGAGATTTTTGTTTCTGTGTCTAATCAGTTATTGGTGACCGGGCTGACACCGTACACTAATGAAACTGGGAGGACACCAAGTATTCAATCACCACAGGCGGCTGAAACCCAGGTTCGAACCCAGGAGCTCGGCTGCCTGACCTCTGCGTCACCAAGGCCCCAGATCTGTAAATGCAGGGTAATCGCTTCAAGTTGCACTGACCTCAAAATCCAGGTCGGAGTACTTGGACTTTCGTCGCTAAAAGTGGAAACACAAAAAAACAAAGTAAGCCACGATTTGAGCAAATTCCATTCTGTCGGAAATTAAACGAAAACATCTCCCAATTTTAGTCCAACTGTGCTATCATGCTGTCAAGAGACAGAACAATGTTCTATTGAGAGTTCTGTGGCTGGCAGTGCATCACACACTGCGTCAGTGAATGGCTCTAGAAGATGACATCACAAAACAAAGTTCTGCATAGGCCTCTTATCCTGACTGTGTCCCACCTCTTACATGCCTTGCAATGTGTGCAAGTGTGTATGTGCGTGTGGGGGGAGCGGTGGTGCAGCGGTTAGCACGCTGCGCTATGAACCCGGCGACCCGAGTGTGCGATTCGTACTCACGGCCAACACCAGCGACGATTATCTGAACCAGTCCTGGGCCTCCCCTAGGTTTACTCAGCCTCAAGTGAGTACCTGGTGCGGTGTGTAAACATCGCCACAGGAGAGACAAAGGTGGTCGACTGCTGTTCTAACAGCACTTGCTCCAAAAGTATGTTATGGCTATAAGGGGGATCTTTGTCTTGTGTTTATGTAGAACTTCTTTCGCACCGTACGTAGCCAACCGTGCTAATCGGAGGTGTGGGGGAAGGACAACAAACTAAACCACAAAAGCAGTTCTAAATTTAAAAAAATTAAAGTTTTCAATCTAGATCATTAGAGTGGCCAGGTCGCTTCTGAAAAAGACCTATATAGCTCAGTGGGCTTTACGCGGTAAAATAAAAAGAGCTTCGTTGTGAGTTTAAGTTCTCAGCGTCCACAGGCAGTGTGATCCACCAACCCTCGCCGCCTCCAAAAGTGCTTGCTTTTTTTTGCTTTATATAAACACAATCGCTGACACAGGCACCAAAGGCTCAACGCGTCAAAGGAAGGGCAACGCCACGGGCCTTGCCAGGGTGAGCTACCGGGCCCGCCCGGGGAGCGGCCACGTCGCGTGTGCGGTCCGCACCTCGAGCGAGCTCTCGCTGGCGTTGGACACCGTGTCGCCGGCGTCCGTCCTCCCGGGGACCCCTCCGCCCGCCGCCTTCGTCGCCGCGTTGCCCGCGACCGGGGCGGCCGTGACGTCGCTCGACTGCGAGCGGGCGTCGCTGGAGTTCCCGGACCCCTCGCCCTCGTCCCTCCGCGTGCAATAATTCTACAAAATAACAACAAAAAAAACAAAGACGGAGTGAGAGGGTTAAGCGGGAGTTGGCGAGCCACGGAGTACACTGAAGAACACCGGCACAAGAAAGCTCCTGCCAAAGGGGGAAGAGGAGGTGCAAATGACATGCAAGGATTTGTGGGTTGAGCTCCGTTTGTATGCAGAGATGTGGAACTTATTTCGCACCGCACATAGCCAACTGTGTGCTAATCGGAGGTGCGGGGGAAAGCCAACAAACTAAACACAAAAATCAGTTCTAAAGAAGTCAGTTTTCAATCTAGATTTAAATTGCACAGCTGCTCCCGTGGCTTCCTCATATTGGAGGAGCATTCCAGACGGCTGCAGAAGCGCCTCTGAAAGCGCGCAATGCATGCGACCGTCTTTAATTTATCCGCCCTGCACACTGGATAACCACGCCACTGCCGGACCCCACCATCACCTCGCGCGCACCTGCAGTTCGCTGATGCCCTCCGAGCCCAGGTAGGTGTAGGGTCTCTGCGTGAGCAGGGGCACCGACTCCACGAGGCTGGGGGGCGCCGGCTGGGCGGGTGCGGTATTGCCCCCCGCGTGCTGACCCCGGCACCCGGCCCCGACCCCGACTCCAGCTCTGCTTCCAGATCCAGTTCCCGCTTCTCCCCCAGTTCCCTCTGTGGCTGCCGATGCCCCGCCACAGGCCTCGGCCTCCCCAGGCAGATCCCCAGATGGCCCCTCTGTCCCGTCACGCTCCCCGGCTGCCGCGGCTGCCCCATCGCGTTTGGTACTCCCCGCGGCCCCAGAACTCGTCCCGGCTGCGCCCGCCTCTCCGTCCGCCGGTTGCGCGACCGCTGCTTCGGAATCACTGCCGTTGTTGCCGTCGTCGGCATCATCGTCGTGGTCATCGTCGTGGTCACAGCCATTGCCTCCTCCTCCTTCATCGTCATCGCCTTCTTGGGCGCCATCGGTGGCGTCGGTGTCGAGGTGGGGGTGGTGCAGTACGGGGAAGGACGGGCCAATCAGGGCCTCCTTGCTGGGGTCTGACGGGCATGCACGCACCAAGACAAAGATTTACCCGTGTGGCCTTGAGCGAGCTGTCGGGGCAAGTGCTTTTAGCAAGCACCAATGAAGGCCGGCCGGCACGGCACGCAAAGGGGGTGGGGTGTGGCCAACACTTCGCCCGACTGCCTTTGTCTCCCCGGTACACATTTACAGCGGAGTCCATCAGGGAGAGGACCAAAACCGATTCAAATATTCACTGATATTACCCGTCAGCGAGAATCGAACTCGGGCCGGCAGGCTCATAGCGCAGTGCGCTAACCACTCGAGTCTCGCTCTCCACGCACGCATGTACACAAGCACTCATGCACATGAATGGCTGGGTGGCAGTGCCATGTGAGAGTACACATATTCGTTAATAAGCGAGGTTTGTTCGTCTTCGTAGAGAGATCCAGGGTAAAAGGGGCAGCCCTGACGTCACTAGCTCATGCCAATGCTGGTCGAAAAGGCCTCCACTGATGGGAGCTAAGGGGAGATGGTATTTTTTCCCTACGCTTCCTTTGCTGGCCAAAGACGCCTTGGTAAGATTTAGGAGTAAACCGTGGAGACATGAGACATGTTAGTTGTATGAATGTTTCTCGATAAAGTCAAACATTGTTATTAAAGCTCACAGACAAAAAGGAAGTTTATCATCATGTAGATTAGCCACAGAGCGCATGGCTGCACTGCATCGTTTAATCTTCCAAGTCAAGGCAGTCCACTCAGGCGTGCTGTGGGTAATCCACAGACTCTGGGAAGTCTGTCGGTTGCAGCACCTCGTTTAAGCCATCGTCACCGCGCGGAAACGAGTCCAGGACTCATTATGAGCGGAGGAAACCAGGGACGTGTGGTACTGATGATGAGCTACAGTGAGGGAAAAAAGTGTTCGATCCCATGCTGATTTTGTACGTTTGCCCACTGACAAAGAAATGATCAGTCCATAATTTTAATGGTAGGTTTATTTGAACAGTGAGAGACAGAATAACAACAACAAAAATCCAGAAAAACGCATGTCAAAAATGTTATAAATTGATTTGCATTTTAATGAGGGAAATAAGCATTTGACCCCTCTGCAAAACATGACTTAGTACTTGGTGGCAAAAACCTTGTTGGCAATCACAGAGGTCAGACGTTTCTTGTAGTTGGCCACCAGGTTTGCACACATCTCAGGAGGGATTTTGTCCCACTCCTCTTTGCAGATCTTCTCCAAGTCATTAAGGTTTCGTGGCTGATGTTTGGCAACTCGAACCTTCAGCTCCCTCCACAGATTTTCTATGGGATTAAGGTCTGGAGACTGGCTAGGCCACTCCAGGACCTTAATGTGCTTCTTCTTGAGCCACTCCTTTGTTGCCTTGGCTGTGTGTTTTGGGTCATTGTCATGCTGGAATACCCATCCACGACCCATTTTCAATGCCCTGGCTGAGGGAAGGAGGTTCTCACCCAAGATTTGACGGTACATGGCCCCGTCCATCGTCCCTTTGATGCGGTGAAGTTGTCCTGTCCCCTTAGCAGAAAAACACCCCCAAAGCATAATGTTTCCACCTCCATGTTTGACGGTGGGGATGGTGTTCTTGGGGTCATAGGCAGCATTCCTCCTCCAAACACGGCGAGTTGAGTTGATGCCAAAGAGCTCCATATTGGTCTCATCTGACCACAACACTTTCACCCAGTTGTCCTCTGAATCATTCAGATGTTCATTGGCAAACTTCAGACGGGCATGTATATGTGCTTTCTTGAGCAGGGGAACCTTGCGGGCGCTGCAGGATTTCAGTCCTTCAGGGCGTAGTGTATTACCAATTGTTTTCTTGGTGACTATGGTCCCAGCTGCCTTGAGATCATTGACAAGATCCTCCCGTGTAGTTCTGGGCTGATTCCTCACCGTTCTCATGATCATTGCAACTCCACGAGGTGAGATCTTGCATGGAGCCCCAGGCCGAGGAAGATTGACAGTTATTTGGTGTTTCTTCCATTTGTGAAAAATCGCACCAACTGTTGTCACCTTCTCACCAAGCTGCTTGGCAAAGGTCTTGTAGCCCATTCCAGCCTTGTGTAGGTCTACAATCTTGTCCCTGACATCCTTGGAGAGCTCTTTGGTCTTGGCCATGGTGGAGAGTTTGGAATCTGATTGATTGCTTCTGTGGACAGGTGTCTTTTATACAGGTAACACGCTGAGATTAGGAGCACTCCCTTTAAGAGTGTGCTCCTAATCTCAGCTCGTTACCTGTATAGACACCTGGGAGCCAGAAATCGTTCTGATTTAGAGGGGGTCAAATACTTATTTCCCTCATTAAAATGCAAATCAATTTATAACATTTTTGACATGCGTTTTTCTGGATTTTTTTGTTGTTATTCTGTCTCTCACTGTTCAAATAAACCTACCATTAAAATTATAGACTAATCATTTCTTTGTCAGTGGGCAATCGTACAAAATCAGCAGGGGATCAAATACTTTTTTCCCTCACTGTATGTACCATCAACGGTCTTTGACTAAGGTTTTCACATGTAAATAAAATTAGCATTAAACGTTGACTCGGGGACATTGCTTACCTTCTGTGCAAGTGCCATCCAAGCTTTTTTCACAACCCTGCCGGACCAAACAAAATAAAGAGGCAACGCAAGCATCAGCAGAGGTCACCGAGGAACCTGGGAGCTTTTGCCCCCGTCAACACGCGTCTCGGCAAACGGCCCTCATCTCCCCCCCCCCCACCCTCCTTGCCGCACGCGGTCGTCGCAAACACCGTGGAGACGGAGCGATGGAATCGGCTCGTGCAGCAGCAGCAGCAGCAGCTGGACCAATCGCCACGTCACGAGACTGCGAGAGGTGGAAACGATCGTGGCCGACGATGACAAGGACGATTTAAGTGCACGGATGTTTACCATCATGACGGAGTGGCCGTTGGGAAGATTCACGCTGCAGTCGTTCACCTCCCCCTGACAGCCTCGGAGACGGCGACGGATAGCAACCTGAACCTTCATGAGCGGGGAAAGAGGGGGAGGGTTCAGTAGGGACAGACGCACGATTGTATAATCGCCAGTATCAGCTATCGTCCATTTTTAGCGCTTTCCAACCAAGGTTGAAAGTGTTTTTCCTTTAACTCCATCCATCTGTCGGTCTGTAACGTGATCAACTCTATAAATGACAAATCAAACTGTATTGAAAACTGGTCACATTGATCAAAGGGTTATTGCCCAGATACAATCCGGTGCCAAAAATGGACTTTTCAAATATGCAAAACGCATTTTCCCCCAAGACTACCCTTCGGCATCCATTATCATCATCATCATCGCCATCGTCAGCCATTGTCAAACCACAGCTGGATGATTAACCTCGCCGACCCGCTGCCATCTCTCGCAAATCCTGCGACCTGCGATATAACGAGCCGTCTTCCGTACTGCCAATTAACCCTTTCCTATTCCGATGACATACGTCATTGTACGTGCACGTCATAGGAACGAAATCGGAAGAAAAAAAATAAACTAACTTCATCGGTCACGAGGCTCCCCCCCACAAGGCCATGCAGGTCGGGCACGTGGCACAGTTTGGCGGCAGCTATCATAGAGCGCGGTCGTGTCGCTACAGTTCTCTGCGGTGAGTACAATGCCTTTAGAAAAGAAAAGAAAAAAAAATGGCAAAAACACCTCCCCAAATTGTATTTACGCCGAGCCACTTGCGCACTCCCACAGATTCGGCGGTGAGCGGGACGCTCACCCCCGCAACCAGCAGGACGTCTCGGAACGGGAACGGGTGAAACGCTTCCGAAGACGCCGCGCACGTTGGTACGAGCACGGCGCAGCTAACCTCGCGCCGCAGGAAGCAGTGCACCGCGGTGATGACGAGGCCCTGCAGCGAGTCGAACACGGAGAAGAGGACCTGGAAGAGCGACGAGCGGCGGTCGGTGATGGCTAGCACGGCCGACATCCACGTGAGCGCGAGCAGAGGCAGCACCACGCACGAGCTCCACAGGGATGCCCTGCAGACCGATTAGGGGTTCGGGGTATAGACAGAGAGAAGGCAGCGCGTTGAGAGGGTCAGTGAGAGGGCGAGTAAGAGAGTGAGAGAGAGAGAGAGGGAGAGGCAGTGGGCACCACACACGAGCTCCACGCGGAGGGACATTGGGCAGGAGAGTGAGCGAGAGTGTGGGTGGGCGAGTGCGAGATGGAGTAAGGGAGGAAGCAGATCGAGTGGAAGGTTGAGTGCATGAGAAAATGCATGAGTGACTGAGTGAACGAGTTATGAATGTGGGTCGCGGCTCCGGGTCAAAGTCGTACGGCTGGGGCTGAGTGAGGACGATGCTCACATGGCGTTGCTGTGAGTGGAGTCTCTCAGGGAGCTGCTGGACATGGCGCCGCATTTGGAGCAGCGAAGGGTGGAGCCGTTGGGCTGCTCTCCCGGATGACTGCTCAAACACACACACACACGCGCGCGCGCGAATCAGCACAGTGCTCGCTCACTCACTCCCATAACCAAATCGCTCGCGCGCTTATTCAATAACTCACTCTCACAATCGCTCACTTACTGACCTTCTCTCTCTTGTTCATTCATTCACGCGCTCACTCATACACTTCCTGCTTGCTCACTCACACGCTTATCTGTATATGCATGTTGTATGCTGAACTTATTTTGCACCGTACATAGCCAACTCATGCTAATCGGAGGTGCACACTCGCTCGTGCTCGTTCACGTGATCCCTCACCTTGTACTCCTACTCACTCGCTCTCTCGCTCGATCATTCACCGACATGCACATCCACCCGCACGCTGACTTAGCAACAACAAGCCACCGTGACTCTTGAGGCACACAAGCCGTCACCTGGCCGCCGCTGTGAGCGGACACACACTCACCGGTGGGGGGCGTCCTTCCGGATCTTGTCGGGGACGCCGTTTCTCGTGACGAGTTTATTGAAGACCAGAATTCCAATCACCATGTTAATCTGAACGCAGAACGCACACGGGAGACGGAGGAAGAGACATAACTAAACATGGAAGGTTCGCGTCAATGGGTATTTGTAAAAATGTTAATAGTAGGGGGAGAGGGAATTTATAAATGGAACCGTTATTAACAACACTGCCGAGATAAATAAAAACACACTGCATTCACTTCAACATCAACAAGAACACAACAGCCGCCATTCGCAACGAAGTGGCGGTGACATCACCACGGTGCTTGTACCAGGCTAGGTGCATCATCATGATCACCAACCACTAACAGCAGGACAGTTCCACAAATTCGAAAATACATTTTCGACACTTTAAACAAGCGGTTAATTAAAACTACAAAAAATGTTTTTTTTTATTTTAGCAGGTAAGGCCCACTGAGCTATATAACTCTTTTTCAGAAGCAACCTGGCCACCAATGATAGCTCAAGAAAGTGGCTTATCATGTGGAAATGTATAGCAGCCAAATACTCGAAATGCATGTTATTTCTTAATGTGGAGCAAAAAACCGGGGGACCCAGAGAAAAATCCACACTTTTTTGCCACGGGGAGAACATGCAAACTCCATATATACAGGCGTCAGGGTCGGGATCGAACCCACAACCTCCTGTATACAGGGTGAGGTAGTTAACATCTCACCACTGCGAGATGTTCATGATGACACTTATCAGTAATGATGAGGTGGGTTTTTACTTGGGCATAGCACGCCAATAAATCAGGGATTCTGTCAGAGATGCTATCTAAAAAAACAGATAACCATCTTCACAGTGACACCCCAATGACTATTATTCAGCTTTATTGAGTGCTGAGATTGATAAATTGTGGAACTGCGAACCCTTATTTCCACCACGAAGGGCTTACCCCCCCCCCCCCCATTACAATAAATACGGTGGTAATTCTCAACGATTCCACCATAAAAAAACACCATGGTAATTCTCAACAATTCCACCACAACCACGAAACACCACAATAACCACACCACAGCCATAACAACTTCTGATGGACACCACGACCACCAACAGAATCACCACCATCATGACAATCACATCATAACCTAAGTTTTGGGATTAAAACCTCACCCATCCTTGTCCTACTTTAAATTACTATTGAGCTCAGATTCCGATCACGCCGACCTGCAATTTATCGCTCTGCTTTGCACCCTTTAAGTTCATGAATGTGCTTTTTGACAATCTTACCAAAATCGTTGCTGTTAATAAGCCCAACATTTTTCCTAAGCGATGCGTTCTACTGGTCTTGTAATACTTTTTTTATGCTCATTGTACCACGTTGATGTACAACCTTGCCATTCGGAAACATGACAGTTGTTCTTGGATTGTTCCTGTTGTTTTGCGGTCACGAGGTTTTTATTGTGTAACCAGGTCCCCATAGAAAATGTGCATTTATTGACCAAAGGGTGTTTACCGTTGCAAAAATAAATTAATAAAACTATAAACATCACAGTCATCTTCACCACTACCAATGACACCACTACCACCTCCACAACAACCATCACCACCACTATAACCACCACCAAAATGACTGCATCACAGTCATCAAAACGACACCATATCACCACTGCTAAAATCATCACTACAAGGCGACTACCAGCATTACCACTATGACTGTTACAATCATCACTAGCACCACTATAATCATCACCACCACCATGACCACCACAAAAAACACATCAAAATGATCTTCAACACTACCAATGACATCACCACCATCTCTCTACAATAACCAGCACCACCATTATCACCATGACCAGAACAACTAAATCACAAACATCACCAATCACCACTGACATCACGACCACCAGTGTAGGCCAATGTATGCTGGCCTCACGGTCTAAATTTGCCAAAATATAAAAATGACACCGCAAATTACTCAATTGGAATTACACAAACATCAGCAACCATCGTCCCCTACTGGCAGACTAATGCCCCAGATCACTCTTGTAAATGCCTCATCCTGGTCTTCCGAATTCTCCCCTGGTTGAACAAAATCAACTTGATCATCACCACCAACATTACACCCATCAGCAGTACAACCACCAGCACCATCATTATCGACACCACCACCATCATTCACTACCACCCATACGAACAACCACCATTAATATCCACCACAACCACCACCACGCTGAGATACGATTGCAAGTTGTCACTCTCTCCATGTAATCACAATGTCCACGGTCCCTTCTTTGTTAAAACTGTTTTGACAAGTTCAATGTGTAGCATTATATATATTAAGACCTTGGTTTGTGAGAGCTTGGGTGACAGCTTCCATCCAGTGAACCAAATGCCTTTTCATGGTGGACAAAAGCGAGGCATGAATGGCATTCGATACTCATTTGTCTTCTCTGCCACTTGAGTGACAGCGGGAATGTAGTACATGCATGTGTGACGTATGGCCAGAAACATGGAACACTGAAAAAGAAAATGAAAAACATTTTTCGTAAGTACACAAAGAAGCGTAAAGAGCTACGTAAATAATAATAATAATCATTTAAGACCGTTGTAATTTCAACTCGCAATTCGCCGCCAGGGTATTCGCTCGCACTCGACGAGAGAGGACGTCTCAAGAGGGCCTGACGAGGAGGAAGCACAGGACGAGCGCGAAAAGGCAGCCACCACGCGGCAAACGAGCCTGCGCCAAATCACCCCCCCCTCCGCCCCCGCACCACTTCTCCCAAGCTCTGCAGTCCTAAATGTATTAAGGTGTTATCGGCCAATCAATAAGTGTTTACACGTTAGGGATGAAAGCGGAGCGCCCGGAAAAAAAACACCCCCACGCATGCGAGGGGGGGGAGGGGCAACGCTCAACCGCGTGCAAGTGGAGCAGGTGTGTGTGGAGTCCACGACTGGCTGCACCGCTTTCTGCTGGCGAGCCAGCGGACCGCACTTTCCCTTGGTGCCCACGGGGGAAGGCAGTTTCACACAACTGCCATGTGAGATCCACCAATTGTGATGCCAGGCACTTTCAGAATCTTTATTTTCGGATATCTTTTTTTATCCTGGAGGAATACGACGAGGTATGAAGCCATGAGGCTCAAACACCGGCTCAGCTACGAGGTTCCTGCTTCACCTCTGCGGCTGCCCGACCAGATGACGCACCAATTGGGTCGAGGCTCAAAAGAAAGCCGTCCCTTGGTGTGGACCAATCAGTTTCAAGGACAATGCATATATTATCATAGTATGTTTTTTGTTTGCATTTTGACTGCAGGTATTGTGGTTAATGCAGACATGAATCCTCGTAAAAAGGTTTCAGTTTTGTTGCCAGAAAAAATGGTAAAAAAACCCTATTATTACATTGTGGTACTGGCAAAGGAGGTCTAATGATATACAAACTTTTTATTTTACCAAGTAAGGCCCACTAACCTATATAGCTCTTTTTCTAAAGCGACCTGGCTACAAATGATAGCTCAAGGAAGTTCCTTTATCATGTGGGCATTTCATGCAGCCAAATACTCTAAATGCACGTTTCTACATGTGGAGGGAAAAACCGGAGGATCCTGAGAAAAATCCACGCGACAACCTCCGAATATACAGGCCTCAGGGGTCGCGTTTGAACCCGCGACCTCTGTACACCAGGTGAGGTAGTTAGTATCTCGCCACCGCGGCCTACAGCAGGAGGTCATCGTGGAAGCTGATGCCGAAACTAGAATACGTGGGGGGCACATAATATGTGCAGCGCACAAGCCGAAATGCCACTTTCCTCTGGAGGGAGTGGTGGGAGTATTCCTTCCCCACGCTTTCAAACATATATGTGTAAAAAGGGAACGTTTCAGGCAATGGCCCTTCTTCATAGAACGTAAAATAATATTTTGTTACGCGCCATTACTAAGGGCCATTGCCCGAAAATGTTGCCGACTATATTTTTTCTTTCTTTTAACGCCACAGTGATAAATGTTTGCGCTTGCGCACCACTGCCAACGCAGCATCAAAAGGAAAGTAAGCCGGCTTACAGGCAAGACACATCACGGCCAGAAGGGACGACGGCCAATGGACAAGACTGGTAATGGAATGGCAGCCAAAGGAGAGACGTGGCCGGAAACGGAGCAATGAGATCAGATCACGCGCAGCCGCAATGAGATGGATTGTAGGATCACAGGATGACGGGGGATGGAGACACTGTGTCGAGGACTTGATCCAGCAGTGGATAAACCATGTCCAACGATGGTGACGATGACGACCGTGACAATTGGCATCAAATTGACCAATGCCTCCTTCACCACGAGTACCGATCACCATCATGAACACTACCATCTCCAACTACCACCACCAGTACAAACCCCTTTCCACCACCATCACCACCCACATATTCATAACCAACATCATCACCACACCCGGCACTGGCAGGAAAGTGTTCATAATCAAAATAACATTGCCAATTTAGCCAGAAAAGCCTCACCAAGTCTAAAAACTATCTTTGGAACATTTATCCGGAAAGCTTAGCCATTTCCATTAAGAAGCATTAGGCTTTTGTGTAGGAAACCAGAGAACCCGGAGGAAACCCACACGTGGCATCTCCTGGCCACCACGCAGTCCATGCCACCCCCAGGCAGTCTCCCGTCGAAACACTGACCAGGCTCGGCTCTGCTTAGCGTGTGAGCTCTGACGAAGTGGGGCACATGCACTCACCAGCACCACGACAGCAGCCGGTCCCACAAAAGAGTACAGGAGCCCACCCTCCAAAGAGAGCCAGCAGCTGGGAAGAGTTCGCGCACGCGCACACACAGACACGACACAGCAATAGAGAGATAGAAACACACACACACAGGACGCAAAGAGACACGTACAATGATGACAAAGACAAACGACACACATAACAAGAGACACAGAAAAATAGAGACGTTCAGGCACACAAAGAGACACGCAGACACAAAAGCATAGAGACACACACGCACGCACAGAGAGGAAGGATTATGACAGCCTGAGACACACACAGAAGCATATACAAAGCAATGAAGCGGACGTGCAGTTCAAGGAGGGAGGAGATGCTGAGGCTGCCGAGATTTGTGGCAGGTTTGCATCTTGTGTACATGGACACGTGTGCACGTGCGCATGTCAACAGAACGCCAGGAGGGACGGCACACGATTCAACGATGATGAAAGTAGATAATTGCCAGAATTTTCATTAAGAGAAGTACATCAAAGTACTTTGATCAAGGGACGCGGAGCGGTGGTACGCGCACGATGTGACCCGAATTTGATTTCTGGCTACAACCGGCGGGTGATTTCTGTGCTATATACTGCTCAACCCAGCGATTAAAACACATTGATATTTGCATTGCCTTTTCCACGGATTGTCTTCAGCCATTCTCTGGTCTAACACTGGCGAGACAAGGGCATAAAGGAGGCTGTCTCCGGTGTAGGCCAACCAGATTCAAGGCCAACGCATACATTATTGTCAAAGCACATTTGTTCACACGTTTTACCACAAGCATGTATGATTAATGCAGACTTTATGCCTTGCAATTGATGTCAATTTGGTATTTGAACACCTTAACACCTCCTGCATTTTTTCAGGAAAGGGTAAAGCCTATTTTGTTTTCGTCGATATCTATGCTGGTTCTGGGCCTCCTCTAGGTCACCTTAGACATAAAAAGTAGCTGGTGCGGTGTAAACATCGGCGCAAAAGTTGGGTGGGGGGGGGACGCGGTGCTGCTACCACACAGACACACGCACACCAAACACACGCACACATGGGCAGGCACGCACATGCACACCGCCACACATACGGGGGCGGCTTACTAGCTGTGGGTTCCGTATCCCTTCATCTTCGTGAGGCCACAGGAAAAGGCGACCGTCATCGCCGGGAAGCCTGAACGACACACATCATCGCTCACATGACGATAATATTCATGTTGCTAACCATCATGCTGACGATGGTGACGACGATGATGATGCTAATGCTGATGTCACCGACACTGCCACTGCTGATGCTGATGACCTAAACGATGATGGACGCCCATGATGACGCCGAGGATGACGATGATGACGTGAACCATTGCGATGACTACGATAGCGACGACGACGTTGACGCCGACGGTCGTGACGCTGCCGCTGACGTCGCCACCGCCGACGTTGCCGACAATGATGGCCACACTCATGAGGATGCCGACGATGATGCTGATGATGATGCTGCCGATGCCCATGACTGCGCGCACCCCATCCGAGCAGCAGGAAGCGCTTGTGGATGAGCCGGCGGCGGAGACGTCCGCCCACGGCGGTGTAGGCGTGCCAGGCTTCGGCCAGGACCCAGCAGAACGACGCCAGGAACGTGAAGTGCAGCAAAGCGGCCGTGGCCACACACGCGGCCTATGCAGGGAGGTGCACACACGCGTACACACGCATGCACGCACACGCACGGGACACGCGCAGGATGCCCATAGGGTAAAACACACACACAAGACACGGGACACACGAGGGATGGACAGGACACAAGAGACACACATGGGACATGCGGGATATACACACACACACACAGGACACGCATGGAACACCAATAGGTATACACACAGCAAGCCATACACAAGGCACATACACAGACACGACAGTGCATTACAAACACAGAATGCACAAACAGACACACACACACGCACATACACACGGGATGCGCGACGTTAAATATGCACCGAAACAAAGGACACGCACAAGGGAGCAACGTGCAGAGACACACACTCACAAGAGCAGATACTCACAACATTAATACAGGACACACAGAAACACAGGACACGCAGAATATACACAACAGGATCACTGTGCATTCATAAAGGACTTGACTAGTGAGAGTGCGTGAAAACAAAATGTTCAGAATTAATAAGGTGTAGAACACATTGGGTCACACAGGGTCACACAGGGTCACACAGGTACCCACAGGGACCCTGGGTGGGCCCTCCACACAGCCCGCAGAGACATACCCTCTGCTGCATGAGCGTCTGCGCCAGCAGGATGAGTCCGTTGGAGGAGATGATGGAGATGCAGAGGTTGATGAGGATCACGGCCCTCTCCGAGCGCACGACCCTGCTCACGGACGCGGCGTTCAATCGCGACGTTCAAACGCGACGATGGGGCTCAACTTTCACGGGCATCCACAACCACTCCCTCCCCCCACCCCCCTCAACAGCCACAGACACCGAACACCAGGACGCCTCCGGATGCTACCTTCCTTCGCCGCTGCACGTCGCCGTCCACGTGAATCTCAAGACGTGCTTTCCTCACCTCACGAGTCTTCGTGGACTCCCAGAATCCCTCGCTTAAATGCGAGCTGCCATTTCATTTGTACGCAATTTTAAGGCAATTGCGCCTATGACCATATATCGGTCCGAGCTAAAGAGGGTCAAGCCTGGATAGTGGTTGGCGAGGAACCCACCATACTTAAAATGGGTGCCGTAGGCTGGTGTGCGGCTACAATGCACGCGGCAGAGGACAATGCAGCAAAATGCGTTGTTGCAATGTACTTCTTTGCTCTCAACTTTCACCAAACCACACTGACCAGCCTGGTTTAACTTGAGTCGAATAATCCCCACGATCCTGCACGGTGTGGTGGGGCCCACATCCAGCAATGATTTAAAATGCATCACAAACATGGTTATGAAATGTTTAACGATCTTGAGGGAGGGAGGCTCAGTTGACAGGTGGCGTTCCATCCTTTTTGACATGCTGGACTACAGAGGGGTGCTCTGTATAATGTGACTGACGGAGGGGATCTTGCGATGGGTATTTCAGGGTGTTTTTTTTATTGTGTCCGCGAACACAGTACACAATGGGATTTCTGTAACGCGGAAAAGTGTGTAAATGTTATATTTCTTGAAGAAGAAGAAGAAGAAGAAAAAAAAGGCCATTAAAAGTCTAAAATAAAATTTTAAAAACCCCAGAAACGACACGATGAATGAAGCAAAGTGCCGAATAACCGAACATTTTTGTGTTTCTTCTGATCGAAAAAAAGGAGGGGAGGGAGTGGAAGAAGAGGAGGAGGTTGAAGAGGAGGACCTCACCTCCAGTAGAGCGCGTAGACCACAATGAGGCAGAGCAGGGCTAGCGAAGAAACTGTGCAGCCAACCACCAGCGTCAGCGACAGCGCGCTCGCCTGATCCATGTCCTGGGGCAAGTGCGGGTGAGACGGGGACGAAATTCTGGTCACCAGGTCCGTAGTGCAGTGCTCTAATCAATGCACTCACTTCACTATTGCTCCACAAAGACAAAGATCCCCCCCTATAGTCTTCAGACTTTTGGGACAAGTGCTGTTTGCAAGCATCTATTAAGGCCAGCACCAGCACACGAGGGGACAGGTGGCCAGCACCACGTGATGTTTACACACCGCACAGGGTACTCAGTGAAGGCGGAGTCGACCTAGGGGGATGCCCAGGACCAGTTCAAATATTCACCACTGTTGTTGGTAGTGAGTGGGAATTTAACTTGGGTAGCCGGGTTCGTAGTGCAGTGCGCCAATCACTACATCAACGCTCCCGCACACACACACACACGTACACTGACACATTCGTGGGATCAGAACACACATGGAGCTTTCACCTGATGCGGGCTCAATTTGCACAGAACATTTTATTAATTATTTTACCATCGCTAACGCTTCATTCGAAACACTGTTTTGCCTTTTCGTCCCAATTATATTCCAACTGTGTCACATCTTGCAACAATGAAATGTCAATTTGGAACTCCCACAGCGAGTAGTGTAACATCAGCGCGTGTCAGCGAACAGCCTGATTGTAAGATGACAGTACAGAACTGCTTCTGAAAGTCATACAACTGACTCTTACCCACACTATGTGGTCTATATTTTATACGAGCAATTATAACATAATGATGCTCTGCACAGTATTTATCCAGGAAAGCCTCACCGAGTCTCAAGACTAATTCAGGAGGGCTCTCTGAATTTCGTTGTTTGGTCAATACCATTAATAAGCTTTGCAGTTTCTACAGAAAGTAATTAGTAGCCAAACGTCCCAAGGCATGATCCTCTTGAAAAGATAATTCGCGACTCAAGGTCAGGAATTCCTGGGTCATAGATAGTATTGTTATCTCTAGCACAAGTTAATGTATCCGGTTTTGACATGTGTAAGGGTTTATTGACGACTCTTGTGTCCAATCATGAAAGAGCGTTCGTATGCCAAATCATAAATGTTGATTATTGTTGTCAACTTCTCCAAATTTCAGAGTGTTGTTAAGTCACCAGATTGTGGTATGCGGTCTCCAGAGACGAGTACGTCCGACTGCCTTCTGCACCACCATCATCATCACCATGACCACTATCACCATAACCACAAAAACCACCGTTGTGAGACTCAGGGACATGATGCCCAAGGTACGAGTTAAATATACAGCCCTGATTCAAAATATCTCCCGCTTCGTGTTCGTTATCGGCGTTGCTCGACCATATTTCACCGCACTGGCCAGTGTGGGTTGGCCATAGGTAGGGCTGGTTCAGGTACTACTACACGGGACTCGAACTCAGGAAGTCACAACGTGGTGCGATCAGTGTTCGCTTAATTGTTAAGCTAACGTTACACGTAATGATGTCGAGACAAATACGCGTTAAAAACTCAAAGAAATACCAATGTAATTGCCTTGGCAAAGATCACATCGGTGGGCACAGTGACGTCCATCAATGAGGATTAATAGCCAATACCGTAGGGTTAATACAAACAAGCGTGAGATGCTCAACGCTGATTGCATTACATAACGTGAATACAGGCGGTTCATAAATGCAGCTGCTAAACGTAACGAATCAGAAACGTGTCATTTACACCGGAGGAATTCGATGAGCTACAAAGCTCTTTGTCACGGACGAAAGTCGGGGCAGGTAAGAACGTTACAACAACAAACATTAGTAGAATAACAACAACACAAACACAAGAGTGCACGGTAGGAGGAGAAAGGTAAGAAGGGACGTGCGCATTCGGACGTGGCATATGCGATCCACGGGCAGCTGTGACTAGGCTGGACCGTCTGAATGTTTCTACGTAAAGGAAACAAAAAAAATACATATGGCAACCACGCACGAAAATCGGTAAACCCGCACGCGGTGTGGGGGCGGTCTGTGGGGTCTGGGCGGATATTCGACGGTCCGTTTGTGCTGCAATCCAGCAAAGACGCGACGTGCACCCCCACACACACACAGACCCACCACACACCTTGGCCAACCGAGTTAGACTCCCCTAGCCAGGGCTTAACCACCACCCCACCTCCCCCCCCCCGTCAGTGGCGAATAATATCACAAGCAGTCCGAGACCGGCCGGCCGGCGGGCCGGCCGGCCTTGACCAACCCCGCACTCACTCAGTGCGGTGAAGTATGGTCAAGCAAAAACCCCCGGGACAAATGACAACAGCATTTCGTATTGCAATCGGCACATGCATTCACTCTGTGTGTGTGTGCGTGTACCCTGTGCATTACAATACTGGACGTGTAGGTTATAATATACTGTGTCGCAAGATAACTGGCAGAGGTTTTCGAGCTAAGTTTAAATTAAATCGCCGTTAATTAATGCTTTGGTCACCTGCTAATACGAAACTTGAGCATTTAAACGAATTATGGGATGACGAATCTTTTAACACGCAAGTGGCTTTAGTTAGACACGTGCCAATTTTAAATCTACACGGCAACAGATTTGCACACATCAGTAGTAATAACTATGCTGCAGATGTACATTAAACGCAACCACAACAATTTCTCCCTTAGATTTTAAAATGAAATGAAAACCATTCACGGCACAACATCGTCAGAATTACGATCTTATCCGCCACGTTGGCCAAAAACGCGATTAATGACCAACTTAATGTCGACCTGCAAATGAATAACAAGCATTTTGGAAGAAATGGCTCCATCATAATTAATAACACCGGGATCGGTGTGCATTTTCTGCTGGCACAGATATGCACCAAAACATAAAAACTTCTACTTTAAAATCCCTTGACTGTAAAAGGATGTTGGTTGTTTTTTTTTTCTAAAGCATTGTGTTAATTAAATTGCAATTGCAGAAAAAAGCAACGCGTGTGGCAACGCGCGATTTGACTCCACAATTACGCCGAATTACGCTGCCGAAACAAAGCGATGCAATTCTTGTTCAAAACGCAATGTAGATTTCCCCCCCCACCCCCCACCAATCCCTTAATTTAAATGCAACTGCTTACAAAAAAAAATCTTAACGACACACAATTCTGCTTAAACACTCAAAAAGGAAAAGCCCCATCGTGCAGCAGCATTATTTTTTGTGTGTGTAATCAAACCCGCACAATATTAAAAGCACCGCCGCCGTTTAAGACGCAGCAAACGGCGTCGCATCAAAACCTCCGAGCGAGCTCACCCAACCACCACCGCCATCCCCTCCACGGCAATTAAACGCACAAACCATCGCTCGAGGTACAAATAAGCTCAACGACGACGACGACGACTCGCCTCGAGGAGGCGATAAGACGAAACCAACCAAAAAGGGTTATCAAATTAAAACCGAGGCGAGACATCGCGACCACCGCAACCAAAAAAAAAACCACCAACCCACGCAAAACTCACCAGCGAGTCGGCCTCACGCCTGCCCAAGATGGCGAAAGCCGCATCAAGGCTGTGTGGCAGCGACACCGCGTCCTGCCGGGCCGCGCCCGCCGCGGGCGCGCAGCCCCTCTGGCCGACCAACCCCCCGCCCCGGCCGGCGGGGCTCCCTATCCGAGCGCCGTGGTCCGGCCCCGCCGCTAGGCCCGAGGCCCAGGCCGCCGAGCCTGCGGCGTCGCCTGACGCCGCGCGGCCGCCCGATGTCGTCCCGAAGGCCGGCCGGACGCGCTAAGAAATTAGGGGGGGGTGGGTGGGGAGTGCTCAGTCAAGCTAGGCCGCGTTCTCTGGCGACAACCGCTCCTGTTGCTGCTGTGGAAGATAATGCTGGGCGGCGGTGGCGGCGGCGGTGATGGTGGTTGTGCCGATTAAATAATAAAAAAAAAGAATGAAACAAGTGTCTGGTGGTGTTGCGGGTTTTTTTTTTGTTAATCTGCAAGACGGGGAGGCGGGAAAAGGCGGGCGTTCCGCCAATGTAAATCGATCCGTGATTAATGAACGAGCGGCACCGCCGCTGCGAGAGGAGGCCGCACACGGTTGCTCTCCGAGCAAAGCAACAGCCGATGGATTTCTCGCGTCCATCAAACTCCCCCTCCCTTATCCCTACCCCCCCCCCCCCCCCCCGTTGGGTCTCGTTCGTTCGTTCGCCGCGAGATAACAGAATTTTAACCCGCTCCTCGGCCCTCGCAACAACAACAACAAAAAACCACGCACGCGCATCACCCACCCCTCCATTGAAACGATGAATTTCATTCATTCGTGCCATGCGGAGCGTGCGCAAACGGGCGCGTTTTGCTGAAACAAACGAAATAAGCCTACGCGGAATTGTCCTCCCTTGCCTTTGTATCGTTCCCAAAGCCCCTCCTCCCCTGCCGTAATCATTGGATTTGTTGCGCTTAGGCGCCGGTGAGGGCTTTGAAAACTTAAATCACCGTGGGTTTAAATTTTGATTTAAAGCTTTCGTACCGAAAAAACTAAGAATATCACCGTGGGTTTGTTTGCGCGTTTCGTGAAATTGCTGAAAACGCGGCATTTATGGCCACCTAACTTCGGGCTATTCCTCTAATCGTAAGGGTCATTAAATATGTATCTGCCATTCTATTTTTTTATTTGGGCGCGTGGCAGCAATTTGCGGGTGTTCTGGAGATTAAATGCCCCATGGCGCGATCTGCTTGCCGGCCAACGGCGAGAAGGTCTTCAGGGAGACAAGAGAGTTTGCGTCGTTTTGCCGCTCTTCCTCCGATGAATTGAGCAAAGACCCACTGGATTGATTTATACGATCCGTAGCTTGGGTCGCAAGGCCACATTTCGCACTACTGTGGCTTGTCTTTTATGTGTCTATTATTTGCGAGTCTCTGCGTGTCTCAATTAGCGCGGTTGGCAACGTACGGTGCAAAATAAGTTCAACGTTGCCCATACCAATGTGTGCGTATGGGTTTACTATAACGGTCCACAGTGGGTTTGCATGGCCACAATCGCACGACTGGGTGCTTTGTCTTTTAATGTATCTCTTTTGGGATCTCTACGTTCTCGTGTGAATGCCAATATGTTCACGAGCATGGTGCCCAATGTTCAGCTTCATGCAGCATTATCGCGCCTCCACTTAGGGGGGCTGTTCCTCCAATCGTACGAGTCGTGAAATATTTATTTGGCATTCAAATCGATACATGCGTGCGCCAGCAATATATTCCGGAGCTAAGATGGCCAATGTCGAGGTCTGCCAGCCACTAAGAGAGGAGGGGGCTTCATGAGACAGAGAGTTTCGTGTCGTTTTGCCGTTCTGCCTGTGTTGAACGAGCGCCAACAACACTAAACGGTCCACCAATTCGGTGGTGGTGGTGGTGTCAGTGGTTAACTCTTCATCCGTTGTGTTTCCGTGTGTGTGGGCTGACTGACGGACCCACAGTCGCATATATAGCCGAGGAACTGTGGAATGAACGCCTTCGAACAAAATGACCGTGAGAAGGGCAAAGTGGCTTCACGCTGTGAAAATACCAAAAAAACGAGGCCACCTCGCCCATCTGCCAGACTCCCCTTCCCCGCACTTGCCAAATGTATCTGATTAAAACATATACAGTATACGTGTTACTCAATTAAATAAACACGGGAAAGAATATAGTGGCTCGTGCAAATGTATACTCTTATTTGAAATATAGAATGTTTAAGTCAATGTTGAATTGTGTTATGAAGGGATGTTGCATGGGAAACAAAGTCAGCTATTATATATATTTTTAAAGATCACACAGCGTTCTTGGTGAATGTTTAAATGGGGCCTCATTTATCTACGACCATATTAACCGTGATTTATACTAACCGTGGAAGCTGTGCTATTATCTGCGGCTCTTTTGCTTCCTATAACTCGTGATTTGCTTCCTGTGGATAAGTGGGAGTAAAATTCACGGACAACCCCTTACATAAGATGATCTGATCTTCATCCCCACGCACCTCCGATGAGCACGGTTGGCTACGTACGGTGCGAAAGAAGCATCGGCGGAGTTTGACTTCTATAT
Source organism: Petromyzon marinus (assembly GCF_048934315.1). NCBI lineage: Eukaryota > Metazoa > Chordata > Hyperoartia > Petromyzontiformes > Petromyzontidae > Petromyzon > Petromyzon marinus. The sequence goes on along the minus strand of NC_133709.1, from coordinate 9,680,539 downwards.
TTGGGGGGGGGGGGGTGGCATTGCCCCTCCGTGCCCCTCTCCCCCCTCCGCAAACTCAGCCCATGGAAATAACTTCAACATACATAACATCGTCATGGATTACAGGAGAACTCAATACATCATCAGAGTCATTATTGTTGGCCACCACATTATTGATGGCCTTTGTACATAATAACACTGTGTTCACCGTTATCATTATAATTTCTGTAGGCTGACAAGGCAATTGAGTGGAAATTGATACAGCCCTCCAAACTCTCACAAAACGAGGTCTAAATAGAAAATAGTAAAAATAGAATGCGTACATTCCATGAAGTAACAACATGCGTACAAGTGTAGTGAGACAAAAAATACATTGGGTTAAACTGTAGCAACGAGAGACGTAACGATGCAGCGGTTCTTCAAATTGATTATTACGATGACCGTGATACTCACATTAAATTGTGTGCGCGAGTCACCCGTGCAAAGGTACGCTATAGTTACATTTCATCTAATGGAACAAAATCGACAATTAATAAAACGAGATGGAGAAAAATAGGCTTGAAACTCCCCTCCCTTTCCCCAGCCGCCCATGCAGTTGACTCCATGCTTCAGTTCAAATCCGGGTCAAGATCTTATTGTCTTCCCTCTGTGACTAACTGCGTCCCCCTCTCTCTAAAATAAATAAGCCGCAATGTTTCCACGCAGTTCTCGAAATGCGGTTGCGTTCAGACGCCGATCGACGTGACATTATTTTTATTCGCCGTCTCTCACGCGACGAGAGCTGAGGTTTTGTTAGGCGTAATGTCCAGCGCAATGTCGAGTAAAATTGTCGAAACATTTTTCTTGCTTTTCAACATTCTGGTTTTCTAAAAATAAAAAAAAATCTTATATTTGTCCTCGTGTCAACTGGAGTTGATTGGCTCCAATCGGGGTGGTGGAGGAGGGTATGGATACAAAAATTACATTGGGAGGAACCGACGGATGGTCACGTCCGAAGGATGTTTGCGTGCCAAGTGTACTGGATATAAAAAAAGCGAATAGCAAAATTCCCAATACTACTGAGTAAAGCGATTGACTGCCCATTTTTAAATACCACATCCCAATGGACGATGCACTACCCACATGAAAATCAGTCTTGAGATGCTGTCAGATTTATCACTGAATGTCAAAGCAACAATTATGCAAGAACATTTATTCCCCACTCCCCACCACACACTAACATCGAGTAAAGTGGAATTATTATATTAGAAACTGGGTATGCGGAAAGAGGTTTGGGTTTTTATTGGCAGCCCACCGCTTAAATCAGGAATGTTGATGGAATCATAGCATCCAGAATCATAACAATTAATCAAATAGCTGGAGCGAGTGACTCATTATAGGCCAAATTATTACCGCTTGTTTAACATCGCCACACTCCGTTAAGGCAAAGGCGCAGCCCTGCAATTGCTTGCTCACGCCACTGCTGGTGGAAAGGGGCTTCCTTTAGAGAGAGCACTGGAGAGCCCTTCGAGCGGAGCGGTTTGGCCCACCCATCCAGGCTGTCCAGATGTCATTGGAAGAGGTGGGAGCGCCCGTACTTTGCCCCACCACACATGATCTGCCGATCGACTGCGGTGAGCCCATGTACGCTGATGGTTGGGCAGAGGCAGTTGGGGGGGGGCGGGGTTGAAGAAACTTACAGCATTGTGCTAAGTGCCACGGGTCGAACAGAGGTGGAGGAGAAACTTGCACGATCTCAACTGCCGTATCGGAGAGATGGAATCAAAAATGCGACCTCTGCATTGCAGGTCAGGCGCACTGACCGTTACAACAAGGCAAACCAAATTTTTATTTAAAGCTTTCGTGACTGCAGGGATTCATATTCTTGCTTCTTTTGGTAAAGTCACGGAGAAAGGAAACAATAAAATAATACAAATATAAAACAATGAAATTCTCACGACGTTTCGACTGCAAACACAAGCAATCATCATCAGGTGTGAAAACCACAGCAAGAAAACTTAACACCTGATGATGATTGCTTGTGTTGCAGTCGAAACGTCGTGAGAATAATATTGCTTTATATTTTTATCATTTTATTGTTTCCCTTCTACGTGACTGTACCGAAAGAATCAAGAATAATAAGGCTAAACCAAGTCAAGTATTTGCCTTGCTAAATCAAACACGCATGGGAGGGCCATGATAACATAATAAATTATGCAAATGCATAGCAGAGTCTCTTAGAAAAGCGGGGCGTTTAAGGGATTAAGGTTTGGATTAGCACTTACGACCATCAAACCAAACACTCGTTTGAAACAAATTGGCGAAACATCCCGATGCGTAATACACTACCAACATGGAAATAATTCTCAGAGGCTGTGACCTTTAACACGCTTGAGGAAGACATTGGTTAGAGAGAAGGTGCGCAGGTCAGTGACACACCGATTCAAACTCTTACGAAAGTGAGTGGGCCTCGGCGGTGAAACGTCACTACCGAGATGATGGCAGGTCAGCTTAAAGATGGGGTGGAGGGAGCCAGGGTCACCTGAGCTAGGATTGCCACCTGTCGACCTCTCTCGGCTTGTCTTGGGAATTGGCACCTGCTGTCCAGGTGACGGCAGGGACTGATCTGCGCCGAGATCTGCTATCGCCACCGCGTTGAACTGCATTACAGCAGACTACACAGTTTTGCTTGACTGAGAAACGCGTCTGGGTTTAGGTCTACAGTGGAAGAAGGTGGTAACCCTAAATTCACCCCATCAGCAGCATCCCTCTGGGGCAGCTAAATTGGGTACCAACTTTGTTGGTAGCCAACGGATGCGTCCGCATATTCTCTAACCCCCCCCCCACCACCATCGCACCCGAGTGCCTGACAGATGGGAGCACTCCGCCTTAAGGAGCTGCTGCAATTCCCCATGTCCCACACGTGTGTACATCACATTGAGAAAAACGCGCCTCCTCCACGGATGCCCATTCGTCAACTCCCCTGCCTCGCAGCTGTGAATAGCCGTTACTCGTCTGCCTTTTAACGCTGGTGGCCATGCACGTGGCCTGTAATCCAGCACTGTAGCGGCGAGGGTTGGTAGATCACGCCAGCGTTGTGAAGCTTCCTTCCCGTGGTCGTCGAGGAGATGCCATACCTTGGAGAAGGTCGGTACAGCAAGGTGTGGACTAATCGCCATCTGTTCATTCCATCTGTACGGGAGATAGCGCGTTGCCCCCTCGCGCAAGGCGTGCGGTTTTCTCCAGGCGCGCCGGGTTTTGCTCCCACTCGTACAATAAACGCTCATTAATTGGCTGAAAACATCTTAAGATAAAAAAAAACAATAGCCAATGCAGGACCTTGCTGAAAAAAAACGAGCATAGTTCCCCGGGATAAATAAGTAAAATTCTAAAGTCTATGGCAAGCAGCAAAACGTCACCATGTATCTTTTTAACGCTTATGTTTCTGCAGCTGAGCTGAGGTGTGCAATTTTGTGCCGTGTTCGATCTGGAGGTAAATCTGCCCGGGCCGATTCGCACTGCAGGGAGGAGTTATGTTTGTCCAATATTTCCACTTCCTCGTGTGACGCCGTTAGTTTTTCTGTTTTGTTTTGTTTCAGATTTGTGTGTTTGGGCATCGCTTCTGGCGTCTTTCGTCAACCGCCCAGCTCACATCCTGCTGGAGTCTCGAGTTCTCACCTGGCTAAACAAAATAAACTCGCGCTTGTTTGCGCTCCGCACACCAAGGGGCGCACCGTCTACCTGTGCATTCGGCGTGTGCATGTGCGTGTGCAGTGTTACGTGTGCATTATTGTAACGTTGACACGGGGAGCGGCAGTGCAGCGGTTAGGGGGCCGTCCATAATTTACGGCGTCACAAAAAGTCATACCCACCACCCACCCCCTCTCAAATATGACGTCACAAAGCTCTGCCCCTCCCCCCCCCAAAAAATATATAAAACATGCTTCAAATCGCTTTAAACTGTTGTCATTTGTAGTGCGTATTTAATGTGGCGCTGCACACTCTGATGTTGTAGGAGAATTTTTTTTTATTAAAAAGTCTATTTAATGAAGTAGAACGTGTTGTCTATATTTATTTAAAGTTGCGCATTTTGATCAGACGTCACATTTCTCAACCCCCCCCCCCCCTCGTCACACATCGTCTGACCCCCGCCCCCCCCCCTAGGTGTGTGACGTCATTTATGGACGGCCCCTTAGCGCGCTACGAACCCGACGACCCGAAGTTCCATTCCAGCTCAAGGCCAACACAGGTGACGAGTATCTGAATCGGTTCCCCCCCCCCCCCCCCCACTCTCCTCCACCTAGGTCGACTCAGCCTCAAATGAGTACCTGGTGCGATGTGGAAACGACGCCACTCTGGAGACAAAGGCGGCCGGGTGAGCTGCTGGCCACTGACCCACCTCTTCGCGTGCCGTGCCGGCTTTCATAATGTGCTCGCTAACAGCGCTTACCCCCACCGTCTTTTTCAGGCTATGGGTGGACGAGGGATGGGATCTTTGTCTGTGTGTAAGTAAATGTGTGCGCGTGGGCAAATTGTCAACGACTTAAATCAACCAAATCCGATGAATTCACATTTGGCCACAATGATGGGAACTTGCCCAAGGCAAGACACACCGCGGAGATGGAGCGGCTAAATCACCGTGACGCGCCGTGGTAGCGAGATGTTAACTCCCTCGCCCGGTGCGCAGGAGATCGTAAGTTCGATCCCGACCCTGACGCCTGCCGCTGTGTATTTGGAGTTTGCGTGTCTTTCTCTCTCATCATCACGGTGGCTAGGAGACGTTAACTTCCTCGCCTGGTATGCAGGAGGTCGTGGGTTCAATCCCGACCCTGACGCCCGCTGCTGTATATTTGGAGTTTGCGTGTCTCTCTCTCATCATCATCATCACGGTGGCTAGGAGATGTTGACTACTTCGCCTAGTATACAGGAGGTCGTGGGTTCGATCTCGGCCCTGATGCCCGCTGCTGTATATTTGGCGTTTGCGTGTTTTTCTCTCTAATCATCATCACGGTGGTGAGATGTTGACTACTTCGCCTGGTATACAGGAGGTCGTGGGTTCGATCTCGACCCTGACGCCCGCTGCTGTATATTTGGAGTTTGCGTGTCTTTCTCTCTAATCATCATCACGGTGGCTAGGAGATGTTGACTACTTCGCCTGGTATACAGGAGGTCGTGGGTTCGATCTCGGCCCTGATGCCCGCTGCTGTATATTTGGCGTTTGTGTGTCTTTCTCTCTAATCATCATCACGGTGGTGAGATGTTGACTACTTCGCCTGGTATACAGGAGGTCGTGGGTTCGATCTCGACCCTGACGCCCGCTGCTGTATATTTGGAGTTTGCGTGTCTCTCTCTCTAATCATCATCACGGTGGCTAGGAGATGTTGACTACTTCGCCTGGTATACAGGAGGTCGTGGATTCGATCTCGACCCTGATGCCCGCTGCTGTATATTTGGAGTTTGCGTGTCTTTCTCTCTAATAATCATCACGGTGGCTAGGAGATGTTGACTACTTCGCCTGGACTACAGGAGGTCGTGGGTTCGATCTCGACCCTGACGCCCGCTGCTGTATATTTGGAGTTTGCGTGTCTCTCTCTCTCTCTCATCATCATCATCATCACGGTGGCTAGGAGATGTTGACTACTTCGCCTGGTCTACAGGAGGTCGTGGGTTCGATCTCGACCCTGACGCCTGCTGCTGCTGCTGTATATTTGGAGTCTGCGGTGTCTCTGTCTCTCCCCGTGGTCGCGTTGATTTTTCTCCGGGTCCTCCGGTTTTCCCCTCCACATTCAGAATAAACGTCGTCACGCGTTTAGACTATTTGGCTGCTGTAAATGTCCGCGTGATGACAAGCCACCTCGTTGATCTATTATTTGTGATGGCCAGGTCGCTTCTGATGAAGGGCTACATAGCTCAGTGGGTCTCTCGTCTGGGCAAATAAAAAAATATTTAAAAATATTTTTTTTTTAAACACGCTTTAATGAAATGTCCTGTCCGAACTTTCCATCCCCCTGCCCCCTTCGCCCCTCCCCTCCTTCCACAACCCCCCCCGCCCCTCGGCGTGGCTCCCCAAGGCTTGCCATAGCATAAGGGGAGCGTGGTGATTTTCAGCCAACGTGAGTTAAGCGTGGACAATTAGAGGCGTAAAAAGATCGTTTTAAAATATATATTTTTAATTCGTAATGATAGAATCTAGTATTGTCATCAGTATGACGCACCTATGCCAAGTTTTCAGTCGATACGACATTGGGAAGACGGTTGAAAGTGAGTTACAATATTTGAGGATACAACAACAGACGGAGTGAGTTAAATAAAAGCGTGTAAAATGTTTACGAATATATGTTTCGGATTGTTTTTTTTTATCATAAAATATAGTGTTGTCATCAGTATGACATAGGTATTTCAAGTTTGCAGTCGATAGCACATTGGGAAGTGGGTTAAAACTTGAGTTACAATACATTTTTTGTTGGAGGATACGACAGAAAGAGTGAGTTCAATAAAAGCGCGTAAAAAAAACACCGTTCATGAATCGCATCGCGTGATTTAGAGCAACCTCCCATTAACGCCGCTGTCTCACGGTTGACGGCTTAGGGGAGGCATCCGCGCAGCAGTGGATAGAACGTGGCCGATGAATCACACGTGAAGTTCAACCACTTTCACTGCGGGCGATGCTAATGGATGAGTCATGCGTGCAAATTAGCAAACTTTCCTTTTAGAGGATCAACGCAACATCGCCGGCGTTCGTATCGCCTCCGAGGAGCTCCTCGCAAACACCGGGCACAAAGGCAAAGGTGCCCCCCACCCCGTGCAGCCTTCGCAAGCCGTTGGGGGCAAGTGCTGTCAGCGGAGCAGAAGCGGCGGCGATGGGGAGGCACGCACCGTCCGCACTTTGATCTCACCCAGCGGCGACGTTCGCGGACTCGTTTCAGGCCGAGCCTACCTAGGGGAAGTCCACGCCAGCTTCAGAGATATTCGTCACCGACGTTGGCCATGGATGGGTGTCGAACCCTGGGGTTCGGAGCGCGGTGGGCCAAGCACGATGATATCGCTTCCCGGCTCACAAACGAGACAATGATCACGTAGAAGGGAAATAATAAAATAATAAATAAATACAACAAGATGTCATGATGATTGCTTGTGTTGCAATACGAAACGTCGTGAGAATTTAATTGTTTCATATTTGTATTCTTTTATTATTTCCCTTCTACGTGGTGACTTTACCGAAAGAACCGAGAATATGAATCCCTGCAGTCACGAAAGCTTTAAACCGAAATTCAAGACAAAGATCGTTGGCATCAAGCGCTGTTAGCGAGCAGCACCACCTGTGAAGGCCGGCACGGCACACGAGGTGGGGGGCTGACCGGCACCACGGCCAGCTGCCTTTGTCTACCCCAGTGGCGATGTTTGCACGCCGCACCAAGCATGCATGTTGTTGGCGAACTTCTTTCGCACCCTACGTAAGCCAACCGTGACAATCGGAGGTGCGGAGGAAGGACAACAAACAAAACACTCAATTGAGGCTGAGTAGACCTAGGGGAGGCCCACGACCGGTTCAGATAATCGTCACCGGTGTTGGTGGCCGCGCGCGAGAGTTGAACTCGGGTGTTCGGGCTCGTCGCGCAGCGGAGCGCTAACCGCTGCGCCACCCATCAACAACAACAAAGACACCCCGTGTAGCCTTAACAGACTGTTGGGGCAAGTGCTGTTAGCGAGTAGCACCTATGAAGGCCGGAACGGTACACGAGGGGGTGGGTGGCCAGCACCACGCCCCGACCGCCTTTGTTTCCCTAGCGGCGATGTTTACACACCGTACCAGGTACTCATTTGAGGCTGAGTCGACCTAGGGGAGGCCCGGGACCGGTTCAGACAATCGTCACTGGGTGTTGGCCGTGAGCGGGAATCGAACCCGTGTCGCCGGGTTCATAGCGCAGCGTAGCGCTAAGCGCTACACTATCGCACAACACGCACACACACGAACGTACGCACGCACGCACGTGCCCGGTTTTAATTTGCGTTGCGGCGCATGTGGTTTCGATTAGGTTTCAGTTATTATTTAAGTCTCGGGCCCGCTGTCTTTAAATCATATTACCATACTGCCTCCGTCTTCCGTGGCGCAGATTACTGCGCAATGAGAGAGAGATTTATTTTTTTTATTTTAAAAAGGCACGCGCACACACGCGCACACAGACGCGCGACACTTTATCTGCCCAAAACGAAAGCTCTTACAGAGTCGATACTCCGCCAGCCATTGAGATATGGGATGGCGGGGTGCAAGTGCATTAGTGGATAATCAAAATCCATTGTCGGTCATGATCAATCCACTGCTGGATGAATGCCTCCCAAAGGGGTTGCCAACTCTCACAGTCTGCATCATCATCAACCATTATCAATCCACTGCTGGATGATGGCCTCCCAACCTCCCAAAGCGGGTTGCCAACTCTCACAGTCTGCATCATTATCGGCCATGATAAATCCACTGCTGGATGACGGCCTCTCCAAGCCATCGCCATCTCTCATGATCCTGCAATGTAATAATCCACCGAACACCCATGCAAGGGCTGATTTCATCGCTCCATCTCCTCGGTGGACGTCACCCCTTGGAAGCGTTGCAATGGAAGCGACCGTGCCACACATGATACCTAAACGAAGTGGCTTTTCACGATGAAAATGATTCTAAACGTGGAGAGAAAAACCGGAGGAACCGGAGAAAAAAATCCACGCGGCCACGGGGAGAGAGAGAGACACAAACTCCAAATATACAGCAGCAGCAGCAGGCATTGTCAGGGTCGAACCCCACAACCTCCTGCATGCTGGGCGAGGTAGTTAACATCTCCTAGCCACCGTGATGATGATGAGAGAGAGAGAGACACGCAAACTCCAAATATACAGCAACAGCAGGCATCGTCAGGGTCGGGATCGAACCCACGACCTCCTGTAGACCAGGCGAGGTAGTTGACATCTCCTAGCCACCGTGATGATGATGAGAGAGAGAGAGAGACACGCAAACTCCAAATATACAGCAGCAGGCATCGTCACGGTCGGGATTGAACCCACGACCTCCTGCATACCAGGCGAGGTAGTCAACATCTCCTACGCGAGTTCTCCGGCTGTGCGTGCCTCGTCGCTCGCTCCGGCCAGCGGTGGCGGCGGCACGCTGAGTCCAGACGCCGTGTCACGTCAACGTCACTGTCTGACTTTCCACATGCCTATGACGGGGTGGGGGCGAGTCTATCCATGTGGACGACCACTGTTGACTTTCACCACGAAATGGAACGCGATTGTATCGAGCCCGCAGGGAGGGAGGGGCGACTGATGGATGATGGGGCCGAGTGAAACCCCACGAAAGAGGACTTGGACCTCGCGACCTCTCGATCGCGGGCCGCTCGCTCTGTCTCCGGATCACTGCGTCAGGCTGTGTCTCAGTGCAAAAGCTGGAAAGTAAATAATGTCTCAGGGGGGGCTAAGCTTTGTTAGCCCCCAACCCCCACCCCCGGCACTGCATGCCACTTACTTTCTCCGATCGGTGATTTCGTCGGGTGTCCCAATTTCATCGCTTTACAGGGACGCCCCTACTTACGAACATTCGACTCAGGAACTTTCAGAGATACGAACAAACCTGTCCGTGTGTCCAGTTGCAGCTGTGCACGATGCTGTTGCCTGTGTACAAGTTGATTTGTGAAGAGAAGAAGAGAGCAACTATGCAGACATCTCTTGGTAAGTTTTACAAGGGAGTGGAAAGGGAACGCGAGCACCAAAGGGAATAAGCATCTACATCTACAGAACGTGAAGAACCAGTGGCATCAACATCTACAGAACGTGAAGAACCAGTGGCATCAACATCTACAGAACGTGAAGAACCAGTGGCATCTACATCTACAGAACGTGAAGAACCAGTGGCATCTACATCTACAGAACGTGAAGAACCAGTGGCATCAACATCTACAGAACGTGAAGAACCAGTGGCATCTATATCTACAGAACGTGAAGAACCAGTGGTATCTACATCTGCAGTACATGAAGAACCAGTGGCATCTACATCTACAGAACATGAAGACACCAGTGGCATCTACATCTGCAGAGCATGAAGAACCAGTGGCATCTACATCTGCAGAACGTAAAGAACCAGTGGCATCTACATCTACAGAACATGAAGAACCAGTGGCATCTACATCTGCAGAGCATGAAGAACCAGTGGCATCTACATCTGCAGAACGTGAAGAGCCAGTGGCATCTACATCTGCAAAACATGAAGACACTATTGGCATCTACACCTGCAGAGCATGAAAACACCAGTTGCATCTACATCTACAGAACGTAAAGAACCAGTGGCATCTACATCTGCAGAACGTGAAGAACCAGTGGCATTTACATCTGCAGAACGTGAAGAACCAGTGGTATCTACATCTGCAGCACATGAAGAACCAGTGGCATCTACATCTACAGAACGTGAAGAACCAGTGGCATCTACATCTACAGAACATGTAGAACCAGTGGCATCTACATCTACTGAAAGTGAAGAACCAGTGGCATCTACATCTACAGAACGTAAAGAACCAGTGGCATCTACATCTACAGAACGTGAAAAATCAGTGGTATCTACATCTGCAGCACATGAATAACCAGTGGCATCTACATCTACAGAACATGAAGACACCAGTGGCATCTACATCTGCAGAGCATGAAGAACCAATGGTATCTACATCTGGAGAACGTGAAGAACCAGTGACATATACATCTACAGAACATGAAAAACCAGTGGCATCTACATCGACAGAACATGAAGAACCAGTGGCATCTATATCTGCAGAGCATGAAGAACCAGTGGCATCTACATCTGCAGAACGTGAAGAACCAGTGGCATCTACATCTACAGAACATGAAGAACGAGTGGCATCTCAATCTGCAGAACGTGAAGAACCAGTGGCATCTACATCTACAGAATATGTAGAACCAGTGACATCTACATCTGCAGAGCATGAAGAACCAGTGGCATCTACATCTGCAGAATGTGAAGAATCAGTGGCATTTACATATACAGAACATGAAGAACGAGTGGCATCTCCATCTACAGAACGTGAAGAACCAGTGGCCTTTACATCTGCAGAACATGAAAACACCAGTTGCATCTACATCTACAGAACATTAAGAATCAGTGGCATCTACATCTGCAGAACGTGAAGAACCAGTGGCATGTACATCTACAGAACGTGAAGAACCAGTGGCATTTACATCTGCAGAACGTGAAAAACCAGTAGCATCTACATCTACAGAACATGAAGACACCAGTGGCATCTACATCTACAGAACGTGAAGAACCAGTGGCATGTACATCTACAAAACATGAAGAACCAGTGGCATCTACATCTGCAGAATGTGAAGAACCAGTGGCATCTACATCTGCAGAACGTGAAGAACCAGTGGCATCTACATCTGCAGAACATAAAGAACCAGTGGCATCTATATCTGCAGAACATGAAGAACCAGTGGCATCTACATCTGCAGAGCATGAAGAACCAGTGGCATCTACATCTGCAGAACGTAAAGAACCAGTGGCATCTACATCTACAGAACATGAAGAACCAGTGGCATCTACATCTGCAGAGCATGAAGAACCAGTGGCATCTACATGTGCAGAACGTGAAGAGCCAGTGGCATCTACATCTGCAAAACATGAAGACACTATTGGCATCTACACCTGCAGAGCATGAAAACACCAGTTGCATCTACATCTACAGAACGTAAAGAACCAGTGGCATTTACATCTGCAGAACGTGAAGAACCAGTGGTATCTACATCTGCAGCACATGAAGAACCAGTGGCATCTACATCTACAGAACGTGAAGAACCAGTGGCATCTACATCTACAGAACATGTAGAACCAGTGGCATCTACATCTACTGAAAGTGAAGAACCAGTGGCATCTACATCTACAGAACGTAAAGAACCAGTGGCATCTACATCTACAGAACGTGAAAAATCAGTGGTATCTACATCTGCAGCACATGAAGAACCAGTGGCATCTACATCTACAGAACATGAAGACACCAGTGGCATCTACATCTGCAGAGCATGAAGAACCAATGGTATCTACATCTGCAGAACGTGAAGAACCAGTGGCATATACATCTACAGAACATGAAGAACCAGTGGCATCTACATCGACAGAACGTGAAGAACCAGTGGCCTTTACATCTGCAGAACATGAAAACACCAGTTGCATCTACATCTACAGAACATTAAGAATCAGTGGCATCTACATCTGCAGAACGTGAAGAACCAGTGGCATGTACATCTACAGAACGTGAAGAACCAGTGGCATTTACATCTGCAGAACGTGAAAAACCAGTAGCATCTACATCTACAGAACATGAAGACACCAGTGGCATCTACATCTACAGAACGTGAAGAACCAGTGGCATGTACATCTACAAAACATGAAGAACCAGTGGCATCTACATCTGCAGAATGTGAAGAACCAGTGGCATCTACATCTGCAGAACGTGAAGAACCAGTGGCATCTACATCTGCAGAACATAAAGAACCAGTGGCATCTATATCTGAAGAATATGAAGAACCAGTGGCATCTACATCTGCAGAACGTGAAGAACCAGTGGCATTTACATCTGCAGAACATGAAGAACCAGTGGCATCTACATCTGCAGAATGTGAAAAACCAGTGGCATCTATATCTGCAGAACGTGAAGAACCAGTGGCATCTACATCTGCAGAACATAAAGAACCAGTGGCATCTACATCTACAGAACATGAAGAACCAGTGGCATCTACATCTACAGAACGTGAGTAACCAGTGGCATCTACATCTGCAGAACGTGAAGAACCAGTGGCATTTACATCTGCAGAACATGAAGAACCAGTGGCATCTACATCTGCAGAATGTGAAAAACCAGTGGCATCTATATCTGCAGAACGTGAAGAACCAGTGGCATCTACATCTGCAGAACATAAAGAACCAGTGGCATCTATATCTGCAGAACGTGAAGAACCAGTGGCATCTACATCTGCAGAACGTGAAGAACCAGTGGCATTTACATCTGCAGAACATGAAGAACCAGTGGCATCTACATCTGCAGAATGTGAAAAACCAGTGGCATCTATATCTGCAGAACGTGAAGAACCAGTGGCATCTACATCTGCAGAACATAAAGAACCAGTGGCATCTATATCTACAGAACATGAAGAACCAGTGGCATCTACATCTACAGAACGTGAGGAACCAGTAGCATCTACATCTGCAGAACGTGAAGAACCAGTGGCATTTACATCTGCAGAACATGAAGAACCAGTGGCATCTACATCTGCAGAATGTGAAAAACCAGTGGCATCTATATCTGCAGAACGTGAAGAACCAGTGGCATCTACATCTACAGAACATGAAGAACCAGTGGCATCAACATCTGCAGAACATAAAGAACCAGTGGCATCTACATCTACAGAACATGAAGAACCAGTGGCATCTATATCTGCAGAATGTGAAGAACCAGTGGCATCTACATCTACAGGATATTATACAACTTTTAAAACCATTCCCCGTGTCTAGTGTACATGCCATACAACACGTTTGGAATCGACAGGAGTAAAGTCGGGTATTACGAACAAATCGACTTACGAACAGACCTCTGGAACCTAACTCGTTCGTAAGTAGAGGAGTCCCTGTACAACAGTGCCGCGACACGACATTTTTTCTTTCTGCGGCGATCTGACCGAGAAGTCGGCGGGTGACGACGACGAGTGGGTGGCGGGGGGGGGCGTGCTCCGACAGCAACACTCACGTCGGCATTTTGGGATCCCACACCACGCACACGTTGTCCGTCTCCTGCGACGAGATGGTGGGGGAACGATCGTTTAAAGCGGCCTCCCAAATAATTTGCAGCCGTTGTTGTTTTTTATTTGCGTGTTTTTTTTTACAATAAACCATAAAAAATCTATACTCTTAGCACTTTTGGTAAGGTCACGTTGAAGGGAAACAATAAAATAATAAAATATATATATAAAACAATAAAAATTCTCACGACGTTTTGACCATAACTCAAACGGTCGTCATCAGGCGTGTCGGTTTGCATTAAAAAGGGAACGGGCGGGGCCTAAGCAGAAAGAGGCGGGGCCTAAAGAAGAAGGGGCGGGGCCTAAAAAGGAAAGGTGCAGAGACGTGAGGAATAAACAATGGGCGGGGCTCTCATCAGGAAGGGCTGGCGGAGACTACAGAACGTTTAACTTCCCCGTTCGCTTACGGTAATAACAGCGTGGAATCGGAACACGTGCAGAATCAGAATCTTTATTTAGACCTGAGAAATCCGATGAGCTGTGAGGCTCTTTTTTTTTTCAGCAGAGGTCGGTAAGGGGCGGCGTCAGCAAGTTACGATGACGAACGATACGAAGAGAGAAAAATAACGAACGGTCGGCGCGGAACAGAGAGGAAAGGGTAAGCGAAGCTGGCAGCAGCATGGCGTAGATGTCGCTACAGGCAAAATACACCAAACCCTCGCTATGCGCGAGTTCTGGATTCGTGAGTTTCGCATATTTGCGGGTCACTAAATGTGTACCGATTCCCTGTTCGCGAACCGGCAGACTCCGCTTTTCGCGAGTCTGTATGCGGCGCCAGACCACCGACGCGAAGGAGGTGCGCGCAGAATGTTGCTACGTTTGAAGCTGTCTGCGAAGATTAGGCACGCTGCCCAAGTAGTCCTCAAGTCTCGCAGTCAATCCCGCGCTGAGCTCGCTACTGTGCGATTTTTACTCATACGTACAGGCAGTACCACAGGTTACTGAAAATCCGACTTAGGGAAATCCCACTTTGGGGAAATTCTCCCATAAATCATGGAAACAAAAAAGTTAAATACTGTATCCGGAAATGTTTGCATTAGTTACTTTAGTTACTTAAGCGCAAATTGTGCAGCGCGGCGAGGTTGCAGATGAATACAGCGGAGCGAGGCGTAAGGCGGGGCCGCATAGTCCCCAAAGCGGCGGTGTCCCGTAGAGCAGCGGTCTCCAACCCCCGGGCCGCGGACTGGTACCGGTCCGGGGCCTGTTAAGAACCGGGCCGCATGGCAGGAGGTGAGCGGTGAGTCCGCGCCTCTTTCCCGCACTGCGCACTTGTCTCAGTCACAGTGTTAGTATAAAGCCACACAATCTAACCCCGAGTAGCCACAATGGGTACAAAACAAGCGTAGCTGGAGAGCTTCCTTGAAAAGGGGGAAAGACCCAATAATGAACCCCCCTCCTCCCCCCCCCCCCCCCCCCCACCCCCGGGTCCGTGAACAAATTGTCTTCCACGAAACCGGTCCCTGGTGCCAAAAAGGTTGGGGACCTGCTGCCGTAGAGCACTCTGAGTCACGTTGTTACACTGTTACCCTGAGTAGACCGTACCCAGCCACATCGTCGCTTTTCCTTTTGTAGCGTCACGTTATTGTTTTGTTTTCTACGCTTCGCAATATCCGTTCCCAGTTGGACACAGCACAGGTTTATGTTTCACGAGTTTAATTATTGGGTAGTGTTACGGTAAGATGTTCGATCACATGATCGAAGTGCGGAGCGTATGTACAGCGTTACGATACTCGTAGCGGTAGGAAACGGACAGCAGCGCGATGCAGTGCTGAGAGAAGCCGAACCTAGCAATCGGGTAGGGGAGGCACAGCGATTTCCGGCTACGGGATTTCATCGTTGATTCTGGGGGGGGGGGTAAACTGTTCAGTTTCCGACATACGGAAAAATTCGGGTTACGGATATTTCTCGGGAAGCTAACCCTTCCGTAGCCCGGGGACCGCCCGTACCTACAGACGACGCGTTTGTACACTTTGGTATGCACGATTGGGAATGTACCAACGGTGAGACGCTCACCTGCCCGTGGGAAATATGGAGCTCAGGTTTCGGAACGGAACGGTTCCGATGACTGCCGGAACCTCCGAGCCTGGAACAGGAAAAGTAAGGGAATCACGATTCTAATACCTTGACAATAATGATGTCATTATATTGACGCTATCTTAAATGAATGACGCTAAATAAAACGAAAGTACTATTATGGGAAATGTGGGTACTGTTTGCCATGGCTCTGAGCGAGCAGTGGGAGATGAGAGATGTGGGTACCGGTTGCCATGGCGCTGAGCGAACGGTGAGAGATGTGGGTACCGGTTGCCATGGCGCTGAGTGAGCGATGGGAGATTCCAGATGTGGGTACGGGTTGCCATGGCGCTGAGCGAACGGTGGGAGATGCGGGTACCGGTTGCCATGGCGCTGAGCGAGCGGTGAGAGATGCGGGTACCGGTTGTCATGGCGCCGAGCGAGCAGTGGGAGATGCGAGATGCGGGTACCGGTTGCCATGGCGCCGAGCGAGCGGTGGGAGATGCGGGTACCGGTTGCCACGGCGCCGAGCGAGCGGTGGGAGATGCGGGTACCGGTTGCCACGGCGCCGAGCGAGCGGTGGGAGATGCGGACCTTGTCTCGGGTGTTGCGCGCCCAGGAGGCCATGCCGCGGCGAGCGCGCATCGGCAAGCTCACGTCGGACTCGGCGCGGAACAGCGGGAACTTGTACAAGCCGATCACTGCTCGGAGACAAAGGGCAAAGACCGGTTGGGGCAAAGTGCCGTTGGCGAGCGCCGATTGAGGGCGGCACAGCACGCGCCGGGCCGGGTGGACAGCAGGGCGCAGCCGCCTCTGTCTCCCCGGCGGCGATGTTTTTTGCGCACTGCGCCAGGTACTCATTTAAGGCTGAGTCGAGGCCCAGAACCGGTTCAGATAATCGTCACTGGGTATTGCACAATGACATAATTGCACAATGACATAATTCAACATAATAACACGTAAACAAACGTAATATTGACTTCACGTACCTTTAAAATTAACGATGACATTGAGATGACGGGGGAAGGGGTGACTTGAAGGCGGGAGGGGGCTCAGCCCCCCCCCTCCTCCTCCTCCTCCAGGCCATCAATGATCAACGAACAGAAGCAAAATAATGGGGTTCGGGATGCCGACGCGGACCCCGTGACCCTGCGAGAATCGCAACAAAACGGACGAGGCAGCTGATCAAGAAGCGACGCGGGTGGCCGTGGGTGGCTACCCGGGTGGCCGTGGGTGGCCCAGCTGTGGCACGAAATTTTGTTGCGGACTCCACGTGCTTCGCTACCCGTGGACACTCAAGTTTCCAGGCCGCGTTTGGTAAATTGGTATGCAGGTCGCATAAACCGTGTGTCCGTAAATTCCCAGCGGACGGCGAGGGACTGCTGCATTACCGTATTCTTGGGAATTAAAAAGAGCCACGTACGGCGCGAAAGAAGTTCATCATACATACATGCACGTGGGGCCGGATCAAGGCACGGAGGCTGTAGGGGCTGCAGCCACAGGGGGCCTCTGCCAGATGGAGGGCCTCCAGAGATGAAGTGAAAAGTGATTTTATTTGTGAATGGTGAATTTTATTTGTTGTTAGCCTTGTAAAAATAAAATTGTATTTTTCTTTAACTTTGTTTTCCTTTTGAAAATATTACTGGGGGCCACACGGTACCTGTAGCACAGGGGCCTACGAAATCTGAATCCGGCCTTGCATACATGATGAGGAAAGTAAGACGCACCCCACTGTTTATGACAGTGGGTCTTAACCCGGGGTGCACGCACCCCCTGGGGGTTACGAGATGCCCTTTCTGGGAGTGCGAGACATGCCAGATAAAAAAAAAATTAGGAGGTAAATTCATTCTGTAGGCATGATACATCTTGGGGTTAAAGCACTGACCTGCTAAGGCGTGCGAGAAAATATTAATTTATTTTGAGAACCAAAGGGCTGCAGTAAAGATGAAGAAGCAATGCTTGATGGTAATTTTGAAGAAAAAATAAGATGCGTCTTATAATCGGGTAAAATACGGTACTGTGGAGAGCTACCGTCTTCCAGAAGATGATCGTGAAGGCGCTGCTTTACAAAGGGGGGGGATGATGCCTTCTTGAAGATGATTCTCAACGGCTGGTGGCGTCTTCTGCTCTGTCGCGACGTCGTTTGTGTGTTGGAGAGTAAACCCACAACATTCGCCTCTTTCCGATCCTCTCTTAAAGCCTCAACCTCTTATCCGTGCCTCCTCCACTCCTTCCCGTCCCTCCCCGAAAGCCCATTGGCGATCCCTAAGTACTTTTATATCTTACTAGCTGTACTAACCCAGCTTCGCCCGGGACTTGGATTCACCACACCCGGCCTGCCTTTGTCTCCCCAGTGGCGATGTTCACACGACAACAGTTACTCGTTTGAGGCTGAGTCGACCTAGGGGAGGCTCAGGACCGGTTCAAATAATCGTCACCGGTGGTGGCCGTGAGCGGGAATCGAACTCGGGTCGCCGGGTTCGTAGCGGAGCGTAGCGCTAACCACTACACTACCATGCGTTACGCTTCCACGTGCGCGGGTCACGTGACAGATTTGACGTCACAGCTCACTTGCCGTGCAAAAAATAAATGCATTGTTGAGCTCCCCCCCCAACAAAAAAAAACTAAAGTTTATTTTTTATAATTTTTGCATGGTGTACAGTCTGGAAAGTACCCACGTGGCAAATTTCCAGTTTGTTGCATGTCGGGAAGTATGCTAAATATTTTGAACAGACACACATTGACAACTTTGCCTTTTATATATATGGAGATTATTTAGGCCTTTCGGTAAAGTTACGTAGATAGGTTCAAAGAAATTAACAACAACAAAAACTACGACGTTTCGATCATAACTCATGCGATCGTCATCAGGAGGATAGTTTTTGTTTGTTATTTTTTGTTATTTTCTTTGACCCAAAGAAAATGAATTCCTGCAGTCACGAAAGCTTTAAGGGTGGGGCTGCTGTAGCGTGCTCACCCGCCCCCCGTACTGAACATCTGCGACAAAGAGCTTCATAGCTCATCGGATTCCTCCGGACGAGACGAGGGTTCTACGCGTGGCATGAGACGAGCGTTCTGTTTTATTTTCTGCTCCCAACGAGGCCAACTTGATCCAATATTCACTCGTGTACGTCCGTGCGCAGATACACAATTTGTGGAACTTCGTGCATTCACTGCACCTGATTAACGTCTGAAATCCCCTTCGCTCCGGATTAAAATGCAAATGTCGCATTAATATGCAGATTAGCAATCGCCAAGATTCTCTCTTTTTTTTTTAAAGATCCTGCTAAAATTAATGCTCCCCCCGCCGAAAGTAATTGAATTGGGAGGTGGGCGTTGGGTGGAGGGGGGGGGGGTTTAGGAATAAACGCCTGGCTGTTCGAGATCGTTTTTGAAATGTTTCATCGATTGTTTAATAATTGTGGTCATTTTCACCGGCGCCAGTCGAGACGTGCGGCGCCCCGCAGCGTGGCGGAGTTTGAGGAGCCCGTGCGTGGGGACCTACCCGACTCCCCCCCCCCCCAACCTGAACTCGCGAGGGTCGGTACACTCGTCCCAGCTACCGACATTCTATCTAGGACTTAAGACTTTTCGTGACTGCAAGGAATTCATATCCTATGGCTCTTTCGGTAAAGTCACGCGGATAGAAAGAATTTTAAAAAAGGGCAATAATAAAATAATACAAATAAAGTGACTACAAATATCACGTGACCGTACCGACATCCTCTCCGCGCTTTTGTGAGACCAGATGTCCTCACGCGCCGTGGGGGGAAACAATGAGGGGTGGTGTGGGTGTGGGTGCGTGGTGCTTTCACGACCAAGAGTTTCCATAATCATCGACGGCTCACTGCTTAACGATTCGGCACGTGGAACAACCTTCCACGTGGTTCAGCCACACTCCGGAATGGATGTTTTGCGGATGCTTTTGTTTGGTTCTATGTACTGCTGTTGGAACGCTCTCTCGGTGTGCTTTCGCCGGGGTGCCCATGTCGTTGACAATAAAAGAAATATATATATATATACCGTATGTATAAAAAATATAACAATTCAACACATGCCACGAAGGGTCATTGCCCGTAACGTCGCCTATATTTTTTTTGTTCGTTCAAGACCACACACCTCCTACTTTTAGCACGGTTGGCTAACGTACGGTGCGAAAGAAGTTCTACATGCACACGTGGTGATTGAACGAATGTGTCGAGTTAATATAAATGTAGTGCTTCCACGGAGAGTGTACAACCTGGAATAGGTTTCGTTGCCATGGCCACAGTGAGTGGTAATGTTGGCGTGATATGATTACAATGATATAATAATTAAGCGCCGAGGCTTTAATACATTAACAAGAGCGGCGCACACGTGCCGTGTCCGACGTTGAGAAAGTGTGAGCGTTTTGGGGGCAACATTGATTTTGTGTGAAGCACATCGTTGTCACAGCGCTGGAAATTCAACATTGCTATGCCACGCTCCTATGGCATTAATATCGTCGTCGAAATCTCGAATTTACAGTCTCTGAAACACAACCCCCTGTACAGGGATCATACGAAACTTTATACTGTGTAGGAACCTCCTGGTTACACCACCCAGCCCACAGGGGATTATTGTGCCCGTCCGTCGTGGAGAGGGGAGGGTGGGGAGGGGCTGGGTGGGGAGGGTGGGGAGGGTGGGGCTGTGTGGGGGGTGGTAGGGCTGGGGCTGGGTGGAGAGGGGCTGGTCACCCCGTGGTGCCCTTATAAAACTCAACGTTTAACCTACTCACGCCGGCTTGTGCCCGCCCTCACAGTCGGGCATATTGTGCGGAATACACCACGTGGTGGTGCTGCCGTTGACCCTGGCCATTGACCGAGCAACCCAACGTTCCTACCAGCTCCCTCCGCAGGAGAATGTGTTTATTTTTGATACGAATTTTACCAGGCCCATTGAGCTACGCACAGTGAGGGAAAAAGTATTTGATCCCCTGCTGATTTTGTACGTTTACCCACTGAAAAAAAAGATCAGTCTATCATTTTAATGGTAGGTTTATTTGAACAGTGGTAGAATAACAACAACAAAATCCAGAAAAACGCATGGCAAAAATGTTATAAATTGATTTGCATTTTAATGAGGGAAATAAGTATTTGACCCCTCTGCAAAACATGACTTAGTACTTGGTGGAAAACCTTTGTTGGCAATCACAGAGGTCAGACGTTTCTTGTAGTTGGCCACCAGGTTTGCACACATCTCAGGAGGGATTTTGTCCCACTCCTCTTTGCAGATCTTCTCCAAGTCATTAAGGTTTCGAGGCTGACGTTTGGCAACTCGAACCTTCAGCTCCCTCCACAAATTTTCTATGGGATGAAGGTCTGGAGACTGGCTAGGCCACTCCAGGACCTTAATGTGCTTCTTCTTGAGCCACTCCTTTGTTGTCTTGGCCGTGTGTTTTGGGTCATTGTCATAGTGGAATACCCATCCACGACCCATTTTCAATGCCCTGGCTGAGGGAAGGAGGTTCTCACCCAAGATTTGACGGTACATGGCCCCATCCATCGTCCCTTTAATACGGTGAAGTTGTCCTGTCCCCTTAGCAGAAAAACGCCCCAAAGCATAATGTTTCCACCTCCATGTTTGACGGTGGGGATGGTGGTCTTGGGCTCATAGGCAGCATTCCTCCACCTCCAAACACGGCGAGTTGAGTTGAGGCCAAAGAGCTCCATTTTGGTCTCATCTGACCACAACACTTTCACCCAGTTGTCCTCTGAATCATTCAGATGTTCATTGGCAAACTTCAGACGGGCATATATATGTGCTTTCTTGAGCAGGGGGACCTTGCGGGCGGGCAAGGATTTCAGTCCTTCATGGCGTAGTATGTTACCAATTGTTTTCTTGGTGACTATGGTCCCAGCTGCCTTGAGATCCTTGACAAGATCCTCCCGTGTAGTTCTGGGTTGATTCCTCACCGTTCTCATGATCATTGCAACTCCACGAGGTTAGATCTTGCATGGAGCCCCATGCAAGCTGCTTGGCAATGCTCTTGTAGCCCATTCCAGCCTTGTGTAGGTCTACAATCTTGTCCCTGACATCCTTGGATAGCTCTTTGGTCTTGGCCATGGTGGAGAGTTTGGAATCTGATTGATTGATTGCTTCTGTGGACAGGTGTCTTTTATAACAAGCTGAGATTAGGAGCACTCCCTTTAAGAGTGTGCTCCTAATCTCAGCTCGTTACCTGTATACAAGACACCTGGGAGCCAGAAATCTCTCCGATTGAGAGGGGGTCAAATACTTATTTCCCTCATTAAAATGCAAATAAATTTATAACATTTTTGACATGCGTTTTTCTGGATGTTTTTTGTTGTTATTCTGTCTCTCACTGTTCAAATAAACCTACCATTAAAATTATAGATTGATCATTTCTTTGTCAGTGGGCAAATGTACAAAATCAGCAGGGGATCAAATAATGTTTTCCCTCACTGTAGCTTTTTTCCATGAGCGACCTTGCCAAAAATGATAGCTCAACGAAGTGGCTTAGCGTCACGTGGATATGTCTCAACGCGCGATGTTGATTGTACATGTGGAGAGGGGGAAACCCGGAGGACCTGGAGAAAAATCCACGCGACCACGTGGGTAGACAGCGAGAGAGACACCGCAAAACTCCAAATACACAGCAGGCGTCGTCAGTTTTGGGATCGAACCCACGACCTCCTGCATACCGGGCGAGGAAGTTAACATCACGCCACCGCGGCGCCCCGACGTGGACACGTGTGTGGCAATTACACCGCACAGCTAAAGAACCCACCACGTGGAGGTGGCTTCCACCAGCAGTGACGCAAGAAAAGCAGTTGAAGGGCTGCGCCCTTGTTGACACTTTTGCCTTGCAACGTCGTCCTGTTTTGATGTACACAGAGCAACCACTGTGCATAAACTAGACGCGCGATCAGGATGATAATCTTTCTGTACACCGGAAGAATCCGATGAGCTATGAAGCTATTTTTTTTATCACAGATGTCCAGAAGGGGCGGCTTAGAACGTTACAACAACAACAACAACCAATACAACAACAAATCTTCAATTGCTACGTCATGGTCTTCGTCCATGGATCGATGCCACTATTCTCCAGGTTGTGTGGTGGTGGTGATGGTGGTGACAGTGAAGCTGCCTCGAAGCGAGAAGAGGCCTAGGTTCGATTCCTGACTCGGGCACCTTTTTGTGTGGAGTTTGTATGATCTCCCTTTGTTCTACAGAGTGAGAGTGAGTGGAGTTTGTATGATCTCCCCTTGTTCTACAGAGTGAGAGTGAATGGAGTTTGTGTGATCTCCCCCTGTTCTACACAGTGAGTGAGTGGAATTTGTGTGATCTCCCCCTGCTCTACACAGTGAGTGAGTGGAGTTTGTGTGATCTCCCCCTGTTCTACAGAGTGAGTGAGTGAGTGGAGTTTGTATGTTCTCCCCCTGTTCTACAGAGTGAGTGGAGTTAGTATGATCTCCCCCTGTTCTACAGAGTGAGTGAGTGGAGTTTGTGTGTTCTCCCCTTGTTCTACAGAGTGAGAGTGAGTGGAGTTTGTGTTCTCTCCTCTTGTTCTACATAATGAAAGTGAGTGAGCGGAGTTTGTGTGTTCCCCCCTAATGGTGTGCAGAGTGAGTGGCGTTTCTATTTTCTCTCCCTCTGTTCGGTAAGCGGTCCCTCCGGCTTCTCCGGTTTCCTCCCACAGGGAAGAACAACTCCACACACACACACAGAACGTAACTGGTATTGGCCAAAACTTCCCAATGCTGAAAAAATACCCGCACACCACTCAATGTGGATCAAAAACATAAAGCGGTAACTAACATCGCCCCCAATTGCGAAGAACTGGGCAGGACCCTCCTGAAAACGAGCCCTGAGCCTCAGTGAGGCTCTCCTGTGCGAACTGGCGAACCAACAACAACAACAATCAATTACTTGTCCGTATTCGCACCATACCTGCTGCTGCATTGTCCGGAGCTCCACGGACCACGCGACACCTTGGCCTGATCCTCTTACGATCCACACGCGCATTCGGATCCCCCCCTCCCTCCCCCTCGATCCACGTGGAGAACCGGGGCCGTCTCCTCTCGATCCACACAAAAACCCCGGGTGCGTTCCCTTCTGATTCGCGTGCAGGCAAGGATTCGCCTCCGATCCACCCACGCGGAGAACTGTGCCAATCCCTCCTCGTGTTCCGCACGAACACGACTTGGATCAAAGCCCCTTCGGTGCCCACGCAGCACCGGCGGAAACCCCGTTTCGTGCGCAGGGATGGCTGGGCTACGTCCCTTTCGATTCGCTCGAAGAACTTGGTCAGAGCGTCGGTTCACGCGGAGGGGAGCAGCCGTCTCCTGTTGGCGCGCGTGGAGAACTGCACCGAGTTGGGTTCTGTCCGCTTGAAGACTCGGGTCAATCCTCTGTCGGTAAACATCGAGACTCGGATTAACGCCAATTTGATCCACACGGAGACCTGGACCCATCTCCTCTTGATCCACACGGAGACCTGGAACCATCCCCCCTTGATCCACATGGAGACCTGGACCCACTCCCTCTTGATCCACACGGAGACCTGGACCCACTCCCTCTTGATCCACATGGAGACCTGGACCCAACCCCTCTTGATCCACACGGAGACCTGCACCCATCTCCTCTTGGTCCACACGGAGACCTGAACCCACTCCCTCTTGATCCACACGGAGACCTGGAACCATCCCCTCTTGATCCACACGGAGACCTGGAACCATCCCCCCTTGATCCACATGGAGACCTGGACCCACCCCCTCTTGATCCACACGGAGACCTGGACCCATCACCTCTTGATCCACACGGAGACCTGGACCCACTCCCACTTGATCCACACGGAGACCTGGACCCACCCCCTCTTGATCCACACGGAGACCTGGACCCATCCCCTCTTGATCCACACGGAGACCTGGACCCACTCCCTCTTGATCCACACGGAGACCTGGAACCATCCCCTCTTGATCCACACGGAGACCTGGAACCATCCCCCCTTGATCCACATGGAGACCTGGACCCACCCCCTCTTGATCCACACGGAGACCTGGACCCATCACCTCTTGATCCACACGGAGACCTGGACCCACTCCCTCTTGATCCACACGGAGACCTGGACCCACCCCCTCTTGATCCACACGGAGACCTGGACCCATCCCCTCTTGATCCACACGGAGACCTGGACCCACTCCCTCTTGATCCACACGGAGACCTGGACCCACCCCCTCTTGATCCACACGGAGACCTGGACCCATCACCTCTTGATCCACACGGAGACCTGGACCCACCCCCTCTTGATCCACACGGAGACCTGGACCCATCCCCTCTTGATCCACACGGAGACCTGGACCCACCCCTCTTGATCCACACGGAGACCTGGACCCACCCCTTCTTGATCCACACGGAGACCTGGACCCACTCCCTCTTGATCCACACGAAGACCTGGACCCACCCCCTCTTGATCCACACGGAGACCTGGATCCACCCCCTCTTGATCCACACGGAGACCTGGACCCACTCCCTCTTGATCCACACGGAGACCTGGACCCACCCCCTCTTGATCCACACGGAGACCTGGACCCACCCCCTCTTGATCCACACGGAGACCTGGACCCACTCCCTCTTGATCCACACGGAGACCTGGACCCACTCCCTCTTGATCCACACAGAGACTTGGACCCACCCCCTCTTGATCCACACGGAGACCTGGACCCACTCCCCCTTGATCCACACGGAGACCTGGACCCACTCCCTCTTGATCCACACGGAGACCTGGACCCACTCCCTCTTGATCCACACGGAGACCTGGACCCACCCCCTCTTGATCCACACGGAGACCTGGACCCACCCCCTCTTGATCCACACGGAGACCTGGACTCACTCCCTCTTGATCCACACGGAGACCTGGACCCACCCCCTCTTGATCCACACGGAGACCTGGACCCATCCCCTCTTGATCCACACGGAGACCTGGACCCACCCGCTCTTGATCCACACGGAGACCTGGACCCACCCCCTCTTGATCCACACGGAGACCTGGACCCACTCCCTCTTGATCCACACGGAGACCTGGACCCACCCCGTCTTGATCCATACGGAGACCTGGACCCACCCCCTCTTGATCCACACGGAGACCTGGACCCACTCCCTCTTGATCCACACGGAGACCTGGACCCACTCCCTCTTGATCCACACGGAGACCTGGACCCACCCCCTCTTGATCCACATGGAGACCTGGACCCATCTCCCCTTGATCCACACGGAGACCTGGACCCACCCCCTCTTGATCCACACGGAGACCTGGACCCATCACCTCTTGATCCACACAGAGACCTGGACCCACCCCCTCTTGATCCACACGGAGACCTGGACCCATCTCCCCTTGATCCACACGGAGACCTGGACCCATCTCCCCTTGATCCACACGGAGACCAGGACCCATCCCGTCTTGATCCACATGGAGACCTGGACCCATCCCCTCTTGATCCACACGGAGACCTGGACCCACCCCCTCTTGATCCACACGGAGACCTGGACCCACCCCCTCTTGATCCACACGGAGACCTGGACCCACCCCTTCTTGATCCACACGGAGACCTGGACCCACTCCCTCTTGATCCACACGGAGACCTGGACCCACCCCCTTCTTGATCCACACGGAGACCTGGACCCACCCCCTCTTGATCCACACGGAGACCTGGACCCACTCCCTCTTGATCCACACGGAGACCTGGACCCACCCCCTCTTGATCCACACGGAGACCTGGACCCACCCCCTCTTGATCCACACGGAGACCTGGACCCACTCCCTCTTGATCCACACGGAGACCTGGACCCACTCCCTCTTGATCCACACGGAGACTTGGACCCACCCCCTCTTGATCAACACGGAGACCTGGACCCACTCCCCCTTGATCCACACGGAGACCTGGACCCACTCCCTCTTGATCCACACGGAGACCTGGACCCACTCCCTCTTGATCCACACGGAGACCTGGACCCACCCCCTCTTGATCCACACGGAGACCTGGACCCACCCCCTCTTGATCCACACGGAGACCTGGACCCACTCCCTCTTGATCCACATGGAGACCTGGACCCACCCCCTCTTGATCCACACGGAGACCTGGACCCATCCCCTCTTGATCCACACGGAGACCTGGACCCACCCCCTCTTGATCCACACGGAGACCTGGACCCACCCCCTCTTGATCCACACGGAGACCTGGACCCACTCCCTCTTGATCCACACGGAGACCTGGACCCACCCCCTCTTGATCCACATGGAGACCTGGACCCATCTCCCCTTGATCCACACGGAGACCTGGACCCATCTCCCCTTGATCCACACGGAGACCAGGACCCATCCCCTCTTGATCCACACGGAGACCTGGACCCACCCCCTCTTGATCCACACGGAGACCTGGACCCACCCCCTCTTGATCCACACGGAGACCTGGACCCACTCCCTCTTGATCCACACGGAGACCTGGACCCACCCCCTCTTGATCCACACGGAGACCTGGACCCACCCCCTCTTGATCCACACGGAGACCTGGACCCATCACCTCTTGATCCACACAGAGACCTAGACCCACCCCCTCTTGATCCAGAATGGAGACCTGGACCCATCTCCCCTTGATCCACACGGAGACCTGGACCCATGCCCTCTTGATCCACACGGAGACCTGGACCCATATCCTCTTGATCCACACGGAGACCTGGACCCATGCCCTCTTGATCCACATGGAGACCTGAACCCATATCCTCTTGATCCACACAGAGACCTGGACCCATCTCCCCTTGATCCACACGTAGACCTGCACCCATATCCTCTTGATCCACACAGAGACCTGGACCCATCTCCCCTTGATCCACACGGAGAGCCGTATCTATTGCGCGTCGATTCCGCTGTGGTTCTACATTCACTCCACGATGATCCACGTGTCACCTAGCCCCGTTCGGGCGGAGGTAGAGGGGCGGGCCCAGGCAGAGCCAACTTCGTAAGGACCTCGGCTCGGAGCCGTGGGGGACCTGGACCGTGGAGTCGGCTTAGCTCGCAGCTCCAAACCGCGGGACTAAGTTCAACTCCCACCCTGGGTAACGGACCGGTTCCGTGTTCAAGTCCGGGTTTGGGTTCAGGATTAAGTTGAGGTCCGTGACGGGGTTCTGGTTGGAATTCCGTTCCCTGTCTCGGTTCGCCTATAAGATCAAGTTCATATCTCGCCTCATGTTCGAGTTGAAGACCAGGTGTGGGGTCAGGTCTGAGTTCGGTTTCCTGTCGTTGGTCATCTTGAATTTCTGACAATACAAGTCTGGTTTTGGATTCCAGTTCACCTCCATGTATCGGTTCAGTTCCAGACTTGGGATCAGGTCTGAGTCTATGTTCTGGACCGAGTTCAGGCCCCAGTCTTGGTTCATGTCTAAGCTCCGGTTCTGGGTGTGGTTCCACCCCAGGTTCGAGTCCAGGTCTGGTTTCAGATCCCGTTATGGGTGTCGCATGAAGGCCGAGGTCAGTCAGGGTCATAAGGTCACTGTGAGGTCTTGATAGGAAGGTGAGACGAAGTGATGATGATGACGATGGTATCGATGAGGATCGTGATTGCACTTCCCTAAATGGTGACGCTGCCGATGATGATGACTGCACTGTTGTTAATGGCGATGTTGCACTTGCTGCTGATGATGATGATTGCACTTCTTTAAATGGTGGTGGTAGTGATGCTGCTGATGATGAGTATGATGACAATAATGAGGATGATTGCACCGCTGTTAATGGTGGTCGTGGCGATGTTGCTGCTGCTGCCGCTGATGATGATGGTGATGATGATTGCACTTCTTTAAACGGTGGCGATGTTGTTGTTGATGATAATGATGATTGTACTGCTCTTAATGTTGGTGGTGATAGAGACGACGGTGACGATGATGACGGTGGCATTGATGACGTTGACGCGCCACGTGACGTCACGCCACGTGGCCTGTGCTGCTGCTCAACATCGATCTGAGACTCGAAAAACGCGACGAGGAGGAGGAGGAGCAGGAGGAGCAGGAGAACGAGGAGAAGAATCGGAGCCTCGTGCAGAGCCTTCATCGTCATGAACATCCTCCTCTGCCCATCATCAGCAGCAGCACTGTCAACATCGCCGCCACCACAGGACAGATATCAAAATCAACATTTCCTCGATTTGTTTATACTTCTGACAAACGGCCCCTTTAATGCAAAGGGGCCGTCCATAAATGACGTCACGCACCTGGGGGGGGAGGGAGGTTCAGACATTTGTGACGAGGGGGGGGGGGGGAGTCAAAAATCGTCCAAAATCGCGTGACGTCATTTATGGACGGCCCCAAAGAAAAATACCCCACCCCCCATATAGCCGTTAACAAGACTGTCATGGACAAGTGCTGTGAGCGAGTAGCAACTATTAAGGACCGCAGGGCACACGAGGAGGTGGGCCGGCTGCCTTTACCCCCCCCCCCCCCGTGCTAATCATTTAAGGTTGAGTCGACCTAAGGGATGCCCAGGACCAGTTCAGATATTCGCCACTGACGTTAGCCGTGAGCGGGAATCGAAGTCGGCTCGCCGGGGGTAACGCAGGGCGCTGCGCGCACCACTCTCGCACACACAAAAGACAAAGATCCACCGCATAGCCTCAACAAACTGTTGGGGGCAAGTGCTGATAGCGAGCACCCCATGCACCTCGTTCAAAATACATACACATGTGGTCGCGAACAGCCACCACACACACACACAACAACAACGGCCATTCGCCACTAAGTGGCGGTGACGTCACCACGACGCTTGTGCCAGGCTATGTGCACCCTGAGGCCACGTGAAGTGTCGAACGCCCGCTGGCAGGAGGTCACGGGGCAGACCCAAGTGCCACGGGTCGACTGACTGAGATGACTGGCTGATGCACCACCTGTGCCCCCTACTGTGCCAACCTGCTGTGCTTTAGCCACCCGGCGCTCCGCTCGCTGTTGTGAGCGTCGCTCCTCCGCCCTCCGTTGTTGTTGGAGGGCGACTGCCTCCAACTGCCCAGTAGCATCCTTCACGAGCCTCCTCCACAGAGGCCGATCTTGACACCGCTGGTACCAGTCATCGGCAAGTCCACTCAGCTCCACGTCCTCCTGTACCACATCACTCCATCTCTTCTCTAGCCCGTGCCGCGCCCGCTTAGCCCCCTCAATCCGGCCAAACAAAAGCTGTTTCGGCATGCGGTGGCTGGGCATGCGGGCTACATGACCCAGCCATCGCAGCCTTGCCCGCCGGAGGAGCTCACCGATGGGACCCTGCCCAGATCTTTCAAGGATTTGTGAGCTCCTCACACAATCCAGTCTGGTTAAACCCAGGATGGATCGTAGGCAGGCCAGCCTAAATGTTTCTAACCGGCGAAGATGTTCCATTAGGGGGGTCCACGTTTCGCAAGCGTAGAGAAGGGAGGGAATGACCGTGGCCGAGAAGACCTGAAGCTTAGTGCGGAGCGACAGACCAGGTAGCTTCCACACAGCGTTACGCAACCGATGAAAAGATATTGCCGCTCGACTGATTCGGAGTGAGACCTCTGTTGTTAAACTGGAGCCAGTCATAAGCACACTGCCCAGGTATGGGAAACTCTCCACTCTCTCCACAACTGCCCCATCACCGATTGGGAGTTGTGGGGGTGGAGTGTCCGATGGTACAAAATACCCAGGCAGGTGCTTAGTTTTGGTGGGGCTGATGGTAAGGCCCCACCTCTTAGTGGCACGCTCCAGTCTCAGCAGCAGCGTCTCCAACTCCTCCTCTGACTGAGCAGCTATTACCAAGTCATCAGCATACATAACGTGGTTGAGCAATAGGGAGCCATCCCTTGACCGCACCCGGGCATCGATTAGCCTCCCATTATATCTGTACCATATGGAGATTCCCCGGTACAGCTATTGAAGGCTTCACGAACTACGTGGTCAAAATAGATGTTAAATAATGTGGGAGCCAGAGGACATCCCTGTCGCACCCCAAGGTGTACAGGGAATGGCTCTGACTCCCGGCCACGTAGTTTTACCCGGGCCTGCTCACCATCATGAAGGTCCTTAATGATCGTGAGCAGAGGGTCAGGTACTCCAAAAGCACGAAGAACGACCCAGAGCCCAGGCCTACTGATGGTATCATAGGCCTTGACCAGGTCAATAAAGCAGAGATGTAGGTCTTGTTGGAATTCCCTACACCTCTGCTGTAGCAGACGGACAGAAAATATGGCATCTGTGCAGGACCGCCCTTTCCTGAAACCGCATTGGGGCTCCGCAAGCCTCTCCTCAGCGTGCCTGGCAAGGCGATGCTGAATAATCCTTGCCAGGACCTTTCCCGGCACACTGAGGAGTGAGATGCCCCTGTAGTTAGTACAGTCTGTGCGGTCCCCCTTCTTAAAAAGGGGGACCACCAGGGCATCCTTCCAATCCTGCGGAACCCGTCCAGTGGTCCAGACTGTTGTTATGATGTCATATAGGGCAGTCTGTGCACAAACGCCACCCTCCCTCAGCATTTCGCTTGGGAGATCATCTCTGCCCGCTGCCTTTCCCGGTCTCAGACTCCGGATCGCCTTCAATACTTCCTCAGCAGATGGCACCTCAGCCAGCCACTCACAGGGGGTGACTTCATCCAATATTTGAGGCACCGCAGCCTCAGCAGGGTCATCCTCACTTTGTGCCACGATGTTTTCCTGGCTGAGGGATTTTCCCTCCCCCAGGACCTCACAGAAATGCTCAGCAAATCTGCGAACCTGTTCCTGGGGGTCGGAAATTGGATCACCGTTTTTTCCCCTAATGATGGTAATAGGTGTGGCGCTGCAGGTTACTTTTTTGATGGAGTTAAATAGAGATTTGTGATCACGGGCCACTGAGGCAGACTCCATCTCCTCAGCAACCCGCGACCACCACCCATCCTTGCAGCGCCTCACGGCTCTCCGAACCTCCGAGCGAAGGCTGCGGTAAGCCTCCTCATTCTCTGACGTGGGATTCTGTAGCCGATGACAGTGGGCCTGTCGCTTTTTCTCAACCATCGTGAACAACTCCTCTGTCATCCAGGGTGTCTGGGGAGGTCTGGACCGCGTACCCAAAGCAGCCATTGCAGCTGCATGAATCACAGTCCTAAACCTCGCCCATTTACCCTCGACATCAGGAGGAGTCGGGGACGATGCCAATCCCAGCCGCAAGCGATGATGAAATTCTCGCTTGCAACTTTCATCAGATAACTGAGACCAGGCCACTTTAGGTTGGAATGGGGTCCTGGGTGTACACCCACCATCGGAGTGGAAGAATGGCAGGCGCATCTTACAGATGACTGTCACACACAGTCTCACACACACACACCCTGTCACACACACAGTCTCACACACACACAGTCACACACACCCTGTCACACACACAGTCTCACACACACACACAGTCACACACACACAGTCTCACACACTCACAGTCTCACACACACACAGTCACACACACACCCTGTCACACACACAGTCTCACACACACACAGTCACACAACAACAACAACAACAACCGCCATTCGCCACTAAGTGGCGGTGACGTCACCACGACGCTTGTGCCAGGCTATGTGCACCCTGAGGCCACGTGAAGTGTCGAACGCCCGCTGGCAGGAGGTCACGGGGCAGACCCAGGTGCCACGGGTCGACTGACTGAGATGACTGCCTGATGCACCACCTGTGCCCCCTACTGTGCCAACCTGCTGTGCTTTAGCCACCCGGCACTCCGCTCGCTGTTGTGAGCGTCGCTCCTCCGCCCTCCGTTGTTGTTGGAGGGCGACTGCCTCCAACTGCCCAGTAGCATCCTTCACGAGCCTCCTCCACAGAGGCCGATCTTGACACCGCTGGTACCAGTCATCGGCAAGTCCACTCAGCTCCACGTCCTCCTGTACCACATCACTCCATCTCTTCTCTAGCCCGTGCCGCGCCCGCTTAGCCCCCGCAATCCGGCCAAACAAAAGCTGTTTCGGCATGCGGTGGCTGGGCATGCGGGCTACATGACCCAGCCATCGCAGCCTTGCCTGCCGGAGGAGCTCACCGATGGGACCCTGCCCAGATCTTTCAAGGATTTGTGAGCTCCTCACACAATCCAGTCTGGTTAAACCCAGGATGGATCGTAGGCAGGTCAGCCTAAATGTTTCTAACCGGCGAAGATGTTCCATTAGGGGGGTCCACGTTTCGCAAGCGTAGAGAAGGGAGGGAATGACCGTGGCCGAGAAGACCTGAAGCTTAGTGCGGAGCGACAGACCAGGTAGCTTCCACACAGCGTTACGCAACCGATGAAAAGATATTGCCGCTCGACTGATTCGGAGTGAGACCTCTGCTGTTAAACTGGAGCCAGTCATAAGCACACTGCCCAGGTATGGGAAACTCTCCACTCTCTCCACAACTGCCCCATCACCGATTGGGAGTTGTGGGGGTGGAGTGTCCGATGGTACAAAATACCCAGGCAGGTGCTTAGTTTTGGTGGGGCTGATGGTAAGGCCCCACCTCTTAGTGGCACGCTCCAGTCTCAGCAGCAGCGTCTCCAACTCCTCCTCTGACTGAGCAGCTATTACCAAGTCATCAGCATACATAACGTGGTTGAGCAATAGGGAGCCATCCCTTGACCGCACCCGGGCATCGATTAGCCTCCCATTATATCTGTACCATATGGAGATTCCCCCGGTACAGCTATTGAAGGCTTCACGAACTACGTGGTCAAAATAGATGTTAAATAATGTGGGAGCCAGAGGACATCCCTGTCGCACCCCAAGGTGTACAGGGAATGGCTCTGACTCCCGGCCACGTAGTTTTACCCGGGCCCGCTCACCATCATGAAGGTCCTTAATGATCGTGAGCAGAGGGTCAGGTACTCCAAAAGCACGAAGAACGACCCAGAGCCCAGGCCTACTGATGGTATCATAGGCCTTGACCAGGTCAATAAAGCAGAGATGTAGGTCCTGTTGGAATTCCCTACACCTCTGCTGTAGCAGACGGACAGAAAATATGGCATCTGTGCAGGACCGCCCTTTCCTGAAACCGCATTGGGGCTCCGCAAGCCTCTCCTCAGCGTGCCTGGCAAGGCGATGCTGAATAATCCTTGCCAGGACCTTTCCCGGCACACTGAGGAGTGAGATGCCCCTGTAGTTGTTACAGTCTGTGCGGTCCCCCTTCTTAAAAAGGGGGACCACCAGGGCATCCTTCCAATCCTGCGGAACCCGTCCAGTGGTCCAGACTGTTGTTATGATGTCATATAGGGCAGTCTGTGCACAAACGCCACCCTCCCTCAGCATTTCGCTTGGGAGATCATCTCTGCCCGCTGCCTTTCCTGGTCTCAGACTCCGTATCGCCTTCAATACTTCCTCAGCAGATGGCACCTCAGCCAGCCACTCACAGGGGGTGACTTCATCCAATATTTGAGGCACCGCAGCCTCAGCAGGGTCATCCTCACTTTGTGCCACGATGTTTTCCTGGCTGTGGGATTTTCCCTCCCCCAGGACCTCACAGAAATGCTCAGCAAATCTGCGAACCTGTTCCTGGGGGTCGGAAATTGGATCACCGTTTTTTCCCCTAATGATGGTAATAGGTGTGGCGCTGCAGGTTACTTTTTTGATGGAGTTAAATAGCGATTTGTGATCACGGGCCACTGAGGCAGACTCCATCTCCTCAGCAACCCGCGACCACCACCCATCCTTGCAGCGCCTCACGGCTCTCCGAACCTCCGAGCGAAGGCTGCGGTAAGCCTCCTCATTCTCTGACGTGGGATTCTGTAGCCGATGACAGTGGGCCTGTCGCTTTTTCTCAACCATCCTGAACAACTCCTCTGTCATCCAGGGTGTCTGGGGAGGTCTGGACCGCGTACCCAAAGCAGCCATTGCAGCTGCATGAGTCACAGTCCTAAACCTCGCCCATTTACCCTCGACATCAGGAGGAGTCGGGGACGATGCCAATCCCAGCCGCAAGCGATGATGAAATTCTCGCTTGCAACTTTCATCAGATAACTGAGACCAGGCCACTTTAGGTTGGAATGGGGTCCTGGGTGTACACCCACCACCGGAGTGGAAGAATGGCAGGCGCATCTTACAGATGACTAGTCGATGGTCAGAGGGCAGATCAGCTCCACGGTAGGTCCTGGTGTCAAGGACATGGGCTCGCATTCGCTGGTCCGTCACTATGTAGTCCAGCAGATGTTCTTGCTTGGACCCGGCATGCATCCATGATGTTGTGTGGATGCGCCGATGCCGGAACAGCGTGTTGGTAATTACAAGCCCATGGGCTGCACAAAAATCTAGCAGCCTCCTACCGTTGTTATTGAGCTGATCTGGCCCATGCCCTCCAATCACTCCAGACCAGGTGCCAGTATCATGACCAACTCGGGCATTGAAGTCACCCAACATGATGACTCTATCCCGAGGGGCCACTTTAGCCAGCACCTGTGAAAGGAGGTCATAGAAGGCATCTGACTCATCGGCTTTGCCTGCATCCCTCCACGGATGTTCATCTTCGGTGGGGGCATAAGTAACCACGACCACCATTCCTCGCCTCCGGTTGATGGGAAGGCGAGCCCAAAGTAGCCTGGGGCTTACAGCTTCCCACACCTCACCGCCACGCTCCCACGCCCCCTTCATTCTTTTGTTCAAAAGAAGACCCACACCCTGTTGTTTGGCAGTCTGCTGCCCCGAGTAGAGGACTGTCCACCCCTCATGGTGGCAGGAGCCAGAGCCGGTCCACCGGACCTCCTGAATGCCGCATAGATCCAGGCGGTACCGGTCCAGCTCCCGACAGAGGAGTGGCAGCCTCTCCTCTGCAGTGAGCGTTCGAACATTCCACGTGGCCACCCGTAGTGGCTTTTCGTTGTTTCTGGAGTAGCCCCGAGGGTAGGTATTCAATCTCCTGGCTCCGCCAATTGGGGTTTGGCCAGGAGACGTCATAGACGCCTGGCCCCCCGGGGCCTCCGGCACAAGCTTAGTTGTTACATATTTCACTTTAATTCGTGGTTTTGTGGTAATTAATTGAAGGTGGAGGGGTTACCAGCCCCTCGCACCCGTCCAGAGCCCCCGTTTAGCCCCTGTGGTGGACACATATGCCATGAGGGGAGGAGCCAATCAAAATTGGAACTCCCCCCACAGCACTGTCCACGACAGAGTTGCCCGTCCGGCACCGCGAGGAGGTAGGGGGTTGTTTTGCCGGACAAAACACACACAGTCACACACACACCCTGTCACACTCACAGTCTCACACACACAGGCACACACACAGTCTCACACACACACAGTCACACACACACAGTCACACGCACACCCTGTCACACACAGTCTCACACACACACACCCTGTCACAACAACACAACAACAACGGCCATTCGCCACTAAGTGGCGGTGACGTCACCACGACGCTTGTGCCAGGCTATGTGCACCCTGAGGCCACGTGAAGTGTCGAACGCCCGCTGGCAGGAGGTCACGGGGCAGACCCAGGTGCCACTGGTCGACTAACTGAGATGACTGGCTGATGCACCACCTGCGCCCCCTACTGTGCCAACCTGCTGTGCTTTAGCCACCCGGCGCTCCGCTCGTTGTTCTGAGCGTCGCTCCTCCGCCCTCCGTTGTTGTTGGAGGGCGACCACCTCCAACTGCCCAGTAGCGTCTTTCACGAGCCTCCTCCACAGAGGCCGATCTTGACACCGCTGGTACCAGTCATCGGCAAGTCCACTCAGCTCCACGTCCTCTTGTACCACATCACTCCATCTCTTCTCTAGCCCGTGCCGCGCCCGCTTAGCCCCCTCAATCCGGCCGAACAAAAGCTGTTTCGGCATGCGGTGGCTGGGCATGCGGGCTACATGACCCAGCCATCGCAGCCTTGCCCGCCGGAGGAGCTCACCGATGGGACCTTACCCAGATCTTTCAAGGATTTGTGAGCTCCTCACACAATCCAGTCTGGTTAAACCCAGGATGGATCGTAGGCAGGCCAGCCTAAATGTTTCTAACCGGCGAAGATGTTCCATTAGGGGGGTCCACGTTTCGCAAGCGTAGAGAAGGGAGGGAATGACCGTGGCCGAGAAGACCTGAAGCTTAGTGCGGAGCGACAGACCAGGTAGCTTCCACACAGCGTTACGCAACCGATGAAAAGATATTGCCGCTCGACTGATTCGGAGTGAGACCTCTGCTGTTAAACTGGAGCCAGTCATAAGCACACTGCCCAGGTATGGGAAACTCTCCACTCTCTCCACAACTGCCCCATCACCGATTGGGAGTTGTGGGGGTGGAGTGTCCGATGGTACAAAATACCCAGGCAGGTGCTTAGTTTTGGTGGGGCTGATGGTAAGGCCCCACCTCTTAGTGGCACGCTCCAGTCTCAGCAGCAGCGTCTCCAACTCCTCCTCTGACTGAGCAGCTATTACCAAATCATCAGCATACATAACGTGGTTGAGCAATAGGGAGCCATCCGTTGACCGCACCCGGGCATCGATCAGCCTCCCATTATATCTGTACCATATGGAGATTCCCCCGTTACAGCTATTGAAGGCTTCACGAACTACGTGGTCAAAATAGATGTTAAATAATGTGGGAGCCAGAGGACATCCCTGTCGCACCCCAAGGTGTACAGGGAATGGCTCTGACTCCCGGCCACGTAGTTTTACCCGGGCCCGCTCACCATCATGAAGGTCCTTAATGATCGTGAGCAGAGGGTCAGCTACTCCAAAAACACGTGGAACGACCCAGAGCCCAGGCCTACTGATGGTATCATAGGCCTTGACCAGGTCAATAAAGCAGAGATGTAGGTCTTGTTGGAATTCCCTGCACCTCTGCTGTAGCAGACGGACAGAAAATATGGCATCTGTGCAGGACCGCCCTTTCCTGAAACCGCATTGGGGCTCCGCAATCATCTCTGCCCGCTGCCTTTCCTGGTCTCAGACTCCGGATCGCCTTCAATACTTCCTCAACAGATGGCACTTCAGCCAGCCACTCACAGGGGGTGACTTCTTCCGAAATTTGAGGCACCGCAGCCTCAGCAGGGTCATCCTCACTTTGTGCCACGATGTTTTCCTGGCTGAGGGATTTTCCCTCCCCCAGGACCTCACAGAAATGCTCACACCCTGTCACACACACAGTCTCACACACACACAGTCACACACACACAGTCACACACACACAGTCACACACACACAGTCACACACACACACTCATAGTCACACACACCCTGTCACACACACACACAGTCACACACACAGTCACACACACACACAGTCACACACACACAGTCACACACACACACAGTCACACAGTCACACACACAGTCACACACACACAGTCACACACAACAACAACAACAACAACAACCGCCATTCGCCACTAAGTGGCGGTGACGTCACCACGACGCTTGTGCCAGGCTATGTGCACCCTGAGGCCACGTGAAGTGTCGAACGCCCGCTGGCAGGAGGTCACGGGGCAGACCCAGGTGCCACGGGTCGACTGACTGAGATGACTGGCTGATGCACCACCTGTGCCCCCTACTGTGCCAACCTGCTGTGCTTTAGCCACCCGGCGCTCCGCTCGCTGTTGTGAGCGTCGCTCCTCCGCCCTCCGTTGTTGTTGGAGGGCGACTGCCTCCAACTGCCCAGTAGCATCCTTCACGAGCCTCCTCCACAGAGGCCGATCTTGACACCGCTGGTACCAGTCATCGGCAAGTCCACTCAGCTCCACGTCCTCCTGTACCACATCACTCCATCTCTTCTCTAGCCCGTGCCGCGCCCGCTTAGCCCCCTCAATCCGGCCAAACAAAAGCTGTTTCGGCATGCGGTGGCTGGGCATGCGGGCTACATGACCCAGCCATCGCAGCCTTGCCTGCCGGAGGAGCTCACCGATGGGACCCTGCCCAGATCTTTCAAGGATTTGTGAGCTCCTCACACAATCCAGTCTGGTTAAACCCAGGATGGATCGTAGGCAGGCCAGCCTAAATGTTTCTAACCGGCGAAGATGTTCCATTAGGGGGGTCCACGTTTCGCAAGCGTAGAGAAGGGAGGGAATGACCGTGGCCGAGAAGACCTGAAGCTTAGTGCGGAGCGACAGACCAGGTAGCTTCCACACAGCGTTACGCAACCGATGAAAAGATATTGCCGCTCGACTGATTCGGAGTGAGACCTCTGCTGTTAAACTGGAGCCAGTCATAAGCACACTGCCCAGGTATGGGAAACTCTCCACTCTCTCCACAACTGCCCCATCACCGATTGGGAGTTGTGGGGGTGGAGTGTCCGATGGTACAAAATACCCAGGCAGGTGCTTAGTTTTGGTGGGGCTGATGGTAAGGCCCCACCTCTTAGTGGCACGCTCCAGTCTCAGCAGCAGCGTCTCCAACTCCTCCTCACACAGTCTCTCCATCCCTCACCCGCCAGAGCCGAGACGTCTCCCTGGGTGCCAGCGCCTCGCTGGCCTCCTCGCCCCACGCGCTCCGTGC
This sequence comes from Petromyzon marinus, assembly GCF_048934315.1. Lineage (NCBI taxonomy): Eukaryota > Metazoa > Chordata > Hyperoartia > Petromyzontiformes > Petromyzontidae > Petromyzon > Petromyzon marinus. The sequence continues at coordinate 9,641,291 of NC_133709.1, read as the reverse complement.
TCAGCGGGGACAGCGCCGACATCGCCTGGAGGGAGACCCCGGGGAGGAGACACGGGGGGGGGGGGGGGAGACACGGGGGGGGGGGGAGACACCGTGGGGGAGACACGGGGGGGGAGACACGGGGAGAGAGACACTGTGAGGGAGACACGGGGGGGGAGACACGGGGGGGGAGACACGGGGAGAGAGACACCGTGAGGGAGACACGGGGAGAGAGACACGGGGAGAGAGACACCGTGGGGGAGACACGGGGGGGGGGAGACAGGGGGAGAGAGAGACATGGGGAGAGAGACACCGTGAGGGAGACACAGGGAGAAAGAGACACGGGGAGAGAGACACCGCGGGGGAGACACGGGAAGAGAGACACGGGGAGAGAGACACCGTGGGGGAGACACGGGGGGAGAGACACGGGGGGGGGGAGACAGGGGGAGAGAGACACGGTGGTGGGGGGGGGGGAGAGACACGGTGGAGGAGACACAAAGACAGTCACAGAGGGACCGTCAGAGAGACACCGAAAGTCATTCAACAATAGACAGTCCCGGAGTTAGAGAGACATGGAGAGAGCGATCTCGTTAGAGACACGGGGAACGTACAGACAGAGAGACAGAGCCAGGAGCGGTCAGAGAGACACAGAGACAAATGTAGGAACACAGCGGGGACAGACAGAGAGAGCCACGTGGACGGAGAAACATCGAGGGACAACAGAGACCGATAGAGGCAGCAAGAGAGAGAGAGACTAGGCAACACACAAAGAGACGGAGAGAGTGGTAGAGAGACGGGGAGGAGAGAGACGGGCAGACAACCGTGAGATCAGGGACAGTGAGAGACAGTGGGACACAGAGGGACAAGGGGGGCTGAAACATGAACGGAGACAGGGAGAGGGGGGTGAGAGAACGGAGAGCGATTTAGATCATAATGCTTACACACCCGATTACACACACACACAAAGATATAGATCCCCCATATAGCCTTAACAGACTGTAGGGGCAAGTGCTGTTAGCGAGCACCTATGAAGGCCGGAACGGTACACGAGGGGGTGGGTGGCCAGCACCACGCCCGACCGCCTTTGTCTCCCTAGTGGCAATGTTTACACACCACACCAGGTACTCGTTTGAGGCTGAGTCGACCTAGGGGAGGCCCACGATCGGTTCAGATAATTGCTATCACCGGGATTTGAACTCGGATCGCCGAGTTCGTAGCGCAAGCGCGCTAACCGCTGCACCACCGCTCCCCACACACTCACACATATATACACAGACATATACACAGACACATACACACAGTTACGTACTCAGTTACACACAGCCGCACGTGGTCACGCTGATACACAGAGACACACAATGATACCTAAATACAGCCGCACGTGGTCACACTGATACACTGAGACACGCAATGATACCCAAATACAGACACACGTGGTCACACTGATACACAGAGACACACAATGATACCTAAATACAGACACACGTGATCACACTGATACACAGAGACACACAATGATACCTAAATACAGACACACGTGGTCACACTGATACACAGAGACACACAATGATACCCATATACAGACACACGTGATCACACTGATACACAGAGACACACAATGATACCCAAATACAGACACACGTGGTCACACTGATACACAGAGACACACAATGATACCCATATACAGACACACGTGGTCACACTGATACACAGAGACACGCAATGATACCTAAATACAGACACACGTGGTCACACTGATACACAGAGACACACAATGACGCACAACTAAATGCAGTCATAACGATAACGAACACACAGACATACACCCACAGAGAACGCGCGCACATGCAGACACAGACATACAAAGACAAAGATCCCCCTTATAGCCTGAAATACAGGTCAAGTGCTGCACGAGCGGGTGGGTGGCCAGCACCACGTCCGACCGCCTTTGTCTCCCCAATGGCGATGTTTTTTTTACACACCGCACCTAGTATTAATTTGAGGCTGAGTCGACCTAGGGGAGGCCCAGGACCGGTGCAGATAATCGACGCCAGGGTCATAGCGCAATGCGCTAACCGCTACACCACCGCTCCCCACAGACATATACACACACACACAGACATCCATACATCCATACACACACAGACATGCAGACACACAGAAATACACAGACATACACACACAGATATGCATACACACAGACAGACACACAGACATGCAGACACACACAAACATACACACACAGAGACATGCAGACACACACAGACAGACACACAGAGACATGCAGACACACACAGACATGCACACAGACATACACACACAGACAGACACAGAGACATGCAGACACACACAGAGACATGCAGACACACACATCCAGACAAACACAGACATACACACATAGAGACATGCAGACACACACAGACATACCAACAAGACATGCAGACACATACAGACATACACACACACAGACATGCAGACGCACACACGGACGCATAGACATAAAACACACACAGACATGCTGACACAAACGCGCGCGGACAGACACACACAGGCATGCAGGGACACACACAGACGTGCGAACACGCATGCAGACACAGACATAGACACACACACGTGAGAGAGACAGGGACAGACACACACAGGCACTGGTGCCTTGCTGGCTTGTGGTGACTAAGCTGGAATGGCATCAGAGACATGGAGTTTAATTCCGTTGCCCACAGCACAGGGACCTGTCGGAATAATCTTGTTGAGAGTTTATTCTTAAAATCACTCAACCAAACAGGACAGATAGATACACACATATACACACGTATATAGATATAGTTACTCACGGACAAATACAAAGATCCCCCTTGTAGCCTTCAACAGACTGTAGGGGCAAGTGCTGTTAGCGAGCAGCACCAATGAAAAGCCGGCACGGCACACGAGGGGGTGGCTGGCCAGCACCACGCCCGGCCGCCTTTGTCTCCAGATACTCAATTGGAGGCTGAGTCGACCTCGGGGAGGCCCAGAACCCATTCAAATAATCGTGACCGGTGTTGGCCGTGAACGGGAATCGAACTCGGGTTCGCCGGGGGTTCGGAGCGCAGCGTAGCGCTAACCGCTGCACCACCGCTCCCCAAGCACGCGTTACTCACAGAGAACACGCATACACGTCCCCGTACAGGACGTCCATGCACGTAGACAGTGATGTTACATCGACTTGATCTTACAGGACATGCGTTGGTACACACACACACACAGGTATAACCACTCATGCATTCACGTACACACGTGTTCATCACACCCGTGTTGGTGAGAGGGGCCTGCTGTTCACCACTCCCATGCTGGTGAGAGGGGCCTACTGTTCAACACACCAGTGCTGGTGAGAGAGTCCTGCTGTTCAGCACACCCGTGCTGGTGCGAAGATGGCGCTGATGATGGTAGCCTCAGCCGGTCGGTGCGCCCTGTTTTGTCTTGTTTTGTCTGTCAATTCAGTGTTTTGCCAAGATTTTCGGAGTTCTCTAACAAGAGACGAACTTTTAAATATCAGGGAAACAACTCCTGTGGATTTAATTCCTACTTTTCTGCTTCCAGCGGCAGAATTAGTAGGCATTCTAGTCAATGCCGCGCTAGGCTTTGCTCAAGCAACGAAACGCCGCCCAAGGGGTAAACGGTCGGGGGCTCTAGTACGGCTACGCAGACGCGGGATCCGAACAGTGCTTCCGAGCTTTTTCCTCTCCAACGTACGTTCACTGTACAACAAAATGGATGAACTTCAGCTACTGATGGTAAAAAACAAAGACTTTCTTTCAGCTTCTGCATTGTGCTTCACGGAAACATGGCTGTGTGATTTGATTCCGGACACTTCGCTACAACTAGCAGGATTCCATCTTGTAAGATCGGATCGTGACATAGCACTCTCCGGCAAGACGAAAGGCGGTGGTATTTGTTTTTACATTAACAGTGGCTGGTGTGTAGATGTCACAGTGATTCTGCAACATTGTTCTCCACTCCTTGAATCAATTTTTATAACCTGTAAACCGTTTTACTCGCCTCGCGAGTTCGCGTCGCTCATTTTGGTCGGAGTTTATTTGCCGCCTTGTCCTCAGGTTAAAGAAGCCCAACGCATGCTCGCCGATCAGATTCTGAGTGTGGAGCGAGCAAATCCAGATTCGTTGGTTATCGTACTTGGCGACTTTAACAAAGGTAATCTCAGCCACGAACTCCCCAAATACATACAATTCATTAAATGCCCAACCAGAGAAGGGAACACTCTGGATCACTGCTACACTACAGTCAGTAGAGCCTACCATGCCGTCCCCCGAGCAGCACTAGGACACTCTGACCATGCCATGGTCCACCTGATTCCTGCATACAGGCAGAAACTAAAACTCTGTAAACCTGCTGTGAGGACATCTAAACAGTGGACCAGTGAGGCTGTGGAAGATTTGCGGGCGTGCTTAGACTGTACTGACTGGGATATGTTCACGACTGCTACCAATAGTCTGGATGAACTCACAGAGGCTGTGACGTCCTACATCAGCTTCTGTGAGGACTGCTGTATCCCAACACGTACCAGGGTGAACTTTAACAACAATAAGCCCTGGTTCTCAGCAAAGCTCAGAAGGTTGAGGTTGGAGAAGGAGGAAGCGTTTAGGAGTGGAGATAGAGACAGATTCAAGGAGTCGAAGAACAGGTTTAGCAAAGCGGTGAGAGAGGCTAAACGACTGTACTCAGAGAGACTAAAACACCAGTTCTCTACAAACGACGCTGCTTCTGTCTGGAGAGGGCTCAGGCAGATCACCAACTACAAACCCAGAGCCCCCCACACCACTAACGACTCCCGCCTAGCCAACGACCTGAACGAGTTCTACTGTAGATTTGAAAGACAATTGGACTGTCCTGAACCACCCGTTCCAACCCAAGAGGCCCCATCCCCCACCAATACTACAGAGACGAAAATCTCCTTTCAGGAGGAAGAAGTTAATAGACTTTTCAAGAGGCAGAATCCACGCAAAGCAGCCGGGCCGGACTCTGTCTCTCCAGCCACCCTCAGGCACTGCGCTGACCAGCTGTCTCCGGTGTTCACCAACATCTTTAACACCTCCCTGGAGACATGCCATGTACCAGCCTGTCTCAAGTCCTCCACCATCATCCCTGTGCCCAAAAAGCTAAGGCCAACAAGACTAAATGATTACAGACCGGTCGCCCTTACATCTGTGGTAATGAAGTCTTTTGAGCGCCTGGTCCTGGCACACCTCAAAGCCATCACAGACCATCTCCTGGACCCCCTTCAGTTTGCCTACAGAGCCAACAGGTCTGTGGACGATGCAGTTAACATGGCCCTACACTTCACCCGACAGCATCTGGACGCCCCAGCATCCTACGCCAGGATCCTGTTTGTGGACTTCAGCTCTGCCTTCAACACCATCATCCCTGCCCTGCTTCAGGACAAGCTCTTCCAGCTGAACGTGCCATACACCACCTGTAAATGGATCACAGACTTCCTGTCTGACAGGAAGCAGTGCGTTAAGCTGGGAACACAAGTCTCTGGCTCCAGGTCCATCAGCACCGGAACTCCTCAGGGCTGCGTCCTTTCCCCTCTGCTCTTCTCCCTGTATACCAACAGCTGCACCTCCAATCATCTGTCCGTCAAACTATTGAAGTTTGCGGATGACACCACCCTCATTGGGCTGATCTCTGGTGGGGATGAGTCTGACTATAGGTGGGAAGCTGACAATCTGGTGACCTGGTGTAGCCAGAACAACTTAGAGCTAAATGCTCTAAAGACAGTTGAGATGGTTGTGGACTTCAGGAAGAATACAGCACCACTCACCCCCATCACCCTGTTAGACTCCCCAGTAAAAATTGTAGAGTCCTTCCGCTTCCTGGGCACTATTCTCTCCCGGGACCTCAAGTGGGAATTGAACATCAGCTCCCTCACCAAGAAAGCTCAACAGAGGATGTACTTTCTACGGCAGCTGAAGAAATTCAACCTGCCAAAGACAATGATGGTGCAATTCTATACAGCGATCATTGAATCCATCCTCACCTCCTCCATAACCGTCTGGTACGCTGCTGCCACTGCCAAGGACAAGAGCAGACTGCAGCGTATCATCCACACTGCTGAGAAGGTAATTGCCTGCAATCTACCGACCCTCGAGGACCTGCACACGACAAGGTCTATGAGGCGAGCGAGGAAGATTATGGCCGATTTCTCCCACCCTGGACACTCTCTGTTTCAGCTACTCCCCTCCGGCAGAAGGCTTCGGTCCATCAGGACCAAAACCTCACGCCATAAAAACAGTTTCTTCCCATCTGCTGCTGGCCTGTTAAACAAGGCCAAGGGCTAACACTGTTTTAACATTTGATCTACATAACGACACGTTGCTGATATTAACTATGTTTCCCTATTTGTATTTTTAAATTATATCTTAAAGCTATTTTATATTCGATATTTATTTAATTTTATATACTTCAGCCCCTTAGTGTTAGACTTTTAACCCTTATTATAGTAAGACTTGTTTAAAACTTATTTAAGATTTTAGATTCCTATATGTTGAATGTATGCACCATCCTGCCAAAGTAAATTCCGTGTCGGTGTGAACTTACATGGCGAATAAAACCCTTTCTGATTCTGATTCTAATGCTCGCTCGCAGGCCAAGTGCTACTGAATCATCTCGTGCAGCACAGGGACAGCTGCCGGGGGGGGGTGCCCTATGCTAGACCACACATCAACAATCATGGCGCCCCGTGACTGGCAGACTGATAACGATCATTGACTTATCATAATCACCCAGGAATGTCTGTGTCCCGCGCGTGACGTCACTCCACGTCGACCAGCCCCCCTCATTAATAATCATGAACAGGTGACGGCCTCCAAATGGACACACCGCCATTAATAATCATGAATCGGTGACGTCACTCTACATGGGGGGGGCGAGGCGCCTCCTCCCCCCGCCTCAGCGTCAACTCACAACCCTCACTACAAAGGCAGAACCCTCACGTCACGTGATCTCACCCTCACTACAAAGGCAGAACCCTCACGTCACGTGATCTCACCCTCACTACAAAGGCAGAACCCTCACGTCACGTGATCTCACCCTCACTACAAAGGCAGAACCCTCACGTCACGTGATCTCACCCTCACTACAAACGCAGAACCCTCACGTCACGTGATCTCCGTCACGCTGTTGTTGAGACATCAAAGTAAAAAGGACGTCGTGATGAACAAGGGATTATCACCTTTATATTAAATAGGTCTGTGTCACCGCGCCCTTATAAATTGCACGCGAATTGATGTAATGAATATATCACGTCGCGCTCTGCTGTTCGCTTGCAAGTTTCAGATTTACTGAAATCCACCCATTCCTTGGACGGGCAAAAGGCCGGTCCTATAAAATTGGCGAGATGGCCGATGCCAAGATTTTCATCAGAACACATTCGTGGGACAGCGTTGCCGGACATGATGATGAGAGAGAGAGACACGCAAACTCAAAATACACAGTAAACCTCAGGGTCAGGATTGAACTCCACGACCTCCTGTAGACCAGGCGAGGTAGTTAACATCTCCTAGCCACCGTGATGACGACAGAGAGACACGCAAACTCAAAATACACAGCAGGCGTCAGGGTCAGGATTGAACCCCACGACCTCCTGTATAGCAGGTGAGGTAGTTAACATCTCCTAGCCACCATGATGATGATGACAGAGAGACACGCAAACTCCACTCTCTCTCTCCCTCTATCTCCCCCCCCTCTCTCCCTATCTCTACCCCCCCTCTCTCCCCCTATCTCTCCCCCTATCTCTACCCTCCCTCTCTCTCCCCCTAATCTCTACCCCCCCCTCCCCCTATCTCTACCGCCCCCTCTCTCTCCCCTATCTCTACCCCCCCCTCTCTCTCCCCCTCTCTTCCCCTATCTCTACCCCCCCCTAGCCTCCTTCTCCCCCTATCTCTACCCCCCCTCTCTCCCCCTATCTCTACCCCCCTCTCTCTCCCCTATCTCTATCCCCCCGTCTCTCTCCCCCTATCTCTACCCCCCCTCTCTCTCCCCCTATCTCTACCCCCCCCCCTCTCTCTCCCCCTATCTCTACCTGTTGTATATGTGGGTGTGTGAAAATTGATGAAAAATAATTAAAATTAAATGGAATTCGAAATTTGCATAATTAATCCGAAATTATGCTAATTCGTGTATTTATGCGTGTAACTATGCTAATTAGAGAGGTAATTGTATTAATTTATACGAGTGGGTGTGGTTGTGTTAATGATAGCCTTTATGATAATCAGGCCCCGCCTCGTTGACGAGGTGGGGTTATCAATCAGGATAACGCAATCAATCGTGTGCAGTTACGCTAGTGTCAATTCGGCCTCGTTGTCTAACTTCGTATTATTGATCAGCATAATACAATGATTCTCGCTTTAACATTCCCCGAGTGTTAATATTTTAGGTCCCAAGTTCATATCATTCGCTTTAGTTTATATTTTAGGTTCCCGAGTTCATATCTCATCGCAGGATACAGATCTTATGCAAAAATTTCAGGAAAGAATCACACGACCACTTCTGTATTAATCAATGTATTTCTAATTAAACCTTAACTATAATATGTATGTGAACTCTCAATCTCGGAACTTCAACACGGTATCCACACAGCATCAAGACAGTATCATCAACGACTGTACGATTTCACTTTGATAACACATGGACCCCGCATGAAGCGATGGTTGTTAGAGAAGGAGAGAGTTATTAGAACATGCAAATGCTATACTAAACAAAAACCGTAACTTATAATGAATGATTATGCTTGAATTATTCCCGCAGTATCGCACTCGTTATTGATCATCGATCATATGCAACCCTTATCACGTTGTTAGCACACTGGGTCTCAGAACAGGTGATTATTCTGTAGAGTATGCGAGTACGTGCGGCGATTACGAACGAAAGGTACTTTAAAGATTATACGACGATAAGAAAAACAATTAAAACAGTTATTATTCTTAAAGGCACAAATCTCAACAGATACATCGGCAGATTGTCTGACTACATAATGGCTTGGAGTAAGGGCATGCGATGGGGTGCTCCTTTCCCCTGAAGATCTTACCTGATACCAAGTTTTAATTAATTGTGGACCAGATCGCCTGATGAGGATCTGGTGGGACACACCCTTCCCCACAAGAGCGTGGCTCTACGGGAGAAGGTGTCAAAAGTAAATTCGTATTGATGGATCTGTTGAATATTTATGTGATTAAGAGTACAGCCCACTAAATAGTAAAGAGGACAACTATGGATATGCTTATAACGACATATGTATGAACACTCGGTCTCGTTGTGACGCCTTCACAGCCACTGATGACCGATAGACTTGAGTGTTGGCTTCTGGTTAAGGACCCGTGTATGTTTGAGTGACATGAATTGTTTTGAATAGTCAGTGTTCGGGGTCGAACTTTGTGTGAAACAGACGCCTGCTTGTCGTGTGGTGAGGGGGCGGTGCGCGTCATACGTATCAGTCGATTCGGCGGTCACCGTGTTGAACGGATTCGGATGTCGTCGATACGCTGCTGCAGGTCAGGACGCGGTCGGTAGATGTCGCCCACAGCTCGCTCGCAGCGTGCACGGTGGTTGAGTGTTGACCCGGGTGCGCACTCGGCTGGCGATGCACGGTGTGCACGCAGCCTCGTCGCCAAACAGCGACCCTCACCACCCCGGCGGCAGCAGAGACCTCCGCGTCGGCAGAGGCTGACCCACGCAGGGGCGAGTTGAGCTGTCAAGCGGGTCTTGCCCGCCTGCAGATGAGATGGGGGAGCTGCTCCGATGAGTCGAGCCCCCGATGGCCGGCTCCGGTGAGCCGATCGAACTCAGCTGAGTTCCGATGAACTGCGGACGAGTCGAGCCGACCCGCTGGTCGCAGCTCGCTCCTGAGTCGACCCCCCGGTCGAACTGAGGTTTCAATGTTCAGGATCCTCTTTTTATGCCCAAAAATCCCTTCACTCGGATCCTGCCCACAAGGCGGGGTTTCTTTCGATTTTTGCTGTGTCAGGATTTGTCCGTATGTATCTGTGTCCGTGTGTGTCCGTACGTGTGTCAGTGTGTGTCCTTGTGCATCACCCACGGTATATTCCGTTGTCATACTCCTACCATAAAACCCACAAGTAAAACAATCAAATGTTATAAATTGTCTCGAAGGCGCCTCTCTGTCTGGGTGCACAACCTGGAGGGAGGGGCGATATTCCCTCCGACTTTCACCGACGCACAACGAAATGGTTAAAAAGTTTTAAGTTAACATTTCATTTCATTAGAGTTCCACAGTTATGATTCTGTATTAATCCAAGGTCTGGGTCAGCTTCCCGTTGTGGTGTTTGACTCGTGTTTCCCCGAGCGTATACACACTCCTACCCCGCGCTGTGGGGATACAAAGACGGCCGGGATTTCCCTTTCTTTCCCACCTTGGGTTTAACACCGCCCAAGTCATTATGCAGTTTATGTTTTGTGTAAGCCTCGGTGAATGGTGCCAACACGAATGTTAAGTAGGAAATAATGCACTGTGATTTTTATTAGCCTGGTATTTTCGCTGAAATGCGTTGACACTCTAAGGTCCCGCCCTTATTCTCTTTTCAGTCTCTCTACACTCTTTGGCCCTCACTCTCTCTAGCGCGTGGTGACCGCTGTTTTCGCTGACGCCGCCAATTCAAGGCCTCATTAATTTCCGTCACTCCGTGTAGGTGAGGGCGGGTTAACCCTGGAGTCAGTTCTGGTTTTCGTCTGCCTCTCAGCCCTTGGTCTGTGACCTCTGACCCCGGGATTTATCTAATTTGATGGCCTGTCTAGCCCCGGCTTGCTGTTGTTAGGTTGGTTGGTTCTTCCTGGCTTTTTGCCTACGTTTGCAGTTTGCTGCGCTTATTTTCCTTTCTTCTCCAACCTTATATCCACTCTGCTCATTATTCGCTCATGTCTGGGTTAGAACATTCATGTTGACTTCGGAAAACCTGATTGTTATAGGCTTTGGGTCCAGTCGTATAAAAATTATTAAAATATGAAAATAGATTTAATGTTAAACCAATAGACGGATGATGGTTATATTGATGTAGCTATTGGCAGGGTTCAATTGAAGTTGGTGTGAAGATCAATAACTTTAGCCTACCCTGTCGTTGAATTCCGATTTTAAGTTACTTTAATAGTAATGTAGAACCAATCAGCTTTTTGACTGAACTATATCTAGGCTAATGCAAACTCCCAGTGACCCTGGCTTGGTGTGTTTACGTCAGCCCCTTGCAATCCGCTGTGCTCTGCTCTCTATCTGCTCCCTCTGACCCTGGGAGGGCTCTTAATGTCAAAATCGTGTTAGGTGGTCATAGTAAAGATAACCTCCACATGCCATGCGGGAGGCCTGGTTTGGTGTTTTTTATTCATTATTATAAAAAAAACCAATAGAAACATGTATCTATATGTACGGAAAATTACCTGTTAACATTAAGATGGAAAAGGGGCCTAGATACAACATACCCCCTCTCTCTCCCCTATCTCTACCCCCTCTCTCTCCCCCTATCTCTACCTCCCCTCTCTCCCCCTATCTCTACCCCCTCTCTCTCCCCCTATCTCTACCCCCCCTCTCTCTCCCCCTATCTCTACCCCCCCCCTCTCTCCTCCTATCTCTACCCCCCCCCCTCTCTCTCCTCCTATCTCTACCACCCTCTCTCTCTCCCTCTATCTCAACCCCCCTCTCTCTCTCCCTTCTCTACCGCCCCCTCTCTCCCCCTATCTCTACCTCACTCTCTCTCCCCCTATCTCTACCCCCCCCCCCTCTCTCCCCTATCTCTACACCCCCCCTCCTCTCCCCTCTCTCCCCTCTCTCCTCTCTCTCCTCCTATCTCTCTCTCTCTCCCCCTATCTCACCCCCCCTCTCTCTCCCCCTATCTCTACCCCCTCTCTCTCCCACTATCTCTACACCCCCCCCCTCTCTCTCCCCCTATCCTCTACCCCCCTCTCTCTCCCCCTATCTCTACCCCCCCTCTCTCTCCCCCTATCTCTACCCCCCCCCCTCTCTCCCCCTATCTCTACCCCCCCCTCTCTCTCCCCCTATCTCAACCCCGCCTCTCTCTCCCCGTATCTCTACCTCTCCCCCTCCTCATCTCTACCCCCCTCTCACCCCCTATCTCTACCCCCCCCTCTCTCTCCCCCCCTAACACTACCCCCCTCTCTCTCCCCCTATCTCAACCCCCGCTCTCTCCCCCCTATCTCAACCCCCTCTCTCTCTCCTCCTCCTATCTCTACCACCCCCCTCACTCTCCCCCTATCCAACCCCCCCTCTCTCTCCCCTATCTCTACCCCCCTCTCTCTCCCCCATACTACCCCCCTCTCTCTCTCCTCATCTCTACCTCCCCCACTCTCTCCTCCTATCTCTACCCCCCTCTCTCTCCCCCTATCTCAACCCCCCTCTCTCTACCCCCCTCTCTCTCCCCCTATCTCTACCCCCCTCTCTCTCTCCCCCTATCTCAACCCCCCTCTCTCTCTACCCCCCTCTCTCTCCCCCTATCCTACCCCCCTCTCTCTCTCCCCCTATCTCTACCCCCCCCCTCTCTCCCCCTATCTCTACCCCCCCCTCTCTCTCCCCCTATCTCTACCCCCCTCTCTCCCCCTATCTCAACCCCGCCTCTCTCTCCCCGTATCTCTACCCCCTCTCTCTCCCCCTATCTCTACCCCCCTCTCTCTCCCCCTATCTCAACCCCCCCTCTCTCTCCTCCTATCTCTACCCCCCTCTCTCTCCTCCTATCTCTACCCCCCTCTCTCTCCCTCTATCTCTACCTCCCCCCTCTCTCACCCCCTATCTCTACCCCCCTCTCTCTCCCCTATCTCTACCCCCCTCTCTCTCCCCCTATCTCTACCCCCCCCTCTCTCTCCCCCTATCTCTACCTCCCCCTCTCTCTCCTCCTATCTCTACCCCCCTCTCTCTCCCCCTATCTCAACCCCCCCTCTCTCTCATCCTATCTCTACCCCCCCCCCTCTCTCCCCCTATCTCTACCTCCCCCTCTCTCTCCTCCTATCTCTACCCCCCTCTCTCTCCCCCTATCTCTACCCCCCCTCTCTCTCCCCCTATCTCTACCCCCCCTCTCTCTCCCCCTATCTCTACCCCCCTCTCTCTCCCCCTATCTCTACCTCCCCCTCTCTCCCCTCCTATCTCTACCCCCTCTCTCTCCCCCTATCTCAACTCCCCTCTCTCTCCCCCTATCTCTACCCCCCCTCTCTCTCCCCCTAACTCTACCCCCTCTCTCTCCCCCTATCTCTACCCCCTCTCTCTCCCCTATCTCTACCCCCCTCTCTCTCCCCCTATCTCTACCCCCCTCTCTCTCCCCCCTATCTCAACCCCCCTCTCTCTCCCCCTATTTCTACCCCCCCCCTCTCTCCCCCTATCTCTACCTCCTCCTTCCTCCTATTGTCTAACGCACCTGGACTGCGCCCCTCGCCCATCTACGTGACTTTACCGAAAGAGCCAAGAAATGTTTTTTTTAAAATAGTTAGTTATAGAATAACTGGTTGAACGAAGGTGAACTTGAGCTTGATCGTTTCTCCTGGGCATGGGGGAGGAGGGATGGGGAGGAGGGAAGGGGAGGAGGGATGTGCAGGGGGGGTGGAGAGGGGGGGCTGGGGAGGGGGGAGGTGGGACGGGGATGAGGTGGAGGGATGAGAGAAGAATTCTCGTGCAGAATGCCTTTGGCTCTACTGCCCCCGTGTGGACTCCGCGGTGTTCGCGTGACCGGCTGAGCCGGCGCATACTTTGAGAGTCGAGCTCTGATGATGGTCCGATTGATCGATTGGATTAATCGATCGATCAATCAATCACCGAGTGGTAACACGCCAGCCAGCGCTCGTGTTATGCCCGCGTCGGTTATCGTCAGCGGATAGTATGGGTGAGCGCACTGCACAAGGCCGACACGCTGGGGTTGTTCATTCCCGAGTCACGCGGCTCTCGTCAGTGGCGAGTTCATGCCTGAACCTGGCATCGCCACCGTCTCGCCTCGTCTGTCTCGCCTCGTCTGTCTCGTCTCGACTGCTTCTGCCTCGTCTGTCGCGTTGCCCCGAAGCTAAACGCGACGCGTCTGTCACGCGACCCCCCACTCCTCGCTCGTGGCGATCCGCTCGGGAAGCCGTCAGCCCCCCCCCCCCATCGGCCCCTCCACGCCAGCGCGCTTCCTCGCCGGCGGGTGTCTGTTGGAACGTCAACTGGGTTATTGCCACCGATCAGCACCAATCTTCTTCCGTTCAGGGGCAGATGCGTCCCCAGTGACTCCCCCTGTCGCCGTCACGAGTCCGTTACGAGCTGTCGCTGAGCGGCGCTTACCCTTTGGTGTCACGTGCTACAAGGAAGGGCCTTGGTCCGAAACGTCGCACTATATTATTTTTGTATTGCTCGCTTGAAGGCCACGGTGTTATTGACCAATGCGCGTGGTTGTTGTTGTGGTTGTTGTTGTTGGTAGTTGCGTGTTATACGCCACTACCATGGCAGCAGCTTCGGCAGCAGCCCCATCGCCAAATATGTACTTCGTGTTCGACAACGACCCGCTGAAGCGGATATCCCAGAGCTACCGCCGAGATTCCATTCTCCTGGGCCACACACATAATGATGTGGTTGGGTGAGTGGGGGGTGGGTGGCTGCTGGGTAGCTGGATGTGTGGGTCTATTGCTGGGTCTGTGGATGTGTAGCTAGACGAGTGGCGTGCCGTGCCGGGCTTCACAGGTGCTCGCTAACAGCACTTGCCCCTACAGTCTGTTAAGGCTATACGGGGGATCTTTGTCTTTGTATAGAGGCGAAGGTGATGTGTTTGTTGTGGAGTGCGTCGGTATGTGGTTGAGTGGGTATATTGCTGGGTGGGTAGATGAATTAATGAGTGGGTATGTAGTGGAGCGAGTTGGTGTGTGGTTGATGATTGAGTGGATGGGTGGATGTGTAGTGGAGTGAGTTGGTGTGTAGTTGAGTGGGTGGGTGTGTGATTGATTGATTGAGTGGGTGGATGTGTGGTGGAGTGAGTTGGTGTGTGATTGAGTGAGTGGGTGTGTGGTTGATTGAGTGGGTGGGTGGGTGTGTGGTGGAGTGAGTTGGTGTGTGGTTGAGTGAGTGGGTGTGTGGTTGATTGAGTGGGTGTGTGGTTGATTGAGTGGGTGGGTGGGTGTGTGGTGGAGTGAGTTGGTGTGTGGTTGAGTGAGTGGGTGTGTGGTTGATTGAGTGAGTGAGTGGGTGTGTGGTTGAGTGAGTGGGTGAGTGGGTGTGTGGTTGAGTGAGTGGGTGTGTGGTTGATTGAGTGGGTGGGTGGGTGTGTGGTGGAGTGAGTTGGTGTGTGGTTGAGAGAGTGGGTGTGTGGTTGAGTAAGTGGGTGTGTGGTTGATTGAGTGGGTGGGTGGGTGGTGTGTGTTGAGTGAGTGGGTGTGTGGTTGAGTGAGTGGGTGTGTGGTTGATTGAGTGAGTGAGTGGGTGTGTGGTTGAGTGAGTGGGTGTGTGGTTGAGTGAGTGGGTGTGAGGTTGAGTGAGTGGGTGTGTGGTTGATTGAGTGGGTGGGTGGGTGTGTTGTGGAGTGAGTTGGTGTGTGGTTGAGTGAGTGGGTGTGTGGTTGAGTAGTGGGTGTGTGGTGGTTGATTGAGTGGGTGGGTGGGTGTGTGGTGGAGTGAGTTGGTGTGTGGTTGAGTGAGTGGGTGTGTGGTTGATTGGAGTGGGTGGGTGGGTGTGTGGTGGAGTAAGTTGGTGTGTGGTTGAGTGAGTGGGTGTGTTGGTTGATTGAGTGGGTGGGTGGGTGTGTGGTGGAGTGAGTTGGTGTGTGGGTGAGTGAGTGGGTGTGTGTGGTTGATTGAGTGAGTGAGTGGGTGTGTGGTTGAGTGAGTGGGTGTGTGGTTGAGTGAGTGGGTGTTTGAGTGAGTGGGTGTGTGGTTGATTGAGTGATGGGTGGGTGTGTGGTGGAGTGAGTTGGTGGGTTGAGTGAGTGGGTTGGTGTGTAGAGTCGGTGTGTAGTTGGATGAGTGGGTGGATGTCTAGTTGGATGAGTGGGGTGTGTAGTGGAGCGCGTCGGTGTGTAGTCGAGAGCGGGGGTGTGACAGCTGCATACGGTCGCGTTTGCGCTGAGCGCCTCTGCTCTCCATAACAGCGCGCTCGCCGCCTCGCACCACTAACACGACCACAGTTCCACTCACACCACCAATCACTCACACCACCACTCACACCACCACTCACACCACCAACCACTCACACCACCACTCACACCAACAACCACTCACACCAACCACTCACACCACCACTCACACCAACAACCACTCACACCACCACTCACACCACCACTCACACCAACAACCACTCACACCACCACTCACACCACCACTCACACCACCAATCACTCACACCAACAACCACTCACACCAACAACCACTCACACCAACAACCACTCACACCAACAACCACTCACACCACCACTCACACCAACAACCACTCACACCACCACTCACACCACCACTCACACCAACAACCACTCACACCACCACTCACACCAACAACCACTCACACCACCACTCACACCAACAACCACTCACACCACCACTCACACCACCACTCACACCACCAACCACTCACACCAACAACCACTCACACCACCACTCACACCACCACTCACACCAACAACCACTCACACCACCACTCACACCACCACTCACACCAACAGCCACTCACACCACCACTCACACCAACAACCACTCACACCACCACTCACACCACCACTTACACCAACAACCACTCACACCAACAACCACTCACACCAACAACCACTCACACCAACAATCACTCACACCACCACTCACACCACCACTCACACCAACAATCACACCAACAATCACACCACTACTCACACCCCCAATCACTCACACCAACGACCACTCACACCACCAACCACTCACAAAGCCACAACCACTCACACAACCTCCAACACCACCGGTCACGCCACCACCCACGACACTCACACATCGGGTTCCACCGGGGGTCCGTTGTGCCCGGCAAGAGGTGGGTGGAGAGAGTGGGGGGGGGGGGGAGGTTGGGGAAAGCTTCGGGTGGGCGGTGGCGGCAGTGGCGGCAGTGGTGGCGGTGGCAGGGAGGGGACCCTCCCCGACCCCCTCCTGGACCCCTTCACCCATGGACCCCACGTGCGAGCCAGGGGCCGCGCCGGCCCAACTCTCCTCCGTGGTCGTCCTCGGCGCATCGCCATCGGTGCCCCGGGCAGTTCGCAGCAAGCGGCCGCGACGGCGGCGATGGTGGCCGCTCCCCTCCACCCCCGCCTCCTCTGCCTCGGCGTCTGGGCCGCCGCCGTCTCGGCCCCGCGTGCGCCCTTGCTCCCCGCCGGGCTGCTGGCTCCTAGCGGGGGCCCTCGTCCTCCTCGGCGGGGTGGTGATGGCGGCCCTGGGATACTGGCACCGGGATGGCGCGGGTCCCCCCGGCTCCTCGGGACGCGGTGGCCCGGCTCGGCCACCTTCCTCCTCCTCGTCCTCCTCCTCGTCGTCCTCGTCGTCGTCCGGCCTCGGGAGTCGCTCGCAGAAGCTGCGGGTCCTGGGGCCCGTCACCATGGGGGTGGGCATCTTCATCCTCATCTGCGCCAACGCCGTGCTGCAGGAGAACAGGGGCGGGCGACCCGTGGATGAGGCGCCGAAATCCGCAGTTCCTGCAGCAGCAGCAGCAGCGCGGTCTGGAGGGGTTGAGGATCCCACGGACCCCGCCAAGGGCCCCCACGGCCACCGTCCCCCCCTCCTCCGGCTGCTGTACCCCCGTCCGTGGCCGCCGCCGGGCCAGCACCGTGGGCCCCAGCCCCGAGCCCGTGGTCCAGGAGCTCGACGCGACCCTCGCCACCGGCCCGGCACGGCCCCAACGCCATCCCACAGCGGCCTCCAGCCGCTCGTTGGGCCCCCGGCGAGCGGACCCCCGGCGAGCGGACCCCCGGCGAGCGAACCCCCGGGGAGCGAACCCCCGGGGAGCGGACCCCGGGGAGCGGACCCCCGGGGAGCCCCGGTGCTGGGGTTGGCCCCGAGCCCCTGCGTGCACGGCGGTGAGTATGGAGGAGGGTGGTCCGTGTCGAGATGGAGAAAAGGATGATGATGATGCCGATGATGATGCTGCTGCTGCTGCAGAGGTGGAAGAAGAGGAGGAGGTGGAGGAGGAGAAGGAGGAGAAGGAGGTGGGGGAGGGCGAGGCGGTATTTTCTGCAGACGAGGATACTCGGGCAATCACGACCCGGGGTGGAACTCCACTCCCCTACTCCTCCGGACCCTGGGGTCCCTCCGGACCCAACGGGCCAAGGCGGAGGCCACCACCAGCACCAGCAGCAGCACCAGCAGCAGCACCAGCAGCAGCAGCACCACCAGCACCAGCAGCAGCACCACCACCAGCAGCAGCAGCACCACCAGCAGCAGCAGCAACATCAGCAGCAGATGGTGACGCTGGGAGGGAGGCACGCGTCTCGTGGTCGTGACGACTTCTGGCTGGTGCTGTGAGGCCACGGTGAGAAGGCGAGAGGGCCCAACCCAGGCACAAGCCGCCGTGGGGTCGTGGGGGTCTCCTGCGGGGGGAGACTCTCGGCATTGTTGTAAGCGTGTCGCTCAGGTGATAGCTCCACCAACACGCTGGTGGATGGAACGCGTGGAATTGGGACCTTGGCCTGGTTGGCCTGTTGAGATTTTTGGAGGGGCCGTGGTGGCCGCGGCTGCTGCTGCAATAGGAAAGGGATGAATGTTTTGTGGGCTTTTTTTTGACTGCGGATTGTAGTTCTGTGCCGTGAAAGGTGATTACTGGTGCCGGGCTGTTTTTTTATTTTATTTTGTCTTTTATTATTACGGCAGCGCGTGTGCGTTCGTTCATTCATCCATTCCGTTACGTTTGTTTGTAAATGTTTAGCTTTTTTTAAAGATCGTTTAAAATCTGCTCAGAAGTTGTGGGAGGCAAATCGAGAAGAGGATGAAAAAGAAGAATAAATAAAGTCCAGAGGATTCTGGTGAAGAATCGGGAGAAAATCCAGAAGAATCTAGGGAAAGCCACATCGCCCATCGTTACTCTCCCAGACCGGGCCTCTGGAGGCATGGACATCCACACGTTTTTTTGTGTTTGCTGCACAGTGAAAGAATAATCACATTTAGGGAAAATAATTTGTTTACCGAGGTATTTAGTCTTGCCGAGTCTCAAGGCTCTTGATGCAGGAGGGAGTTCCCTGATACGTTTTTGCAGTCGCGAGCGATGTAGCTGCTGCTCCTGCTCTTTGTGTGTGTAGAATCTTGATTGAGTCATTTGTGGTGTAATGGTCCTAAAATCGGTCAAATTTGGACCATGACGTCGGTATGCAATGGCCAAACTAAGCTAAAAACTAAACCATCTTTACTTTACCAGGTAAGGCCTCACTGAGCAACGTAGCTCTTTGTCAGAAGCGACCTGGCCACAGGTGATAGCTCGACCAAGTGGCTTGTCACGTGGAAAATCTATCGCGGCCAAATTCTCAAAACGCATTGCGTCTCAATGCGGAGGGGAAAACCGGAGGATACAGAGACAAATCCACGCGACCACAGGGAGAATATGCAGACTGCAAATATAGCAGCAAGCGTCAGGGTCGGGATCGAAGCCACGACCACCAGCATACCAGGCGGTGGAGATAACACAGCGCCACGGGATCTCGAACGTACATAATTTTTTTTTCACGATTGACACGCACGCGCAGTATTAACCAGGGCGGCCGCTCGATTCGAACCACGACCTTTTCGTTGAACGCACCGCCGCTGAGGGCCCGCCGTGTCACCGCTCCAGGTGATCACGACGACGACGACGATGATGAAGAATTATAGCCAGGGTGAGACGTGAACTCTGGGTGACCTGAGCAGCAACACACAGAGAGGTCTTTGCTGGCTGGGAATTATAAGATCATGGGACATTGATTAAAAAAATGGTGATGATCAATAACGGTGATCAACAAAAGTAGCTTGAACGTCAAGTGCAAAATAGCAGCTTCAGCAAGGTCGCGCGTGTCGGCACACTGACTGCCTGCCCTATCATTCCTTGCAATCAATTCATCATCGGTGGAATGTCGCATAAGTTTTTTAAGTAGACAGGAAACGCAGTGTCTCCAGAGGTCGCATGAAATTGAGCCATTGTCGGCTTGAGTAGCTTGCTGTAGGCCTCTACACGTATATATGTTTTTGAAGATTTATAAAAGCCCTGATGCTCCTGGACGGGTCATGTAGAGTTTGGCGAAGGCATTGTCACGAACTGTCAATCCTGCCCCCGGCGGTGGAAATTCCACATTTCTATGGCAGGTGCCACTACGGGCTCTCGATCTTCTGACAAATACGAAGTCTCATGTACTGCGCGCGCGTGTGTGTGTGTGTGAGAGAGAGAGAGTTTTTAGCTGAAATAAGATCTGCCCGTTCCCCTCCCGACAATGTCGATCCAGAATGTGGGTTTCGAAGATCCACGTTTTGCGCTCGGGCATTGAGTTATTTCCACGACGGCGCTAACATCCACAACGTGGCCACTGTGAATGGTTGCGTGGTGTGAACTGTGATCGCGCGTATTGATTGATGCAGGATAGGGCGGGTGGGGGTGAATCGCCGAATCGAAATTAGTTCAATTGCACTGAATCGGTCATCCCCTGGCAATCCGGGGTCTTGAATTGTGACCAGAGCCATCCCCTAGGGGGTACGGCGATTCGACGTCACGGTGTCAGACCTAATACTTCCGCTCTAGTAGGGACGGGCCCTGACCGTGACGTCCTGGGAGGACAACAACGACGACAACAGACAAACAGCTGCGTGCTTGGCCATTTTGATGAAGAAAAGTTCAAAAGGCCCCTGGCTGTGGAGTCAGTGGCTTTGCCAGGTGCCTGTAGGCGCGGAGCTGCGAGGTTGTGGCCGGGAGGCGAAGGTTCTGGGCGTCGCATCCCGAACGAGAGGGGAGGGGGGGTAGGTGGAGGAGATTGGGGTGGGGGGCTCTCCGGGTTTTCCAGATTCCGCCACGCGCCGCGCCGAACTCTCACGATTTGGTGATTTTCTGCCAAATTGCCCTAAAAATGTCGCCGCACCCTCCCGATAGGGAGCCCCGTGAACGCTTTTCGTGAGCGTCGAGAGTTCTCGTACGTGCGATGAATCCGGGCATTGATATATTGATACTTTTGAATCTCACTCGGTGTTCTTGATTTCGGAGGCGCCGCGGGGCGACCGGCGGCCCCTTTGTGGCCTTTCAGTGCCCCCCCCCCCCCACCCCGACGATACACAAATCGTGAAAACACCCCCCACCCCCCACCCCCCACCACACCATCATCATCATCGTGCTGCTGTCAAACCCACAACGGCTTCACATGGTGGAGCAGCACTCACACAACCGATGATGTCTTCCGATCGGCGAAAGTGACGAAAACTGCCCCCCGCCGCGATGCCACCCAGACCGGGAGGGTGGACAGCCCATGTGGCCATCTCGCAGCCCGCCACCAATCGGGAGTCTCCCGCACGAGGGTCCAGGGGGGCCTCAGCGGGGTCGTCCGCCACCCCCTCCCCACGCCCCCCCCCCCCCCCCCCCGTACGTGCGAGACTCGGACGCGAAGCGACCGACGGATCGGACGCGTGTCGTCCAAAGTGAATAAAGAGTCTTCCACTGTGCTGGTCACGTGCAATGGTCACGGGGGGAGAGCAGTCTGCCCCCCCCCCACCCCCCCGTGTGTCTTTCCCTGTTCCTCCCAAAGGGCATTTTCTTCTCAGCCAAATGTCCCATGGCTGCAGGAACCTCTCTCTCTCTCTCTGTTTATGTCTGTCTCCACGTGCTGCTATTCCGTGTCTCTGCCCCAATCCGCGTACAGAGTCTCCTTGCACAGAGATCCATAGACGCACGCTGACATGGTCCATTGACCTACGGTGAGGGAAAAAAGTATTTGATCCCCTGCTGATTTTGTACGTTTGCCCACTGACAAAGAAATGATCAGTCTATAATTTTAATGGTAGGTTTATTTGAACAGTGAGAGACAGAATGACAACACAAAATCCAGAAAATCGCACGGCAAAAATGTTATAAATTGATTTGCATTATAATGAAGGAAATAAGTATTTGACCCCTCTGCAAAACATGACTTAGTACTTGGTGGCAAAACCCTTGTTGGCAGTCACAGAGGTCAGACGTTTCTTGTAGTTGGCCACCAGGTTTGCACACATCTCAGGGGGGATTTTGTCCCACTCCTCTTTGCAGATCTTCTCCAAGTAATTAAGGTTTCGAGGCTGACGTTTGGCAACTCGAACCTTCAGCTCCCTCCACAGATTTTCTATGGGATTAAGGTCTGGAAACTGGCTAGGCCACTCCAGTACCTTAATGTGCTTCTTCTTGAGCCACTCCTTTGTTGCCTTGGCCGTGTGTTTTGGGTCATTGTCATGCTGAAATACCCATCCACGACCCATTTTCAATGCCTTGGCTGAGGGAAGGAGGTTCTCACCCAATATTTGACGGTACATGGCCTCGTCCATCGTCCCTTTGATGCGGTGAAGTTGTCCTGTCCCCTTAGCAGAAAAACACCCCCAAAGCATGTTTCCATCTCCATGTTTGACGGTGGGGATGGTGTTCTTGGGGTCTTAGGCAGCATTCCTCCTTCTCCAAACACGGCGAGTTGAGTTGATGCCAAAGAGCTCCATTTTGGTCTCATCTGACCACAACACTTTCACCCAGTTGTCCTCTGAATCATTCAGATGTTCATTGGCAAACTTCAGACGGGCATGTATATGCGCTTTCTTGAGCAGGGGGACCTTGCGAGCGCTGCAGGATTTCAGTCCTTCACGGCGTAGTGTATTACCAATTGTTTTCTTGGTGACTATGGTCCCAGCTGCCTTGAGATCATTGACAAGATCCTCCCGTGAAGTACTGGGATGATTCCTCACCGTTCTCATGATCATT
The DNA here is from genome assembly GCF_048934315.1 of Petromyzon marinus. Lineage (NCBI taxonomy): Eukaryota > Metazoa > Chordata > Hyperoartia > Petromyzontiformes > Petromyzontidae > Petromyzon > Petromyzon marinus. The sequence continues at coordinate 9,618,409 of NC_133709.1, read as the reverse complement.
GCAACTCCACGAGGTGAGATCTTGCATGGAGCCCCAGGCCGAGGGAGATTGACAGTTCTTTTGTGTTTCTTCCATTTGCGAATAATCGCACCAACTGTTGTCACCTTCTCACCAAGCTGCTTGGCAATGGTCTTGTAGCCCATTCCAGCCTTGTGTAGGTCTACAATCTTGTCCCTGACATCCTTGGAGAGCTCTTTGGTCTTGGCCGTGGTGGAGAGTTTGGAATCTGATTGATTGATTGCTTCTGTGAACAGGTGTCTTTTATACAGGTAACGAGCTGAGATTAGGAGTACTCCCTTTAAGAGTGTGCTCCTAATCTCAGCTCGTTACCTGTATAAAAGACACCTGGGAGCCAGAAATCTTTCTGATTGAGAGGGGGTCAAATTCTTATTTCCCTCATTAAAGTGCAAATCAATTTATAACATTTTTGGCATGCGTTTTTCTGGATTGTGTTGTTGTTATTCTGTCTCTCACTGTTCAAATAAACCTACCATTAAAATTATAGACTGATCATTTCTTTGTCAGTGGGTAAACGTACAAAATCAGCAGGGGATCAAATACTTTTTTCCCTCACTGTATTGGGCGGGGGGGGGGGCATCTTGACCATATTTGAATATTGGGGGGGATTGCCAGATGTGTCCCCCCCCTCAATATATATTATAATAATTACGGCCTTGGTTTGAATCCAAACGAAGTTTCCTCTCGCTCAGTCGCTCGCTGTCTCTTTAGTGAGGCCACCTGTAAATGTATCGCCCTGTTTATAAATTATGCGTATCCGCCGAACATTGCTGGGTGGGTGGGTGGGAGGAGGGAAGCGAACAAGCTAATGACTCGTGTAGAATATTTACAGTACCGTGTTTCACATAACGCGACATGCACATTTCCCGTCATGCGACACCGCTGTGAGTATATTGCCACTACACAGAAAAAAAACACGAAGCTCCCTTGCGTGCAGCCTTTAACAAGACTGTTGGGGCAAGTGCTGTTAGCGAGCACCTATGAAGGCCGGTACGGTATACGAGGGGGTGGGTGGCCAACACCACGCCCGACCGCCTTTGTCCCCCCAGTGGCGATGTTTACACATCGCACCAGGTACTCATTTGAGGCTGAGTCGACCTAGGGGAGGCCCATGACCGGTTGCAGATAATCGTCACTGGTGTTTGCCGTGACCGGGAATCGGACTCGGGTTCGCCGGGTTCATAGCGCAGCGCAGCGCTAACCACTACACCACCGCTCCGCACTACACACACACAGGCACACACACAGAAACACACACACAGACACATACACACACAGACACACACACAGACGCATACACACAGACACAACAACAACCGCCATTCGCCACTAAGTGGCGGTAACGTCACCACGACGCTTGTGCCAGGCCATGTGCACCTTGAGGCCACGTGAAGTCTCAAACGCCCGCTGGCAGGAGGTCACGGGGCAGACCCAGGTGCCACGGGTAGACTGACTGAGATGACTGGCTGATGCACCACCTGTGCCCCCTACTGTGCCAACCTGCTGTGCTTTAGCCACCCGGCGCTCCGCTCGTTGTTGTGAGCGTCGCTCCTCCGCCCTCCGTTGTTGTTGGAGGGCGACTGCCTCCAACTGCCCAGTAGCGTCCTTCACGAGCCTCCTGCACAGAGGCCGATCTTGACACCGCTGGTATCAGTCATCGGCAAGTCCACTCAGCTCCACGTCCTCCTGTACCACATCACTCCATCTCTTCTTTAGCCCGTGCCGCGCCCGTTTAGCCCCCTCGATCCGGCCGAACAAAAGCTGTTTCGGCATGCGGTGGCTGGGCATGCGGGCTACATGACCCAGCCAACGCAGCCTTGCCTGCCGGAGGAGCTCACCGATGAGACCGTGCCCAGATCTTTCAAGGATTTGTGAGCTCCTCACACAATCCAGCCTGGTTAAACCCAGGATCGATCGTAGGCAGGCCAGCCTAAATGTTTCTAACCGGCGAAGATGTTCCATTAGGGGGGTCCACGTTTCGCAAGCGTTGAGAAGGGAGCGAATGACCGTGGCCGAGAAGACCTGAATCGTAGTGCGGAGCGACAGACCAGGTAGCTTCAACACAGCGTTACGCAACCGATGAAAAGATATTGCCGCTCGACTGATTCGGAGTGAGACCTCTGCTGTTAAACTGGAGCTGGTCATAAGCACACTGCCCAGGTATGGGAAACTCTCCACTCTCTCCACAACTGCCCCATCACCGATTGGGAGTTGTGGAGGTGGAGTGTCCGATGGTGTAAAATACCCAAGCAGGTGATTAGTTTTGGTGGGGCTGATGGAAAGGCTCCACCTCTTATTGGCATGCTCCAGTCTCAGCAGCAGCGTCTCCAACTCCTCCTCTGAATTAGCAACTATTACCAAATCATCGGCATACATAACGTGGTTGACCAATAGGGAGCCATCCCTTGACCACACCCGGGCATCGATCAGCCTCTCATTATATCTGTACCATATGGAGATTCCCCTGGTACAGCTATTGAAGGCTTCACGAACTACGTGGTCAAAATAGATGTTAAATAATGTGGGAGCCAGAGGACATCCCTGTCGCACCCCAAGGTGTACAGGGAATGGCTCTGACTCCCGGCCACGTAGTTTTACCCGGGCCTGCTCACCATCATGAAGGTCCTTAATGATCGTGAGCAGAGGGTCAGGTACTCCAAAAGCACGAAGAACAACCCAGAGCCCAGACCTACTGATGGTATCATAGGCCTTGACCAGGTCAATAAAGCAGAGATGTAGGTCTTGCTGGAATTCCCTACACCTCTGCTGTAGCAGACGGACAGAAAATATGGCATCTGTGCAGGACCGCCCTTTCCTGAAACCGCATTGGGGCTCCGCAAGCCTCTCCTCAGCGTGCCTGGCAAGGCGATGTTGAATAATCCTTGCCAGGACCTTTCCCAGCACACTGAGGAGTGAGATGCCCCTGTAGTTGTTACAGTCTGTGCGGTCCCCCTTTTTAAAGAGGGGGACCACCAGGGCATCCTTCCAATCCTGCGGAACCCGTCCAGTGGTCCAGACTGTTGTTATGATGTCATATATGGCAGTCTGTGCACAAACGCCACCCTCCCTCAGCATTTCGCTTGGGAGATCATCTCTGCCCGCTGCCTTTCCTGGTCTCAGACTCCGGATCCCCTTCAGTACTTCAACAGATGGCACCTCAACCAGCCACTCACATGGGGTGATTTCTTCCAATATTTGAGGCACCGCAGCCTCAGCAGGGTCATCCCCACTTTGTGCCACAATGTTTTCCTGGCTGAGGGATTTTCCCTCCCCCAGGACCTCACAGAAATTCTCAGCAAATCTGCAAACCTGTTCCTGGGGGTCGGAGATTGGATCACCGTTTTTTCCCCTAATAATGGTAATAGGTGTGGCGCTGCAGGTAACTTTTTTGATGGAGTTAAATAGAGATTTGTTATCGCGGGCCACTGAGGCAGACTCCATCTCCTCAGCAACCCGCGACCACCACCCATCCTTGCAGCGCCTCACAGCTCTCCGAACCTCCGAGCAAAGGCTGCGGTAAGCCTCCTCATTCTCTGACGTGGGATTCTGTAGCCGATGACAGTGGGCCTGTCGCTTTTTCTCAACCATCCTGAACACCTCCTCTGTCAGCCAGGGTCTTTGGGGAGGTCTGGACCGCGTACCCAAAGCAGCCATTGCAGCTGCATGAGTTACAGTCCTAAACCTCGCCCATTTACCCTCGACATCAGGAGGAGTCGGGACGATGCCAATCCCAGCCGCAAGCGATGATGAAATTCTCGTTTGCAACTTTCATCAGATAACTGAGACCAGGCCACTTTAGGTTGGAATGGGGTCCTGGGTGTACACCCACCACCGGTGTGGAAGAATGGCAGGCGCATCTTACGGATGACTAGTCGATGGTCAGAGGGCAGATCAGCTCCACGGTAGGTCTTGGTGTCAAGGACATGGGCTCGCATCCGCTGGTCCGTCACTATGTAGTCCAGCAGATGTTCTTGCTTGGACTCGGCATGCATCCATGATGTTGTGTGGATGCGCCAATGCCGGAACAGCGTGTTGGTAATTACAAGCCCCATGAGCTGCACAAAAATCTAGCAGCCTCCTACCGTTGTTATTGAGCTGATCTGGCCCATGCCCTCCAATCACTCCAGACCAGGTGCCAGCATCATGACACACACACACACAGACACACACACAGACACACACACAGACACATACACACACAGACACATACACACACACAGACACAGACACACACACAGACACACACACAGACACATACACACACATACACATATACACACAACTACCGAAATTCGCCACTAAGTGGCGGTGACGTCACCACGACGCTTGTGCCAGGCTATGTGCACCCTGAGGCCACGTGAAGTGTCGAACGCCCGCTGGCAGGAGGTCACGGGGCAGACCCAGGTGCCACGGGTCGACTGACTGAGATGACTGGCTGATGCACCACCTGTGCCCCCTACTGTGCCAACCCACTGTGCTTTAGCCACCCGGCGCTCCGCTCGTTGTTCTGAGCGTCGCTCCTCCGTCCTCCGTTGTTGTTGGAGGGCGACTACCTCCAACTGCCCAGTAGCGTCCTTCACGAGCCTCCTCCACAGAGGCCGATCTTGACACCGCTGGTACCAGTCATCGGCAAGTCCACTCAGCTCCACATCCTCCTGTACCGCATCACTCCATCTCTTCTCTAGCCCGTGCCGCGCCCGCTTAGCCGCCTCAGTCCGGCCGAACAAAAGCTGTTTCGGCAGGCGGTGGCTGGGCATGCGGGCTACATGACCCAGCCATCGCAGCCTTCCCCGCCGGAGGAGCTCACCGATGGGACCTTGCCCAGATCTTTCAAGGACTTGTGAGCTCCTCACACAATCAAGTCTGGTTAAACCCAGGATGGATCGTAGGCAGGCCAGCCTAAATGTTTCTAACCGGCGAAGATGTTCCATTAGGGGGGTCCACGTTATATACACACACTGTGTCTGTGTGTGTGTCTGTGTGTGTTTGTCTGTGTGTGTGTGCGTGTCTGTGTGTACGTGTCTGTGTGTGTGTCTGTGTGTGTGTGTCTGTGTGTGTGTGTCTGTGTGTGTGTCTGTGTGTGTGTGTCTGTGTGTGTGTGTCTCAGGAAAGGGCGGTCCTGCACAGATGCCATATTTTCTGTCCGTCTGCTACAGCAGAGGTGTAGGGAATTCCAACAAGACCTACATCTCTGCTTTATTGACCTGGTCAAGGCCTATGATACCATCAGTAGGCCTGGGCTCTGGGTCGTTCTTCGTGCTTTTGGAGTACCTGACCCTCTGCTCACGATCATTAAGGACCTTCATGATGGTGAGCAGGCCCGGGTAAAACTACGTGGCCGGGAGTCAGAGCCATTCCCTGTACACCTTGGGGTGCGACAGGGATGTCCTCTGGCTCCCACATTATTTAACATCTATTTTGACCACGTAGTTCGTGAAGCCTTCAATAGCTGTACCGGGGGAATCTCCATATGGTACAGATATAATGGGAGGCTAATCGATGCCCGGGTGCGGTCAAGGGATGGCTCCCTATTGCTCAACCACGTTATGTATGCTGATGACTTGGTAATAGCTGCTCAGTCAGAGGAGGAGTTGGAGACGCTGCTGCTGAGACTGGAGCGTGCCACTAAGAGGTGGGGCCTTACCATCAACCTCACCAAAACTAAGCACCTGCCTGGGTATTTTGTACCATCGGACACTCCACCCCCACAACTCCCAATCGGTGATGGGGCAGTTGTGGAGAGAGTGGAGAGTTTCCCATACCTGGGCAGTGTGCTTATGACTGGCTCCAGTTTAACAGCAGAGGTCTCACTCCGAATCAGTCGAGCGGCAATATCTTTTCATCGGTTGCGTAACGCTGTGTGGAAGCTACCTGGTCTGTCGCTCCGCACTAAGCTTCAGGTCTTCTCGGCCACAGTCATTCCCTCCCTTATCTACGCTTGCGAAACGTGGACCCCCCTAATGGAACATCTTCGCCGGTTAGAAACATTTAGGCTGGCCTGCCTACGATCCATCCTGGGTTTAACCAGACTGGATTGTGTGAGGAGCTCACAAATCCTTGAAAGATCTGGGCAGGGTCCCATCGGTGAGCTCCTCCGGCAGGCAAGGCTGCGATGGCTGGGTCATGTAGCCCGCATGCCCAGCCACCGCATGCCGAAACAGCTTTTGTTTGGCCGGATTGAGGGGGCTAAGCGGGCGCGGCACGGGCTAGAGAAGAGATGGAGTGATGTGGTACAGGAGGACGTGGAGCTGAGTGGACTTGCCGATGACTGGTACCAGCGGTGTCAAGATCGGCCTCTGTGGAGGAGGCTCGTGAAGGATGCTACTGGGCAGTTGGAGGCAGTCGCCCTCCAACAATAACGGAGGGCGGAGGAGCGACGCTCACAACAGCGAGCGGAGCGCCGGGTGGCTAAAGCACAGCAGGTTGGCACAGTAGGGGGCACAGGTGGTGCATCAGCCAGTCATCTCAGTCAGTCGACCCGTGGCACCTGGGTCTGCCCCGTGACCACCTGCCAGCGGGCGTTCGACACTTCACGTGGCCTCAGGGTGCACATAGCCTGGCACAAGCGTCGTGGTGACGTCACCGCCACTTAGTGGCGAATGGCGGTTGTTGTGTGTCTGTGTGTGTGTAGTGGGGAGCGGTGGTGTAGTGGTTAGCGCGCTGCGCTATGAACCTGGCGACCCGCTCACGTCCAACACCAGTGACGATTATCTGAACAGGTCCCGGGCCTCCCCTAGGTCGACTCAGCCTCAAATAAGTACCTGGTGCGGTGTGTAAACATCGCCACTCGGGAGACAAAGGCGGCCGGTCGTGGTGTTGGCCACCCACCCCCTCGTGTGCCGTGCCGGCCTTTCGATGCGTTCGCAAACAGCACTTGCCCCGACAGTTTGTCTAGGATATACGGGGGATCTTTGTCTTTGTGTTGCTGGCCTCCCCAACACCCCATCGTGTGCCGTGCCGACCTTCAAAGGTGCTCGCTAGCGGCGCTTGCCCCAACAGTTTGTTTTAGGATCACACGGGAGATCTTTGTGTGAGAGCCGGGGTAGAGAGAGGAGAGAGAGAGAGCGGTGGTGCAGTGGTTAGCGCACCGCGCTACGGACCCGCCCACCCGAGTTCGATTCCCTGATCACGGCCCAACGTGGGTGACGATTATCTGAACACGCTTCTGGGCCTCCCCTAGGTTGACTCGGCCTCGAATGAGTAATCTGGTGCGGTGTGTCGTTGTACGTATCAGCACTGGGGGGAGACAAAGGCGGCCGGGCGTGGTGTTTGGCCACCGAGCACTTCGTGCGCCGTGCCGGCCTTCGCAGCACTTGCCCCTACCGTCTGTTAAGGCTACACGGGGGATCTTTGTCTTTTTTAGCGGGGGGGGGGGGGGGGGGGTAGGAGTCAACAACTCTGGGCGCTGGTGGCTCTGCACGTGGCTCTGCCTCTAACCCGGCGCTGTGGAGGCAGCAGCGAGGGGTTGGTGGGTCACCGCAGCGAATGCTCTCTCTCACTCTCTCTCCCTTGCCGTGGGTGAGCGTCGTCGTCGTCGAGGAAGAGGAGGAAGAGGAGGAGGAAGAGGAGGAGGAGGACCCCCATCACCCCGTGGGCTATACCAAGAAGAGGCGGCACTACTAAGTCGCCGTCTGTACCGGGGGGGGGGATTCTTCGCCCCCCCCCCCCGCGTGAATAATAAGCAGCAGCATCAGCAGCAGCATCAGCAGCAGCATCATCATCAGCAGCAGCATCATAAGCAGCATCAGCAGCAGCAGCATCAGCAGCATCAGCATCATGATAAGCAGCAGCATCAGCATCATCAGCATCAGCATCATCAGCATCATCAGCATCAGCATCATCAGCATCAGCATCATCAGCATCATCAGCAGCAGCATCATGATAAGCAGCAGCATCAGCATCATCAGCATCAGCAACATCAGCAACAGCATCATCAGCAGCAGCAGAAATTGGCCGGACAAAACAAAACCCCATCTTAGAATAAAAGCTCCCATTGTGGTAGCGGCAGGAGCCTCTTGCAGCAACAACAACAACAACGACAACAACGACAACAACGACAACAACAACAACGACAACAACGACAACAACAACAACAACGACAACAAAACGAGCCACACGACTCACATGGTGGCTCTCCTCTACACAGAAGTGATCATTATCCCATGACGTTAAACACCTCGCAGTAGTAGCAGTAGTAGTAGTAGTCGGCTTTCGCGACCAATATTATCCGTAACGGAGGTTATCCAGATGATCAGTGACCTCCCCACGCCCGCAACTTTTGGTTTCAAATCCAGGCGGGGACAATCTGTCTTTAATAGAGGGGGAGGGGTGTGTTAGATCGCGTAAAATATAAAAACGTTGTGTCGTTAAACCCGCCACCACCCGACACAGCCAACTAGTAAGAGGTTGCCACGTGAACAGAACGTGGCCAATGCGTCACCAGTACAGCACTGGTGCGTAGCGTATAGTGTAGTGTATAGTAGTGTATAGTGTAGTATACTAGTACAGCACTAGTGTGTAGTGTATAGCGTAGTGTATAGTAGTGTATAGTGTAGTATATAGTAGTGTATAGTGTAGTGTATATTAGTGTATAGTGTAGTATACTAGTACAGCACTAGTGTGTAGTGTATAGTGTAGTGTATAGTAGTGTATAGTGTAGTATATAGTAGTGTATAGTGTAGTGTATAGTAGTGTATAGTGTAGTGTATAGTAGTGTATAGTGTAGTATATAGTAGTGTATAGTGTAGTGTATAGTAGTGTATAGTGTAGTATACTAGTACAGCACTAGCGTGTAGTGTATAGTGTAGTGTATAGTAGTGTATAGTGTAGTATATAGTAGTGTATAGTGTAGTGTATAGTAGTGTATAGTGTAGTATATAGTAGTGTATAGTGTAGTGTATAGTAGTGTATAGTGAAGTATACTAGTACAGCACTAGTGTGTAGTGTATAGTGTAGTGTATAGTAGTATAGTAGTGTATAGTGTAGTATATAGTAGTGTATATTGTAGTGTATAGTAGTGTATAGTGTAGTATACTAGTACAGCACTAGTGTGTAGTGTATAGTGTAGTGTATAGTAGTGTATAGTGTAGTGTATAGTAGTGTATAGTGTAGTATATAGTAGTGTATAGTGTAGTGTATAGTAGTGTATAGTGTAGTATATAGTAGTGTATAGTGTAGTGTATAGTAGTGTATAGTGTAGTGTATAGTAGTGTATAGTGTAGTATATAGTAGTGTATAGTGTAGTGTATAGTAGTGTATAGTGTAGTATACTAGTACAGCACTAGTGTATAGTGTAGTGTATAGTAGTGTATAGTGTAATTTATAGTAGTGTATAGTGTAGTATATAGTAGTGTATAGTGTAGTGTATAGTAGTGTATAGTGTAGTATACTAGTACAGCACTAGTGTGTAGTGTATAGTGTAGTGTATAGTAGTGTATAGTGTAGTATATAGTAGTGTATAGTGTAGTGTATAGTGTAGTATATAGTAGTGTATAGTGTAGTGTATAGTAGTGTATAGTGTAGTATACTAGTACAGCACTAGTGTGTAGTGTATAGTGTAGTGTATAGTAGTGTATAGTGTAGTATATAGTAGTGTATAGTGTAGTATATAGTAGTGTATAGTGTAGTGTATAGTGTAGTATATAGTAGTGTATAGTGTAGTGTATAGTAGTGTATAGTGTAGTATATAGTAGTGTATAGTGTAGTATATAGTAGTGTATAGTGTAGTATATAGTAGTGTATAGTGTAGTGTATAGTGTAGTATATAGTAGTGTATAGTGTAGTATATAGTAGTGTATGGTGTAGTGTATAGTGTAGTATATAGTAGTGTATAGTGTAGTGTATAGTAGTGTATAGTGTAGTGTATAGTAGTGTATAGTGTAGTATATAGTAGTGTATAGTGTAGTATATAGTAGTGTATAGTGTAGTGTATAGTAGTGTATAGTGTAGTGTATAGTGTAGTGTATAGTAGTGTATAGTGTAGTGTATAGTGTAGTGTATAGTAGTGTATAGTGTAGTGTATAGTAGTGTATAGTGTAGTATATAGTAGTGTATAGTGTAGTGTATAGTGTAGTGTATAGTAGTGTATAGTGTAGTGTATAGTAGTGTATAGTGTAGTGTATAGTAGTGTATAGTGTAGTATATAGTAGTGTATAGTGTAGTATACTAGTACAGCACTAGTGTGTAGTGTATAGTGTAGTATATAGTAGTGTATAGTGTAGTATATAGTAGTGTATAGTGTAGTATATAGTAGTGTATAGTGTAGTGTATATTAGTGTATAGTGTAGTGTATTGTAGTGTATAGTGTAGTATATAGTAGTGTATAGTGTAGTATATAGTAGTGTATAGTGTAGTGTATAGTAGTGTATAGTGTAGTATATAGTAGTGTATAGTGTAGTATATAGTAGTGTATAGTGTAGTGTATAGTAGTGTATAGTGTAGTATATAGTAGTGTATAGTGTAGTATATAGTAGTGTATAGTGTAGTGTATAGTAGTGTATAGTGTAGTATATAGTAGTGTAGTGTATAGTAGTGTATAGTGTAGTATATAGTAGTGTATAGTGTAGTGTATAGTAGTGTATAGTGTAGTATATAGTAGTGTATAGTGTAGTATATAGTAGTGTATAGTGTAGTGTATAGTAGTGTCTAGTGTAGTGTATAGTAGTGTATAGTGTAGTGTATAGTAGTGTATAGTGTAGCGTACTAGTACAGCACCACCGGTGTGTGTTGGAGAGCCGAGCCACAACATTTACCCTCTTTGAGTACGACGTTTCGCCGGCAATCGCAGCTAGCTTCACCAGGCGACGGCCAGATTTCTCTTCAAGGGTTTTGTCACACCAGCTGGCATCGCGGGGCTACAGCCTGCCGCTTGTGACCCCTGGCGGAAGCCCCTCAAGGGGCACAGGAGCCGCGTGCGAATTGCTGCTAGTCGTGGGTCCACTCCCCAACACTCCTCGGTGCAGCACTCGCACCGGGTCGCCACGATTCAGTGCCGACGGGACGAGCCTTGACCGATGCGGCAGTGTCGGGTGGTGGAGGGTTCAACGACACGCTCGGAATTCAATTACGCGAACTCACCCCCCCCCCCCCACCAACCAAGCCCCTCTTGTGGCAATGTATTTATTGTATCGCCACTTAACACGTTGCCTTTTCGCGACTAATGTAATGCATAAGGGAGGTGGGTTTGTTGTTGTTGTTGTTGTTTGGGGTTAGATCGCATGAAGACAAATCTGTCCGTCTCCTGATGAAGCTGCTTGCGATTGCTGGCGAAACGTCGTACTCAAGAGTGTAAAAGTCGTGGCTTGGCTCTCCAAAACACCGGTGGTGCTGTACTAGTACACTACACTATACACTACTATACACTACACTATACACTACACACTAGTGCTGTACTAGTATACTACACTATACACTACTATACACTACACTATACACTACACACTAGTGCTGTACTAGTATACTACACTATACACTACTATATACTACACTATACACTACTATACACTACACTATACACTACTATATACTACACTATACACTACTATACACTACACTATACACTACGCACTAGTGCTGTACTAGTATACTACACTATACACTACTAGACACTACACTATACACTACACACTAGTGCTGTACTAGTATACTACACTATACACTACTATACACTACACTATACACTACACACACTAGTGCTGTACTAGCGACGAATTGGCCACGTTCTGTTCACGTGGCAACCCCTTACTAGTTGTCTGTGTCGGGTGGTGGCGGGTTTAACGACACAACATTTAAACAATTACGCGATCTAACCCACAAAACATCGATTATGGACTGTATTACCACGACCACTACCGCTACTGCTACTACTAGAGACGTATCATTGTCCTACTAGAGTCGTGTCATTGTCCTACAAGAGACGTCTCATTGTCCTACTAGAGACGTCTCATTGTCCTACTAGAGTCGTCTCATTGTCCTACTAGAGATATTGTCCTACTAGAGACGTCTCATTGTCCTACTAGAGACATTGTCCTACTAGAGACATTGTCCTACTAGAGACATTGTCCTACTAGAGACGTCTCATTGTCCTACTAGAGATATTGTCCTACTAGAGACATTGTCCTACTAGAGACATTGTCCTACTAGAGACATTGTCCTACTAGAGACGTCTCATTGTCCTACTAGAGATATTGTCCTACTAGAGACGTCTCATTGTCCTACTAGAGACATTGTCCTACTAGAGACGTCTCATTGTCCTACTAGAGACGTCTCATTGTCCTACTAGAGACGTCTCATTGTCCGACTAGAGACATTGTCCTACTAGAGACGTCTCATTGTCCTACTAGAGACATTGTCCTACTAGAGACATTGTCCTACTAGAGACATTGTCCTACTAGAGTCGTCTCATTGTCCTACTAGAGACATTGTCCTACTAGAGACATTGTCCTACTAGAGACGTCTCATTGTCCTACTAGAGACATTGTCCTACTAGAGACATTGTCCTACTAGAGACGTGTCATTGTCCTACTAGAGACGTCTCATTGTCCTACTAGAGACATTGTCCTACTAGAGACGTCTCATTGTCCTACTAGAGACATTGTCCTACTAGAGACGTCTCATTGTCCTACTAGAGACATTGTCCTACTAAAGACATTGTCCTACTAGAGACATTGTCCTACTAGAGACGTCTCATTATCCTACTAGAGACATTGTCCTACTAGAGACATTGTCCTACTAGAGACATTGTCCTACTAGAGACGTCTCATTATCCTACTAGAGACATTGTCCTACTAGAGACATTGTCCTACTAGAGACATTGTCCTACTAGAGACATTGTCCTACTAGAGACGTCTCATTGTCCTACTAGAGACGTCTCATTGTCCTACTAGAGACATTGTCCTACTAGAGACATTGTCCTACTAGAGACGTCTCATTGTCCTACTAGTGACATTGTCCTACTAGAGACATTGTCCTACTAGAGACGTCTCATTGTCCTACTAGAGACACTGTCCTACTAGAGACATTGTCCTACTAGAGACATTGTCCTACTAGAGACGTCTCATTGTCGTCCTTCAGAGGGTCCCCCCCCAACATCCGTGGCTCTTCGCTCGACGAGGACAATGGGGGGACCTGCCGGAGCTGTTGCGAAGCGAAGGGGGGCTCCAGGGCCCCCCAACCCCCCCCGTGTTTGTGGAGCGGCCTCAGGCGGTCACTGTGGATGAGAGGCGGCGTTGCGTTTGAAGCGAAAGGTCACGGAGCAGTCCCCACAGGCCACGTGGCATTTGATGTGGGGGGGGGGGCACCCCCCTCTAGCCCCCACGAGACACGCAGAGCACGTGGCTCACCACACTCACCACACTCACTCACCACACTCACTACACTCACTCACCACACTCACTCACCACACTCACCACACTCACTCACCACACTCACTACACTCACTCACCACACTCACTCACCACACTCACCACACTCACTCACCACACTCACTACACTCACTCACCATACTCACTCACCACACTCACTACACTCACTCACCACACTCACCACACTCACTACACTCACTACACTCACCACACTCACTCACTACACTCACTACACTCACTCACTACACTCACTCACTACACTCACTCACCACACTCACTACACTCACTCACACACTCACTCACTACACTCACTCACCACACTCACTCACCACACTCACTCACTCACCACACTCACTCACTACACTCACTCACCATACTCACTCACCACACTCACCACACTCACTCACCACACTCACTCACTACACTCACCACACTCACTCACCACACTCACTCACCACACTCACTCACTACACTCACTACACTCACCACACTCACTCACCACACTCACTCACCACACTCACCACACTCACTCACCACACTCACCACACTCACCACACTCACTCACCACACTCACCACACTCACTCACCACACTTACTCACACTCACTCACCACACTCACTCACCACACTCACTCACTACACTCACCACACTCACTCACTACACTCACCACACTCACTCACCACACTCACTCACCACACTCACTACACTCACTCACCACACTCACCACACTCACTCACCACACTCACTCACCACACTCACTCACCACACTCACTCACTATACTCACCACACTCACTCACTACACTCACTCACCACACTCACCACACTCACTCACCACACTCACTCACCACACTCACTCACTGCACTCACTCACCACACTCACCATACTCACTCACCACACTCACCACACTCACTCACCATACTCACCACACTCACCACACTCACTCACCACACTCACTCACTACACTCACTGACCACACTCACCACACTCACTCACCACACTCACCACACTCACTCACCACACTCACCACACTCACTCACTACACTCACTCACTACATTCACTCACCACACTCACCACACTCACTCACCATACTCACCACACTCACTCACTACACTCACTCACACTCACTCACCACACTCACTCACCACACTCACCACACTCACTCACTACACTCACTCACACTCACTCACCACACTCACCACACTCACTCACTACACTCACTCACACTCACTCACCACACTCACTCACTACACTCACTACATTCACTCACCACACTCACCACACTCACTCACCACACTCACTCACACTCACTCACCACACTCACTCACCATACTCACCACACTCACTCACTACACTCACTCACACTCACTCACCACACTCACCACACTCACTCACTACACTCACTCACACTCACTCACCACACTCACTCACTACACTCACTACATTCACTCACCACACTCACCACACTCACTCACCACACTCACTACACTCACTCTCCACACTCACCACACTGAGGGAGCCAGACTCTCTCCACTGGTGCCCTGAGAGAGAGAGTCACGCTCTCTCCACTGGTGCCCTGAGAGAGAGAGAGTCACGCTCTCTCCACTGGTGCCCTGAGAGAGAGAGAGAGTCACGCTCTCTCCACTGCTGCCCTGAGAGAGAGAGAGAGAGTCACGCTCTCTCCACTGCTGCCCTGAGAGAGAGAGAGAGAGTCACGCTCTCTCCACTGCTGCCCTGAGAGAGAGAGTCACGCTCTCTCCACTGCTGCACTGAGAGAGAGAGAGAGAGTCACGCTCTCTCCACTGCTGCCCAGAGAGAGAGAGTCACGCTCTCTCCACTGCTGCACTGAGAGAGAGAGAGTCACGCTCTCTCCACTGCTGCCCTGAGAGAGAGAGAGAGTCACGCTCTCTCCACTGGTGCCCTGAGAGAGAGAGTCACGCTCTCTCCACTGCTGCACTGAGAGAGAGAGAGAGTCACGCTCTCTCCACTGGTGCCCAGAGAGAGAGAGAGTCACGCTCTCTCCACTGCTGCCCAGAGAGAGAGAGTCACGCTCTCTCCACTGCTACCCAGAGAGAGAGAGAGTCACGCTCTCTCCACTGCTGCACTGAGAGAGAGAGTCACGCACTCTCCACTGCTGCCCTGAGAGAGAGAGAGTCACGCTCTCTCCACTGCTGCCCTGAGAGAGAGAGAGAGTCACGCTCTCTCCACTGCTGCACTGAGAGAGAGAGAGTCACGCTCTCTCCACTGCTGCACTGAGAGAGAGAGTCACGCTCTCTCCACTGCTGCACTGAGAGAGAGAGAGTCACGCTCTCTCCACTGCTGCACTGAGAGAGAGAGAGTCACGCTCTCTCCACTGCTGCACTGAGAGAGAGAGTCACGCTCTCTCCACTGCTGCCCTGAGAGAGAGAGAGTCACGCTCTCTCCACTGCTGCCCTGAGAGAGAGAGAGTCACGCTCTCTCCACTGCTGCACTGAGAGAGAGAGTCACGCTCTCTCCACTGCTGCCCTGAGAGAGAGAGAGTCACGCTCTCTCCACTGCTGCCCAGAGAGAGAGAGTCACGCTCTCTCCACTGCTACCCAGAGAGAGAGAGAGTCACGCTCTCTCCACTGGTGCCCTGAGAGAGAGAGAGTCACGCTCTCTCCACTGCTGCTACCCCGAGATATCGCGGGCGCTGCCCCAGAGCAAGGAGGCGCTGCTGCTCAAGGCGGACGTGCGCTCCATCCTGGACAACTTCACGGAGCTCGTCGAGACGGCCAAGGGTCATGAATGAAGAGTTCCCCTGTGTGGGCTTCAGTGGGGCCGTCTGGTCGGGCAGCAGAGACACGAGAGGCCAGGAAACGACATTCCAGTCGTGGGCTGAGCTCAAGGAGGGCTAGCTCGAGCACCATCCTGCGGCGGGGAAAGGAGGTGGTGCAAGCGGTTCAGCCGAGCCCACAACAGCCAAGAATCTGATGTCCCTGTCTGGGGGAAGGGGGGGCGGTGTTCAACCCTAGCACGTGGGCGAGAAGCCGTGCATGTGTGACGAGTGCGGCAATACGTTTTTCTCGCGCTCGGCCTACAAGTATATATGTTTTTTTAATCTTTTCCGCTTGTGTGTTAATCTGTGTTTACCCCGGATATTTTAGAGATGGCAATTCTCCTGCTGTGTATCCTACTGCTGTCCCACCCGGCCATATCTAGTGCCACACTCAACTCTACAAACAGCTACCCTCCTTACTTTGCGCCCATACTTGTTGCTCGATTTGCCACTACACCTGCTAATGAAACAGTTAATAGACACTTTTACCCTCCATCATTGTATCCTTTTAAACCCTATCTTTGTCCCATTACTTCACCAGCACTCCTTCCAAACTTCATTCTGCTCTTAAAAATAACACCATCTGGGAGCTGCTGCTATTCGTCCAAGGTTCGCCGCTCTTCATCCTTTCACAGAAAATACTTGTGCAAACTATTAATTCTACTTTTCTTATTTCTTGGTGGTATTGAGCTTCATCCTGGCCCAAATGTAAAGAACTCGTATAATTCCGTAGATTTTTCTGGCAGAAAAGGTGTTGGTGTTCTACATGTCAACATCAGAGGGCTTGTGATTAAATTAAGTAAACTAAAACTAGAAGTGGCAAATCTTGACCCGGACATTTTTTGCCTAACAGAAACATTTCTCACTCCTGCCGTCAATGACTTGCAGATTACGATTGACAACTACAACCTTTTTCGGCTTGACCGAGGATTTGAAGGAGGTGGAATTGCCATCTATGTTTGTAATCCTATTGCATGTTTACCAGCTCACTCCTTGTTTAAAAAAATGTTGCTTTGAAGGTTTGGCTCTCAGAATAACTCTCCCAAATAATCAACAGATATTGGTAGTGTGCTGCTATAGACCGCCTAGTGGGAAGAATATTGAATCTGCACTGAGAGAGCTTTTTGGAGGCCTCCCTAAAGGTGAAATAGTTTTAGTGGGTGATCTAAATTGGAATTGGCTAAACCCGCCGGCCGTGGCCACAAATTTTACAGATTAATTTAATCTGTTTCAATTAATAAATGTCCCCACAAGACCCAACCTAAAAAATCCGGGACAGTCAACTCTGCTTGACGTCCTATGGACAAATGCCCCTCACAATTTCGCACTGACTGGTGTTCTGGGTAATAACCTTAGTGATCACTCCTTCATTTTTGGGGTGAGATCATCAGCCAGACCCAAAGCCCCCCCTAAAATTGCTGAAAAGCACTCTTTGAGGCACTTCAGCACTCAGGCATTTACTAATGATGTGCTTCACTCGGATATTGACAAGGTCTGTGATATCCCCAACCTGACTACGGCTTGGGAGACTTTCAGATACACGTTTCTCCAAATTCTTAACACACATGCTCCGTTGGTTAGATTTAAAACTTAAGGCAACCGCCCACCATGGTATGATCCTTTTATTTCAAAGCTCATGAAAACTAGGGACAAGGCTTGGGCATGTGCTCAGAAAAGTAATTTGGTAAATGACTGGCTAGAATACAGGATTTAAAAAAATAGATGCGTCAAAAAAATACGGCATGCAATAAATGCCTACTTTTCCTCCACTCTCCTGGAATCACATGGAAATGCCAGGATTTTCTGGAAAACAATCAAATGTATCGAAAAGGCATCCAAAACAGACAATCTGCCCGTTGATCTTAACCGAAATGGAGAATATTTTTCAGATCCCAAAAAAATAGTTGACAATTTTAACCTTCATTTTTCTGAAGCTGGTAATGTTTTTGATAATGTATTGGGAGTCACCACTGCTCATGCAAATTCCTACACCCCTGTCCAAACATTAAACGAATTTAGTTTCCAGCCAATCTACTGTCGGTCACCTAATATACAAACCTATAGCCCATATTTTCAACCTGTCCATCAAAGAAGCATCAATTTTTCTAGAATGGAAACATTCCTATGTCCGTCCACTTCACAAAGGGGGCCCTAAAGATGATCCCAATAACTATCGACCTATCTCAATTTTGTCCCCATTGATGAAAATTTTTGAAAAATTATTGAACTATCAAATTAGCAGTTTCCTGTCCACCAACAATCTACTACATCTAAAACAATCTGGGTTCCGAAAAAAATACAGCACCACATCTGCTGCATTAGACTCTCTGAATCAAATTTACAGTAGCCTTGATAATAAGCAGTACTGTGCCTGTCTTTTTCTTGACCTGTCCAAAGCTTTTGATACAGTAAACCACAACACCCTGCTTAGTAAACTAAGTTGCCTCGGTTTTTCCAAAAACACAGTAAAATGGTTAAAAAATTACCTCTTTTCTCGCACCCAAACTGTATTCACAGATGGTTGGAGATCAAACAGTGTTAAGATAACAAAAGGGGTTCCACAGGGTTCCATCCTCGGCCCCCTCTTGTTCTCTATTTATGTCAATGACTTGGCCACTGACCTGGATCATTCCAGGATAAATCTTTTTGCATGACACGATACTGATTACTGCTGGCCGCTCTCCGGATGAAGTGATTGCTAAGCTACAGGGTGATTTCAACAAACTACAACATCAGCTAGTTGCTCTTAAACTAGTCCTGAATACCTCCAAAACCAAGGTGCTATGCTTCTCACCGGGACTAAAGCAGGAAGTTATTTTCCCCAATTACATTCCTTAAATAATTATCAAATAGAGCAAGTCAAGATCTCTAAGTATCTTGGGGTCATCCTGGACTCAAAGCTTAATTTTCAAGATCACATTGATTATATTGGTAAAAAGACAAAAATAAAAATTGGTTTTCTGTGTCGATACAAGCACTGCTTCCCCCCAATGTTACATTTTGAATTTATAAAAGCTACCATACTGCCTCTACTTGATTACTGTGATATCGTGTATAAATCAGCCCCAAGTACTGTACTGAAGAATCTTGATTCCATCTATCACTCGGCCTTAAGATTTGCATTGAACTGCCCATATAGGACTCACCACTGTGATCTCTACATTGGGTCAAACTTAACATCTCTTAATGTTCGACGGCTTGTGCACCAGATCTTATTTATTCACGATGTACTTACAAAAAAATCCGCAGACTACCTGCTGGATCTCCTCTCTGTTTCTAAGAACAAATTTGACCTCAGGTCTTCGCTCATTTACCAGCTTCACATTCCTTATTGCCGTACAAAAAACGGAGGAAGGGCCTTTGCTATTGATACCCCCAGGGTCTGGAATGCTATTGCCAATAAACTACAACTTGAATAACGACTTATGAGATCTTCTCTCAAAACTGCTCTAGAGGAGTTGTACACCCCTAGCTGCCACTGCTATTCATTGGCGTAAAATAAAATAAAATGTTTCGCTCCGGATGACCGCTGCAAAGTATTATCTGTATTTTGATTTAGCGTGCTGATCTTAAAGGTGCATTGAAAATTTTGATACTCCGACCGATGCTCCTGTTGTTGTGGAGTGACTCATGCAGCCAGCTATGGCTCTAGGGTTTGGTGTTACATGTTATTTATGTAGTTTATTGTTAAAAATTCGGTCACAGTCCCTATGATCACTGTTACATTGCATTTAAGGCTTTATTTTGGTGATTTCGAAACGTTTTTTTTTGTTTTTGCCATGTTTTGGTTTATTGTAGTACGGAGTTAGACTGATGACCTTAATCTTAGTTGTCTTGTGGTTGTTGTTGTTGTTTGATTTGCATCCCACTGGGATTTTTGCACACAGCGTTGGTGTACGGTGCTATTTCAAGAATATTTTGATGTTTTTTCCTGGATTTTCTGTTTGCACAAAGTCACATAAAGTCACTTTAAGATGTTGTTCTTGTTCATGTTTTTGTTTTTTGTTTGTTGTGGTTGCACCCGATTCAAGAGCCGAATGGCTCACAGGGCTATACCAAATAAATAGAACTATGAACACTCACCACACTCACTCACCACACTCACTCACTACTCACCACACTCACTCACTACACTCACCACACTCACTACACTCACTCACCACACTCACCACACTCACTCACTACACTCACCACACTCACTACACTCACTCACCACACTCACTCACCACACTCACTCACCACACTCACTCACCACACTCACTCACTACACTCACCACACTCACTACACTCACCACACTCACTCACCACACTCACTCGCCACACTCACTCACCACGCTCACCACACTCACTACACTCACTCACCACACTCACCACACTCACTACACTCACTCACCACACTCACCACACTCACCACACCCACCACACTCACTCACCACACTCATTCACTACACTCACCACACTCACTCACCACACTCACTCACCACCCTCACCACACTCACTCACGACACTCACTCACCACACTCACCACACTCACTCACCACACTCACCACACTCACTCACCACACTCACCACACTCACTCACCACACTCACCACACTCACTCACTACACTCACCACCATCCCCCCCCCCACTCACCCCTGACTACTACTCCTCACCCCCCACTGATTACCCCCCCCCCCGCCATCCCCCCACTCACCCCCCCCCCCACTCACACCTCACCCCCCCCCCACTCACCCCTCACCTCCCCACTCACCACTACCCCCCCCCCCCCCCGCCACTGATCCATCCTCGTGTCTCTCCTCTGTCCGCATCGAGAGTCGTCATTTCTGCATCGACCCTCGCCATGGAAAGTGGCCCCGGGCCGCCAAGCCCACGTGGTTCTGTGTGGAGTGTGGGGTGGTGTGTAGGGTGGTGTGTGGGGTGGTGTGTGGGGTGGTGTGTGGGGTGGTGTGTGGGGTGGTGTGTGGTGTGGTGTGTAGGGTGGTGTGTGGGGTGGTGTGTGGGGTGGTGTGTGGGGTGGTCGTGGTGTTGTGTGATGGTCGTGGTGTATGTGATGGTCGTGGTGTTGTGTGATGGTCGTAGTGTGTGTGATGGTCGTGGTGTTGTGTGATGGTCGTGGTGTGTGTGATGGTCGTGGTGTGTGTGGTGGTCGTGGTGTGTGTGATGGTCGTGATGTGTGTGGTGGTCGTGGTGTGTGTGATGGTCGTGGTGTTGTGTGATGGTCGTGGTGTTGTGTGATGGTCGTGGTGTTGTGTGATGGTCGTGGTGTATGTGATGGTCGTGGTGTTGTGTGATGGTCGTGGTGTTGTGTGATGGTCGTGGTGTGTGTGATGGTCGTGGTGTGTGTGGTGGTCGTGGTGTGTGTGATGGTCGTGGTGTTGTGTGATGGTCGTGGTGTGTGTGATGGTCGTGGTGTGTGTGGTGGTCGTGGTGTGTGTGGTGGTCGTGATGTGTGTGGTGGTCGTGGTGTGTGTGATGGTCGTGGTGTTGTGTGATGGTCGTGGTGTTGTGTGATGGTCGTGGTGTTGTGTGATGGTCGTGGTGTATGTGATGGTCGTGGTGTTGTGTGATGGTCGTGGTGTGTGTGATGGTCGTGGTGTTGTGTGATGGTCGTGGTGTATGTGATGGTCGTGGTGTTGTGTGATGGTCGTGGTGTTGTGTGATGGTCGTGGTGTGTGTGATGGTCGTGGTGTGTGTGGTGGTCGTGGTGTGTGTGTGATGGTCGTGGTGTTGTGTGATGGTCGTGGTGTTGTGTGGTGGTCGTGGTGTGTGTGGTGGTCGTGGTGTGTGTGGTGGTCGTGGTGTGTGGGGTGGTCGTGGTGTTGTGTGATGGTCGTGGTGTGTGTGGTGGTCGTGGTGTGTGTGGTGGTCGTGGTGTGTGTGATGGTCGTGGTGTTGTGTGATGGTCGTGGTGTGTGTGATGGTCGTGGTGTGTGTGGTGGTCGTGGTGTGTGTGGTGGTCGTGGTGTGTGGGGTGGTCGTGGTGTTGTGTGATGGTCGTGGTGTTGTGTGATGGTCGTAGTGTGTGTGATGGTCGTGGTGTTGTGTGATGGTCGTAGTGTGTGTGATGGTCGTGGTGTTGTGTGATGGTCGTGGTGTGTGTGGTGGTCGTGGTGTGTGTGATGGTCGTGGTGTGTGTGATGGTCGTGGTGTGTGTGATGGTCGTGGTGTTGTGTGGTGGTCGTGGTGTGTGTGGTGGTCGTGGTGTGTGTGATGGTCGTGGTGTTGTGTGTGATGGTCGTGGTGTGTGTGATGGTCGTGGTGTGTGTGATGGTCGTGGTGTGTGTGATGGTCGTGGTGTTGTGTGTGATGGTCGTGGTGTGTGTGATGGTCGTGGTGTGTGTGATGGTCGTGGTGTTGTGTGGTGGTCGTGGTGTGTGTGGTGGTCGTGGTGTTGTGTGATGGTCGTGGTGTGTGTGATGGTCGTGGTGTGTGTGGTGGTCGTGGTGTTGTGTGGTGGTTGTGGTGTTGTGTGATGGTCGTGGTGTTGTGTGGTGGTCGTGGTGTTGTGTGTGATGGTCGTGGTGTTGTGTGTAGTGGTCGTGGTGTTGTGTGTGGTTGTGGTGTTGTGTGATGCTCGTGGTGTTGTGTGGTGGTCGTGGTGTTGTGTGTGATGGTCGTGGTGTTGTGTGGTGGTCGTGGTGTTGTGTGTGATGGTCGTGGTGTTGTGTGTAGTGGTCGTGGTGTTGTGTGTGGTTGTGGTGTTGTGTGTAGTGGTCGTGGTGTTGTGTGATGGTCGTGGTGTTGTGTGTGATGCTCGTGGTGTTGTGTGTGGTCGCTAATTCCGGATGCGTTGTGGTGTTGTGTCGC
This sequence comes from Petromyzon marinus, assembly GCF_048934315.1. Classification (NCBI taxonomy): domain Eukaryota; kingdom Metazoa; phylum Chordata; class Hyperoartia; order Petromyzontiformes; family Petromyzontidae; genus Petromyzon; species Petromyzon marinus. Next base: position 9,595,423 of record NC_133709.1, on the reverse strand, counting down.
TGGGCTCGTCTTGCCGTTGTGTCGAGGTCATTGTTGTGTGGGTCACGAGACGCAGTGAAGAGAGAACGACACGCGAATGAGTGAATGATGACATGATGACGTGTGGATTATGACACCAGAATGACTGAATAATGACCGGCGAACGAATGATGTGAGAATAAGTGAATGCTGACACAAGAATGAGTGAATGATGACACGGGAATGAGTGAATCATATGAGAATTAGCGAATTACAAGTGGATTTTAACGTGAGAATGAGTGAATCACCATATGCAAACTCGTGGCGAGAATAACTTGAAGCTCGGCACATGAATGACGCAATCATCATCTGACAGCACCGCCATTGACATCATCGTCATCATTCGCCGTCATCATTCCACTGCTGGATGAAGGAATCGCTCCCAGGCAGCTTCCACCAGCACGCACGCTCGTGCGGAGAAAACAACACACATCTTCAGCATCGTCATCATCATCAGCACCACAGCCATCATCATTGTTATCCATCATCATCATCAGCACCACAGCCATAATCATTGTTATCCATCATCATCATCAGCACCACAGCCATAATCATTGTTATCCATCATCTTCATCAGCACCACAGTCATCATCATTACCATCCATCATCATCAGAAGCAGCATCACAGCCATCATCATTGTTACGCATCATCATCATCATCAGCACAACAGCCATCATCATTGTTATGCATCATCATCAGCAGCAGCAGCACCACAGCCATCATCATTGCCATCCATCATCATCAGCAGCTCCACAGTCATCATCATTACCATCCATCATCATCATCAGCACCACAGTCATCATCATTGTCTTCCATCATCATCAGCAGCACCACAGCGATCATCATTGCCATCCATCATCATCAGCATCAGCAGCACCACAGTCATCATTACCATCCATCATCATCAGCAGCACAACAGCCATCATCATTACCATCCATCATCATCATCAGCACCACAGCCATCATCATTGTCATCCATCATCATCATCAGCACCACAGCCATCATCATTGTCATCCATCATCATCAGCAGCACCACAGCCATCATCATTACCATCCATCATCATCAGCAGCACCACAACCATCATCATTATCATCATCAGCACCACAGCCATCATCATTACCATCCATCATCATCATCAGCAGCACCACAGCCATCATTGTCATCCATCATCATCAGCAGCACCACAGTCATCATCATTACCATCCATCATCATCAGCACCACAGTCATCATCATTACCATCCATCATCATCAGCACCACAGTCATCATCATTACCATCCATCATCATCAGCAGCACCACAGCGATCATCATTGCCATCCATCATCATCATCATCAGCAGCACCACAGCCATCATCATTGTCATCCATCATCATCAGCAGCAGCACCACAGCCATCATCATTACCATCCATCATCATCAGCACCACAGCCATCATCATTGTCATCCATCATCATCATCAGCAGCACCACAGCCATCATCATTGTCATCATCATCATCATCAGCAGCACCACAGCCATCATCATTACCATCCATCATCATCATCATCAGCAGCACCACAGCCATCATCATAGCCATCCATCAGCACCACCATCACCATCAGCACCACCATCACCATCAGCAGCAGCAGCGTCAGCAGGCGGACCTTTTACAGGAACAGCGCAGCGGCATTCCCAGGGGACTGGTGGAGCTATTTGGGAGAAAATTGGCAAAATTCGTGGAAACAGCGGTGGGGGAAGTGGGGGAGGTGGGGGGGGGGGGGCGTCTGGGATTTTGCTAAATGAGGCATGGAGGAGACATCTCGGCTCCGAGCCCACGAGAAATTCTCAAAGCAACCCGAGGACCCACGTGACGTCACAGATGCCCCACCCCGCCGCCCTACACCATGTCGACTTTAACGCACCGTCGGGGCCTCAGTGCTGTTAGCGAGCGCCTAATTATGGGCGTGAAGTAGCCAGAACAAACGCCGGAGACCGCGCTTTGTCTCACAACTGATGCTGCTCACACACCGCACCAGGGCAATGCCACTCGTTATTATTCACCATTGTCGCCAGGTCCGTAGCGCAGCGCTGACCGCTACACCACCGCTCCCCAATACTGTAATGCACACAACACACACAAAAAAAACATCACGCAGGTAACAACACACGCAGATAAACAAACACACAGGTGACAAGGCACAACACACACGAGGTACGTGTAAAGGAAAGGCATCATACCAACAGCCAACGTGGGGGTCATGGCGCCCCAGGGAACGTGTTCAGTGATCGGGGGGCAACGCCGTTACCGGCTGTGGTGACACGCATCGGCTCAGCAGAGATGTTGACACGCGAACAGTGTCAGAAGAAGAGAAGAGGCGTGTGGGAGGAGGACGAGGAGGACGAGGAGGAGGACGAGGAAGAGGAGGAGGTGGACGAGGAGGAGGACGAGGAGGAGGAGAACGAGGAGGAGGAGGTGGACGAGGAGGAGGAGGACGAGGAGGAGGACGAGGAGGAGGACGAGGAGATGGTGGTGCTTCACGTCGTGAGCGGACACGACGCCTCTTATATAACGACAGCAGACTTGAGATGACAGACAGCAGACTTGAGATGACAGACAGCAGACTTGAGATGACAGCAGACTTGAGATGACAGACAGCAGACTTGAGATGACAGACAGCAGACTTGAGATGACAGACAGCAGACTTGAGATGACAGACAGCAGACTTGAGATGACAGCAGACTTGAGATGACAGCAGACTTGAGATGACAGCAGACTTGAGATGACAAACAGCAGACTCGAGATGACAAACAGCAGACTTGCGATGACAGACAGCAAACTTGAGATGACAGACAGCAGACTTGAGATGACAGCAGACTTGAGATGACAGACAGCAGACTTGAGATGACAGACAGCAGACTTGAGATGACAAACAGCAGACTTGAGATGACAGACAGCAGACTTGAGATGACAGACAGCAGACTTGAGATGACAGCAGACTTGAGATGACTGCAGACTTGAGATGACAGACAGCAGACTTGAGATGACAGCAGACTTGAGATGACAGATAGCAGACTTGAGATGACAGACAGCAGACTTGAGATGACAAACAGCAGACTTGAGATGACAGACAGCAGACTTGAGATGACAGACAGCAGACTTGGGATGACAGCAGACTCGAGATGACAGACAGCAGACTTGAGATGACAGACAGCAGACTTGAGATGACAGACAGCAGACTTGAGATGACAAACAGCAGACTTGAGATGACAGACAGCAGACTTGAGATGACAGACAGCAGACTTGAGATGACAAACAGCAGACTTGAGATGACAGACAGCAGACTTGAGATGACAGACAGCAGACTTGAGATGACAGCAGACTTGAGATGCAGACAGCAGACTTGAGATGACAGACAGCAGACTTGAGATGACAGACAGCAGACTTGAGATGACAGACAGCAGACTTGAGATGACAGCAGACTCGAGATGACAAACAGCAGACTCGAGATGACAGACAGCAGACTTGAGATGACAGACAGCAGACTTGAGATGACAGACAGCAGACTTGAGATGACAGCAGACTTGAGATCACAAACAGCAGACTCGAGATGACAAACAGCAGACTTGGGATGACAGCAGACTTGAGATGACAAACAGCAGACGAGAGATGACAGACAGCAGACTTGAGATGACAGACAGCAGACTTGAGATGACAGACAGCAGACTTGAGATGACAGACAGCAGACTTGAGAAGACAGACAGCAGACTTGAGATGACAGACAGCAGACTTGAGATGACAGACAGCAGACTTGAGATGACAGACAGCAGACTTGAGATGACAGACAGCAGACTTGAGATGACAGACAGCAGACTTGAGATGACAGACAGCAGACTTGAGATGACAGACAGCAGACTTGAGAAGACAGACAGCAGACTTGAGATGACAGACAGCAGACTTGAGATGACAGCAGACTTGAGATGACAGACAGCAGACTTGAGATGACAGACAGCAGACTTGAGATGACAAACAGCAGACTCGAGATGACAAACAGCAGACTTGGGATGACAGCAGACTTGAGATGACAAACAGCAGACTTGAGATGACAGACAGCAGACTTGAGATGACAAACAGCAGACTTGAGATGACAGACAGCAGACTTGAGATGACAGACAGCAGACTTGAGATGACAGACAGCAGACTTGAGAAGACAGACAGCAGACTTGAGATGACAGACAGCAGACTTGAGATGACAGACAGCAGACTTGAGAAGACAGACAGCAGACTTGAGATGACAAACAGCAGACTCGAGATGACAAACAGCAGACTTGAGATGACAGACAGCAGACTTGAGATTACAGACAGCAGACTTGAGATGACAGACAGCAGACTTGAGATGACAGACAGCAGACTTGAGATGACAGACAGCAAGACAAACAGCAGACTTGAGATGACAGACAGCAGACTTGAGATGACAGACAGCAGACTTGAGATGACAGACAGCAGACTTGAGATGACAGCAGACTTGAGATGACAGACAGCAGACTTGAGATGACAGCAGACTTGAGATGACAGACAGCAGACTTGAGATGACAGACAGCAGACTTGAGATGACAGACAGCAGACTTGAGATGACAGCAGACTTGAGATGCAGACAGCAGACTTGAGATGACAGACAGCAGACTTGAGATGACAGACAGCAGACTTGAGATGACAGACAGCAGACTTGAGATGCAGACAGCAGACTTGAGATGACAGCAGACTTGAGATGACAGACAGCAGACTTGAGATGACAGCAGACTTGAGATGACAGACAGCAGACTTGAGATGACAGACAGTAGACTTGAGATGACAGACAACAGACTTGAGATGACAGCAGACTTGAGATGACAAACAGCAGACTTGAGATGACAGCAGACTTGAGATGACAGCAGACTTGAGATGACAGACAGCAGACTTGAGAAGACAGACAGCAGACTTGAGATCACAAACAGCAGACGAGAGATGACAGACAGCAGACTTGAGATGACAGACAGCAGACTTGAGAAGACAGACAGCAGACTTGAGATGACAGACAGCAGACTTGAGATGACAGACAGCAGACTTGAGATGACAGACAGCAGACTTGAGATGACAGACAGCAGACTTGAGATGACAGACAGCAGACTTGAGATGACAGCAGACTTGAGATGACAGACAGCAGACTTGAGATGACAGACAGCAGACTTGAGATGACAGACAGCAGACTTGAGATGACAGACAGCAGACTTGAGATGACAAACAGCAGACTTGAGATGACAAACAGCAGACTTGAGATGACAAACAGCAGACTTGAGATGACAAACAGCAGACTTGAGATGACAGACAGCAGACTTGAGATGACAGACAGCAGACTTGAGAAGACAGACAGCAGACTTGAGATGACAGCAGACTTGAGATGACAAACAGCAGACTTGAGATGACAAACAGCAGACTTGAGATGACAGACAGCAGACTTTAGATGACAGACAGCAGACTTGAGATGACAGAGAGCAGACTTGAGATGACAGACAGCAGACTTGAGATGACAGACAGCAGACTTGAGATGACAGCAGACTTGAGATGACAAACAGCAGACTTGAGATGACAGACAGCAGACTTGAGATGACAGACAGCAGACTTGAGATGACAGACAGCAGACTTGAGATGACAGACAGCAGACTTGAGATGACAGCAGACTTGAGATGACAGCAGACTTGAGATGACAGACAGCAGACTTGAGATGACAGACAGCAGACTTGAGATGACAGACAGCAGACTTGAGATGACAGCAGACTTGAGATGACAGACAGCAGACTTGAGATGACAGACAGCAGACTTGAGATGACAAACAGCAGACTTGAGATGACAGACAGCAGACTTGAGATGACAGACAGCAGACTTGAGATGACAGACAGCAGACTTGAGAAGACAGACAGCAGACTTGAGATGACAGACAGCAGACTTGAGATGACAGACAGCAGACTTGAGATGACAAACAGCAGACTTGAGATGACAGACAGCAGACTTGAGATGACAGACAGCAGACTTGAGAAGACAGACAGCAGACTTGAGATGACAGCAGACTTGAGATGACAAACAGCAGACTTGAGATGACAAACAGCAGACTTGAGATGACAGACAGCAGACTTGAGATGACAGACAGCAGACTTGAGATGACAGAGAGCAGACTTGAGATGACAGACAGCAGACTTGAGATGACAGACAGCAGACTTGAGATGACAGACAGCAGACTTGAGATGACAGCAGACTTGAGATGACAAACAGCAGACTTGAGATGACAGACAGCAGACTTGAGATGACAAACAGCAGACTTGAGATGACAGCAGACTTGAGATGACAGACAGCAGACTTGAGATGACAGACACCATTTGTCAACAGTGCCGTGAGTGGCCTTCAAAGAGGGGAAAGACAAACACATCTATGGACAGGGTGATTCAAAGAAAGACGTTGAAACTTACATGGGGCCATGAGTTTTTAATGGGAAAAGAACGGATAATACGCTGTACCATGATAACAAACGTTATTTAATCATCATCAAAAAGTCAAAGAGCCTCCCACTTAAATTTTGATTTAAAGCTTTCGTGACTGCAGTAATTCATATTCTTAGTTTTTTCAGTAAAGTCACGTTGAAGGGAAACAACAAAATAATATATATATAACAATAAAAACAATAAAAAAAAGCCTCCCACTTGTTCACCGTCATCGTCAACGCGTGCCTGGAATCTTCTTCGGGTTGACTCCAGAGCCTATGGTGGGGGGGGGAGGGTGGGGACATTTCTTGTTGTTTTGTTGGAAGTGGTTCACATTTATGTTTCCTGAAGCACCCTGCCACGCACTTTGGCTCTCTGGGGTAAAGTCACGTACCTCGAAAGCTCCCAATCACCCCGTTATAATACGCGTGGCGAGTCCTCGCTTAGTGCGCTGGCCGTGTTCGCACAGCAACGCGTTTTCGCCGCCGCGCGGCTCCGCCACCAGAGAACCGCTTGCCGCAAGGCGCGGAAACGCCAGCTCCGTCATATTGGGGAATGCGCTCCGTTATAACGCGAGACTCGCTCCGTTATAACGCGAGACTCGCGCACCGTTATAACGCGAGACTCGTGCACCGTTATAACGCGCGCACCGTTATAACGCGAGACTCACACACCGTTATAACGCGAGACTCGCACTCCGTTATAACGCGAGACTCACACACCGTTATAACGCGAGACTCGCGCACCGTTATAACGCGAGACTCACACCGTTATAACGCGAGACTCACACACCGTTATAACGCGAGACTCACACACCGTTATAACGCGAGACTCACGCACCGTTATAACGCGAGACTCGCGCTCCGTTATAACGCGAGACTCGCGCTCCGTTATAACGCGAGACTCGCGCTCCGTTATAACGCGAGACGCACGCTCCGTTATAACGCGAGACGCACGCTCCGTTATAACGCGAGACTCGCGCTCCGTTATAACGCGAGACTCGCGCACCGTTATAACGCGAGACGCACACACCGTTATAACGCGAGACTCGCACCGTTATAACGCGAGACTCACGCACCGTTATAACGCGAGACTCGCGCACTGTTATAACGCGAGACTCACACACCGTTATAACGCGAGACTCACGCACCGTTATAACGCGAGACTCGTGCACCGTTAGAACGCGAGACTCGCGCAACGTTATAACGCGAGACTCACACACCGTTATAACGCGAGACTCACACACCGTTATAACGCGAGACTCACACACCGTTATAACGCGAGACTCACACACCGTTATAACGCGAGGCGTGCGCTAAGTTATAACGCGAGACTCTCGCTCCGTTATAACGCGAGACTCGCGCACCGTTATAACGCGAGACTCACACACCGTTATAACGCGAGACTCACACACCGTTATAACGCGAGACTCGCGCTCCGTTATAACGCCAGACTCGCACCGTTATAACGCGAGACTCGCGCTCCGTTATAACGCGAGACTCGCGCTCCGTTATAACGCGAGACTCGCGCTCCGTTATAACGCGAGACTCACACACCGTTATAACGCGAGACTCGCACCGTTATAACGCGAGACTCACGCACCGTTATAACGCGATACTCGCGCACTGTTATAACGCGAGACTCACACACCGTTATAACGCGAGACTCACGCACCGTTATAACGCGAGACTCACACACCGTTATAACGCGAGACTCGCGCACCGTTATAACGCGAGACTCGCGCACCGTTATAACGCGAGACTCGCGCTCCGTTATAACGCGAGACTCGCACCGTTATAACGCGAGACTCGCACCGTTATAACGCGAGACTCGCGCACCGTTATAACGCGAGACGCGCGCACCGTTATAACGCGAGACTCACACACCGTTATAACGCGAGACTCGCACACCGTTATAACGCGAGACTCACACACCGTTATAACGCGAGACTCGTGCACCGTTAGAACGCGAGACTCGCGCACCGTTATAACGCGAGACTCGCGCTCCGTTATAACGCGAGACTCACACACCGTTATAACGCGAGACTCACACACCGTTATAACGCGAGTCTCGCGCACCGTTATAACGCGAGACTCACACACCGTTATAACGCGAGACTCACACACCGTTGTAACGCGAGACTCGCACACCGTTATAACGCGAGCCTCGCACCGTTATAACGCGAGGCTCGCGCACCGTTATAACGCGAGACTCGCGCACCGTTATAACGCGAGACTCACACACCGTTATAACGCGAGACTCGCGCTCCGTTATAACGCGAGACTCGCACACCGTTATAACGTCAGACTCGCTCCGTTATAACGCGGAATGCGCACCGTTATAACGCGAGACCCGCGCACTGTTATAACGCGAGACTCACTCCGTTATAACGCGAGACGCGCGCACCGTTATAACGCGAGACGCGCGCACTGTTATAACGCGAGACTCGCTCCGTTATAACGCGAGACTCACTCCGTTATAACGCGAGACGTGCACTGTGATGACGTGGAACACCGTGCCGTTATAACACGAAACTCACACCGTTATAACGCGAGACTCGCGCACCGTTATAACGTGCTTTCAGAGCAGCCTATGACTAACTACTTTCTTGAGTTGCAGCGGTTGAGTGGTGCGATACAGTAACGCGGAATGATACAGTAACACGGAATGATACAGTAACACGGCGCTATCCCCCGCGCCATCTCGCTGTGCATGCGTTCAGGGAATCTCGCCAAACTTTTCATCATTTCGAGGGCAATTGTTTTCACTGAACGCGGCACTTTTCAGGAACGCATCTACTGCATTAAACGAGGACTCGTTGTTAATAATAGGCGACGTTTCGGGAAATGGCCCTTCTTCAGGAAGACGTTCGTTTCTGTCGCGTGCGTCTCCGTCTCGTGTCCGGTGAATTATGTCCCGAGGTGTTTCGTTCTGTCTCATTCGCTCCGTCTCGTTTGTTCCGTCTCCCGATGTTCGCGCTGGTAAGTTCCATGTCGCACGTTCCGTCTGGTAAGTTACGTCTCGTTTGTTCCGTCTCGTTCCATCTCTTTCTGCTAGCCCTCCATGTTCCGTCTAGTTTGTTCCGTCTCGTTTGTTCCGTCTCGTTCCTTCGCTTTCTGCTAGCCCTCCATGTTCCATCTCGTTTGTTCCATCTCGTTTGTTCCGTCTCGTTCCATCGCTTTCTGCTAGCCCTCCATGTTCCATCTCGTTTGTTCCATCTCGTTTGTTCCGTCTCGTTCCATCTCTTTCTGCTAGCCCTCCATGTTCCATCTCGTTTGTTCCATCTCGTTTGTTCCGTCTCGTTCCATCTCTTTCTGCTAGCCCTGCATGTTCCGTCTCGTTTGTTCCGTCTTGTTCCATCGCTTTCTGCTAGCCCTCCATGTTCCGTCTCGTTTGTTCCATCTCGTTTGTTCCGTCTTGTTCCTTCGCTTTCTGCCCTCCATGTTCCGTCTCGTTTGTTTCATCTCGTTTGTTCCGTCTTGCACGTTCTCGTCTATTTTACGGTCACCGTATGTTCCGCGTCTTTTGCTCCGTCGCCTTGTGTTCCACCTCGTACGTTCTGCCCGTCTCGTATGGGGGGAGTGGGGGGGGGGGCGCCGTGTTGTGGTGTCATCACCCCCCCACCCGCCCCCCAATGTTAATGCCACCCGTCACTGAGAGTGAACAGCAACCGTGTTAGGTCATCTGTAATGCCCCCCCCCCCCCCCGGGCCTGATGTAAACCAAACATCGCAAAGCAGGACATTTAAGCATCTCACGCGACTAATGAACCCACATGTAAAAAAAACACACGCATATCATGGGACCTTTTACCAGTATCAAAGTATGAAGAATAATAATAGGCGTTTTACCCGTTCTGGCAATAAAACAGGAAGCGTTAAGATGTTCAAACACCAACTATAAACATTTTGCAAGGAATCAAGTACTGCATTAACCACACGTACTTGTGGTGAACATGTCTCACTAGCAGTGTCTTTATGACCTAGTCTCACTACCAGTGTCTTTATGACCTAGTCTCACTACTAGTGTCTTTATGACCTAGTCTCACTAGCAGTGTCTTTATGACCTAGTCTCACTACCAGTGTCTTTATGACCTAGTCTCACTACCAGTGTCTTTATGACCTAGTCTCACTAGCAGTGTCTTTATGACCTAGTCTCACTAGCAGTGTCTTTATGGCCTAGTCTCACTACCAGTGTCTTTATGGCCTAGTCTCACTACCAGTGTCTTTATGGCCTAGTCTCACTAGCAGTGTCTTTATGACCTAGTCTCACTACCAGTGTCTTTATGACCTAGTCTCACTACCAGTGTCTTTATGACCTAGTCTCACTACCAGTGTCTTTATGACCTAGTCCCACTACCAGTGTCTTTATGACCTAGTCTCACTACCAGTGTCTTTATGGCCTAGTCTCACTACCAATGTCTTTATGGCCTAGTCTCACTACCAGTGTCTTTATGACCTAGTCTCACTACCAGTGTCTTTATGACCTAGTCCCACTACCAGTGTCTTTATGACCTAGTCTCACTACCAGTGTCTTTATGGCCTAGTCTCACTACCAGTGTCTTTATGGCCTAGTCTCACTACCAGTGTCTTCATGGCCTAGTCTCACTAGCAGTATCTTTATGGCCTAGTCTCACTACCAGTGTCTTTATGACCTAGTCTCACTACCAGTGTCTTTATGGCCTAGTCTCACTACCAGTGTCTTTATGACCTAGTCTCACTACCAGTGGCTTTATGGCCTAGTCTCACTACCAGTGTCTTTATGGCCTAGTCTCACTACCCGTGTCTTTATGGCCTAGTCTCACTACCAGTGTCTTTATGGCCTAGTCTCACTAGCAGTGTCTTTATGACCTAGTCTCACTACCAGTGTCTTTATGACCTAGTCTCACTACCAGTGTCTTTATGGCCTAGTCTCACTACCAGTGTCTTTATGGCCTAGTCTCACTACCAGTGTCTTTATGACCTAGTCTCACTACCAGTGTCTTTATGACCTAGTCTCACTACCAGTGTCTTTATGGCCTAGTCTCACTACCAGTGTCTTTATGGCCTAGTCTCACTACCAGTGTCTTTACGACCTAGTCTCACTACCAGTGTCTTTATGGCCTAGTCTCACTACCAGTGTCTTTATGGCCTAGTCTCACTACCAGTGTCTTTATGGCCTAGTCTCACTAGCAGTATCTTTATGGCCTAGTCTCACTACCAGTGTCTTTATGACCTAGTCTCACTACCAGTGTCTTTATGGCCTAGTCTCACTACCAGTGTCTTTATGACCTAGTCTCACTACCAGTGTCTTTATGACCTAGTCTCACTACCAGTGGCTTTATGGCCTAGTCTCACTACCAGTGTCTTTATGGCCTAGTCTCACTACCCGTGTCTTTATGGCCTAGTCTCACTACCAGTGTCTTTATGGCCTAGTCTCACTAGCAGTGTCTTTATGACCTAGTCTCACTACCAGTGTCTTTATGACCTAGTCTCACTACCAGTGTCTTTATGGCCTAGTCTCACTACCAGTGTCTTTATGGCCTAGTCTCACTACCAGTGTCTTTATGGCCTAGTCTCACTACCAGTGTCTTTATGACCTAGTCTCACTACCAGTGTCTTTATGACCTAGTCTCACTACCAGTGTCTTTACGACCTAGTCTCACTACCAGTGTCTTTATGGCCTAGTCTCACTACCAGTGTCTTTATGACCTAGTCTCACTACCAGTGTCTTTATGACCTAGTCTCACTACCAGTGTCTTTATGGCCTAGTCTCACTACCAGTGTCTTTATGGCCTAGTCTCACTACCAGTGTCTTTATGGCCTAGTCTCACTACCAGTGTCTTTATGACCTAGTCTCACTAGCAGTGTCTTTATGGCCTAGTCTCACTACCAGTGTCTTTATGGCCTAGTCTCACTACCAGTGTTTTTATGGCCTAGTCTCACTACCAGTGTCTTTATGACCTAGTCTCGCTACCAGTGTCTTTATGGCCTAGTCTCACTACCCGTGTCTTTATGGCCTAGTCTCACTACCAGTGTCTTTATGGCCTAGTCTCACTAGCAGTGTCTTTATGACCTAGTCTCACTACCAGTGTCTTTATGGCCTAGTCTCACTACCAGTGTCTTTATGGCCTAGTCTCACTACCAGTGTCTTTATGCCCTAGTCTCACTAGCAGTGTCTTTATGACCTAGTCTCACTACCAGTGTCTTTATGACCTAGTCTCACTACCAGTGTCTTTATGGCCTAGTCTCACTACCAGTGTCTTTATGGCCTAGTCTCACTACCAGTGTCTTTATGGCCTAGTCTCACTACCAGTGTCTTTATGGCCTAGTCTCACTACCAGTGTCTTTATGGCCTAGTCTCACTACCAGTGTCTTTATGACCTAGTCTCACTGCCAGTGTCTTTATGGCCTAGTCTCACTACCCGTGTCTTTATGGCCTAGTCTCACTACCAGTGTCTTTATGACCTAGTCTCACTACCAGTGTCTTTATGGCCTAGTCTCACTACCAGTGTCTTTATGGCCTAGTCTCACTACCAGTGTCTTTATGACCTAGTCTCACTACCAGTGTCTTTATGACCTAGTCTCACTACCAGTGTCTTTATGGCCTAGTCTCACTACCAGTGTCTTTATGACCTAGTCTCACTAGCAGTGTCTTTATGACCTAGACTCACTACCAGTGTCTTTATCGCCTAGTCTCACTAGCAGTGTCTTTATGGCCTAGTCTCACTACCAGTGTCTTTATGGCCTAGTCTCACTACCAGTGTCTTTATGACCTAGTCTCACTACCAGTGTCTTTATGACCTAGTCTCACTACCAGTGTCTTTACGACCTAGTCTCACTACCAGTGTCTTTATGACCTAGTCTCACTAGCAGTGTCTTTATGACCTAGTCTCACTAGCAGTGTCTTTATGGCCTAGTCTCACTACCAGTGTCTTTATGACCTAGTCTCACTACCAGTGTCTTTATGACCTAGTCTCACTACCAGTGTCTTTATGGCCTAGTCTCACTACCAGTGTCTTTATGGCCTAGGCTCACTATCAGTGTCTTTATGGCCTAGTCTCACTACCAGTGTCTTTATGGCCTAGTCTCACTAGCAGTGTCTTTATGACCTAGTCTCACTACCAGTGTCTTTATGGCCTAGTCTCACTACCAGTGTCTTTATGGCCTAGTCTCACTACCAGTGTCTTTATGGCCTAGTCTCACTACCAGTGTCTTTATGGCCTAGTCTCACTAGCAGTGTCTTTATGACCTAGTCTCACTACCAGTGTCTTTATGGCCTAGTCTCACTACCAGTGTCTTTATGGCCTAGTCTCACTAGCAGTGTCTTTATGACCTAGTCTCACTTCCAGTGTCTTTATGGCCTAGTCTCACTACCAGTGTCTTTATGGCCTAGTCTCACTAGCAGTGTCTTTATGACCTAGTTTCACTACCAGTGTCTTTATGGCCTAGTCTCACTAGCAGTGTCTTTATGACCTAGTCTCACTAGCAGTGTCTTCATGGCCTAGTCTCACTAGCAGTGTCTTTATGGCCTAGTCTCACTACCACTGTCTTTATGGCCTAGTCTCACTACCAGTGTCTTTATGACCTAGTCTCACTAGCAGTGTCTTTATGGCCTAGTCTCACTACCAGTGTCTTTATGGCCTAGTCTCACTAGCAGTGTCTTTATGACCTAGTCTCACTACCAGTGTCTTTATGGCCTAGTCTCACTACCAGTGTCTTTATGGCCTAGTCTCACTACCAGTGTCTTTATGGCCTAGTCTCACTACCAGTGTCTTTATGGCCTAGTCTCACTACCAGTGTCTTTATGGCCTAGTCTCACTACCAGTGTCTTTATGGCGTGTATTATAATCAGAGTATGTTTGTTTGCATGTTCACCACAAGTGCCGCGTGTGGTTAAAGCAGATTTGATGCCTTGCAGAAAGGTTTCTATTTGGTGTTTGAACATCTTAACGCCTCTTGTTTTAGTGCCAGAAAGGGTAAAACCAAAAATAACCTATTCTTATTTTGCCCCACCCTCCCCACCCAGCCCCTCCCTCCCCACCCAGCCCCTCCCCACCCTCCCCTCTACACCCAGCCCCTCCCTCCCCACCCAGCCCCTCCCCACCCTCCCCTCTACACCCAGCCCCTCCCTCCCCTCCCCACCCAGCCCCACCCCTCCCACCCAGCCCCACCCCACCCTCCCCTCTACACCCAGCCCCACTCCTCCCATTTTTGGATGCACGACGGACGGACGGACACAATAATCCCCTGTTGGCTGGTGTAACCAGAGGTTCCTACCAGTATATGTTTCTCTCCCTTTCTTAGCTTATTTAGCAAAAATGCGACGTATTAACAGTTATAGGCCCACTAGGTAGCTTGACACGTATGCGGCCTTACTATAAAATAAACCCTGCTACATTTTGTACATTCAGCAGGTATTGTATACCACACATATCGTCGGGCGTTTACGTCCAAGGGCAATTGAATATTTGGTGAGACGTTTTCTAATAGGGATTTTCCCCCTTTTTTCTGGCAACAAAACTGACACCTTTTGGCAAGGAAACATGTTAACATTTTCATCGGTTGCATAACGCTGTGTGGAAGCTACCTGATCTGTCGCTCCGCACTAAGCTTCAGGTCTTCTCGGCCACGGTCATTCCCTCCCTTCTCTACGCTTGCGAAACGTGGACCCCCCTAATGGAACATCTTCGCCGGTTAGAAACATTTAGGCTGGCCAGCCTACGATCCATCCTGGGGTTAACTAGGCTGGATTGTGTGAGGAGCTCACAAATCCTTGAAAGATCTGGGCAAGGTCCCATCGGTGAGCTCCTCCGGCAGGCAAGGCTGCGATGGCTGGGTCATGTAGCCTGCATGCCCAGCCACCGCATGCCGAAACAGCTTTTGTTCGGCCGGATCGAGGGGGCTAAACGGGCGCGGCACGGGCTAGAGAAGAGATGGAGTGACGTGGTACAGGAGAACGTGGAGCTGAGTGGACTTGCCGATGACTGGTACCAGCGGTGTCAAGATCGGCCTCTGTGGAGGAGGCTCATGAAGGACGCTACTGGGCAGTTGGAGGCAGTCGCCCTCCAACAACAACGGAGGGCGGAAAAGCGACGCTCACAACAACGAGCGAAGCGCCAGGTGGCTAAAGCACAGCAGGTTGGCACAGTAGGGGGCACAGGTGGTGCATCAGCCGGTCATCTCAGTCATCTCAGTCAGTCGACCCGTGGCACCCGGGTCTGCCCCGTGACCTCCTGCCAGCGGGCGTTCGGCACTTCACGTGGCCTCAAGGTGAGCATGGCCTGGCACAAGCGTCGTGGTGACGTCACCGCCACTTAGTGGCGAATTGCGGTTGTTGTTGTTGTGTGAGTGGATGTGTGTGAGAGTCCGTGTGTGTGTGTATGGGGAGCGGTAGTGTAGCGGTTAGCGCGCTGCGCTATGAACCTGGACGACCCGGGTTCGATTCCCACTTACGGCCAACACCCAGTGACGATTATCTGAACCGGTCCTGAGCCTCAAATGAGTACCTGGTGCGGTGTGTAAACTTCGCCACTGGGGAGACAAAGGTGGTCGGGCGTGGTGCTGGCCACCCACCCCCTCGTGTACCGTTACCGGCCTTCATAGGTGCTCGCTAACAGCACTTGCCCCTACAGTCTGTTAAGGCTATACGGGGGATCTTTGTCTTTTGTGTGTGGCTGTTAGCGAGCACACGTGCATGGTATTTTGACCTTGGGGCATAGGTGCTCGCTCACAGCAACGACGATTGTTCTGAACTGGTCAAAGGCCCTCCCCCTAGGTCGACTCAACCATAAACGAGTGGCTGGTGGCGGTGTTATTTGCTAATTTTGCAATGAAATGAAATAATCGAAAAGTTCACCTCCGGTTGATAATCTATCTCACCTTATGAAAAAATGTTTTACATGGCTCTGCCTCTTTGTATATACGCCGTGGCACTATCCTTGCTATATATATAAAAATATATTTATTCAAGAAAATATCTTGGGTTGCATTTTTTTTTATCATATCAACAACAACAACAACAAAAAACACACGGGGCAATTTTTTGTTTCACAGGTAACCTTTTTAGTGTTTCAGAGGCCCCAGGCACAGTGGTTACTGCGGCCTATAGGATCATAGGGCCCTGGGACAAAAACACGGCCATCGCGTGTCTCCTTCACACCCCTCCTCCCTTCCACCGTGAGAAACACAACCGCATTTCTCACAATTCAACCGTCACAGCCTGGCCCACGACCTTGTGGGAAAGCGAATCATTGCAGGGGGCGGCATCGCCGGCACCGAGTCAAAACATGCAAAGTGAAGCCCGCTTTGTTTGACCGTCTGCCGATGAGACGCTGGCGCGTCGAAACCCGCTGGTCTCCACGGCCTTCACCCCCCCTCCATCCACCAGACAAAAGGCAATGAGATGCGTCCGAGTAGAAAGTCGGATGTGACCATGCAGATGCGTGGCCTCGCATCGATGTCTCTCTCTCTCTCTCTTTGGCCAATGCCACCGAGTTATGCGATAATCATTTGAAATGAGTTGTGCCCATCAGGTTCTGTACATTCATTAGCATTGGCCGTGCAGCGGAATGCGCCACGGTGGCAGATGTTGACGACCTCGCCTGGTGTGCAGGAGGTCGTGGGTTCCAACCCGACCCGGACGCCTGCTGCTGCTGTATATTTGGAGTTTGCGTGTGTCTCTCTCTCTCTCATCATCATCACGGTGGCTAGGAGATGTTGACTACCTCGCCTGGTATGCAGGAGGTCGTGGGTTCGATCTCGATCCTGACGCCTGCTGCTGCTGCTGTATATTTGGAGTTTGCGTGTCTCTCTCTCTCTCTCATCATCATCACGGTGGCTAGAAGATGTTAACTACCTCGCCTGGTATGCAGGAGGTCGTGGGTTCGATCTCGATCCTGACGCCTGCTGCTGCTGCTGCTGTATATTTGGAGTTTGCGTGTTCTCTCTCTCTCACAGTCGTGTGGTTTTTTTTTCCGGGTCCTCCGGTTTCCCCCTCCACATTTAGAATCGACTGCTTGTCTAAACGTCCACGTGATGATAAGCCACTTCGCCGAGCTACGTAGCTCAGTGGGCCTTACCTGGTACAATACAAAAAAATAGTTGAGTTTAGTTTCTGCTACATTGTTGCTACTCTGGCCCCATGGACTAAAATGCTTCGGGACGCAAACACGATGTCCCGGACTCATGGAAACAACAGCGGGTGAACCAAATATCAGCTCCAATTAAAATCGCAACAATTAACATGACACGTTAATCAATGCAACATGCACGTGATCTCTCTCATCCCACTCTAGTCTGTGCCAGTATCAGCTTGGCTACATCTCTCTCTCTCTCGTCACGCTGTATCATCTCTGGTGTGTCTCTCCTCTCGCTGCACGTGTCTATCTCTCATCTGCATCTCTCTCATCTCCCGTTGTCTCACATCTCCCGTTGTCTCACTCGGGGTCTATAGATTGAAAGGAAAGGGTGGTGGGGGAGAAGGGGCAGCCCCCCCCCCCTCCCCTCAAACGTGATATTTGCTTAAGGCCCCCCCCCCCACCAACTGATGAGCCAGGACCACTGCCACCACCGGCTATTGCCACAACAACAACAACATCAACAACCAATTACTCCTTGTTGCCATCAGCCATGTCACCGAACACGCGGTCACTATTTTACAGTCGCCTACAGCAAGATAACACAACGTCACGCAGCAACGTTGGGCAACGTTGCGTTAGAATGCTGGGTCGTTAAAACGCATTTGACTCGCGTAGTCTGTGATGCAGAAAAAAAAACTTGTTCTTAATACAATAATTATTATTGACAGCGCCTTGCTAATACACTGCTGGATGAAGACCCACGCGGTCTTGTCAGTCGTGGGCGGCGTTTGACCATACTTCACTACGCTGGTCAGTCGCCGTTGGTGAAGGGGTGGAGGAGTCGGGGGGGCGAGGCGTGGGGTAGCGGGTAGGCCCGGTTTCTGACATCGCTCGCCGCTGCTGGTAGCCATGGCCAGGGATCGAACTCGGGTTGCTCAGGTGACCCGGTTGGCATAGCATCGCGCTAACCGCTGTGCCACCACTCCTCCCAACCTTAAGAATAGTAATCGGTCCGGTCAAACGAGAGAAGGCTGGCGGCCGTGAATAAAAATAACCGGCAGCGTGCGGACGGGGAAAAAAAAATATAGAGTTGATGTGAACGGAGTTTCCTTTCTGAATTGTGATTAGGTCAACTCAGCCTCAAATAGGAGCACCTGGTGTGGTGTGGGGCGCCACGGTGATTAGGAGATGTTAACTACCTTGCCTAGTATACAGGAGGTCGTGGGTTCGATCTCGTGTTCTCCCCGTGGCCGCGTGGACTTTTCTCCGGGTCCTGCGGTTTTTCCCCTGCACATTTAGAATGAACATCGTCACTGCGCGTTTAGATTGTTTCGATAATTTTGCTGCTATAAATTTCCACGCGATAAGCCACTTCGTTGAGCTATCATTTGTGGCCAGGTCGCTTCTGAAAGAGCTCATAGCTCAGTGGAGGCCTTACCTGGGAATATACAAATGGTTTAGTTTTATTTGGATTTTTTTAAAAGTGATTTGTTTACCTTTCCAAAACTTTTCACTCCTATCGTGTTTTTGTGTTGTTTGTTGTTAAGTTCTGACTCCCCCCCCCACACACACTGGACATCTACGAAGGAGAGCTTTATAGCTCATCGGATTCCTCCAGTATAAATAAACATACTGATCTACAGTCGTTATCGGTGCACGGTGGCGAGGGCTGACGGTGAGTGGTCTGCAGGTCCAGAGAGGTCGGAACGCTACTGAGCTGGGTCCTCTCTCTCTCTCTCTCCCGCTCCTGTGCGTGCAATCCCTCGGTCCGGAACATCTTTGGCAAGTGCTGGAGCCCTTCTTTGTCCACCCTGACCGTGTGCGCCGAAGCCAATATCGTCAATGACCCCCGGCTTCCGCGGATGACGTCAAGCGATGTCCACGCTCTTCCTACATCAACAGCATTCTTCCTCCTCCCATATCCAAATATTGTTACTTAATCAACAGTGCGTGAAGGGCAGGTCCAATACAATAGCATTGGGGGGGGGGGGGGGGGGGCGCTGAGGCCTTTTGTACGGCGGACTGGTAACACGACACTGGCGTCGCTGCTCCTGTTCGCTCCGCCGCTGCCAACGTGGCACGCACGCACGTTGACGCACGTTGTACTGTATGTTGAACTTCTTTCGCGCCGCACGTGGCCAACCGCGCTGATCGGAGCGGCTGCGGGGGGCCGCGTGGCGACCCCGAGCCGCTCTCCCCTCCGCGCCCATCGCCGGCCGAGCCGGAGGCAGCGCGACGCCGCTCCTCGGCCGCGGCCGCCAGCGTCTCACCAACGCCGCCACGTGTAATGGGTGGGGTTGTACGAGTTGCCCACGGGCGCCCGCGCCGTCAGGCTGCCCAGCGGCCGCAGAGAGGAGGGGCCGCGCTGGTATGGGCCGTCGCTCCCACGGCGCACGGGAGCGGCGCCCCCGGCGTCGGAAGCGGCCACCGCCGACTCCCTCTGCTGTTTCTGTTCCTGCTCCTGCTTCTCTTTCTGTTCCCGTTCCTCCCGCTGCTTCTTCCGCTCCTCCTCCTCCTCCTCCCGCTTCTTCCGTTCCTCCTCCTGCCTCTTCTGCTCCGCCTGCTGCTGATCGTTCGTGCCCGGCCGCAGCAGGGCCTCGTAGCAGCTGAACGCGCGCCCTTCCTTGCGCATGTCCTCCAGCTTGCGCACCAGCTGGCCCGAGTTTTGCGCCGGGTTCCCGTCGGACGGCGCGCCATCCGGGCCCGCTGGCAGCGGGGACAGCGGACTGCTGCCGCCGCCGGTGGCGGTGGCACCAGCGGCACCGGCAGCAGCGCCGCTCCGACCTCCGCTCACAGTAGCAACGTTGGCACCTGCACCGCCGCCGCCAATGCCACCGCTGGCACCGCTGGCGCCGCTCCCGGTCCTGAGCTCCGTGCCGGCGCTGCCCGCGAGCGCCGGGCTGGTTGGCGAGATGGGACAGGGCGGCGAAGGAGACGGAGCCAGCAGCTTGGACGTGGCTTCCCTGGTCGCGGAGCGAGCTGGTACCTCCAGCTGCTGGGGCTGCGCGGCCTCCGTGGTGCCCCCCGGCTTAAGGTAGAGTGAGCGGTAGAACACAGAGCCCGTGGGGGCTGCCTTGGGGCGCACGGCCTCCACGACGGCCGGGGGGTCGCGGGGCGAGGGGTCGCGGGGCGAGGGGTCGCGGGGCGAGGGGTCGCGCTGCAGGGCCCGAGCCTTGGCGACCTCCAGGGCCGGGAGGACAAGGCCGAGGGCCCGAGGAGGAGAAAGAGGAGGCGGGGGGTCGGCCCGCGCAAGGCCACTGCCGCTCTGCTCCAACCCCGCGGCTCGAGCGTCGCCGGGGCCGCCCACCGCTCTCCCGGGCTCCCTGCTGCTCGTCTGCCGCAGCGGCGCCGGCACCTCGCCGACGCCACCTCTCCTGAATTCCTCGACGGCCGCTCTCCTCGCGTCACCACCCGGCTCACCGACACCCCTGATCCTCGATTCCCCAACGCCGCCGACCTTTGCCTCCTCCTGCTTCGCGGCGGCTCTCTCCGCCTCCCCGACGACGACCCCCTTCATCGCTCCGATGCCCGCGGGGCCCGCGGCGTCCCCGTCGGCCGCGGCGGCGAGCCCGCGCGACGCCGGCGCGTTGGTGTAGATGAGCGACGAGCGGAGGCGCGAGTTCTGCTGCAGCAGGGGGCTCATCTTGCCGCGGCTCAGCAGGGCCGTGCTCGCCGGCTGCAAGCCCTTCTCAGGAGGTCCGGGAAGGGCCGGGGCCGCTTCCCGGCCCGGGACGTCCTTCTCACGCCCCCCGCCGATGCCGACGCCCGGCGGCGGCGCCGCCGCCGCCTCGAGCGGCTTCCTGCCGGGTCTCCTGAAGGTCGAGTCGGCCATGCCGTCGCCGGGCAGCCGCTGTCCCGCACCCTCGGCGGCACCCCCCTGGGCCACCTTGAGCTCACTGCTCCAGCGCGACAGGAGGCCCCGTCCCGGCGCCTCGGGGGCGGCCAACGAGAGGGGAACGTCGGGGGCCTGCCGCAGCTCATCCCACGGCGGCGAGCGGCGCCGTTGGCTCCGCCCGGGGTCCTCGGACTCCTCCCCGCGGGGTCCCCGGAGACCCCGCGGACCCCGCAGGCCGCGCAGGTCCCGCATCATTGCGGCGCCCTCGTCGTGCGGGGGGAGCGTCCTCCGGAAGGGGCCCGGCGCCCCTGCCGCCACCTCCTCCTGCTCCTCGTTGCCGTTCCACCGCCGCTCCTCCCAGGGCTTCCCCAGGCCTCGCTGCTGGGCCCAATCGAGGCCCAGCGGCACGTGAATCTGCAGCTGCTGCTGTTGCTGCTGCTGCTGCTGCTGCTGCACGATAAAGTCGCGCAAGCCGCCCGAGTCCCCCAGCGCAAAGCGGGCCTCCAGCACGCGGCTCTCCTCGTGCCGCTGCGCCCACTCAGCCCGGAACAGGCGCCGGCGCACAGACTCGTCAGCGTGTGCCGTGACGTTCGACTCCACGTGCAGCTGCTGCTGCTGCTGCTGCCGGGAGTAAGCGATGGCCGCAGCTCCACCGCCGCCTCCTCCGCGCAGGGCCTCCCCTCGCCGCCACCCAACCTCCGCGTCCTCCACTACCACCTGCCGGGCGAACACACGCTGCTGCTGCTGCTGGTGCTGCTGGTGCAGGTGCTGCTGCTGCTGCTGGCGGTGGTGGTGACGCAGGCTCAGAGTCTCTCCCTCGAAGTGTCCCACCGCTCTGCTGTTGCTCGCAGGCCACCCACTGGCGCCGAGGGCCCACGTGTCGGCCTCGTGCTGCTGCAGCTGCTGCTGCTGCTGCTGGTGGTTGTGCTGCTGCCGGGTGTAGCGCAGGCGGTCGCCGGGCCCCAGGGAGAGGCCGCCGGAGGAGCCGTACGAACCGGCGGCGGGGAGGCCCGGCAAGCCCAACTGGCCCAGCGGGCCCTGCGGCTGGCCCTGCTGCCGGCGCTGCCACGGGTCGAGCCAATCGAGCGCGGGGCCGAAGCGGCCGGCGCCGGCGGCCGTGGCGGCGATCGCCAGGCGGTCGGGGCCGCCGCGGGGAACGGGCCGAGGCTGCAGCAGGCGGGCGGCGTCGACGGGCTGGGAGTGCGCGTAGAGGACGCGGAAGCGGTCGTCGAAGACGCGCACGGCCTCGCCCTCGAACACGTGCACCACGCTCCGGTGGAGTTTCTCGTACGACCACGAGAACCTGCGGCCGTTGGGGGTTGGGCGAGCCGGGGCGGGGGGGGTGGGGAGGGGAGAAACGGGGTGAGCCGAGGTGGGACGCCTGCTGCTGTTCACCAACAGGAATGAACATTTCGACTCGTCACGCGCTGCGCGGCGTTCGCTCGCCCTTGAACGAGGGAGAGGGATGACTCGGAGGCACGAGGAGGGACCGTGGACGAGGGGTGGAAGGCGGCCACGCGGTGGCGAGGACCCGGCAAACAGAAATTGTCCAAGCTCTGGCGTCCTATATTAAAGTGTTATCGGCCAATGAATGAGTGTGGGAGGAACCTCAAACGTGGGAACAGTTAACGCGCCGTGCTACGAACCCGGCGACCCGAGTTCGATTCCAGCTCACGGCCACCAACACCAGTGACGATTAGCTAGACCGGTCCTGGACCTCCCCTAGCTCGACTCAGCCTCATATGAATACCTGGTACAGTGTGTTAATATCGCCACTGGGGAGACAAAGGCGGCTGGGCAAGTTTGCTGGCCACCCACCCCCTCGCGTACCATTACGGCCTTCACAGGTGCTCGCTAACAGCACTTGCCCCAACAGTCTGTTAATGGTCTGTTGTCTCGTGTGCTATGTGTGTTAGCATGGGCAACGTGGTGGCGAGATGTTAACTACCTCGCCTAGTACACAGGAGGTCGTGGGTTTGAATTCCGACCCTGACGCCTGCTGTATATTTGGAGTCTGCGTGTTCTCACCGTTGGGGTCGAGTGGATTTTTTATCCGGGTCCTCCGGTTTTTCCACATTTAGAATCAACATGCGTTTAAGGGTATTTGGCCGCTATGAATTGCCGCATGATGACGACAAGCCACCTTGTTGAGCTATCATTCGTGGCCAGGTCACTTCTGCAAAAAGAGCTACACAGCCCAGCGGGCCTTACCCGGTAAAATCCAAAAGAATGTAGCATAGCGTGATGCGCGTGCTCGTGTCCGTGCCAGCGCGGAGTCTGTACTAGCGCGGAGTCTGTGCTAGCGTAGCATAACGTCCGTGCTAGCGTGGTGCGCGTGCGAGTGTGGCATCTGTCCTCGCGTGGCCTCTGTGCTAGCTTGGTTGCACGCGTCATGGCCGTGCACACGAACCCGTAGGATCCCGACAGCACGGTGTGAGCGTCCACGAGCAGCGTCCTCTCCAGACTCTGGCCGCGGATCTTGACGCCCGACTTGCAGCAGTACGACGTGCCGTTGAGCGTGCGGATTCGCATGTTCTGTGTTTTGCGGTCAAGGGCAGCAACGGCGAAGGGCATCAACAAGAATAACAACGTCAACTTCGTCGTCAGCGTCGTCAACTCAGACGTCGGTGACGACATCAGCAACAACGTCAACAACTTCATCATCATCAACGCCAACATCAGCGACGACATCAACAACGTCATCAACAACAATGGCATCATTAAAATGAATGGTCCTGACGTTGTAATCGAGCACTCCTGCTGTGGCCGAATGCTCGGGCGCCATGGCAACATCTCAGCTGTGATAAACACGTGTGCACACAGGTGTGTGGAAACAGGTGTGTGTGTGTGTGTGTGGAGGGGCATACAGGTGTGTGTGGAGCTGCATGCAGGTTTGTGGAGGTGTACACAGGTGTGTATACAGGTGTGTGTGGAGGTGCATGCAGGTTTGTGGAGGTGTACACAGGTGCGTATACAGGTGTGTGTGGAGGTGCATGCAGGTTTGTGGAAGTGTGCACAGGTGCGTATACAGGTGTGTGTGGAGGTGCCTACAAGTGCGCCGTACCTGCAGGTCACGCGCGCGGAGCCGCATGCCGCTGCACATGTCCCAGAAGAGGGGGAAGGCGATGGCGTCAAGCACCAGGTAGACGGGGACGCGGCGCGTGGGGCCGCTCACCTCCACGAGCTCCGAGAAGAGGTCCACATCGGAGAACACGTCCATAGCCACCGCCACCACCTCCATGCGGAGATGGCGACATCACAGAGACGTCATCACGGAGACGTCATCACGGAGACAGCGTCATCACAGAGACGTCATCACAGAGACGTCACCACGGAGACGGCGTCATCACAGAGACGTCATCACGGAGACGGTGTCATCACCGAGATGGTGTCATCACGGAGACGGCGACATCATGGAGACGTCATCACGGAGACGTCATCACGAAGACGTCATCACAGAGACGTCATCACAGAGACGTCATCACAGAGACGTCATCACAGAGACGTCATCACAGAGACGTCATCACGGAGACGGCGACATCACAGAGACGTCATCACAGAGACGTCATCACGGAGATGTCATCACCGAGACGTCATCACGGAGACGGCGTCATCACAGAGACGTCATCACAGAGACGTCAACACAGAGACGTCATCACAGAGACGTCATCACGGAGACGGTGTCATCACAGAGACGTCATCACGGAGACGGTGTCATCACCAAGATGGTGTCATCACGGAGACGGCGACATCACAGAGACGTCATCACAGAGACGTCATCATGGAGACATCATCACGGAGACGTCATCACAGAGACGTCATCACCGAGACGGCGTCATCACGGAGACGTCATCACGGAGACGTCATCACAGAGACGTCATCACCGAGATGGCGTCATCACGGAGACGTCATCACGGAGACGTCATCACGGAGACGGTGTCATCACGGAGAGGTCATCACAGAGACGTCATCACTGAGACGGCATCATCACGGAGACGTCATCACGGAGACGTCATCACGGAGACGTCATCACAGAGACGTCATCACCGAGACGGCGTCATCATGGAGACGCCATCACGGAGACGTCATCACGGAGACGTCATCACAGAGACGACGTCGTCATCACAAAGACGTCACTACAGAGACGGCGTTATCACAGAGTCGTCATCACAAGGACTGCGTCATCGCGGAGACGGTGTCATCGCGGACATCACAAACCACGGGCATAGAATCAACCCGAAGTTTTCATTACGATCTACAACGTCCGTCAACTCACATCGCCCTCACCCCACCGGTGCGTTCGTGTGTTTTGTGTTAGCAAGGCAAGCATTCCATGTTGTGTGTTAGTAAGGAGCATGTTCCACGCTGTGTGTTGACAATGCGCGCGCGTTCGTATGTTCGTGCTAGTAAGGCGCGTGCGTTAGTATGTCAGTGTTAGCGAGGGGGGGGGGGCGTGCTCCACGGTTGGCCACCCGCTCACCTTGCTGGCGCTCCGGATGAGCTTGCGCACCACCTCCTTGATACTGGGCTCGCCCTCCTCCAGCGGCGGCTGGAAGTAGCAGGAGACGGTGGTGCCAAGGCTGCGCGCAACGCTCGGCCAGCCCAGCTCCAGCTCGGGCACCGTCACGTCGGAGAAGACGGGCCAGTACGTCCCCGAACCCATGTCCTCCTCGTCCTCGCCGTTCTCCTCCTCGCCACGGCCACCACCGCCGGCCAGCACCAGCCCCATCTCGCAGCGGGAAGGTGGGGGTGAGGGCGAGAGGAGGGGACGTTCGGAGCGTTACTCGACGCGTGGTTAGTGCCGTGCACCCAGGGCTGTCGGGGTGACGATTGCAGCGACACTCCGGTTGTTACGTCGCAGTGGGGAGCGGGGTTGGGGTGGGGGGTGATGATGATGCGTTCCTAAGAGGGGTGCGGAGACGGATATCGAAACGACGCAACTCAAAGCGATTCTACGGCCTAGGTGGGATAGAGGGCCAAAGGCCAAGAGGTGACGGATAACGAGAGTAAGGATGCTGCCAGCGACGTTAAGCCGTGTGGCTTCATAGTGCGATGACGCATTCGCGAAATGGCGTGTCAAAAAAAAAAAGGGGGGGGAGGCGTAAAATCGGGGTGTTGCTGTTCCGGTTTTCCCTCGCACATTCGCGAACTTGATATCCGCGGGTTTTGGCCGTCCGCGACCTGATGAGACGTAAAGTGATGAGAAAAAGGGATCGGAGAGAAAGTGATGAGAGAGATGGCTGATTTACGTTTTCTTGTTTCTTTCGGTAAAGTCACGTAGAAGGGAAACAATTAAATAATAAAAATAAAAATTCTCACGACGTTTCGACTGCAACACAAGCAATCATCATCAGGTGTAGTTTTCACACCTGGTAAAGTCACGTAGAAGGGAAACAATAAAATAATAAAAATATAAAACATTAAAATTCTCACACAAGCAATCATCATCAGGTGTGAAAACCACACCTGATGATGATGATGATTGCTTGTGTTGCAGTCGAAACGTCGTGAGAATTTTATTGTTTTATATTTTTATTATTTTATTGTTTCCCTTCTACGTGGTGACTTTACCGAAAGAACCAAGAATATGAATCCCTGCAGTCACGAAAGCTTTAAATCAAAACTTATTTACGTTATTTATTCATGGTAATTCATGGAAAAAAAGGATAGGTTTTCATAGGCCAATACCATTAGGGGCCGTCCATAAATGACGTCACGCGATTTTTTTATTATTTTTGACCCCCACCCCCCATCGTCACACGGCGTCACAAAAAATCAGACCCCCCTCAAATATGACGTCACAAAGCTCTGCCCCACCCCCAAATAAAACATGCTTCAAATCGCTTTAAACTATTGTCATTGTAGTGCGTATTTAATGTGCCGCTGCACTCTGATGTTGTAGGAGAAAAAAATATTAAAAAGTCTATTTAATTAAGTAGAACGTGTTGTCTATATTTATTTAAAGTTGCGCATTTTGATGTGACGTCACATTTCTCAATCCCCCCCCCCCCCTTTGTCATAAATGTCTGACCCCCCCCCCCAGATGCGTGACGTCATTTATGGACGGCCCCTTATCCGCGAAATTGGATTCTTCACGAGCCTCTCTGAATCATATCCCTTGTCGCGTATAACAAGGGAATCATCTAATATAATAATATGGTTTTTCCCCTTTTTTCTGGCAACAAAACTGAAACCTTTTTTACAAGGATTCATGTCTGCATTAACCACAATACCTGCAGTCAAAATGCAAACAAAAAACATCCTCTGCAGGATATAATCACGGGTTGCCACGTGTCTCGGATGTGAGCCCCCCCCCAGAGGAAGGGCGCTCTGTAATTTTTGCCGCCTTTTGCGTTTCACCGCCACAATGCACCGAGTTCCCGACGTTTCTGGGAGGCTCAGCAGGGCCACGCACGGGTGGATGAGCTAGTAGCCCCTCCATTCCCCTCCTCCCCCAGAAGTCCCCGCCCACTTGTACTTAAACCACGCCCACTTGTTTACAGCCACGCCCACTGTTCGTGTGGCCCCGCCCACGTTGCCCCCCCCCTCCACCCTCCCACCCGCCTGGGAAGAGCGCGAGGCGAGAACGTTTAATTAAATTTCGATTTAAAGCTTTCGTGACTGCAAGGATTCATCTTCTTTGGTTCTTTCGGTAAAGTCACGTAGAATGAGAATAAAATAATAAATTGATCAAATAAAATAACACAATAAAATTCTCACGACGTTTCGGCCACAACACAAGCGGCCTTCATCAGGTGAAGGGACAAGACTGTCTGGAGGACAGCGCTGGAGTGAAAAAGCCACGCTGAGATCACGACCTTTAAGCTGTGTGAGAAGAAACAAAGCGCCTTGACAAAGGAATTAGC
Source organism: Petromyzon marinus (assembly GCF_048934315.1). NCBI lineage: Eukaryota > Metazoa > Chordata > Hyperoartia > Petromyzontiformes > Petromyzontidae > Petromyzon > Petromyzon marinus. The sequence goes on along the minus strand of NC_133709.1, from coordinate 9,567,156 downwards.
ATACAATTTAGCATTGAAATGGCTGAGTGATTAGCTTGTGACTGTGACCAGAAATGGCTATGTTAAAGTTAAAGCATACACATCCCAGTTACTGTGAAGAGCTCAGATGTGTAGGCTTTGACTTCAACATAGCCATTTCTGTGATCAGTCACAAGCTAATCACTCAGTTATTTCAATGCTAAATTCTATGCTAATTCCTTTGTCAAGGGGCTCTGTTTCTTCTCACACAGCTTAAAGGTCGCGATCTGAGCGTGGCTTTTTCGCTCCAGCGCTGTCCTCCAGACAGTCTCGTCCCCTTCACCTGATGAAGGCCGCTTGTGTTGTGGCCGAAAAGTCGTGAGAATTTTATCGTGTTATTTTATTTTATCAATTTATTATTTTATTCTCATTCTACGTGACTTTACCGAAAGAACCAAAGAAGAACGTTTAATTAAATTTATAAACAGTGAGGTGAAAAAAAATCTGTTTCTAAACATCCGCTGCTGCTGCTGTCGATTACAAGAGGACGACAATGCAGTTCCTCAGGAATTACAGATGGTTTTAATTTTAGTTGTTGGGTCATGCTCAAAGGCTATGGGGGAGGGGGGTTTGCTAGCTTTTTTTTTAAAACTTTACACACTTCCCGCGCGTTCTTTGACACTGATGGAACCGCCTAGAACATTGCGAACGGGGGTTACAAAAACAAAACAGCGGTGGCTCTTCTCTCAAATAAACGACTCACGTCGGCTCTCTCCCTCGAGAGAAAGACAGAGTTTATGTAACCCTGGAGGAAATGTAGTTTTTTTTTAAATTGTAAAATAAATAAATCAAATAACAAAAATCCCATAGTTTTTTTTTAAATTTGATTTAGAGAGTTTCTCAACCCCTGGGGGGTTGGTTGGTTGGTTGGTTGGGTGGGGGAGCAAAAAAAAAAAATCCCTCAAGTCACCTTGAACTCACCTCGCCGTGGAGACCATTGGCGTCGCCTGTGCGCGGCCCGGCGGCCATGAGGGACAGCAGCAATCCGGAGGCCGCCGCGGGCCCGCTGTGGCTGTGCAACGCGGGCCGCTGGTGGTGCAGCACGATGTGCTCCACCTCGGGCTCGGAGAGGAACGCCGGCAGGCCCTCGTGGCGGAGGAAGTCCCGGTAAGCCGCAGGGCCCTGCTCCACCAGGGCGTCGATGGCCAGGCGTTGGCTCTCACGCGCGCGGGGGTCGGACCCCGGTGGGCGGCCGCCGCTGCCGCGGCCGCCGCCGCCGCGGCCGCCGCCGTCGCCGTCGCCGCCGCCGCCGTCCTCCCAGACGTCGAGAGCCGAGCAGAGCGGCGACATCGGCGAGAAGGTCTCCATGGGGCCTCCAGGGCTGGGCCACGCCATGGTGACGGCAATCGCGGGGGTCCACCACGCGGGTCTTCTCGGCTTCTGTTTTCTCACACGGTCACAAAAAAAAACACACACACACACACACAACAAGGCGCTCTCTTTGTTTTATTCATTTTTTTTACACGATTTCATTTTAACTCGCTCTCGTCTGTCTGTTGTTGTTGTCGTATCCTCAAATGTTGGAACTCAATTTTAACCCACTTCCCAATGTGCTATCGACTGCAAACTTTGGTATACTTATGTCATACTGATGACAATACTATATTCTATCATAAAATATAAATATATTTTTAAACAATCTTTTGTATATGTTATGTTTCGGCGTGGGTCTAATTGTCCACGCACAACTGACGTTGGCTGTAAATCACCACGGTACCCTTACGTTGTGGCAAGCTTTGAGGCCACTTCCTGGAGACGTGGAGTTCTGACATTACTAGTACATTTCATCAAAGCGTGTTTAAAAACAGGTCCCTGCAGGGTGGGCTGGTAGGAACGTTGGAATTTTGCGCAATTTTATTTTTACACCCCAACAGCACGAGATTTCACTTCGTTAAAGTATTGAAAGGGGACGGACGGACGGACACATTAATCTATTGCAGGCTGGTACACTCAGTTTACAATCTTCCTTCCTACCAGTAAAAAAAATATATTACTTGTTGAGTTCACCATCGCTTCTTTGCGGTGCCACCGTTTCCCCTTACGTCGCCGCTGTTACGTCTACAGCTCCCTTTTATGTATTCGTCTTCCTCCTGACCCACTCACTCCTTTGCTCGTCCCTCTCTCCTGTGTGTGGAATGAGTTGGCGTGAGGGATGTGATGAGGTGAGGGATGAGGTGAGGGATGAGGGGATGAGATCGGGTGAGTGAGGAGTGAAATCGGATGAAGGGTGAGGAGCGAGATATAGTGAAGAGAGACGCAAGGGTTGAGGGAGACTGGTGAGGTAGAGACGAGGTTGTGAGCACGGAGATGGGTGAGGAGTGATTTAGGCGAGAAAATACAAATTGGGGTAAGTGAAGCGATTCAGGCAAGAGGCAGGAGTGAGCAGTGCAGGGTGAGAGATTGTCTGAGAGTAGAGACGAGGTGAGGGGTGAGGGGTGAGGAGACGGAGGTGAGGCAGCGTGAGACGAGGTGAGGGATGAGTAGATGAGGGTGAGAGAGGGTGAGAGAGAGGTGAGGAGACGAGGTGAGTAGATGAGGGTGAGTGAGAAGTGAGACGAGGTGAGGGGTGAGGAGATGAGGTGAGGGGTGAGGAGACGAGGTGAGGGGTGAGTAGATGAAGGTGAGTGAGAGGTGAGGAGACGAGGTGAGGGGTGAGGAGATGAGGGTGAGAGGTGAGGGGACGAGGTGAGGTGAGGGGTGAGGAGATGAGGTGAGGGGTGAGGAGACGAGGTGAGGGGTGAGGAGACGAGGTGAGGGGTGAGGAGACGAGGTGAGGGGTGAGGAGATGAGGGTGAGAGGTGAGGAGACGGGGTGAGGAGACGAGGTGAGGGGCGAGGAGATGAGGGTGAGTGAGAGGTGAGGAGACGAGGTGAGGGGTGAGGAGATGAGGGTGAGTGAGAGGTGAGGAGACGAGGTGAGGGTGAGGAGACGAGGTGAGGGGTGAGGAGACGGGGTGAGGGGTGAGGAGACGAGGTGAGGGGTGAGGAGATGAGGGTGAGTGAGAGGTGAGGAGACGAGGTGAGGGGTGAGGAGACGAGGTGAGGGGTGAGGAGACGAGGTGAGGGGTGAGGAGACGAGGTGAGGGGTGAGGAGATGAGGGTGAGAGGTGAGGGGACGAGACGAGGTGAGGAGATGAGGAGACGGGGTGAGGAGACGAGGTGAGGGGTGAGGAGATTAGGGTGAGTGAGAGGTGAGGAGACGAGGTGAGGGGTGAGTAGATGAGGGTGAGTGAGAGGTGAGGAGACGAGGTGAAGCCCTCTCAGCATGATTAATCCTCCGCGTCTTTCCTCCTAATTGGCTGCAATTAGCTGCGGCAGCCAGAGCCCAGCTCGCCTCGACTTATGCAAGTCGAGGCAACTCGAGCGCCCGAGTGATCCACAACATTCCTGTCCCGTACTGGCGGCGCTCGACCGAACGTGACTTTTGGCACGAAGTACAGCAAGCCAACACGCATTACGGGATAAGCTTTATGAGAACTGAACAGTGGAGAGAAATACGAATGTTAAATTATTATATATTTTTTTATCGTTTGAGCAAAGAGTGGGGGGCGGCGGGGGGGGGGGGGCCGAACGTTTCTACGTTGCTTCGCAAGCCTCCGATTAGCACGGTTGGCTACGTACGGTGCGAAAGAAGTTCAACATGCTGCACATGTAGGTCTCGCACGGAACGTGGGACGCAGGGTGGCTACAGAGCTCCCTCTCTCGTACTCTCCGGGTTCGTGTGAGAAGGAGGGCGCCTCTGCCAAGAGACTCAACGTCCAGTCGTGACTCGCGAGCGTGGGGCGAAGTCAGCTGCTGCTGCAGCTGCTGCTGCTGCTGCGGTGAATGGGGGTCGTCTGCTGTGGATGCCGACAGAAAGACTGCCGCATTATTATCCTAGCAGCACGAGTAGCTTCGTACGCTACAGGCCCGGCAATTTCAAGCCATCAATTCCGGTTCAGCGATTCTGCACTCGCTCTATTACCATAGTACTATACCGCCTTCGACTTTTACGAACGACTGGGTGTTTAAGGTTAGCGATTTGTCGTATTATCCGGCTGTATAGCAAATAAAAAAACACTCAATTACTTTACTGTGCAGGTAAAAAAAAAAATGTTTTCGTATTTACGTATATATTTTTTTTCATTTAGAGCCCCTTTATAATGCAACGCTACAGGCCCCCGCACTAGCTTAGTCCGGCACTGCCCCCCGGGGGAGAGGTTCGAAGGATGTCCTCCGGCCGCGATTGCGCTGGAAAGACCTGGGGGGGGGAGGGGGCGCCTGGTCCGAGGAGAGCGCCGTGATCCGAGGGCACAGGGCAGGATGGGAGGGGACTTGGAGGAGGTCCGCTGCCCTCCGCGACCCAATTCAGTTGGGGACAAGCGGGCCGATATTGATCGATTCATTGAAGGTGTGTCCCCCCCCCGCCCCGACATCGTGATCAAAAGACTCGACTATATTCGTCAGTTACGCTGTGTGTGGCCTTCAAAAGGGATTTAAACAAACTATGCACAACAACGGGTGACGTTTCGGGCAACAGGACTCCTTTCGACATCGCACAAACAGTTCTGAGATAGATGTCAACCCCTTGTCAGTGCCCCAACCTTGTTACAGACCAATTCAGACCTTATTGGTCACCCTGTGCCCCTTATAAACCTCAACTTTCATCCTACAAAGTCCCATCACAAGGGAGAAACACAAACAAATAGACAACATTTTTTGCCCGTATTGAAAACGGCTGTACGCCGTATGAACCTGAAAACTCAATTAGCCTGTACAAGAATACTGGGTAAACCGTATGGGTTGGCAGCTATGAGCACATCACAGCCGGTGACCCAAGTACTATACAAGTTAATAAAGAATTAAAGCTTTCGCGACTGCATAAATTACTCATTGTTTTTTTCGGTAAAGTCACGTATGTAGAAGTACCATAAAATCACATTAAAACAAATCATTCACGACGTTTCGACCGCAACACAAGCGATCTTCATCAGGTGTAAAAAAAAACAAATAGCACATGGGGTGACATCAACGCAACACATAGAGAGCGTTAAACTTACACGGAGGTAAATACAACAAGAAGATGAGAGACGATAATCCAACAAACCTAAGAAAAAAATTTACGTGATGCCAAACCAGTCGGCCAACGACACAGTTAGACACTTGCCTGGCGGACCACGAATTTCAGAAGAGTGCTGAATTTCGTGTTCATCCTCTGGGTTGAACATACCAGCATAGACAGAGTGAACAAATACGAGGTATAAGATAGCAGAAATACATACACAGGGACACCAAGAGGTAAAAAGAGGAAAGACGTATTTGTTCACTCTGTCTATGCTGGTATGTTCAACCCAGAGGATGAACACGAAATTTAGCACTCTTCTGAAATTCGTGGTCCGCCAGGCAAGTGTCTAACTGTGTCGTTGGCCGACTGGTTTTGCATCACGTAAATTTTTTCTTAGGTTTGTTGAATTCTCGTCTCTCATCTTCTTGTTGTATTTACCTCCGTGTAAGTTTAACGCTCTCTATGTGTTGCGTTGATGTCACCCCATGTGCTATTTGTTTGTTTTTCTTACACCTGATGAGGATCGCTTGTGTTGCGGTCGAAACGTCGTGGTTGATTTGTTTTAATGTGATTTTATGGTACTTCTACATACGTGACTTTACCGAAAAAACCAATGAGCACTATACAAGTTGCCTCACGCCGAGTGTGACGCTAAAGCCAATAAAAAGCGGACAAACCCCACAACTTCAACCGCAGGTATTGAGGATAACATATATGAAGTATATAAGTATAATATAGTGCACAGTAGAAATTTGCAGCAGTGTAATCCAGATTGTGGCGGTGGTGGTGGCGGTGGTGAGTGGGTGCACTACGAACCCCGGCCACCCGAGTTTGATTCCCCGCTGTGGGCCAACGCCAGGAGACGAATTATTTTAACCGGTCGCCTAGGCCGACTCAGCCTCAAACGAGTACCTGGAGCGGTGTTGCAAATGTCACCACTGGGGAGACAAAGGCGGCTGGCCGTGGTGCTGTCCACCCACCTCGTGTACCGTGCCGGCATTCGTAGGTGCTCGCTAACAGCACTTGCCGCAACAGTATATTTTGGCTATATGGGGAATCTTTTGTCTTTGATGATGAAAAAAACCCTGTATTTTACCAGGTAAGGCCCACTGAGCTACAGTGAGGGGAAAAAAGTATTTGATCCCCTGCTGATTTTGTACGTTTGCCCACTGACAAAGAAATTATGTCTATAATTTTAATGGTAGATTTATCTGAACAGTGAGAGAGAATAACAACAAAAAATCCAGAAAAACGCACGTAAAAAATGTTATAAATTGATTTACATTTTAATGAGGGAAATAAGTATTTTACCCCTATGCAAAAGATGACTTAGTACTTGGTGGCAAAACCCTTGTTGGCAATCACAGAGGTCAGACGTTTCTTGTAGTTGACCACCAGGTTTGCACACATCTCAGGAGGGATTTTGTCCCACTCCTCTTTGCAGATCTTCTCCAAGTCATTAAGGTTTCGTGGCTGATGTTTGGCAACTCGAACCTTCAGCTCCCTCCACATATTTTCTATGGGATTAAGGTCGGGAGACTGGCTAGGCCACTCCAGGACCTTAATGTGCTTCTTCTTGAGCCACTCCTTTGTTGCCTTGGCCGTGTGTTTTGGGTCATTGTCATGCTGGAATACCCATCCACGACCCAAATTTCAATGCCCTGGCTGAGGGAAGGAGGTTCTCACCCAAGATTTGACGGTACATGGCCCCGTCCATCGTCCCTTTGATGCGGTGAAGTTGTCCTGTCCCCTTAGCAGAAAAACACCCCCAAAGCATAATGTTTCCACCTCTATGTTTGACGGTGGGGATGGTGTTCTTGGGGTCATAGGCAGCATTCCTCCTCCAAACACGGCGAGTTGAGTTGATGCCAAAGAGCTCCATTTTAGTCTCATCTGTCCACAACACTTTCACCCAGTTGTCCTCTGAATCATTCAGATGTTCATTGGCAAACTTCAGACGGGCATGTATATGTGCTTTCTTGAGCAGGGGGACCTTGTGGGCGCTGCAGGATTTCAGTCCTTCATGGCGTAGTGTGTTACTAATCGTTTTCTTGGCGACTATGGTCCCAGCTGCCTTGAGATAATTGACAGGATCCTCCCGTGTAGTTCTGGGCTGATTCCTCACCGTTCTCATGATCATTGCAACTCCACGAGGTGAGATCTTGCATGAAGCCCCAGGCCGAGGGAGATTGTGTTTCTTTCATTTGCGAATAATCGCACCAACTGTTGTCACCTTCTCACCAAGCTGCTTGGAAATGGTCTTGTAGCCCATTCCAGCCTTGTGTAGGTCTACAATCTTGTCCCTGACATCCTTGGAGAGCTCTTTGGTCTTGGCCATGGTGGAGAGTTTCGAATCTGATTGATTAATTGTTTCTTTGGACAGGTGTCTTTTATACAGGTAACAAGCTGAGATTAGAAGCATTCCCTTTAAGAGTGTGCTCCTAATCTCAGCTCGTTACCTGTATAAAAGACACTTGGGAGCCAGAAATCTTTCTGATTGAGGGGGGGTCAAATACTTATTTCCCTCATTAAAATGCAAATCAATTTATACCATTTTTGACATGCGTTTTTCCGGATTTTTGTTGTTGTTATTCTTTCTCACTGTTCAAATAAACCTACCATTAAAATTATAGACTGATCATTTCTTTGTCAGTGGGCAAACGTACAAAATCAGCAGGGGATCAAATACTTTTTTCCCTCTGTATATAGCTCAGTAGTTTTTGAGAAGCGACCTGGCTATCACAAATAATAGCTCGGCGAAGTTGGCTTATCATCATGTGGAAATGTATACCAGGAGAACAAACACTCTAAACGCGTGATGCTCATTCTAAATGTGGAGGGGAAAACCAGAGGACCGGGAGAAAAATCCACACGAACACGGAGAGAGAGAGAGACACACACACAAACTCCAAATATACAGCAGCAGGCATCGAGGTCGGGGTCGAACCCACGACCTCCTGTACACCAGGCGAGGGAGTTAACATCTCCTAGCCACCGTGATGATGAGTTGGGTAGAAGAGGTCCACGAAGGACCTGTCAACTGCGAGAGCCGTGGGATGGCGAAGATTTGGTTGGTGGTGGTGATGGCATCTCTGGCTGTGTCCACGATGACCTCTTGACCCGTGTGCGTGCAGTGTACCAGCGTGGGCAATTGGGCAAGACCGAGCACACAAGTCGTTCATTTGCACAGCACCACAGCCCGTGAGTCAACACGTAAAGAATATCAATAAATATAACTGATACAGGATACGCATGGACAAAAATAAAACAAAGACAAGGATCCCTCGTGTAGCCTGTAACAGAATGTTGGGCCAAGTGCTGTTCGCGAGCACATATGAAGGCCGGAACGGCGCACACGAGGGGATAGGTGGCCATCACCACCGCCCGGCCGCCTTTGTCTCCCCAGTGGTAATGTTTACTTCACACCGCACCAGGTACTCATTTGAGGCTGAGTCGACCTAAGGGGAGGCCCAGGACCGGTTCAGGTAAACGTCACTGGTGTAGGTGGCTGGGGAGCGGGAATTGAACTCGGGTCGCCGAGTTCGTAGCGCAGCGCGCTAACCACTGCACCACCCCTCCCCATATACGCATGGACATACACGCAGGCATGCCACTGCTGTATGGTTTATTTCCCATGCCTTTGCGGGTCGTGGTGGAGGGAGGTTATTAAACAATACTTCACCACACTGGTGAATGCACGGTGGTCCAAGCACGCCTATCCCGGCTCAGCGCCTGCTTAGTTTGTGAGATCTTACGGGCGACTTAGTCGCAGGCGACCAACGTGACGTCACCGCGGCGCTGGTGCCAGGCTAGGTGCACCTTGAGGCAGGAAGCCAAGGGCGAGACCCAGGTGCCACGGATTCATTGAGATGACCGATAGATACACACATTCATTATAATACACGATAGACCTGTATGTGCACTCTTTATACAATGTATACATTGTGTACACATTTATACTACAATGTATGCATAAATAATTGCGTACACATATAAGCATTTATATTTACGATACGTATTGCGTCCATGTTGAGCACTGTATGTGAGGATATTTATTCAGACTGCAGGAATCCGATGAGCTTCAAAGCTCTTTTTCACAGGCGTCCAGTTGGGTAAGGGAGTTACAGCACACAACATATACATACATCGTGTATATGCTATATACTACGAGAGCATATACACAATTATGTAACGTGTACCTTGTGTTGATACTACGGTGTGTAGAATGTATACACAGTGTAACATGCACAAATTGTGTATATTGAGCATATACTACAGCGTATGCCTGTAATACGAACGTAATATAATGCACACACAATCAACAGTACACGTGTATTATCGCTTCATTGACTTTGTACATGGTACACGTACTCTTATAAAGTACGCACACGTGTGCACTGCCTTGACAATGCAACACACGTGCCACATCGCACGAACGCACGTGTCTCTATATATCCCACGCACACTGCTTCTACATCACACACACACACACACTTTAGTACGCTTCACACTAGGACTGCACCTTGTCACACAACTCGTCCTCACAAAGAGACGGGACCCCCCCCCTCCCACCACCTTGCCGGTGTCAAAATCTAAGAGTAGGTTTGACCCCTTCTGGCAAACGAAACAGCTGTCAAGATTTTCCAAACGCCAAACAGAAACCTGTCGCTTGGAATCGCGTCTGCGTTGACCGGACACGGTGCTCGTGATGAACATGCAAACAAAAAGACGCGTGGGTAATGCGGACAAGGATTCCATGCCAAAGGTTTCCGTTTGGTGTTTTAACGCCTTTTAACGCCTGTTTTTATTTGCCACAGAGGGCAAACCCTTATACACACACACACACACGGAATACTTTTTATACACACACACACGTGTACATTTGTTGAACGTATAAAGTGTGCATTATGTAAGACTGTATACGCACACGCGTGAAACTGCGTACACTTGACACAACCACTTTGTAACCAAGTACTTTGTAACCAAGTACTTTACGTGTACACACGTGCGGTAACATACAAATATAAAGATCCCCCGTGTAGCCTTAACAGACTGTTGGGTCAAGTGCAGTTAGCGAGCAGCAGCTATGAAGGCCGGCACGGCAACACGAGGGGGGGGTGGGGTGGCCAACACCACGCCCGGCCGCCTTTGTCTCCCCAGTGACGATGTTTACACGCCGCACCAGGTACTCATTTGAGGCTGAGTAGACCTATAGGGTTAGGCTCAGGACCGGTTCAGATATTTGACACCGGTGTGGGTGGCCGTGAGCGGGAATCGAACTCGGGTTGCCGGGTTCGTAGCGCATTGCGCTAACCATTGCGCCACCGCTCCCCACAGACACAAATCTAGACACTACACTAGACACAACCATAAACATTGTGTATACATACACTCTCACACACACACAGCCCGTATTGACGTATCTCACACCCTCACCTGGACTCGAACCTGCTCGGCTGAACCGAAACCACTACAGTGCTTCACTCTAAGCGTCCAACTGCTCCTCTCCTCGAAGCCTCGCTCACAAACACGTCCCGGTCACCATCATCACTTTCATCGTCGTCGTCGTCATCATCGTAATCCCCACCACCATCATCATCATCTCTACCACCATCACCACCAGCACCGCTGCCAGCGTCACATCACACACACACAGGTGGTGGTGGCGTGTGGGGTCTCACCGGGTGTGGTTTCTCATTCCCGCAGTCTCCGTCATCGCCTCCACCCACCAAAGGAAGGGGCAGGGCTCTCCGGAGCAGGGTAGGGCAAAGCAGGGCTGTGTAGCAGGGCAGGGCTGTGTAGCAGGGCAGGGCTGTGTAGCAGGGCAGGGCTGTGTAGCAGGGCAGGGCTGTGTAGCAGGGCAGGGCTGTGTAGCAGGGCAGGGCTGTGTAGCAGGGCAGGGCTGTGTAGCAGGGCAGGGCTGTGTAGCAGGGCAGGGCTGTGTAGCAGGGCAGGGCTGTGTAGCAGGGCAGGGCTGTGTAGCAGGGCAGGGCTGTGTAGCAGGGCAGGGCTGTGTAGCAGGGCAGGGCTGTGTAGCAGGGCAGGGCTGTGTAGCAGGGCAGGGCTGTGTAGCAGGGCAGGGCTGTGTAGCAGGGCAGGGCTGTGTAGCAGGGCAGGGCTGTGTAGCAGGGCAGGGCTGTGTAGCAGGGCAGGGCTGTGTAGCAGGGCAGGGCTGTGTAGCAGGGCAGGGCTGTGTAGCAGGGCAGGGCTGTGTAGCAGGGCAGGGCTGTGTAGCAGGGCAGGGCTGTGTAGCAGGGCAGGGCTGTGTAGCAGGGCAGGGCTGTGTAGCAGGGCAGGGCTGTGTAGCAGGGCAGGGCTGTGTAGCAGGGCAGGGCTGTGTAGCAGGGCAGGGCTGTGTAGCAGGGCAGGGCTGTGTAGCAGGGCAGGGCTGTGTAGCAGGGCAGGGCTGTGTAGCAGGGCAGGGCTGTGTAGCAGGGCAGGGCTGTGTAGCAGGGCAGGGCTGTGTAGCAGGGCAGGGCTGTGTAGCAGGGCAGGGCTGTGTAGCAGGGCAGGGCTGTGTAGCAGGGCAGGGCTGTGTAGCAGGGCAGGGCTGTGTAGCAGGGCAGGGCTGTGTAGCAGGGCAGGGCTGTGTAGCAGGGCAGGGCTGTGTAGCAGGGCAGGGCTGTGTAGCAAGGCAGGGCTGTGTAGCAGGGCAGGGCTGTGTAGAAGGGCAGGGCTGTGTAGCAGGGCAGGGCTGTGTAGAAGGGCAGGGCTGTGTAGCAAGGCAGGGCTGTGTAGAAGGGCAGGGCTGTGTAGCAGGGCAGGGCTGTGTAGCAGGGCAGGGCTATGTAGAAGGGCAGGGCAGCGCTGTGTAGCAGGGCAGGGCTGTGTAGCAAGGCAGGGCTGTAGCAAGGCAGGGCAGGGCTGTGTAGCAAGGCAGGGTAGGGCTGTAGCAAAGCAGGGCTGTATGGCAGGGCAGGGCTGTAACAAGGCAGGGCAGGGCTGTAGCAGGGCAGGGCAGGGCTCTGTAGCAAGGCAGGGCTGTGTAGCAGGGCAGGGCTGTGTAGCAAGGCAGGGCTGTGTAACAGGGCAGGGCTGTGCAGCAAGGCAGGGCTGTGTAGCAGGGCAGGGCTGTGTAGCAGGGCAGGGCTGTGTAGCAGGGCAGGGCTGTGTAGCAGGGCAGGGCAGGGCTGTGTAGCAAGGCAGGGCTGTGTAGCAGGGCAGGGCTGTGTAGAAGGGCAGGGCTGTGTAGCAGGGCAGGGCTGTGTAGCAGGGCAGGGCTGTGTAGCAGGGCAGGGCTGTGTAGCAAGGCAGGGCTGTGTAGCAAGGCAGGGCTGTGTAGCAGGGCAGGGCTGTGTAGAAGGGCAGGGCTGTGTAGCAAGGCAGGGCTGTGTAGCAGGGCAGGGCTGTGTAGAAGGGCAGGGCTGTGTTGAAGGGCAGGGCAGGGCTGTGTAGCAGGGCAGGGCTGTGTAGCAGGGCAGGGCTGTGTAGAAGGGCAGGGCTGTGTAGAAGGGCAGGGCAGCGCTGTGTAGCAGGGCAGGGCTGTGTAGCAAGGCAGGGCTGTAGCAAGGCAGGGCAGGGCTGTGTAGCAAGGCAGGGCAGGGCTGTGTAGCAGGGCAGGGCAGGGCTGTGTAGCAGGGCAGGGCTATGTAGCAGGGCAGGGCTGTGTAGCAAGGCAGGGCAGGGCTGTGTAGCAGGGCAGGGCTGTGGGGTATGGGAGGGGTTGTGGACAGAGGGAAGCCAGACGTCTTGCATAATCGTGAGGAAAGACTCGCGTGGCAATGTCTGGACGTGAACCAGCACTTTACTACGTGTGAGTAGATGACGCACAGTAAACACAGAGTATCCCGGGCCACTGAGACAGCTTACCAACTCAGCACATTAGCCAAGAACAAAATTGTGTGTGTGTCGACCTTACAAGGGGGAGGAGAAAAACAATTCACGACGTTTCGGACAATGGTCCTTCTTCATAGCATATTGCCCAAAACGTCGCCGATTACCCATATATATTGTTTTCCTTTGAGGTCACACACACAGCGTTGTATTAACTTGTTGTACAAAAACAATTCTGGAACTCGGCCTCGGGCAGCTCCGGCTGAAATGAATCTCTGATGGGCAGGCTAGGGTACAGCTCAACAGCCAGGAGTCAAGAATCGTTCAACCCCTGTTGACCTTGTGGTGGTGTGGCAGGAATGTCCACTGACCCCCCCCCCCCCCCCCCCAAACAACGACGTAACAGCTTAGAAAGGCGGCCACGGTTGTAACGAAGGAATTTCCATCTGGTAACAAACACACAATGGGAGGCGGTCCATTATCTGGGTGCGGTTATGAGGATGGCTCCCTTCCTCGGTCAACCGTCTCGCGTGAGACTGACGCATCTGCAGGTAAATCATGCTTTCTCACTCTTGAGAAGCAGTTGACGGACTCTGCTGGCAAAACCTGTAGCTTTTCGAAGGGCGGGTTGGAGGGGGGGAGCTCACAATCAGCCTTACCAAAAAACAAAACGGCTCGCCTGGATATTCTGCGTCATGGATCACTCCAACGCCATCATCTTCCATGAGTGATTGTTGTGGGGAGGATGCAAGGCTTCCCGTAGCTGGGCAGTGTTGCTCATGGCCAACTCCGGTTTGGCGGCAGAGGTCTCATTCCAGAACAGTCGAGTGGCATTGTCTATTTAACGAGCTGCGTAAGGGACCGTCCATAAATGGTCAGTGGAAAACGGTATCTAAACCTGTCCTGGGCCCTCCACGAGAGATTGTCTCACCATTAAGTTAAAACGTAGCGTGTGTGTGTGTTTATGTGAACATCTGCACTGGGAAGACAAAGGCGGAGATGGCCGTTGCTATCCACTCTACCTCTTCGTTCAGCGTTCGGGCCTTAATAGGCGCTCGCCGATCTTTGCTAGGCACGAGTTCCTCGCAATCGGAAGTTCGCAGGGTTCAAATCCTGGTCGGGGATTGATTCAGCCCATCATTTTTACGGGTCGATAAACGACTACCAATGATAGACTCGCCCCCCCCCCCCCGCGTAATAGGTTTGCGGAATTTCCACCGTTGGCCCTTGGCTGTAAATGGGGAGATGGACTCCGCCTCAAGTGCCATTTGTGCTATAAATTGCAATACAAATATAAAACCATTTTTTTAGTGAGTGGCTGATGTTAATATATGCGTTCTCGAAGGGCTGGAGAACTAAAATTTAGCACGAAATTTCGTCGTCGAGTCAACGCTTGGAATGATAATAATGCGAATAATCGACAACTCTTGATGTTGGGCGCTCCAGAATCGCGGGGCAGTGTGCTAGGATGTTGTCGCTTCTTAAAGCCAAGTCTTGGAACGTTCGTTTAAGATGGCTGGGGGGTTTGGGGGGGGGGTTGAAAGGGCGCCGAATCGAAATGTCGCATCACATTTTCAAATCCGAATTCCATAATTGTCCTTTTTGCTTCTCTCACGCCACCATGAAGTAAGTGGCATACATTTTGAATCCTCTGGGTTTTTATTTTTTTACATATCTCGACGAAAGTTTGCATCTGCAGTCTTTTGAAGGATTTTAACAGCATGACGATCAGCTTTGGAAAATCTAAGGTGGTATGTTTTCGATTGATATTTTGGTCTGTAAAATCATCATCATCATCAAAAACTGTGATCGATCCATTGCTGGACGAGGACCTCCCTCAAGCCATCGCCAGCTCTCTCACGATGATCTCAAGATGCGACAAGTGGACAAAAACACATGTTTGAATCCTGCTTTCTAACTTGATTCTTCAAGAGTAGCCATCCGGAGTTAATGGAGAGTGATGAGCGTAAGTCCCAATTTTCGGGTAATTGTTGTTGACGGTCCTGACACTGAACGCCGATATAAATCAGGTGAAGCGCTGTGTCAGTCACCAGTACAGTGCAATTATGTTTCGCCGTGGTATTCTACCTTTTACGCTCTGACACTCCACCTGAGGCTTTGTGGTTGTCACTCGTGTAATTGATGTGAGAATCATGACCACTTAACGCTCGAAGTGACACACAAGGTTGGGCTGTTCCACCCACTGGGCCAGATTTTCAGGTTCACAATAAACTTCCGACACAAAATTTGAAATTTAACAACCCAGCTGACGAGTCTACCAACATACCGGCCGATAGGCCTAGCATGTGACTACCGGTGTCGCTACTGACCCAGCTACCGGTATGACCGCTGCTGGAATCTACTTTTCAAATATAAATCACGGTTGTTAAGCACAGGCCCATAATCCCCGAAACGCCAAAGGGCCAGCAATAAACAGCACTGTTGAAGGTGTAAAATAGATACATAGTCGGATGGGTTTCTTGACTCGAAGCAAGGTTCCAGGAATTCCAAAGTTGAGCAGAGTAAGGCAGGGAAGCAGAAAGCGAAGCGTTGTGACCTTGGGTGTGGTGCGTGAATACAGTGCAGATGAGGCCTCCCCAAGGCTTCACCATTGCCCACGGTCCTGCAATGCAGCAGTCCGTCTAAGCTACAGGAGTCGGCAACCTACGGTTCGGGAGCCGCATGCGGCTCTTTAAGGACTGCCTCTTGACGTTATATTTTTTTCAGCAGCGTCTCGTATTCACATTGCATGGCGGCTCTTGAAAGATTGAGGGGTGGGGGACGGTTATTTTTGCTCCCGAATTCGAGTTGTAAACTACTGGGACATCTGTGAAACTATTGGGACACCTGTGAAACTATGGGGACATCTGTGAAACTATGGGGACATCTGTGAAACTATGGGAACATCTGGCTGTCGCCTGATGAAGCGAGTTGTAATTACTGGCGAAACGTCGTACTCGGATTATAAATGTTGTTGATTTGCTCTCCAACACACCGGTGTGCTGAACTAGTAACTAATTGGCCACTTTTTGTTGGCGTGACAAACTTTAAATCTTGACTCAAAGCTTTCGTGACTGCAGGAATTCATATTCTTGGGTCTTTCGGTAAAGTCACGTAGATAGGTTCAAGAGAAAATAACTTTAAAAAAATAAGTGTTTTGGTATTTTTTTGTTATTTTCTTTTAACCCATCTACGTGACTTTACCGAAAGACCCAATAATTTGACAAACTTTACTCATTGGCTGTGTCGGGTGGTGGCGGCTTTAACGGCACCTTTATATTTACGCGATCTAACCCAAAATAAAAAAAATAACAAAAAAACCTCGATTGTGGATAATATTGGTCGCGAAAGCCCTACTGGGTGTTCAACGCGAAGAAAAATGTCCCTTGTTATTTTTTTGGCCGTCGACTTCTGGTCGAGCGCCTGCACACGAAGCCGATGTCACCGCTCCCACCGCTCCGTTCCCTTTGCGGTCGTGAAAACGCCTCGAGCGCTTTCCCCCCTTTGGCTGCCACTCCCCGCATTAGTCTCAGCCACCGGCCGTCATCCCTTCGAGCCGTGACGTGCCCTGCCCATGCTCACTTTTCTCGAGTCAAAACGATGACTTTAACCCGCGTGTGTTCTCAAAACGCGTCTACAGTGCCGGATTATCCTATGTAGCACAAGTAGCTACACATGTAGTAGCTACTGCATATGTAGTAGCTACGGGCCCCGCACTTTCAAAAGGCCCCGCGCTAAATGCTTTCAAGCTATCAATTCCGGATAAGTGATTCTGCACTTGCTCTATTACTATAGTACTATACTGCCTTCAACTTTTATGAACGCCTGGGTGTTTAAGGTTAACGATTTATCGTATTATCTGGCTGTGTAGTAAATGAAAAAAAAATACAATTACTTGACTATGCAAGTAAACATTTTCTGTTTGAATATTTACGTATTTTTTTTTTTATTTTAGGGCCCCTTTATAACATATGTTACAGGCCCCGCACTAGCTTAATCCGACAGTGTCTATAGATATCCCTCGTTCTTTCTCGCGGTGTAAATCCCCAACGTGCATTTTTTGCACGAACAATTTTCATCGGCATCTTGCGCACCGTCTCGCCAGCCCGTGTCTTCATTGTTTTGCCTGTGGGTGACCCGGCTGAATTGTACATTGGGGCTTCCGCCTGTCCGGGTATCGGTAACTGCGTGGTGGGATTGGCGTGAATTGATTTTGTAACGGAGACCTGGTACGGGTATTCTCGCAGAGCTGTATGATGGTGCTGTAACGTACTGCGCAGTTCGAATGATAGGCCTAGACCGACTGAGAAATCTGTCTGGGTTTGCTCTGTGTAAAGGTGGCAGCGCTACCAGCCACGCTTTCATTCATTCACTTTACACGGTCACCCAACCATTCATTCACCGAGTCACTCCAACCACTCACGCACCCACCAACTAATTTGCTCCCCCACTCATCCACCCACGAGGGTGTATCTACCTGCCCGGGTTTGACCCGATACATTCCGGGATTTGGCTTTTGTGTTTTCGGGTGGCAGTCATTGAGTTTTAATCGAAAACCGGTACGGGTATCGTTGTTGCAGAGACTGCACATGACAGACAGTTTTGGTGACAGAACTGTCTGTCATGTGCGCGCGCGTGTGGGGGTTTGTTCGGTGGGTTGGGAGCGGTGGTGTAGTGGTTAGCGCGCTGCGCTACAAACCCCGGTGACCCGAGTTCGATTCCCAACACGCAGTGACGATTATCTGAACCGATCCTGGGCCTCCCCTAGGTCGACTCAGCCTCAAATGAGTACCTGGTGCGGTGTGTAACCATCGCCACTGGGGAGACAAAGGCGGTCGGGCCTGGTACTGGCCACCCACCACCTCGTGTACCGTACCGGCCTTTATAGGTGCTCGCAAACAGCACTTGCCCCAACAGTCTGTTAAAGCTATACGGGGGATCTTTGTCTGGTTTTTTTGGTCGGTGGGAAATCATAAAGGTGGGAGCCCTAAATTCGGCGATCACCTCGCCGAGGGGAGGAATTGAGGACGAGGGGTGTGAGGGACGTGGGGGTAGGGGTGTGTCGGGTGAGAGGGTTTGGGGTGTGGTTGACTGTTTGGGAGTGTACCTGGACCTGAAATTTGAGGGGGTTTGTGTTGTGGTTTGTAGTGCAGCGGTCAGCGCGCTGCGTCGTGAACCCGGCCGGCACCAGTGAACGAGTATCTGAACCGGTCCTGGGTCCTTCCCATAGGTTGACTCGGCCTCAAATGAGGACCTGGTGCGATGTGTAAACACCACCGCTGGGGAGACAAAGGCGGCCGGGCGTGGTGCTGGCCACCCACCCCCTCGTGTGCCGTGCCGGCCTTCATAGGTGCTCGCTAACAGCACTTGCCCCGACAGTCTGTTACAGGCTATACGGGAGATCTTTGTCTTTGTGTATGGAGTATGGAATATAATTCGCAGACCTCACTCCACTGCTAGATGAGCCTCCCCCCCTCCCCTCCCCCACGCTGTTAGTCATGGGCGTTGTTTGACCATACTTCACCTCGCTGGTTAGTGCGGCTCGGTGAAGGAGGGGAGGCGGGACCGAGGACCGTTTCAGATATCGCTCGCCACTGACGTTAGCCGTGAGTGGGAAGCGAACTCTGGCCGCCGGGGTTTATGAGGTCCTTATTGTTTTTGTTTGTTTAGAGGGAAGATCTGAGTGTATGCGGGTGTGGGTGCGTGCGGTGATGTTTGTGGCCGTGTGATAAGCGCGTGCGAGTGGGTGGGGGTTGTTGTTGACACAGCGGTGGGGAGCGGTGGCGCAGTGGTTAGCGCGCGCTCCGCAACAACAGCAACAATAACAAAAAGACTTGGTTCGATTTTTGGCCACGGCTATGACGTCATGAGGCGAGTGTCATATGAACCGGTGCTGGGCCTCGCCTAAGTCGGCTCGGCCTCAAATGAGTGCCTGGTGCGATGTGTAAAGTGAGACAAAGGCGACCGGGTGCTATGCTGGTCACCCCCACCCACCCCCTCGTGTGCCGTGCTCGGCCTTCATCATCGGCGCTGCGACTCGCTAACAGCACTTGCCCCCAACCGTCTGTGAAGGCTACACGGTGGATCTTTGTCTTTGGAGGGGTTGTGTTAGGGGCTGCATCACGAAGCGGATTATGCTAATTAGCTCTTCGCGAGACCTCGCCCCCAACACTTCATACCCGTAGAGCGATGCGCAAGCAACACTTTATAATTGTGCATTTAATGACTCGTGCGTTTACGCAGCAGTACAGCGATACATTCGTGATTATTTCAGGGTATGTCTGTTTCTCAAGAGATACTAATACGTAACTAATCGTATGCCAATTTAAGAAACTGGAATAAAAAATATATGTAATTCTCATGAGGCCCCCTTTTCTCTCCGCCGGATGAAGACCGCTTGTGTTGAGATCGAATCGTCGTGGGTTTTTTGCTTTTATTTTCAACGCATTATTTTTTTCATTATATTTTTTTCTATCTTACGTGACTTTACCGAAACAACCAAGAATATGAATAGACCCCATGGTGTAACGCGCAGTCTACCAACTCGCATCATCCGCTCCGTCTCTCTGGCCTCCTTACCTGCTATGAAGAAAGGCCATTGCCCGAAACTTCGCCCGTTACAGGCCACGGTGCTATTGACGAACGTGTTGAGTTTACGTTGTTGCATGTGGGTGACGATGCCGTTGTCTTTGGAGTATCCGAAGTTGTGGGGGAGCGGTGCTGCAGCAGTTAGCGCGCTCCACTCCAAAGCGAACCGGCCGAACCGAGTTCGCTTCCCGCTCACGTCCACCAACACCAGTGCCGATTATCTGAACCGATCCCGGACCTCCCCTAGGTCGACTCAGCCTCAAATGAGTACCCTTGGTTGCGGTTTGTTAAACATCGGTGGCTTCCTATTATCGTCCCGATACACGATTAGGAAGTCACTGGAGCTATGCACTTTTAAATCTGGAATGAAAACTCATTTCTTTAAAACATCTTTTTGTTTGTGTTTAGTTTTGTTGCACTTCCACCGCGCCCTTCGATTAGCACGGTTGGCTACGTACGGCGCGAAAGAAGTTCAACATACACGGATCAGCGCTGGGGGGGGGGGGGGGGGACAAAGGCGGCCGAGGGTGGTTCTGGCCCAAAACCAACCCGTCGTGTGACTGGTACCGCACCCTTCATCGGTGCTGCTACTCGCTAAAAGCACTTGTCCCAACAGTCTGGTAAAAGCCTGTCCGGGGGAATCTTTGTCTTTGTAGTTATGTTTTTTTTTTTTTATAAATCGGGGTGGTAAGTGTGGAGAGATGTGGTCATGTCCAAGCTTGTTTGGTGGATGCCCTAACAAACATCACACGAAATACCAAGAATACACGCACCACGCACGCCCTTGACACCACGAGCCAAGGTCACACGCACCTGGGTGATTCCCAGGTAACGGAGATGGTAACCTCTACCGCTACCCAATACCTGCCGTGGTTACTCGTAGAGGTAACCACTCATTTTTGGCGGCGATGAACCCAGCCTGGCACAGCTCCCTTGGTGAGGGGATGCGATTACAACTAAATATCCGTCATCGAAAGTCAAGAAGATCGCATGGCTGTTAGTGAGCAACCTCTGAGAGGTTCAGAACCACACCCCGACCGCCTTTGTCTCCCCAGTACTGATGTTAAACCACACACACAGCACCAGGTGCTCATACCAATAATGATTTCTTTGTGACGTGGTGTGCGAATTGTGTGGTGAGATTGTCGCTGGCCAACAAACCTCCTCGTGTGCCTTACCGGCCGTCGTAGGCGCTACTCGCCAACAGCACTTGCCCCAACAGTCTGTTAAGGCGACTATTGCCCCAACAGTCTGTTAAGGCGACTATTGTCCCAACAGTCTGTAAAGGCGACAATTGCCCCATACCTCTCCACCCTGCTCACCGACCACAATCCAATAATCTGCTCGTCGCACCCAGAACGAGCACCGTCCTGGCTGAGCAACGTCTTGGTGGGCTCCGCCAGCAGACGTCCGTCTGGAACTCTCTCCCACACTGCACGTACGCAGCAACAGCAGCATCCAAGCAACCACACACCCACCTTCAGACAGCATCTCAAGGTTCCTTACCCGTCCAGTCTCTCACCCGTCCAGGCTCTCACCCGTCCAGTCTCTCACCCGTCCAGGCTCTCACCCGTCCAGGCTCTCACCTGTTCATGCGATCAACTGTCCAGGATCTCACCTGTCTAGATTCTCATCTGTTCATGCGGTCACCTGTCCAGCCCCTCACCTGTTCATGCAGTTACCTGTTTCGGCTCAGGCTCTCACCTGTCCAGCCTCTCACCTGTCGAGGCTCTCACCAGAATATGTGGACGCTATAAATAGTGGTGTCATCTGGCTGTAGCATGGTGTGTGGTGTGACGTGGCTGTAGCATGGTGTGTGGTGTGACGTGGCTGTAGCATGGTATGTGGTGTATGTCACGTGGTGTCATATCGCTGTTGAATTAGGTCGGCGTTCTTCATTGCAAGGCCCGCGGGCCACTGGGGACCCCTGGGGGCCCCTGGTGGCCTTTAGTGTGGCCCCTGCCGTGCAGTGACCCACAGTACACAACAAATGTGAAAACACCGCTCATGCTGCTGCTGTCAAACCCTAAATGGTTTCAAATGTGTGGCGGCCCTCACACTGATGATGTCTTATAGGCGAAAAGTTCCCCCCCCACCTCTAAAAATTAGTGAAGAACACGAGATTAGGTAGGGTGTGTTCTGTGTGTGTGTGTGTGTGGTGGAGCTGTAGTATTGTGGGGTGTGTATGTTGTGGAGTGAGTCTGGTGTGGAGTGTGTACGGTGCGTGAATATACCTATTTGATGAGGTTGTGTGTGGGGTGGTGGAGCTGTAGGTGTGTGGTGTGTGTATGTATGGTGTGTGGTCAGGAGTGTGTGGTGTACGAGTGTGTGTGGTGTGTGATAGGGGGTGTACGAGTGTGTGGTGTGTGTATGGTGTGTGATAGGGGGTGTACGTGTGTATGGACCACTGGATGGGTTCCGCAAGATTGGAAAGATGCCCTGGTGGTCACTGGCGGAGCCAGTGGGGGGTGGGGTGGCACGTGCCCTCCCAATGATCCGATTTAAATCCCTAATTTCGATCGGATCATTGGGGTTTATTAGTAATAAATCGGCATTTTGCGACCCCCACTGCCACTGTGTAGCATATTATTACGTGCCAGGGACTCTATGAGATGATAGGACAATAGTCTGAGTCCATAATTGGCAATAAGTAGCGGCAAAGCAGTTATAAGTGACTCAGAATTATTATTATTATTCTTAGTTTTTTCGGTAAAGTCACGTTGAAGAGAAACAACAGAATAACAACAGAATAACAAAATATATATATTGTTATTCTGTTGTTTCTCTTCAACGTGACTTTACCGAAAAAACTAAGAATATGAATTACTGCAGTCACGAAAGCTTTAAATCAAAATTTGACTCAGAATTGTCCGCAGTTGCGTATACAGTCCATGACTTCCCTGAAGGCCGATCACACAACGCGGTTCGAATTCGACCCTCGATCGATGGCTGTGCCATCGCCGCACACGCGTCGAATAAAAAGCAAGGGACAAGTCCTTACTTATTACTAACAACTCCTATCATTTTTCATTGCTGGAGGGGTTGCTCTCGTCCCGGCTCTGCCATTGCTGGTGGTCCTCCTCTTCAAGAAGTGGGACCGCACAGACTAACAACTACAGGGACATCTCACTCCTCGGTGTGCCGGGAAAGGTCCTGGCAAGGATTATTGAACATTGCCTTGCTAGGCACGCTGAGGAGAGGCTTGCGGAGCCCCAATGTGGTTTCAGGAAAGGGCGGTCCTGCACAGATGCTATATTTTCTGTCCTTCTGCTACAGCAGAGGTGTAGGAAATTCCAACAAGACCTCCATCTCTGCTTTATTGACCTGTTTAAGGCCTATGATACCATCAGTAGGCCTGGGCTGTGGGTTGTTCTTCGTGCTTTCAGAGTCCCTGACCCTCTGTTCACGATCATTAAGGACCTTCATGATGGTGAGCGGGCCCGGGTAAAACTACGTGGCCGGGAGTCGGAGCCATTCCCTGTTCACCTTGGGGTGCGACAGGGATATCCTCTGGCTCCCACATTATTTAACATCTATTTCGGCAATGTAGTTCGTGAAGCCTTCGATTGCTGTATCATCTGGTACAGATACAATGGCAGGCTGATCGATGTCCGGGTGCGGCCAAGGGATGGCTCCCTATTGGTCAACCATGTTATGTATACAGATGATTTGGTAATCGCTGCTCACTCAGAGGAGTTGGAGGTGCTGCTGCTGAACCTGGAGCTTGCAACTAAGAGGTGGGGCTTTACCATCAGCACTTGCCTGGATATTTTGTACTATCAGACACTCCACCCCACAACTCCCAATTGGTGATGGGACAATTGTGGAGAGAGTGGAGAGTTTCCCATACCTGGGCAGTGTGCTCATGACCGGCTCCAGTTTGACAGCAGAGGTCTCACTCCGAATCAGTCGAGCGGCATTATCTTTTTATCGGTTGCATAACGCTGTGTTGAAGCTACCTGGTCTGTCGCTCCGCACAAAGCTTCAGGTCTTCTCGGCTACGGTTATGCCCTCCCTTCTCTCCGCTTGCGAAACGTGGATCCCCCTAATGGAACATTTTCGCTGGTTAGAAACATTTAGGCTAGCCTGCCTACGATCCATCCTGGGTTTAACCAAGCTGGATTGTGAGGAGCTCACAAATCCTTGAAAGATCTGCACAAAGTCCCATTAGTGAGCTCCTCCGGCAGGCAAGGTTGCGTTGGCTGGGTGATGTAGCCCGCATGCCCAGCCACGGCATGCCTAAACAGCTTTAGTTCGGCCGGATCGAGGGGGTTAAACGGGTGCGGCACGGGCTAGAGAAGAGATGGAGTGATGTGGTAGGAGGAGGATGTGGAGCTGAGTGAACTTGCCGATGACTGGTACCAGCGGTGTCAAGATCAGCCTCTGTGGAGTGGAGGAGGCTTGTGAAGGACGCTACTGGGCAGTTGGAAGCAGTCGCCCTCCAACAACAACGGAGGGCGGAGGAGTGATGCTCACAACAATGAGCGGAGCGCCAGATGGCTAAAGCACAGCAAGTTGGCACAGTAGGGGGCATAGGTGGTGCATAGGTGGTGCATCAGCCAGTCATCTCAGTCAGTCGACCCGTGGCACCTGGGTCTGCCCCGTGACCTCCTGCCAGCGGGCGTTCGACACTTCACGTGGCCTCAAGGTGCACATGGCCTGGCACAAGCGTCGTGGTGACGTCACCGCCACTTAGTGGTGAATGGCGGTTGTTATTGTTGTACAAGTGTGTGGTGTGTATGTGTGTGTGGTAGGGGGTGTTTGGTGTGTGTGTGTGTGTGGTGTAGTGGGGGGTGTACAAGTGTGTGGTGTGTGTGTGTGGTGTGTGTGTGAGGTGTGTGATAGGGGGTGTGTGGTGTGTGTGTGTGTGGTGTAGTGGGGGGTGTACAAGTGTGTGGTGTGTGTGAGGTGTGTGTGAGGTGTGTGATAGGGGGTGTGTGGTGTGTGTGAGGTGTTTGTGAGGTGTATGATAGGGGGTGTGTGGTGTGCCACACCTCAGGCAGGTGTCGCGAGCTGGTGCGAGCGTGCCAGGAGATGAGTCATGCCACGTGACCGTTAATTGGTTTAATTAGGCGTGAGCGCACACGTTAAAAAGGAGGCTTTAACATCGGTGAAATATTACAAATATTCTCGAAAAACAAAGTGAAAATATACCTTATATATAGTTAGCATTGTTATTGCTGAAATCATCATGCCAACACTGCATGACACAAACACACAGGAGACGTGCCAGACACACCCTCCAACACACACGGACACAATACAGTATATTAACTCCAAAGGGACAAAGATCCTCCATATGAGCCTAACGTTGGCCATGGTAGGACAATTGCTGTTAGCGAGCACCTCTTAAGGCCGGAAACGACAAATGAGGGCGTGGTGTGGCCAAAAACCATGCCCCGACCGCTTTTGTCTTCCCAGTGCTGTTTACACACCGCACCAGGCACTGCTCAGTTAAAGCCAAGTCAACTTAGCGGAGGACCCCAGGACCGACCGGGGTTTATATATTCGCCACCAACGTTAGCCGTGGCCTGGAATCGAACTCGGGTCCTGGGTTTGCAGCGCAGTGTGATAGCCGCTTGTGCCACCGCTCTCTCGTACACCCCGACAAAGATAAAGAATCCCCCTACACATATATAGCCATAACAGATTGTTGGGGGCAAGTGCTGTTAGCGAGTAGCAGCATCTATAACACGTACATACATACATGCATTGTCCAACACAACAACAACCAGTGCCGGATTATCCTATTAGCAAAAGTAACATATGCTATGGGCCCCGCACTTTCAAGGGACCCACGCTAAATGCTTTCAAGCAATCAATTCCGGTTCAGTGATTCTGCACTTGCTCTATTACTATAGTACTATACTGCCTTCAACGTTTATGAACGGCTGGGTGTTTAACTTTAGCGATTTGTCGTATTATCTGGCTGTATAGCAAATGAAAAAGATACAATTACTTTACTGCAAAAGTAAAAAAAATGTGTTTTAGTATTTACGTGTTTTTTTTACTTAGGGCCCCTTTATAACATATGCTACAGGCCCCGCACTAGCTTAGTCCGGCACTGACAACAACAACCGCCATTCACCACTAAGTGGCGGTGACGTCACCACGGCACTTGTGCCAGGCTATGTGCACGTTAAGGCCAACACAGACATACACACACCTACATATAACTTGGTGGTCATCCCAATGGAAGCCATGCTGGTGGTCAGGACATTGGTGGTCATTTTGTTGATGACAGCTTTTTTTTCAGGGGTTGCCACCCTGGACAGTCTGGGAATTGGCAGCTGTGTTTCTGGTGGTGGTGGCAGCAGCAGGAACTGATTTGCCCGAGATCTGCTACCGCTACCGTGTTTAACTTTATTGCAGTAGACCGCGCGCGGCTTCGATAACAGATCTAGTGCCAACCCGAGAAATGCGTCAGGGTTTTGGTCTCTAGTGGGAAACGTCGCAATCCTCTGGCGGTGGCTGTGTTGGTGGTCGTGGACGTACTCTGCGAGTGACTGTTCTACTCGTGGCCACGCTGTTGGTGGTGGCCACGCTGTTGGTGGTAGCCATGCTGGTGGTGGTAGCCATGCTGGTGGTGGTAGCCACGCTGGTGGTCATGCTGGTGGCCACGCTAGTGGTGGTAGCCACACTGGTGGCCATCCTGCTGGTGGTGGCTACACTGCTGGTGGTGGCCACACTGCTGGTGGTGGCCACACATGCCGGTGGCCTTGGTGGTGATGATGGTGGTGTTGTTGGTGGTGGCCTTGTTGGTGATCACGATCCTACTGTTGTTCTTGTTGGTGGTTGCGGCCACGCCGGTGGTTATCCTGCTGTTGTTGATGGCGGCTGTGTTGATGGCAGTCGTGTTGGTGTTCACGCAGCGACCGATGGCATTGGTAGTGGCCGTACTGTCGGCCACGCGGTTGTTAGTGCTGCTCGGAGCCATGCTGGTGGCCATACCAGTGGCCTCACTAGCGGTGTTGTTGTTGGTGGCCATGTTGATGGTCATGCTGATATTGTTGCTGCTGATGGCGTCCATGTTGGTGATAATCCTCTGCTGTTGTTACTGCTGATGGCACCCGCTGTTGGTGGTAAAACTACGACTGATGTTGTTGGTCGCCAAACTGGTGGTCAAACTGGTGGATACACGGCTGTTGCTGCCAGTGGTGGCCACACCGGTGGCCTTGCTGATGGTGTTGTCAGTGGCCATACTGGTGGCCATGTTGCTGATCATGGCCGCCATGCTGATAGTCACCCTGCTGCTGCTGCTGCTGATGGTGGTGGTGGTGATGGGCGTGGGGCGCGGTGGCCATCATGTCGGGGGTTACACGGGCCCACACGCCCATCACGAGCCCTTCCACGCCGCACTCGTTGCGCCCGCGCGCCACGCGCACAAACCCCTCCTCGCCCCACCACGGCCCCCACGAGTTGGCGCAGATCTGGGCACACGGAAGAGACGAGGGCGGAGGAGTGCCCCACCGTAGATTTAGCCTCGATCGTTGGGTATCCACGGTGGCGCAATGTTAACTACCTCTCCTGGCATACAGGACGTTGTGGGTTTGATCCCAAACCTGACACCTGGATATTTGGAGTTTGCATGTTCTCCCCTTGGTTACGTGGATTTTTCTCCGTGTCTTCCGGTTTTCCCCTACACATTTAGAATCAACATCACGCGTTTAGAGTATCTGGCTGCTATAAATTTCTACACGATAAGCCACTTCGTTGAGCTATCATTTGTGGCCACGTCGCTTCTGAAAAAGAGCTACATAGGTCAGTAGGCCTTTCTTGGTAAAATACGAATAGTTTATAGTTTAGATTATTTATTTAGAACTGCTTTTTGTGTTTAGTTTGTTGTCCTTAGCCCTACTCCTCCGATTAGCACAGTTGACTATGTACGGTGCGTAAGAAGTTCAACGTACCCATGTAGATTAACAAGTAAACGACGTGACCCAGCGGTAGCGCTTTTGTCACTTGTTGCAGACGTTCGCAGTTCGGATCCAGCAGGCCACCCTGGTTAATACTGCGTTTGTGCACTGGCCGTAAAAAAATACGATGCAGCGGTCTTGAAACGTCCCACCGTGTGACGTCGTTCGGAACGAATTGGCCAAATTTTCCATACTTGAAAAACCATACCGCAAAATACTCAATCGGGATTATGCAGCGGCAATCATGCCCCCCCCCCCCGCCCCTTACTGGCAGACTAACAGCCACTTGCAGGCCAGGTGCCGAGTCACCGTGCGTCACACATGGGACACCTGCCACTGGAAAGTGCCCGAATGCGTTGTGTTTTTTTCTCTCTCGTGAATTGTGCTCGTGTACCAACCGCCAACGCAACAGCAGCACCAATTGATTTCATAATAGAGTTTTTTTTGGGGTTAGATCACGTAAATGTATAAATGTGTCGTTAAAACCCAACATCACCCGACACAGCCATCTAGTAAGGGTTGTCACGTAAACAGAATATGCCAGTTGGTCACTAGTACAGCACACCAAGTGTGTTGGAGAGCCAAGCCACAACATTTACAATCTGAGTACGACGTTTCGCCAGTAATTACAACTAGCTTCTTCAGGCGACAGCCAGATTTGTGGAGAAGTCCTCCACCTGTTTCGTTCCTTATATAGAGGCGTAGACGTGGTGACCACGCTTCTGCGCTCTAGCGCAAAGTAGGGGGGAGGGGATTAATGAGGCAACTACATTATGCATGCGCATTATGCGAACCCATTGATTTGTCCTTCCTGTTCATTGTGTATTAAAATAGCCGTACCAACGGTAATCCCTATTGAAGTATGGTGGCCTGTATAGGCATGCATTTAAACAATGTATTATTTGATGATTCGCTTCCACGCAGCACTAAATCGGTAGCTATCCGAACGGTTAAAATTATTTTTATTTCTTTCAATTTCGATAGATAATGTAATAAGTTTTGGCCAATAGTAGCTTGTTTTTCACAGAACTTATCAAAATAAATTGTCTTTGTTGGCACGTATGTTCTGCTACTTATTTTCAACCTGTCCATCAAAGACGCATCAGTTCCTCTAGAATGGAAACATTCCTATGTCCGTCCACTTCACAAAGGGGGCCCTAAAGATGATCCAAATAACTACCGACCTATCTCAAATTTGTCCCCGTTGATGAAAATTTTTGAAAAATTATTGACCTACCAAATTAGCAGTTTCCTGTCCACCAACAATCTACTACATCTTAAACAATCCTATGTCCATCCACTTCACAAAGGGGGCCCTAAAGATGATCCAAATAACTATCGACCTATCTCAATTTTGTCCCCGTTGATGATTTTTTTAAATTATTGACCTACCAAATTAGCAGTTTCCTGTCCACCAACAATCTACTACATCTAAAACAATCTGGGTTCCGAAAAAAATACAGCACCACATCTGCTGCATTAGACTCTCTGAATCACATTTACAGTTGCCTTGATAATAAGTAGTACTGTGCCTGTCTTTTTCTAGACCTGTCCAAAGCTTTTGATACAGTAGACCACAACACCCTGCTTAGTAAACTAAGTTGCCTCGGTTTTTCTGAAAATGCAGTAAAATGGTTACAAAATTACCTCTTTTCTCGCACCCAAACTGTATTCACAGATGGTTGGAGGTCAAAAAGTGTTAAGATAACAAAAGAGGTTCCACAGGGTTCCATCCTCGGCCCCCTCTTGTTCTCTCTTTATGTCAATGACTTGGGCACTGACCTGGATTATTCCAGGGTAAATCTTTTTGCAGATGACACGATACTGATTACTGCTGGCCGCTCTCCGGATGACGTGATTGCTAAGCTACAGGGTGATTTCAACAAACTACAACATCAGCTAGCTGCTCTTAAACTAGTCCTGAATACCTCCAAAACCAAGGTGCTATGCTTCTCACCAGGACTAAAACAGGAAGTTATTTTTCCCCAATTATATTCCTTAAATAATTATCAAATAGAGCAAGTCAAGATCTATAAGTATCTTGGGGTCATCCTGGATTCAAAACTGAATTTTGAAGATCACATTGATTATATTGGTAAAAAGACAAAAATAAAAATTGGTTTTCTGTATCGACACAAGCACTGCTTCTCCCCCCAATGTTCCATTTTGAATTGATAAAAGCTACCATACTGCCTCTACTTGACTACTGTGACATCGTGTATAAATCAGCCCCAAGTACTGCACTGAAGAAGCTTGATTCCATCTATCACTCGGCCTTAATATTTACATTGAACTGCCCATATAGGACTCACCACTGTGATCTCTACATTGGGTTAAACTTAACATCTCTTAATGTTCGACGGCTTGTGCACCAGATCTTATTTATTCACGATGTACTTACAAAAAATCCGCAGACTACCTGCTGGATCTCCTCTCTGTTTCAAAGAACAAATTTGACCTCAGGTCTTCGCTCATTTACCAGCTTCACATTCCCTATTGCCGTACAAAAACTGGAGGAAGGGCCTTGCTATTGATGCCCCCAGGGTCTGGAATGCTATTGCCAATAAACTGCAACTTGAATCGCTACCAATGAGATCTTCTCTCAAAACTGCTCTAGAGGAGTTGTACACCCCTAGCTGCCCACTGCTATTCATTGGCGTAAAATAAAATAAAATGTTTCGCTCCGGATGTCGCTGCAAAGTATTATCTGTATTTTGATTTAGCGTGCTGATCTTAAAAGGTGCATTGAAAAATTTGATACTCCGACTGATGCTTCTGTTGTTATGGAGTAACTCATGCAGCCAACTATGGCTCTCTAGGATTTGGTGTTACATGTTATTTATGTAGTTTATTGTAAAAATTCGGTCAGTCCCTGTGATCACTGTTACGTTGCAATTATGGCTGTATTTTTTGGTGATTTCGAAAACGTTTTTGGTTTGGACATGTTTGTTTTGTTGTAGTACGGAGTTAGACCGATGGCCTTAATCTAAGTTTTCTTGTTGTTGTTGTTTGACTTGCATCCCGCTGGGATTTTTTGCACACAGCGTTGGTGTACGGTGCTTTTTTTCAGGAATATTTTGCTGGTTTTTTTCATGGATTTTCTGTTTGCACAGTCACATAAGTCACTTTAAGATGTTTTTCTTGTTCGTGTTTTCATTTTTTTGTTTCTTGTGTTTGCACCCGATTCAAGAGCCGAATGGGCTCACGGGGCTATACCGAAATAAATAAAATGAAAAACTGAACACTGAAATACTGCTGACAGTTGAATTGTTGGAATAAAACTAAAATAACAAAAAACAGTTGACAGATACGGAGGTTTCCGTCGCTAATTTTGGGAGGTAAATTAGCGCGACAGTGACTGGTGCGGGGGACATCATCGGGGGCGCGTCATCGTCACATCCACTCACCCAGTACTTGGTGTCGTTTCCGTGCGGAGTCCGTTCCGTGCCCCACCTGCGACCGAGAAGGCGGGAGGGAGACGCCAGTCATGGAGATGCCGGTCATCATTACGCTTCTATAAACTATTAAATGCTTTATTTTACCAGGTAAGGCCCCACTGAGCTATACATGGCTCTTTTTCAGAAGCGACCTGGCTATCACAAATGATAGCTCAACGAAGTGGCTTATCATCACGGGGAAATTTGTAGTAGCAAAATACTCTAACACGCGTGATGTCGATTGCAAACGTGGAGAGGAAAAACCAGAGGAGCCGGAGAAAAATCCACCCAACCACGGAGAGGGACACGCAAACTTCAAATATATAGGCGTCGG
Organism: Petromyzon marinus; assembly: GCF_048934315.1. Classification (NCBI taxonomy): domain Eukaryota; kingdom Metazoa; phylum Chordata; class Hyperoartia; order Petromyzontiformes; family Petromyzontidae; genus Petromyzon; species Petromyzon marinus. The sequence goes on along the minus strand of NC_133709.1, from coordinate 9,536,047 downwards.
GATCGAACCCATGACCCCCTGGATACAAGGCTAGGTAGTTAACATCTCGCTACCGTGGCGCCCCAATTAATTTGTTCACGAGCGTTTGTCGCTTAGTGTGGGACTTGAACAGAGTGCCCGGAGAAACCCCGCGCATACGAGTGGAGAGCCTTGAATGCCGTTAAAGGGTGCGCGACAGGAACCACCTTTCTGGGTCAGAAATCGATTTGCTGTACTGCACTGCCCCCTACAGGCGCCGCCTTGGTAGTCAGTGGTGGATGTCCCGAAAAGCACGATCATCATTGGGAGTCTGGCCTGACAAGTGGCTTTGCAAGTCTCCCATGCCCCTCCGAGTCCACCAACCCCAGCTGGTGATGTGTATGACAGTGATGATGGCAAAGGTGGCGAAGGTGGTGGTGGTGCCGGTGATATTACCGGTGAGGTTGATGATGGTAGTGATGCTGCCAGTGATGGTGCCATTGATGGTGATGATGGCGATAATGTTGATGATGGTGGTGATGCTAGTGATAGTGATGATGGTGGTGATGTTAATAATGCTGGGGACGGAGCCAGTGATGATGATGAAGTTGGTGGTGGCGGTTGTGATGGTGCCCATGATGGTGATAATGTTGATGATGATGGTGATGATGTTGATAATGGTGGTGATGGTGCGGGTGATGATGCTGATGACGCTTGTGATGAAGCCGGTGGTGATGATAATGAAGTTGGCGGTGATGGTGCCGGTTATGATGTTGATGATGGTGGTCATGGTGCCGGTGGTGATGTTGATGATGGTGTTGATGGTGTTGATGATGTTGATGTTGGTTGTGATGAAGCCGGTGATGATTATGATGAAGTTGGTGGTGATGGTACCGGTTGTGATGGTGACCGTGTTGTTGAGGATGATAATAGTGCTGATGATGGTGGTGCTGGTGATGATGGTGATGATGGTTCCACGCACCCGACGATGCGCACGGAGTGCATCCCGTGACGCCGGTAGTGCGGCGGATCCAAGGCCGCCGCGTCCGTGTGCGAGTACACGCCCCGCGAGTACACAAACAGGTCCTCGTGTATCTCCATCAGCGCTGGTATCACGCAGAGGAGACACGCAACACATAGATAGAGACAAGGCACAACCAGGGATACACTACACAGACATTAAACAGCAACATATGTACGTGTGTAGCCAACCGTGCTAATTCGGAGGTGCAGGGGAAACAACAAACTGAACACAAAAAGCAGCAACACAGATAAAGAACACAGAGACAAACAGGGATTGCACAAACGTGGTCACATGTCGCGACGAACACACACAAACTCACAGAGACAAAAATCCCCCATATAGCCTTAATAAACTGTTGGGGCAAGTGCTGTTAGCGAGCACCTATGAAGGCCGGCATGGCACACGAGGGGGTGGGTGGCCAGCACCACGCTCGCCCGCCTTTGTCTCCCCAGTGGCGATGTTTACTGCACACCGCAACAGGTATTAATTTGAGGCTGAGTCGACCTAGGGGAGGCTCAGGACCGGTTTAGATATTTGTCACCGGTGTTGGTGGCCGTGAGCGGGAATCGAACTCGGGTGGCCGGGTTTGTATCGCAGCACGCTAACCGCTACACTACCGCTCCCCACACACAAATGCAGACAAACACCTCCTCCTCGTCACTCACCTTGCACTGGGCCGTTCATCATGATCTCCTTCATGATGGCCATCTCCTACATGCGCACACACACACACACCAAGGAGTGCCGGTGCGATGAGTCGTCTGGTGACTTGCGTAGTACTGTGGTGTGTTATAGCGCAGTGGTGTGTGGCGAGTGGCGCGGTGTGACTCACGTGGCACAGTGCGGTGATGCGTGGTAGTGAGTGGCTGTGGAACAGTGTGGCGAGTGGCGCAGTGCAATGCGGTCTGATGAAGTCCATTTGGGGTGTGGGACGGTTCAGTGTGGCGCGGTGCGGTTCTCACATAAGCTCTGATTATTGTTCGGGCGACCGCACTGGAAGATGCAGTTGTGGTGTGACGTGATGCATTGTTAGTGTGGTGCGGTGCGATGTGATGCAGTGCGGTGCTCACATCCGTGCCGATGCGGTACGGTGGACCGCACTGGAAGATGTGATTGTGGTGTGACGTGGTGCGTTGTCAGTGAAGTGCAGTGGTTCTCAACTTTTTCGGACTTCCTGTGTGTTACCCCCCTTGTTGAATTTGTTTAAACCGAGTTATACCCCCTTGCCTGACCCAACATGGTTCTGAGAAAAAAATGTATGATGAGAATTCATATTTTAACCAAATGTTCTATTTTGTGAGGCATGCTTACTCGCTCGTAACTGCAAGCGAAAAAAAAAATCAACGGACGCTCTGCACGCATGACATCATTTGTCCACGCTCACCGGTTACTCTTGGAAACCACACTGTTTACGATTGTTGAATCTAGAAAGGTCTTCTGTATTGTTCTAGGTTACCGTATGGCTTTACATTTTGTCGTAGTTATTTTACATTGGCAGATTCATACGTGAGTTTCCACTGACTCATTTCTGATATAATTCGACACATTTATAAATACTCTTTGGTGCTTTCGGTAAAGTCATGAGGGTAGAAAATAAATTAAAACCAAAAATAATCAATCACGACGTTTCGATCTCAACACAAGCGGTCGTCCTCTGGCGGGAAAAAAATAATCCAGCAGTGGAACTGCTGAAACAGCGAGAGAGATGTTTATAAATAACCTCACGTAACCCCTGGGATATTGCCACATACCCCCAGGGGTCCGCGTACCCCCAGTTGAGAACCACTGGTGTAGTGTGGTGCCGTGCGGTGTGATGCCGTGTGGTGCGGTCCTCACGTCCGTGGCGATGCGGTACGGCGGACCGCACTGGAAGATGCGGTTGTCGTTGGCGCTGGGGTTGGGGCACGGGCGCGTGGCCTCGCGACGACCCCGGCCTGACCTCCGGCTTCCCATCATGCACTGCAGCTGTTGGTCTCCCCCCCCAAGTGGGTAGCACTCGTCCGTCACAACCCTGCACACACCACACACAGCATCATGGTTCATCACACCATACCACACGTCACACACGATGTTTAATCAATGCAGTATTCACCTAATTATAACGGTGTCCTTAATTTATTTGGGAAATCCCGCATCTCAAGACCTTTTTACGGGAGAGCCCTGCCACATTGAGATGTTTGGCCATGGAATTTGACGAACTGCGCGTTTGTCTCAGTGTGGGAGGAAAGCGGAATTCTTCATGAACTGAATTCAGTTCCTGAAGAAGCTCGCGGCGCGAAACGTCGAACGTCACACAACACAACCCGAACACACACACACGTGTACACATGCACAAACAAACAAACACACCCAAAAAACAAAGACAAAGATTCCCCCGTATAGCCTTAAACAGACTGTTGGGGCAAGTGCTGTTAGCGAGCACCAATAAAGGCCGGCAAAGTGCACGAGGGGGTGGGTGGCCAGCACCACGCCCGGCCGCCTTTGTCTCCCCAAGTGACGATGTTTGCAAGGGCAAAGACGCACACCCACACTGGAAATAAATTAAGGAGGTGGTGGGAGGGTGGGACTCACCCAGCGTGGCGCAGGTACCACCAGGCACGGTCCAGCCTCCCGTCACGGCAACCCCCGGCGGCCCCCTGAGCGGGCCTCCAACCCGGGTGCGAGCCCTGGGGGTCGCAGGACAGCAGCTGCTGCGGGGAGAGGCCGTGACGCACGCGGCCCAGGGTCTGGATGGAGAGGCGGTCCGAGGCCACGGCTGCACGGGCGGGAGAGGCACACGCGAGCGTTACGCACGCATTACGTTCGTGTCGTCGTTCACGATACTTCCGCGTTACGTCTGGTGAGGTTCGCGTTACGTCCGTGTTATGTTCTCTTTACGCTCTCGTTACGTCCACGTTACGTTCGCGCTACGTTCGCAGTACATTCGCGTTGGGTTGGTGAATGATTCAACACAGCGGTCACTCGCTCGCTGGTGGTCCCTTTGACCCGCCTAGCCGTGTTCGCCGGGTTTAAAAGACGCTCCGGAAAGTGAAACACACCGCCCCCGAACGTTGGAGTCATTTTTTTGTTTTTGAACGTTGTGTTTAGAAATAAGGGCATTGCGGCATTGCAAGTGGAGAGCTACCGTCTTCCAGAAGACGATCATGAACGCGATGCGTGTTACCCGCGCGTTAACCGCATGTCAAGCATGCCACACACAAAGCATGTTACCCGCATGTTACACACATGCCACACACACGCGTGTTACCCGCGGTGGAAAAGGCCCATGACGCGGCGCAGTTGCCCTGGTCTTCAGGCGCGTGGATGAGTCCAGGCCACCTGACCCGGGAGTCAAACTCATCCGGCAAGAAATCACCGTCTCGCATGGGCACCTGCGCAGCCCCATGCAACACGACACGATGGTACAAATTTAAACGGCACAAACTGACGTACACGCTGTACCAGGTACTCATTTAAGGCCGAGCCGACCTAAGGGAGGTCCAGGACCGGTTCAGATATCTGCCACTGTTGTTGGTCATGAGACGGAATCGAAGTCGGGTCGTCTGGTTCAGTAGCGCAGCACTACACAACCGCTCCCCATAACACACGCAAAGACAAAGATGTCCCGTATAGTCTTAACAGACAGTTTAGGAAAGTGCTGTTAGCGACCACCAATGAAGGCTAGCACGGCACATGAGGGAGTGGGTGGCCGGCACCACGCCTGGCCGCCTCTGTCCCCCCAGTAGTGATGTTCACACATTGCACCAAGGTACTCATTTGAGGCTGATGATTATATCTGGACCAGCCCAGATAAACATCACCAGTTTCGGTGGTCGTGAGCGGGAATCGAACTCGGGTCGCCGGGTTCGTAGAGCAGAGCGCCAACCACTACACTATGCCCGCACACGCACACACAAACACGAACATGAACACACCCACACCACTTACACATGCGCAAGGACGGTGACGTGGTCCGGCAATGGCACATTCGCCGCTCGTCACAGAGGCTCGTGGTTGGAACCCTGCGGCCGACTCGTTTACCGCTGCGGGCGTATCGACCGTGAAAATACTGCGTGCCGTCCGCCTCACAATGAACGTATCCCATAACGTCACTCACAGGCCATTGTGAAACTGCGTCATTATCCAAATTTGCCACATTTTTTTTTTTAATCCCAGCGATAGGCCGTGTAAATAAGAATGTACGTGACCCGTAACGCCGGGCAGTGTGTGTATCGTTTTTTTTTTTCATTCCGATATTAGGAAGCCACTGGAGCGATGCACTTTTTAATCATTTAAATAAAAAACTAATTTCTTTAGAACTTTTTGTGTTTAGTTTGTCGTCCTTCCGCCACACCTCCGATTAGCATGGTTGCCTAAGGTGCGAAAGATGTTCAATGTACAAACATACATCGTTGGAATGTACCGTGTGTCGGAAATGTGAATAAATAAATGTAAAAAGAATGACACCGCAAACTGCTCAATTGGGATTATACGCAGAACAATTAACCCCGTCCCCACCACCACTGCAAAAACGTGGCAGGACCCTTCTGAAAATAGAGTCACGAGCCTCGGTGAATCTTTTGTGCGTGAACAAGCGTAAATCAAACAACACGCACACATACACACTGCGTTCCTGTGGCATAGGATGACCCTGACATTCACACGAGGTTCTGTGACTCGAAAAAAATATACATCACAGCATCATTTATTTACACACGAGAGTGGCCCCGTGAGATTCACAGTTCACATCACACGGGTGACCTCGGGTCTCCCCGTTGGGGGCACTGGCATCGTCATAGCTGCGCTGTGCGTCAACTTTTGCCGTCGTAATTTAAAAATGCTCGTGCGCAGCAGTAGCGGCGGCACAACGATGCCTTGTAAGGACTTGCAGATTTTTTTTTTTTACAGTCCATGCCCGTGACCATTTATGTACAGCAGCGGTAAATGTGGCAACAGATTGCCGTTGTGTGATGGAGACACTGGTTTGCCCGACACAAAAACGTGGGTTTCACCCTTTCTAGGGGTCATCGGAACTGCAAACTAAATTATTTTACCAGGTAAGGCCCACCTAGCTACGTAGCTCTTTTTCAGAAACGACCTGGCTACAAATGATAGCTCAACGAAGTGGCTTATCGCGTGGAAATTTATAGCCGCCAAATACTCTCAAAGCATGTTTGTAAAATGTGGAGTGAAAAACTGGAGGACACGACCCAGAGAAATATCCACACCACCACGGGGAGACCATGCAAACTCCAAATATACAGGTGTTAAGGGTCGGGATCGAACCCACAACCTCCTATGTACCAGGCGAGGGAGTTCACACCTCGTCACTGTGGCGCCCAGCCAAGTACCTCGCTGCCAAGGTGTGCACAAGGACTGCTTGGGTCAGACCTCATTTCTTTAGAACTTCTTTTTGTGTTTAGTTTGTCGTCCTTCCCCCACACCTCCGATTAACATGGTTGCCTAGGTACGGTGCGAAAGATGTTCAATGTACAAATATACATCGTTGGAATGTACCGTGTGTCGGAAATGTGAATAAATAAATGTAAAAAGAATGACACCGCAAACTGCTCAATTGGGATTATACGCAGAACAATTGACCCCGTCCCCACCACCACTGCAAAAACGTGGCAGGACCCTTCTGAAAATAGAGTCACGAGCCTCGGTGAATATTTTGTGCGTGAACAAGCGTAAATCAAACAACACGCACACATACACAGTGCGTTCCTATGGCATTGGATGACCCTGACAGAGTGAGCAGTAATTACCAGATAATTGGCATATATAACACGGTTGACCAATAAGCATCCATTCCTTGACGACACCTAGGCAGGCATCTATCGGTCTCCAATTGCATCTGTGTCAGATAGAAATTCCTCTTTGTACATCCATGAAAAGCTTAAGCTACGTGGTCAAAAAATATGTGATATAGTGTGGGGGCCAAAGGACATCCCTCTCACACCCTAAGGTGAATGGAAAATGGCTTTGACTCCCGGCCACGTAGAATACGCAAACACATATACAGATACATACCCAGGCCACTTGTATACACAAAGAAAGACAAAGACCCCCATATAAGCATAATATACTTTTGGGGCAAGTGCTGTTAGCGAACACCTATGAAGGCCGGCACGGCACACGAGGAGATGGGTGGCCAGCACCACGCCCGACCGACTTTGTCTCCCGAGCGGCGATGATTACACGCCGCACCAGGCTGAGTCGACCTAGGGGACGCCCAGCACTGGTTCATATATTCACCACTGTTAATGGTCGTGAGCGGGAAATGAACTCGGGTGGCCAGGTATGTAGCGCAGTGTGCTAACCGCTACACTACTGCTCCCCACTACATATACACACACACACCAACAGACAAATTCATACACGGGCGCGTGTGAATTCGTGTAGGCACGTGCGTATTCGTGTAGTCGCGTGCGTATTCGTGTAGGCGCGTACGTGCACAGAGGTCATGGCCAGCACGGCGGGGTCAGGCTGGGCAGTGCCCAGGCGGGTGGACATGCCGTCCTCCAGGGACATGCCCCAGAACGAGGTGTAGTTGGAGGCTGTCCACCTGTAAGGGGTGACAGGCAGGGCGAGGGTTTATGGGTTAGGGCAACCAAAATAACAAGAAAAGATGTTTTTTTCGAATTCAATAATTAAAGTGCCGCAACGCGTTTGAGTACGAGACGATGGTCCCTTAATGAATAACGTCACGAAGCTGTCCTTGAAGAGCCACCGACCCCTGGGTTAGGGGTTAGAGTTGAGGTCAAGCTTAGAGTTAGGTTTAGTGTCAGGGATAGAGTAGGAGATGGGTTCGCGCTTACGATTAGCAGGGTTGGCTACGTACGGTGCGAAAGAAGTTCAACATACACAGGTAGTTGCGCTCGCGTTCATTTTCGATTTAGGGTTATAAACACATTCCTGCGGAGGGAGCTGGTAGGAACGTTGGCTGCTCGGTCAGTGGCCAGGGTCAAGGGCGGCACCACGTGGTGTATTCCGCAAATATGCCCGACTGTGAGGGCGGGTACAAGCCGGCGTGAGTAGGTTAAACGTTGAGTTTTATAAGGGCACCACGGGGTGACCAGCCCCTCCCCACCCAGCCCCACCCAACCCAGCCCCACCCCTCCCACCCCCCACCCAGCCCCACCCTCCCCACCCAAGCCCTCCCCACCCTCCCCTCCCCACCCAGCCCCTCCCCACCCAGCCCCTCCCTACCCTCCCCTCTCCACCCAGCCCCACCCTTCTCATTTTTTTTATATCCGAATGTCTGGATACACGTGGACAGACATCCACAGACATACACAATGAATCCCCTGCCTCGTGTGAGAATTAATCCCGGTTGGGCTTCCAGTCCACTACGTTTCCTACCAGTACCAGTATAAATGGGCGCTAGGTGGCGATGTTTTTATATATCCGGGTGTCCGGATACACGTGGACAGACATCCACAGACATCCACAATTAATCCCCTGCCTCCTGTGAGAATTAATCCCGGTTGGGCTTCCAGTCCACTATATTTCCTACCAGCAATGCCCACTAGGAGCGCATTTGTTATATATCCGGGTGTCCGGATACACGTGGACAGACATCCACAGACATACACAATTAATCCCCTGCCTCCTGTGAGAATTAATCCCGGTTGGGCTTCCAGTCCACTACGTTTCCTACCAGTATTAGTCAGAGATAGGGGTTAGAGTTAGAGCCGTGGTTAGCGTTCGAGCCAGGTTTGGGGTTACAGTTGGGGTTAAGGCTAGAATTAGGATTGGTGTTTTGGATGAGTTGGAGTTACAGTTAGGGTTAGGCTTTGGGTTAGATATAGAGTTGGGATGAGAGTCGGGGATTGCGTTAGCGTTAGCAAGGCGCGGTCCGTCCACGAAGGGCATTGGGCCGCTGCTCCACCAAGCAGCTGGAGATGAGAAATTATATTTCTAATTAAAAATACTTTTTCCATTAATTGTTTTGTTGCGTTAACAAGATATATGATTCTTTCAACGTGAATTGCCTAATGAAGATAACATTTAAAGTTGTTCACATTAGAAACCACTGCAACAGTCTGATTCGTGCCTCCGGGAGGTCTTGGTGCAGCTGTGAAGGCGTCAGAGTGAAAGATGTCCCCCTTCATTCATTGCCATTAGCTTCCCGTTAAAGCCACGCCGTTTGAGACCCATTCAGGGTGGTGAAAAGGTGCCCATAGCTGTAATTACGATGTCACAACGCTAGTTTGCACTGTGCCGGTCAGGGGCCACACATTTAGGACGCGACGGACGATTGCTTGTGTTGCGCCCGAAACGTCGTGATTTATTTTATTTTATACCGACGTGACTTTACCGAAAGAACCAAAGAGTATGGATTCCGGCAGTCACGAAAGCTTCAAATCAAGATTTAGGAGGTACTCAAAAATCTGTCAAAATTTGACCCATCCCGCCCTCCCTGTAGGCACGCGGACTTTTTACCCCCCCCCCCACCACCTGCGTACGTACGCCTGACGCACCACCCCCACTCCCCCCCCACCCCCCCGAATTCTTTAGAACGGCCGATATTTAATCCACGCAGAAACGATCAAGGATTAATAATATTAACGTGTTCACACAAACAGATAGTCCACCGCCGGACTATCTAACTCATTTGAAGGGCAATATAGACAAATTATTATGGAGGCTTCACCCGCTCCCCCCCCCCCCCCCCCCCGTTTCCTATGCGTACATTGTCAGTAGACCCCCCATACGCAAGCTACGCATTTGGGTTAACCTCCCCCCCTCCCCGCGTACGTACTACATGGATGGCCCCTCACGGCCTACACGCTCAAGGCTTTTGTGAGTATCAAAGGGGTTATGTAGTGTGGACTTGAGGGTCACGGGAACAGCATTTGAGTGCTTTGCTGTTTTGTGTCGTATTGTTAATAAATGCCTCACCATTGGGAAGGCCAAAAACATGACAAGGTTTTTCTTCATTAGGGTCCGTCCATAAATGACATTACGCGATTTTGGACGATTTTTGACACCCCCCCCCTCCCCCATCGTCACACAGCGTCACAAAAATTCAGACCCCCCCCCACTCAAATATGACGTAACAAAGCTCTGCCCCCCCCAACCCCCCCCCCAAAAAAAATGCTTCAAATCGTTTTAAACTATTGTCATTGTAGTGCGTATTTAATGTGCCGCTGCACTCTGATGTTGTAGGAGAAAACATTTATTAAAAAAGTATTTTTAATTAAGTAGAACGTGTTGTGTATATTTAAAGTTGCGCATTTTGATGTGACGGCACATTTCTCAACCCTTCCCGCTCGTCACACATCGTCACAAATGTCTGACCCCCCCGCCCCCAGGTGTGTGACGTCATTTATGGACGGCCCCTTAGAACACAATATTTTCAGAGGTCACTTACAACAGCCCCACCTAGTGGGCCTGTCACGAGCCGCCACTGGGGTTAGAGTTAGGGTCAGAGTTAGGGTTTGGGATTCGAGTTAAGGTTGGAGTTAAGAGTCAGAGTTGTGGTTGGTCTAGGGTTAGGGGTGCAATGGTTGAACACGCTTGCCACACACAGCGATCCGATTAAAAAAACGATTCAACGCGTTTGACATCTTCGTGAACGGCAGTGCCTCTCGCGCCCGCAGGGGGTTCAGAAGAAAAGTCGCTTCCTGTGCACGCGATGTGACGATTGCGATCGTGCCCTGAAGGACGGACATCAGTCGAGGTGCTGTGACACCACAGGTGTGTACAGTGCACGTAGTGGGTGCATACCCATACGGTCCATGGTTCACGCGTGCGATGAGCTCTGGCCTCACAAGGCACGGGTTCTGCTCGCATGACCACGCGTCCTGCTCGCACACACTACACACAAAGACAAAGATCCCCCGTGCAACCTTTAACAGACTGGGGCAAGAGCTGTTAGCGAGCACCTGTTTAGGTCGGCATGAGGTTTGGGTGAGGCCAGCGCCATGCCCCAGCCAACTTTGTCTCTCCAATACTGATGCTGTACGTGCCGCACTGGGTAATAATTTTTTTAAGGCCGAGTCAATCTTGCGGTGGCACCCGGGACCGATCCTGATTGCATCCGCCACCGATTTTGGCCGTGAGTGGGAAGCCGAACTCAGGTTGCCACCACTCCACACACATTACACACACACCCACGTGACACGCGTGTTACATGCGACGCACACATGACGAGCGCGTTACACACGTGCCGTACGTGCGTAACATACGACGCACACACGTATAACACGTGCGATACGCGCGTGGTGCACATGACACGTGCGTGCTATACACGTGCTACACACGTGGTACACACGTGCATGTTACGCACACATGGTACGCATGCATTACACACGTGTTACATACACACACGTACGTGTATGACACTCATGTTCCACCGCGTGTCAACTCACCACAGGTTGCAGTTGTCGCGGTACCGGCTGCCGGGTGGGAACTTCTGCCCCCCACGCATGCACCCTGGACAGACAGAGAGGGAGGAGAGGCGACAGACGGTGAAGTATGGGGGCGGGGGGGGGCATCAGCAGACACTGACAATCAGCCGGGCTACAGCAACTCTGACTGTGAGTAAGGCTAGCCAACGCTGCCACTGAGAGTGCATAACACCGTGACCCCTGTGCCTCACATTTTCATGCGAACCTTAATACAAATCCCACAATTTTGGGGGAATTATTTTAAGATTATTTTTTTTACATAATCTCCATAAGCGTACAAAATTAACACGCTGACGAAAGCCACCGTAACGTCACTTTTGGCCGGAAGAGATCGCAAATAACATCGTGGAATCGATATCACTTCCTGTGACCTCACATTGTTTGAATCGTCCGAATGTTGCACCTTGACCGACTTTGCTGCACGGCCAGCCAAAAGCCGCTGCGAGGATGCATGACCGCAGTTTCTCGCGATAATTTTATTCTCCTTGACGAGATCGGCAAGGTATCGTGGTTCCACATGTTGGCCTGTTTAATAAACTAAATCATGTAATAACTTAACGCGTCGCCGTGCCAACAAAAGTGACAGTCGCCCGTTGGCGGCAGGCGGCAACGCCACTTTAGGGCCAGAAAGCGTGGCCGTGACGTCGCGGTAGCAATCGGTCGGCCGAATTGTCGCAGAAACACCTTGGCAAGATTTTTATCCCTTTTTTATTTTCTTTTCCGCATTCGTCCTAATGTCGGGAACGCGTCTCGTACGGCGTAACCCGTCGCACGAGCCCGGGATGCTTCGTCAGGGGCCAGCGGGCTCGCCGCTCGCTCGCTGTCGAGTGCAAGTACGCACGCATACACGCACGCGCTCAGTAAAGCGGAGTAGTTCAAACAACGGCAAAGCAAAAAAATGTGAACTATTAGAGCAAAGTCCATTCCCTAAACCCCAAACGATGACAAGGGCGAATGTTGACTGCACGCGTCGCTGCCTTTGGAATCCACCATCCCTTGCTGGGCCCTGTGCACCTCATGGGTATGTGGCAAAATAATAACAAGTTTTACTGTATTTTAAGGTTCGTGACGCACATTTTACCCTGTAGTGTATTTTCAAAGCGTACGTTTGGGTGCGTGTTATCATCCGGTATCAGTGGTCTCTAAACAGCACTTGCCCCAAAACGTCCGTCGAGGCAATAATCTTTGTCTTTGTTTGACCACATTTGTATCACATCGTTGACGCCAGACACAACATTAGGGTGTGTGCTAATTTCCCAGAGCACCTTGTAATCTGACAGGCCTTTCACAATCCACTGCTGTATGATATCACTCGCCACCATGGTCAGCCTTGGCTGGGAATTTAACTCAGGCTGTCGTCAGGTCCAGAGCTCAGTGCTCAAACCGCTGACTTACCACTCGCCGTCAGCGAGCACTTAATCAGAAGGCCGGCATGCTGCAGGAGGTGGCTGGTGGCTGCGGGCACGACCAACCACCACCACCACAGCTTTTGTCTCTCCAGTCCGTTGATGATGTTTAAACACCGTACACCAGGTACTCATTTAAGTAAGTTCTAAGGTAGGCCCGGTTTAGATATCACTCGCCACCGATGTTTGGGAATAAAATTCAAGAACAGCAAACCAAACTAATGAACCATTAATCAACTATTTTTGTTTTACCATGTAAGGCCCACTGAGCTGTATAGCTCTTTTTCAGAAGCCATCTGGCCACAAATGAAAGCTCAACGAAGTGGCTTATCACCATGTGGAAATTTACAGCAGCCAAATACAGTACTCTAAAACTCATGTTTCTAAATGTTGAGGGAAAAACCAGAGGATTCGGAGAAAAATCCACATGACCACGGGAAGAGAGAATATGCAAACTCCACAAACAGCAACCGTCAAGGTCGGGATCGAACCCATGATCTCCTGTATACCAAGCGAGGCAATTAACATCTAGCCACCGTGGCGCCCAAAACTGCAAACCTACAGCACTAATACTTTGCGAAACAGCCCACAGTCGACAGCCAGCTGTTTGCTAAAAGGTTACAAAAAACTGACCGTCTATGAGTCAATCAGGGGTTGATTGGTTGGTCAGTCACACCAGCAAGCGTGAGTCATTTCCGTAGTCAATACAGAGCTGTATAATGACTCATTCTGTCCGGAAAGGGCCAGAGGGGTCTGCGGTATCAATGATGAGCTGGGTACGGACAATGATGTTTGTGACGGAGGTAAGTTAAGTAAAAAAAACAACCCCCTTGGCCTAAACATTTTCAACCAGGCCAATCCTTTGCTGCTGCCGGCTGCTGCTTGCATTGGAAAGGAGGTGCACGAGCACGATTAACATCAACACAAACTCGACGCGTTCGTCAATTACACCGTTTTGCGGCTTAAAAGAATAAAAGTTATATAATAGGCAACGTTTTGTGCAATGGGTCTTCTTCAGAGCAACACAAGTAGAGAGCTCAGATAGACGGAGTAGATAACAAGAGCTGGAGGACCGCACTTTACGCCGTGGGGCCTGATGAGAATTAAATAAAAAAAACATTCCAATTGCCAGTTTTTAAGTAGGCATATGAATATAGTAAGTACCTTACTCGTAGCTATGGATTGTTTGGGCTAACAAGGGATTCAGGTGAGCCATGCAATGGCATCTTATTAGTGATTGTAGTTTCATCATTAGACCTCCTTTGCCAGTACCAAAATGTAATAATAGGGTTTTTCCCCTTTTTTTGGCAACAAAACTGAAACCTTTTTTTTTTGGCGTTATCTGGTCGAGCACCAATTGGGTCGAGGCTCAAAAGAAAGCCGTCCCTTGGTGTGGACCAATCAGTTTCAAGGACAATGCATATATTATCATAGTATGTTTTTTGTTTGCATTTTGACTGCAGATATTGTGGTTAATGCAGACATGAATCCTTGTAAAAAAAGGTTTCAGTTTTGTTGCCAGAAAAAAGAGGAAAAACCCTATGATTGTAGTTTGTATAAATATCCATCCCATCTATGAGGTGGGTTGAATGCTGCTGCCACGTAGCTGTAACGGGGAGCAAACTGGACTTGACATGGGGTCCCTTTTTTGCCAATATCAAAGGATGAAAAATTAGCACATGTTTGTACCCTTTCTGGCAATAAAACAGGAGGTATTAAGATGTTCAAACACCAAATAGATACCTTTGGCAAGGAATCAAGCACTGCATTAACCACACGTACTTGTGGCAAAACATGCAAACATACATTGCTCTGATAATATATGCACCGTCTTTGAAACTGATTGGCCTACACCAGAAACAGAAAGGCTGTACATGTAGTTAATGCAGACTTGATTCCAGTTAACAATGACGGCAATAAATACCCACTGAAGGGAATACTCTAGACCTCCCTCCAAGTGGAGGTCTTTCTGCCAGCTGTGGCGAGAGCAAGCACTTGCAGGGCTGCGCCTTCATCTTTTATAGAGAGAGGCTGGTGAAATTTCATGGTTCAGTTCATATGCCTCCGAATCACCCACCCCACCACCCATAGCCTCGCATTCCACAGAGTACAGTCAACCCATCTCCTCCTAGTTCACGTTAGCTTACAGCACTTCATCAAGCCACTGTGGGGGTTGTTTGACCATACTTCACCATGCCGGCCAGTGCAGATTGGTTGGTAATAGTTGGCTGGGGGAGGTAGGTGGAGGGGGTGCATGACTGGTTCAGATGTCGCTCGCCACTGACGTGGGCCGTGGTCAGGAATCGAACTCAGGTCACCGGGTTCACAGAGGGGTGCGCTAAACACTGCGCCACCACTCCACCCCAACTTGATATGGGGGGTGTTATTGGCAAATGCTGTTCTTATGGGAATGGTACCGAGATAGAGTGTAATTTACCATTGGGAATGGTAGCATTGGCCCAGCGACCCGAGTCTGATACCCAGCCATGTCTCACATCAGTGGCATGCGATCTGTACGGTCCTGGGCTCCCAACCCCACAGTCGTATGGTCAAAAACCCCCGTGACCGACATGGTCTGGGAGGGCATTCATCCATCAGCGGATCGACAAAGGGGCTGTAAATTATTTTACTTACGATCTCGTAAACTATTACACACATCCTCATCACTACTACCACAACCGCCACCACCACTGCACTGCCACCGCACCACCACCAACGTCACTGCCATCGCCACAACTACCCCAAACCCACCAACTTAAACCACCATCACCACCTTCACCACGACCATAGCTGCACACCACCCCTACCACTTCCAATATGGCCACTACCACCACCAGCCACCACCAACGCCACCACCATGGCCACACGATCACCACACCACCGCAACTGCCACTGCCACCGCACCACCAACGCTGCTGGGAGCTTCTTCAGATTACCAACTTCAGTTCCTGAAGGAGCTTCCAGCACCTGGGGCGAAATGTCGGACAGAATGCCGAACGACACGCGAAACAAGCCATTGGATCCCCAGTGCAACGGATCGTGAAGACCGTCCGGACGTTCCGACGGACCGCGCGGACTCCCAAGACGTCGCGATAACGGTGTAGCCGTGGCCAGCGGAGAAGGGGGGGGGGGGGCGGAAATACCCCAGCACCATCGCCCAGCCCGGCGCTCACCGAGGTCGGGCGTCGGGTACGGGGGAGGCACGCCCAGGCACGACCGCCAGAAGTCGGGGCAGCAGTCGGACACGGTGCGGTTGCAGAAGAGGTCGCAGTAGCAGCGAGAGTCGCGGAAGGGTAGCCAGCACGCGTCGTTCCTCCCTGGGCAGCAACCGCCGAGGGAGGGCAGCGACGGGACGCTGGGCGGGAGGCGGCCGCTGGAGCAGTAGGCCACGCCGCGGGCTGCGTCCTCTCCCAGCGCCACCAGACGCTGCGCCAGCGCGTCGTCCCGCTTGGCGCGGTGGCCGGACGACGGTGAGAGGCGGGACCTCGCGCTCACCCCACCGAGCACTAGCGTCGGCGGCAGCAGGAGGAGCAGGAGGACGGCGAGGGCGGTGAGGGGACGAGACATGCTTGTGATCTAGCAGAGAGGCAAGATGATAGGCAGAAGGCAGAAGGTTTAGTTTTAATGGCGAGGGGCCAGAGTACAATGTCAACTTTTGACATTATTGCGTAGCGATGTCGCACCTCCGATTAGCGCACTTGGCTACGTACGATGCGAAAGAAGTTCAACATACATACGTACAATGTTGGAGTTAAGATAAATCTTTATATTCTTGGTTCTTTCGGTAAAGTCACGAAAGCTTTAGATCAAAATAAATCGTTATCTTAAACCAAATTTACGACAATGCCACAACGTCGTGGGTTCATCCATAATACAGGTTTTTTTTTACCCAAAAAACCTGTATTATGGATGATATTGGTCGCAAAAGCCTACGCGTTAAACTGTCGTAGGTTCAGCTTAAGATATGATTTGACAATAATTTTTTATCTTAAAACAAACTTACGGCAATGCGGCAATGTCCTAACTTCGGTTAAGGCAAAGATTTCTCTAAAAATTGCAATTAAAAAATCTTATCTTAAACTGAATTTTACGTCAATGCTGCAATGTCCTGAATTTGGTTTAAGGTAATATTTATCGTCGTAACTAATATTTAGCGTCAGAAATAGGAGAGCTATGACATTTCTGAAAAAAGTCCCTTCAATTCAGTTTATGTCGAAGCTCTAAAGGCTAGGAACTTTTTTTCTACTTGCTGAGTCAAAGTCCATAATAAATAGAGGTGCATTTTACCAGGTAAGGCCCACTGAGCTATACAGCTCTTTTTCAGAAGCGACATGGTCACAAATGATTGCTCAACGAAGTCACTTATCAAGTGGAAATTTACAGCAGCCAAAATACTCTAAGCCGGGGGTAGGCAACCGCAATAACAAGGGACATTTTTGTTCGAATTCGGTAAAAAAAATGTTACTATTTCAAGAACCGCAATGCATGCGAGTACGAGATGGAGGCTCTGAAGCTGTAGGTTGCTGATCCCTGCTCTAAGCGCATGTTGATTCTAAATGTGGAGGGAAAAACCGGATTGACCAGGAGAAAAATCCATACGACCACGGAGAGAGAGACACGCAAACTCCAAATATACAGGTGTCAGGGTCAGAATTGAACCCACGACCTCCTGCATACCAGGCAAGGGAGTTAATATCTCGCCACTACGGCACCCTACAGCATAACGCTCCGATCGTTCTGGAAAAGGCTCCCAGCTCATGAAGCCCAATGTCACACATCAACCACGTAGATCAGGGGTGGGGAACCTTTTTTCTGCCAAGGGCCATTTGGATATTAATAACATAGTTTGCGGGCCATACAAAATGATAAACTTAAAAATTAGCCCGTTATATTTGGTCAAACATTTAATTAACTCGCCCCTAATGCGATGGCTGGAACTGCTTCTCTTTGGTGAGGCGTGTGATGATGTGAGCTGGTATTGATGATGTTGCTACTCGCAACTGCTTTTCCAGATTTGCTCCTAGATTTATTGAATTTCGAGTCCCGCCTGCGGTGGCCTTGGCAGGGCCACACCAAATGATTTCGCGGGCCGGACGTTCCCCACCCCTGGCCTAGATGAACACGCTTCTCAGAATCTGTATTTATATTCGAGGAATCCAATGAGTTATGAAGCTCTTTCTTTACAGGTTCCCAGTATGGGCAGGTCTCGCTCACTGCAGGGCCACGGGCGATGATGGTGTTTCACAAGTTGATTTTGTTTAAACCCAGCGGGGGTGAGGACTCAAGGGAGAGACACAGGGACAGGCAGACCCGTTTGCACGAGTCATCCGGGTCGTCACCAAAAATTACAACAGCAAAGCAAAATCAAGTCAGAATCAGAATATGTATTCAACATTTTCACAGATGTCCAGGAACGAGCAGTTAACCCTTTCCCATTCTTCTGACTCTATTCCGAAGACGTACTCGTACGTAAAAACAAAAACATGAAGAAAATAACTTTATCCGTACCGAGGCTCCCACAAGACCACACAAGTGCGGTCGTGTCGCAACAGTTCTCTGCGGGAAAAAAAAACACAGCAGCACAAGCCGAAAGCACCACAGTGCAGAGAAACCCGCGGAGCGCCGACACTCGCCCGCGCGGGACAAAGGCTCACCGCGGACTCTGCCGAGACAACGAAGCAAAGGCGCGCTTCCCCCCCTGGTCTCGCGGAGTGCAGGCAACAGACAATGCCAGGGATGCCGGGCCATTTCACAGTGGGGATCAGGGAGATGCGCAACTTGGGACGGTTCCGAATATAATACGTACTCGACGGCAGCAACGGCAGTGCCCGTGCGGTGCGGTGAGTTGGGGCGTGGTTGGTTGGTGCTGGTGGTGCATTGCTCTCTTGAGCCTCACCGTATCTTCTACCGTAACCTCACCCTACCCCTGACCACACCCGGTTTAGGACTTGCGTGGGGAGACTCCGTGGACATACCCCGGTGTCGTTGTAAGCTTGTGTTGCCAGGTGGCGCCGAGATGGCGGTAAGGTAAAGGCGCAGCCTTGAAATTTGCTTTGCTCACGCCACCGGTGGCGGAAGGGGGCCTTCCCCCCCCCCCCCCCCCGACCACCCTGCTAGAAGAGGGAGCCCTTCTGGATTTTTTTCTCCGGGTTCTCCAGTTTCGTCCCATACAAGGGAAACAAACTCGAATTTATCACCCACGGGGGCGGGGGGGGGTTAATTCATGGCCAAACGTCCCAAAGTAGCAGGACCCTCCTGCACAGGAGTCTCACGAGTTGGCGAGGCCGTTTCCAGCTAAAACAGAGAGCCTTTGTGTTGTTATTGTTATCATCTTTCTCCCTGGTTTCTTGGCCCCCCCCACACACACACCTTTGTCACCTTCTGTTCTTTTATTTTAACCTTTGTGCAACACCAAGATAATCCGTTCCAGTCCCCACAACTACCACGGTGTGAAACCCACAACCCAAGTGTCTCCCGGAACCCTTGGCGCAACGGCCTAACCACACTTAAACGAGCAACACAAGGTTCACGCCCGATTAGCACGGTGCTCGCTAACAGCACTTGCCCCAACAGTGTGTTAAGGCTATCGGGGAGGGGGGGGAGGAGGTATCTTTGTCTTGTGTGTGTGCGCGCGCCACAATATTTGGCCACATTTGTGTTCCCCGCCGAGTTGTGTAGTCGGTTACTATCCTTGGTTGCGTCTCTGTGTTTGTTCTGTATCTGTCAACCCATGGCACCTGGGTCTGTCCCGTGACCTCCTGCTCGCGGGCGTTCGACACTTCACGTGGGCTTGAAGTGCACGCAGCCTGGCACAAGCGCCGTGGTGACGTCACCGCCACGTAGTGGCGAATGGCGATTGCTGTTGTTGTTGTTGTTGCTTTTCGTGTTCGGTTTGTTGTCCTTCCCTCGCAGGCTCCAATTAGCACGGTTGGCTACGAACGGTGCGAAAGACGTTAAACGTGCACACATACGTAGAACCAAAACTCCACCGAGAACAGACGCGCGCACGCGCACACACACCAAGCGCATTCGCCTCACCTATACCCCACCTGAACCACACCGCCTTAACCACATACCCTTAACCACAGCCCCGTCCACCGGCTGAGCACGTTTTCGGGCAGCACGCACATTTACGGCCCTTCGCCAATCCACCGCTGTGCGAAGGCTTCACACAGTGCTGCGCCGGAAAACGGGGGCTGGTTTGACCATACAGCCCCTCCACCCTCCCCCCCCCCCCCCAATGCTGGACAGCAGCACGCCTCGCCTCTCCGATCTTGCTAAAGGGTTAACTCGCACATGACCGTGACCGTGAGCGCACCGTGACCGCCACCTGAACTGCACATCAACCGCGATTTAGTCCACCACCTCGAGTCTCTGTTTGCAGTGCACGCCGTGCTGTTCACCCTTAACCGCGCCTGATCCACGGTCATTCACCATCCTCACGTCTCCTTAACCATACTTCACCGTCACCCGGAGTTTAATCTCCCGCTTGGATTGGAGAAGGTATCATCGGAGTAAGACACTCACTCCCACGAAAGTACAATAAATCATGCTACAATCAGTGTATATCATATGCCTATAATCCTATGAACAGGTTTATGGGAAAATATATTTTGATTTAAAGCTTTCGTGACCGCAGTAATTCATTGTTTCCCTTCAACGTGACTTTACCGAAAGAGCTAAGAATATGGGAAAATATATGTTGAACTTATTTTGCACCGTACGTATCCAACCACGCAAAACAGAGGTATCGTACAAAACCGTAGGATTATATAACACGTGCAATGTTATTTAACGCACTGGACTCTTACTTAATCACCCTTTAACCACGCGTATGAATTAGCATGCGTTACGTTTCTGAATCTCACCTCCAAGCGAATATTAATCACAACTAATTATACTGTACTCATTTAAAGAGTACTAACTACACTTTAACCGCACCTTAACCACACTGTAAATCGGACATCGATCACCACCTTAACCACAACTTAACCACGCTTGAAATGGGACATAGCACCTTAAATCAGACTCAAAGTACATCTTTAACCACACCTTAACCACACTTCAACCACAACCCCCCTAAGGCGGGCATTAACATGACCGTACAACTCGTGCAAAAAACAAACTCTCATACAGTAGTCTGTTCTCCCGTAACGCGCGTTTTCCCAACCCGATCAATGTATTAGGGAACACATTTTTTTCTACGCATCCATATAACGCTGTTGCGAATTGGATATAACGCGATCGAGTGATCCCCAACGCAATGCATTGGGGATGCTGCTGGATGCTTCCAGAAGCTACCCACGCGCCTCAGGCTTTGTTCAGCCTGCGTACGCACCTCACGCGTTATCGCGGACTGTGCTTTACCCACTATATTAAATATTACTTACTATTTACAACGCTTTTTTTCATGAAACGGTGTTCTTCAGGAACGCAAATACCGTGTTATAGGAGAACAGGCTGTAGTTTATCCATAATACAGGTGTTTTTTTGGGTTAAATAATGTAAATATATAAATGTGTCGTTAAACCCGCCACCAGCCGACACAGCCAATTAGTAATGTTTGTCACGTAAACAGAACGTGCCAATTCGTTACTATACTCTGGTTCTTTCGGTAAAGTCACGTAGGTAGAGAAAATGAAAATAAAATAAAAGATAAATTATCTTTTATTTGATTTTTATTTTCTTTCCCTACGTGACTTTACCTAAAGAACCAGAGTATGGATCCTTGCAGTCACGAAAACCTCAAATCTAGAATTCGTTACTAGTACAGCAACACCGGTGTTGTTGGAGAGCAAAGCCACAACATTTACGATCTGAGTATGCGACGACGTTTCGTCCAGCAATTTACAACGAGCGTCATCAGGTGACAGCCAGATTTGTGGTGGAATCCTCCTGGCTGTAGTTTCAGGCTGCCACTTTTGCGGCGCTGCAGACAGCAGCAGCAGCAGCAAGGGAGGGCTTGCTGGCGGACGCCGCACAATGCATTGGGATACTGCTGGATGCTTCTAGATGCTACACTCACGCGCCTCCACATCTTTTTTTTTATTTTACACGCTTTTGTTTATCTCACTCTGTCTGTTGTTGTTGTCGTATCCTCAAATCTTGTAACTCAATTATAACCCACTTCCCAATGTGGTATCGACTGCAAACTTGGTATACTTATGTCATACTGATGACAATGCTATATTCTATCATTACAAAAATAAATGAAATATTTTTAAACCATCTTTTTTAATGTTATGTTTCGGCTTGGGTCTAATTGTCCACGCTCAACTGACGTTGGCTGTAAATCACCACGGTCCCCTTACGCTGTGGCCAAGCTTCGGGGACACTTTCTACATTTCATTAAAGCGCGTTTTTAAAAAAGCATTTTTTTAAATATGACTTATTTGTTAAGGCCTGCTCCGTCCGCATCATCTCACTCGCGCTATCGCGAACTGCGTTTGTACCCCGATATGAAATATTCTTCATCCTAACGCGATTTTTATTTTCCCTTTCCACAACGCGGTGTCGTACAGGAACGCAACTCTCGCGTTATACGAGAAGAGGCTGTACTGTGCTTGTGTGTTTAAACCACCCCTTGAACCGAGATTGCACTATCATGGACCACATTCGATACTCATCCTAACCAAACACATTAACCACGGGACACAACACAACGCTAAGCCTCTCCAAAGCGCACGTTAGCCACTTTTTTTTTTAAACCACACGAAAGCCCCGAAGATTAACCGCGCTGCATTCGCCACGCAAATTAAAACACTAATCCACGTTAACCACACACTATATACACCACACTTGAATTGTACACTCACTGCATCCTCACCTCCACACACCATGCACTCACCCTCATAGTCACCACACCCCGTACCCCACACACTCACCCAGACAACTCACCACAACACACTGTACCCTCACCTCACACTCACCACAGTCTACCTTCACCTCACCACAGTCTACCTCACCACAGTCTACCTTCACCTCACCACACTCCACCTCACCACAGTCTACCTCACCACACTCCACCTCACCACAGTCTACCTTCACCTCACCCTCACCACAGGCTCCCTTCACCTCACCACAGTCTACCTTCACCTCACCAGTCAACCTTCACCTCACCACAGTCTACCTCACCACAGTCTACCTCACCACACTCCACCTTCACCTCACCACAGTCTACCTTCACCACAGTCTACCTCACCTCACCACAGTCTACCTTCACCTCACCACAGTCTACCTCACCAGTCTACCTCACCACAGTCTACCTTCACCTCACCACAGTCTACCTTTACCTCACCACAGTCTACCTTCACCTCACCACAGTCTACCTCACCAGTCTACCTCACCACAGTCTACCTCACCTCACCACAGTCTACCTTTACCTCACCACAGTCTACCTCACCACACTCCACCTCACCAGTCTACCTTCACCTCACCACAGTCTACCCTCACCTCACCACAGTCTACCTTCACCTCACCACAGTCTACCTTCACCTCACCACACTCCACCTTCACCTCACCACAGTCTACCTCACCACAGTCTACCTTCACCTCACCACAGTCTACCTCTACCTCACCACAGTCTACCTTCACCTCACCACAGTCTACCTCTACCTCACCACAGTCTACCTTCACCTCACCACACTTCACCTCACCAGTCTACCTTCACCACACTCCACCTCACCACAGTCTACCTCACCTCACCACAGTCTACCTTCACCTCACCACAGTCTACCTTCACCTCACCACAGTCTACCTCACCACACTCTACCTCTACCTCACCACAGTCTACCTTCACCTCACCACAGTCTACCCTCACCTCACCACAGTCTACCTCACCTCACCACAGTCTACCTTCACCTCACCACAGTCTACCTCACCACACTCTACCTCTACCTCACCACAGTCTACCTTCACCTCACCACAGTCTACCCTCACCTCACCACAGTCTACCTCACCTCACCACAGTCTACCTCACCTCACCACAGTCTACCTCACCACACTCTACCTTCACCTCACCACAGTCTACCTCACCACACTCTACCTTCACCTCACCACAGTCTACCTTCACCTCACCACAGTCTACCTTTACCTCACCACACTTCACCTCACCACACTCTACCTTCACCTCACCACAGTCTACCTTCACCTCACCACAGTCTACCTTCACCTCACCACAGTCTACCTTCACCACACTCCACCTTCACCTCACCACAGTCTACCTCACCTCACCACAGTCTACCTTCACCTCACCACAGTCTACCTCACCTCACCACAGTCTACCCTCACCTCACCACAGTCTACCCTCACCTCACCACAGTCTACCTCTACCTCACCACAGTCTACCTTCACCTCACCACACTTCACCTCACCAGTCTACCTTCACCACACTCCACCTCACCACAGTCTACCTCACCTCACCACAGTCTACCTTCACCTCACCACAGTCTACCTCACCACACTCTACCTCTACCTCACCACAGTCTACCTTCACCTCACCACAGTCTACCCTCACCTCACCACAGTCTACCTCACCTCACCACAGTCTACCTCACCACACTCTACCTTCACCTCACCACAGTCTACCTCACCACACTCTACCTTCACCTCACCACAGTCTACCTTCCCCTCACCACAGTCTACCTTTACCTCACCACACTTCACCTCACCACACTCTACCTTCACCTCACCACAGTCTACCTTCACCTCACCACACTTCACCTCACCACAGTCTACCTTCACCTCACCACAGTCTACCTTCACCTCACCACACTCTACCTTCACCTCACCACAGTCTACCTCACCACAGTCTACCTCACCTCACCACACTCTACCTCACCTCACCACAGTCTACCTTCACCTCACCACAGTCTACCTTCACCTCACCACAGTCTACCACACCACAACCTCACCACAGTCTACATTCACCTCACCACAGTCTACCTCACCTCACCACAGTCTACCTCACCACACTCTACCTTCACCTCACCACAGTCTACCTCAACACACCCTACCTCACCTCACCACACTCTACCTCACCTCACCACACTCTACCTTCACCTCACCACAGTCTACCTTCACCTCACCACAGTCTACCTTCACCTCACCACAGTCTACCTTCACCTCACCACAGTCTACCTTCACCACACCACACTCTACCTTCACCTCACCACAGTCTACCTTCACCTCACCACAGTCTACCTTCACCTCACCACAGTCTACCTTCACCACACCACACTCTACCTTCACCTCACCACAGTCTACCACACCACAACCTCACCTTGCTCTCACCTGGAACAGCGGGAGACGTCCGCCCGCGGCTAAAACAGAAGTGAGAGGGAGGGGAGAGGGAGGGGGGAGTGGGAGGGGGGCGGGGGGAGGGGAGAGGGAGGGGGGAGGGGAGAGGGAGGGGGGAGGGTGGGAAGGTGGGAGGGACTCACGTCACAGGTTCAATGCACTGACAAGTACTCTCACTGACACTCTCACTAATACTCTCACACATACAACCACTGACACTCTCACACATACAACCCCTGATACTCTCGCTGACACTCTCACTGATACTCTCACTGATACTGTCACTGATACTCTCACTGATACTCTCACACATACAACCACTGATACTCTCACTGACACTCTCACTGATACTCTCACTGACACTCTCACTGATACTCTCACTGATACTCTCACACATACAACCACTGATACTCTCACTGACACTCTCACTGACACTCTCACTGATACTCTCACACATACAACCACTGACACTCTCACTGATACTCTCACTGATACTCTCACTGACACTCTCACTGATACTCTCACTGATACTCTCACACATACAACCACTGATACTCTCACTGACACTCTCACTGATACTCTCACTGACACTCTCACTGATACTCTCACTGATACTCTCACACATACAACCACTGATACTCTCATTGATACTCTAACTGGTACTCTCACTGACACTCTCACTGATACTCTCACACATACAACCACTGATACTCTCACACATACAACCACTGACACTCTCACTGATACTCTCACTGATACTCTCACACATACAACCACTAGTACTGTCACACATACTCTCACTGATACTGTCACTGATACTCTCACACATACAACCACTGACACTCTCACTGATACTGTCACTGACACTCTCACTGACACTCTCACTGATACTCTCACTGATACTCTCACTGATACTCTCACTGACACTCTCATTAATACTCTCACTGATACGCTCACAGATTGGCACGTACGTATTACGAATGTAATGGACGTAAGCCTCCAACATATTTTCTTGTGTCTCAGTTAAAGGGTGAAAGCGCAGCCCTGCGATGTCCCGCTCACGCCACTGCTGGTGGAAGGGGCCTCCCACACTACTCGAGGGATGTATTTGGCCTACTCTTCCACCAGACGTGTTGGAGAAGTCGGGTGTACCGACACTTCACCCCACCACATGCGACCTCTTGCTATGATGTCCATTCGCTTCTTTGGCTCGATAGTATCCAGTATTTTACTTGATTCGCTTCTGGAACTTCTTTGTAAACGAGACTCCGAAACTTTTTGGTTCTTTCGGTAAAGTCACGTAGGTAGAAAAATAAAAATAACAAAAAAATCGGTAAAGTCGCGTAGTAAGAAAAATTAAAAAATATATATATATCTTTTTCTACCTACCACGTGACTTTAGCGAAAGAACCAAAGAGTATGGATTCCTGCAGTCACGAAAGCTTCAAATCAAGATTGAGACTCCTCCTATGCCAATCTCTTGAGCTTCTCACCCTGGTTGAACAGAATACACTTTTGGAAATCGTCAGTAGCCTTGTGCTGCGTTGTTCCCGTCTCTGCTGTCGAGTGGACCATCGACCCCATCATCAGAAACATCATCAACAGGCCAATGCACACCGTCTCCTATCATTCATTGAAAAATTAAAGGGCACAAGACACATTTGTGCGATTGTGGCCATGCAAGCCCAAGCTATGGACTCATATAGTAAAACCGCAGAGATCCAAAAGAGATATATAGAGGCAAATAGATACGTTGAGGACAATATACAGTAGTGCAGTTGTGACGGTGGGTATACCATTGAACGCAATAGTTGAGTATAATTATAACACGAGTTACTCATTGTTTTTTTTCGGTAAAGTCACGTATGGTATTTCTACACACGTGACTTTACCGAAAAAACCAATGAGTAATTTATGCCGTCACGAAAGCTTTAATTCTTTATTATAACACGAGTTGTCGTGTTTGCATCACCATTTGTTTGTTAGACAAGTGTTTTCATTGAAATGAACACGGCACCACGGCCAGGGGTCTAACTTGACTTGGAGAGCTGCGCAACAATGAGAACCCTGTAGGAAGGCCTTGAGGTTGGCTCACCACGTGCCGGAGACGTCACCTTACTCCAGCTGCACATTGCACTGATCAGCTGCGCTATACTACGCGTGGGAGACGAGGCCAAACACACAAACGACCTTTATCTCTGGAGGAGGAGGATTGCTTGATGGCCAGGCTGCGAAGGTCCACGGTGGCGAGATGTTAACTACCTTGCCTGGTATACAGGTGGTCGTGGGTTTGATCCTGACCCTCTCTCCCCGTGTATCTCTCCTCGTGGTCGTGTGGATTTGTCTCGGGGTCCTCTGTTTCCCCCCCCCCCTCCCCCCTCCACATTTAGAATCAAAATCACGCGTTTTGGGTATTTGGTTGCTATAAATTTTCACGTGATACGCTACTTCGTTGAGCGATCGTTTGTGGCCAGGTCACTTCTGAAAAAGAGCTGTATAGCTCAGTGGGCCTTGCCTGGCAAACTAAATATTTAATAAGTTAAAAAAATGGCAAGGTCTCCATTATCTCACATCAGGGAGAGAGGGGGCACTCCTTTCTCTCATGGGAAGGAAAGATCGGGATAAGAAATGAAGCAAATAATGTGCATACATTGGTCAATTCATGATGCTAGTGCAGCAATCCTCCGTTTTACGTCGGGGATGCGTTGCTGAAAGGTGAGACGACAACGGATATCGAAACGACGTAAATCGAAGCGAATCACAGTGTAGTGGTGGGTGGTGGTGGTGGTGGTGGTGGAGAGGGGCTGAAGAGGCGACGGAGAACGAGAAAGGACGGACGATGCCATCAGCGACGTAAGTTGTAGCGACGCAAATCGGGTGGCGGTGTTAATAACGTGACAACGTATTTGCGAATCGACGTAAATTGAAGCGAATCACAGGGTCGTGGTGGGTGGTGGTGATGGTGGTGGTGGAGGCGAAGGGCTGAGAGGCCACGGATAACGAAAAAGGGCGGACGATCCTGCTGTCAGCGGCGTGCTGTGCAGCAACAGTAATATTAGACTGCGATGACTGTAACAAGTAGCTCGTGGGACAGCAACACGCCCGATGGACGTCTCCCACCCTTTGCGTCTTTTCGCCAAAGACGTCGTCACTTTATTAACACCACGACTTGATTTGCGTCGCCTCAACCCCACGCTTGCTGACAGCTCATCGGATTCCTCCAGTCTAAATAAAGAATGTGATTCTGATAGTCTATGGGCAATGTTAGTCTATGGGCAATGTTAGTCTATGGGCAATGTGGGTCTATGGGCAATGTTAGTCTATGGGCAATGTTAGTCTATGGGCAATGTGGGTCTATGGGCAATCTTAGTCTATGTGCAATGTGAGTCTATGTGCAATGTTAGTCTATGGTGCAATGTTAGTATATAGTGCAATGTTAGTCTATGTGCAATGTGAGTCTATGTGCAATGTGATGCTATGTGCAATATTAATCTATGGGCAATGTTAGTATATGGGCAATGTTAGTCTGAGCAATGTCAGTCTATGGGCAATGTTAGTCTATGAGCAATGTTAGAATATGGGAAATGTTAGTCTATGGGCAATGTTAATCTATGGGCAATGTTAGTATATTGGCAATGTTAGTCTATGAGCAATGTTAGTCTATGGGCAATGTTAGTCTATGAGCAATGTTAGTCTATGAGCAATGTTAGAATATGGGAAATGTTAGTCTATGGGCAATGTTAATCTATGGAAAATGTTAGTCTATGGGCAATGTTAGTCTATGATCAATGTTAATCTATGGGCAATGTTAGTCTATGAGCAATGTTAGTATATGGGAAATGTTAGTCTATGAGCAATGTTAGTATATGAGCAATATTAGTCTATGGGCAATGTTAGTCTATGAGCAATGTTAGTATATGAGCAATGTTAGTCTATGGGCAATGTTAGTCTATGGGCAATGTTAGTCTATGAGCAATGTTAAGCTATGGGCAATGTGAGTCTATGAGCAATGTTAGTATATGAGCAATGTTAGTCTATGGGCAATGTTAGTCTATGGGCAATGTGAGTCTATGTGCAATGTTAGTCTATGGGCAATGTTAGTATATGTGCAATGTGAGTCTATGTGCAATGTTAGTCTATGTGCAATGTTAGTCTATGTGCAATGTTAGTCTATGAGCAATGTTAGTATATGGGCAATGTTAGTCTATGGGTAATGTTAGTCTATGGGCAATGTTAGTCTATGAGCAATGTTAGTCTATGAGCAATGTTAGTCTATGGGCAATGTGAGTCTATGCGCAATGTTAGTCTATGGGCAATGTTAGTATATGGGCAATGTTAGTATATGGGGAATGTTAGTCTATGGGCAATGTTAGTATATGAACAATGTTAGTCTATGGGCAATGTTAGTCTATGGGCAATGTGAGTCTATGGGCAATGTTAGTCTATGGGCAATGTTAGTCTATGAGCAATGTTAGTCTATGGGCAATGTTAGTATATGGGCAATGTTAGTATATGGGGAATGTTAGTCTATGGGCAATGTTAGTATATGGGCAATGTTAGTCTATGAGCAATGTTAGTCTATGGGCAATGTGAGTCTATGGGCAATGTTAGTCTATGGGCAATGTTAGTATATGGGCAATGTTAGTATATGGGGAATGTTAGTCTATGGGCAATGTTAGCCTATGAGCAATGTTAGTCTATGGGCAATGTTAGTATATGGGCAATGTTAGTATATGGAGAATGTTAGTCTATGGGCAATGTTAGTATATGGGCAATGTTAGTCTATAACAGGGGTGGGGAATGTGCGGCCCGCGGGCCATATAAGGCCATCATTTGGTGTGGCCCTGCCAAGGTAACCGCAGGCGGGACTCGAAATTTAATAAATCTAGGAGCAAACCTGGAAAAGCAGTTGAGAGTAGCAACATCATCAATACCAACTAACATCGTCAATACCAGCTAACATCATCACACGCCTCACCAAAGAGAAGCAGTTCCAGCCATCACATTAGGGGCGAGTTAATTAAATGTTTGACCAAATATAACAGGCAAATTTTTAAGTTGATAATTTTGTATGGCCCGCGAATGATGTTAAAAATATCCAAATGGCCCTTGGCAGAAAAAAGGTTCCCCACCCTTGGTGTATAAGCAATGTTAGTCTATGGGCAATATAAGTCTATGGGCAATGCAAGTCTAAGGGCTATGTTAGTCTATGGGCAATAAAGTCAGCGCTCCTTCAATGACGAGACGACACGAAGCCCTCTCGTCGTGGCCAGCAGCAGAACTCCACATTGGCCATCGAGCTCCTGAACCACATTGCCATACACAATAACATAGATACCCATAGAGACCCACACTCGTAGAGACCTGCAGAGACCCACAGAGATACAGGTAGACTCGTAGAGACCTGCAGAGACTCATAGAGACCCACAGAGAAACACATAGACTCGTAGAGACCCTTACAGATACATTAAAGCCACATCCACAGTGATAGTCCGATTATGGCCATGAAACCCAAACTACGGACCACAGTAAATCCACAGAGACACACAGACATGGATTCAAACACACAGCCACAGCAGTGCGAGTGTGTTGGCCATGCGACCCAAGCTACGGACCGCACAGTAAAAACCCACTGTGGTCTGCGCTCAATGACGGAGGAGGAGGAACGGCGACACAACACGAATTCTCTCTCTCTGCTTGAAGCCCTCTCGTCGTGGCCAGCAGCAGCAGGAGAACTCGACATTGGCTACGGGGCTCCTGAACCACACGCTGCTGCTGCCGCTACAGCCATCGTACGTGAAAGTAGTCGTAGAATGGTGCGGCAGAGGGCAAGGGAAGCCGATCTAGAGGGATCAGGAAACTTTGCCGCAGTGTTTTCAATGTCGCGCCAGAAGATCGAATCGAAAATCGCCGAGGTGGATTGCGAGTCCGTCGATTACTCTCCCACCCCTGCGGCAGATCCCTTCGTTTCACGGTTTGGAAGGTTAAATTGTTACGTTTATTGCTGAACCTTTATAAATGTTTGCGTGCGGCAAAGTGGTTTGTTCTTTTTATGCGGTTACCGGTCATGAAAAACGAACTATTTTAACAACCCTATCGCTTATTCAGTCAAATATGATTAAAAAAAAAGGCAAATATCCGTCGTATAGCCTTAAAATGCTGTTGGGGCAAGTGCTGTTAGCGAGGGATTGGGATGGCCAGAATCACATACAGACTCGTACAGCAATACACACATACGCGCTCGGACATATACAAACACACTGACATTCGTACAATCATAAACACACATCCTGTCATGCACACACTCTGCACACAGACACACACCGTAGACATACATGCCCCATTAAAGTCAATGATCTCCCCCTCCATAGCTAACGGACAGTAGGAACAAGTGCTGTTCGCGACCGGTGCGGGCAGATTTACGCCCGGCCGCCTTTGTCGTCTCCCCGATGATGATGATGTTTTCGCACCCAAAACCAAGAACACCAACGCATTCAAGGCTGGGTCAACCTAACGGGAGTCGCAGAGTCCGTACAGTTCAGCACCGATTCGTACGTTCCGTTTCAGGTCGCGGGGTTCAAAGCGTCTTGCCTTAACCGCGGCACCACAGCTTCCCACAAAAGACGCTTACACACACAGCCAGCAGCCACCTTTGGACTCGCTCTGCCTGGGAATCCGAGACGTCTGTGTGCGTGCGTAAGTTTTTGCCCGTGTGCGTAAGGTTGTGTGTGTGTGTAAGGTTGTCTGTGTTTGCATAAGAAGATACGCCCTTTGAGGTCCCCATTGTTTGCGGCACTCCAACGGGGCTTAATTTCAGCTCAGCCGAAGCTGTCCCGGGGTAAAGCTCCGGAAAATATTTTCCTAACCCCCCCCCGCCCCCCCTCCGCCGAGTTCTCTGGGCAGTGTAAACCGATGTAGTGTTATGATTTTGATGGGTACACATGCGGCACATTGAGGAGCTGGGGCCCGCTCGGTCTGGCCCAGCGGTAGAGCGTTTGCACGGCTTTGTTAAAGAGGTGCGCGGTCCCGCACCGGCAGGCCGCCCCAGTCAACACCGCGGATGCTTGCGCATTAGCGGTACAATCCGCGCCTTCTGCTCAACAGCGGACGTCGCCATTCCTTGAAGAAGCGTAGGTAGACCATTGTGCGCACACTCGCACAGGTGATACGAAGACAAAGATCCCCCGTATAGCCTGAACAGACTTTTGGGGCAAGCGCTGTTAGCGAGCATCTATGAAGGTCAACACAGCACACGAGGGCGGTGGGTGGTCAGCACCACGCCCGGCCGCCTTTGTCTCTCCAGTTGTGATGTTTACACACCGCACCAGGATGCGCAGGACTGACATAGATCATCGTCACCGGTATTGGCCGTGACCAGGAATGGAACTCGGTCTGCCAGGTTTGTAACCGCTCCACTACGGCTCACATCACACATAGTGGTCGACTCAGGGTCCAAGTTCCGTCAAAATTTCATTTGCTTGCAAATTGACTCATCGGGAAACACAGAAAAACGTCGCCCCCTTCCTGCGAAAACTTGCCAGGACACGTGCCATCATCACGCACGCCTCTCTAGAACAATACTCTGACAACGGTGCTGTTTGTTGCTGGCTGTCGCTGTCCCACTTGACGCGTGCCCTGTGTCCAAACGCACGCGGCGCGCTCGGCGAGGAGCCAACCGGCTGATCCCCTGCGTCTCCTCCCGCTGTTGACTTTTTGTTTCCTTTCGTTCCAAAATAAAATTTTCTCACATTTGTCGTGAGTCCAACTGAGTCGTCACTACACACTGTCACAGCACAGTATTATTATTATTATTGCTGTTGTTGTTCCTCTTTAAACACAACGCCAACAATGTAACAAACCGTTACAATTCTGGTTTTCCAGGCTCGCTGGTAATTGGCTTTTTATCGGCTTTGGCGTCACACTCTTGTACGAGTGTGCTTTTGCCTTAGTAAGGCATGCGTTCCATATTTATGAGTGTTTTTTTTTATTAGCAAAGTATTCTTTCCATGTTGTGTATAAATGCGCTTTGTGTTATTAAGGTATTTTTCATGTTTTTCGTGTTTTGTGTAAGTAAGGCATGTTTCACGTTGTATGTCACGTGTTTCACGCTGTTTCACGTTGCGTATTATGTCACGTGTTTCACGCTGTTTCACGTTGTGTATTATGTATGTCACGTGTTTCACGTTGTGTTTCACGTTGTGTTTCACGTTGTGTATTATGTATGTCACGTGTTTCACGCTGTGTATTATGTATGCCACGTGTTTCACGCTGTTTCACGTTGTGTATTATGTATGTCACGTGTTTCACGCTGTTTCACGTTGTGTATTATGTATGCCACGTGTTTCACGCTGTGTTTTACATCAGTAAGGCATGTTTCATGTTGAGTATTCGTGTCTTGTCGCCGCAACGTGAAGCCAACATTACCAGCAACAACAATAACAAAATATCCTGCACGGTATCCATGTCGTAGCCTGCAGCAACCGTCGTTGCCACACACGGCTAACGTGGCACATGCAACTTGGTCGGGCAAGGGAAGGGGGGCAGGGGCGGAGCCAGGATTTTGACTTGGGGGGGGGGGGGGCTGACTTCAATATTCTGAGATATCCAGTGTAATATTTTCCAATGGGCGCCACAAATGTATGAAACAAAAATTATTGGATTTGAACGCGGAGTTAATTAATTAGGTCGGAGCCGCTGATGTGGCTAATAAGTTCGATAAGTTCGAAAGGCTGCCGCTCAAGCAGCCTGCAGGGCAGCACACAAGGTGGCATCCTGCAGAGCAGCACACAAGGTGGCAGCCTGCAGGGCAGCACGAGGTGGCAGCCTGCAGGGTAGCACAAGGTGGCAGCACAAGGTGGCAGCCTGCAGGGCAGCACAAGGTGGCAGCCTGCAGGGCAGCACACAAGGTGGCAGCCTGCAGGGCAGCACAAGGTGGCAGCCTGCAGGGCAGCACGAGGTGGCAGCCTGCAGGGTAGCACAAGGTGGCAGCACAAGGTGGCAGCCTGCAGGGCAGCACAAGGTGGCAGCCTGCAGGGCAGCACACAAGGTGGCAGCCTGCAGGGCAGCACAAGGTGGCAGCCTGCAGGGCAGCACAAGGATGCAGCCTGCAGGGCAGCACGAGGTGGCAGCCTGCAGGGCAGCACAAGGTGGCAGCCTGCAGGGCAGCACGAGGTGGCAGCCTGCAGGGCAGCACACAAGGTGGCAGCCTGCAGAGCAGCACACAAGGTGGCAGCCCGCAGGGCAGTACGAGGTGGCAGCCTGCAGGGCAGCACAAGGTGGCAGCCTGCAGCATTTTGCAGCAGCCAGATATCCGGTCAGTGCGGATAAACGACGTTGCACTGCACCGAACATGTGTGAAGTTTGTTCATTTTTAATATGGGAGAGTGAGGAGTTCGGATCCATTTTCTCGCCCATGCAATTCCCTTAATATGTTTCATAGGACACCAAAGTGGACCTTCTAAACGGCGACAGAAAAGACAATAACTCGATCCAGAATGCAATGACTCTTAACAAGACTTGGAATTTATTAACCAAGCCTTGATTCGTTATGCAGTGCGTCAGTATGGGGCCGTCCATAAATGACGTCACGCACCTGGGGGGGGGGGGGGGGGGGGATGTGACGCCACAACATTAAATATAGAATTGTTATAACACTAATTGTTATAACACTCCTACAACATCAAAGTGCAGCGCCACATTAAAACATTAAATACGCACTACAATGACAATAGTTTAAAGCGATTTGAAGCATGTTTTTATTTTCAAAAATGGAATTTTTTTGGGGGGGGGAGGGCAGAGCTTTGTGACGTCATATTTGAGGGGGGGGGTCTGACTTTTAATGACGCCGTGTGACCAAAATTACGTGACGTCATTTATGGACGGTCCCTATGAACATACGCGTGGTTATGATTGCACATCAGTGGGTCCCGTGCCTAGGTGAGCTGTATTTAACTTTCGAGTAGTCTCCAGGTCGATTGAGAAACACATTTATTTCATCATCTTTGTCGTCTTGCATGTTGAGCGGTTAATGATTACAGCTACCCGCTCGAGGTTCGTTACAGTACATACATAGCGTGCACTGACGCATACACACAACGGTAATACGTGTGATCTACTGTACTCGCACAGGAATACAAAGATTCCCTCTCGTATAGCCTTCAAGAGACTGTTGGGGCAAGTGCTGTTCGCGAGCACCTATGAAGGCCGGAACGGCAGACGAGGGGGTGGGTGGTCTGCACCACGCCCGACCGCCTTTGTCTCCTGTGTGGCAATGTTTACACATCGCACCAGGTACTCATTTGAGGCTGACTCGACCTGGGGGAGGCCCAGCACCGGTTTAAATAATCGTCATTGGTGTTGGCCATGAGCGGGAATCGAACCCGGGTCGCCGGGTTCATAGAACAGCGCGCTAACCGCTGCACCACCGCTCCCCACAACAGTCACTCACACTCGGACACAAATGTTCAGACACACAAAAATAATGCAAAGACCCACAAATATCCTTTTAGACTGTCGGGGCAATATATGCTATTGCATGGCGCTTGTTCCAACAGTTATACAGTGCATAAAAAGACAAAGATTATGCCATATAGCCTTAGCAGAATGTTGGGACTTTTCATGCGGTTAGCGAGCACCTATTGAGGCTGGCGCGGCACACAGGGGGATAGTGGTGGGGCCAGGACTACGCTCGGGCCACCTTTGTCTCCCCAGTGCGGATGTTTACACACCCCGCCGGGCACTCATTTAAGGCCAAGTCGACCTAGAGAATGCCCAGGGCCAGCTCAGATATAGCAAAGGATGTCGGGCATGGCCGGGAATCGAACTCAGGTTGCTGGGTTTGTAGCGCAGTGTGCTAACCACTGCACCGCCACTCCGCACTACGCACACGCTTGCACACAACTGCTGATTCGCCACTAAGTGGTGGTGACATCACCACGGCGCCTGTGCCAGGCCAGGTGCACTTTGAGGTCACGTCAAGTGTCAAAGGCTCACCGACAGGAGGTCACGGGGCAGACCCTGCAGGTGCCATGGCTTGACAGAGATGACTGGCAGATGCACCAGCTGTGGCCCTTACAGTGCCACGTTGCTGTGTTTTAGCCGCCCGGCGTTCCGCTCATTGTTACGAGCATCGCTCCTCTGCCCTCCGTTTTTGTTGGAGGGTCACTGCCTCCAACTGCCCAGGAGCGTCCTTCAAGAGCCTCAAGTACACATAAACACGCACAATTATTTGCAAGGTCATGTGTCTTTAAAACAAAGGCGCCCTGAGTATCAATACCACTCATCGATGTCGTGGGGCTACATCAGGGGCAGCAGCAGGGGGAAGTGCAATACCAGAATCCATTGTTGTACCGTACTACGCTGCCCCTCATCTATGCTCCGTTACCTTCACCAACCCGCACTGACCAGCACGGTGAAGTACGGTTAAACGGCTCCACACGGCGCATGGGGAGTCCCTCATCCGGCAGTGGGTTGACAAACAAGGGATTTTCATGCTGTTAGCGAGCACCTATTAAGGGTGCACGAGGCGGTGGTGGTGCGCTACAAACCCACTAACCGCCAAGGCCAGTGACGATTATCTGAACCGTTCCTGGGCCTCCCTGAGGTCGACTCAGCCTCAAACGAATACCCGGTGCGATGTGTAAACATCGCCACTGGGGAGACAAAGGCGGCCGGGCGCGGCGCTGGCCACCCACCTCTTCGTGTGCCGTGCCGACCTTCATAGGTGCTCGCTAAGAGCACTTGCCCCAGCAGTCTGTTAAGGCTATACTGGGGGATCTTTGTCTTTGTGTCCAGCACCATTAGTTTGTCATGGTTCAGTTCTCCCGTTTTCTGCCACAGAAGGAGGCGCTAACCACACACTGCCCATCTCTCAAGGCGTCACGAGCCCTCTGCGGCCCTGCGCAGTGATTCACCCAGTCGATCCAAGAACCCACCCTGGGAAATATGGGGGGGGCATTAATGACACTAGGGGGCCCATGTGTAGGTACAGAGTGGGGGGGTCCTCATCAGTAGAATCAAGGGGGGCATCTGGAGGTAATGATGCACACATTTAAGTGGGGGGGGGGGGGGGGGGCGTCCCATGATTAAAACTAGAAATGTATTTTTCAGACACGACCTGGCTATCACAAATGATATCTCAACGAGGTGGCTTACCACGTGGACATTTATAGCAGGCAAATACTCGAAATGCATGTTGATTCTAAATGTGGAGAGAAAAACCGGAGGGCCCCGAGAAAAAAAATCTACGTGACCACATGGAGAGAGACGTGCAAACTCCAGATATGCAGGAGTCAGGGTAGGGATCGAACCCACGAACTCCAGGATACCAGGCGACTGTGGCGCCCCCGAGGTATTGTGGGGCCCATTCATCAGTAATTTCCAGGGGCCCATATCTGTAGGTCTTAGTGCACGCACTATTAGGTATCGTGCAGTCCATCTACAGGTTGCGGGGAGCGCAACGGTACGCTTAGAGGAGCCCCATCTTTGGGTATTGGCAGGACTCATCCATAGGTAGTGGGTGGGTCCTATGATTAGGCATCGGAGAGCCCTAGCAGGAGGTTTGGAGGGCCCCATTCCTAGGTGGCGGGGGGCCCGGTGGGTGGCGGCTGGGCTGGTCACAGCTCCTGGTTGTTGTTGGTCCGCCGCTTGCACTCCTCGAAGAACGGGTACATACACTTGTCCGCTCCCAGGAAGCGGTACATGGCCACGACAGCCTCCCAGGGGAGGATACTGAACGCGGGGGACACGGAAACACGGAGACACACAGAGACACACACAAACTCAACCATCTCTTATTTTACCAGGTAAGGCCCACTGAGGTATGTAGCTTGTTTTCAGAAAGCGACCTGGCCACAAATGATAGGCCAATGAATTTGCTTGTAATATGGAAATTTATCGCAGCCGAATACTCAAATGAGTACCTGGTGCGGGAGAGACAAAGGCGGCCGGGTGCAGTGCTGGCCACCCACCCCCCTCGTGTACCGTGCCAGCCTTCGTAGGTGCTCGCTAACGGCACTTGCCCCAACAGTCTGTTTAGGCTATACGGGGAATCTTTGGTCTTTGATGATGAAAAAAAACCTGTATTTTACCAGGTAAAGCCCCACTGAGCTATATAGCTCAGTAGTTTTTCAGAAGCGACCTGGCTATCACAAATGATAGCTCGACGGAGTTGGATTATCATCATGTGGAAATGTATACCAGGAGAACAAACACTCTAAACGCGTGATGTTCATTCTAAATGTGGAGGAAAAATACAGTCGGCAACGGGGAGAGAGACATGCACGCCTCAAATGTGCAGGCGTCAGGGTCGGGATCGAACCCACGACCTCCTATACACCAGGGGGAGGTAATTAACACCTCACCACTGAGAAGCTCATGCAAAACGAGACACGCAGATATGTACACAGTCACTAAACATCTGTATCCCCAGCGCTGATGTTTCACACACTGCACCAGGTGCTCATTTAAAGCCGAGTAGGGGGGGGGGGGCGGGCATGACCAGTTCAGATAATTGTCACCAGTGTTGGCCGTGGGCAGAAATCGAACTGAGGTGGCCGGGTTCGCGGTGCAGCGTGCTAACTGCTACAACACCACACGCACTTGCAAAGTCTCACAAAGACAGCACAGACGTGAACGACGCACCTCTTGATGAAGACGACGAGGTAGATGAGGCGCGGCATACACAGCACGGGCTGGTCGGTGAGGATGGCTCTCATCGCCTGCTGCACGCACTTCTCCGGCTGCAGCGGGGGCAGCACGTACGTCTCCACCTCCTTACTGCACACACACACACACCCAAAGACAAAGATCCCCCGTATAGCCTCAAGAGATTGTTAGGGAAAGTGCTGTTCGCGAGAACCTATGAAGGCCGGTACGGCACACGAGGGGGGTGGGTGGCCCAACACCACCAAGTGCTGATATTTACTAACCGCATCAGGCACTCATTTGCAGGCTGAGTCGACCGAGGGGAGGCCCAGGACCTGTTCCTTTTAATTTGTAGTGCAGTGGCTAGCACACTGCGATATGAACCAGGCGACCCACTGTGCCAGCTTAGTGCATTTTATATATTTTAAGGATATTTGAGCCTCTTAAACAATCCAGTCTGGTCAGGGACCCTGAAAGCACAAAGAATAACCCAGAGCCCTGGCCTATTCATGGTATCATAGGCCTTGACCAGGTCAAAAAAGCAGAGATGTAAGTCCTGTTAAAATTCTCTACACCTCGACTGTATGTATGTTGAACTTCTTTCGCACCGTACGTAACCAATCGTGCTAATCATACATAGGTGTGGGTAGCAGACCAACATAGAATATGGTGTACGTGCAGGACCGCCCCAGTCTGAAACTACACTGGCTTGGTGAGGTGAGGTGCGGTGAGGAGCTGAGTTCGTGTTGGCGAGCTGTGTCTGCAGTGTGCCGAGTTGGTACCCTGCACACCATTATACCGAGATGCTCCGTCTGAAGGGATTATCCAGCCGATATGAAAACATATTTTCAAACATCGTTGGCGATGAGGCGGTGAGTTTGTCGAGGAGCGGTTTTGGATGCAAGGTTGCGGATCCTGCTGACACTCACCGCATCCGGCACCCATGGAACATGCCGGTCTGGACGAGGTAGGGGCACACGAGTGTGGTCTTCACGCCGTCGCGCTCCATCGCCTTGATCTCGTGGCTCAGAGACTCGTGGAATCCCACGGCGCCAAATTTACTGGCGCAGTAATCCTAGCATGGAGGGCGGCGATTTGTGTTAGCGCCCCAGCAGAGAGACGTCGACGTCTATCCCTGCTCGCGATGATACCTCCCCCTCCGCTACGGCGATGCTCCCGCTCGTTCACGGCCTCTCCCCAAACACCTCGCCTCCACGCTCCAGATGACCCGAAATTCCGCAGGCAGACTTCTCACCAGCGCCGATAAACGAGGCCACGTAGCCCCTCTACTTTTATGCCTATAGTGGCACCAAACCCAATCGTTTAATGTCAAGATCACACGCAACGTCTTCCAAGATTCTCTGTGGACTCGCTGCTGCTTAACTCTCCTCTCTCATCTCGCTGCACTCCCCTCCACGTACTCTCCTACCTCTCCCCTCTCATCTCACTCCACTCCCCTCCACACACTCCCCTACCTCTCCCCTCTCATCTGACTCTACTCCCCTCCACACACTCCCCTACCTCTCCCCTCTCATCTCACTCCACTTCCCTCCACGCACTCTCCTGCCTCTCCCTTCTCATCTCACTCCACTCCCCTCCACGCACTCTCCTACCTCTCCCCTCTCATCTCACTCTACTCCCCTCCACGCACTCTCCTACCTCTCCATTCTCATCTCACTCCACTCCCCTCCACGCACTCTCCAACCTCTCCCCTCCCATCTCACTCTACTCCCCTCCACACACTCCCCTACCTCTCCCCTCTCATCTCACTCTACTCCCCTCCACACACTCTCCTACCTCTCCCCTCTCATCTCGCTCCACTCCCCTCCACGCACTCTCCTACCTCTCCCCTCTCATCTCACTCTACTCCCCTCCACGTACTCTCTTGCCTCTCCCTTCTCATCTCACTTTACTCTTTTTCACACACCCTCCTACCTCTCCCGTCTCATCTCACTCTACTCCACTTCTCAACTTTCCTACCTCTCTCATCTCACTCAACTCTCCTCCATGCAGCCTATTGCTGTAACAAATTATATGGTGATGCTGCGTTGGCAGTGGGTGCACAGGCATAAGCAACAAAACTCAACACGTTCGTCAATAGCAACCTTGCGTGGCCTGTAAAAAGAAGGGCAATGGCCCTTCTTATTGTGCTATGAAGGAGGGTCATTGCCCAAACCGTTGACTTTAATATATTTATTCTTCTGAGGCCACGCAATGTTACTACAAAGTTGTTTGTAGAGTATTAGGTGTGCACAGCCCGCACACAACACATCCATCCGGACAATTGCATCACGTGACACCAGCACCAGTGTCGGTTAGTGTGTCCATGAGGTCAAAGGCTAGGGTTGGGGTCACAATGGGGGGGACCGAGGTCAAGAGGTCAGCTGGCTGTGGTGTAAGGAGGTGGCACCTCAATGCCGGCCGTGCTGAAGAGGCCCAGGGAGCTGGCGATGGTCACCATATGGCCGTGATTTTTCTCCAACATCGCCGGCAGGAACGCCTTGGTGACCTGAGCGCGTTTCAACGCGGAGACACGGATGGAAGGCGTGGATCTCCCTTGTAGTTAATCTGACGGCCACGGTGAACGTTTGGGGACATTTTCGAGCGATTTTAAGGGGGATAGTTACCAGCAACAGTTGCCGCACCGTTTTGTCGTGGGCAAGTATTTCAGCCCGGATAAAATGCACCTGCTAGGGTTGGAGTGTGATCATTTCGACGGCATCATCACCATCACCACCACCATCACCAAGAGCATCATCACTTTTAACAGCATGATCACCATCACCAAGAGCATCATCACCTTCATTACCACCTCCAACAGCAGCAGCAGCAGCAGCATCACTTTCATGACCATCACCAACAACATCCCCATCATTACCACCACTGACACCGACACTTTCAACCCCCACCAAAATGACCACAAGTTCACCACTACCACCCCCATCATCACCACCGTCACCATCACCACCTTCGCCGCCACCACCACTGCCACCTCCACCAACACCCTCCTCTCTTCTAGATTTAAAGCTTTCGTGACTGCTAGGATCCATACTCTTTGGTTCTATTGGGTAAAGTCACGTAGGTGAAAATAAAATAACAAAAAATCACGACGTTTCGGCCACAACACAAGCGGCCTTCATCAGGTGAAGGGACGAGACTGTCTCAACACTCCAGCGCTGTCCTCCAGACAGGCTCGTCCCTTCACCTGATGAAGGCCGCTTGTGTTGTGGCCGAAACGTCGTGATTTTTTGTTATTTTATTTTCACCTACGTGACTTTACCCAATAGAACCAAAGAGTACCCTCCTCTCTGCCACTGCAACCTCCACCGCCACGTCCACCGCCACCGCTGACCCAGAAGAGGGCGTGCAGGTTGACGGCCATGGTCCTCTCGAGCAGCTCGTCGGGACAGTCGAGGAGCGGGCGCCCCGACACGACGCCCGCGTTGTTCACGAGCAGCGTGACGTCGCCCGCGTCGCGCCGCACCAGGCCCGCCACGCGGTACACGTCGACGCGCTTCGACACGTCGCACGTGTACGCCAGCACGCGCGGGCATGCCACACCGGCGTCTGCTCGCAAACACGAACATCACATCACCGCCCCCCCCCCACCACCGGGTAAGCCTTACGGACTGTTGTGTTGTATATTTGTTTCCGTGTTGTGTGTACGAAACCAGTGAAATAACTCAACTGAAGAGCCGGGACGGTACCATGCCAGAGTGGCGATGTTTACGCACACACTGCACCGGGTACTCAATTGAGGTTGAGTCGACCTTGGGGAGGCTCAGGACTGATACTCACCCACATAGTGATACGCTAACAGCCAGATAACCCACAAACACAGTCACAGTGATACAACAAAGACAAAGATCCCCTGTTGGGGCAAGTGCTGTCAGCGAGCACCTATGAAGGCCGGTACGGCGACACGTGGCGGTGGTGCGGACACCACCACTCTTGTCTCACCCTTCCCCACTCACCCTTCCCCACTCACCCTTCCCACTCACCCTTCCCACTCACCCTTCCCCACTCACTCTTCCCCACTCACCCTTCCCACTCACCCTTCCCACTCACTCTTCCCCACTCACCCTTCCCCACTCACCCTTCCCACTCACTCTTCCCCACTCACCCTTCCCCACTCACTCTTCCCCACTCACCCTTCCCCACTCACTCTTCCCCACTCACTCTTCCCCACTCACCCTTCCCCACTCACCCTTCCCCACTCACTCTTCCCCACTCACCCTTCCCCACTCACCCTTCCCCACTCACCCTTCCCGCTCACCCTTCCCCACTCACCCTTCCCGCTCACCCTTCCCCGCTCACCCTTCCCCACTCACTCTTCCCACTCACCCTTCCCGCTCACTCTTCCCACTCACTCTTCCCACTCACCCTTCCCCACTCACCCTTCCCCACTCACCCTTCCCCACTCACCCTTCCCACTCACTCTTCCCCACTCACCCTTCCCCACTCACTCTTCCCCACTCACTCTTCCCCACTCACCCTTCCCCACTCACCCTTCCCCACTCACTCTTCCCCAC
This sequence comes from Petromyzon marinus, assembly GCF_048934315.1. NCBI lineage: Eukaryota > Metazoa > Chordata > Hyperoartia > Petromyzontiformes > Petromyzontidae > Petromyzon > Petromyzon marinus. The sequence goes on along the minus strand of NC_133709.1, from coordinate 9,492,789 downwards.
TCACCCTTCCCCACTCACTCTTCCCCACTCACCCTTCCCCACTCACCCTTCCCCACTCACCCTTCCCCACTCACCCTTCCCCACTCACTCTTCCCCACTCACCCTTCCCCACTCACCCTTCCCCACTCACCCTTCCCACTCACCCTTCCCGCTCACCCTTCCCCACTCACCCTTCCCGCTCACCCTTCCCCGCTCACCCTTCCCCACTCACTCTTCCCACTCACCCTTCCCACTCACCCTTCCCGCTCACTCTTCCCACTCACTCTTCCCACTCACCCTTCCCCACTCACCCTTCCCCACTCACCCTTTCCGCTCACCCTTCCCCACTCACCCTTCCCGCTCACCCTTCCCCACTCACCCTTCCCCACTCACTCTTCCCCACTCACCCTTCCCACTCACCCTTCCCCACTCACTCTTCCCCACTCACCCTTCCCACTCACCCTTCCCCACTCACTCTTCCCCACTCACCCTTCCCACTCACCCTTCCCCACTCACTCTTCCCGCTCACTCACTCTTCCCACTCACCCTTCTCGCTCACCCTTCCCCACTCACTCTTCCCGCTCACCCTTCCCCACTCACCCTTCCCCACTCACCCTTCCCCACTCACCCTTCCCGCTCACCCTTCCCCACTCACCCTTCCCACTCACTCTTCCCCACTCACCCTTCCCCACTCACCCTTCCCCACTCACCCTTCCCACTCACCCTTCCCGCTCACCCTTCCCCACTCACCCTTCCCGCTCACCCTTCCCCGCTCACCCTTCCCCACTCACTCTTCCCACTCACCCTTCCCGCTCACTCTTCCCACTCACTCTTCCCACTCACCCTTCCCCACTCACCCTTCCCCACTCACCCTTCCCACTCACCCTTCCCCACTCACTCTTCCCACTCACTCTTCCCACTCACCCTTCCCCACTCACTCTTCCCGCTCACTCACTCTTCCCACTCACCCTTCTCGCTCACCCTTCCCCACTCACTCTTCCCACTCACCCTTCCCCACTCACCCTTCCCGCTCACCCTTCCCCACTCACCCTTCCCGCTCACCCTTCCCCACTCACCCTTCCCGCTCACCCTTCCCCACTCACCCTTCCCGCTCACCCTTCCCCACTCACCCTTCCCACTCACCCTTCCCGCTCACCCTTCCCCACTCACCCTTCCCGCTCACCCTTCCCCGCTCACCCTTCCCCACTCACTCTTCCCACTCACCCTTCCCGCTCACTCTTCCCACTCACTCTTCCCACTCACCCTTCCCCACTCACCCTTCCCCACTCACCCTTCCCACTCACCCTTCCCCACTCACTCTTCCCACTCACTCTTCCCACTCACCCTTCCCCACTCACTCTTCCCGCTCACTCACTCTTCCCACTCACCCTTCTCGCTCACCCTTCCCCACTCACCCTTCCCGCTCACCCTTCCCCACTCATCCTTCCCCACTCACTCTTCCCCACTCACCCTTCCCCACTCACTCTTCCCCACTCACCCTTCCCCACTCACCCTTCCCCACTCACCCTTCCCCGCTCACCCTTCCCTGCTCGCCATAGCCAGCCCTCCTCCACTCCCTCTTCCCCGCTCACCATACCCGGGTCCTGCCCCCGTGCTCACCGGCGGCGGCCCCGCGGGCGAGGGCGGCCGTCTCCTCGTTGCCCTCTCCGTCCACGTCCCAGAGCACGAGCGTGTCGACGCCGCGCGTCGCCAGCTCCAGCGCGAAGAGGCGGCCGAGCCCGCGCGCCGCCCCCGTCACCAGGCACACCTCGTGGAGGACGCTCTTGGGCGCCCGCGGACGCAGCCAGCGCAGGGCGGCGACGGCGAACGACAGCGCCACGCGCGCGCTCACCACCAGCAGCTCCAGCAGCACGTGCATCTCGCGGCCGCCAGCAACCCTCCCTCCTCCTCCTCCTCCTGCTGCTGCTGCTGCCTGCAGCACCACACCGCAAAAGTCGCAGCCAGAAACGCAACGCCGCTTCACCGCACCGCTCATCTCACTGAACCAAACTACAGCCTGTTCTCCTGTGACGCGGTGGTTGCGTTCCTGAAGGACACTGACGTGACAAAAAAGAAATCGCGTTCTAATAAATAGAACATTTAATATAGGGGGTTAAAGCACAGTCCGCGATAACACGTGTGATGTGTACGCAGGCTGAACAAAGAACTCAGGCGCGTGGGTAGCATCTAGAAGCATCCAGCAGCATCCCAATGCATTGTGCGATGCTACGCCGAGGCAGCCGTGCAGCCATTGATTCCTATTTTCGCGACGTGGTTCTGTTCACTCAATCGCGTTGTATCCAATTCACGTTGTAAAAAACACGCAGCGTTCTAGGAGACCAGACTGTATTTTTTATTTTGCCTGGTAAGGTCCATTGAGCTATCTTTAACTTGTTTGTTTTTTTCCCAGAAGCGACCTGGCTACAAGTGATAGCTCAACGAAGCGGCTCGTCATTACGTGGGAAATGTATAGCGGCCAAATACTCGAAATGCATGAATGTTGATTCTGAATGTGGAGGGGAAAACGGGTAGGACCCAGATAAAAAAAATCCACGGGACCACGGGGAGAGAGACCCGCAACCTCCAAACATACAGCAGGCGTCGTCAGGGTAGGGATCGAACCCACGACCAACCTGCATACGGGGCGAGGGAGTTAACATCTCCCAGCCACCGTGGCGTCCCTCACAACACGTAGCGCCACATAGGGCAACACCAGAGGGCAACACCAGAGGGCACCACCAGCAGCGCGCCGTAACAGACCGAAGCATAACGCCGCATGGCCACGCCACATGCCGTAGGGCAAACCGCATCGAGAGCGGAAAAGGGTGACGGACGTGAGACCAGCGGGACAGAGACCGGCGAGGCTGATCCGAGTGAAGAGGTGGTTTTGAAGAGGTGAGCCAGGATGGGAAGAACAACCGTGGACGTGGAAATGATCGGCGATGACAAAACACGAGACCGGACCAGGAAGGCGGCACCTCGCGTGAGTGGGGAAGCACGCCAGAAAGTTAGAACAAGTGATGAGCAAGGAGCCCATGAGTGGGATAATTCGTTAATTAATCGACAAAACACTGGACTGCTATGTTGTAGTCGATTACGCGGGCCTTGTGGTTGTTGTTTGACTTGCATCCCACTGGGATTTTTTTTGCACACAGCGTTGGTGTACGGTGCTTTTTTCAGGAATATTTTGCTGTTTTTTTCATGGATTTTCTCTTTGCACAGTCACACAGTCACTTTAAGATGTTGTTCTTGTTCGTGTTTTTTTATTGTTGTGGTTTCACCCGATTCAAGAGCCGAATGGCTCACAGGGCTATACCAAAATAAATAAATTGAAACTGTCTCTCTCTGTGTCTATGTTTTGTCTCTCTCTCAAATTTAGCAATCTTTGGAAGAACGTTAATCAACCAGGTGGGGTGTTGACTGTTGTGTTGGCCGACTGTGTTGTATCGCATTATATTTCAAAGTTTACTAGGCTTGTTTTCTCATTCATTTGCACCTGATGATGGTTGCTTATGTTGCAATCGAAACGTCGTATTACATTACTTATTTATCTTAATTTCTTTCTACGTGACTTTACCGAAATAACCAAAGAGTAATAATTCCTGCAGTAGCATGAAAGCTTCGAATCTAGTTTGATACTGAAGCTATTGCCGCTGCAGATGCTATTGCAGCTGATGGTGCTGATGATGCTGCTATTGCTACTATTGCTGCTGATGGCGCTGTTGCTGCTCTTGCTACTATTGCTGCTGATGCTGAGTACTGCTGATGATGCTGCTATTGCTACTATTGCTGCTGATGGCGCTGTTGCTGCTCTTGCTACTATTGCTGCTGATGCTGAGTACTGCTGATGATGCTGCTATTGCTACTATTGCTGCTGATGCTGAGTACTGCTGATGATGCTGCTATTGCTGCTGATGGCGCTGTTGCTGCTCTTGGCTACTATTGTTGCCGAGTGCTGCTACTGCTGCTGCTCTTGCTACTATTGCTGCTGATGCCGAGTGCTGCTGCTGCCCTTGCTACTATTGATGCTGAGTGCTGCTACTGATGCTGCTCTTGCTACTATTGCTGCCGATGGCGCTGTTGCTGCTCTTGGCTACTATTGTTGCCGAGTGCTGCTACTGCTGCTGCTCTTGCTACTATTGCTGCTGATGATGCTTCTTCTTGCTATTGCTGCTGATCGTGCTGCTGCTCTTGCGACTACTGCTGATTGTGCGGCGGCTGCTGCTGATATTCCTGCTGACAGTGCGATTGATTCTGCTGCTGATTCTGCTGCTGATGCTGCTGCTGATGCTGCTGAATCTGCTGCTGCTGAATCTGCTGCTGCTGATGATGCTGCTGATTATGATGATGCTGATGATGATGCTGCCCTGCACCTAAACACTTAAAGAGCAATAATGGTAATGTTTTACTGCTAAAGTCCAAAGGCTCTGGTCTACACGGTGATGGTACACTCCGTCACAGCCACCAATTGTTGCGGCGATTATAATGATTACGATTTCAGTTCTATATCTCTGCAAATCCACGGCGGTGTGTGAATGATGACATCCCTCGGTGTAGCTACCCCGTAACGTCGTGTATCTTTGAAAACATTAAAATCTGCACTTTTGATGGCGTTTGTTTAATCAGCGAGGCGGGCAGAGGCAGCCTTGCGTGTGATGGTGGAGACGGCGGATGTGGTGTGATGTTGTGTGATGTTGTTGGCGGTGGTGATGATGATGATACAGATAGTGTGATGGTGGTGGTGATGTGGTGTGATGTTGTTGGCGGTGGTGATGATGATACAAATAGTGTGATGGTGGTGGTGATGATGTTGTTTGATGTTGTTGGCGGTGATGATACAGATAGTGTGATGGTGGTGGTGGTGGTGATGATGTCGTGTGATGTTCTTGGCGGTGGTGATGATACAGATAGTGCGATGGTGGTGGTGATGATGTTGTGTGATGTTGTTGGTGGTGGTGATGATACAGATAGTGTGATGGTGGTGGTGATGTGGTGGTGGTAATGGTGATAAAGTTAGTGTGGTGGTGATGTGGTGTGATGTTGTTGTTGGTGGTGATAATGATACAGATAGTGTGATGGTGGTGGTGATGATGTGGTGGTGGTAATGGTGATAAAGATAGTGTGATGGTGGTGGTGGTGATGTGGTGTGATGTTGTTGTTAGTGGTGATGATGATTATACAGATAGTGTGATGGTGGTGGTGATGATGTGGTGGTGGTGATGATGTGGTGGTGGTGGTAATGGTGATAAAGATAGTGTGATGGTGGTGGTGATGATGTGGTGTGATGTTGTTGTTGGTGGTGATGATTATACAGATAGTGTGATGGTGGTGGTGATGATGTGATGGTGCCGGTCATGTTGATGATGGTGGTGGTGGTAATGGTGAAGATGATGTTGTTTCTGATGTTGATGCCGCTATCGAGAATAACATTGCTGCTGCTGCTAATGCAATAGCTGCTGATGTTGTTAATGTCGATTATATAGCTGCTGATGAAACTGATGTTGCTAGCGCCGATGTTGCTGCTGTTTCTATTGCTGCTGCTGCTGGTGATGATGATTCGATGTTGCTGTTGTTACTTACTGCTGCTCACGCTGTTGCCGCTGCTGATGATGATAACGAAGTTGGCTGATGTTGATGTCACTACTTCTGTTGTTGATGTTACATCTGATCAGGATTTATGTCGTTGCTGATGATGATGATCGATGTAACGACTGCTGCTGCTGATATTGTTGTTATTCCTGATGTTGATGTTGCTGCTGCTGCTTCCTGAGGTAACTAATATTGTTGACGTCTTCGTAGTTGAATACATGTACGGCTGTCAAACTAGTTAACGCTGCTGCTGCTGCTGATGACAGTGGAAGTTTAAAAAAAATATATGCACGCGTGAGTTTATTTACTCTTCTCCGTTACACTGCGTACCATTTTATGATTTTAAAAAATATATTTTATTTACGTTAAAATAAAAAAAACTTTTAATTTGTTTAGTCCGCTCCAGCGATGGATGGCACCGATCGGACTTTAAACGCCTGCAGATCGATTCCCAATCATCATTTTTCTTACGTGGATCGATTTCCAGTCTGAGCGAATGAGAATAACTAAGCGTGGGAGAATCGCTAAACCAATCGGGTTCTAGTCTTTGCTAACGGAGAATCGATTAACGATCTGTGTTTTTATTTAGACCAGGAGGGAATCGATTGCCGTGGCTTTTGCAAAAAGAAGGCGATCAAAAACCTTACCACAACAACAAAACATGTTCACGACTCTCAACCAACGGAATAGAATCAAATAAAGTAGAAACATAATGAAATAGCATGGGGTTTGTGTAAATGTTTTTTTTTTAGTAAAGCAAAGCTTCCGAGTGGGATGGGCCATCTTACTAAGGGCAACTCAATGAATTAGACGGCGAACGACCCCTTGATAAGATGGCCGCCCAGAATGCACGGCGCGCGCATATTGCAATGACGTCACAAGCCGAAATTCGTGTCGTCATTCCCTCCACCATTCGGCAAAAAATCATAACTGATTTGAAGCTTTCGTGACTGCAGGAATCCATACTCTGTGGTTCTTTCGCTAAAGTCACGTAGGTAGGAAAATAAAACAAAATACAAATTATATATCACGACGTTTCGATCGCAACACAAGCGGTCGTCCTCAGGCGGAAAAAAAATCCAGCAGTGGAACTGGAACTGCTGGATAATTTTTATACTTATATTCTTGGTTCTTTCGGTAAAGTCACGTAGAAGGGAAACAATAAAAAAATGTTATTGTTTCCCTTCTACAATAAAAAAATATTATTGTTTCCCTTCTACGTGACTTTACCGAAAGAACCAAGAATATGAATCCCTGCAGTCACGAAAGCCTTAAATCAAAATATTTTTTATTTTGTTTAATTTTCCTACCTACGTGACTTTACCGAAAGAACCAAAGAGTATAAACTCATAACTACTACTGTATTATTTTTACGACCGTATTCCCTTGGGCTATACCCATTTCAAATCTTTAAAACAGCCTGCATCAGCATCTTTCCGGCTCGTTTTTCTCCTGATGACGATTGCTTGTGTTGCGATCGAAACGTCGTAGTTTTTTGGTTTTGTTAATTTCTTTGAACCTGTTGTCTACGTGACTTTACCGAAAGACCCAAGAATATGAATTCCTGCAGTCACGAAACCTTTAAGTCAAGATTTACTGTATCTCCAAATAGCGTAAACTACTCTATTATGATTGGTATAATGTGTATATTACTATATTATTCATAAATCAGGTTTGCATAATATGGTAATATATGGTCACGAAAGCCTGCGTGTTAAACTATGATGTTAAACTATTATATTATAATAATTTGTACGTGACTTACCGAAAGAACCAAATCATATTTTGTATATTACTATATGATTATAATTTCTATATTGCTATATTATCATTCGTATATTACAATATTATTACAATTTGTATATTACCATACTATGATAGTTATAATTAATATATTACTATATTATAATGTGTATATTACGATTATTGTAATTTGTATATTACTATTCAAATTATAATAATCGTATATTAAGATTATAATTTACACCTATTGATCAAATCCTCCTTAACCGATGGCTTAGATTATTTTTCTGCTATAAATGTCCAAATGATGGGGCCACTTTGTTGAGCTATAATTTGTGACCAGGTCACTTTTGAGAATTAAGTTAATACATATCTGTGGGCTTTGTCTGGTAAGATGGTTTAGTTAAATTTGTATGTGTTTGGGTGATTTGTTTACCTTTCGTGTACTTCACACTACTATCATGTTTGTATTGTTTGTTGTAACATTCTTACCCCGTGCCCCGACCGGACATGTGACAAATAGCTTTATAGCTCTTCGGATTCCCTCAGTATAAATAAATATTAACACGCGGGCTGTCGAGACCCAAAAAACCCTTTATTACGAATAAATAAATATCCTTCTGATTCCGAGACAGTTCATACTTTTGCGCTCGATTTTATAGTTCGTTACAGTACCCGATGAAGGGTGTGAGCCGAAACGTCGAACGTTTGTCGAATTAAGTCGTGAAAAAGTCTCGAGCCAACACCGGCGAGAAAATAAAAAAGAGCAACTTTAATCGGTCACAATCTTATCAATAACGCTGGCATCGTGTGAACAGTAACAAACTATCTTTGTAAACGCGATCGATTGTGTCGGGTGGTGGAGGGGTCTGACGACAATAATTTCGGAATAATACGTTATTTTATATACTTCACAACGACGCGAATCATTACATTTGAGTTACGGCTCATTTGCGTGATACAGTGAGCCTACGACTTAACATAATTAGCGATATAAAAAATAAATGCGGTTAATTTTAATTCACGGGGAAATTATTCCGAGGGTGGCGTCACGAACCCCGCTTATCCGAGCTAGCATTTGGAATACCCTGCTCCAAATTTTTTGCCGCCATCCGATTGGTTAGAATCGCATCACGTGCGTGCTCAGCCTGCAGCCGATTGGTCAAGGTGGTCGGTCGGCGTCGGCCTATATAAGGAGGAGGGCGGCCGACTCCGCGCGTCAGTCAGTCCCGCCTTGAGATCGTCAAACCCGTGTCGTCGTTCTCGCTCAGGGTGAGTTACGGTTTACTTTCACCACATTTGTTTAAATCACTCGAATTGTTTATGGGGCGGCTAACCGTCGCAATCGTTGATTTTTGACGCTTCGCGCGGTTTAAATCGGAACGCAGAGCCTTGAACATTTGAGGTAAACTTTGACCCAGTTTATTTTTATTTTTTGCGCCTCGAAGCTCAAATGACCCCTCACCCACTTCTGACATAATAACAACAACAGGGATAATAGCGGATATAATGGTAACGCAGTTAATTTTAAAGTAACATTAAAGCATTTACGTTTCAGTTATGTTCTGAAACGTAAGTTTGAAGGTGCATTGCTGAAGAGTGATGAATTTTTTATCAAACCGGGCCCGGTCGATCAGCGGTGTTGACTTGAGCCAATCATCGTCCATCCTTCCGGGTTTCGATATAAAATAAGTACCACTTTGCCGGGGGAAGGCAACACTGGTTGTCCGATCGCTGGGATCTTCTCCCACCAGCATAGGAACGTGGAATTGCCACCACTGGGCTGTGCAGCGCCGCTGTTAAACCGGAGATATTAACCAAAGCCTCAATTGCTGCTCATTTGAGCAGCAGATCACTTTGACTGGCCCAGAGAGGGCTTCATCCAGCAGTGGATTGTTCATAGCTAATGATGACCCCCCCCCCCGTGCTGCTGAAGACTTAGCCTTTCCTTAGTAAAATCACAACATGTTTATAATAATGATATTGGAGATTGTAGTAATACCTTGCGATGATGGTTCTAGTGATAGTGGTGGGAGTAAGTATGATAATAATGGTGGTGGTAATATTGATAGTGGATTATGATGGCGATTGTGATGCTACGAATTGTAATGGCGATGGTGGTAATAACGATGGTAGTGTTGGTGGTGGTCACAATGATTATGGCGATGGGGATTACGTTGATGGTAATAATGAAAGTGATGATGGCGATAATGGTGATAGTGGCGATGGTACAAATAGTGATTGCAGTGATGGTAGTGGTGATGATGCTGGTAATAAGGAAAGTGGTGATGGTGGTGCTTATGGTAATGGAGGTGATGATGGAAAATGATAGTGATAATTACGATGGCAAGATACGATATGTTGCCAAGTTCTTTCCTACACGCGTATCTGTAGGACGCATATGTCTGTATTGTGATGAGTGGGGGCTCTATTAGAAGGGACCCAAAGGCACTTGGCAATGAATGAACCTACCGCCCTGTCGCGCTGTATGCTCCCACACTTGCGCTCAATGGCATTTTTAAAAACTCTATTTTTAATCCAGTTGATAGCCGAGTAACCCTATAGTTAGATTATGTACTTGTATGTAGGTTGAACTTCTTTCGCACCGTACATAGCCAACCGTGGTAATCGGAGGTGGGGGGGAAGGACAAACTAAACAGAAAAAAGCAGTTTAACACGTAGGCTTTCGCGACCAATATCCATAATACAGGGTTTTTTTTGTTGCGTCGTTAAACCCTCCACCACCCGACACAGCCAATTAGTAAGGTTTGTCACGTGAACAGAACATGCCAATTCGTTACTAGAACAACACTAACCGGTGTGTTGGAGAGCCAAGCCACAACATTTACAACCTGAGTACGACGTTTCGCCAGTAATTACAACTAGCTTCATCTGGCGACAGCCAGATTTGGCTGTCGGTGGTGAGTTTAACGACATATTTACGCGATCCAACCCAAAAAACCTGAATTATGGATACAAAAAAGCAGTTCTAAAGAAATGAGTATTAAATCTAGGTGATTTAAAAGTGCGAAGCTCCAGTGGCTGCCTAATATCGGAAGGAAGAAGGTTACAGACGGTCGCAGAAGCTCATCAGAAAGCCCCGGGCAACGCGGTGACCACCTTCTTTATAGTAATAGGTTTTTACACTTTTAGCTGGCACAAAAACTGACACCTTTATACAAGGGATCATGTTTGCAATAACCACAACACAAGCAGTCAAAAATGTAAACAAAAGGAAACAACTCTGATAATGATATGCACTGTCCTTGAATTTGATTGGTCCACACCCGAGACGGCTTTTCTTAGAGCCTAGTCTCCACTGGTGTTGGCCAGATGATGCCATAAGGCGTACAACTCAAAAACAGCGCACTATCAGAGTATTGAGAGCTTATAATTAGGTTCTGTTTTTAACCAGATGAAAGCCCACTAAAATGCATTACAATCTTTTTATTTAAGCACATTGAGAATTTCGTTGAGATCTAGTCTCTAATCTGAGTGAAAGCCTACTGACAATTTTAAAGGCTATTTATAATCCAGGTGAGAGTCTCATTGCACCAAATCTCATTGACCACGTTGAGAAACCCAGATAGGTCTGGGTCTCTCTAAACTGGCCATGAGAGCTCATTGATATTTACGATCTGTCAACCGCCAGGTGGCACTATGGTCAAAGCACTCGACTCTTTATCAGGCCAACCAACGTCCATCAACTGCACGTCATGGAAAGGCACTCATTCAGCAGTGAATTTACAAATAGGGTTGTACGTGTAAATGGGTTGAAATCCATTCCTCATCATCCTCTCTTGGGGTCGTTCAAATGAGTAGCATTTTCATTTTGGGCAGTCACCAGCATTTGTCCTATCTTTTTTAAACATCGTTGCCGAGCTCCGACCCAGAACGTTGAGTGGCCAGCAACAAACAGCACTGTCAATATTGGAATAGACGAGAGCGAACGTTGTTATTGAATTGAGCAAGGTTATAATAATTTTGGAAAAGAGACTATGGGACGGAATTCCAAAGTGGAGCCGTGCGAGGGGAAAAAGCAGAAAGAGAAGTCTGTTTGCCTGCACTGTGGTCAGTGGATGTACATGTCTGTGTGTCCTGTATGTGTGTCTTGTATGTGTCTATTTGTGCAGAAGATGTCTCGGCTGATGGCGTCCTCACTCCGGTGTCTGCCCCAGGGCTGGGCTTCCACCTCCCGACTCGGTGAGGAGGTTTTAGACGTGAAAAGGAAATTGCAACTATGAGCGAGGAAGAAAAAAATCTTGCATGGATTCTGTAAAGTCTCTCTCACAGACACCCACACACACGTAAGATTAATGCCGCGTCGTGGTGTGTCGCCGTTTGCGCTCTCCGCGGTTTGGTTGCAGGCGGTGCCCGGGCCCTGGGCTCCTCCGGCGCGGTTCTCGCGCCGGCGAAGAGCAAGCAGAGCCTGGCTCGTCCCGGCGTCAAGAACGTGGTGCTCGTGGACGGCGTGCGCACTCCATTCCTGATGTCGGGCACCTCGTACGTGAGCCTCCCCCTCCCTCCTTCCCCTCGACGTGCGTTGAGCCTATTATGACGAGGTGATCGGTGCTCACTGATTGCTGTGTGGAGAGGTTGGGGTGTGCTTTGGAATGGTGCTGTACGGTGTTCGTGTGTGTGTGTATACGTTGAACTTCTTTCACACCGTACGTAGCCAACCGTGCTAATCGTTGATGTGCGTTGTGGTGTTCTGTGTACTGTTGTGCAGTGTATTGCAGCACACAGTGGTCTGGTTTGTCATATGTCTCCGTGGGAGAGTGGATACAAAATAAATAAAACAAATAGCTATGCTATAAAACAAAGAGCTATGCTTGCTTGCATTTTTATATTGTGCCCATAACGAAACGTCTCGGTGTGCATTTTTTTTTATTAGCCTCGGGCATCCCCTGGTTGGCAGCTGTCCCTGTGTGGCACAAGGCGATTGGGCACCTGCCCTGCAAGTGGGCATATAATCTGCTAGTAGGAGGCGATGTTGCTGTAATCCCTAGTTCTCAGTTGGGGTTACAGATAGCAATCATCCTGGATAGGTGTCTCTTGCAGATGAAGGGAATTGTGCATAACAGGTGTTTCTTAAAATAATTCCTGTGTGTGTGTGTCTTTGTGCATTGTGCAGGTACATTGACCTGATGCCCCATGATCTGGCACGTGGAGCTTTGCAGTGAGTGTCCATTTATCTTGGATGACACTGCCCTATTCATTCGGCATGCTTTGTGATTTTTCATGCCTCTGAATTTAAGGATATCTGTGCAGCACGTTATCAGGCCAACCAACGTCCAAAAGATGGTAACCTCTGCATGCATGCATGCATGTGTCCGCTGCGCAGGGGACTACTTTCGCGCACCGGTGTGCCCACGGATGCCGTGGACTACATTGTGCTCGGCACCGTGATACAGGAGGTGAAAACGAGCAATGTGGCTCGCGAGGTGAGCGTAACCCTACACCACTGAGACGAAGTTAATAACTGAAGAGTAAAGCGTTAATAACTATTTACTCTTCCTTTAGTTGCCAAGGTAGTTGTGTGCAAAGTCGCATATCTGATTGTCACTTATCTGCCCTGACCAGTAATCTGCCCACACCTAGTGCAGTGTTTGTGCGTGCATTTGTATCTTTTTTTTTGTATACTCGAGATTCACAAATCCGCGCCTCCGCTTCAGTCCCCAGCGAGTGGTAGGCGCAAAATTGTTGTTGTTCTGTGATTCATTTTGTTTTTGTGATGTGCTGTGTTCATGCAGGCTGCGCTTGGAGCTGGGTTTTCTGACAGGATCCCTGCACACACAGTAACCATGGCCTGCATCTCGTCAAATCAAGCAATGACTACGGGTTCGTGCGGATGTATACATGGGCACACACGAACAATTATTATAAGCTGAAGTATATTTATTTTACCAGCTAAGGCCTACTGAGCTATATAGCTCATTTTTCACAAGTGACCTGGCCACAAATGAAAGCTCAACGAAGTGACTTATGTGGAAAATTTATAGCAGGCAAATACCCTGAAACGCATGTTGATTCTAAATGTAGAGGGAAAAACCGGAGGTCCCGGAGAAAAATCCACGCGACCACTATGGATGATATTGGTCGCGAAAGCCTATATGTTAAACCTGTGTTATGGACGGGGAGAGAGACACGCAAACTTCAAATATACAGGCGTCGGGGTCTGGATCGAACCCACGACTTACTGCTTACCAGGCGATGGAGTTAACATCTAGCCACCGCGATGCCCCTATTATTATTACTACTACGTAAATTATTATGATTATTTACCCAGGAAAATGTCACTGAGCTTCGTGACTCTTTTTTAGGCAGGTGCCGCCAACTTTTCGCAGTAGGGGCCGATGATTGCCGTGTTTAATGTGAAATTTGCTTTAGATTTTGTTCTTCTTTAAAATCTCGACCGACCGTGACACCGGCGTACAATGGCCCCACCCGCTCATGCGAATGATGTTGTGGGATATTTAATGTCCACCGTAAAGCAAAAACAGCACGTAGTGTGTTAAGTATTATATTCTTGGTTCTTTCGGTAAAGTCGAGTAGATAGAAAATAAAAATAAATAAAATTATAATAATAAATTGAAAATAATCGGCGACCGCTTGATCCTCGTCAACAAGCGGTGAATGCAACACCACTGGACTATGTCAAAACCCTTTAAAAAAAGACGTGTGTGTGTGTGGGGAGCAGTGGTGTAGCGGTTAGCGCGCTATGCTATGAACCTGGAGACCCAAGTTCGATTCCCGTTCACGGCCAACACCAGTGACGATTATCTGAACTGGTCCTGGGCCTCCCCTAGGCCGACTCAGTCTGAAATGAGTACCTGGTGCAATGTGTAAACATCGCTACAAGGGAGACAAAGGCGGCCGCGCATGGTGCAGGCCACCCACCTCCTCGTGTGCCGTTCTGGCCTTCATAGGTGCTCCCTAACAGCACTTGCCTCAAGAGTCTGTTATGACTATACGGGAGTTCTTTGTCTTGTGTGTGTGTGTGGATGTATGCGTGTGCAGGCTTTGGGTTGATAGCGGCGGGCCAGTGCGACGTGGTGGTGGCTGGGGGAGTGGAGTTCATGTCGGACGTGCCCATCCGACACAGCCGCAAGATGCGTAAGACCATGCTGTCTCTCAACAAGGCCAAGACGGTGGGGCAGCGCCTGGCACTGGCGTCCTCGCTGCGCCCGGCGCACTTCGTGCCAGAGGTGAAAGACCCCTTTGATCGCTGGATTTTTTTTTTCATCGCCAAGTTGTCGAGTCGAGTCTTTTTGTTCGTGCAGCAGCGTCGTTTGTGCAGCGGCTGCATCGCACAATGCGGAGGCGCCTGTAGATTGAGATCTTCTCAGCAACTTGGTGGGTATTTATATAAATCAACGGCACAGACCCAGATGAAATTGGTTAACTAATTGAGGTGATTGAATGATGCATACCTATGCCGTACACTCTGCATATTTGGCACACGTGTGTACGTGCGTGTGTGCGCGTGGTCACTGCACTGCGATACAAACCCGGTGGTCCCAGTTCGTTTCCCGCTCACGACCAATAACAGTGACGGTGAATATTTGCACCAGTCTTCTCCTAGGTCGACTCGGCTTTAAATGAATACATACCTGGGTCGGTGTGTAATCATCGTCCCTGCGGAAAAACAAAGGTGGCAACCGGGCGTGTTGCAGGCTACCCCGGCTAACTGCACTTGGGCCTACAGTCGGTTAAAGGCTACACGGGGGATCTTTTTGCGCGTGTGTGTGTGTGTGCGCGTGCTTCCGTGCATGTGCAGCTGCCGGCCGTGGCCGAGTTCTCGACGAGCGAAACGATGGGCCACTCGGCGGACCGCCTGGCGGCGGCGTTCGGCGTGTCGCGTGCCGAACAGGACGAGTTTGCTCTGCGCTCGCACTCGTACGCCAAGCAGGCGCAGGAGCAGGGGCTGCTGTCCGACCTCGTGCCCCTCAAGGTGCCAGGTGAGAGAGAGGGGGGGGGGGGGGAAAGTCTCTCGGAACGTGTGACCCCTGACGGGTATAAACACACGGACCCAGAATTCCACCACCACCCTGTTGTGGCAGTCCTAACCCTCTTCCACTGGCACATCCGAGCCAAGCCGATGTGTGGTGTGGGGTCCTCGCGGTACGGGTGGTTTTCCACTGACTGTTTGCCGGGCTGAGCCACAACCAATCCGAGATGCGCTGGCCTCTCAAAATATTGAAATCTGTCTCGAGGGGCTAATGACGAGTAACATCGTGTGTGACGTCCTGTCTGTGGGCGCCGTTGCCGAGCTGTCTACCGGCGTCCTCGTGTTTTGTTGGGTGTGACGGCAGCGGCACGGCTCGTCTTGCGCAGTAAACTAAAAGAAGAACTCGTGTATCATCTACGGGTCATTATGGGCATGGTGCTGATGTGCCTGTGAAGGGGAATGCAAAAGCCACTTGTGGTTTAACTACCTCACCTGGTATGCAGGAGGTCGTGAGTTCGAGTTTGACCCTAACCGCCTACTGTATATTTGGAGTCTGCATGTTCTCTCTCCCTGTGGTCGCGTGGATCTTTTTCCAGGGTCCTCCAGTTTTTTCCCCCATTTAGACACATGCTTTTAGAGCATTTGGCTGCTGTAAATTCTCATGTGATAAGCCACTTCGTTGAGCGATCGTTTGTGGCCAGGTCCCTTCTGAAAAAGAGCTGTATAGCTCCATGGGCCTTACCTGGTAAAAGAAGAAATAGTTTAGTTCATGAGCCAGGGTATTTCACGGTTGACCCTTGGAACTACGGTAAGGGGACGCGCGTGCATGGGGGGGGGGCGGGGGGGGGGGATACCGCCAGCTTGGAAACGCGCGAGAGGTGCAAGTCGCGCCGTCGCTTCGTGCGTCCGCAGGGAAGGACACGGTGGCGAAGGACAACGGCATCCGCCCCAGCAGCATGGAGCAGATGGCGCGACTCAAGCCGGCCTTCATCAAGCCCCACGGCACCGTCACGGCCGCCAACTCCTCCTTCCTGGTGCCGGCTCTCGTCTCCTCTCCCCTCTCCCCCAACAGCCTGTCTTTAAGGCTGTGTAATTGACTTGGTCATTCTATGCTCGATTCTGGTCCACTCGCAATCATTGTTAAGGGGCCGTCCATAATTGACGTCGCGCACCTGGGGGCGGGCGGGGGGGGGGTCAGACATTTGTGACGATGTGTGACGAGGGGGGGGGGAGGTTTGAGAAATGTGACGTCACATCAAAATGCGCAACTTTAAATATAAACACGTTCTACTTAATTAAATAGAATTGTTAGAACAACACTAATTTTGATAAATTTTCATTATTAACTATTTGATTATTTAAATTTATAAAGGCACCTTTTATTTATTCCATGAAGGAGCATTTTGCTTTTCCATCAGAGAATGGAGAAGCATAAATTTAGTTAATCAAAATTTGTATTTTAATGATTCCAACAGGGCTTTTCTGTGGAATGAATGTGATTGTTTTACTTGTACTCCATTTTGCTTCATTCTACTATAAAGTTTCAAGCATTTTTTATAGTTATAATTACTTTTAATATATGATAATTATAAGAGAATTTCAATATAATATTCTGAACATCTGCAGTTTTAGTTAGATGATGAATATTTTCAAGTGGATTTTATGCTAAATTTCAGCTTTCCAACGCCTCCTTTTTAATAAATGTTTTCGCCTACAACATCAGAGTGCAGGGCCACATTAAATACGTACTACAATGACGATAGTTTAAAGCGATTTGAAGTATGTTTTATTTTCAAAATGGAAATGTTTTTTTTGGGGGGGGTTGGGGCAGAGCTTTGTGACGTCATATTTGAGGGGGGTCTCTTTTTGTGACACCGTGTGACGAGGGGGGGGGTAAAAAATCGTCCAAAATCGCGTGACGTCATTTATGGACAGCCCCTAACCAACGTATAGAAATAAAAACCCCACTCTCCCCCCCCACCCCCCTTATTCTCTCCCTCCTCGCAGTGACATCCCATCTCTTTGCTGTCCTGTCCCTCGGCAAAGCATCAGTGGAATTTCCGCTGCTGGTTGTCCGACTTTGTTGTGGCAGTGTTGTTGAAGGCCTGGCTACATCGTGTGTGTGTGTGCGTGGCTGATTGCAGACTGACGGAGCGTCGGCTGTGCTCATTATGTCTGAAGAGAAGGCTCTCGCCATGGGATACAAGCCCAAGGCCTACCTTCGGTGCGGTACAAGTCAGGGTTTGACTCCTAGACAGGATGTCGGTCTTTTATGGGGAGGTGGGGGGTTATGTCAGTATTTGAGACACTGAGTAAATCTGAGTTTCAAACCCTGAAAGTGGATGGGCTTGAATTTTGAAACCTTTCCCATTCGGAGACGTCTGCAAGTTGCAGGGCAGGTGCCGTTCACTGCTGAATCTCGGAACTCGCAAACGGTCATCGCGCCGTTGTTTTTAAACACATTGTACTCGCCACAGCAAACTGTAGCGACATGACCACACTCGATAGCTGGCGCCAAGCTGTGCCACATGCCGTCCTGCATGGCCTTGTGGGAGCCTCGGTATATCCTCCAACTTGAAGGCGTACCGATAAAGTAATTTCTCTCTTACACCGAATGGGAAAGGGTTAATATTGGACTCATGATGGCCTTACCAGATCATTGAGCGAGCAACTTGGATTCCTAGGTTCAAGTCCCAGGTGTCTTTCACTTGTACATATACAGGCGCTATTTTTTAAATCCACAGCTGGATGAGGGTCTTGATACACCCCATACAGGTCTTGAGGGGGGGAATATTTGTCCATACTTCCATTATGCTGGTTGGGGAAGGGATGGGTCCACAACCGTTTTATGTATCACTCGCCACTGATGTTAACTGTGACCGGGAATAAAACTCATTGCACTAACCACTGCACCACCACTCCCCGCCGCCCCACAGATAATAGTTGTAATAATACTTCGGTTATATTTCTCTGCAGGGACTTTGTGTACGTCTCTCAAGACCCGAAGGACCAGCTGCTGTTGGGGTACGTATCGGGTGACGGTGGTGGCGACACATGTGCCTGCCTGTAACCCAGCGCTGTGTGGAGGCGGGCAGCCATGGGTTGGTGGATCACCGCACAGATGTTGTAAAACTCCCTTCCCGTGGGCGTCGAGGAGGAGCCATACCCTGGCTCACCAGAAGCAGGGGGTTCGGCAAAGTGCAGACTATAATATCTGTCCTATCTGTATAGGATAGTGTTGCCCCCTCGCACGCGTGAATTTTCGCGAGGTGTTGTGTTTCCTCCCTCAAATATAAACACTCATTGGCTGAAAACATTTTAACGTTTGTGTGCGCCTCTGTTTTGCAGATTACACAGCATTGTGCAATGCAATGACATAAAAATGACACTGATCTTTTCAAACTTTAACATTATTACCTCCGCTGCGCAGTAGGGATAGTACAGACGCAGGACTAGGAAATCGGTGAGCGTGGCCGGATGTCGCAGGAGGTGAACACGGAGGCAAAAACACCCGAGTCCACGGGACAGCTGAGATGGGCCCAAAAATCTGGGTTTCATTTTTGTGCAAGATGTAATTGTAATTTTTACATGAGTGTTCACAAATCTGAGCTCTCGACGTGCACAGTTTATTATCAATCTCGCACGCCGTGCACTCGCTTCTAAGACACTGTGAAGTTGCGTGTACCTGCCTGTGTTTAGGGGCAGCTCACGATATTTTTGTCCAGTAACCCCCTTTAGACGCACTTTGCAACTGTCGTTTTCCGTTGGTGTTCACACATCCGACCTTTGTGCATATCCGCCTTTGGTTGAGTCCCTACCCTCTGAACGCCTCTCCGAGATGCCATTCACAAGGGCTGTGCTGTGTGCGTGCTGTGTGCGTGCTGTGTGCGTGCTGTGTGCGTGCTGTGCGCGTGCTGTGCGCGTGCTGCTGCTGCTCGTCGCGCAGGCCAACCTACGCCACCGCGCGTCTTCTGGCCAAGTCCGGGCTCTCCCTCGGCGACATCGACGTGTTTGAATTCCACGAGGCGTTCGCTGTGCGTAATGCACGCATGCGCACACATGCACACACACACATACGCACACACACATGCACACATACGCACACACACATACACACGTATATGCATATATACATGTGCACACATGTGCACACATACTTACACACGCATGCATACGCACGAACATGTACGCACAGATATATATGTGCATGCACGCACATGTATGCATATGCACACACACACACATACGCACGCATACGACAGCCACCACTAATTGGCAGTGACGTCGTCACAGCGCCTGTGCCAGGCACACCCATACGCACACATGCATGCCCACGCAACACGTACACACACACATTCGCATTTACACATGTCTGCAAGCACTGCTGCGGTTTGATGCTAACGAACCCTGCTAATTGTCGGGTGGGGTTCCCTTGTTGGAGAGGAATGGCTCTTAAGTAGGAGGGTCTATTCAAGAGACATTCAGTCGCAGTTTTCTGGAAGAGTCTGTTGAATATGTCTGCTATTCGTGTGGGAGTCGATTGTGTTCAAATTGGGTCTCTTCCTGTTGATGAAAGTTTTCTGTAGGAATTGATTGATTAGGGGTTTCTCTCTATCTATTCACTGAGTCTTCTGTTCAATAGGGAAGTATTTTATTCAGTCTTTAAGATTTGCCCCTATTCAATCGTCATTAATGAATTTGATCAATGCGAAAGGTTTCTTTGTCTGGCACTCAGAGTCTTGGACACCAACACAGATCTCGGCACAACGTTGCCAAGTTACATGTTGCTATTTGGGTACGTGTGTGTACAGGCCGATCCATTTATAGATACCTGACTGGCATAATGGGGAGATATTCTCGAGAATTGTTTTCATTACAAAGCCTCTCCAAAAGTCTCTCAACCAAACTGTACACACTTGTTTGTTAAATTGTCTATCAATCTAGTCTGTGAGACACTGGGCCACCACTTTCAATGCTCATTCAACTGCTGTTGAGACGAAAGTAAAAAAGGGTCATTGGGGTATCTATGAATTGATCACCCTGTAATATAGCTTAGTTTGTTGTCCTTCCCCCGCAACTCCGATTTAGCTCGGTTGACTAAGAAGTTCTACATACGTGTGTTTTCGTGCAGCCGTGCACTTGATCAAATGTAAAAATGGCAATTGTTTTATTTGTTGGCATTGGCCAAGCAAATATGGGCCCTGTAGTGTGGACGTGGGGATTCCACGTGGATGTTTTCGAGAGGCACACTTTGCAGCGGTGAGCATTTAGGCGACTATACCGTGCTGATGAGTCTTAATTGTCATGAAACTGGTGTATCATAGAAGTCTATCGCTGCATCACTGCTGCTGCTGTCAGTCGGTCACATTTACTCACATGTACTTTCGATGATGCACAAAAGCTGTTGGTTCTTTTTACACATTTTTGTGCAATGTTTGAAACCTAATTTGTGCTTAATTGTAGCAATCAGCTACACGAGTAATTGAAGGGGGTTATCTCCCTGTGTGTGTACATAATCAGGGCCAAATCCTAGCCAACATGCGGGCCATGGACTCGGACTGGTTCGCTCAAAACTACGTTGGACTCAAGTCCAAGGTGAGACAGTGTGAGTGTGCTGGCCACCCACGCCCTCCTGTGCCATGTCGGGCCTTCAAAGCTGCTCTCTAACAGCACTTGTGCCAAAAGTATGTGTCAGGCTATATGGGGATGTTTATTTTATATGCATGTAGAGCCGTGACTTTGTGTTCATGTGTGTTGGCGATAGTGCAAGGGTTGGCGCGCTGCATTACAAACCTGGCGACCCGTGTTCGATTTCTGCTGTCTTCCAATACCAGTGACGATTGTCTGAACCGGTTTCTGGGCCTCCCCTAGGTCGACTCCGCCTCAAATGAGTGGCTGGTGCCATATGTAAACATCGCCACGAGAGAGACAAAGGGAGCCGGATTTGGTGCTCCCTTATGTCCTGTGCCTGCCTTCGTCGGTGCTCACTGACAGCACTTAGCCCAAAAGCCTGTTAAGGCCATACAGGGGATCTGTATTTTTTCGGGAGTGATATTTAAACTTGTCCTGGGTCCTCATCCAGGTCAACTCAACCTCGAATGAGTACCTGGTGCGGTGTCTCAGCTTTACCACTAGGGAGGCGAAGGTGGCCAGGCTTGCAGATAGCCGCACCACCAGTTGTGTGTGTTGGTCTTATTAGTTACTTCCTCACAGCCCTAGCTCCAAGAGTATACATCGGTGAGAGCGGTGGTGCAGTGATCATCGGATCATGCTACGAATGCGGCCATCCAAGTTAGATTCCCGGCCACTACTCACATCAGTGGCGCGTGAAATCTGGACCAGTCCTTGTTGCCACCCCCTTCCTCCACCTGCATTTACCAGTGGGGTGAAGTATGGTCAAGCATCCCCCATGACTGGCACAGCGTGGGGCATGGGGGGGGGTGGGGGGGGGTGGGGCCTTCATCCAGCAGTGGATCAACAGGACTGGAGAATAGATTTTAAGGATGATAAAAAGCAACGCTGCTTTGATCGTTGATCAGTGTTAATGTGCCATATTTTTGAGGGACCGTGTGCTGTCTTTGGTGTGGTCCAGGACTGTTTTGTTGTCTTGGCAAATGAACGTATTTAATTTATGTATTATTCATATTGCTTACCATTTTCTCTATTTTGCACGCCTATTGTTTTTTTTTGTATCGTTTGCTGTTGCCGCTCGCTTGACCCACCCATACTCGACATGTGCGAAAAAGAGCTTTGTAGCTCGTTGGATTCCTCCAGCATACATTCAGTCATTCTGATTCATTTTTTTTCCCCTCCCGGGAACAGGTGGGGGCCCCCCCCGCTGAGAAGTTCAACCTCTGGGGGGGCTCGCTGTCGCTGGGCCACCCCTTCGGCGCCACCGGCTGCCGCCTCGTTACCACCGCCGCGCACCGGCTCCACCGCGAGGGGGGCCAGTACGCGCTGGTCGCCGCTTGCGCCGCCGGAGGCCAGGCGAGTTCCGTCTGGTTGGCGGTGTGTGGGTTGCGGTGGCGGCGGCGTGGGGGCATGCCTAGCCACGTCACGATTGTTGGCAACGACCTCCCGATGCACGGCGATCTTGGCGGAACGCGGGTAGACGTTTTTTTTCCCGTGACGTAGCTCGGCGTGACGCGTCGGGACGGGGTACCCGTGCACACACCGACGGGCAGTCTGTCGCGACGAGCAACAGCAACGCGTGACCGTTACTCGTGACGATTGGGTGGTTTGGCTCGGCGGAGGTTAGGACCACCGAATTGGTGACGCGCCTAATGGTTGCCCCGCCGCCCCTCGCTGCACGCAGCGATTCGATGGGGCTGGCACAGTGATTCGAGAGCGAATTGTAATTTAAGAGCCTTGAAACTCAAGTTGTTAGGGTTAATGCATTAGCTCTTATCAATCTTGTCTAAAATTGGGACGGGCCCCCGTCGAACGGTATAATAATTGCTTTTTCTGATATGCCCTCTGTGCGCAAATTTACATTAATACATGTGTGTGTGTGTGTGTAAGGAGGGAGCGGTAGTGCAGCGATTAGCGCACTGCGTTATGAATCCGGCGACCCGAGTTTGATTCTCGCTCACGGCTAACATCGGTGACGAATATCTCAACCGGACCTGGGGCCCTTCCCTAGGTCAACTCAGCCTTTAAATGAGGACCTGGTGTGATGTGTGAACATCAGCACTGGGGATACAAAGGCGGCTGGAGCATGGTGATGGCCACCAACCTCCATTTCCTCAGCCTTGTACACCGTTGGGTGCTCGCTAACAGCACTTGCCCCAAAAAGTCTGTTAAAAAGCTATATGGGGGGGGATCTTTGTCTTTTTGTGTGCGTGTGCACAGGGCCACGGCATGATCGTGGAGGCATACCCACAGAAGTGAGACCCCTGCCCAGCCTCGGTAGGGGCGAGGAGGAGGAGGAGGAGGAGGCGGCAGTGCCGGTGGCCGTTTCAATTCAACACGGAGGGGAGGCGCGCGGCGAGCCCGACCCCCCCCCCCCCCCTGCCTAGCGACGTCGAACCTGGACCCCCCTCCCCCCCCACCTCAGCTTGGCGGCTGCATCCATATGGAGCTCCTGCTTGGAGCTGTCGAGATGGGACGGGCGTCTCGCAAGTGCTTCATGATGGCAATGTTGGGGCCACATAAGCGAGCACCGCTGAAGATCTTTTGGGTTCAAATCCCAGACTCCCACCACTTCCCCCTCCCACCACAGCCGGTGGTTAAACCAGGTTTGTAGTCGGTAGTGAGTTTGACGTCTCAACCCAGTCTCCCAGTGACTGCACGATAGGTCTTTGTCCGGTCAATGTCATTATTGCGCTTAATGTGGCTTTGGTTGGCTCTGAATGACAGTGGAAACTGCATACAAGTATATACACCTCTTGCGAGCAAAGCCAGCTGTGATTATATCAGAAGTAGTGTGCATCTATCAAAATATGCCCTTTGCCTTCCTCCCTGCAGTGTGCTGTCAATGTGTTTTGCTTATTTCAGAACGGTGCTGATGTACAGGGGTGCTTGTCATCATCCTGATCTAATATCCATCAGTAACATACACTCATGGCAATCGACTTGAATTTGTCACAGAGCGTGAAGGAAGCGCTGCTTAGTATCAGCTGTAACGGTCCGGTTACGCTTTTCCGATAATTATTTTGGCACCACGTCACGTGCGTCTCTCCTTTTGTTCTGTATCATTTTTACAAACCTATTCGTAGGTTTATAGGAATATTGGGTGCAATAAATGTAGGAGCATTATTGTTATGGATAGATGTACCCTGTATTCTAGTGGGTAGTGCCTTACGCCGATACGTCCTTGCTCTGGGCCAACGAAGCTTTACGGCGTTCCAGGAAGTATTGAATACGATTTTTGCAATATATGGTGACAACATGATTTACCATATTCTCTGGATTATAAAACACTCCGGAAAGTAATACTTGTTCGAATTTTTGTATCCCTTGTCAATAAAAGTTTTACAAGTCTGGGCACACGCACACAAACAACTACCGGATTGTAAGAAAAAAATGTTGTACAGCATTATAATCGCAGAGAATGCGGACGTTTGCTGTCCTTCTCCCGCACCTCCGATTATCACGGTTGGCTACGTTGCAGTGCAAAATAAGTTCTACATACATAACCGTTTAAACATTTCACATTCTCAGTGCTTGTATTCAGAATTAAGCTAATTTCAATAAAGAGCAAGTGCTTGACTAAACCACTATCTCTCCCGTGTAATAAACTCCACAGTTGGCAACGGTAAAGTGATAACACGCAGATTGTTGCAGTCCCCCCCGAGAAGGTTGAAATAAACGCTCTGCTGGTGAATGGCGCAGTCCAGTCAGTGGTGGTTTTTGCTGCTTCTCGTTGGAAAAGAGGCGTTGTGTTTGGAGCGCATCATTCATTAAAGGGGTCTTTTCTGAATAGTGCCATTGTAGATGCATTTCTGGGGTTGTGTGGCTGTGTTCGTACATTTATTTGTTGGGCCCAAACTAAGTTGCGTATAAATAATAAATCCACCCACAGGGAGGTGTTAATCTAAATTTACTCGATAGCGATTGATCTCTGTTTATGTTAAATGTACACCTGGGTAAGCTTTCACTACTACAGATGTGGTCCCGGTGGGTCCTCGAATGACCGTCGGGAAGTTCCGAGGTTGGTTATATAGGTCGGGTCAACCCTGATGCTGTCCAGGAATAATTACATATAAGGATGCGTGATGTTAGCAAAACTTTTGAGATCGCGACAATGCACTTTGTTCCTATTCTGTCCCCTGAAGACGATTGCTTGTGTTGCGATTGAAACGTGATAGTTTTATTATTTTTCTGTCTACGTGGCTTTACCGAAAGACCCATAGAATATGTATTCCAGCAGTCACGAAAGCTTTAAGTCAATATTTCACTTTGTTCCTCTTTGCATTGCAGTTTTCGGTCAAACTGCAGGTTAACATTTATTTTCCAGTAACCACTTGGCTTGCACTCCAGATGACTTCTCGATCTGGGCCCTTTGCAAATAATAAAATAGAAATGTGATCTTTATGACCTCTGTGTGTTTCTGAACCACAACACTTAGCCCTAAAGTGTACGCAGTACAGCAAGGAGTCCCCCCCCCCCCCCCCACCTCCGATTAGTACATTTGGCTATGTACCGTGCGAAAGAAGAAGTTCAACATACAAGAAGGTAAAATCCAAACAGGTCTTCTCGAGCAGCTACGAATCTTATTACAATTCACCCCTGCGCGATTTCATGATACAACAATGGTCTTGCAATGACTGATGTTTGCCGTGGAGTAATGGTTAGCAACACGTTGGAGTTGAGATCCAGAGGTCCGCAGGTTCAATTCAATCTCCAGGCACAGCAATTCCAAGTTTCTTAATCCCCCTCCCACCCCCGCGGTATAAATGGGCGCACAATCGTTGATTGGCAGATCGTGTTGTGGTGGGGTAAAGTTTGGAGATTTGCGAGAAGTCTGGGCTTAGCAATGAAGAGTAGGCCAGATGCCCTCCAGAGCAGTGTTCTTCATTGCAAGGCATCCGGGCCACTGGCGGCCCCTGATGTGCAGCCCCCAACAATCCACACGTGTGACAACACCCCATCGTGCTGCTGTCAAAACACCAATGGTTTCAAATGTGTGGCGAGCCTCACACTGATGATGTCTTATTGGCGAAAGTGCCCCCGCCCCCTGACAATTAGTGACGATCGCTGCTCTGGCGCTCCCTGTAGTGGAGGCTCTTGTCAGCGGTGTCGTGGAGCAAGAAGTTTCAGGGCTGCACCTTTACCGTTGTATTGTGATGAATCGTGACCGTCAAAACAAATCTCTGGGGGGGAGTGGTAACCCGACACGTGTATACTCTGATCCATAACGGAACTGCGTGTCCCCGTATCTCGTACTGCATTTGCAGAGGAGGGGGAAAAAAACTGCCTTCATGCTGCAAGGAGAGGGAGGGTCTGTGTCCTTATGTTCTCGTCATTGCTGTGGTTTGACTGCCGAGTCTGAATTTGCAAGTAAAAATCGTGACTTGCCTATACAAGGACTGCTTTACGGTCATCTCCATTGGCAGTCCTTCGTCAGTGGTGGAAATTCTACAATCCGTTAGCGGAGAGGCTGTTGTGCCATATTAAAGACAACCATTGTGCCAAATTGCCACTCGTTTTTCTTTATCAATCCCGGAGGAAACATGGTTATGATGGGTTGAATAGATTTCCTATTCACAAAACGGTTCTCGCTGAGCGAAGGTTGATTGGGGGCTTCGAGAGAAAGTCTTCGTTGTTGGGAGCAGCGAGAGTGGAAGTGAATAGTGAGGGGAGAGGTAGTTGAGTGTGTGAAGGGAGTAGAGTGAGATGAGAGGGGAGAGGTAAGAGAGTGGAGGGGAGTAGAGTGAGGTGAGAGGTAGGAGAGTAGTGAGAAGAGAGGGGAGAGGTAGGAGAGTGCGTGGAGGGGAGTAGAGTGAGATGAGAAGTATTTGAGTGCGATTCAGTGCACTGCACTATGAACCCGGAAACCTGAGTTTCATTCATTCTAACAGCTAACAACAGTGGTTCGCTATATCTGAACCCATACCGGGCTACTCCCAATTTATTGTTTTCCTTATCTACGTCACATGTAAGAGCAATACCACGGGGATAATAAACGTTTACAGTATATAAATACACACTAATCAATCTTGATTTGAAGCTTTCGTGACTGCAGGAATCCATACTCTTTGGTTCTTTCGGTAAACTCACGTAGGTAGATTTTATAAGTATATTTTATTTTATACTTACGTGACTTTACCGAAAGAACCAAAAAGTACACATTCATCGGCCTACGTATTGGCATTTCAGACCGACATTATCCAGCGGCAAAAGCGTGCGTTTAAGCAAACAATACACTGGGACTGGTTCAACAAATGCTTGCTGGATTTAATAGACGTTAGGGGCCGTCCATAAATGACGTCACGCACCTAGGGAGGGGGGGGGAGTTGAGAAATCTGACGTCACATCAAAATGCGCAACTTTAAATAAATATAGACAACACGTTCTACTTAATTAAATAGACTTTTTAATAAATGTTTTCTCCTACAACATCAGAGTGCAGCGCCACATTAAATACGCACTACAGTGACAATAGTTTAAAGAGATTTGAAGCATGTTTTATATATATTTTGGGGGGGGGGGCAGAGCTTTGTGACGTCATATTTGAGGGGGGGGGGTCTGACTTTTTGTGACGTCGTGTGACAAAGGTGGTAGGGGTCAAAAATAGTCCAAAATCGCGTGACGTCATTTATGGACGGCCGCTTTCTCCCTTGTGATGGGACTTTGCACACGACAGGGACCATGAGGCGAGCGAGGAAGATTGTGGCCGATTTCTCCCACCCTGGACACTCTCTGTTTCAGCTACTCCCCTCCGGCAGAAGGCTTCGGTCCATCAGGACCAAAACCTCACGCCATAAAAACAGTTTCTTCCCATCTGCTGCTGGCCTGTTAAACAAGGCCAAGGGCTTACACTGATTTTAACATTTTATCTACATAATGACACCTTGCCGATATTAACTATGTTAACCTATTTGTATTTTTTATTTTAAAATTATATCTTAAAGCTATTTTATATTCGATATTTATTCAATTTTATATACTTCAGCCCCTTGGTGTTAGTTAGACTTTTAACCCTTACTATTATTATTATAGTAAGACTTGTTTAAAACTTATTTAAGATTTTAGATTCCTATATGTTGAATGTATGCACCATCCTGCCAAAGTAAATTCCGTGTCGGTGTGAACTTTCATGGCGAATAAAACCCTTTCTGATTCTGATTCTTTGTAGGATGAACGTTGAGATTTATAAGGGGGCACGGGGTGACCAATAAGGGGTCTGAATTGATCTGTAATAAGGTTTCAGTTTTTTCATTTCATTTATTTGGTATAGCCCTGTGAGCCATTCGGCTCTTGAATCGGGTGCAACCACAACAAACAAAAAACAAAAACATGAACAAGAAAACATCTTAAAGTGATTATGTGACTGCAAACAGAAAATCCAGGGAAAAAAAACATCAAAATATTCCTGAAATAGCACCGTACACCAATGCTGTGTGCAAAAGTCCCAGTGGGATGCAAGTCAAACAACAACAACCACAAGACAACTTAGATTAAGGCCATCAGTCTAACTCCGTACTACAACAAACATGGCCAAACCAAAAAACGTGTTCGACATCACCAAAATAAAAGCCTTAAAAGCAGGGCACTGACAAGGGGTTGACAGATATGGGGGGGGGCACTCACCGCCCCCCCCCGTCACACACACACGGGGACCCCCCCCCCGTCACTCACACATGGGGATCCCCCCCCCGTCACTCACACACGGGGACCCCCCCCGTCACTCACACACGGGGACCCCCCCCCCGTCACACACACGGGGACCCCCCCCCCGTCACACACACACGGGGACCCCCCCCCGTCACTCACACACGGGGACCCCCCCCCCCGTCACACACACACGGGGACCCCCCCCCCGTCACACACACACGGGGACCCCCCCGTCACTCACACACGGGGACCCCCCCCGTCACTCACACACGGGGACCCCCCCCCACCCCCACTTTAAGGGGGGGGGGGCGGTTTGCTGTGTCGCGCCGGATCCGGATCTCCAATACGCGCCACAGGAACCGGATCCCCGAGGAACCCGCGAGTCCGGATCCGCCGAGGCTCTTGAACGTCGCGGTGAAGTGCGGCTCTCGTCCTGCACTCTGCCCCCCCCCCCCCCTAGACTCTCTCTCCCTGCACTCTGCCCACCCCCCCAGACTCTCTCTCCCTGCACTCTGCCCCCCCCAGACTCTCTCACTGCACTCTGCCCCCCCAGACTCTCTCTCCCTGCACTCTGCCCCCCCCAGACTCTCTCTCCCTGCACTCTGCCCCCCCCCCTAGACTCTCTCCCTGCACTCTGCTCCCCCCCTAGACTCTCTCTCTCCCTGCACTCTGCCCCCCCAGACTCTCTCCCTGCACTCTGCCCCCCCCCTAGACTCTCTCTCACTGCACTCTGCCCCCCCCCCTCGACTCTCGCCCTGCACTCTCTACACACTCCCAACACTGTCCACCTCGCACTCTCCCTCACCTCTGCACATCCTCCCCTGCACACTCCACGTTCTTTCCCTGCACTCTGCATCGACTGTGACTGCATACTCTACA
Organism: Petromyzon marinus; assembly: GCF_048934315.1. Taxonomy (NCBI): domain Eukaryota; kingdom Metazoa; phylum Chordata; class Hyperoartia; order Petromyzontiformes; family Petromyzontidae; genus Petromyzon; species Petromyzon marinus. Next base: position 9,463,370 of record NC_133709.1, on the reverse strand, counting down.
CACTCTCTCAGCACTCTCCCTCATCTCCACACACTCTCACTGCACTCTCCACACACTCTCTCAGCACTCTCACTGCACTCTCCACACACTCTGCACACACTCTCACTGCACTCTGCACACACTCTCCACACACTCTCACTGCACTCTCCCTCATCTCCACACACTCTCACTGCACTCTCCACACACTCACTGCACTCTCCCTCATCTCCACACACTCTCACTGCACTCTCCACACACTCTCACTGCACTCTCCACACACTCTCCACACACTCTCCCTCACCTCCACACACTCTCACTGCACTCTCCACACACTCACTGCACTCTCCCTCATCTCCACACACTCTCACTGCACTCTCCACACACTCACTGCACTCTCCCTCATCTCCACACACTCTCACTGCACTCTCCACACACTCTCCCTCACCTCCACACACTCTCACTGCACTCTGCACACACTCTGCACACACTCTCCACACACTCTCTCAGCACTCTCCCTCATCTCCACACACTCTCACTGCACTCTCCACACACTCTCACTGCACTCTCCACACACTCTCCACACACTCTCCCTCATCTCCACACACTCTCACTGCACTCTGCACACACTCTGCACACACTCTCCACACACTCTCTCAGCACTCTCCCTCATCTCCACACACTCTCACTGCACTCACCACACACTCTCCACACACTCTCCCTCATCTCCACAACACACACGCCCCGCACCTACGATCTGCACGGTTGGGCTGCGTACGGTGCGAAAGAAGTTCAACGTGTACACACACACACTCACTCTCTCGCTCCACACACACACTCTCTGCCTACACGATCTCCTCTCCCAGGACACTCCCCCTCGCTGTTGTACCACCTACCTCCACGCCCTTCGCCCCGTGTCTCCTCATCAATCTCTACCTACCGTCTCTCTCTCGCCTCTCTCGCTTTCCTCGTCCCACTGTCTCCTGACTCTCGTGCCAGCCTTCAGCATGAGTGGGAGCGGTGGTGCACTGAAGGAGGCGGTGGCTGCTGATGGTGCTGCTGATGGTGGTGCTGATGGTGATGCCGGTGTAGCCGCTGTTTCTGCAGCTGTTGGCGGTGCTGCTGCTGCTGATGTTGTTGTTGCTGCTGCTGATGGTGATGATGATGGTGGAGACCGTGTGTGGGAGCCTCCAGCCAGAGCTCGGGAAGGAGCTCACATCCCGGACATGAGAAGCTACCGGGAGACGTACAGACGTTCCGTGACACAGCCTCAGGGTGAGTGAGACACAAGGGGCACGGATTGGGGTCAAGAGGGATACAGAGGGACTCTTGAGACAAGGCCACACGGGGGGGGGGGGGGGGGGTTAAGACGGGACAGGGAGATTCGGGGACAAGGGGATACAGAGGAGCACAAAGACAGGCGACACCGGGGATGTACAGGGGGACCACGGGGATATTCCGGGTTGGCCACCACGGGGATATTCGGGGGACTATAGCGACAGACTCTGGGACACGGGGAGAAGGTGACCAGAGGGACACGTGGACGGGGATGGTACACGTGGTGACAGGGGTATTCGGAGACGAGGGAGGGAGGGAGGACTCGGACAGTGGGACTAATAAAACCCTGAACGATGGGGCTCGCAGATCCTGAGACTCGTATGTAATAGACCTCCCACCCCCAGGTCTCGTTGTAGAATCTGAGACTCGTAGACATTGTACGATGGGGCTCGTAGATCCGAGGACTCGTAGACCACGAGTTCCTTAACGTCTGAGACTATTAAGAATCCAGGCTCCTTTAAAAAGCAGGAGTAAGATGGAGAAACTTTATGCGACCAACCAGTGTCAGAGGCACAGGGCTTGCCCCTCTACAGTAGTAATCATAGTGACATACCAATGCCCTTTTACCCAGAAGAGCCTCGAAGTGTTAATGTGTGATCAAGGTGGGACTGAACTGTGGCTAAAGTTAATTCTTTATGTGGTTAAAGTGTTTAAAGTCATAAGGTGTTGTCAGTATAGCGCCTCTCTCCCTTCCTCAACCATGTCTCGTGTGACTTCACACGCTATTTATTTACTGCCCACCCTATAACTTTTTTCGTCCACTTTCAATGAGCTGTCCTCAACTACCAGACGATGCGTGTGTTGGCGATGCTGCTTTGGCAGCTATGCCCAAGTTCAATTAAACTGCGTGACGCTCCGAGACACTCAACTCAAACTCCCCCCCCCCCCGCTGTTCAAGGCAAGAGGATTGATGTGCTATAAAGAAGGACCGTTGCCCGAAACGTTGCCTATTATTTATATATTTCATTTCAAGGCCAAGGTGTTATCTTGGAAGGGCGTGTAGAGTTGTTTGTCCAGCATTATACCAGGTAGTACAGTGTCTGCGGTAGTGAGAACAATTGAATCATTTATTCCTCTAAGAATTTAGGATCTGTTGGATAGGATTCGTCTAAAATTAGCTACTTTCATTATTGCCTTGGCTTTTGCCGAAAAATATATATTTCCTCCTATCGTCTCTTTCTCCAAGTCGTCATAACTTTAAAACGAGTACTACCACATTCGTGGCGGAATCAACAGTGGTTATATGAATGGACTCGCCCCGCCATGGGAATGTGGAGTTTCGGCCACTGACTCTGCAGGACTGGAGACGGGAGATGAGCTCTAATACCTCAATGGTCAATCCAAGGAACGTGTCGACTCTTATCTGGCACAATGTTGGCAGTGCTGTTTATTTCTGGCCGCTCGGCGTTTTGGGCATTACGGCCTGTGCACAAAAACCGTGATATATATAGTTTAAAAAAATCTCTCTGTCGCTATATCGAAGTGCAATTTTTTCTTCACAGCAGCCTGTGAATGTATGACTTGATACATATTTAATGTTTCAGTTTTCAGTTTTATTTATTTTGGTATAGCCCTGTGAGGCCATTCGGCTCTTGAATCGGGTGCAACCACAACAAACAAAAAAAAACAAAAACACGAACAAGAACAACATCTTAAAGTGACTCTGTGTGACTGTGCAAACAGAAAATCCATGAAAAAAACAGCAAAAATATTCCTGAAAAAAGCACCGTACACCAACGCTGTGTGCAAAAAAAATCCCAGTGGGATGCAAGTCAAACAACAACAACCACAAGAAAAATTTGATTAAGGCCATCAGTCTAACTCCGTACTACAACAAAACAAACATGTCCAAACCAAAAAACGTTTTCGAAATCACCAAAAAATAAAGCCATAATTGCAACGTAACAGTGATCACAGGGACTGTGACCGAATTTTTACAATAAACTACGTAAATATCATGTAACACCAAATCCTAGAGCCATAGCTGGCTGCATGAGTTACTCCACAACAACAGAAGCATCAGTCGGAGTATCAAATTTTTCAATGCACCTTTAAAACCAGCACGCTAAATCAATATACAGATAATACTTTGCAGCGACATCCGGAGTGAAACATTTTTTTACGCCAATCAATAGCAGTGGCAGCTAGGGTTGTACAACTCCTCTAGAGCAGTTTTGAGAGAAGATCTCATTGGTAGCGATTCAAGTTGCAGTTTATTGGCAATAGCATTCCAGACCCTGGGGGCATCAATAGCAAGGCCCTTCCTCCAGTTTTTGTACGGCAATAGGGAATGTGAAGCTGGTAAATGAGCGAAGACCTGAGGTCAAATTTGTTCTTTGAAACAGAGAGGAGATCCAGCAGGTAGTCTGCGGATTTTTTTGTAAGTACATCGTGAATAAATAAGATCTGGTGCACAAGCCGTCGAACATTAAGATATGTTAAGTTTGACCCAATGTAGAGATCACAGTGGTGAGTCCTATATGGGCAGTTCAATGTAAATATTAAGGCCGAGTGATAGATGGAATCAAGCTTCTTCAGTACAGTACTTGGGGCTGATTTATACACGATATCACAGTAGTCAAGTAGAGGCAGTATGGTACCTTTTATCAATTCCAAACGGAACATTGGGGGGAAGCAGTGCTTGTGTTGATACAGAAAAACAATTTTTATTTTTGTCTTTTTACCAATATAATCAATGTGATCTTCAAAATTCAGTTTTGAATCCAGGATGACCCCAAGATACTTATAGATCTTGACTTGCTCTATTTGATAATTATTTAAGGAATGTAATTGGGGAAAATAACTTCCTGCTTTAGTCCTGGTGAGAAGCATAGCACCTTGGTTTTGGAGGTATTCAGGACTAGTTTAAGAGCAACTAGCTGATGTTGTAGTTTGTTGAAATCACCCTGGAGCTTAGCAATCACGTCATCCAGAGAGCGGCTAGCCGTAATCAGTATCGTGTCATCTGCAAAAAGATTTACCCTGGAATGATCCAGGTCAGTGCCCAAGTCATTGACATAAAGATCAAGGCTACTGTAAATGTGATTCAGAGAGTCTAATGCAGCAGATGTGGTGCTGTATTTTTTTCGGAACCCAGATTGTTTTAGATTATGTAGATTGTTGGTGGACAGGAAACTGCTAATTTGGTAGGTCAATAATTTTTAACAAAAATTTCATCAACGGGGACAAAATTGAGATAGGTCGGTAGTTATTTGGATCATCTTTAGGGCCCCCTTTGTGAAGTGGACGGACATAGGAATGTTTCCATTCTAGAGGAATTGATGCTTTTGTGGACAGGTTGAAAATATGAGCTATAGGTTTGTATATTAGGTGACCAACAGTTAGTAGAGCAAAGACGGGAATACTATCTGCTCCGGCAGAGGAGGACCCTTTGAGGTAAGACAGTTGTTTCAGAACATTACTTTCATGGATTTGCTGGAAACAAAATTCGTTTAATGTTTGGACAGGGGTGTAGGAATTTGCATGAGCAGGGGTGACTCGCCATTATCAAAAAGATTACCAGCTTCAGAAAAATGAAGGTTAAAATTGTCAACTATTTTTTTGGGATCTCCCCATTTCGGTTAAGCTCAGCAGGCAGATTGTCTGCTTTGGATGCTCTTTCGATACATTTGATTGTTTTCCATAAAATCCTGGCATTTCCATGTGATTCCAGGAGAGTGGAGAAAAAGTAGGCATTTTTTGCATGCCGTATTTTTTTGACGCATCTATTCCTTAAAATCCTGTGTTCTAGCCAGTCATTGACCAAATTACTTTTCTGAGCACATGCCCAAGCCTTGTCCCTAGTTTTCATGAGCTTTGTAATCAAACGATCAAACCATGGTGGGCGGTTGCCTTTAGTTTTAAATCTGACGGAGCATGTTTGTTAAGAATTTGGAGAAACGTGTACCTGAAGGTCTCCCAAGCTGTAGTCAGGTTGGGGATATCACAGACCTTGTCAATATCCGAGTGAAGCACATCATTAGTAAATGCCTGAGTGCTGAAGTGTCTCATAGAGTGCTTCTCAACCAATTTAGGGGGGCTTTGGGTCTGGCTGATGATCTCACCCCAAAAATGAATGAGTGATCACTAAGGTTATTACCCAGAACACCAGTCAGTGTGAAATTGTGAGGGGCATTTGTCAATAGGATGTCAAGGAGAGATGACTGTCCCGGATTTTTTAGGTTGGGTCTTGTGGGAACATTTATTTATTTATTGAAACAGATTAAATTCATCTGCAAAATTTGTGGCCATGGCCGGCGGGTTTAGCCAATTCCAATTTAGATCACCCACTAAAACTATTTCACCTTTAGGGAGGCCCCCAAAAAGCTCTCTCAGTGCAGATTCAATATTCTTCCCACTAGGCGGTCGATAGCAGCACACTACCAATATCTGTTGATTATTTGGGAGAGTTATTTTGAGAGCCAGACCTTCAAAGAAATTTGGTTTAACAAGGAGTGAGCGAGTGAACGTGCAATAGTATTACAAACATAGATGGCAATTCCACCTCCTTTATATCCTCGGTCAAGCCGAAAAAGGTTGTAGTTGTCAATCGCAATCTGCAAGTTATTGACGGCAGGAGTGAGAAATGTTTTTGTTAGGCAAAAAATATCCGGGTCAAGATTTGCCACTTCTAGTTTTAGTTGTCTTAATTTAATCACAAGCCCTCTGATGTTGACATGTAGAACACCAACACCTTTCCTGCCAGAAAAATCTACAGAATTATATGAGTTATTTTCAATTGGGCCAGGATGAAGCTCAATACCACCCAGAAATAAGAAAGTAGAATTAATAGTTTGCACAAGTATTTTCTGTGAAAGGATGAAGAGCGGCGAACCTTGGACGAATAGCAGCAGCTCGCAGATGGTGTTATTTTTAAGAGCAGAATGAAGTTTGGAAGGAGTGCTGGTGAAGTAATGGGACAAAGATAGGGTTTAAAAGGATACAATGATGGAGTGTAGAAGTGTCTATGAACTATTTCATTAGCAGGTGTAGTGGCAAATCGAGCAACAAGTATGGACGCAAAGTAACGAGGGTAGCTGTTTGTAGAGTTGAGTGTGGCACTAGATATGGCCGGGTGGGACAGCAGTAGGATACACAGCAGGAGAATTGCCATCTCTAAAATATCCGGGGTAAACACAGATTAACACACAAGCGGAAAAGAAAAACATATATACTTGTAGGCCGAGCGCGAGAAAAACGTCTTGCCGCACTCGTCACACATGAACGGCTTCTCGCCCATGTGCTAGGGTTGAACACCGCCCCCCCCCCCAGACAGGGACATCAGATTCTTGGCTGTTGTGGGCTCGGCTGAACCGCTTGCACCACCTCCTTTCCCCGCCGCAGGATGGTGCTCGAGCTAGCCCTCCTTGAGCTCAGCCCACGACTGGAATGTCGTTTCCTGGCCTCTCGTGTCTCTGCTGCCCGACCAGACGGCCCCACTGAAGCCCACACAGGGGACTCTTCATTCATGACCCTTGGCCGTCTTGACGATCTCTGTGAAGTTTTCCAGGAACATGTGTGGTTAAGGTGTGGCTACGGCGTGGATAAAGTGTACCTTAACATTCATTTAAGTGTGACGCTGACTAGCATGGGGGAGCATGAGCAAAACATTTTAACATTATTTGGTTGCTACTATAAATTACCACATGATGATAATATTAGACATTTCAGTGGGCTATCATGTGTGGTCAGGTCGCCTCTGAAAAATAGCTGATATCTCAGTGGACTTTAGTTGGTAATATAAAATGTTTTGTTTCATTTATGTGCCCTGCGATGCGAATCATCTACGTCGCACGCGCACGAAAAACCGAATTTCATCGCTCTGTCTCCTCGGGGTGGTGTTCGTACTGGACAAGACCGTTGACGGAATGGTAGTCAAAGTGAGAGAACGCATCCCAATTGGAGATGGAACCGTGGTAAGCAGTTCACGTATCAGTTGCTGGGATCAATTGTTCCATGGCAAGAACGTGAGACGTGGTGGCGGCGGTTTGGGGAGACATCCATCCAGCAGTGGATTGGCAAAGTCCTATATACACCTGATTTATTTCCAGAAAGAGTAAAACCTTTTCTTACTTTTTTAATACTTTGATACTGGCAACAAGGTCCCATTTAGTACCCGCTCACGCCGAGCTATGAATGCTCTGATCGTGCATTGTCTTTGTGCTGTTCCCCTTTTGACGTTTTTTTAGTTTGACACTGGTGAGACTAGGCCCTAAAGAAGACTGTCTCAGGTGTAGGCCAATCAGTTTCAAAGACAATGCATATATTCTCAGAGCATGTCTGTTTGCATGTTCACCACAAGTACTGCGTGTGATTAAAGCAGTACTTGACTCCTTGCAAAAGGTTTCTATTTGGTGTTTGAACATCTTAACACAACTGCTTTCTTGCCAGAAAGGGTAAAACCTATTCGTATTTTTTCATATCTTGTATAGGTGTCTTACCATGGGTTGTGTTTATCGTGTATGGTTCCTATTCATAATCGTTAGCCTTGGTCAATCCACTGCTGGATGAAGGTCTCCCCAAGCCATCGCGATCCTGCTACGTGACTATCCACCCAGCAGCTGGTGCACCCAAACTGAATTCATCGCTCCGTCTCCCAAGATGTTCGTCCTCTCGGACATGTTTCCATCCCTTGGCTGCCACTCCATTATTATTATTTTTAACTATCGGTCACGGTTAATGAGTGGTTCAGGTGAGCTTATGGTGATGCTAAAGTGTGGTTAATATTATAAGGTGTGTATTACCCTGTGGTTAAGGCGTGGGTAAATTGTGGGTTAAGGTAATATGGATAATTATAATAATTAGACATTTACACAATGTGCTATCATGTTGAAATATCTCTACGGTGCTGACAAAAAGGGGCTTAGGGTATATGTGTGGACTGGATTGTGGTTGAGGTGTGTGGTTCACTTGTGGTTGCAGGTATGGGCGAGTGCGCTGTGTAGTTCTGTGCTTGGGTGAGTTTTTTGGTGAGGCTTGCTGTGAGGTTGAGTGTGGGTACTACGCTGTACAGGAAGGCGTTATATTTGAGTACATTTTGGATTATTGTTGTTATTGTTCTAATCGCACGACGATATCAAGAAGGAAAGTGCTGTGTCCACAGACAGTCCGCAGTAGTTTCACAGTAGGGGGAGATGGATGCTCTGTGTTTCCCCATTGAGTAATTTGCCGTGTAAGTTTATGCTTTTGGAAATGTTTGGACCCTGACACAGGCACACAATGGCCTACTCTTTTCCAGTGACATCTGGTGTGTTATTTAAACTTGCATTTCGATTTAAAGCTTTCGTGACTGCAAGGATTCATCTTCTTTGGTTCTTTCGGTAAAGTCACGTAGAATGAGAATAAAATAACTTAATAAAATAAAATAACACAATAAAATTCTCACGACGTTTCGGCCACAACACAAGTGGCCTTCATCAGGTGAAGGGACGAGACTGTATCGAGGACAGCGCTGGAGCGGAAGATTATATTATTATATTATTTTATTTTATTAATTTATTATTTTATTCTCATTCTATGTGACTTTACCGAAAGAACCAAAGAAGATAAACTTGCATTGTGAAGGAAGCAGCGCGTAGTATTTAATGGTTAATACGCACCGCATTATTTATCAGGGTGGCCTGCCGGATTCGAACCACGAACTTGCACAACAACCCGCGAGCGAATGCACTATCGCTGGGGCCATGTCATGGCCAATAACGTGAGTGTGTTTTCACATTGGTAGTTAGGGGAACGGACTGGCTTGGGTTTCGACAATGTAAAACAAAGATTAGGATGCCATAATCCTGAGGGTAAGATTAGATTTCAGTGAGGCTGACACGAGGGGTTACACCTCTTTATCTACCTGGATATCCGGAATGGGTTTCAAGACTCTTTTTTTTTAGTAGGGTCCTGCTTACATTGGGATGTTTGGCCCAATTCTTTTGGCTGCGTGTGGGAGAAATCTGGAGTGACTAACAGGAGAAAGAAACCCACACGCACGAGAAACACTCGTACTCCGCGCAGATGGATTCGAGAATCCATTGTTGTACCACCATCTCATGGCCACTGCACTGCCCACCACCAGGTACCCTCAGCCAGTCCCCCATCCAGAGGTGACTTACCAGCCCCAACCTGCTTAGCTTCCGAGATCTGATGAAATCGGGCGCGTCCCAAGTGATTCTAGTCACGGGCAATTTATCTTTTATAGACCTCAGCTATCAATGTAGCGGTTCTCAACCCTTGGACAGCTCTTGGTGGGGGGGGGGCAGGCTGCGGAATGGATGCCGTGCAGGAGAAATTTTGAATTGTGCAACGGGGGAATGTTATCGTCGCGTTGTGGTGACAAAACACGGATGCACAATGTGTAACATGTCTCTGAGACAAAACACGCTGATATCAAGGCTACGTACTGTGCGAAAGAAGTTCTACATACATAATACATAACACGTGAAGCACATGCCTCTGAACACAAAACACAGTAATTTAAAACATGGCTTACTTACACAAAATGCACCATACATAACATGAAACACATGCTTTATGGACACAAAACACACAAATAAACAATATGATACACATGCCGTACTTAACATAAAACACACGAATGCACAGCATGGAACACATGCCGTAATTTAACACAAAACACACTAATACCCGACACGTTAATGCATGCCTTACCAACACCACGTAGACTCGAGGCATTGACTTGTTTAACACTCTCTCTCTCTCTGTGCTGTGGCCTGAGTCACTTGGTGGTGAGGAGCCATGTGGACCAATGGTCTTGATTGCCGGGGGGCCCACTATACCTCAACGGTTGAGAAGGAACCACTGCTTGATTGTGACCTTTTTAATCTCTATTATTTAAAATGGTGCAGCCTGTGATCGTTATTTTGTCCGCAGGTTTTTGCAACTTTACTCGCTTTTTGAAGCACCGTGCGGTTGTTGCGACAGTGGAAGTTGCACGTTTATAATCTTTTTACAAGACCGCCCGGGTTTATTTGCCTGCCGAGATTGTAAAGTAGCTTGGCGATGGGTCTGAGGTAAGTTCCTTATTATCATCGTCATCGGTCGTTATCGATCCGCTGCCGGATGAAGGCCTCTCCTCCCTCGCCTGCTATGCAGGAGTTTGTGGGTTCGACCTCTGACCCTGACGATGCCTGTTGTATATTTGGAGTCCGTGTATTCTCTGCCCCTGGTGGTTGCTTGGCTTGTTCTCCGTACTCTTCCTGTTTTGCCCTCCTCCACATTGAGAATGAACGTGCGTTTAGATTTTTTTTGGGCTGCTACTTTTGATGAGCTATTATGTTTGACCGGGATCGCCTTTGCAAAAAGAGCCCGTTGCTCAGTGGGCTTTAGCTGGTAAATAAAATAGTTTTAGTTTAGTTGTATCTCTCACTGCCCTGCGATGCGAATAATCCATGTCGCACGCGCACACCAACTGATTTCCATCGCCTTATCTCCTCGGGGTGGTGGACGTACTTGACGTGACCCTTGCTGCAATGGCAGCCAAAATGAGAGAATCCGTCCCAAACGGAGAGTAAGCCGTGACAGTGGGTTCACATGGCAGCCGCTGGGATCAATTGTTCCATTGCGGCATCGTGAGAGGTGACGCCAGATTGGGGAGGCGTTGATCCAGCAGTGGATTGGCACTCGCCGATGACGATAGGATTGTGGAGTTGCCGCCACTGGTTCATTCCTGTAAAAAAGCAAATTAATGAGACCATGTTTCCGTAAGGAGCTGCTAATTTGGTGTTAGCGTGCACCCGCATTGAGATGGAATCGTTTCAGTTCTGAGCCGGAGCTCATTTCCTCGGATGCAAATGGGTTCGCCTGAAATATAATCGGGCTTTTGGCAGCTGAGCAGTCGCGCAACGTTTGCTGTAAACGCGGTTTTGAGCGTGCCATACTTCATGTTGCTGAAGTGCATTACGCACTCACGTTCTGCCTGGCTCACAGCAGGTGGAACGTGAGTGAGTGTGTGGAGTTTGTAAGTCCTCTACCCCCCCCCCCGTTCGGAATGGGTTTCCTCCTGATCCTCCGCTTTCCTCTCCTAGTTAACAAACAAAAAAAATCCGTGTAATGTAACTGGCATTGGTCAAAACATCCCAATTCTGAAAAAAATTACACTGCAAAATTACTCGGTTTGGTGTGAGACACATAGGCAGCAACATTTTCCCCTATTGTGAAAACTTGGCAGGACCTTCCCGAACATCTGTGAAAATGAGCTTTATAGCTCATCAGATTCCTTCAATATAAATGAATACTCTGATTCCGATTCTTAAGTGTCAAAGTGAGGCTTTCCTGGGTAACCAAGCGTAATAATAATACCAATTAATGTACTCCAAATAAAAGTGTCTCCCTTTTCAAATGAGTATTGTGGGGGTGCCCATTTCTTGGCAAGTTTGAGTAGTCAGTGATTGAAATTCCACATTCCCATGACTAGTGACAGTCCCAATATAGGATTCCCACCGACGTGGCACTCACTTTATCAGTCTCGGAGCGATGATTCTGATTTTAGAACCCTGACTAACTCAAGACCTTCAAAATTTTAGTTTAGGGTTGGTGGATCACGTAATGCTTGGCAAATCTCCCAACGCTGTCGGCCGTCATGTGGCCTTGGTTAGTACAGCAAGCGGGGTTCATTAACCCACCTGTGTGGACCTTGAGCATTTTTTGAACCTCCCACCATATGCGTGAGCTTTCACTGGGTACTCCCAATGCACAACCACTACCCCATCGAGATCAGTTCGCGTGTTAACCACCACCCCATCGAGATCAATTTCACGTTGATTTTGTTGAGCCCGCGAAGAACTTGAGAGACCAGCAGGATGAGTCTGATTTTGCAGGAGGGACCTTGGTTGTCACCAAAATAACAGAAACACATTTTATTTTTAAAGAGCAACGAAGCGAATATAAATCGGCAAAACACAACCGCGTCACGTGCGAGGTCGAAAACGCCGCAACGAGAGCAGCGACTGACGTCCGAAACGGCCCTCGCCCCCTTCCCCTTTCACCAGCGTGCGCTGAGCATCGCGGTGACGTATGGTCGAACAGCCCTCTTGACCAACACAGCATGTGGAGGCCTTCAACAGGGAGCAGCAGCAGACCGCGGAGCTGAAAATTATTACGCTTTGGTTCTATTCGGTGAAGTCACGTAGGTAAAAAATGAAACAACAAAAATCACGACGTTTCGGCCACAACACAAGAGGCCTTCATCAGGTGAAGGGACCAGACTGTCTAGAGGACAGCACTGGAGTGAACACAGCCAAGCTCAGACCGCGACCTTTAAGCTGTGTGAGAGGAAACAGAGCGCCTTGACAAAGGAATTAGCATAAAAATTAGCATTTAATTGGCGGACTTAGCATGATGAACGGTATTTAAGTCCGCCAATTAAATGCTAATTTGTATGCTAATTCCTTTGTCAAGGCGCTCTGTTTCCTCTCACACAGCTTAAAGGTCGCGGTCTGAGCTTGGCTGTGTTCACTCCAGCGCTGTCCTCGAGACAGTCTGGTCCCTTCACCTGATGAAGGCCACTTGTGTTGTGGCCGAAACGTGTTTTTTGTTTTATTTTTTACCTACGTGACTTTACCGAATAGAACCAAAGAGTATGGATCCTTGCAGTCACGAAAGCTTTAAATCTAGAACTGAAAATGATTATTACTTTTGGTCGTAAACTACACAAGGGGTAAGAATGCAACACGGTCAGAGCTTGGGCATTTAAACTTTTAGCTATGCAGGGTTGTAGCATTCCGGTCTCCCAGCTGATGTCGCCTGCGGTTTGGTTGCTGACTCTCCGATCCGCACGTCACACTCGGCCTTTGGCGCCGCTTAAAGAGTGATCTGGACCGTGGTTCTTTTTCTTCCAAGCGCGCCTTTGTGGTTTTTAAGCTCTTGTTCGCTTTGTTTTTTTTGGTCACTCGCGACATCTCCCCTTTGTGGTACAGGAATAGATAAGCCCCCACATTTTGACGTTGTCGTTGGGGGTTTTTCAACATATCTGAAAACGACAAGCAACAATCCCCCCCTCCCCACCCCCCCATCATCATCGGAGCGGTGGAATAGCACGGGGGACTACAAAAGCTGCGAGTTCAAAACGACTCGGAAACCTGTGAAGCGCGCACAGCCCTTTGTGCGTTATCCAGCGAAACAAAAACAACACCGCCATATCCTGAAGAAGTGCATTGTGGTTCTTCTTGTCTTAGATCATCATCAAGGTCAATTTTGACCGACTGACAGCAGCAGTGATTGGGCCAATTTCGGCAAAATTAGAGCTCATAATAAAGGTTTTTTGGGTTAGATCGCGTTATTTATAAATGTGTCGTAACCCTCCACCACCCGACACGGCCAATCAGAAAAAAAAGTGTCACGTTGACAAAAGACAAATAATTCACTACTTTAGCCCACCGGTGTGTTGAAGAGTGAATCCGCAACATTTACAGTTTGAGTACGACGTTTCACTGGTAATTACATCCAGCATCATCGGGCAATTCGCCAGAATGGTAAAGCCCTCGCTTGCTCCCGGTTTTAAATAGTGATTAATCACTGCACCTGATATGAGTTAAATGATGACGTCACCCTGCTGCTCTATTTAAAACCGGGAGCAAGCGAGGGCTTTACTATTCTGGCGAATTGCCCGATGATGCTGGATGTATTTACCAGCGAAACATCGTACTCAAACTGTAAATGTTGTGGATTCAGTCTTCAACACACCGGTGGGTTAAAGTAGTGAATTATTTGTTTTTTGTCAACGTGACACTTTTTTTGCTGATTGGCCGTGTCGGGTGGTGGAGGGTTACAACACATTTATAAATAATGCGATCTAACCCAAAAAAACCTTTATTATGAATAATATTGGTCGCGAAAGCCTACGTGTTAAACCAAATTAGAGCTCATCAGCGCAGTTCAGCCACCATTGTTCACTGCTGCAAAGTCTGCTTCCGGGAACCATATTGCTGCGGTGCCTTATAAGCATTGTGGTCCTAATAGTCTTATGGTGATGATGTTTTTCTTGCCATTGACAGATTTCATTATTGTTGGCCTTAGCCATGATAATGGGCCCTGTTGCGTGGATGTGGGGGACTCGACATGGATGTATGTAATCTATGTCGCGCCTCCGATTTATAATCTGAGACGCGACATAGATCATTTCCAGAGGCAGACTGTGCAACTTTGAGCACTGTTGACTATACCATGCTGAAGAGCCCGAATCAGCCGAAACCAGTCGATCACAGTTGTCTATCACTGCTACTGCCGTCATTCGGTCACATTTGCTCACAATTAATTTGATGGTGACCTTAAGATGAGAGGAATCGCAATGCAGTTCTTCAGTAATCGCTGATGGTTTTGTTGCATAATGCACAAACGGCCGTGTGCTCTGTATACTTTTTGGGTTTAGTTTGAAACTCATCGTGGGGTTTTCTCATCATTTACAGCCTCCTTCTTCACGTGTCTGTCCCTCCACATAGAATAAAACATTTTTTTTACACATGCCACTTTTTTTAATGCAGAGGGGCAGATATGGGAAGGGGCACATGGTCTGCTTATACGTTTTGTGAATAACATTCTCCACAAGGACGCTTGTGATTATTTTGTGTCGTGTATTGCAGACTTTTGCATAGAGCTGGGGACCGATAGCTAACAGTTCACCAGCATTGATCCCAGCGAGCTTGACTCTTCTGATGAGACGCTGAACGTCGAAACACGTCCAAGGTTTTGCCTGTGTTGAACAAAAACGCCGTTTGAACTACGCGCTCCCTAAAGAAAAGCCATGTGGCTGATGGGATGTGGTGGTAAACAAAAAACTCGTATATTTATTATGTGGAGGGACCGCTATCGGAAGGATGTGTATTGTCTGCTTATCCAATTTCTTGCTTTGTATTATCCACGATGACGCTGATGAATATTGCCTGGCAGGGGTTTGTGCCACAAATGAATATTCTCCTCTGGGCAGCAGGGCCGCACTTTGCAATTGCATTCGTTTTTTTTTTCTAAAGCGCCGCGTCACTTATTTCTCCCATGCCAAGACAAAAATAAATATCTCCCGTATAGCTTTAACAGGCAGTTGGGGCAAGTGCTGTTAGCGAGTGCCTACGAAGGCCCGGCACGGCACACGAGGGCGTACGTAGGTGGCTAGCACCACGCCCAGCCGCCTTTGTCTCCCGAGAGAAAATGTTTACAAATCGCACCAGGTACTTATTTGAGGCCGGGTCGACGTCAGGCAGGCCCAGGTCCGATTCAGATATTCGTCAGTGGAGTTAATGGCCCTGAGCAGGAATCGAACTTGGGTCACCGGGTTCATAGCACAGCGCAACAATCGCTTCCTCCCACCTCCCACTCCTCTTTACTCCACCCCCCTCTCCGCCACCCTGGTTCTGAGTGGTCAGACTTAGCTGGCTTACTACAGGTTGACAGTTCAAGCTCAGCTCCATCCCCGCAAGTGATTTCTACGGGTTCTTTTCAATAACGATCATTATCGTATCGCTTAGTCCGTACAGGTTGCATTGCAAAGCGTCTTGCGTTGCATTGCTGTTGCTGTGCTCGCGCGCCACGGGTCTCCCCTGTTAAATAGCCGTGAAACTGGCTGAACGGGATCAATCTGCGTGCAAATAAAATAGGCGTGACATTTGCAACGCGCGCCACGCGTTATTCACACGAGGGCACGGGAAGCCACAGGTGAAGGCATCCCGAACCAGTGCTCCCAACAGATGCCCGTGTTCTGTGGCCCTGCAGTGGGATGTCTTTTTTGGGCCAACTCCATGCACGAGTGTTGATACATGCGGAGGGAAAAGGCCATGGTACCCGGAAACGTTTTGAGACTTATTGCACCCCATCGCATGCAGTAAGTCTCATCTCGAACGTTTGAAAGGGCTCCCCCAGTGGGAGCTGTCTCTGTTGCAACACAAGGTGACTTAAGCACCTGGCCTGCAGGTGGACATTAGTGTGCTTGTAGGGCGGCGGGCGAGCGGGGGGTGGGGGTGGGGGTGCGATGAATGCTGCTGTGCGTAATCCTCACGATCCTAGTGCTCCACGTTCACACGTGTAGACACTGTACCGGGTCCTCGGTTGGAGAGAGGGGAGACCTGCAGGAAGATACATTTGGATTGCTCCATTACGGACACATTTTTGGGTGCTCTCAGGGAGTAGAATGGATTGGGGGGGCCAGGCCTTGCAGGTATACGGAGTTGGGGCGGGAAGCTCACAGAAGGTTGGAATAAATCGATTAATTTCACCTGATTCGCTCGTGAAAATTGAAACCCCATCCTTGTCTCCTGAGCTCTGATTGGGTTGCGCAAAATTATCTTGACTTGCACTGCTCACTCATCATCTCGCTCATTCACTCACTCACTCATTCACTCACTCGTGCTAACGAAACTCCATCCTGGTGTCTTGAGTTCTAACTTGGTTACACAAGATAAAACTCTCCGACTTGACCTTTTGATGGCACATACGTGTTATTTTCATGACACAATCGCAAGGATTGCGTTTAGGTGAAACCCACATTGCTCGCGGCCATGAATTTTCTCTTGGGCTTTGCACGCACGCATGCACGCATGCGCGTGTGTGGGTGGTTGTGTTGAGTAAAGCGACATTCTTCATCGAGTGGTATTGATGCTGTTCATAGCACTGCGCTACAAACTCGCTCACGGCCAACACCAGTGATTATCTGAACCGTTCCTGGGACTCCCCTAGGTCGATTCACCTACAAATGGGCACCTGTTGCCATGTGTAAACATCACCACTGGGGAGACAAAGGCGGCCGAGCGTGGTGCTGGCCACCCACCCCCTCGTGTGCCACGCCGGCTTTCATAGGTGCCACTCGCTAACGTCACTTGCCCCAACAGTCTGTTACAGGCTATACGTTGCATTTTTTTCTTTTGTTGTTATTATTCTTACTCCTATTGTACGTGACATTTGCGAGCTTGGCCACGTCATCAGGTGCCTCAAAGGGCTCATTCCGCGAGGTTTTGTGCCGACGCAAATATTGGCAAGATGGGAGGCGCCGCAGCAATCCTTTACCGCCACCCTCGCTCGATGTCCAATCGCGAATGGGCACGCACTTGGGAACTAATTAAAAGGTAAAGGCGCAGCCCTGCAATTGCTGCTCTCACCACCAATGGCGGAAGGGGCCCCCTCTTAAAAGGTTGCGAAGAAACGGAGGTCATCGCAGATTGTTTACAAACTATAAAAAATATATACTCGGCTGCAGTCCCAATCCGTGTTTCTAATCTGTGCTTATAATCCGTGCTCCCAATTCTTGCTCCCAATCCATGCTCCCAATCCGGGCTGCTTAGCTGCACTCCTAATTCCCACTCCCAATTTCTTGCTTCTTATCCACATGCCTAATCCATGCTCTCAATCTGCACTCTTTATCCGCGCTTCTATTCTTCACTCCTAATTCATGGTTCGAATCCGTGGTCTCAATCCTTGCTCCTAATCCGTGCTCCCAATTCCGCACTCCTAATCCACGCTCCCAATCCGCACTCCCAATCCTTGCTTCAAATCTGCGCTCCCATTTCGCCATCCAAATCTGCCCTCCCAATCCGCGCTCCCAATCCAAATGAAGTGTAAAACCAATTAATGGTAATGTTTTTTTTGTTGTGCAGTCATTGGTGACCGACTGAGACCATGAACTCACTACACTTGAGAATCCAGTTTTGTTACAGCCTGATCGCTTTATAAGTCTACGCATCTCTGTGTGGGTTTATATGTCTCTTATGTGAGGCTATTAATCTCGATACGAATCTCTACATGAGTTTGTGAATCTGTATGCATGTCATTGGTAACCGGTCTCAGACCATTAACTCGCCATACTTTAGAACCCAATTTTTAATCGGAGGCATCTGAGATTAATATCCTGACCGTGTTCAAGTGATATCAAAACCAGCTCTGCCCGTGGCTCTCCTTAACAGCACTTGTCCGGACGGTCTGGATTGGGATCTTTGTCATTGTGTGCAGAGTACTGGGCGGAGGTGGCGCAGGACTTCCACTGGGAGACCCCGCCGAAGGGCCCCAGCCTTGAGTACAACTTCGACCCTGGGCAGGGCCCCGTGTCCATCAAGTGGATGAAGGGGGCCACCACCAACGCCTGCTACAACGTGCTCGACCTGAACGTCCACCGGCACAAACTCGGCGACAAGGTCGCCTTCTACTGGTGAGCGGCCACCGCCAAAATACCCGTGCCTAAAAACGCCCCCACCCCCCCCCCCCCCCCCCGCGCAACGGTGACTTTTTTGCACGACATGCGACCGGTGAGGCTTCTCTGGCCTCGCGAGTTTTCAGTCCGCCCCGGGTTGGTTTAGTGGGTGGTGAGCGAGCGGCTCGCAGTTACCGTCCACAGCCCAGGGGAGTGGAAATCGGTGCCAGGCCCAAGGTGATGCCAGTTGATCGACGCGGTAGCCCCGCTCTTTTCAAGCGGCTATCGTACGATTCGCGGCGATTGCGCACATGGTAAAAATTGGAGCCCGCTCAAGTGATGCCACCCCGGGTGGTACTGTGATAAGTGGGATATCTGGTCTGGGTACGTGAACTGAATTGAAAGATTGCGAGTTCATATCCTGGTGCGGGGGAGGGGGGAGTGGTTGATTCAGCACCATCATCCTTCGGGGGGGGGGGGGGAGTTGGTAGAATGAGTACCAATTTGTGCAGAAGTCAACAGTGATGGTGCTATGGCATGTGTTGATAGTATAATTGGGGCTGGTGATTAAAAAAAAAGCAAGAAAAATTAAACAGGAAAAAACTGAGGAGGAATGATGATTATGATGATGACAATGATACCCAACCTGATCTTTTTCCCATCTCTGTTGTTGGACGTCCTATGGGACATGTCTCCCTCCTTTGGTTGCCACTCGTTCGTAAGTCTCGACCACCGGCTATCAACTCCTTTTGGAGATGGTGTCCGGCCCAAACCAAGGCCCAACGAGGGTCCAACCAAGGCCCAAACCAAGGCCCAACCAAGGCCCAACCAAGGCCCAACCAAGGCACAGCCAAGGCCCAACCAAGGCCCAACCAAGGCCCAACCAAGGCCCAGCCAAGGCCCAACCAAGGCACAGCCAAGGCCCAACCAAGGCCCAACCAAGGCCCAACCAAGGCCCAACCAAGGCCCAACCAAGGCCCAACCAAGGCACAGCCAAGGCCCAACCAAGGCCCAAAGTTTAATTTATAGTTACATAGCAGAGAGAGATGGCGACGGCTTTGACGGTAGGCCTTCTTCCAGCAGAGGATAGATCACGGCTCGCGATGATGATAAACCTTTGCGTCATGCGTCAGTCTGTGTGACCACTTCCACCGATGCAGCCAGTTCAATGACGTCAGAAACAAAACCAAACAAATCAATATTTTGACATAGCCCACAGCGCGAGGTTATTTTTATTTTGTGCGTTGTGTGCGCACGTGGTCATTTTAGTGATTTAATGCATGTTGGAGTCGCGTGGCCAAGAAAGTGCTCATCAATCAGCTCAACTTAGCAGATTAAAACCTCCGCCGAACAATCGCCCGAGCGAGGTCGAGCGAGGCTTGTAATTTCCGGGAGTGGTGGGTACGAGCGAGTGGGCGAGTGGGCGGGCGAGCAAGCGGACCGATATTCCATCCATCACGGCCGCGGTGGGCGGAATTCACTCTGCGATCGCTCCTCTTCTCTGGCAGAGTTAATGTTGTCGATAGTAGTCGTAAATATAATGATTTTGTTGTTGTCCATCTCTCGCACCAACGTACGATGAGAAAGAAGTCCAATATACACACACGTACATGATTATTATCCCGTCGGTGTGTGTGAGATTTTGAATTGACAGTTAATGTATTTTATTTAAAACTATGAAATTTATTTTATTTAATATCGATTATGGTTGTGCACTATCTTCAAACATGTTTCAAATGTAATTCTCATCAGGCCCCCCAAAGGTGTTAACAAGTCCGGTCCTCCAACCCTTATCATCCACTCTGTCTCCCTTCTGGCCTCTCTTTTTAATGGGCTGTGAAACTTAAACTAAAACGAATGTATTTTACCAGGTAAAGCCCACTGAGCTATTATGCTGTTTTTCAGAGGTGACCCGGCCACACATGATAGACAAGTGACTTATATCATATGTGGGAATTTATAGGAGCAGCCAAATAATCTAATGTGAAGTGGAAGAGGGGGGGCAAAACCTGAGAAGGAACCCTGAGAACGATCTACGCCAAGACCACGGGAAGAGAGAGAGAGAACACGCGGACTCCAGATATACAACAACAGGCATTGTCAGGATCCGGGATCAAACTCACGACCTCCTGCGTAATAGGCGTGGGAGATTAAATCTCTTCGCCACCGCATTGCCTGTTATATATTTTTTACCTTTAAGGTCACAGACACAGTGTTGTTATTTAAGAAAATGTTTGATTTACTTGGTCAGTCAGGCACATCGTAGCTTTTTCGATTTAGTAAAACATGTTTTTGCTGTGTACACCGTCTCGCCTGCATCGTTCACGCACATTGCATTTGCTCTGCAATCACTTCCTTGCCGAGTAATTGTCTCAATGCCCCTTTGCTCTGGGCGCCTTGAGGTGTAATGCATGAGAGGTGTGGTATGAATAATGAATGATGTTGATGTGTATTATATTGGCACGGAGAGATAGATGCATGCCGACCACTTGAAAATTACACATGTACGAACATGCAAACTTACATGTACGTATGGACACAAACGCGCGAACGTGCAAAGGCGCGCGCAAACACACAAGGGCACACAAACACAGAGGTACTGCACACAGGAACAGGAAGAAAACAAAGAGTCCCCATATAGCCTGTAACAGACCGTTGGGGCAAGTGCTGTGGGCGAGCACCACTTTGAGGCACGTGAAGTGCCGAAGGATCGCTGACACGAGGTCATGGGACAGATCCCCCAGGTGTACCGTGGTTTAACTGACCTGAGATGACTGGCTCGCACAGCGCTTTGCTCTTTGTCATGAGCGTCGCTCCTCCGCTGTTGGAGGGAAACTGCCTCCAACTGCACAGTCGCGTGCTTCACGAGCCTACTCCATGCACACACACACACACACATGTAAATACATGCATACAAACACACACGCCTCGGATTATCACGGTTGGCTACGTATGGTGCGAAAGAAGTTGGGGCAAGTGCTGTTAGCGAGCACCTATGAAGGCCGGAACAACACACTTGGGGGTGGGTGGCCAGCACCACGCCCGGCCGCTTTTGTCTCCCCAGTGACGACATTTTCACATCACACCAGTTACTCATTTGGGGCTGACTCGACCTAGGGGAGGCCCAAGACCAGTTCATATAATTGTTACTGTGAATTCATAGCGCAGCGCAATAACCATAATGCTACCGCTCCCCACTCACACACACACACGTAAACACGTGCAAACACGCATGTTCAGAGTGCATACAAACACGGAGCCACACTCGTGCAGACCCACAGGGAACCCTGGCTGGTAGGCGCGTGTGTTTACATCCGTGCGTGCGCGTTTGTGTGACGTGGCAGTCGTGTAGCGGTTAGTGTGCTGCGCTATGAACCCGGTGACCCGAGTTTGATTCCCGCTCACGGCCAACACCGGTGACCATTTTCTGAACCGGTCCTGGGTCTTCCTTGGGTCGACTCGGCCTCAAATAAATACCTGGTACGGTGTGTAAACATCCCCACTGGGGAGACAAAGGCGGCCAGGCGTGGTGCTGGCCACTCACCCCCTCATGCGCCATTCCGGCTTTCATAGGTGCTCGCTAAGCCCACTTGCCCAAACAGTCTTTTAAGGCTATACGGGGGAACTTTGTCTTTGGTCCTGGCCATGAATTCCAGCTACGTGTTTGTGCTGTCAATGTCATCCCCGCTCCCCGGATTACAGCTGGATCCGGGCAGTGCCCAGACTGGCTTACACTCGGGGTCATGAAGGGCAAGGAGGGTTGCGGGGGGGGGGGGGAGGAGCCGGGGGGAAGGGCAGGGAAAGACAGAGAGGCCGCGTCAGTGATTGACACATAGAGAGAGAGAGACACAGACAAAGGGACACAGAGGAATAGATGGACAGACAGGTTTACAGAGGTACTGAGAGTGAGTGACAGATGCAGAGACAGAAAGAGAGGACGACAAACGTACATCTTGAGAGAGACACACAGACAGACACATACGGAGAAGGACAACAGATCATTAAATATGCAAACAGATGTACACAACCTTCTTTGGTTCTTTCGGTAAAGTCACGTAGAATGAGAATAAAATAATAAATTGATAAAATAAAATAACACAATAATATTCTCACGACGTTTCGGCCACAACACAAGCGGCCTTCATCAGGTGAAGGGACGAGACTGTCTGGTAGGACAGCGCTTTTATTTTATCAATTTATTATTTTATTCTCATTCTACGTGACTTTACCGAAAGAACCAAAGAAGATGAATCATTGCAGTCACGAAAGCTTTAAATCGAAAGATGTACACAAATTGAGAGACAGAGAGATGGATAGACATATGCACAAAGAGACAGATGGCCTGTGACAATCCAACACACAGGCAGACAAAGACATACACACACAGAGACGAAGACACAGGCAGAGAGACGGGGAGAGGCTGAGTGCACGCATTCACGAGACGGATATTGATTCTGCAGCTCCCGTTTTTTTTTAATTATTTGATGAATTACAGTGCCGCACGTTTATCTCCCAGGCCGCAGCCTTGAATCACAGATATTCGTTGGTGGTGGAGGTCTCTATCGATGAATCCATCGTGTGCAGCGCTGCAGTTAGTGCCCTCGGCTCTCAGCCAGTTGAAATCGCATTCAAGAGGTCATCTCAGCCCATCATCATTATCATCCATCCAGGGTCGTTAAAACGAATACCACTATTTGGAACATTAACACTGGTCGTCCTGTGGACAACTCTTTCCACCACTACCACGGTAATGTGGAATTTCCACCACTTGTGGAATTTCCACCACTTGCCTACACGGCACGGGGGAGGTCGGGGGGGGGGGGTGGTGGGGGGGGGGCGTGGCATTCATCCAGCAGTGGATTGACAGCTTAACATTGACATGATCGTCTGGTCGCTTAGCGACGACGCTTGCACTCTGCTGCTGTTGTTGATAGCAGTCCGATGTATATATGTGTGTTGCATTCCTTTTGCACCGTGCATACCCAACCGTGCTAATCGGAGGTGAAGATGAAGGACAATCTGAATTATTTTTGGAGTGGATCGACAAATTTTGGAACCCTTTTTGATCAACTTTTTACCCCCACACATCTGGGGGGGGGGGGGGGGAGGAGGGGGGTCCACTTTCTATAACTTTTAGATTCAGGCCTTCTGAAAGGTTCTTCTATTCTTTCGCTCTTCTAATTTAGTTGACGGACGATTGGACCAACGGACAAATGGAATGCCGGACTTTTATAATTAGATGCAGGCATCAGGGTTGGGATCGAACCCACGATCTCCTGCATATAAGGCAAGATCGTTAACATCTCGCCACCGTGGCGCCCTTCTTACACATCCCATCGGCCACATGGCGTTCCTTTCGAGTGTAGACATTTCAGCAGGATTGTGTGCAACACAATCAAAAACTGTGGACTGGTTTCATCATTCAGTGCCTCGTGAGCAGAGTCGGCCTTGCTTGAGCCAGTGGTCCAATAAGAGCAAAACTCTGGACCGGTTTCCACTTGCTTTGGACCAATGCTGCCCAATCTGCATGGAGGTTTCTTATCAGGTCATTTGGTGACCTGGCTGAGACCATCAACTTGCTGCACTTGAGAACCCGTTTTAAACACAACTCAGTGTGTCTGAGTCTATGAGTCTATGTGGGAGTCTAATGCGGCTCTATGTGAGTCTATAGAGCTCTATGAGAGTCTCTGGTTCTTTATGTGAGTGTATGGGACTCTATCAGAGTCTATGGGGCTCTATGTGCATCTATCAGTCTCTGCGTGAGTCTATGGATCACCATGTGAATCGACGGCTCTCTACGTGAGCCACTGGTAACCGGGCTAGGACCAGAATCCATGTTCACTGAGCTAGGGAGCATCTGTAAAAAAAAGAGCTTCATAGCTCATCGGATTCCTCCAGTCTAAATACAGATTCTGATGTTTAATCAAAGGCAGCTGAAACCCGGATTTGACCCAGGATCTGTGTCTCTGACAGGGCCACATCTACAGTTTCCTAGTCAAGACCTTTAAACGTGTTTGCTCTGTTCTGAGTGGGGGCGTGCGTGTTGGTGTTTGTGTGTGGGGGTGGTGCGTGTTTGGGATATTTCAAGTGTGCTTTGTTTAACCAGGTGAACATTCAAGAGACAAGGGTATTCAGTCTCCTTTACAAAAGCGACCTGCGTCTTTGTATGACCACTTTGCAAACCCTCCCTCCCCTCCCCTCCCCATCCCATTCCTAAACTTACTCTTACAATCGTCTGCAATTCAGGTTTGACTCCGTGCTTTGACGTGCATCATCATTCGTGATTTATCATGACATTCGATTACATTTAATTATCCAGGCGTGGTTCTGGCCACACCAACCCTTTGTGCTCCGTGCTGGCCTTAATGGGTGCTCGCTAACAGCACTTAGCCCCAACAGTCTGTAAAGGCTATATGGGACATCTTAGGAGCAGTGGAGTGGTGGTAACCGCACCACTGTGCCAACCTGCCGACCAGGGTTTAATTCCAGGCCACGGTTAACATCAGTGGCGAGTGATATCTGAACCGGACCTTAAAGATGCTGGTAATCATTCGTAATAGGCATGAAGTGGATTTTAATTTGGCCATAGTGTACATTTTGATTTAAAGCTTTCGTGACTGCAGGGATTCATATTCTTGGTTCTTTCGGTAAAGTCACGTAAAAAACAATAAAAATATAAAACAATATTGTTTCCCTTCTACGTGACTTTTACCGAAAGAACCAAGAATATGGCCATAGTGTGTCAACCAGATGCGAATTTGGATATAGATAATAACTTGTCCACCTTTCTGGATAAGGGCAGTAGGGTGGTGCTGTGGCTAACATTTGTGCCTCACAGCAAGAAGGGCCTCAGTTTTATTCCCGACTGGGGCGACTTTCTGCGTAGAGTTTGTAGTCTCCCCTTTTGTTCAACTTGGGTTTCCTGCAGCTTCTCCGGTTTCCTGCCATTGTCAATAAAAAAACACGTAAAATGCTACTGGTATGAGCCAACGCATCACAACACTCCAACATTACCTGCAAATTATTCATTTGGGACGACGACAACATCGCCCCCCGACTGCGAAAACTTGGCAGGACCACCTTGAATACGAGCCTTGAGACTCGGTGAGGCTTTCCTGGGCAAACAAGCGTAATCATTTTCATAAAAATAACAAAGGAGAAATGCTCATAAAACACCACCTGCGTCATAAAGTACCACTTGCCCCAACAGGTGTGTGAGGCTACGTGGGTGGGCTTTGTCTTTGTGCACAGGGAGGGCAATGAACCGGGGGACTGCAACCAGATCACCTACAAGGAGCTGCTGGACCAGGTGTGCAAGTGCTCCAATGTGCTGCTGTCACACGGTAAACAAAACGCACGACACGCGTGGCCCCGTGCATCTCCTGCCCACGAGTCACTGTGCTGGGCGATGTGTGCGCATGCGTATGTGTGTGTCTTAAGTTGGAAAAGTAGGGGAGTACAGCTGGTGAAGTCTACCAGTCATCTCGGTCAGCGCTCCCAAGGCACCGGGGTCTGTCCCGAGCCCTCCTGCCAGCGAGCCTTCGACACTTCACGTGGCCTCAAAGTGCACCTGGCCTGGCACAGGCGCCCGTGGTTTCATCACCGTCACTTAGAGGCGAATGGCGGGTATTGATGCGTCCGTGTGTTGGGGGAGTGGGAGTGTAGCGGCCCGAGTTCGATTCCTGCTCACAGACAACACCAGTGACGGCTTGGTGCTCCCCGAGGTCGACTCAGGTACTCAATTGAGTACCTGGTGCGGTGTGCAAACATCGTCACTCGGGAGACAAAGGTGGCCAGGCGTGGTTGCTGGCCACCCACCCCCCTCGTTTGACGTGACGGCCTTCATAGGTGCTCGCTGACAGCCCTTGCCTCAACAGTATATTAAGGCCATACGGGGGAATATTTGTGTTTGTGTTTCTGTGGGTGAGCGGTGGCACTTTGCTTTCCCTGCGCTTGTAGTTCCATTGCCACTCTACTGCTATCGGTCCTGGCTGCCCGAGTTGAATTCCCGGCCATAAATAACGTGACCAGCGAGTGGTGTTTGGACTGGTCCTGTGTGTTCCCCTGAGTCGACTCAGCCTTAAATGAGTACCTTGTTGTGCGGTCGCGTGTAAACTTCAGCACTGGAGAGATACAAAGGCGGCTTTGGCGGGGTGCTGGCCACACCGTCCCTTGGAGCGAGCTCCCCGTCGGTTTTTAATAGGCGCTCACTAACAGGTCCTCTTAAACAAATCCGCCAATTACCCTGAAGGACTCCCTCCCGTGCCTCAGAGGCGCCTCTCCTTATTCCTATTTTTTTCAAATCCATTTTGTTCAAACTTTGTTTGGTTTAAAATAATTTCCTCGTTGCTGCTCCATGTTTGCGGAATCCCCTTGCCCGCTCATTGACTGCTTGGTTCCCTCGCTTCTCTCTCCCTGCCTTACTTCCCTTGTTAGACCAAAACACAGAGCTGACTTGCACATGTACCTAACTCTTTTGTTTCTAGGCCCCTCTTGCTCCCACATGATGTTGGCACTGTCTTTTTGAATTCGCGCGTGTTTCGTCTGCGACCGATGAACATGACGCCTCGTCTGTTCATTGTCCCTTAAGAGTCCTGCTGTAATCGTCCTCAGCCATATTGATGGCTTTGTCTTTGGATTTTGTTGCTGCTGCTGCTGCGCTCACATACCACGGATTCCTCCTGTAAAATATCTATGGAAATGGCTAAACGCGGGATATTTTTGTCTCTGCGCGGACCTGTGTCCGTGATCTTGTGTGCGTTTGCCTCTGCTGCTGTACCTCGCGTTGCGTCGACGCATCCACGTGCGTGTCGCCGTGAGTCTATGTGGGGAGCAGCGGTGTTGTGGTTAAGGGTGCTGTGCTCGGAACCTGGCGACCCGAGTTTGATTTTGCGCATTTATATGTGTCTCACTGCGCGTCCCCGTGTGTCCCCACATGTCCCGTTTGTGTCCCTATGAATCCCCGTGCATGCATGCCCCTTTTTCGTCCCCGCGTATTTCCGTGGGCGTGTCTCCATGTGCCCCCCCCCCCACCGTGTGTTTGCGCTTACGCGCGCGTGCCCCCCCAGGCGTGGGCAAGGGCGACCGCGTCGCCATCTACATGCCCATGATCACGGAGCTCGTGGTGGCGATGCTGGCCTGCGCTCGCGTCGGAGCCGTGCACTCGATCGTGGTGAGCAGTCGTGCAGCTGGGTGCAGCGGTGTGCAGCAGTGTATATTAGTGTGCAGCCAGTCGGGTGTATACTGATGCAGCAGAGTGCAGCAGGGTTGTATACTGGTTTGCATGCAGTGTGCAGGAGCGCTAGTCAGGTATGCCAGTGTGCAGCAGCGTGCAGCAGTAGGGCACTGCAAGATGGGAGGACGTCCGATGGATAGTGGCGATTTCGGAACGCATCTGTCAAGGGCTAGCATGCTTGGCTACGTACAGTGCGGAAGAAGTTCAACGTACACACGTAGAAGGGGCATGTGTTCGAGAAACGGTGATGTGGAGCAGAGAGGGGGGGGGCACCACATTGCACGTGGTGGGGACACCGCAGCAGGACACCGCTCCCCCCCCCCCCCCCCCCCACTGGGCTATTGCGAAACACGGGGAAGACGAACGCAGGGCTCGGATGTCGTGCACCGCGAGTCGCGACGTCGTGCGGCAAGGCTCCGTGAGTCGCAGCGGACATGTCGAGGCAGTGGGATGTGGCGAGACGCTGCGGGGACCCGGCACGCGCGCGTGTACAGGGCGTGCCGCCGCGTTAACGCGCCTCCTCTGCGTCGTCTCAGTTCGCAGGTTTCTCCTCCGACTCGCTGAGCGAGCGCATCCTGGACTCCAAGTGCTGCATGCTGATCACAGCCGGTAACGCTCGCACAGACGCCGAATCACTGTGCATCACCACCACTCCCTGGGCACAAACGTGCACTCAAAAGACGAAGATGAAGGCCCCCCCCCCCCGTATAACCTATAAACAGACCTTTTGGGGCAAGTGCTGTTCGTGAGCGACACGTATGCATCGTGCCAGGTACTCGTTAAAGGCTGAGTCGACCTAGGGGGAGGCCCATGACCAGTTCAGATAATTGTCACTAGTGTTGGTGGGCGTGAGCTGGAGTCGAGCTCGGGGCGCCGGGTTCATTGCGTGGCACGTTAACCGCTGCACCACGCTCCGTCCACCACTCCCCCATACACAAACGCACAACTCGCGCGCACACACACACACGTGCACACTCCCAAAGCGTGCGCACTCTCCATACCGGCTTAATGTAATTGGAATGTCGTTATTCAATCATTGCTAAAGGCACTCTGGCTCGATTACAGTTCAATTAAGTCTGCTATCGGACCATCAGATGTGATCAAAATAAATAACGGTGGCCGGGAAGCTCCTTGAGCCGCTGCTGTGTTAGCGGCGCCGCTGACACACCCTGGGTTTGAACAGGATTTTGGCCAAGAACCCTTTGCTAAATTCGGCTGCTTTTTTCGACAGGGTAGGCCAGTAATAGCGACGCAACATTCTACTAAAATGTCGTTCATGTTTGGATCGTTCTTGCAAGCCTTGTCGTGCCTCCCCGTTGAGACAGACGGAGCGAATGTATTCAGGCTTTCAATCCTAATTGTGGTTACACCACAGCAGCAGTAATCGTCGCCCACTACAACCCCCCCCCCCATCCTTACTGGCAGATAAATGCTTGTTTGCAGGCCAGGTGCTTGAGTCACAGTATGCCACACAGGGACAGCTGCTGCCACTGGAGGTGCCCTTTTAAATGTGATGGGATGTGAGATGTGTAGGAGCATGCCTTATCAAAAACAAAGCATCATTAAGCCTCACGGCTCTTGCATTGTAGTATTGTTTAAAATGTGACAATAACAGAAGTGGTGAGTGGAGATGTCTGGGTGGCTCATGTGTTTGTTGAGCTTCTTTCGCACCATATGTAGCCAACTGTGCTAATCAGAGATGCGGGGGGAAGGACAACAAACTAAGCGGAAAAGCATTTCTGAAGAAATTCGTTTTCAATTTAGGCTCAGAGGTCAGAGACGCTGAGCTGGCACCGCTGACATTCTGGGTTTGAGTCTGGGTTACGACTGCCCGCGGTTAAACCGGGTTCTCAAGTGGAGTGAACCTTTGGTCATAGCTGCACGCAAAAACCCCACCATATTAACTTTGGTCGTGCACTTAGTCTGGCTGAATTTTAGGCCTAAACTGTCGCCGTTTTTTTGAGAGGCTCATGTCTGAATTTACAAGATCTCTTGAGTGCGCTCAAGAACAGTTAGCAATTTACTCGGTACTCAGTTGAACAGATGCACACTCATGCGCTTACACACACACTCTCATTTACACACACGCGCAGTCGCACACTTAAACTGTCATGTACACACACATGCACATGCACTCGCAGCGTATACACATTCATGTACGCAAGTACACTCGCAGGATCTCAGCAGTGCTGGCTCAGGATTCTGACTTTTCCCCTGAGTCACATGTTAATACATGAGCTCTGTCCGTCTTCTGCCTGCATAACAATGATCCAGCATAAACAAGACTTGAGCATGAAGTTGTCTGCTATCGGGAACCTATCCTGTTTAATATCGGCCTCATTGATCAAAGGGGTAGTGCGTTAGCTCTGTCTGTCTGTTCATAACTTCGGGTCACAGTAACTCTGGTAAAGATGATCCAATGTAAGTGCAACTTTAGTGTAAAGTTGCGTTGCTATTCGAGAACTGTTGAATATCGCCCTCATATTAATTCAATACTAGCACGTGTTGGAAATTGTTCTGTAATGCGAGCATATGAATGATTTACTTTTTCCCGTGTTTAAAATGACATTTGATCAGGTGGTGCTTGTGGTTAATGTAGGCACCATGTATCCTTCCTCTTCCTCCTCCCCCTTGTGTTTTGCAGACGGATTTTACCGCGGGCAGAAGCTCGTCAACCTCAAGGAGATCGCTAACGAGGCCCTGCAGAAGTGCATCGACAGGTGCGTGTGTCGCACCACGCGTCACACCACTGGGCAATGGGGTGGTCTGAATGCTCTTCAGTAGCCTCCTCCAGGAAACATGATATCCGAGGACTCTCCTCCAGGAGTCTGAGTGCTCCCTTCCAGCAGTGCTTGTACTCTCCTCCAGGAGTCCCAGTAATCTCTTCCTGGAGGTTTCTGGCTGCCTTCCTGCTTTGTCTGTGGTTTCCCGCTCCTCCGTGGAAAAAACCCTGCCGGTAACCCATTTGACAGCGTTTTGTGATAGTCTGAATGCATGACGCTAGCTGAAATCAATACATTATTATGATGATTATTACTCAGCAGTCCCAGTAATCTCTGCCAGCAGTGCCAGTAGTGTCTTGCGGGCGTTGGGTACTCTCCTCCGGGAGGCCTACCTCGGTGTCCGCAAGTCACACGTGGGCGTCACACGTGCGCGCTTCAATGCCCACAGGGGCCGCCATGTGGTGGAGTGGTGCATTGTGGTCCGGCACTTGGGCTGCGACTCGGAGAACGGAAACGAGGAGAGCGTGGGGGAGAAGCAGAGCGGGGGAGAGGGGAAGGAGACGAAGGGAAAGTGCCAGGCAGGGTCGCACTCCCCACAACCCAAGCGCCCTTGTCCTGGCCTCCAGGTAAAGCTGTGAAGAGTGGACGCCAGCACATACATGCGCGCGCACACACACACGAACATGTGCACACACACACACACGTGCGGATACACACATGTGCATACGAAGACAAATGGATACACGCACGCGTGCATATGCGCACATGTATGCGCATGCACATGCGCGCAGACAACGCGTGTGTGCGGACACACAGATACAAACGCCAACCCCCCCCCAACGTGATCACACGCGCATGCATGCACGCACAGACACAAGAGCCGCTATGCATTATTTTACGAGTGTGGCAACACATCGGACGGGAAAGGCCACTGCCTTAGCGATTCCGTCCCCGTCTTTTTGGGGGACGAGGAGGACGATGTGGGTTCAGGGCTCTGCCTCCCTCCAGCAGGTCTCGCCCGCCCAGTCGGATTCGAAGAATACCCCGCGCGGCCGACATTGTGTCCGTCAACAGGTAACCCGGGCCCCGGGAGGGCCACTCTGACGGCCTCTTTTTCCTCCGTACAACCGAGCCGCCCCCTCCGCCGTGGTCGTGCCGAGTCAGCCCGGCGTGGCTCAAGAGGCGCTGGTGTTGTGTGTTTTTCCCCACTGAGGAGGCCGAGCCGTACCGTTGGCGTCGCGCGCGATGAGCAAGTCAACTCGTGCGTAGATGACGCGGCGGTGGCGATGCCGCATATCTCACGGCGTACTGATCGACCGACATTGCGCGCAGTGAGCGCCTGTCATTAGCCCTGCCCCCCCCCCCCCCCCCGGCCCTGCTTGGCCCCGAACAAGATTCAGATGTCTTCTTGTGCGGCCCAGCATATCACAGTTTTGGTTCCGGTTCGGCTCGGCCAACACCAGTGGGGAAACCGCCTGTACCATGAGGGCCCCCCGCCCCCCCCCCCCCCCCCCACGCTGGCTCGGCTCGGATGTGCCAATGGAAAAAGGGTGAACTCTTGCCGGTACACGGCAATATTAACGCAAACTGGAATGTGTAACCCTAACACCACACTGCGCTTCGCTTTGTTCCCGTTTCTCGTCTCCGTCCGATCTCAACGAATACAAACAAATGTCGGGGTCTGGCGTCCGTCTTCTTTCTAGCCCTGGCTGCCAGCAGAAATTCGACATTTCCGTGGCAGGGGATGCTATCGTCTGTAGGGCAACCACTGTTGACCTGTCTGCACAGGTGGTGGTCAGTTTTGAGAACTCTGGAGGGAGGACGATTATGTTGCTGATGACCCTGATGATCATGATGGTGATGATCACGATGATAATGATCATGATGATAATCACCACATTGATTGACGATGCTGATGATCTTGATTAATGATGCTGATTATCTCGCTCACAATGCTCATGATGATTAACGATGTTGATGATCATGATGATTAATAACGATGCTCATGATCGACGATGTTGATGATCATGATGACTGACGGCGCTGCTGCCGATGATCATGATAAAAAAAAATTGTTGATCATCGTCACGCGATGATCAAAGGTAATCAACGTGACGATGATGATCGTTGTCAGTGTTGAGCCCTGAGCGAGGACCCGGGGAGTCTTGCCAGGACATTAGGATCCTGCATTGCATGATGGGTGAGGCTGTGGTCAACACCTGTGCCTCACAGCAAGACGGGCCTCGATATTATTCACAACTCGGGCACCTCTCTATGTAGAGTTGGGATAATCTCTCCATGTTCTGCACGAGTTTCCCCTGGCCTCTCCGGTTTCCTTTCATAGCTAATAAAAACAGTTATATTACCCAAATATCCCAATACTAAAATATTACCTGCAAATCACTCAATTGAGATGAGAGAAAGTAACATTGCCCCCTACTGCACAAATTTGGCAGGACCCTCTTGAAGAAGAGTCGTGAGACTCTGTCAATATTTCCTGTGTAAATAAATACATTATTATCACAATATGTTCAGGATGGCAGACACATTTTCAGCACGGGATATCACTTCGACCGATGATTTTGAAGTTTTATTGGGCAGCCTGATATGCAACATAAATAATTAGACAATATGTTTACACTACTCATCAACCACGTGGCCTTCTGGGAGTGCACACTTCCTGTCGACCGCAAGGCCTTCTGGGATGGCATAATGTCATCAGAATTGGTTCAGTGCAAGCAAAACTCTGGGCCGGTTTCGACAATCAGTGTCTTGAGCACATACGAAGGTCTGACGGACATCGACAAAATAACACACGCTGGCTGTGTTTGGGTTGCACACTCCTCCGTTCTACTCACCCCTTCCTGTCTTTCCGCCTGCGGTAGAAACGGTGAAGCCCCAGAATGCTCTGTGGCATGGTGAGCGTTGGTCAGGCCGCTAGAATGACCTCTTGGCACCCCGCATGTTGTTGGTCCCACGGTGGATAATTTTAGCCGCCGTCACTGGTTTTTTTCAAATTCCTGGTGCAAGCGACAGTTTTCTTTGCGCTGTGTGGGATATATAAAGTGACTGGTCAGATGCCCACCTAATTTCAAATCGACCAGCGACTGCAGGACAAGGCTCGACAATTCATTAAGTGTTTTTTTTTGCGGGTTTGGCCCCGTAACGATCTGACCGAATTTGCGTAAATAAGAACCCTCCATCACCCGACACAAACGTCAATTACGAATCGTAACACTTTCCTGCGAGAACAACCTGCATGTGAAGTTAATAAAGTAGACGCCCAAGGAAGAGGTAAAGTTCACCCCAAGTCATTTGGAGAGAAGTTATGGTTGCTGGCAGGGTTGGCGTTAAGGGTTTGTGTGTGGATGGAAGTTGCCTTAACAGTGCCTTAGAGTTAGGTTGGGGGTAGGGTTAGACTTTAAGACTTTGGAGAGTTTTGACACGATGATCGTTAGGTTTGGGTTACGGTTAGATTTTAAGACTCGAGTTATAATTGAGCAAGGCTTGGGTTATAATTAAGAGTTTAATAGTTTTAGTACTCGGGTTATGGCCAGCTTATAGTTAAGGTGTTAAGCTTGCATTACAATTAGTTTTAGTTTAAAATGTAAGATTAGGCTTCGAGTTAGTTCGGGTTAAGGACAAGGGTCTTATGAAGGTTAGGCTTGAGATATTTGGGTAAGCTTACGGTTAATGTTTAAGACTCGAGTATCGATTAGGGCCGGGTTAGACTTAATATTTACCACTGGGGTCAGAGGGTTTCGTTAGCGTTACGGATAGACTAGCGGTAGGGTTATGACGATGACTGTCGATGTTAGTGCCGTTGTTCGCATGAGATGAACATTAACATTACAGCTGCTGCCAAGGCCCGAAGGCGAACACTCGAATCCACTGAACCAATTTCACAAGCGTTCAGTTTTCCCGTTGCAATTTGGCTGCTGTTGTGTCGGCAGCGGTGCCGAGGAACAAGCAACAAGGCTAGCGCTCGGCACGTTCGTCAATAACAACACTGTGGGCCCAAAGATATAGGGACAACTACAACAGGCGACATTTCGGACCATGGCCCTTGTTGTCAGCTCAAACTTCCTTCCGTTTTTCCCGCTCGTGGCGTCGTCCGTTCCAGCACCGTGCGTTTGACAGCTTTCACCGTTGCTCCAGATACTGTTACTACCACTACTGCTGTTACTACCTGCCGCTGCTACTACCGCCACTGCTGCTGTGAGCTGTTTGTAGGTGTCCGGGAAAGTGAATTGGTGGGAGTGCAGAACCCCAAGAACCCTTGTTAGATATATACGTAGGAGGCCACAGAGGCAGAGGACGACCGTGAAAGAGGTAAACTGATAGAGGGAAGGTGGGAGGAGGCATGAGAACAGAGAGGAATCGTACAGAAACGTCAGCAGCAGAAGGGATACGGTGACGACGACGACGATAATGATGATGATCACCAGTAGTTGAGGACGGCCGCTGCTGCTCCTATCACCGATGCCAGAAGGTCATGGGCCCAGCGGCCCATATGTACATTCGTACATTTTACTTCTTTCTCACCGCACATATCCAACCGTGCTAATCGGAGGTGCGGGGGAATGACAACAAACTAAACACCAAAAAGCAGTTCTTGAAGAAATTAGTTTTCAATCTAGATTATTTAAAAAGGGAATAGCTCCAGTTTGGCCTCCGCCAAAATAATTGCATGGGTGAAAGAAGCTGTAGGGACTGCGTGGTGCCCGGCTGCCTGATGCCAGTTTTTGAAGCCTTGTTAAATATAAAAGGAAACAAAAACTTGACTTTAAAATGACTTTCAGGATCGCCCCCCCCCTCCTTAGCGCTACAGTGACGTTCACTGCAGTGGCTGCCCGTCGTAGCCTTCGCCGACCCGCGCTGGCGACGTGATCGCCGTGGCTCGCGATGCACGTGGGGGAGGGTCGGGAGGCCTCCCCCTCCAGCAGTGGATTGACGGAAGAGCTGCACTGTGTACACGTAGCGATGTCACCAGAGTCCTCCAGGAGGTTGATTGAAATTGTGCTCGACTCGTTAATGTAACCTCAAGCACGTGTTGGAGAGCTCGGGGGTCCGCAACGGAGTTTTGCTATTCTGACCTCTTGACCTTGATGTTTAAATAAAAAATGGGAATTGTACCACAGGGTGGCCCAACAGTCAGGACACATTGAGTTATTTTCCTTCACGAAACCAAATGGGTTATCTAATTTACTTTAACGAATGTTCAATCTGACTTCCATGAACATGAATGCACGATGCATGAATTTAAAATGAAGTGAGGATTTCTTTTTTTATTACAGCTGCCTTCTTTAGCGTACATGAAGACGAATTGAACTCATTCGTCTTTCGTCAATTTTCTTTCCATTTTTAAATGTCACCAAAAGAGCAAGAGGATAAATAAATCATTATCAAAGGTAAAACATTAACTTAAACAATTTCAATGTTTTAATGCCAGTGTTAAAAGAAATGAAATAACCTGATGGTTCCTGACTTAACGACCACCTTGCATATCCATGTAGAATTTGCACATGCGATTATATACATTGAAAACTCGAGCCTTACTGCATCGTTAAAGTTAATGAACAACAAATTAGAAACAGCAGTAGCAGCAGCAGCATTCCAAACACCAGAGCTACAGTGGCAAGGCCTCACCCACTGTTGCTGCCACTCCTACTAAACATTTTGCACATGCTATCTAACAGAGGCTCACTAACAGACGGTCCTGCCCAGCTTGTAAGGGCACCTTGACTGTGTGTAAAATTAACACACCTATTAATCTCTGTGTGTGTGCGCGCGCGTGCGTGTGTACGAGTAGAGAGATGTTTTCTGCTCTTGTGCCATCCAAACAATTTTTATGCCACCCGGCTTGGCACAAGCACTTTCAGACTTGGCCTTCTGATTTATGGCATGAACATGCATGTGTATGTGTGTGCATGTGTGTAGGTGTGTGTGCGGGGAGCGGGGATGTGGCGGTAAGCGTGCTGCACTACGAACCTCGATCTTCTCCGGGCGATCCGGTTTCCTCCCGGCGCATACAATAAACACTCGTCATTCATTGGCTGAAAACATCTTTAAAAAAGTCAAAACTAATTGCGGCGGGACCCTCCTGACAAAAGAGTCGTACAACTCAGTGCGGCCCTCCTGGAAATTATAAATACATAAATGGCCCTCACATGGAGTTCCTGGCCCAGAGGGAGGAAAAGGTGTGGGGTGGGGAGATGGTTGAGGGGGGGGGATACTCTTACAGGGTCATCGTGTCCCCTTGTTTCCCCGTTGCCTATTTTCATTGGGTCTGTGCTGGCCAGGACCCATGTAATGCCAAGTGTGTGTATCGGTGTGTGTGTATCAGTATGTGTGTAATTTTATGTCTGGAGTGGTAGTGTAGCAGTTAACGCTACAAACCCGGCAACGCAAATGCGATTCCCGCTCACGGCCAACACCAGTGACGAATATACTTCAACTTGTCCTGGGTCTCCCCTCGGTGTGGTGTGTAAACATCTCCACTGGGTAGACAAAGGCGGTCGGGCGTGGTGCTGGCCAGCCACCCTCTCGTGTGCCGTGCCAACTTTCATAGGTGCTCGCTAATAGCTCTTGCCCCAACAGTCTGTTAAGGCTATATGGGGGATCTTTGTCTTTGTAATTTGATGTGCTTTATTGACTTGGTCAAGGCTGATGATATAATCAATAGGCTAGGGATCACAGTTATTCGTGCTTTTGGGGTCCCTGACCCTCTGCTCACAATCATTAAGGGCCTTCATGATGGTGGGCTGGCCCGGGTAAAGCTGTGGTGGCCTGGAGTCGGAGCCATTCTCTGGGTGTGACAGGGATGTCCTCTGGCCCCTCCATTATTAAACATCTTTTTTGACCACAGTTTGATACATTGAGAGGCTCATCAGTGCCCCAGCCCAGTCAAGGGATGGCTCCTTATTGGTCAACCATGTTAAGTATGATGATGACCTGGTAATTGCTGCTCACTCTGAGGAGTGGGTGCAATTACTACTGAACCTTGAATGTGCCATGAAAAGGTGGGGGGCTTACTTGAAGCCCCTCCCAAAAACAAGCACCTGCCTGGGTATTGTGTGTCATCAAACACTGCACCCCCTCAACTCCCCATCACTCAGGGAGTTGAGGGGGTGCAGTGTGGTTATGACTAGTTATGGTTTTGCAGCGGAGGTCTCACTCAGAATAATTTAAGCAGCGTTATATTTTCATCGGCTGCATTTCACTGTCTTGAAGCTAGCTGCTGACCTGCTACTCCATACGAAGCTCCAGGTCTTCTCGGCCATAGTAATTCCCTCTCTTCTCTATGCTTGCTAAACATGGAGTGCTCTTAAAGAACATCCGTGCCTGTTTGAAACAGTTACAGGGAGCTTTGTCTCGTGTGTATCTTCTCTTTATACGTGTTTGTGTGGGCAACAGTGGTCCAGTGGAATCCCAGCAATCTGATTTCAACACCCGACCACGGCTGACACAAGTGGCGAGTGATGACTGAATCGGTCACTAGGGCCCTCCCCTGTGTTGATTTGTTAAATCTGTACAGTGGGGGAAAAAAGTATTTGATCCCCTGCTGATTTTGTACGTTTGCCCACTGACAAAGAAATGATCAGTGTATAATTTTAATGGTAGGTTTATTTGAACAGTGAGAGACAGAATAACAACAACAAAATCCAGAAAAACGCATGTCAAAAATGTTCTAATTTGATTTGCATTTTAATGAGGGAAATAAGTATTTGACCCCCTCTCAATCATAAAGATTTCTGGCTCCCAGGTGTCTTTTATACAGGTAACAAGCTGAGATTAGGAGCACACTCTTAAAGGGAGTGCTCCTAATCTCAGCTTGTTACCTGTATAAAAGACACCTGTCCACAGAAGCAATCAATCAATCAGATTCCAAACTCTCCACCATGGCCAAGACCAAAGAGCTCTCCAAGGATGTCAGGGACAAGATTGTAGACCTACACAAGGCTGGAATGGGCTACAAGACCATTGCCAAGCAGCTTGGTGAGAAGGTGACAACAGTTGGTGCGATTATTCGCAAATGGAAGAAACACAAAAGAACTGTCAATCTCCCTCGGCCTGGGGCTCCATGCAAGATCTCACCTCGTGGAGTTGCAATGATCATGAGAACGGTGAGGAATCAGCCCAGAACTACACGGGATGATCTTGTCAATGATCTCAAGGCAGCTGGAATCATAGTCACCAAGAAAATATTTGGTAACACTACGCCGTGAAGGACTGAAATCCTGCAGCGCCCGCAAGGTCCCCCTGCTCAAGAAAGCACATATACATGCCCGTCTGAAGTTTGCCAATGAACATCTGAATGAGTCAGAGGACAACTGGGTGAAAGTGTTGTGGTCAGATGAGACCAAAATGGAACTCTTTGGCATCAACTCAACTTGCCGTGTTTGGAGGAGGAATGCTGCCTATGACCCCAAGAACACCATCCCCACCGTCAAACATGGAGGTGGAAACATTATGCTTTGGGGGTGTTTTTCTGCTAAGGGGACAGGACAACTTCACCGCATCAAAGGGACGATAGACAGGGCCATGTACCGTCAAATCTTGGGTGAGAACCTCCTTCCCTCAGCCAGGGCATTGAAAATGGGTCGTGGATGGGTATTCCAGCATGACAATGACCCAAAACACACGGCCAAGGCAACAAAGGAGTGGCTCAAGAAGAAGCACATTAAGGTCCTGGAGTGGCATAGCCAGTCTCCAGACCTTAATCCCATAGAAAATCTGTGGAGGAAGCTGAAGGTTCTAGTCGCCAAACGTCAGCCTCGAAACCTTAATGACTTGGAGAAGATCTGCAAAGAGGAGTGGGACAAAATCCCTCCTGAGATGTGTGCAAACCTGGTGGCCAACTACAAGAAACACCTGACCTCTGTGATTGCCAACAAGGGTTTTGCCACCAAGTACTAAGTCATGTTTTGCAGAGGGGTCAAATACTTATTTCCCTCATTAAAATGCAAATCAATTTATAACATTTTTGACATGCGTTTTTCTGGATTTGTTGTTGTTATTCTGTCTCTCACTGTTCAAATAAACCTACCATTAAAATTATAGACTGATCATTTCTTTGTCAGTGGGCAAACGTACAAAATCAGCAGGGGATCAAACACTTTTTTCCCTCACTGTATATGTATGCGATTGTACGGCCGTGTGTGTGTATGCCTGTAAGTATATGCGTTCAAGTCTGTGGTTGTGTGTGTAACGCTGTGTCTTTGCGAGACTGCGCATAATCCTGTGACTGTGGTAAGAGGTAGTGTAGCGGTCAGTGCACTGCACTGTGAACCCGGAAAATTGAGTTATACCCAAAATCGGTTCTGGGCTTCCCCCAGGTCGGCTCAGCCAAACGAGTACCTGGTGCATTGTGTAAAAACGTCAACGCTGTTAACCACACCACTATTTGTTTGCCGAGCCATCCTTAACAGTGCTTCCTTATTTCTGTGTACGCCTGTGTGTGTGTGAGCGGTTGTGTAGCGATTAAGCTCCGCACTAAGCTTCAGGTCTTCTCGGCCACGGTCATTCCCTCCCTTCTCTACGCTTGCGAAACGTGGACCCCCTTAATGGAACATCTTCGCCGGTTAGAAACATTTAGGCTAGCCTGTCTACGATCCATCCTGGGTTTAACCAGGCTGGATTGTGTGAGGAGCTCACAAATCCTTGAAAGATCTGGGCATGGTCCCATCGGTGAGCTCCTCCGGCAGGCAAGGCTGCGTTGGCTGGGTCATGTAGCCCGCATGCCCAGCCACCGCGTGCCAAAACAGCTTTTGTTCGGCCGGATCGAGGGGGCTAAACGGGCGCGGCACAGGCTAGAGAACAGATGGAGTGATGTGGTACAGGAGGACGTGGAGCTGAGTGGACTTGCCGATGGCTGGTACCAGCGGTGTCAAGATCGGCCTCTGTGGAGGAGGCTCGTGAAGGACGCTATTGGGCAGTTGGAGGCAGTCGCCCTCCAACAACAACGGAGGGCGGAGGAGCGACGCTCACAACAACGAGCGGAGCGCCGGGTGGCTAAAGCACAGCAGGTTGGCACAGTAGGGGGCACAGGTGGTGCACCAGCCAGTCGTCTCAGTCAGTCGACCCGTGGCACCTGGGTCTGCCCCGTGACCTCCTGCCCACGGGCGTTCGACACTTCACGTGGCCTCAAGGTGCACATGGCCTGGCACAAGCGTCGTGGTGACGTCACCGCCACTTAGTGGCGAATGGCGGTTGTTGTTGTAGCGATTAGCGCGCTGCACTCCGAACCCGGCGACCCGAGCTCGATTCCCGCTCACAGCCAACACCAGTGACAGTTATCTGAACCGGTCTTGAGAACCTGGTGTGGCGTGTAAACATCGCCACTGGGGAGACAAAGGCGGCCGGGCGTGGTTGCTGGCCACCCGCCCTCTCGTGTACCGTTCCAGCTTTCATAGGTGCTCGCTAACAGCACTTGCCCCAACAGTCTGTTACAGGCTATACGGGGGGATTTTTGTCTTTTGTAAGCGTGCGCGTGCTTTGGGTCTGTGTGTGCGTGTGACACACAGTCCCATGAGCGAGCTCCACAGGCAGGTGATCAAAATCTTGTCTGGATCGCGTAGCCCCGAATGCCCAGCCGCCAACCGCATGCCCAACGGATACGGTCATAAAGGGCGCGGCACGGGGTGGAGAGGAGATGGGCCTGATGCGGTAAAGGAGGACTTGGAGCTGAGTGGACTTGCGGGCAACTGATACCAGCGCTAAAACGCTGTGCTCTCGGTCCTCCCCACCCTCACTCCACACACTGACACACTGAGTGTTAATCTCTCCCACGCCATAATTTCAAGAACCCGCAGCAGTTGGAGACGCAATCCAATTACCGCCATTTGAAACAATCCAGTACTAATTCTAGATTTGAAGCTTTCGTGACTGCAAGGATTCATACTCTTTGGTTTTATTCGGTGAAGTCATGTAGATAAAATAAAACAAAATAAAAGAATATAATTAAATCACGACGTTTCGGAGGCAACACAAGCTTCCGTCTTCAGGTGGAAAAGTCAACGCACAGATATTCTGCATTGACTTTCCCACCTGAAGACGGAAGCTCCTGGCCCGAAACGTCTTCTACTATATATATTTTTATTGTAGAGCCAAACACAGTGTTAGTTATGAATGTGTTACATTTTCAGTCGCGGGTTGTTACGTAACCAAAAACGGATTGCGTCCTGAGTGACCTTCCCAACATAGGGTACCGTGCATGGTGCATGTGTGCAACTGATATACAAGCATCTCACTAACAGCGCTTGCTCAAAAATCTAACCGCGCTCAAAATAGAAACGCGTGTATTTATGTGGGAGAGAGAGCTCTCTGTCACCTCTGTGTGTGTTTGTGTGCCCATCTTTGTATGTGTAGGTCGTGTAGTGGTTAGTGCGCTGCGCTATGAACCCGGCGAACCGAGTTTTATTTCTGTTCACGGCCACGAACACCAGTGATGATTATCTGAACTAGTCCTGGGCCTTCCCTAGGTCAACTCGGCCTAAAATGAGTACTTGGTGCGATGTGTAACCGTTGCCACCGGGGAGGCAATAGTGGCTGGACGTGGTGCTGGCCACCCACCCGCTCTTGTGACGTGCCGGCCTTCATAGGTGCTCGCTAACAGCACTTGCCCCAAACATATGTTAAGGCTAAATGGGGGAGCTTTGTCTTTGTGTCTGTGTGTTAATTCGGTGTGTGGTCAGTGTATGCCCGTTTGTCTATAAGACTTGGCACAGTGGGGAGCGCAGGTGGTGCATCTGTCAGTCAACTCATAACACCTGGGTCTATCCCCTGACCAGAGAGCCTTCCACATTTCACGTGATAACCCTAAAGTGCATCTAGCCTGGCACAAGCAACGTGGTGGTGTCGAAACCCACACTTAGTGAATATCTGTGTGTGTGTATCTATGACTGTTTGTGTGTGCATCTCTATAAATGTGTCGATGACCCTGTGTGTGTGTCTGCGACTGTTTATATCTCTACGACCCTGTGTTTATCTCTGATCCTGTGTTCATCTCCATCACGGTGGGTGTGTATCTCCATAACTGCGTGTATCTCTTTGACCCCGTGTGTATCTCTATAACTGCATATATCTCTGTGACTCTGTGTGTGTCTTTGACCTTGTGTGTATCTTCACGACCCTGTGTGTATCTCTATGACTACATATATCTCTGTGACCCTGTGTGTGTCTTTGACCTTGTGTGTATCTCCACGACCCTGTGTGTATATCTATGACTGTGTGTGTGCCTGTGACCCTGTGTATGTCTTTGACCTTGTGTGTATCTCCACGACCCTGTGTGTATCTCTATGACTGTGTGTGTGTCTTTGACCTTGTGTGTATCTCCACAACCCTGTGTGTATCTCTATGACTGTGTGTGTGTCTATGACCCTGTGTGTGTCTTTGACCTTGTGTGTATCTCCACGACCCTGTGTGTATCTCTATGACTGTGGGTGTGTGTCTGTGACCCTGTGTGTGTCTTTGACCTTGTGTGTATCTCCACGACCCTGTGTGTATCTCCACGACCCTGTGTGTATCTCTATGACTGTGGGTGTGTGTCTGTGACCCTGTGTGTGTCTTTGACCTTGTGTGTATTTCCACGACCCTGTGTGTATCTCTATGACTGTGTG
This sequence comes from Petromyzon marinus, assembly GCF_048934315.1. Classification (NCBI taxonomy): domain Eukaryota; kingdom Metazoa; phylum Chordata; class Hyperoartia; order Petromyzontiformes; family Petromyzontidae; genus Petromyzon; species Petromyzon marinus. The sequence continues at coordinate 9,420,365 of NC_133709.1, read as the reverse complement.
TGTGTCTGTGACCCTGTGTGTGTCTTTGACCTTGTGTGTATCTCCACGACCCTGTGTGTATCTCTATGACTGTGGGTGTGTGTCTGTGACCCTGTGTGTGTCTTTGACCTTGTGTGTATCTCCACGACCCTGTGTGTATCTCTATGACTGTGGGTGTGTGTCTGTGACCCTGTGTGTGTCTTTGACCTTGTGTGTATCTCCACGACCCTGTGTGTATCTCCACGACCCTGTGTGTATCTCTATGACTGTGGGTGTGTGTCTGTGACCCTGTGTGTGTCTTTGACCTTGTGTGTATCTCCACGACCCTGTGTGTATCTCTATGACTGTGGGTGTGTGTCTGTGACCCTGTGTGTCTTTGACCTTGTGTGTATCTCCACGACCCTGTGTGTATCTCCACGACCCTGTGTGTATCTCTATGACTGTGGGTGTGTGTCTGTGACCCTGTGTGTGTCTTTGACCTTGTGTGTATCTCCACGACCCTGTGTGTATCTCTATGACTGTGTGTGTGTCTGTGACCCTGTGTGTGTCTTTGACCTTGTGTGTATCTCCACGACCCTGTGTGTATCTCTATGACTGTGTGTGTGTCTGTGACCCTGTGTGTGTCTTTGACCTTGTGTGTATCTCCACGACCCTGTGTGTATCTCCACGACCCTGTGTGTATCTCTATGACTGTGGGTGTGTGTCTGTGACCCTGTGTGTGTCTTTGACCTTGTGTGTATCTCCACGACCCTGTGTGTATCTCTCTGACTGTGTGTGTGTCTGTGACCCTGTGTGTGTCTTTGACCTTGTGTGTATCTCCACGACCCTGTGTGTATCTCTATGACTGTGGGTGTGTGTCTGTGACCCTGTGTGTGTCTTTGACCTTGTGTGTATCTCCACGACCCTGTGTGTATCTCTATGACTGTGTGTGTGTCTGTGACCCTGTGTGTGTCTTTGACCTTGTGTGTATCTCCACGACCCTGTGTGTATCTCTATGACTGTGTGTGTGTCTGTGACCCTGTGTGTGTCTTTGACCTTGTGTGTATCTCCACGACCCTGTGTGTATCTCCACGACCCTGTGTGTATTTCTATGACTGTGGGTGTGTGTCTGTGACCCTGTGTGTGTCTTTGACCTTGTGTGTATCTCCACGACCCTGTGTGTATCTCTATGACTGTGTGTGTGTCTGTGTGCTCCCTGCGCCCCCGCAGACCCCGTGGCAGGCGGGCCGCGACGTGTGGTGGCACACAGAGATGGCGGTGGCATCCACCGACTGCCCCCCAGTGTGGTGCGACGCCGAGGACCCCCTCTTCATCCTCTATACGAGCGGCTCCACCGGCAAACCCAAGGCAAGCTGCCACGGCACACACACACACACACCACCACGGCACATATACACACACACTTACCACGGGATACACGCCATGGCACACACACATGCCACTGCACACATGCCACGGCACACACGCACACACGTCACAACATATGCACTCAGCCGCCACTGCGCACACACACACAACGCCACGGCACGCACACACACATCACCACAGCACACACACTCACCCGCTATGGCACACACGCACACACCATGTCACACACATACACGCTGGCACGGCACACACTCACACACTGGCACGGCACACACACACTCACCCGCCATGGGACACTGTTACACACTCACCACCATGGAACACATACCGCCACGGCACATGTGTACATGCACACAAGTCTATACATGTGTACATGTGTACGTGTACACATGCACACAAGTCTATACACATGTGTACATGTGTACGTGTGTTTATGTGTGGGAGCGGTCGTGCTCTGTTTAGTGCACTGCTCTATGAACCCGGTGACCGAAATTGGATTCCTGTTCGCCGCCAACATCAGTGATGTATATTGGTATTGATCCCTGGCCTCCCGTAGGTCAACTCAGCCTTAAATAGGTACCTGCTGAAATGTGTATACATCAGCACCAGGGAGACAAAGACATCAGCACCGAGACCAAGGCGAGGTGGTTGGCTCGGCAAGGTGTTTGCCACCCACCCCGTCGTGTGCCGTGCCGGCCTTAACAGGTGCTACTCGCCAACAGCACTTGCTCCCAATAGCCCATTAAAGGCCAGTTGTTAGTGCACCTCGCTCCGAACCCGGTGACCCGAGTTCAGTTCCCGCTAACGGGCAATATCAGTGGCGAATACTGGTTCTGGACCTCCCCAAGGTCGACTCAGCCTTAAATGGCGCGGTGTGTGTATACACATCGGCACCGGCCGGGCGTGGTGTTGGCCACCCACCCCCTCGTGTGCCGTGCCGGCCTTAAGAGGTGCTACTCGCAAACAGCACTTGCCCCAACAGTCTATGCAAGGCTATACCGGGGATCTTTGTCCGTTGTGTGTGCGCGTGTGTGCGTGTGTGCGCGCGCGCGTGCACGTGTGTAGGGCGTGCTGCACACGGTGGGAGGATACGTGGTGTACGCTGCACACACGCACAAGCTGGTGTTCGACCTCCGCCCCGACGACGTGTACTGGTGTACGGCCGACATCGGCTGGATCACCGGCCACTCCTACATCACCTACGGCCCGCTCGCCAACGGAGCCACCAGCATCCTGGTAGCCTCAACACCGCCACAGTGCTCAACACCAGGCAGTCGGGGCCATTGATGATCCAGTCCTCGCTCGCTCATTCGCTCCCTCGCCAGTCGGCCGGCGGTCGGTCGCCTCCGTATTGCTCTTCTGTCATCGCTACTATGACGGCTGCTGGTCCCATGAACTTCGCTCGTCGATTCCTCTATCCATGTTGCGGAATCGGTCTCCACCACACTCACTGACTGTTTCCGTCTCATCTATCACGCCGTGTTTAGCCATCACCACACTGCAGGTCACAACAAAGATCCCCCGTTTCGCCTGAACAGACTGTTGGGATGAGTGCTGTAAGCGAGCACCTGACAGCCACGCAGCAGCACACCGCGCAGCAATACACTCGTTCACACACACCTACCCACTCAGCTATTGTCACACACGCACACTCGCCTACCCATCCACTCACTCACACACCCACCCACCCACTTACCACACTGCAGGTCACAACAACACACACACTCACCCTCTCACTAACTCACTCATCTACAAAACTACAGGTCACCTCTTTTTGCTTCCTCCCTCGCACTCTCTTCGTCTCTCCTCATCCAAGCCCTTACAATAACAAAACATTGCCTGTAACGTTTCCTCTTTACAATAACAAAACATTGCCTGTAACGTTTCCTCTTTACAATAACAAAACATTGCCTGTAACGTTTCCCCTTTACAATAACAAAACATTGCCTGTAACGTTTCCTCTTTACAATAACAAAACATTGCCTGTAACGTTTCCTCTTTACAATAACAAACATTGCCTCTAACGTTTCCTCTTTACAATAACAAAACATTGCCTGTGACGTTTCCTCTTTACAATAACAAAACATTGCCTGTAAGGTTTCCTCTTTACAAGAACAAAACATTGCCTGTACTGTTTCCCCTTTACAATAACAAAACATTGCCTGTAACATTTCCCCTTTACAATAACAAAACATTGCCTGTAACGTTTCCTCTTTACAATAACAAAACATTGCCTGTAACGTTTCCCCTTTACAATAACAAAACATTGCCTGTAACGTTTCCTCTTTACAATAACAAAACATTGCCTACAACGTTTCCTCTTTACAACAACAAAACATTGCCTATAACGTTTCCTCTTTACAATAACAAAACATTGCCTGTAACGTTTCCTCTTTACAATAACAAAACATTGCCTGTAACGTTTCCTCTTTACAATAACAAAACATTGCCTGTAACGTTTCCTCTTTACAATAACAAAACATTGCCTGTAACGTTTCCCCTTTACAATAACAAAACATTGCCTATAACGTTTCCTCTTTACAATAACAAAACATTGCCTACAACGTTTCCTCTTTACAATAACAAAACATTGCCTATAACGTTTCCTCTTTACAATAACAAAACATTGCCTGTAACGTTTCCTCTTTACAATAACAAAACATTGCCTATAACGTTTCCTCTTTGCCGTCGTGGTTGTTGTCAGCCTGTAACTTCCACCCCCCCCCCCCCCCCCAATCAATCATTCTCCTCTGTTTCTTCCTTCCCCCGGCTACTCCAGTCCGTTCGTGACCTCCGAACTCCGTGATGTCTTCTCGCTGCTGCTGCCGTCCCTTCCGCTGTTCTCTCTCCCCTGCTTCTGTTGCCTTCTCGCTGTCTCCACTCCGGAAGTTGGTTCTGTCCCTCGTCAGCTATTCGCAGGACGCATGCCTCCCGTTTCCCATTCCCAATCGATTTCTTTCACTCCCACAGAAGCACCACCGGTGACGCATGCTCTTATCTTCAGGGCAGTTTTGTTGATGAATGTGTTCAGTGTTTTTTCGTGCGTTATTTGTGCTTGCGCAACTCTGCCAATGCAACATCGCCGAATAATCGGCTTTCATCGGTGCTAGCCGACGGCACCTTGCCCCAACAGCCTGTGTAGGCCACGTCGGGGATCTTTGTTATTGTTATATCGGGAGCGATCCTGTGACCTCGTGCCAGCGAGCCTTCGAAGTGCCAACCAAGTCCGGCAACCAGCTCTTTGGTGATGTTACTGTCACTAAGTTGGCGAATGGCGTCGGCTTTTGTCGTTGTTGCAGCGAGTGGTACAATATTTGTTCTTGTTATTGCACTGTGCTGCGAACCTGGTGACCCGAGTTCAATTCCCGCTCGCGGCAGAAACGAGCGGCGAGTGATGCTGCAACCAGTCCTGCGGCCTCCCCTACCGAACAGCACTTGCCCCAACATCCCGTGTAGGCTACACGGGGGATTTTTGCCTTTGCATGTGTACGTGCAGTTCGAGGGCATACCCACCTACCCGGACCAAAGCCGCTGCTGGCAGGTGGTGGAGAAGTATGGCGTGACCAAGTTCTACACCGCCCCGACGGCCATCCGCCTGCTCATGAAATATAAAGACGAGGACGTCTTCAAGTGAGTCCCCGGACTCGTCGCGACGTGGCGACGAGAGCCCACCAGCAGCGGCGCGGTCGCCGCTTGTTGCAGAGGTTCGTGGTTCGAGTCCGACAGGCTGCCCTGGTTATTACCGCGGTGCTTGTGTGTAAACCGTAGAATACCACGTGTAGACGCATACGAATGTCTGGATTTGGCTCGTGGCCAAGCAAGGCTAGGGCCAGGGAAAATAACGCGTTCACTGCCCGTGACGACAGTTGGTACGCGGTGAGGACACACCGTCGCTACCGTGTCGCCTACATGGCGTCTCCATGCATTCGCCGCGTGGGGTGACTACACGTCGTCACCAACCGCGTCGCCACCTCCGTGCGTCTCCACTCGTTCACTGCGTGTGACATCGGCTGCATGGCTTGGCTGCTGCAATGAAAAAACAAACTGGTGCCTCCTGAGCTGCATTGGACTGGCTCAGAACGGCCCTGGTACAGTGCAGTTGTGCAGTGGGAAAGAGGTATCCATGCCGAATGGTGGCCGTTGTTGTTGTTGCTGCTGCTGCTGTTGATGATGCGCAGACACAACGTGTCGTCGCTGAAGGTGCTGGGCACCGTCGGCGAGCCCATCAACCCAGAGGCCTGGCGCTGGTACCACCGCGTCGTGGGCGGGGGACACTGCCCCATCGTGGACACGTTCTGGCAGACGGAGACGGTGGGTGTCCACCTCGTCCATTGTGACCACGATGATCACCTCACGCAATGTGTCTCCCACGTCCGCCACACCCACCGTGTCCACCACACCCACCGTGTCCACCACACCCACCGTGTCCACCACACCCACCGTGTCCACCACACCCACCGTGTCCACCACACCCACGATACCCACCGTTTCCACCACACCCACCGTGCCCACCACGCCCACCGTTTTCACCACACCCACCGTGTCCACCACACCCACCGTGTCCACCACACCCACCGTGTCCACCACACCCACCACACCCACCGTGTCCACCACACCCACCGTGTCCACCACACCCACCGTGTCCACCACACCCAGCGTGTCCACCACACCCACCGTGTCCACTACACCCACTACACCCACCGTGTCCACCACACCCACTACACCCACCGTGTCCACCACACCCACTACACCCACCATGTCCACCGTGACCACCGCAAGGAGAGCCGTGCGACGCTTATCGGGGTGATTCTGTGCGCAGGGTGGCCACGTCCTCACTCCTCTGCCAGGAGCCACTCCCCTCAAGCCTGGCTCAGCCGTGAGTGACACAGAGCACACACAAAGACAAAGACGCCCCGTATAGCCTTAACAGACTGTTGGGGCAAGTGCTGTTAGCGAGCACCTGTGAATGCCGGAACGGTACACGAGGGGACGGGTGGCCAGCACCACGCCCGACCGCCTTTGTCTCCCCAGTGGTGATGTTTACTGCACACCGCACCAGCTACTCATTTGATGCTGAGTCGAACTAGGGGGAGGCCCAGCACCGGCTCAAATAATCGTCACTGGTGTTGGCCGTGAGCGGGAATCAAACTTGGTTCGCCAGGTTCATAGCGCAGTGTTGATTCACACACACACACACACGCTTATCTCCGCAGTCTGTTTCCTTGAACACCTCTCGGTCTGTCCTGAAAACCAGCGAGCATGCTCTAATCCAGATAGCCTCAAAGTGCACCTAGCCTGGCGTAGTAGGCGTGGTGACATCAACCCCACTTAGGGGCGAATGGTGGCCCTTGTTGTTGTCTGCGTGTGCTTGTTGATGTGTGTGTGGGTTTCCGTGTTGATGCGTGGTGCAGACCCTGCCGTTTTTTGGGGTTGTACCGGCTATCTTGAACGAGCACGGAGAGGAGTTACACGGGGAGGCCGAGGGATACCTGGTACCAGCGCGCGCGAGACAGTTTGACGCAATTTGGCATATCCACGCAGCAGCACACCGCACCCTGATGCAGCCACGCAGCAGACACCCCGTACCCTGACACAGCCACGCAGCAGCACACCGCACCCTGACACAGCCACGCAGCAGCACACCGCACCCTGACACAGCAGCACACTGCACCCTGACACAGCAGCACACCGCACCCTGACACAGCAGCACACCGCACCCTGACACAGCAGCACACCGTACCCTGACACAGCAGCACACATACCCTGACACAGCAGCACACCGCACCCTGACACAGCAGCACACCGCACCCTGACACAGCAGCACACCACACCCTGACACAGCAGCACACCACACCCTGACGCTGCAGCACACCGCACCCTGACACAGCGGCACACCGCACCCTGACACAGCCACGCAGCAGCACACTGCACCCTGACACAGCAGCACACCGCACCTTGAGACAGCAGCACACAGCACCCTGATACAGCGGCACACGAGCGTGTGATGTAGAGTGTTGCTGTGCATCGCAGGTGTTCAAGCAGCCGTGGCCGGGCATGATGCGCTCCGTGTACGGAGACCACCAGCGCTTCGAGGCCACCTACTTCCAGAAGTTCCCGGGGTTCTACGTCACGGGCGACGGTGCCGCCCTCACCTCCCGCTCCTCACCGCACCGCTGCTCACCTTTCCTCAACACACCGCATCTCACCACCCCTCACTGCACCTCCCCACTCCTCAACACACCACTCATCACCGTACCTTCCCTTGCCACTCCTCACCCGTACCTTACCGTACCTCACCACTTTCCACCGCACCTAATTGCACCTCATCACTCCTCACCACTCCTCACCACTCCTCATCGTACCTTCCCTTGCCACTCCTCACCACTCCTCACCTCGCTTTCCCCACACTCCCCAGCTGCAGAGAATTGTTGGTCACATGGTATTGTTTCGGCTCCCTGTGAACCATGCAACCTGAGTTCGATTCACCGTGCTCACATCAGTGGTGAATATCTTAGCAAATCCGAGGTCAACTCGGGTGATTTGATTTAACATGATTTGGTAAGACCAAGTGAATAAGGCAATTAATTATCATTGACTATAGTTGGTATAATAGTATCGTTTATTTTCTATTAGACTATGGATTTTTTTACCTATGTCAAAGGTCATAGGGTTTATATAGCTCATCATTGATAGCTTACGGGATTCCTTCCAGTCTGGGTGAGCTATTGTTCGGGCGTGCTGCTGGCCAGCCACCCTCTTGTGTGCCATGCCGGCCTTCATAGGCGCTCGCGAACAGCACCCGCATAAGCAGTCTGTGTTATGGGCTACACGGAGGAATCTTTGATGCGTGTTCTGTGGGGAGTGGTTGGCGCACTGCGTTACAAATCCACGCTGCACTATGAACCCGGTGACCCGAGTTCCATTCCTGCTCACTGCCACCACCAGTGACGATTATTTGAACCCGTGCTGGGCCTCCCCTAGGTCGACTCAGCCTCAAATGAGTACCTGCTGTGGTGTGTAGTAAACATCGCCACCGGGGAGACAAAGGTGGTCGGGCGTGGTTCTGGCTACCCACCCCCTCGTGTACTGTGCTGGCATTGATGGGCCACGGTGGCTGGGAGATGTTAACTGCCTCGCCTGGCATACAGGAGGTCGTGGGTTTGATCTCGATCCTGATGCCTGCGGCTGTATATTTGGAGTTTGGATGTTATTCCCGTGGTCACGTGGATTTTTCTCAGGGTCCTCCGGGTTTTTCCCTCCACATTTAGACAATTCTGAGAGTATTCGACTGCAATACATTTCTACATGATAAGCCACTTCGTTGTTATCATTTCTAGCCTGGTTGCTTATGAAAACGAGCTACATGTAGCTCGCTGGGCCTTATCTGGTGTGAAACAAACAAACAAAAAAGTGCTCACCAACAGCACTTGCCCCAACAGTCTGCCAAGGCTATAGAGGGGATCTTTGTCTTTGCGCAGGCTGCAGGCGCGACAAGGATGGCTACTACTGGATCACAGGCCGCATCGATGACATGCTCAACGTGTCCGGTGAGCGGCCTCACGACACCACGGAGGCTCACAACGGCCGTGTCACATCCACCGGAGCCTGGATCCACGAGCGTATGGATGGGTGTGACTGTGTGCGTGCGGACGCGTGTATTTGCATGTGCGTGTGCAGGCTACCTGTGTGTGTGTGTGAGAGACTATATACGTGTGCGCTAAATATGCATATGCAGGCTGCCCGTCCAACCGTAATTCTGTATTGTATTTGTGCGTGATGTGTGTGCACATGAACAAGGCCCCTGTGTGTGTGTAGCTATACGGGTGTGTAACTATATGTGTGTGTGTGTGTGTGCAAGCCACCTGTGTGTATGTGTAACTATTCGTGTGTGTGTGTGTGCGTGTAGGCCACCTGCTGAGCACGGCGGAGGTGGAGTCGGCGCTGGTGTCCCACGCCAGCGTGGCCGAAGCGGCCGTGGTGAGCGCGCCACACCCCGTCAAGGGCGAGAGCCTCTACTGCTTCGTGTCGCTCAGGGAGGGGCAGCAGTTCAGCGGGGACCTCGTCAAGGAGCTCAAGCAGCAGGGTGAGACACGGGGAGAGTGGGGGGGGGGGCACGTTGGAAAGTGGGGGGCACGGAGAGAGTGGGGGGGGCATGGAGAGAGTGGGGGGGGGCACGGAGAGAGTGGGGGGCAAGGAGAGAGTGGGGGGCACGGAGATAGTGGGGGGCAGGGAGAGAGTGAGGGGCACGGAGAGAGTGGGGAGCACGGGGAGAATGGGGGAGAGTGGGGGGCACGAGGGACAGTGTTGTGGGGGACAGTAGTTCAGTCGCATCCTGGTCTAAGAGCTCAAGCAGCTTCGTGAGACACGGGGGTGAGGGGCAGTGCACAGGAAGTGTTGAGGCGGGGGGGGCGGGGGGGCATGGTCAGTGTGGGGCCACGGGGTGGGAAGAGGGAGGGGGGGTCAGCGAGGTGACCAGGAGGTGCACTAGAGCAGTGAATGTTTGTAATCTCCCTCTGCAGAGCTGTGAGTGTGAGTAGGGGTGTCAGTGGTATCAAAACGAATCCTCTCGTATGTTGACTGCCCTCGGTTGACTCAGCCTTAAATGAGTATCTGGCGCGAGTTGTAAACATTACTGGGCATGGCGCTGGCCACACCCCTCCCACCCTCTTGTGCGTCGTGCCCGTATTAACTGGCGATCGTTAGCATCACTTGCCCCAACAGTCTTTGTGGCTATACGGGGGGAGGGGGATCTTTGCCTTTGTGTGGTTGGGCGCAGTCCGAGAAAAAATTGGGCCCATCGCTACCCCGGACTACATCCAGAATGCACCTGGACTCCCAAAGACCCGATCAGGTGACAACTTCACCCACTCAAACCGCACACAAATACGCCACAAACCGAAACAGCAGCACCACCTCTGTGGGCAGTACCTGTACCCAAATTATTGCACGTTAGAAAATAAAACGCAAATTATTCATTGAGATTATACGTTGAAATCATAGCAGTCATCGGCACCCCTACTTGGCAACCCTAACAACCCAGGTCACTCTTGCAAAAATGAGATTGTGCTGGTCTATTTGAATCTACTTGAAATGGAAACCACTATCACCACTATCATAGGGGCACCACGGTGCTGAGATGTTAACTACCTCGCCTGGAATAGAGGAGGTCGTGGGTTCGATCACGACCATGACGCCTGCATAGTTGCCGTTTGCGTGTCTCTCTCCCCATGCTCGTGTGGATTTTTTTCTTGGTCCTTCAGTTTTTCCCTTCACATTTAGAAACATGCATTTAGAGTATTTGGCTGCTATAAATTTCCACATCGCATCCAACTTTGTTGAGCTATCATTTGTGGCCAGGTCGCTTCTGAAAAATAGCTATGTAGCTCAGTGGAGGCCTTACCTGCTAATTTTTTTTTTAATAGTTAGTAGTTTTATTACCACAACCAACACAACCACCACTGCCACATTTTTCTATATATTGTTGTCTTTGTTATACCGTGTGTCTATGTATTCACGTGTCTGTGTATGAATGCATCCGTGTGTCGGTCCATGTTTCAACGTGTCTTTATATCTGGATATTCATATATCGTATGTTTTCATGTGTTTATGTCCATGTGCTTTTTTTTTGTTCCATGCACCCATCTGTTTTTGTGTCTGTATGTCAATGTGTCCTTGACACTGTGTGCATGTAATGTGTGGTTTATATCACTGTGCTCATGTGCCCTTGTAACCGTATGTCCATGTGTCTGTGTGTGTGTCCGCGTATCCGTACATCTGTCACGTGTCTGTATATCCGCGCGTCTGCACGTCCCACGCGTCCGCGCGTCCCACGTGTCCGTACGTCCGCTTGTCTGCACGTCCGTGTGTCCGTGCGCCTCCGCTCACCACCCCCCACCCCACCAACCCCACCAACCCCACCACGTCCAGGTAAAATCATGCGGCGGATCCTGCGCAAGATCGCCCGCAACGACACCAAGTTCGACGACACGTCGACGCTGGCCGACCCGGCCGTCATCGACTCGCTGCTCGCACTCCGGTGCGCCGTCGTGCAATGAGCGACGCGCGGTCCCGCCGGGGCGCACGTGGTCGCTGCCGAGGGGCGCTGCCGGAAGGGGCACGCGGCGACCCGACGGCAAAACGCAACAAAGGAACACGACAACGGCAAGACGGTCTCGGTCAAAGAAAGAGTTTGCGGTGTGGTCGCGCCCGCACCTTGGGTGGATTTACAGGCCCAAGAGATGTGTGAAGTGTCAACGTCCCACTAATGAGAATTATTTTATCGTACGGGAATCGGTAGCCAATAGATCACACGTGGGTTGCGCGTGTCCCAGCAACGCGGCCTTGTGGTTTCCTATTCCATGCTGTAGAGAGCGCTACTGTCTTTGCAGGCAGTGTTAGCCAATCACAAATGACCTCATACACTCCCTCTAGGATGTATCGGTATCCAATCACGATGTTGTTTCAATAGAATGTTGACGATGCACTCCTTCGTGTGATTGGATGAATAGTCGCGTTGTAGGGGTTGCAGTTGGATGTTCAAATTATTTCGTTTTTAAAACGTCGTAGTGTCACGCGGCCTCGGGTGGAAGCAGGGATCACGTTGAACGAACTGCGCACGACTCCCACAAACGGGGGCGGTGTGATTGCTTCGCGCACGGTTTCAGCGCGCTTGTCATGAATGTTGGCGTAGATTTTAATCGATTCGGCGGCATCGCTCGTGAACGGCCATGCCGTGACATCACATTCAAATTCATCCGCAATTGAATGTTCATCAACGAGAGCGTACAATGTCGCATGCCAGGAGGTCGCACATCCGTCCTGACCAGTTAACCGGCCACACCCCGTGGCAGTATTGGTTACACGATTGTGCAACTGTAATTTTACATTGATGTTCACGAATCCGGCCCTGTTGCATACGGTCACGTGTTATTAATCGTCATGTCCCCCCCCCCCCACCCCTGTGTTTAAAGGCAGCTTGCGAATTATTTTTGTCCGGCAAACCTAACGACGCGCATTATCGACGTCATTTTCTAGAGGTATTCACGTATCAGGCTTTTTCAGAATCAGAATCTGTATTTAACCTGAAGGAATCCAATGAGCTATGTGGAGCTCCTTTTCACAGATGTCCAGTAAGTTACAACAGAAAACAATAAAAAAACACACAGGAGTCCAAAGTAGAGAAAACGGTTAAGCAAGTCACTTAAAATATCCACCTGCAGTTTTGAGTCCCCGGCGAGTGGGGTTTGCACCATTGTCCTCTGCCTCTCAATTCGGAATTTCGCTCTCGTTCAAGAATTCTGCTTCGTTCCGACAAGAATGTCGTCTCGCCTCCACCCTGTTAGATTGCCGCAGGCCGTTACCGCTCTGCTGTGGGGCGTGTCTGTGGAATGGGGGAGGAGGGCCGATTGCCGATAGCAGCATTGGAGCGGTCTCCACGAGGCCTGAGACCAGGGGGATGAGAAGACCCAAGCGCATATGGTGGGAGACTGCAAGGGTAGATGTTTGAGACTATGGCTCTCTGTGTGAGTCTGTGGGTTTCTGTACGAGTCTTAAAATCAGATTTTTGGTGGTGGAGACTTGTCAGGGCAGATCAGTGCAGCAGCTGCGGGATCTCGTTGTGTGTGGGGGGGGTAGAAAGTGCTGGCAGCGAGGAGGTAGTCGTGGGATGAATAGCGCTAGGCACGATGACGTCTCGACCTTGCGATATCACCCAGAGCTCCGCAGCTTGAGGGACACCACTGAATTTAATGTTGTCTCATTTATGAAATTGTCAGCCCGGCAAAACTCCCCGCTAAGTGTGTGTGTGTGTACGAAATGAGAGATGATTGTTCATGTGGGCTACATCGGCCTTTTTCCCAAAGCTTATACCCACGGTTGAATCATTTCAGCAAGCTCTGTGCAACCTGGAACAATATCTCTGCACCCGGCACACCGCATCCAGTATACCTTTCACTCTGAGCCATGTCTACTGGGCACGTGCCCTCTTACTGCAGTCCACCAGCTGCCTGGAAAATATTCCAGTGTACCTCTCGCTATGGGCCCATGGCCACTGGCTGCGTTGCCGTCTACTCCACTTTACCAACGGCACGGAAAATAGTGAGAAATTACGCCGTGGTCACGTGACCGTTCACCCGCTCTGTCAATTGGCCGAACTGTCACAGTGGTGCGTGTGGGACCTCTACGACTGGCTGCGTGGTCATCGTGTGCCAGTCACAGATAATGATGCTCGTGGGCAGCCCTTTCCCGTGGAAGGGGTGAAGTGACACTCGCACAACACTCGCCTGACACCGCTCACCTCATCCTCGCCAACTCACCAGTGGCTTGGCTCTCCAGCACACCGGTGTTGCTGTACTGTACTAGTGACGAATTGGCCACGTTCTGTTTACGTGACAACCCTGACTATTTGGCTGTGTCGAGTGGTGGCGGGTTTTAATGACACATTTACGCGATCTAACCCAAAAAAACCTCAATGGATCACCAGTGATCGACCTGACACCTGTGAATCTCCTCGCCTCACCTCTCGGCACTCACCTGTGTATACAATAATAGTTTGAAGCCTTGGAAAATCGTGGGGGGGGGGGTGCTGTTTGTCGGAGAATGTTAAATTTTGGGGTTGTGTTGAAATGTGTGTTCCTCAAATGTCTGTGGGTTTATTTTACACTGTGATTGGCCCTCTCATTAATATTATTGTTAGTAGTATGTCTGTTAGCGATAAATGACGTCTGAATGTGTTAAGAACTTTGTGTGTAGTGCAGTAGTGCACACGAGGGATGGCTTTCTCATCCGGATGTGAATTTTAATTGGGAACTCCCTTTTATCTGAAACTTCACGTTATCCGGAACTCCGCTTATATCCTGGGGATCAATGTAATATCCCCAGCTATTATCTGGAATTCCGCATAATCTGGAGTAAATTTCTATCCAACAGTACCTCTTCATATGGAATGTCACTCCGTCAAGAATGCTTCATACTGTGTAGCTTTCTGATGGCCATGCTGCAGACATCAGGCACATGTAGCAGCAAAGGGGCATCTGGGCATGTTGGTGCGTTATAGATATAATATTACGTGTCTGGCAAGTGAGACCTCAGAATTATGGCCATGTGTCTCAAAAAATTATAGTTTATTATATTGTACCGTAAGCTGCATATAGCAAGTTGTCACATATACATTATCTAGCGTGGATCTTATAGCCATTGTCGTCAGTAAAGGCGAGCTGGGTGTTACCATTTTAATGCGCGTCCTTGACAGAGAGGCCTGGACGTGAAGGGGATGATTAAAGTGATTGTGGCCCAACATGAGAATGATTGCTGCTGGGCACTTGTTCGGCGACTGGAAAAAAAATCGGGTGCTCTCAAGAAGCTCCCAGCAGGTGGAGGCGAAACGTCGGACATGGGGGCCTTGACAACGCGCGGTACGTCCCGGAAAGGCGTGGGGGATCTCCATACAGCGCAGCCGTGAGAATATCCGCAGCGGTGGCGATCAAGGGCCCATCTTGTGCCGCGCGCACGCGTTCCGCTCGTGTCATTTCCTGAACGTGACCTTGGAGGTAACACGGGTTCGAGTTTGCCCGAAGTTGGCACCCATGCCTGCTAAGCCGCATCCACAAAGAGTTCGTTTATCTCTACAAAAACTCAACACGATGCTCAATAACACTGCCAGAAGAAAATGGTGAAATTTCGGGCAAAAGGCTCTTCTTCATCTGCCATGAAAAAAGGGACATTGCCTGACACATCAATTCATTTCTACGCGGTTGTGGTGGTGGTGGTGATGGCGGTGTTGACGAACTCGCGTTGAGTTCTGTTGTTGATGTCGTTGATTGCCAACGCTGCAGCTGCATGGCAAAGACGGCAAATGTTTAATGCATCATCCCTGTGCATCGCAACCTGCAGTTGGGGCGTTTGTGCCTTTGTATTTTAAGACGCTATCATAACTGCTAAGATTTTATTCTTGTCCCGTCCCATCGGTCCGTGGTTGTAGCACTGTAGCTATTTTGTATGGGGGTATATGAACGTACAAATGCGCGCTTTTACTTCGGGGTTTGTTGCTGGTTGTTGAAGGGAGGTGCGGGGTTTGGGGGGGGGGTTTAGTTTGAAATTGAGTTGGGGGGGGGGGCGGGGGGTTTCCTGTGTCGGTTAAAAAAATATTTTGGTTTCCGGAAGCTTGCAGGTCCTTAAGGTCCTTAATCTCGTCCAGTGGCCGCGCGGCAAGCAATGTCGACCGATCGTCCACCTATAAACAAATAAACACATTCCCAAATGTGACCCCGGGCTGAGCTCGTAACATGTGTGCCGTGGCCGTCGAGGGAGGAGCCGTGACCCTGGCTCGCCACGAAAATGCGGTCCTGCAACGGGCGGACTAATTTCCATCTGTTCCAACTTCTCTATCTGTTCCAACTCGTCATGGGTGGCAAGGAAGTAACGTTACACTGGCTCGCCAACGAGACGGCGGATTAATCTCCATCCGTTTTATCCTAATGAGACGGTGCGTTGACAAACTCGCACGCGTTATAGGATTGTTTTCCGGGTGCTCCTGTTTCCTCCCGCATGTATAGATACTTGTTACTTGGCTGAAAACATCCTTAATATGTAGAGGATCGCAGACCTTGGGAAATATGTTGTTGGTGCTGACTCACCGCCTGGCTGCTGCCTTTGTAACTTTGTGGTTCGTCTCGCACGCACCTCTAAGTCATCTCTTCGTGAGGTGATGAATCTATTCGGATATCTCGCAGAGCACCGGTGCAACGCTTCGCGTGAAAGAACGGCCCGCGGAAGAGGGATATGGCGGAGCTCCATCCGAGATGTCTTCACGTGACCCTGCGGTCCACGCACAGCAGAGGGGGTAGCACGTGTTCTCGTTCCGTTTTTAATACTCCGAGCGAGAGTGCAGAAGAGATGTCGACAAGAGTTAGGTGAGAGTAACGTGGACAAAAAAAGTGACAGATACAGATGAGACACGAGACAGATTTAGTGCCCGACGTTAATTTTATTCGTAAATTCATTGGGCATGTTTATACGCCACGTGTTAGAATCGGAATTCGAGCTCATATCTGGTAAATTTGTCAGGAATCTGGGACCCCGTGGGTTTATTGTGACTGGAAGCCTGAGAGCTTGCTTCGCTGTCCGAGCCACAAACACGGCGAGTATATCGACACTGAGTGATGAGACGGTGGAGTGGTGGCGCAGTGGTTAGCGTACAGTACCCGTACTGCGATGTGATCCGAACAACCCGAGATCGATTCCCGTCCACGGTCGAACAACCGTAGCGAGTGATTAATAATCTGAACTGACACTGAGCAAACCAACCTCCACTGAGACCAGCGCGGTGAAGTATATGGTCAAACAACCCCTGTAACAGACACGGCGTTGGGGGGGGGGGGGCGGGGGGGAGAGCCCCCTTCCAGCAGTGGATTCGCAATGTGGCTATGCATCACGATATTCACAATCCATATTCTACAACGGAAATGGATACAGTTTTTCAGCAAGAAACGAGGTATGTAGATACATATAAGAGTTTGGATTTTCAACAGATGTTCGGTTCATCTTCTTTGGTTCTTTCGGTAAAGTCACGTAGAATGAGAATAAAATAAAATAACAATAAAATTCTCGCGACGTTTCGGCCACAACACAAGTGGCCTTCTTCAGGTGAAAGGAACAAACCTGTCGGGACGACAGAGCTTCAATTGTGGCCGAAACGTGAGCATTTTATTGTGTTATTTTATTATTTTATTTTATTCTCATTCTACGTGACTTTACCGAAATAACCAAAGAAGATGAATCCTTGCAGTCACGAAAGCTTTAAATCTAAATGTTTGGTTCACTTTGTGATACATGTATCTATATTCATTAAGGGTTAAAATGAGAAAATGCGCTTACGTTTAGAGTTCACGGCTATGCGCCGATACCTCCTAGAGCCAGACTAAGGCACATTTGGGATTCAGAATCTTTATTTATCCCGGAGAAATCGAATGAGCTCTTAAGCTATTTTTTCACAAGATGCCCAGCAGGATCGGGTCAGAAAGTTACAACAATAATACAATTAACGTTTGTAGTGCAGAATATTTAGGAAGGATAAGCGCATCACTAACACATCTGAGGCTCACCCAGCCGGATTTAGCTACCTGTATGATTCTAAGCGTGAACGCCCGAGGCTCGTAGGGTCAGACGAAGCATCACGATAACAAGGGTTCAAGATGATCATTATGTAAGGGTCGCGATGTGGATAAGCCGGCCAGCAATGAGCATCACCTGGTCGTCAAGGTAACGCGCCCAGCTGCGCACCGCCCCTGTAATTACGGTAGCGTTGGGGGGGTTGCCCAGGTGAGCCTCAGTGCGTGGGTAGGGGGCCATCCATTCAGTACGTACGCATGGAGGGGGGAGGGGGGGTTAACCCAAATGCGTTCGCTTGCGTGTGGGGGGTCTACTGACAATGTACTCACGCATAGGCCTTCAAATAAGCCACAGTGCAGTTTCTTCAGCTGTCAGACAAGTACTAGCGGAAGAAGTGGGATTGTGGGAGAGGTGTCACTTGTGTGCCACCGTGCCCCCCCTGACTGCAGCTATCGCGCAGCTCAGCAAAATAAAGTGGCCAAGGTACGCAACTTAATTCTGTAATGCAGCCGGCGGTGGACTATCTGTTTGTGTGAACACGTTAATATTGCTCATCCTTGATCGTTTCTGCGTGGATTAAATATTGGCCGTTCTATAGGATTGGTGGGTGGGGGTTAAAAAGTCGGCGTGCCTACAGGGAGGGGGGAATGGTGAAGTTTTGACAGATTTGTGCGTGGGTACCACGCGGCACGAGTTCGCCCCCCAGCAGCTGCCCGAGCCACGGTTGGACTCGGGGCCGTGGACTCCTCCTCGGCTCCCCCCCTCCCCCCCCAGTCTCCCGGCACCACGTGGAGCCCGCAGCTCCCTCCAAAGCCGAGGGCTGGAGTCGAACTCAACCGCCTGGAGCCGAGGGACCTGCGACTCGGGTTGCCACCTGTGAGCTACGAACAGGGACGCGCCCCAGGAGGAGGAAGAAGAGGAAGAAGTGGAACTTCTTCTCGTTGTGTCGGAACACGGAGAGCTGCGTGCGAATCCGTGGTGTTCAGTGGCGGAGTACAATCATTGTTTTTGTTGTTACTACTGTTGTTGTACAAACTGTACCTGCTGCGTTGGCAGTGGTGCACGCTCAACAACTCAACACATTCGTCATTAACACCGTGGCCTTAAAATGAAACAAATATCAACATTGTTATTATTGTTATCGGTGTTTGATTTCAGCCGGGATGTTCCGGGGCATTATAGATGCACCACGCCGCATGCTTCTCGGCTCATGGCATTTCATCTTCATGTAGACGGGTTCCTCGTCTGTACTGTGTAGGGATACAGGGTATGACGATGTATCACGTGATTATGGGTGGGGCTACCTTGCACTCTCGTGGTAGTGCCTTACGCCGCTAATCCCGACTCCAAGCCGGTTCAATAGCAGCAGCGTTCCCGAAGATGTCGAGCGAGGAGTGGAGGCCTCTCGTGAATGCGCCAGGACTTCTCATGAGCCGGCAGGAGGCAGAGAGATTCACTCGGAGAGATTCCTCAGAGAGAGGACGATCCCGGGGAAACCCAGGACGGGTGGCAACTAACTCACCACTCACTCGCCACACACTCACTACTCACTCACCACTCACTCACCACACACTCGCCACTCACTCACCACTCACTCGCCACTCATCACTCACTCGCCACTCACCACTCACTCACCACACACTCACCACTCACTCGCCACTCACTCACCACTCACTCACCACTCACTCGCCACACACTCGCCACTCACTCACCACTCACTCACCACTCGCCACACACTCGCCACTCACTCGCCACACACTCACCACACACCACTCACTCGCCACACACTCGCCACTCACTCACCACATACTCACCACTCACTCGCCAATCACTCACCACTCACTCACTACTCACCACTCACCACACACTCACCACTCACTCGCCACACACTCGCCACTCACCACTCACTCGCCACTCACTCACCACTCGCTCGCCACTCACCACTCACTCACCACACACCCACCACTCACTCGCCACTCACTCACCACTCACTCTCCACTCACCACACACTCGCCACTCACCACTCACTCACCACTCACTCACCACTCACTCGCCACTCACTCGCCACTCACTCACCACTCACTCGCCACACACTCGCCACTCACTCACCACTCACTCGCCACTCACTCGCCACTCACTCACCACTCACTCACTACTCACTACACACTCGCCACTCACTCGCCACACACTCGCCACTCACCACACACTCGCCACATACTCACCACTCACTCGCCACACACTCACCACTCACTCGCCACTCACCTCTCACTCACCACACACCACTCACTCGCCACTCACTCACCACTCACTCGCCATTCACTCACCACTCACACACCACACACTCACCACTCACTCGCCACTCACCACACACTCGCCACTCACCTCTCACTCACCACACACTCACCACTCACTCGCCACTCACCCACCACACACTCACCACACTCACCACTCACTCGCCACACACTCGCCACTCACCACTCACCACACACTCGCCACTCACTCACCTCTCACTCACCACACACTCGCCACTCACTCACCAATCACTCACCATTCACTCACCGCTCACACACCACTCACCACTCTCACCACTCACTCGCCACTCACTCACCACTCACCACACAAGACATTTACCAACAGACACACACCACACACACACAACTCACCACACACACTCACCACCCACACTCACCACCCACACTCACCACCCACACTCACCACCCACACTCACCACACACACTCACCACACACTGACCAGACTCACACAACTCACCACACACACACTGACCACACATGCACACTCACCACACACAGACAACTCACCACACACACTGACCACACACTCACCACTCACTCGCGTGAGGTGATGAGTGGTGAAAGAGTGAGGAGGGAGAGAAGTGATGGGTGGTGAAAGAGTGAGGAGGGAGAGAAGTGATGGGTGGGCGGTGAGGGAAGAGAGTGAATGGCGTGAGGTGATGGATGGGTGGAGGAGAGAGAGATGTGATGGGCGGTGAGGGAAGAGAGTGGATGGCGTGAGGTGATGGGTGGAGGGAGGGATGGTGGTGGTGGTGGCTGTGGCTCTGGGGAGCGGTGGTGCAGCGGTTAGCGCTACGCTATGCTACGAACCCGACGACCCGAGTTCGATTCCCGCTCACGGCCAACACCAAGTGACGATTTTCTGAACCGGTCCTGGGCCTCCCCTAAGTTGACTCAGCCTAAAATGAGTACCTGGTGAGATGTGTAAACATCGCCACTGGGGAGACAAAGGCGGCTGTGCGTGGTGCTGGCCACCCACCCCCCTCGTGTGCCGTTCTGGCCTTCACAGGTGCTCGCTAACAGCACTTGCCCCTACAGTCTGTTACAGGCTATACGGGGGAGCTTTGTCTTTGATGTAAGTCGTTGTGGTCGTGGTCGTGGTGGTGGTGATGTAGGTTGTGGTGGTGGTGTAGGTCGTGGTGGTGGTGGTGGTGGTGTAGGTCGTGGTGGTGGTGATGTAGGTCGTGGTGGTGGTGTAGGTCGTGGTGGTGGTGTAGGTTGTGGTGGTGGTGGTGTAGGTCGTGGTGGTGGTGTAGGTCGTGGTGTAGGTGTAGGTCGTGGTGGTGGTGTAGGTTGTGGTGGTGGTGGTGTAGGTCGTGGTGGTGGTGTAGGTCGTGGTGGTGGTGTAGGTCGTGGTGGTGGTGATGTAGGTCGTGGTGGTGGTGTAGGTCGTGGTGGTGGTGTAGGTTGTGGTGGTGGTGGTGTAGGTTGTGGTGGTGGTGGTGTAGGTCGTGGTGGAGGTTGTGGTGGTGGTGTAGGTCGTGGTGGTGGTGTAGGTCGTGGTGGTGGTGTAGGTCGTGGTGGTGATGTAGGTTGTGGTGGTGTAGGTCGTGGTGGTGTAGGTCGTGGTGGTGATGTAGGTTGTGGTGGTGGTGGTGTAGGTCGTGGTGGTGATGTAGGTTGTGGTGGTGGTATAGGTTGTGGTGGTGGTGTAGGTCGTGGTGGTGGTGTAGGTCGTGGTGGTGGTGGTGGTGTAGGTCGTGGTGGTGGTATAGGTTGTGGTGGTGGTGATGTTAGGTTGTGGTGGTGGTGGTGTAGGTCGTGGTGGTGATATAGGTCGTGGTGGTGATGTAGGTTGTGGTGGTGGTGGTGGTGTAGGTCGTGGTGGTGGTAATGTAGGTTGTGGTGGTGGTGGTGTAGGTCGTGGTGGTGGTGGTGTAGGTCGTGGTGGTGGTGGTGGTGTAGGTCGTGGTGGTGGTATAGGTTGTGGTGGTGGTGATGTTAGGTTGTGGTGGTGGTGGTGGTGTAGGTCGTGGTGGTGGTGTAGGTCGTGGTGGTGATGTAAGTTGTGGTGGTGGTATAGGTCGTGGTGGTGGTGATGTAGGTTGTGGTGGTGGTGTAGGTCGTGGTTGTGGTGTAGGTCGTGGTGGTATAGGTTGTGGTGGTGTAGGTCGTGGTGGTGGTGTAGGTCGTGGTGGTGGTGGTGTAGGTCGTGGTGGTGGTATAGGTTGTGGTGGTGGTGATGTTAGGTTGTGGTGGTGGTGTAGTTCGTGGTGGTGGTGTAGGTCGTGGTGGTGGTGGTGTAGGTCGTGGTGGTGGTGGTGGTGTAAGTCGTGGTGGTGGTGGTGGTGTAGGTCGTGGTGGTGGTATAGGTTGTGGTGGTGGTGATGTTAGGTTGTGGTGGTGGTGTAGGTGGTGGTGGTGGTGTAGGTCGTGGTGGTGATGTAGGTTGTGGTGGTGGTATAGGTCGTGGTGGTGGTGATGTAGGTTGTGGTGGTGGTGGTGTAGGTCGTGGTGGTGGTGTAGGTCGTGGTGGTGATGTAGGTTGTGGTGGTGGTGGTGTAGGTCGTGGTGGTATAGGTTGTGGTGGTGGTATAGGTTGTGGTGGTGGTGGTGTAGGTCGTGGTGTAGGTCGTGGTGGTGGTATAGGTTGTGGTGGTGGTGATGTTAGGTTGTGGTGGTGGTGGTGGTGTAGGTCGTGGTGGTGATGTAGGTCGTGGTGGTGATGTAGGTCGTGGTGGTGGTGATGTAGGTTGTGGTGGTGATATTAGGTTGTGGTGGTGGTGTAGGTCGTGGTGGTGGTGTAGGTCGTGGTGGTGATGTAGGTCGTGGTGGTGATGTAGGTTGTGGTGGTGGTGTAGGTCGTGGTGGTGGTGATGTAGGTTGTGGTGGTGGTGGTGTAGGTCGTGGTAGTGGTGTAGGTGGTGGTGTAGGTCGTGGTGGTGGTGTAGGTGGTGATGTTAGGTTGTGGTGGTGGTCGTGGTGGTGGTGTAGGTGGTGATGTTAGGTTGTGGTGGTGGTGTAGGTCGTGGTGGTGGTACTTTAAACCGGCTTGAACCGCCGTATTTCAGCACCGCGTTTATAATGAAGCGGCGCCCTCTAGTGGCAAGCTGTCTAAATTAGACAGTGCAAAGTATATGTATTAAAGGGAAATTTGTGAATGTGTGTGTCTGTTCGAAATGTTTAGCGTACTTCCCGACATGCAACAAACTTGAAATTTACCATGTGGGTAGTTTCCAGACTGTACACAATGCAAAAATTATAAAAATATTGTTTTGTATTTTGGGGGGGTGGGCGCAATAATGCATTTATTTTGTGCGGAAGCGTAACGCAGTGTGCCTGCTCATCGCGGGTAAAGTGAAATACAAATGTGTTGCAGGTCTAAGGCGTTCTTCGCGCAGCATTGCTTTATTATTTGAGTCGTTTAACTGCCGTACGCACCCTGGAAGTTGTGTGTGTCTGCACAGCAAGCGTGCGTATGTGTAGCTATGGACGTGTGTGTGTGGTGGGGGGGAGCGGTAGTGTAGTGGTTAGCGCACTGCGCTACGAACCCGGCGTCTCCGAGTTCGATTCCCGCTCACGGCCACCATCGGTGACGATTATTTGAACCGGTCCTGCGCCTCCCCTAGGTCGACTCAGCCTCAAATGAGTAACTGGTGTGTGAACATTGCCACTAGGGGAGACAAAGGCGGCCGGGCGTGGTGAATCGAAGTCCCGGGCGAAGCCGGTATGCGATATAAAATATATATATCCATAAAGTGACACCTGGAAGGTTCTCGTTCTCTCCGTCCCCTTCTTTTGTCCACCTATCCCAACACTCCTCCGTCTCCCATGCTCCTTCCTCGCCCGTCTGTCATCTCCACCACCATCGCCACCTACTGGAGACGAGCAGTCATTAACACAAATACATGCATGGACATGCACTCACCTAAAGCAACTCACCTAGTTGAATCCGCGCGGGCGGCCACGTGCTGGAGTCGAACCCGGCTCCTCGGGGCTCAGCAGTCCCCCAAGCGTTGGGTCCACTCCTGGACCACAGAAGGTGGCGGCGGTGGTGGTGTGGTGCTCAAAAAATTATTACAAAAATTGGACCTTGGTGGGGACTATGAGCCCAACTCCTTCCAACTCCAGGCAGGGGCAGCCGTGCCTTATGGGCACGGCTGCCCCTGCCTGGAGTGCTGCTCCAGGCAGGGGCAGCCGTGCCTTATGGGCACGGCTGCCCCTGCCTGGAGCAGCACTTGGTTGCGAATGGGAAACTCTAGATTGAAATACTCGCGTTATTAGAAGAGACGGCACAATCTTGTATTTAACAAGTATGCATTTAGGCAAAGAAAATTGCCTTTTAAGCGTTACCTTTATTAATTACCTTTATTAATGTAATCCACTACCAGATACAGACCTTAAATCTTAAATGTAGCATTGAAAATGTGAGAACATAAAATCATAGCAGGATCGTATTAAGTTTTTTTTCTGAGTCACAAGCCCAACAATACTCCCCACTCAACCACCCGGATCCAGGCTGTCTGCAGCAGCCGTGGTTTATATGACCGAGACTCAGCTGCCAATGTGATATTAAATTGACTGGTGATTTAACCAGGGTTAGAACCCATATTGTGTGAACTCAAAAGGCAAAACCAACATGACAGATCCGAGCTGTGGCCGGATGGCTCGTCATTAAACCACGTTCTCAAGCGTAGCGAGTTGAGGGTCTCAGCCCCGCCACCAATAACTGCACCAATAAAAAAAATATCCAGCAGTGGACTGGCAAAAGGGCTGCACATAACCAGCCACCCTGGTCGCCCTCGAAAGGCAATACAGGACTGTTGTCACCCGCCTGGTTAAATCAAGGACGCAGCTATTACCTGGCTTTGCAGTGTCACCTCTCACGGAAATCTGGCAGAAGCTATTGGAATGTACGTGCCAATACAAATTCAGTTTAATATGTTCAAAGATCACACGATTTCATTTTAACATCGAGTCCATTCTCGATAAACTGCTGGTAACCTTTATTTTTTTGGATAAATTTACATTTTAATGAAAAACTGATATCAGAGACTCACAGATTGCAGTAAAATGATGTAGCAGGTCTGCAGTTTAACAGTCCCATACACAAAAAGGGCAGTTGGAGCCAACCTGGGGTATCAAACTTTACCAAACACATTGAGTAGTCAGGTACCGATGGTAACTCACCCTCGACGTAATTCAATGAATATTCACAATTAATGTTCCATTCAGTTACAGAATTTACCACTTGGTTTGTATTGGCCTGTGTGGTGTTGTCAGTCTATTTTGTGTTGTCTGCCTCGTGTGTACTGTCCGTCTCGAGCGTGTTGTCCGTCTCAAAGAAGCTCTCACAATACCAGACGAGAGGAGGATTACACGTCAGTGTGTCATCATGAGCAGTGTATTATTACGCAACTGACAAAATACGTTTGACTTTTAATACTCTCGAGAAGACTTGCAGCTAACAGCAACAAACGAGCCTGGAAAAACCAGGAACAAGTGGCGGCGCCTATTGCTGGCCCATGGCACTGCAATGGTCGAAGGCTCTGGCCGAAGCAAACAATGACGTGGTGCTGACATCGATGGTCGTGATGACCTCTCGACGTCGAATCCTGGAGTCGACAATCGTGAAAAACTATAATTCCTGCGCGCAATCCGGGTGTGCAAAGCACCGTGGAAGTTATTTTCCCATGATGCTCTGTGGCTTAACATCGCCCCCTACTGGCACACTAATGCCCATTTGAAGGTCGGGGTTGTGAAATTTTTTGCCGCGAACGAATGGCTGCCACTGGGCAGGTGCGCCCTAAGCAAGCACGGAACAGCAGGGCATTGAAACGGTTGAGATGAGCGATAAAGACGCTTTGAGTTGCTCAGGCAATTCAGCGTCCTTTAAATGCAAATCGACATCAATTATCCGAGCAGGTTCCCTTCGCGGGTGATGTTTACGGTTGTGCTCTGCTGATGCTTGGTGCACGGGAAACGTTCGGAGCGGATTTTTAAGTTCGGCTGAAAAAAATTACAAGGCAGATTTTCCAATGTAAACAGGCGTTCCACCGTCTTCCTGTTGGAAAATTCCGCCGAGGTCTGCGGCCATGTCTCAAGAGTTCCACGATCTTGGCAGCAAGTTCCTTTTCAGTTGGCAGCCTTCTTGGTGAGGGGCAAGTTTATAAGGTGGCCATTGTGAAGCAAGACAAAGCTGTTTGATAGCAATCTTGACGACTGGCAATTCTAGCGGCAATCCTGGTTATAGTTAGGTCTGACTAATAGCTATCACGGTGAGGGCAGCTCCATCTGGTAGCCATCTTGGTAAAGGACAGGACCGTATGGTAGCCATCTTGGGTCGGAATACTTATTTTAATGTCCAGGTACGGACACACAACGGACACATTTTGCCCGCTCATCCAATCCGTTATTTCTAATCAAATGATTATTTGGACCCCAGGCACAAAGGACGATCACCACCCCCCTCCCCCCGTGCGTCACAAGCAGCCCTCGCAAAGACGGCCAAACGGTAGCCCTGCCCTCGCCGAGATGGCCACGGGTGCCGTGAGATCACCCCAGCACCACGCCGTCTGGCAGCACCACGCCGTCTGGCAGCACCACGCCGTCTGGCAGCACCACGCCGTCTGGCAGCACCACGAGCACAGGGGCGCAGTCCTCGGGCTCCGCGTCGAAATCCCAGCGGAACTTGCGCGTCAGGTGCTGCTTGAACATGGCGGCTCGCTGATGCAGAGACCGCTCCACGTCCGCGCCCGACAGGATGGAGAAGAAGACCTGTGGGGGTGGAGGTGGGGCGGGGGGGGGAGGTGGAGTACAGAAGGCAGTGCCGGTCAGGACGCCGGCATGCCGCGGTGGGCGGGTAAAGCCTGTGGAATCCTTGGTGCAGGCAGCAGTGAATGGATCATGGCTGATGATGATGATGATGTGGTGGCAGGAAAAATCTCCCCGTGCGAGGAAGCTGCCGGCGAAAACTATTTTTATTGGCTTTTCGTGTTCATCTACACCGACTATAATTATAATTATTGGCGTCTATCCTAGTTTGTTCTTCATTCTGTCTGCATTGCAAGTGCAGCTGTCAATGTTATCAGCTTTTACTGTGTTTTGATTGCATTTTATCTACACGTGCGAGCGTTTTTTTTTTTTTTTACACGTACACCGCGTTGTTATATTTCAATGCGAAAGCTGCGTTCATGAAATAAAGCTTATTATTACCCTCTACAATGTTTGCCGGGTTCCACACCAAATCACAGTGAAGTGTAATCATTTGGCCAAGCCACTGCGGCGCTGCCTCGCCTGCAGCGTGGAGGTGAGGAAGTTGTCCCTCGTGACGATGTCGACGAAGAAGTCCCGTGGCACCTCGTTGAGCTGGTGGTAGAGCACAGGGATGAGGTCGCGGTAGAGGCGCGGGCGAGACAGCGCCGCCGCCTCGCTGCCGCACAGCAGCGCCAGCAGCCGCTTCCACTGCTCAAATGCGTCGTAGACGCCGCCCAGCAGGAAGCACACGAACGCAAACTGCAGCTCACCTGCTCTGGGCACACGCACGTGGGAGTGATGAGCAGCAAGCACGCGGGGGTCACGCGGGGGTCACGCGGGGGTCACGCGGGGGTCATGAGGAGCACGCACGCAGATACACGCGAAGATGAGCACATGTGCAAACACATTTATCCGTCCGTGTGCATGTGGTGACGTCACCGCCACCGAGTGGCGAACGGCGGCAGTTATTCTATGTACGTGTCTGTATTTACGTACGTGTCTGTATTTATGTGCACGTCATTAGGTATGTACATCCACGGGGGGAGCAATGGCGTAGTTGCAGCATTGGGGAGACAAAGGTGGCCAGGCATGGCCACACCACGCCTTCGTGCACGCCAGCTTCCACAGGTGCTCGCTAACGGCGCCAATCGCCCAATGGTCTGTCAGAAACAACGTGGGGGGTGGCGGAGGGGCGGTGAGGGAGATGGGTTTTCCTTCGCGGTCCGCGTACCCAGGATGCCGTGCTCGTCCTGGGGGTAGTGCCGGGCGAGCAGCGCGTCGAGTGCGAGCGAGCGGTCGAGCGAGTGGCGCGTCACGTCCGCGGGGCTGGCCCCCAGCGGAAATGGGTGCTGTGGAAGCTCAGAGAAGCGGATCTCGGTGCCGGGGCGCTGCTTCATGATGGGCAGCCTCGCCTCTCCCTCCTGCGGCCGCAGCGGCGGAAGAAGCAGCGGCAGCAGAGGCAGGAGCATCGGCAGCAGGAGCATCAGCAGCAGTCACAGGAGCAGCATCAACATGTGCATGTGTATGTTGAACTTCTTTACCGAGACAGGTAGGGCTCACCGAGCTAAAACAAGCTCTCTTCCAGTGCGACCTGACCATAAAGGCGGCGCGCTACACAAGGTTACAAGCCACTGCGCATCACATTTGATATCGTGAAGCAACGCAACCGACAAAGCATACTGAGACAAACGAAATCAAATGACAAATTGCAGGGGGGAGCACCCGCAAACAGAGCAGCTCGAGTGGCCGCTGTCAAAACACTTGACCAACCGACGGGGACACGGACCGCGACGTCCGTTATTCATCCAGCGGGCCGCACTGCCCGGGTGGCGGGTGTGCAAGCGCCCTGCCTGCAGGCTGGAGCACTCGGTGTCGTTGCGGGGGAGGTTGAGCGCAAGCCGCTGCTGCGAGTTGGAGCTCGGCGTCTCGGGCTCCATCTCGGCAAAGGCGCACACGCGGCCCGACAGCGGCAGGAGCCGCGCCGCCACGGAGCCCGTCACGTGGCCGCTCAGCGACACCCAGCGCCGCAGCGTGTCGTACGGGTACGGGGCCAGGTTCCGATCCAGGTCCTGCCGGGAGGAAGGGGCAGGGGTTCGGTTATCGAGACGCGAAAGGGAGAGGCTGGTGGGGGGGGGGGGGGGGGGGGGGGAGGCATTGGGATACGTTGGGAGACAATGAGAGGTGTTGGGAAACGAGAGATAGTTGGGAGAAGCGAGGAGACATTGGGAGGTACAGAGATAATTTGGGAGACATTGCGAGAGAGAATTTAGGAGACACTGGGAGACATTGGGGGGGTACTGGGAGGTATTGGGAGATATTGGGAGGTAGTGGGAGAATCTGGGAGATACTGAGAGGCAATGTAATGCAATGTAAAGTATTGGTAGGTGATGGAAGTCAATGGTAGGCAGTGGAGACAACGGAGGCATTGGGAGATACTGTGCAAAAATGGGAGGCACTGAAAGACATCGACAGGCAATGTAAATCTTTAGGAGAGACATTGAGTCACAGTGAATTGTATGGAATTACATGGAGTTGCAGTAACTAGCAAGTCAATGATAGCTACATATGGTAATGGGGAGTCACAATGGGTTATGTATATACAGGGACATTCCAAGAGTAAGCTTAAAAGTAAAAATGCCTTTGAAGAACAGTCTCACCTGCGTGTACACACACGTACAGGGACACACCGGGAGTGATTGAGAGTGACGCAGGGAGTCACAGGGAGTCGCTAACAGTTCAGAGGCAAGCGCTGATTGTCACAGAGAGTCACAGGGAAAGAACAGCTCTGCGTCAGTTGGAGAAAGGTCACTACTGGGTCACACGCGGGCCCACGCGGGGATGCTCGACCTCGAACCTTGAGGCTGGCGCGTATCCTCTCCACCTCGTCGCTCGCCACCTCCTCGCTGGCCGCGTCCTCCATCCCCACGTCCCACTTGCGCACGAGCAGCTCGCGCTTCCCAAACTCGTGGAAGAATCCCGTGCGTGGCCCCGTCTCCCGGCCCCAGGGCCCGCGGTCTCCTGCCCCGCTGCTCTTGGGCCCGCTGCCCTCAGCCTTGCCCCCTGGCTTGCCCCCACATCCACGCACCGCGCTGAAGTGCACAAAGTGCATGCCCGGCGGTATCATCTTGATGCCTTTGAAGAGTGGGCCCACCTGCGTGCACAAAGACGTGTGGGTACGCAAAAGCACGCCTTCATCCAACAGCGGATTGACAAACGACTAAATGATTATTGTTATTGTGTTTTGATCGCATTGGTTTCGGTAAACCCTGTCGCCACTCGAGGTTCTAGATTCACCACAATGGCACAATTCTCGAATAAAAATCTGAACCCCAGAATCGTGACAATGCATTGAATCACTGGGGAAACAAACCTGACTTTCCCGACGAACTCGCCACACGCGGAAACCTGCTTCAACCACGAGTTGAATAAGCCCGGGGCTTGAAACTAGGGTCTCAGTGTTGCTGGGCAAAAATCCAGCTCTGGGAATTATAAAAAAAATAGGTTGACTTCCATGGAAATACAGTAATACCCCGATTCACGCCTAAACCCCCCCCCCGCCCTTCAAAATCGTTTCGCAAATACATTGTCACTTTTTTAAATACTGCTACCCGGTTTGCATCGCCTCAACCCAGACTTATGTCGCTGACAGCATTATCTGTCCTTTCCGGTATCTGTCGCCTCCCAGCCTTCACCTCCACCGCCTACCCTGTACACTGCATTTGATTTGCGTTGTACAGCATCATCGTCGCACCTTTCAGGAACGCATCCCTCTAACGTGGACCAGAGGTCAACTTGGGAGATATTTAAAGCGTAGTTTTGCGACATCCGCTTCCGCAGGCCGCTACCTAACATTAAGGGGTTGAGCTGTCCTGAAAAAGTTTATCTCACGACATGACGCTGACAGCTCAATTTGGGTTAAACTTGCGGGAAGACAATAAAAGTTACCTATGGCAATGTCAGCTCGTTACCGCACATCGCCAATGGTGAATGAAACCCGTACCGCAAACGATTCGCATCATTCAGCCAGTGTCCTTCACTCAATCACGCTAAGAGCTTGTGAAGTAACAGCCGCGCTGCCTCGGTGTCCGTGACATTGCCATTGCCAAGTCAAGTACATCTCCATTTATATAAAAGGCAAAGTTGTGATTATGTGTGTCTGTTCAAAATGTTTAGTGTACTTCCTGACATGCAACAAACTTGAAATTTGCCATGTGGGTACTTTCCAGACTGTACACCATGGAAACATTATAAAAACAGAGTTTTGTTTTCTTTTGGGGGGGGGAGCTCAACAATGCATATTTTTTTGCACGGCAAGTGAACTGTGACGTCAAATCTGTCACGTGACCCGCGCACGTGGAAGTGTAACGCATTGTAGTGTAGTGGTTAGCGCGCTGTGTGTGTCTCTGTGTGTGTCTGTCTGTGTCTGTGTGTCTGTGTGTGTGTCTGTCTGTGTGTGTGTGCGTCTGTCTGTGTGTGTGTCTGTCTGTGTGTGTCTGTCTGTGTCTGTGTGTCTGTGTGTGTGTGTCTGTGTGTGGAAGTGTAACGCATTGTAGTGTAGTGGTTAGCGCGCTGTGTGTGTGTCTCTGTGTGTGTCTGTCTGTGTCTGTGTGTCTGTGTGTGTGTGTGTCTGTGTGTGTGTCTGTGTGTGTGTGTGTCTGTGTGTGTGTCTGTCTGTGTGGAAGTGTAACGCATTGTAGTGTAGTGGTTAGCGCTACGCCGCGCTACGAACCCGGCGACCCGAGTTCGATTCCCGCTCACGGCCACCACCGGTGAAGATTATTTTTACCGGTCCTGGACCTCCCCCTAGGTCGACTCAGCATCAAACGAATAACTGCTGTGCTGTGTAAACTTCGCCACTGGGAGGGGGGGGGGACAAAGGCGGCCGGGCGTGGTGGTGGCCACCCACCCCCTTCGTTTGTTATAAACCTCTTCGGAGAGACACTCAGACCCAGGGTGTGAAGCCATGCGTCTCTGAAAGCCATACCAGACCTCAAAGTCAGCAACAGACACCCAAAGCGAGTGACTATGGAACGCCGGCTCTTAGACACGCGTAGGCGATATGCACCAGCATCAGTGCCGACCGCATGGCCGTTATAAAACATCAATGAGACGACACTCAAAACCCAGCGCTCATCTCCGTGCTCTCAATGTAGGAGACATCAACGTCTCCGATAAAGACAGTGGAGAAACACATTTTGAGAAGCCACCGAGACACGGTGAGGGCCTTTAAACCGTGGTGGTGGGGGGGCCTCAGTCCGCGACTACCTTTGGACACGGCCATCGCGAAACCTCAACGCCTCAGGAGCGCGGCTAATGACGAACGTCCCGAGTCAGTGCGAGAACCGGCGCCTCGATGTCCTTGCCACAGCCACCGTGAACCTCCCCCCTTTGGGGAGAGCGAGAGACCGGCGAGAGAGAGAGAGAGACACACACGGGTATCAAAAGTCCCAGGACGCTCACGGCTATGCGCTAGGCTTCTCGGCGGCGGGCCCACCACCACCACGCCAATCCATTCCCCCTCTCTGCAACATCGTCTCCTGCAAGAGACACTGAAAAAAAAACACTCGCCTCTACGACACACTGACTTTCCAGTCGCTTCTGAGCTTGGCCCCGATTTGCGCGCTTTACAAAATGCACCATCGTTGTTATTATTATTGCTACTACGAGAATAATAAGAATAAGAGCCTCAAGTCTCTGTTGCCTCTCGCTCGGCCATCGTGACCACGAACCGCTCCCGCCGTCAATAAACGAGGGTCCCCGGGCGTCCTCACCTCCCAGGTGTTGTAGTCGATGCCGAACTCCGTGCCCTCGGGGACCCCAAGGAACACGAGGAAGGCGCCCTCGGCGTACAGGCGCTGCGCCGTCTCCTGGTCCATGGGCGCGGGCGGGGTAGCAGCGGCCCTCGGGCTGAGTGTTGCGGGGGAGGAAACTAGGCAAGAGGCGGGGGTC
This sequence comes from Petromyzon marinus, assembly GCF_048934315.1. Lineage (NCBI taxonomy): Eukaryota > Metazoa > Chordata > Hyperoartia > Petromyzontiformes > Petromyzontidae > Petromyzon > Petromyzon marinus. The sequence goes on along the minus strand of NC_133709.1, from coordinate 9,387,953 downwards.
CGCGGGGAGGAGGGAAAGGCCGAGCGGCGGCGCCTAGGCCTCAAGTTGTGTAACTCATTCCACGCGCAGCGTGTCAGAATAACAATAATAATAATAAAATATATATAAACGCAGCGACAGCACGAAAGAAAGTTTAAACGAAGCGGGTTTGTTGCGTTCGCGTAAACGTGCGGTAGAAATGTTTATACCGAAGAAGAAAAGCAACACACAACGAGAGAGAGGGAGCAAGAGGGGAAAAAAAAATATTGCGACCCCGTCGGGCTCGTCCGGGATTTGAACCCGGGACCTCTCGCACCCGAAGCGAGAATCATACCCCTAGACCAACGAGCCGGGACACGGGAGCGCGGCGCGAAGATCTCCTTAAGGGTCACCTTGCCAAGGGAACGCCGCTCACCGAATCGCTGGACAATGTCTTACTCGTTCACGATTTTAACTTCTCCCACCTCCCCCACATACCAAGGTGTAGTGGTCTTGAAGAGGATTTTTTTTGGGGGGGGGGGCAAGTGCTTTTAGCGAGCAGCGGCGCCTCTATTAAGTCCGGCCACGGCACACGAGCGGGGGTGGCTATGAGATGTTAACTACCTCGCCTGGTATACAGGAGGTCTGTGTCTCTCTCTCATCATCATCATCACGGTGGCTATGAGATGTTAACTACCTCGCGTGGTATACAGGAGGTCTGTGTCTCTCTCTCATCATCATCATCACCACGGTGGCTATGAGATGTTAACTACCTCGCCTGGTATACAGGAGGTCTGTGTCTCTCTCTCATCATCATCACGGTGGCTATGAGATGTTAACTACCTCGCCTGGTACACAGGAGGTCGTGGGATTCGATGCCGACCCTGACACCTGTTGCTGCTGCTGTATATTTGGAGTTTTCGCGTCTCTCTCCCTGGGGGGGGGGGGGGGGGTCAGACATTTGTGACGATGTGTGACGAGGTGTGGGGGGGGTGAGAAATGTGACGTCACATCAAAATGCGCAACTTTAAATATAGAATTGTTACAACACTAATTGTTATAACAACACTCCTACCAACATCAGAGTGCAGCGCCACGTTAAATACGCACTACAATGACAATAGTTTAAAGCGATTCGAAACATGTTTTATTTTCTAAATGGAAATATGGTTTTGGGGGGGGGCGGGGCAGAGCTTTGTGACGTCATATTTAAGGGGGGGTCTGACTTTTTGTGACGAGGGGGGGGGTCAAAAATCGCGTGACGTCATTAATGCACTTTACACAGACTCGCAGAGATTCACGATGAATACAAGCCACAGTATTGACGTATCCTGCCCAAGCCCGATCACTATTCCGTAGTTGGAATTGTCTTTAAACTGCGTATGTTATCGCATACAAATTACATCCTGGTACCAATTTTAACCACCTCAGAGAGGTGATGATCATGATGGGAGGGGGGAGCTGAGCTGACAACTGGCACGGACTTAACCTGGTAAATAAATCAGCACTCTGCCAAGCGAGATCGGCCAACCTTGGGAGTGAAAATCCAGCGTGTCAAGGACACACACACACACACACCGTGTCTTGCCAATGCGGCCACACGGTCAGCAAACAGACTCCTCTTGTCCACTGTAAAACCGAGCCGTGCCGAGACAGTTCGGGAACAACGCAACAAGCCCATGCCGTGGGGCAGACGTCACACACAATGAGTCGTTAGCCCCACTGCTTGGCCCTGGGCCAGACTCAGATGTATCGAGGTCGACCTATCAGTTTGGCTCGAGCTCGGCACGGAAAATATCACGCGCAAAACGACCCGTGCTGTGCCAGCCTCATGCTGGCTCGGCACGAACAGGTGGGGGCAATGGAAAAAAACAAAATTAATTCCACCAAAGCTGTTTGCTACACGTAAACATCCTCTAATAAGCCAGCAATTTGGGAAGGGAAATTAATGACTTTGAACATTTTTGGATGAATTGATAATCCCTTGCTTTGGCAGTGGTGCAGCAACAAGTGCGATTAACAAACCAACTGAACTCATTCGTCAATAACACTCGCGGCCTTAAAAGCTAAATAAAGAACGTGACGTTTCGGGCAATGGCTCATCTTTTTTTTACGTACTTATGAAGGAACATTGCCCAAAACTTCGCCCGTTTCTTTAAGGCCACGCACACACACACAGTGTTATTGACGAGCGTGTCGAGTTTTTATACAGCCCCGTTTTTGTCAATCCACTGCTGGATGACGAGGGCCTCCACATGGGGGTGCAGGTCGCTGAGGTTGTTTTGAACCAAATTTTAACCCCCCCCCCCGTCCCGGCCGGTTGCGTCACCATCTCCACCGCACGACTCGTGGCAAAATAACACGCAGCACACTTCGAGGCACACGTGTAGATTTGAAACTTGCGTTTATTTGAAGTTTGGACACGGGTGGCAAAACTGTACCAGAGCCAGCTCTGTAGAAACGAGAGCTGGGACAAGAATGGTGTCGCATGACCAAACGGCGGGATTTTCTCAAATCGTCGTGGCGAAATTTGAGGGTGTGGGTAGTGGTGGTGCAGGTAGTGGAAGTGGTATAGGTGACGGTGCTGTAGGTAGTTGTGGTTGGTGTGGTTGGTGTGGGTGGTGGTGGTGGTGGTAGTGTTGATGGCTCAAGAATCGTCATTTCTCTCACTCCATCTCCGCCACCGTTGTAGCCTTTGCCGCTTTGCAACTTGGACAACTATTCAACAGAGGAGTTCCTCAAGGAGCTCCCAGCACTTAAAGCAAAACGTCGGACATCGTGCGAAACAACACATGGTACAACAGAAAAAATTAATTGAAAATAAGAGGATCCTCCCGAGCCGTATTAAGTCAAGGCGAGTGAGAGACACGGTGACAGCGGAGGGGGTTAATGGTTGAATTTGGGAGGTCTGAACTGGCTCAAAACATTATTGTGCACTGTGCGTGTGTGCTCCCTTTTATTGGCCACCCACCCCCTCGTGTGCCGTTCCAGCCTTCACATGTGCTCGCTAACAGCACTTACCCCAACAGTCTGTTAAGGCTATACCGGGGGGGGGGGGGGCTCTTTGTCTTTGTGTGTGTGCTCCTTTTTTAAATTCATGGGGCACTGCATTCGCCGGCCATGACACAGGTTGGGCCTAGCGATTGATTTCAATGCCTGTGCAGGTCACGTCTCTGCTGCTGTAGTTCTGGTGCATCCCACTCAACTGGAGCCTTTCTGCCCCCCCGCCGCTCCGTGGCAACGAATTTGACTCGGTGCGTGCGTCTGACGACGCCCAAAGAGGTACAAAGTAAAACGCTGGTAAAAGGATTCGGCAATGCATTTGGCTCACTCAAGCTACTGCTGGCGGGAAGGGTCTCCACTTAAGAGGGGAGGGTGGGGGTGGGGGGGGCATTTGGCCAGCTCTTCCATGCTCACTTGCGGTAAGTGTACGCAATTAGCGTCCGGAACCAGCTGTTTGTGGACGGGGTGGGAGTGTGTGTGTGTGTGGCTTTCCGACTGATGAAATGTTAATTTTAGCTCTGCTCGTCGTTTTTATTTTGGCAGCAACGTTGGCGGCGTGAGCAGTGTGCGGACTGAGCAATGGCAGAAACAGCGAGCGAGCGAGAGAGCGAGCGAGCTAGCTAGAACGAGAGTGAGTCGAGGCAGTGAAGAGGCGTGACATGGGGAGAGAAATGGAAGAGACGGATGAAGATGTAGCGAACGGAGAAGGCAAAAACGGGAATGTAAAAGAGAACGACTAGAAGCTAAGAAAAGTGAAAGGTGAGGGAACAAGAAAGCAGCGTGAGAAAAAGATGAAGAGAAAGTAAAGGGAAGTCGAGTAAAAGACTAAACGAGGGATAAAAAAAATCTGAGAAAATAAAATTGAGAAGGCGGAGAGGAGATCGAGATGAGATGTTGAGCAGAATTCAGGGCGGCAGAAAGTAGCCAGCAGAGCAAGGTGACAGAGCACAGGAGGAATGAAGTAGAAACTGAAGGCAGAAAGAAGCCAACAGCGAAGAACAAGAGTCCAAAGAAAGCTAGAAACGAGCAGAGAAAGCGAGAAACGGATGCGCATCGTTGTGCTCCCGCGGTGCCGGGTCGTCAGTTACCGGGGGGCGGCTGGCTCAATGGGGACGAGGTGGACGAGGTGGACGAGGTGGAGGAGGTACTTTGTTTGGCAACAATGGCGTGTGCGGAGATCTCCCGGAAAACTCACAATTTCTCGCAAAATCATTGTAACCTCTGGCGGATCTCTCGCAAATCCCTCGCGATCAATTGCGAAACCATCACGTAACTCCCTCGCGTTCACATCTCGCAAAACAAAAAAAACTTTCCCTATCTCCCGTGATCTTTCGCAATCGATCGCGAAAACGCTCGTGAAAAAATATCGCGATCCGTCGCAATCTTTCTCTCCCCGAGAATCTTGTGGTCGTCAACGAGATTCTCGCGACCCTTTGTAGCAGCAGCAGCAGCAAAAAAAAACCCCCCCCACTCCTGCGATCTCCCGTGATCTCTCACAAACGATCGCGGTGAAGGTTTCGTGAAACTCTCGCAAAGCCCTCGCCGATCTCCCGGGAGATTTCTCCGCGCGGCCGAGCGCCGGCTACTGCAGGCAGCAGCCGGCCTTGCTGTTGGTCTCCTTGAAGCGCAGCCTCATGTGGGGGCGGTACTTCTCCAGGTACAGCAACTGCTTGGTGTTGATCGCTCCCCGCCGCTTCCTGAGGGATGCGGGTGGAGGACAGGAGGGCGGAGAGGGAAGGGAGTGCGAGGTGGGGGGGGGAAGAAGGAAGGGTGGGGGGCGGGAGGGGGGGATGTAACGATGCATCGAATTACCCATTGAAATATCCGAGTCTTCAGCGAACAATACACGAATCAGATTGCACGAGTTGTAAAAATCCATGCAATCCCTTCGCAGACGCTGCTCTTATTCAAGGAATGTCTGGCGACTCTTTTTATTTTGTATCTATTACAGCCTCACCAGTCCTGTTTGTTGCTGGCCGCTTGCAGTTTTGGGCCGGTGCTCAGCGGCTGTGCTACAAAAAACAAATGTTGTATATGATTGGTTCACGTGACTCCTCCAAATTGCACCGAGAACCCCGCACAGGTACAAGGGAATGAGACCGATAGGTCCACGGACCATCTTGCTGTACTGTCACTTCCTGGCCACATGTCAGGCCAGCAGGAAACTTAGGAGTTTAAACAAAATCTGTGTTCCACCAATCCTCGCTTCCAAAGCTCTGGATCTACAGGCATGCAGTGGGAATTGAACTGCCATCCCCGTGTGGAGTGGAGCGGCTCAGTGATGGGATTGGCTAATGCCAGTTTGCGCCCATTAGGGTACAATAGGACACTTTAAGGCTTGCTATGGCACGTTAGCCCTCATGAGCATGTGGCAGTGTTTGTTAGGGCACGATTGGACTCGTTGGGGCTTGCTAGGGCATGTTAGCGTTAGGAAAGGGCTCATTAGTGTAGACGCAATTTAGGGTCGAACCATGGGCTTCGTGCAAGATCAAGATCCCTGGGTTTGCTCTTCCATGAAGCTCATGGTCCACCCTAAACCGCATCTGCAAAAGCCATGGCAGATGCAGATGCCTGATGCACGAATGGAATATGAAAAACGATCCAATGTGCAACTGTGGTCATCCAAAACAGACCATACAACACAAAATGCCGCAATGCCCAATCCACAAGTACAAAAGGAGACGTTGCAGGGATGTGCTCCGCTGCCCATGACGCAGTCGTCTGCTGGCTTGAGCACCATGAATGTGACATTGTCGTCGTTTGCTCTGCATCTACACGAGGCATAGGGAAAGAAGACGCTCCCCGTTGGCGATCGCAAACGGCACTCACTCTCGGATGAGCTCGACGGCATCCTCGTACTTCATGCCGCCCTCGATGAGCGCCAGGGCCACCATGACGGGTGCCCTGCGTTGCAGAGAACAGGGTACACAGGAGCCACACCGAGTACACAGTACAGGATCAAGCATGCCACGCAGCGTAGCACTCGGAACGCCACGTGCTGCACGCACGTCCACGTGTCACAATGTGTCCTCACAAAGTCCGCCTGCATATCCCTCCATTTCTGCGTCCCCCGTGTCTCCATATTGTACACATCCCTACGTCCCACCCGCGCCTCTCTAACCATGTCCCCACATCCCTGGTATCGCCATGGCTACGCATCAATGTATACCCGCATCGCTTATTTCTCCCTCCGTATCCCCATATCCCCGCGCGTATGTGTGCGGCGTGCTGTGTGTTGCATGCACTGCACATGCTGCACATGCTGCACATGCTGCACATGCTGCACTAGCTGCTCATGGGGTGTGCGTGAAGCTCACCTGCCCAGCCCGGCCACGCAGTGTACGGCGACGCAGCGCTCGGGCTCGTCGCGAAACTTGTCCTTGAGCAGGTCGAGCCACGCGTCCACCACCCCGTCCGGGGGTGACGCTCCGTCGTCAAACTGCCAGTCCTGCTCGCGCGGACACGCACGGGGCACCCCCGTCACCTCGTGGTCACTTCATCGTCACCATCATCATTTTCATTCTGATGTAACTTCATCGACATCATAGAGACACGGGCACCACTACCGCCACCTTCTCACCATCATCATCATCATACGCATATAGATGGAGGCAGCACTACGACCTCATCGTCAACATCGTACAGACGTAACGTTAACATCATGAACATCATAGAGACATAACCTCATTAACATCTATTTCTTGCCACATGATCATCGTTCTCAGACAGACAAGGGTGAAGACGAAACCTTCAATAATTATTTCCTGGGAACAATATTTCTGAAATAACAAACTTGATTAAATACAAACCAAAAACGTGACACTACCGCTGTAGTAAAACGATATCAAGATAATCGTGTTGTTAAATTCGAGACCGTATCGTATAAACCGTGGGAAATAATACCACGATAATTATCATGTTGTAAAATGTTACATCGTTTTGTATAACCGTGGGAAACGATATCGTCATAATCGTGCCGTGAAATTTGACATCGTATCACTGTGAGAAACGTTGTCGTGATAATCATCGCGTCGTAAAATTGGAGATCGGATCGCATAAACCTTGACAAACGATGTCGCGATGACATGATGACCGCGCTGTGAAATTTGAGATGGTATCGTATCACCACGGGAAACAATATCACTATAATCATCCCGTCGTGAAATTTGATATCCTATCGTGTCACCGTGGGAAACGATAGGGCGATAATCAGCGTGTTGTGAAATTTGAGATGGTATCATATGACTGTGGGACACAATATCGCGAAAATCATCCCGTCGTGAAATTTGAGATCCCATCGTATCACTGCGGGAAGCGATATTGCGATAATTATCGCGTCGTGAAATTTGAGATCTATCACCGTGGGAAACAATATCACGATAATCATCCTGTCGTGAAATTTCAGATCGTATTGTATCACCATGGGAAACGATATCGCGATAATCATCCCGTCGCGAAATTTCAGATCCTATCATATCACCGTGGGAATCGATATCGTGGCCTCCCAGGCACCCCCACCGCCCCCGGCCCTCCCCCGGGACGTCCACTGCTATCGCCGAAGCCCAAGAGTGCGTGGCATACCAGCACGGTGATGCCCTCATTCTCCACGGGCGTCTTGTCGTACGTTGGCTCGCACACACGGACCAACGTGCCCACGTGGTACCTTTTCATCTCCTGTGTTTGGGGGGGGGGGGAATAAATGGTTATCACAGTCAGTCAAAGACAGTCAGATCGCCAGGTGAGTAATACGCGTCATAGACCCTCCTCCACTTGACACAGCCAATTACTAGAGTTGTCACACGATGAACAAAACGTCCAAATGTATTACAGCTTTAGCAGTGCCGCCGGTAATACTGGAGAGAGATCCACAGCAACATTTAACAATGGGGTGTGCGGACGCTAGGATGTTCATTAACAACCAGCACCATCAGCCAGTTTCCAGAATCGTGAAAATGTCCTGCAGTCTTGGGCCTTGAACAGGTGGTGTGATGTCGTCCACATACTTCATTAATTGGCTGCGTCGGGTGGGAGGAGGTTTTTTTTTTTAACAAGCATTTTACTCATGTGACCAGACCCAAAAATCTATTATGAATCGTAATGCTGGTCACGAAAGCCTACGTGTTAAAAAGTAAGCTCTTAATGCCGGGCTTGAACAGGGGGCAAAAGGATGGCTGTGGGAGGGAAGTTCCAGCTAGATGGGGCCAGTAGAGCATAGAGAGCAAAACCTCCCACCGAGCGAAGGATTACGCTGGTTTACACCCAGGAAAGCCTCATCGAGGCTGAAGACTCTTCAGTGGGGCGCCATGGTGCCGAGATATTAACTACCTCTACTGGTACACAGGAGGTCGTGGCTTCTACCCCAACCCTGACACCTGTATATTTCGAGTTCGCATGTTCTCTCCCCACGCTCGTGTGGATTTTTCTCCAGGTCCTCCAGTTTTTTCCCTTCACATTTAGGAGCAATGTGCGCTTAGACTATTTGGCGGCTATAAATTTCCACGTGACAGCGAGCCACTTTGTTAAGCTATTATTTGTGGCCAGGTCGCTTCTGAAAGAGAGCTATATAGCTCAGTGGTCCTTAACTGGTATAAAAAATGTTTGTTTATTTTATCACTAGGGTCCTGCTAAGTTTTTGCAGCAGCAATGTTGCTGCTGTGTAATCCCAATTGAGTTATTTTCAGGTAATGTTTCAGTATTGGGATGTTGTGACCCAATACCCGTTTCATTGTGTGCGTGTTTTATCAGCTTCGGGAGGAGAGTGGAGACACCAGAGGAAACCCATGCAGAACAGGAGGGAGAACATACACATTTCGGGAATAGAACGCAGGCCCCTTCTTGCTGTGAGTGACGAGCGATACCACTGCACCAGCGAGCCACGCAACTAATAATCATCAGCCGAGGTCAAACCACTGCTGGGTTAAAGCCTCCCAATGCCATCACAGGCCTTCCATGGGCCCTGTGACGCAAAAATCTGCCTGGCAACCGGCGGCACACGAGCCGACCTCATCGCTCCGTCTCCACGGCGGCGGACGTCCTCGTCAACCGTTTCCTCTCCTTTGGCTGCCATTCTGTCGTCAGTCTCGACCGCCATCCTGTCGAGCCACGACGTGTCCGGCCCAAGCCCGCTCACTTTTCTTAATGGCCCATGTGACATCTCTTCAACTTGCAGACCGTGATAGGTTAAGAGCCGTACGTAACAGAAGGGCAGCTGGCTGCCTTTAAGTTTGGCTTCGATAGCCAAGCTTAAAGGCGTAAACACAACAAAAACAGCTGACAAGAAGTTACGTTTAACAAAACTATACCAAGCTCAATTCATGGACTGGTTGGCACGGTTTGTTACAATGTTCTAACTGGGCTGATGGCATAATCTGAAAATACAATCAAAGGTCAAATTGTCTCTGCCCAAACGCAGCGTGGGAGCAGCACTACTTGTGGCAATGAGCTAGAAGTGCTAAAATTGCAAATTGACACGGCGGGTGCCAGGCAATGCACCGAACAACTCCTGCTGTCTTCCCACAAGGTGGCATGACCACCTAGGCCAACTGTGGAGATAACGACGATGACGACGATGGATGATGATGATTACGGATGCCAATAATGGATGATAATGCCAATAACAATTATAAGGATAACTTGACTAATGACTATGGATGATGATTATGACGACAACGATGATGACCCCATGATGAGTTAACTTTCCCGGACGGCATTTGAACCCCGCGAACTCTTTCCACACAAAAGCTCGTTGCTCGCCCTGTGTGTGCGGCTCCACGCAGCTCGCCCTCACCTCGATGAACTTGTCGAGCGTGGCGTTGGTGGGGTTGTGGGTGATGAGGAAGCGCATGTTCTTGTAGCTCAGCTCCACGGGCGCCAGGCGATTCATCCTGGCCATTCCACGGCCACCGCTCGCACGTCCGAAATCACCCCCCTCCTCCCCCTTCTCCGTCTGCTTCCTCCCGCCAACCTCTCCAACAACCTTCGGCTCAATTTAAAATCTTTCTTTTTTTTTGTTTAATCGTTACAATTTCAAATGTTTTTTTCTTCACGGGCCGATTGTTTTTTTTTTTTTTACAAATATATTTGTTTTGAAGAAGAAAACTAAAATTGGCCACTGTACGTGCAACGTCGCTCGTTTTTTCTTTCTCTCGTCTCTTGCAGCTTTGTTGAAAGTTTATTTTTTTGTTAAATTTGCTCGGTTAACGGGGGGGGTGGGGGAGGGGAGATTTCCCGCTGGATTCCTCTCTCCTGCCGCCCGGGCGGCTCACGCGATACCTGCCAGCGCCGCCTCCTCCTCCTCCTCTCTCATCGGCCCCCGCTGGCTGCCCCCACTCAAGTTCTCCTCTCTCGATAAAATTACTTCTCCGGCGCTCACCGTGTTCAGTTTACCCCATGGGCAGAGCTAGCTTATTGTACCGGCAGCACGCGGCGACCGATGGCTGCGGATTAATTTGACTGTCGGTCGGTCTGTCGGACAGACGGACGGACAGACGGGCGGGCGGGCGGGCGGGCAGACGGACGGACGGGAGAGAGGGTTGGATTCCGTCCGACGGGGGCCCCCTGTCTGTGGCAGCGCTGCTTGCTCACACTCGTGCGCGCGCCGTGTACCGCGCTTGGCAGAATCCGCTGTCGCTTGTGCGCAGGACGGCCATACACGAGGCGACGCCACCTCCACGGCACCTCTGCGGACGATACGACACAGGCTGAAATCAGGGGGCGGGGCGGGGCGGGGGGGCGCTGGGTTCCTGCCGCTTGTCAGCTGTCGCCATCGTCATTCACTTCTTCCGCAGTTAATGCAACAAGCCGAGCTTGGCGGGGCTCTCACGCGCCGCCGCTGTCGCCGCCGCCGTCGCCGTCGTCGCCGTCGTCGCCGTCCTGTTGCAGAGAGAAACGGCTGACGGCCTGACGTTAGAAGGCGATGGTTTTGTGATCGACGGATTTTACCAAGAGCTCTCATGTCGTAACCCCAATTCCGCCCTATGCAGCTTCAAGACCCGGCCTGTGGGAGAGATTGTTTTATAACTATGCACAGAACAGTAATAAAATGAATTGCTATTGAAAAATGTATGAATGGAAACTAGTCATAAAACATTTACAGTATAAAACCCTCCCCCCCCCCTTTCCCCTGCCCCGTAAGGCACAAGGTAAAGTCCCCACAGACACAAACCAAGACAAAAATCCCCCCTCTATAGCCTTAACAAACTGTTGGGGCAAGTGCATTTGGTCAGCACTAAAGAAGGCCAGAGAAAGGAACATGAGGGGGTGGGTGGCCAGGTCCACGTCCAGCCGCCTTTGTTTCCCGAGTGGCGATATTCACACATCACACCAGGTACTCATTTGAGGCCGAGTCAACCTAGGGGAGGCCCAGGACCGGTTCAAATAATCGTCACTGGTGTTGGCCGTGAGTGAGAATCGAACTCAAGTAATCAGATTCGTAGCGCAGGGCACTAAATGAAACACCACCACACTCCCCTGTGACACGCAGACCCCACATACTCATTAAGAGGAAGAGATCCACAGATTTCCATAAAGACCCAAATACTGAGAGCAAGACTGACACACTCACACAGAGACCCATACACTCAACTAGAACAAACTTACCGAGACTAATAAGCTTGCTTAAAAACTCTAGGATTCGATAGTGTTCCAGAGTCACAGAGACCCACAGGCTCACAGAGACCCATAGACTCACAGAGACCCACAAGCTCTTATAGGGATCTTCCTATTTCCCTCTGCCTATAATGGGCAATCTCTATGAAATAAATAATCTGCTAGTTTCTGTAAAGCATTTTGAGATGTGCTCGCATTTGGGCGCTATATATTTATTTATTTACATTCAACCAAGTCGTGTTGTAAATTGTTTTGCAGAACCGGTGAGGTGAGTTACGCGATGGGAGGAACGCACGTGAAGGTGACGCTTGACGGAAGCCGGAGCAAAATTACCAAGTGACTCATGACGTGACCTTGTCTATCATCGCCCGTTCACTCGCAAGGGCTGAACGACTCAAGTCATTCGTCCATCCACGACAATCGCCCGATCATCCAAAAAGGGGGGTAGGGGTGGTGGTGGACGGGGGGGGGGGGGACAGTCACTCGCGCAACAGGGACAACGTGCAAGCCTAAGTTGCCCACTCGCTAAACTCTGAAACTCCCATATTGGTCACCCACCCACTCACCATGTGATACCCGCTCTCCAGCCGCTCACGTAAGGTACTCCCCCCCCCCCCCCCCATTCAATACACTCACCATGAGATCAACTTTAGCCGCTCGCTCATTCACACCAATTCTCCCAGACAGCACCGCACCCTGCTCTGTTCACCCACCCACACCTCCACTCCCCACTCTCCTCCCGACTCCACTCCCAACTCCACTCCGCACTCTGCTCCCCGCTCCCCCTCGCCACTCTTCTCCTCACTGTGCTCCCCACGCCGCTTCCAACTCCGATCCCCACTCCCCGCTCCCGGGCGTCCTTTGGACCCGGGCTCTCGTTGTGCCGCTCGCGTTCCCGCGCAGTGCAAACACCGGGGCCACGCGCGCATTTTTTTTGCGCAACGCCGCAGCGATCCGCGCCAGCCAGCGCCAGGGTGCACGGCACGGCGGTGGCAGAGGAGGGAGGGAGGGAGGGCACCGCAAGGACACCACGGGTGCCCGCGCGTGTTTTCCTCTGCCTCCCGTCTCGTCAGCGGGGGTGTACGCGTTACGCAAGAGGCTGCGGAACGCGTTTAACGATTGGCAGCAAAGCGAAACTGCTGAGGTACCCCACGGGGGGGGGGGGGGGGGGGGGGTCAGATTCAGATTCATGGGGAATGGGGGTTCACGATGGCCGCGTCGGAGACTCTTGACAGCCAGCAACTCCGACGGATACAAGCCGTACCGCGAATAAACCACGTCCGGATACTACTCGCTGCCGATGCCAGCCGTGGACGAGAGATTGAACTCGGGCCGCTGGGTTTATAGCGCGGTGCCCGGAACCACAGCCCACCCGCTCCACCCAATGTCGCTTATCCAGCGCCGTATTAGCAACGCCTTGCAGCGGGGTCTGCTTTAGTAACATGTGCTGCTTTTCGACATTCTCTGCGGGAGCACGTTGACAAGTATAGCAACGGTAAAGGCGCAGCCCTGCAACTGCTCGCCCCACGCCATTGCTCGAGGAAGCAGCTTCCACTTAAGTGGCTCTCCAGAGCCGACACTTTTACCCAACCACACGCCAACCTGGGTTCAAAGTGTAGTGCGCTCGTCACTTCGCCGCCACCACTCCACCCAATAAAAGGGGGGGGGGGGGGGAGAACGATTAGAAATGTGCTCAAACCGGTTTCCACAAAGTTAACTCTGTGTACTACAATCTGGCCGCCTCGCAGCCCCGAGGGTTACTCATGTCCGCCGAAACGTCTCGTGACGTGACGACGACACAGGCGATGACAATAAATCGGTTAGGGGCTGGGAAAAAAAAAAGTTAACTATAGCTATTGGCTGTAAAAAATAAGTTTAACCATCAACCTCGTGCGTGCCATCTAACGCCCCCGACCTCAGCCGTGAGTAATCCGGGCAGTTGTGCGGAGGAGCTCGGCGAGATTTTTTTACCCACCTGATCAGTGTTCCCATCACCAGCTTCTGTTTGGCAGCAGGGGTCTAAACTTTGAAACAGGGGCGCCGTGGTTGCGAAAATGTAACTCCCTTGCCTGGTATGCAGGAGGTGGTAGGTTTAATCCCGACCCTGACGCGTGTTGTATATTTGGAGTTTGCATGTTGTTCCCGTGGTCGTGGAGATATTTTTTTTTCTCCCTCCACATTTAGAAGCATGTGTTTAGAGTAATTTGGCTGCCACAAATGTACACACGATGAACCACTTTGTTGAGCTATCATTTGTGATAGCCAGGTCGCTTCTGAAAGAGAGCTATATAACTCAGTGGGCCTTAACCTTCTAAAATACAAAAAATAGTTTAGTCAAGCGACATTATCTTTCTATTATTTAATGAGTGGAGTGGAAGAGGTATGGCCATACAAAGCAACCGGGTTTACTCGGCCACAATCACGCCCTCTCTTTGCGAAATGTGGACACTGCCTAAAACTTAACACAAACGCCTGTGCCCACCTGACACATTCAGGCTAAATTCCAGCTCCAAATAAAAAAAAACAATATCAGATGAACATTTCTCTGCAGACGTAGTTCCGTGATATCTGCTTCTACGGCCCATTCCTTAACATGGGGATTATGCAACGCTCCACGAGATTTCCAAATTCATTCCTCGTCCCCATCGTGCGATGCCGATGGCGCAACCGAGATAAGATTTGGGGAGTGAACTTTACAGGAAAAGACGACTCCGCAACGCGAGCGTAATTCAAACGCTCCGCTACACTCAACACGAACAGAACTATCGATAGGAGCCCATTAACAGAGAAACACACACCAGCCCAGGTACAAATGTATTGAGCGTTGGCCCAAGTACTGTTGGCGAGCGCCTATTAGGACCGGCACAACACAGAGAATCAGAATATTTATTTATACTGGAGGAATCCGATGAGCTATAAAGCTCTACTTCGTAGATGTCCAGTGGGGGGGGGGGGGGGAGGGTCAGACCTTTACAACAACAAACAGTACAAAAACACGAAAGGAGTGAAAAGTATAGTAAAGGTAAACAAATAATTAAAAAAATATATATACAAATGAAACAAAATTATATTCATCTTACCAGGTGAAACCCACCGAGGTATTTCGCTTATTTTTGCATAAGCGCCTTGTCCACAAATGATAGCTCAATAAAGCGGCTTATCACGTGGACATTTATAACGCTAAAATAATCTAAATAATCTCAATGCATGAGAGCCAGCAGCTCGCCATCGGGAGGTTGCCGAGTTCAAGCCCTGGTCGGGTGTGAAAGTGGCCCTTTTCGGTGGGGCCTGGAAAATGAGCATTGCAGCGATGAATAGACTTGCCCCTGCCCTATGAATGTGGAATTGACACCATTGGCCCAGGGGGGCTGTAAATAGGAGATTGGCAACTTCTCAATGCACATTAGAGGAGGAAATCGCTGACTTCTGATGACACGCATGCAGGTTGTTGTGGCCATCACCGTGCCCACCCTTGTCTTGGGAGTTTGCGTGCCTCTCTCCCCGTGGTCGTGTTTATTTTTCCCCGGGTCCTAAGGTTTTTTTTCCCCCTCCACATTTAGAATCAACATGCGTTTAGAGTAATTGGCCGCTATAGATTTCCGCGTAAGCCACTTCGTTGACGCTATCGTTTGTGACCAGGTCGCTTCTGAAAAACAGGCATATTGCTCAGTGGGCCTAACCTGGTAAAATAAAAAAAGACCAGCGACCGCACCAGGTACTATTCGTTTTTAAAGCTGAGACACCCTGAGGGGGCCCCACACGCCCGGTTGAGGTATGGGGATACGTGGCAAGAATTGAACCCCGGTTTGCCGTTCGGCGATCCAAACGGTACAGAAAAATCTCGTCTCATCCAAATACAGAACCCTCGTTTTCACCCAATATAGCGCAGGGAACAAGCCAAGGGGACACCCACCAAGGGAAATGCAGCAATGCACTCGGCTCGCGTGCAAAGATTCGTGAGACGATGGTGTTGACGGACAGCGGGAGGCCATCTCATGCAGTAGTGGATAAAGCACGGCTGTCGACGACGATGGAATTTGTGTCAGTCAAGTCGCCATCAATCATACACACTGCTGTTGCAGAACAACAACCGTGCAAAGTGTAACGGGTGCTGCGCTGCGCGTTAATTAACAGCGGCGGCGGCGACGTGGTTAAACATTGGACACGCGTGTCTTTCATTTACGCAGGAAACCCTCCCTCGGAATCTCAGGGCTCTACATTCATTCACGAAGGTGCTGGAATCGACAAGGTTGGGCCAGTGGAGTGTTTTAAAACAAGGCGGGCAGAGATGCCGGGGAGAAAAGCCACACACAAGAGAAGGGAGCGAACAAACACACGTTCATCAAGCCGCACAAATGGGTTCACGATCCCGCTTGCCGCACTGTCATTATCTGGATATGCCGCAGTCCTTCTTAATGGGAACGAGGAAGAAAAGCGCACGCACAAGTGGACTGGCGTTTTTGAGCGGAAGCATTTACTCGGCGATAATAATCTCATTTTAATTCATATAGCGCCTTGACTGAGAAGCTGAACAGAGAATTAACTAATTGCACAGCAGCATAGTGTGATGAGATGGGTTGATTCGAAGGACGGTAGTACACGATGAGTATGACGATGCGTGAAGTAAACGATGATGAGAAAGTGACAATGGATGCGTTAATGATGAGCGAGTGCGACGGATGGGGAAGGGGAGTTGGGAAGAGGGATGGAGTTAGTGATGGGGAAGGAGATGGGGAAGGGGAGTTTGGCTAGGCAACGGGAAAATCAGTGAGTATTTTAATGGAAGAACGAAAAAAATACAGTGAGGCTGATTGTTTGACACGTCAGGGCAGTTCGTTCCAGTGTAAGGGGGCCAGAAGCGAGAAAGAAGGGAATCGTGATTGGGCACAAGGAGGAGGGGGGAACGGAGAGACAGACAGCTGAGATTGTGAGCGCAGAGGGGGACGAGAAGAAGCGTACAACGAAACAATGGGATGACGTCATGCGGCGATACTGAAGAATGACATCGCACGTAATGACGTCGTCGCCCCCTCCGCTGGGGCAAGGATAGTTAATTTTAGCGCTGGTTTTATCGGCAAGCTTCGGGCAACAGGCCTTTGAATCAATTTGACCAATTTTCTATCAGACAAGTCCCCCGATTTGCAACACGACTTTATATTGAGGCATCTTTCACCTTGGATCGTGATTACCTGAGTTGTTGTGACTCCCCCCCCCACCACCACCACGCCACCCCCAACCACTGTTACAGAGGAAAGAGTTAATGCATTCATACTTTTAACCTTTGTTGGACGGCGTTAAAAAAAAAATTATGTCAACGAGAGGCAAGGAAGTGTGTCTTGTGATTGTTTCAGAAACGGAGCCTTTGAGACTGTTGGGACGAGTCGGCCCATGTCTAGAGTCGGTGAAAATCAGCTTCATGGACTCATCAGATTCCTCCGGTATAAATATTCTCACACCGTTTCAGTATTCAAATCGGTTTGCCAAAAGCACTGTTCTCATCCAGTCCATCTATTTTCTTCATAGCCTGGGGGTTCTGCCTTCAAATAGGTTGCCCTGGGTACACACACGCGCCTCTCTGCTTTGATTTCCCAGTAATGAC
Organism: Petromyzon marinus; assembly: GCF_048934315.1. Classification (NCBI taxonomy): domain Eukaryota; kingdom Metazoa; phylum Chordata; class Hyperoartia; order Petromyzontiformes; family Petromyzontidae; genus Petromyzon; species Petromyzon marinus. Next base: position 9,370,786 of record NC_133709.1, on the reverse strand, counting down.
CCTTCCAACTGGATGTCTCCCAATTGTTTCGCAAACTCGCACGAGACCTTTGTTTTGCTCGTATTGACCATGAGCTCAAGTCTGGTGCCCTGAACATTAGGTTCACTGAACATTCGCTGTGGTACGCAGCGCCACTGGTCGATTTGTTATAATCACTGTGACATCAGCAACATCTGAGACGGTTCGTCAAATGAAAACAGCGGTGGCAATGTTGCTGGAGAATAACGTGGTTTGAATCGGCGAATATCACTCACACGCGACGACATACGGATCAGAAACGCGCCTCTCTGTGCGCACACAGTGGCGTGGAGAGAGCGAACGCTTAGAATCACCACCGAAAGCCGGTAAAAGAGGAACACTTCGATTATGGAATTGTACGCGTGTGGGAGGCACAACGTTGGCTGACGAGTGAAATGAGTGGACTTGGGCAGGGACATCGCTGGAAGGGAACGACGGCCAAAGATGATGGAGACGAAAAACATAAATCTGACGGTATCCCGTCCACAAGTACTAACCGGGCTAAAACCCTGATTTAGCATCTGAGACCTGATAACGAGATCTGATGCATTTACAACTATTTGGTCAAATGTCATTACAACATTAATTACGAGTCGGGATCTATGACCACGAAGACAATTAAGCGCCTGGGGCCGGCCTATGCAGGGGTCGAACCTGTGGCCTCTCAGCTGAGTGGTTCGGGGAGGCTAGCGTGCTGATCGCAGGGCGCGTGGGCGCGAGCGGGATGTCCGGCTTTATTAGCAGAAGCGACGCTACTGTCAGAGCAGAGGAGTCTCTTAATGATTTAAACAGTTAGGCATTTACAGAAGCAGCACTGGTTATGAAATAGGCAGAACACCGGCGTGCCGGAGTCGCTAACCAAAGCTGTCGTCGCTGGGACGACAGCTTTGGGAGTGGTGTGCAGAACTCGCAGTCAGTAGGTTGTCAGTTGTGATCCAGGTTGGGGGTAGACTCAGAACAGCTCCATCACCATTATTCATGAGTACCAGCCTGGGAAAATTACCATCACTACCACCTTTCCCTTCACCACCAGCACTAACATTACACCACGACCGACCGTATATCCATGACCACCTTTACAATACATACATAACACCACTAAAACCACCTTTATTTATCGTTTGTTCTCATACTACCGCTACCACCTTTAATGCCTAAAAAAACACCACCTTTACCCCCGTGAAAACCACCATCATCACAACTTCTTCCACTATTAAAATGACTACCCATTCGACTAACGACACCAACAATTAAGCAACCTTTACCACCACCAATAAAGCCACTAAAATCAACTACTAAACCACCACACCACTTGTGCCACCTACACCAAAATAAGCACCACCGCCAGTCGAGAGTCTCCATCGAACTTTAACCACGAGAATTTGTCGAGGTGGCCAACTGACTTAGAGGCCACAGTGGCGGCCAGCTAGCACCGTTCAGACCCTTTAACAAAAACCATCGTCACGTGAAATCATCCCCGCAGCGGCGGCTTTTTGCTACAACAAAGACGGTCAGCGCATTGCGCGCTTTTGGATGCGCTTCTGCGGCCGTCTGGAATGCTCTTCCTTCCGATATTAGGAAGCCACTAGAGCAATGCATTTTTAAATCTAGATTGAAAACTCATTGCTTTAAAACTGCTTTTTGTTATCCATCCTCGGCACCTCCGATTAGCACGGTTGGCTACGTACGGTGCAACAGAGGTTCAACATACATACATCTTGAGATAGAGCCCGTGTTTCAGCCGCCCTTGGTTAAACCGGGTTTCTCAAGAATGGCGAGTTGACGGCCTCAGTCCAGTCACCGGAACCGATACGTGCCACTGTGAGAGGCGACGGCGATAGCTTGCGGGGGAGGCGTTCATCCAGCAGCGGACAGATCATGACTGCTGCGCATTAATGCTTAAGCCTTGGCACCGGGCTGTTGGGAACATTCCCCATGCGTTGCTTTGAGATCTTTCAACGCGTTAACCGCAGCCAAAATTGGACGAGGTTCAGCAACTCTTTATCAGACTCCAACGTTACCGCTCACTCAGGTGTGAAGTAAACGAGCTATATAACTCTTTTTCAGAAGCAATCTGGCCACAAATGATAGATCACCAAAGTGGCTGATAACGTGCACATTTGTTGCAGCCAAATACTCTAAACGCACGATTCTACGATTGGAGGGAAAAACCGGAGGACCCGGAGAAAAATCCATGCAACCACGGGGGAGAACATGCAAACTCTAAATATACAACAGGTGTCAGGGTCGAGATTGAACCCACGACCTCCTGTATACCAGGTGAGGTAATTAACATCTCCTAGCCACCGCGGCGCCCACTGATGATTATAACTGACCCCCAAGTCTGTTCTGCGCTCGATGCGGAAAATTACTATCCAAGAGGCCTGGCTAGGGATGATGCATCTTATTAGGAAGCTACTGGAGCTATGCACTTTTACAAATAGATTGTAGAACTTATTTCAGTGTTTAGTTTTTTGTCCTTGCCCCGCACCTCCGATTAGTACGGTTGGCTACGTACAGTGAAAAAGAAGTTCAACATACATACGTATCACACCATCTAGAGGACCATTCGAAACAGCCCATTGATGACTTTGCGACAACTACGACCCAAAATTGACTGTTCAGATGTGTAACTATTCACGCCGATGAAATGTCGCAATTCAGGGTCACGAATCGATTCCTTTACCATGGCCACGAGTCACCGCGTGGGGTGGGTCACGAGAATCAACTGTTGAATTGAATCATGACCTCAAATGGTGACACCTCACCAAATCGCTGGTCGAGGGAGACTTTATCGCCAGCGTGAAATTACAAACTTGTGACGCAACTCAGCGAGATGTTTCTGCACTGGCCAAAGAATATTTCGGCAGCCCAGGGGCGAAGCAACCTCGAAACAAACCTAAATCTGGAAAGGTAAAATGTGGAGGTGGCCAAGTGGCTCAAAGTTCAGAGACGCCGAGCCGGCACCACTGAGACCCCGGGTCCATCCATCGCAGAGATGGAGGGATGAGATCAGCTACGTGTGTAGGAACGTAATGGATCTTCGCATCACAACAGCGCGATGGATGGCAACAGCGTGGGGGGGGGGGGGGGGGCATCATCCTGCAGTGGATGGGACCGTGGCTGATGATGTGACCACTGGAGGGACACTACATTCACCACAGCAAAGGATAAATTCCGGACGATGAACCTCGGTCCAAAAGCACGACGGCTAACGAATGAAGTGGGCTGGGAGTGGTGGCGATGTGTTACTCACATTAGCAAAGGGTGTCACGTTTCGCACCTCTTCCAAGTGCGCAGTTTTGTCCCTGGCGTGGAGCCGCTCGTTTGCTGTAACCGACCCGTCAGTTGGGGGCGGCGGCGGCAGCGTTATTGGCGAACGGGAACAGGTACTGAACGTTACGGATTTCGTGAGCAGGAACTAGAGTGAGGGTGACATGATTTTTTTGCAGGATTATAATCGAGCTGTGTAAGTGGACTTTCATCCGAAAGAATGGTGTGACAGTCAAGTTGACCTGCACTGTTAAGCAGAACGTCAAACAACTATGCATTTATTGATTTCACATACGGTACTTACAAATATACACAACGTAAGTGTTTGTGTCTCACAATAAACATCGAAAACATTTCTGAACAAGTGGAACTAGAACAAGTTGGCCATTGAGAAAGCGAACCAGAAATGAAAAAAAAAACAAGAGATGGAACTGGAATTTAAAGGGCACTTTCATTATGTACAGAACAAATATAAGAATCTAAATTTGCGGCATAGAGGCAAGCAAAAGAATGGGGAAATTTGAATTATTTATCATCGCGAAAACTAAATTTGCACTGCTCAGCGTTAAATCTAGTTTGAAGACCAATTTCTTTCGGACTGATTTTTCAGTTTAGTTTGTTATCCTTCCTCCGCACCTCCGATTAGCACGGATGGTTACGCAAGGTGCAAAATAAGTTAAACATACACACACGCCTGAGTTAGAGTCCGGGTTTTCAGCCGCCCGTGGTTATACCGGGTTTCTTAAGCGTGGCGAGTCGACGGCCTCGGCCCAGTTACCGGAACCGATACGTGCCACCGAGGGACGACGGCGATAGCTTGCGGCGGGAGGGCGTTCATCCAGCAGCGGACAGATCATGGCTGCTACGCTTTAATGCTCAAGCCTCGGCAGCAGCGCAAGCACGGTTGGCAACGTACGGTGCGAAGGAAGTTCGACATGCACACACACACACGCATACACGAACTGTGCAATGCCAGAGCAGGGCCAAATATCCTCCTCGTGTGTGTCTCCAGTCGTAAATCCTGGCCAACAGGTGTTTGGGGAACATCGGATTAAAACAAAAACGTATCACACCGAGCTATTTAAAGAGTCGAAAATTGTGTTGTGGGAGACCTATCTGAAATACGAAGCCACCCCACGCTAAGCACGTCGCTCCGCAGGGCTGCCAGGATCGCTGCCATCGCGGTAGGATGGGTGGGGACAGCGGTGCAACGAAATCAATCCACTGTTTGTCCCTATACTGCGCGGTAGTTAAATGCTTTCCCCGGCCGCACCTCGATCGCCTTCAGCAAACCCAGCACTGATCCAGCAGTGGTGCACACGTATTGGCTTGGCTTGGGTTTGGGGGGGGGGGCGAATAACACAAACGATCGGCAGGGCTGAGGTAAGAGCCTGCTGTGAAGACGACGTGTGAGCGTGCATGTGCGTGCGTGTGTGTGCGCGCACAGTCCGCGTGCTGATTATGCACGAGCGGGGTGGGGGAGGCTCGTTACAGGTGTCCCAAACGCCCCACACCGTGGCCAGGTCTAAGCCGCCGCGGGGGGGGGGGGGTGCAATTAAGTGCTGAGATAACCCCCGTTGCTAGCCGCCACGCATCTCAGGAATGTTTAAGGATTCACCACCACCACCACCCTTCCTTCCCCTCCCCACAGGCTGATGGTTGTTGGGATGATGAGACTAACAGAGCCCCCCGCTCTCTCTTAAAGAACATGTCGATTCGAATATGGGACCAGAATTGATGCCAGATGATGGAGGGCGGCGATGATGAAGAGAACGTTTGTGTGTTGATCTTCTTTTGCACCGTACGTACCTTGCTAATCGGAGGTGTGCAAAACGTGATGGGGCCGTAAGAACGTGATGGGAATGTTGGAGCGGTCCCTGATGGCCATATATTCTGTGTATCCAAGGGAATAACTAAATCCAAGGAAGTGGTGATGATGAGATTGTAAGAACAGCCTTTTTAAAACTTGTCAACTGTGTAACAGGGGGGATACAAAGCAGATAGATGGTGGTGGTGATGATGAGTTTGAGTGGTCTTTGAAGGAGGTGTGACTTCAAAAGCTGCTGGATCTAGCAGGGTGAAAGGAAGCTGCGGTTAGTGAGGTTGTGGTGGAATCAAAAGGCACTTACTATGATGACCTTGGGTCATTAAAAGTGAACGGCGGTCATTTTGATTAACAGATCTTTATAACCATATAGTGTAGTAATTATCATTGAGGTGTGGGTGTTACGTCTGGTGCATTAGGGTTTTGAGGAGGAGTAATGCTAGCGTAGGGGGTTAGGAACAGTGTGTCCTGTCGTCTGCTGTTCATGTCAGCATGTGTTGCCGTCACGGCTGGTGTTACAGACAAGGTTTGTGTTCATGTCTGAACTCGTTTCACTATGTCACAGTTCGGGCTAGTGGTTCTGTCATAGATTGGGCGAGTAAGCACTGCCGTAAATGACAAGTGTTGGGGCTAGAGAGTTAGCGTTAGGGCTCGCGTTCGTGTTATGGGTAGGGCCTCGTGTTTGTGTTAACAACCAGTGTGGTTCGTGTCAGGGCTCGTGTGCGCGTTATAGACGGCTAGTGCTGGCGCTGTTATACGACAAAGTGTCCCGTGTCAGGATCGCGAGTGTGCTATCCTGTGCATGCAGAGCGAGTGTCCCGGGGAGGGGGGGGGGGCTCGTGTTTAACGCTCGTGTTACATAAGCATGCCCCGTACACCATCACTATTCATGACACAACAACACACCGCCATCACACAGCGCAGAAAGAACTGCAGTGACCACTTGTTTTTTTGTGCGTGTTTGCCCGATCCCGACAAGGCGCGAAAAGCCAAAGGTGCCCCTGCGCGCCTGGCCACGTCATTCGGGTAGGGGATACCCACACCCACCGCCGCCGCCACGCTTAACAACAGGCGTCATAGGCTGCCGTGGGACTACGCTGCGAGGAGCAGAGGGCAACGGCAGTAGAGCAAAACCCGCCGCTGCTGTGCTAGCTAAAACCGTCTACCGTCAAGCCCCGCCACCGCCAAGCCCCGCCACATCCACCGCTCAACGCCGCGTGAACCGGCGCGGTGAAGTATGGACAAAGGAAAAACCCGCGCGGCCCTCGCCCGGCAGTGAATTGACAACACGCACGCGCGCGGCACGCATCCCAAACCAAATCCTAATTTGAAATACGTGTAAACTTCCCACGTATGAATCTCGTTGCAAGGCCGGCCACACACACACACACACGGCACGATAACTGCGTGGCCCCGGGCCTAGTAGCATCGCTCGCTCGCCCCACGCCTTCTCTCTCTCTCTCCGCCGACTTGAAGCCGACACTGACAGCCGGTGGGGTTGGTTGTGGGTGGCCGGGAGGAGCGGGGTGGTGGGTGGGGTGTTGTGGATGCGGTGAAACAATGTTCTATCTGATGTGTCGTCGTCGTCGTGAATGTTGTTGTGAGGAGAATCACTCACGGCAATGAGCTTATTCATTGAAGACGTCCAGGCGGGCGGGCGGAGAGCGGGGCGGCGGCGGCGACACGAAGGGGGGAGAGAGAGGAAGGAGGAGGAGGGAGGGGGTGGGGGTGGGTGGAGCCACGGCGATTGCGTCACACCCTCACCGGAAGCGGAAGTCGCGTGCCGGTGGGCGGTAGGGTGAAGGGCGGGCAAGAGGAACAAATACCGGATCCGGAAGTCGCGTACCATATATATGTATGAAACAGAATATTTATTTGTACTGGAGGAATCTCCATAGCGCCCGGCCGCACACCGATCAGAATCTTTATTTAGATCGGAGGAATCCGATGAGCTATAACCCCCCCCCCCGAGATATCCAGTACCGGTTCCGGAAGTTTGCATGCCGGTAGTGGGAGGGGTAAAAAAAAACCCTCACAAATACCGGATCCGGAAGTCGCGTGCCCGTTCGAGAGGGGGGGGGGCGGTGCAAGAGAAACAAATACCGGATCCGGAAATCGCGTGCTGGGGCGGGGTTTTGATTTCAAGTTTTCGTGACTGCAGGGATTCATATGAGGGGGCGGGGTGTCAGAGAAATAAATTCTGTACCACTAACCGGAAGTAGCGTACTGTGCGAGAGGGGGGGGCGGTGCAAGAAAAACAAATACCGGAACCGGAAGTCGCGTGCTGTGCGAGAGGGGGGCGCGGTATAAGAGATCGACAGACCGGATTCGGAAATGACGTCGCAGAGAAGGGGGGGGTTAAAACCGGAAACACGTGGGGGGGTGTGAGTAACCGGCTGTAGGAATCATGTGGTGGACGTGGGCGGTCTGGAAGCTCCCACGTTGATTGTGGGGTTGTTGGGTTGCTGAACCACGCCGTGGGTGGAAGCAAATTATCAGTCGGAACTGTTCCGGGGACTGGAAAATATTCTACCCGCCCCGATGTCGCGGTGGGGGGGAATGTTGAGAAGCCTCAAGAAATATTTCACTGAAAATAAATCGACCGCTGTTTGGTCCTCCCCACGTTTTACACGCCGTGAGGGATATACTGTATGGCCATACTCACGCTGGCCAAAGCTGGTTGGTGAATAGGGGAGTGCGGAACACTGGATTTTGCTGGGATACCCTCTACTGGCCACACCTATCGTTTACGCATAGCGGCCCCCTATCCAGAATCAGAATATTTATATTGGAGGAATCCGATGAGCTTTACAGATCTTATTGTGAAATACACCTCCGCCTAACCTTGCTTACGCTGCCGATATTTTTTTTACTTAAACCACAACACCAACAAACGTAAACAAAAAAAACAGAAAACTAAAGGATATGTATACATGTATCCGCAGCTCTTTGCTTCATTAAGGCCTTGACCACGCTATCGTCAGTCGTGGGGATGGTAAACTATACTTTACCGCCCTGATCAATGCAGGTCGGTGAAACCCAGGACCGATCTAGATTTCACTCCACTGATTGTTAGCCGTGTGACCAGGAATCGAAATGAAGTTGGCCGGGTTCGAAGCACAACCACCAAACCGAAGCTAATTTCCGCTCGATTAAACAACAACGAGTATTACCCGCGCAATCCGATACGTACTGTAGCTTGTGTGCGCCTGATGAATCACGTAGCGCAATTATCGATGCATCGTGACCACGTGTTGGACGCTCACCTGCTGTTGCGAGAACGTGTCTGCAGAGGGGAGTGCAGCACAGCGAATAGGCGTCCGATACAGTAATGTGACAACTAGAATTAGGCGTGTAAAATTCAACGGCGTGTAAAATTCGACTGCGTCTGAAGACGTTATACAAACACGAGTTTTCACGAGTTACCCGCTCTTTCGCTATAAGCACGGCCACATTGAACTCGGTGCGGTGGCGAGATGTTAACTACCTCGCCTGGTATTCAGGAGTTCGTGGTGTTCGAACCCGACCCTGACGATACCTGTCGTATTTGGTTGTTTGCGTGGATTTTTCTCCGGGTGGTCTGGGGTTTTCCCCTCCGCATTTAAGAGTCGTCCGCTGAGTATATGTGTGACTGCGATACATTTCCACTTGTTTGAGCTATCCTTTGTGGCCAGGTCGCTTCTGCAAAAGAGCTATGTGGCTCAAGTGGGCCTTTACCCGGTAAAATATATATTTAAAAAAAGGATCAGTGGCAAGGGATATCTGAACCAGGTACTGGGGGCGTCCATCCACCCCCGTCCGCCTTCAATCCGCACTGACAAACACTGGTGAAGTATGGTCAAACACCCCTCTCTCAACAACAGCGTAGGGAGGCCTTCATCCAGCGGTGGATTGACAAAGGCCTGTAGATGAAGCAAACGCATTTGTGCATGCAGTACTGTACATTCATGCGAGTGCGTTGCAGCGTTTGTCTCAGCTGGTGTCTCCCGAATTAGCAGCGGAAATTCCACATTCCTGTGCCGAGGGACCAGTTTAACGACAACAAAAACTCTGTTCTATTTCCAGAAAGTGGTGTGCCTGTGCTATTATTAATCGACCACAAGAAAGATAGAAGGAAGGTGACGATTGATGGTTGATGACGTTGGACTGGAAATTTATATCTCTGTCTTGTAGATGATGTGACGTAAATAAACCTGACAAAACATGTTCTGCATGCAAATCATTAGAGAAACATCGAGACATTGAAATTGTTGAAAAAATATATATTTTGCCAGTTTGACCTTTTTTGCATACTAACACTTTTAAGTGCATTTCTTGTCATCGCGCTGCAGAGAATGGTTTAATAGCAGCATACTTTCCAAACGCAAGTCGCTGCAAAGTTCATATCACGACTGACCAAAGCGTTCTTGCCAATGTGCGCAGGTGTCCTGTGCTCCATATTTGTGAGGCTACTTCACACGGGCCTATCGCGTGGGCCCGGATAGCTCAGTCGGTAGAGCATCAGACTTTTAATCTGAGGGTCCAGGGTTCAAGTCCCTGTTCGGGCGCTAATTTTTTAAAAATACATTTTTTTATATATATTTTATACAGTATACATATAAGGAGCGGTGGTATACATATAAGGAGCAGTTTTCACCTCCACATTTAGAATCAACATCACGCGTTTAGAGTATTTGACCGCTATACATTTCCACGTGAGTCCCTTTGCCGATCTATCATTTGTGGCCACATCGTTTCGGGAAGAAAAAAAACACTGTATAGCTCAGTGGGCATATTTGGCAAAATAAAAGCGAATTTAGAAATATTTCTTTTTTGACATACATTATGCAGTGTGCTAACCACTGCGCCACCGCTCCGCGCGAACATTGACTTGAATCCTGGACGCTCAGATCTAACAGTCTGATGCTGTGGAATTTCCACCAAGCAGACACTGTCAGAGCGACTGAGACACTGTGGCTGGACCGAAGCAGCCATAATTTCTCAGTATAGATCAATAAAGTACTATTGTTGAGAAGCCAACTGTAGCTGTGGCCTTTAGCGACGCTGGTTCCTGCCATACGAATGAGGAATTTCCACCACTGGCTCGATACTGCAAATATACACATATAAAGTACCCGCTTGTGCAGACATACGGTACACGTGTGTATTGCACATCCGCCTTTGTCTCCCGAGTACTGATGCTTTATACACACCGCATCGGGTGATTTGTTTGAAGGTTGAGTCACCCCAACGAAGAACCAGGACAGGTTCAAATACAAGGAAGGAAATGTCTCACCACTGACATTCACCGTGGCCAGGTCAGCCGGGTTTACAGCGAAGTGCGCTCAACCACAGCGCAGCGGCTTCCTACAACAACAAAAACAATCAGACAAGCGCCCGAACAGGGACTTGAACCCTGGACCCTCAGATTAAAAGTCTGATGCTCTACCGACTGAGCTATCCGGGCCCATGCGTTCACTGGGGCAGCACAAACCGAACAACGAACACCCCCCACCCCCTACCCCTGAGTCGACACGCAGACTCGACATGTTGATCGCGAGCACCGTCGAAGGCCAAACCGGCACGTGAGGAAGTTATGGCCAGCAACCACACCCGGCCACCTTTGTCTCCCCAGTTCCGCGAATATGTACACACAGCACCGGGCTCTCGTTTAAAGGCTGAGTCGACCCAGGGAGAGGTTCATTCAGGACCGGTTCAGATATTCGTCACTGATGTTGGCCGTGAGTGGAAATCTCACACACCTAATCATGCACTTAATTTATAGGCTTTAACAGACTGGGAAAGTGCCGTGAGCGAGCACCTTATGAAAGCCGGTACAGCACGCGATGGGGGTGAGGTGGCCGGTACCACCCACAGCCACCTTTGTCTCTCCAATGCTGATATTTACACAACGCTCCAAGTACTCATTTAAGACTCAGTCGACCGTGGGAAGGTTCAGGATCGGTTCAGATATTCGTCACTGATGTTGGCCATGATTGGCTGGGAACTGCGTGACATTGGCGAGTGGCTGCATGAGACTAGCTAGTGGCTGTGTGAGATTGACTAGTGGCTAGTGGCTACATGCGATTGGCTAATGGCTGCGTGAGACTGGCTCGTGGCTGCATGAGACTAGCTAGTGGCTGTGTGAGATTGACTAGTGGCTAGTGGCTACATGCGATTGGCTAATGGCTGCGTGAGACTGGCTCGTGGCTGCATGAGACTAGCTCGTGGCTGGGTGAGATTGGCTCATGGCTGAGTGAGATTGGTTATTGGCTAAAAACAAAAATGCCGTAAATAAAACTAGAGATGATCACGCCCGTATATTGCGTGAGATGTGGCGACGTTCACACCGCGAGTCTCGGCGTGAGAGGCGAGTTGCCCCACCCTTGGGTCGATGAGGGGAACGGTGCTGACATTTGAGGTCTGGTGAAGATCCAGTTGAGAAGGTAACAATGCTTGGCGGGAAATGTCGCCTGGAGTTAACAAAGTAAAACAAACCCACGAACGATTTTTAATCCCGGGTCGATAAATGAGTACCATGTTGTGGACATTAAACAGTATTGCAGGTAAAAAAATTCGTTATACTTGTCCTCGTTATGGGAATGTGGCATTTCCACCAAGCAGACACTGTCAGAGCAACTGAGACACTGTGGCTGGACCGAAGCAGCCCATAATTTCTCAGTATAGATCAATAAAGTACTATTGTTGAGAAGCCAACTGTAGCTGTGCCCTTTGGCGACGCTGGTTCCTGCCATACGAATGAGGAATTTCCACCACCGGCTCGATGCTGCAAATATACACATATAAAGTACCCGCTTGTGCAGACATACGGTACACGTGTGTATTGCACATCCGCCTTTGTCTGCCGAGTACTGATGCTTTATACACACCGCATCGGGTGATTTGTTTGAAGGTTGAGTTACCCCAACGGAGAACCAGGACAGGTTCAAATACAAGGAAGGAAATGTCTCACCACTGACATTCACCGTGATCAGGAATCAAAATCAGGTCCGCCGGGTTTACAGCGAAGTGCGCTCACCACAGCGCAGCGGCTTCCTACAACAACAAAAACAATCAGACAAGCGCCCGAACAGGGACTTGAACCCTGGACCCTCAGATTAAAAGTCTGATGCTCTACCGACTGAGCTATCCGGGCCCATGCGTACACAAAGGGCAGCACAAACCGAACAACGAACACCCCCCCACCCCTGAGTCGACACCCAGAATCGACATGTTGATCGCGAGCACCGTCGAAGGCCAAACCGACACGTGAGGAAGTCATGGACAGCAACCACACCCGGCCACCTTTGTCTAAGCAGTTCCGCGAATATTTACACACAGCACCGGGCACTCGTTTAAAGGCTGAGCCGACCCAGGGGGAGGTTCATTCAGGACCGGTGCAGATATTCGTCACTGATGTTGGCCGTGATTGGAAATCTCACACACCTAATCACGCACTTAATTTATAGGCTTTAACAGACTGGGAAAGTGCCGTGAGTGAGCACCTTATGAATGCCGGCACAGCACGCGATGGGGGTGGGGTGGCCGGTGCCCCGCACAGCCACCTTTGTCTCCCCGATGCTGATATTTACACAACGCTCCAAGCACTCATTTAAGGCTGAGTCGACCGAGGGAAGGTCCAGGATCGGTTCAGATATTCGTCACTGATGTTGGCCACGATTGGCTGGGAACTGCGTGAGATTGTCTCGTGGCTGCATGAGATTGTCTCGTGGCTGGGTGAGATTGTCTCGTGGCTGGGTGAGATTGTCTCGTGGCTGGGTGAGATTGTCTCGTGGCTGGGTAAGATTGTCTCGTGGTTGCATGAGATTGTCTCGTGGCTGCCTGAGATTGTCTCGTGGCTGGGTGAGATTGTCTCGTGGCTGGGTGAGATTGTCTCGTGGCTGGGTGAGATTGTCTCGTGGCTGCATGAGATTGTCTCGTGGCTGGGTGAGATTGTCTCGTGGCTGGGTGAGATTGTCTCGTGGCTGGGTGAGATTGTCTCGTGGCTTGGTGAGATTGTCTCGTGGCTGCATGAGATTGTCTCGTGGCTGCGTGAGATTGGCTCGTGGCTAGGTGAGATTGGCTCGTAGCTGCGTGAGATTGGCTCGTGGCTGGGTGAGATTGACTCGTGGCTAGGTGAGACTGGATCGTGATGCTCGTGAGATTGGCTATAAGTTACGTGTGTGAGAAGTGATTATCACGTTGGGCTTATTTCAAAAATGCTGTATATCAAAGTAGAGATGATCACGCCCGTAAAATGCGTGAGATGTGGCGACGTTCACACCGCGAGTCTCGGCGTGAGAGGCGAGTTGTCCCACCCCTGGGTCGATGAGGGGAAGGGTGCTGACATTTGAGGTCTGGTGAAGATCCAGTTGAGAAGATAACAATGCTTGGCGGGAAATGTCGCCTGGAATCAATAACTAAAAAAACCCAACGGACGGTTTTTAATCCCGGATCGATAAATTGAGTACCATTTTGTGGAAATTCAACAGTACTGTAGGTACAAATAATCGTTATACCTTTTCTCGTCCTGCAAATGTGGAATTTCCACCAAGCAGACACTTTCAGAGCAAGTGAGACACTGTGGCTGGACCGATGCAGCCCATAATTTCTCAGTATAGATCAATAAAGTACTATTGTTGAGAAGCCAACTGTAGCTGTGCCCTTTCGCGACGCTGGTTCCTGCCATACGAATGAGGAATTTCCACCACTGGCTCGATCCCGCTTGTGCAGACATATGGTACATGTGTGTATTGCACATCCGCCTTTGTCTCCCGAGTACTGATGCTTTATACACACCGCATCGGGTGATTTGTTTTGAAGGTTGAGTCACCCCAGCGGAGAACCAGGACAGATTCAGATACAGGGCAGGAAATTTCTCACCACTGACATTGACCGTAGCCAGGAATCAAAATCAGCTTCGCCGGGTTTACAGCGAAGTGCGCTCACCACAGCGCAGCGGCTTCTACAACAATAAAAGTAGACGCCCGAACAGGGACTTGAACCCTGGACCCTCAGATTAAAAGTCTGATGCTCTACCGACTGAGCTATCCGGGCCCATGCGTTCTCAGGGGGCAGCACAAACCGAACAACGAACACCCCCACCCCTGAGTCGACACCCAGACTCGACATGTTGATCGCGAGCACCGACGAAGGCCGAACCGGCACGTGAGGAAGTTATGGCCAACAACCACACCCGGCCACCTTTGTCTCCCCAGTTCCGCGAATATTTACACACAGCACCGGGCACTCGTTTAAAGGCTGAGTCGACCCAGGGAGAGGTTCATTCAGGATCGGTTCAGATATTCGTCACTGATGTTGGCCGTGAGTGGAAATATGGCACACCTAATCATGCACTTAATGTATAGGCTTTAACAGACTGGGAAAGTGCTGTGAGCGAGCACCTTATGAAAGCCGGTACAGCACGCGATGGAGGTGGGGTGGTCGGTGCCACGCACAGCCACCTTTGTCTCCCTAATGTTGATATTTACACAACGCTCCAAGCACTCATTTAAGGCTGAGTTGACCGAGGGAAGGTCCAGGATCGGTTCAGATATTAGTCACTGATGTTGGCCATGATTGGCTAGGAACTGCGTGAAATTAGCTAGTGGCTGCATGAGACAAGCTCGTGGCTGAGTGAGATTGGTTATTGGCTAAAAACAAAAGTGCTGTATATCAAAGTAGAGATGATCACGCCCGTAAATGCGTGAGATGTGGCGACGTTCACACCGCGAGTCTAGGCGTGAGAGGCGAGTTGTCCCACCCCTGGGTCGATGAGGGGAACGGTGCTGACATTTGAGGTCTGGTGACGATCCAGTTGAGAAGGTAACAATGCTTGGCGGGAAATGTCGCCTGGAGTTAACATATTAAAAAAAACCCACGATCAGTTTTTAATCCCGGGTCGAATAATTGAGTACCATTTTGTGGAAATTCAACAGTACTCTAGGTACAAATAATCGTTATACTTTTTCTCGTCATGGGAATGTGGAATTTCCACCAATCAGACACTTTCAGAGCAAGTGAGACACTGGCTGGACCGAAGCAGCCCATAATTTCTCAATATAGATCAATAAAGTCCTATTGTTGAGAAGCCAAATGTAGCTGTGCCCTTTCCCGACGCTGGTTCCTGCCATACGAATGAGGAATTTCCACCACTGTCTCGATCCTGCAAATCTATTTACAAAGTACCTGCTTGTGCAGACATACGGTACGTGTGTGTATTGCACATCCGCCTTTGTCTCCCGAGTACTGATGCTTTATACACACCGCATCGGGTGATTTGTTTGAAGGTTGAGTCACCCCAGCGGAGAACCAAAACAGGTTCAGATACAGGGCAGGAAATTTCTCACCACTGACATTCACCGTGGCCAGGAATCAAGATCAGCTTCGCCGGGCTTACAGCGAAGTGCGCTGAAGTGCGCTCACCACAGCGCAGCGGCTTCTACAACAATAAAAAAGACGCCCGAACAGGGACTTGAACCCTGGACCCTCAGATTAAAAGTCTGATGCTCTACCGACTGAGCTATCCGGGCCCATGCGTTCACAAAGGGCAGCACAAACCGAACATTGAACACCCCCCACCCCTGAGTCGACACCCAGACTCGACATGTTGATCGCGAGCACCGACGAAGGCCAAACCGGCACGTGAGGAAGTTATGGCCAACAACCACACCCGGCCACCTTTGTCTCCCCAGTTCCGCGAATATTTACACACAGCACCGGGCACTCGTTTAAAGGCTGAGTCGACCCAGGGAGAGGTTCATTCAAGATCGGTTCAGATATTCGTCACTGATGTTGGAAATCTCACACACCTAATCATGCACTTAATGTATAGGCTTTAACAGACTGGGAAAGTGCTGTGAGCGAGCACCTTATGAAAGCCGGTACAGCACGCGGTGGGGGTGGGGTGGTTGGTACCACGCACAGCCACCTTTGTCTCCCTAATGCTGATATTTACCCAACGCTCCAAGCACTCATTTAAGGCTGAGTTGACCGAGGGAAGGTCCAGGATCGGTTCAGATATTAGTCACTGATGTTGGCCATGATTGGCTGGGAACTGCGTGAAATTGGTTAGTGGCTGCATGAGACAAGCTCGTGGCTGAGTGAGATTGGCTCGTGGCTGAGTGAGATTGGTTATTGGCTAAAAACAAAAATGCTGTATATCAAAGTAGAGATGATCACACACGTAAAATGCGTGAGATGTGGCGACGTTCACACCGCGAGTCTTGGCTTGAGAGACGAGTTGTCCCACCCCTGGGTCGATGAGGGGAACGGTGGTGACATTTGAGGTCTGGTGAAGATCCAGTTGAGAAGGTAACAATGCTTGGCGGGAAATGTCGCCTGGAATCAACAAATAAAAAAACCCCATGGACGGTTTTTAATCCGGGGTCGATAAATTGAGTACCATTTAGTGGAAATTCAACAGTTCTGTAGGTACAAATAATCGTTATACTTTTTCTCGTCATGGAAATGTGGAATTTCCACCAAGCAGACACTTTCAGAGCAAATGAGACACTGTGGCTGGACCGAAGCAGCCCATAATTTCTCAGTATAGATCAATAAAGTACTATTGTTGAGAAGCCAACTGTAGCTGTGCCCTTTCGCGACGCTGGTTCCTGCCATACGAATGAAGAATTTCCACCACTGGCTCGATTCTGCAAGTCTATGTATAAAGTACCCGCTTGTGCAGACATACGGTACATGTGTGTATTGCACATCCGCCTTTGTCTCCCGAGTACTGATGCTTTATACACACCGCATCGGGTGATTTGTTTTGAAGGTTGAGTCACCCCAGCGGAGAACCAGGACAGGTTCAGATACAGGGCAGGAAATTTCTCACCACTGACATTGACCGGGGCCAGGAATCAAAATCAGCTTCGCCGGGTTTACAGCGAAGTGCGCTGAAGTGCGCTCACCACAGCGCAGCGGCTTCTACAACAATAAAAAAAGACACGCGCCCGAACAGGGACTTGAACCCTGGACCCTCAGATTAAAAGTCTGATGCTCTACCGACTGAGCTATCCGGGCCCATGCGTTCACAGGGGCAGCACAAACCGAACAACGAACACCGCCACCCACTACCCCTGAGTCGACACCCAGACTCGACATGTTGATCGCGAGCACCGACGAAGGCCGAACCGGCACGTGAGGAAGTTATGGACAGCAACCACACCCGGCCACCTTTGTCTCCCCAGTTCCGCGAATATTTACACACAGCACCGGGCACTCGTTTAAAGGCTAAGTCGACCCAGGGAGAGGTTCATTCAGGTCCTGTTCAGATATTCGTCACTGATGTTGGCCGTGAGTGGAAATCTCGCACACCTAATCATGCACTTAATGTATAGGCTTTAACAGACTGGGAAAGTGCCGTGAGGGAGCACCTTATGAAAGCCGGTACAGCACGCGATGGGGGTGAGGTAGCCGGTACCACCCACAGCCACCTTTGTCTCTCCAATGCTGATATTTACACAACGCTCCAAGCACTCATTTAAGACTGAGTCGACCGTGGGAAGGTTCAGGATCGGTTCAGATATTCGTCACTGATGTTGGCCATGATTGGCTGGGAACTGCGTGACATTGGCGAGTGGCTGCATGAGACTAGCTAGTGGCTGTGTGAGATTGACTAGTGGCTAGTGGCTACATGCGATTGGCTAATGGCTGCGTGAGACTGGCTCGTGGCTGCATGAGATTAGCTAGTGGCTGTGTGAGATTGACTAGTGGCTAGTGGCTACATGCGATTGGCTAATGGCTGCGTGAGACTGGCTCGTGGCTGCATGAGACTAGCTCGTGGCTGGGTGAGATTGGCTCATGGCTGAGTGAGATTGGTTATTGGCTAAAAACAAAAATGCCGTAAATAAAACTAGAGATGATCACGCCCGTAAAGTGCGTGAGATGTGGCGACGTTCACACCGCGAATCTCGGCGTGAGAGGCGAGTTGTCCCACCCCTGGGTCGATGAGGGGAACGGTGCTGACATTTGAGGTCTGGTGACGATCCAGTTGAGAACGTAACAATGCTTGTCGGGAAATGTCGCCTGGAGTTAACAAAGTAAAACAAACCCACGAACGGTTTTTAATCCCGGGTCGATAAATGAGTACCATGTTGTGGACATTAAACAGTATTGCAGGTACAAAAATTCGTTATACTTGTCCTCGTTATGGGAATGTGGCATTTCCACCAAGCAGACACTTTCAGAGCAACTGAGACACTGTGACTAGACCGAAGCAGCCCATAATTTACAGTATAGATCAATAAAGTACTATTGTTGAGAAGCCAACTGTAGCTGTGCCCTTTGACGACGCTGGTTCCTGCCATACGAATGAGGAATTTCCACCACCGGCTCGATGCTGCAAATATACACATATAAAGTACCCGCTTGTGCAGACATACGGTACACGTGTGTATTGCACATCCGCCTTTGTCTGCCGAGTACTGATGCTTTATACACACCGCATCGGGTGATTTGTTTGAAGGTTGAGTAACCCCAACGGAGAACCAGGACAGGTTCAAATACAAGGAAGGAAATGTCTCACCACTGACATTCACCGTGATCAGGAATCAAAATCAGGTCCGCCGGGTTTACAGCGAAGTGCGCTCACCACAGCGCAGCGGCTTCCTACAACAACAAAAACAATCAGACAAGCGCCCGAACAGGGACTTGAACCCTGGACCCTCAGATTAAAAGTCTGATGCTCTACCGACTGAGCTATCCGGGCCCGTGCGTTCACAAAGTGCAGCACAAACCGAACAACGAACACACCCCCACCCCCCACCCCTGAGTCGACACCCAGAATCGACATGTTGATCGCGAGCACCGTCGAAGGCCAAACCGACACGTGAGGAAGTCATGGACAGCAACCACACCCGGCCACCTTTGTCTAAGCAGTTCCGCGAATATTTACACACAGCACCGGGCACTCGTTTAAAGGCTGAGCCGACCCAGGGGGAGGTTCATTCAGGACCGGTGCAGATATTCGTCACTGATGTTGGCCGTGATTGGAAATCTCACACACCTAATCACGCACTTAATTTATAGGCTTTAACAGACTGGGAAAGTGCCGTGAGCGAGCACCTTATGAATGCCGGCACAGCACGCGATGGGGGTGGGGTGGCCGGTGCCCCGCACAGCCACCTTTGTCTCCCCGATGCTGATATTTACACAACGCTCCAAGCACTCATTTAAGGCTGAGTCGACCGAGGGAAGGTCCAGGATCGGTTCAGATATTCGTCACTGATGTTGGCCACGATTGGCTGGGAACTGCGTGAGATTGTCTCGTGGCTGCATGAGATTGTCTCGTGGCTCGGTGAGATTGTCTCGTGGCTGGGTGAGATTGTCTCGTGGCTGGGTGACATTGTCTCGTGGCTGGGTAAGATTGTCTCGTGGTTGCATGAGATTGTCTCGTGGCTGCCTGAGATTGTCTCGTGGCTGGGTGAGATTGTCTCGTGGCTGGGTGAGATTGTCTCGTGGCTGGGTGAGATTGTCTCGTGGCTGGGTGAGATTGTCTCGTGGCTGCATGAGATTGTCTCGTGGCTGCGTGAGATTGGCTCGTGGATAGGTGAGATTGGCTCGTGGCTGGGTGAGATTGTCTCGTGGCTGGGTGAGATTGGCTCGTGGCTGGGTGAGATTGTCTCGTGGCTGGGTGAGATTGTCTCGTGGCTGGGTGAGATTGTCTCGTGGCTGGGTGAGATTGTCTCGTGGCTGCATGAGATTGTCTCGTGGCTGCGTGAGATTGGCTCGTGGCTAGGTGAGATTGGCTCGTGGCTGGGTGAGATTGACTCGTGGCTAGGTGAGATTGGATCGTGATGCTCGTGAGATTGGCTATAAGTTACGTGTGTGAGAAGTGATTATCACGTTGGGCTAATTACAAAAATGCTGTATAT
Source organism: Petromyzon marinus (assembly GCF_048934315.1). Taxonomy (NCBI): domain Eukaryota; kingdom Metazoa; phylum Chordata; class Hyperoartia; order Petromyzontiformes; family Petromyzontidae; genus Petromyzon; species Petromyzon marinus. The sequence goes on along the minus strand of NC_133709.1, from coordinate 9,350,812 downwards.
CAAGGTAGAGATGATCAGGCCCATATAATGCGTGGGATGTGGCGACGTTCACACCGCGAGTCTCGGCGTGAGAGGCGAGTTGTCCCACCCCTGGGTCGATGAGGGGAACGGTGCTGACATTTCAGGTCTGGTGAAGATCCAGTTGAGAAGGTAACAATGTTTGGCGGGAAATGTCGCCTGGAATCAATAACTAAAAAAACCCAACGGACGGTTTTTAATCCCGGGTCGATCAATTGAGTACCATTTTGTGGAGATTCAACAGTACTGTAGGTACAAATAATCGTTAGACTTTTTCTCGTCATGGAAATGTGGAATTTCCACCAAGCAGACACTGTCAGAGCAAGTGAGACACTGTGGCTGGACCGAAGCAGCCCATAATTTCTCAGTATAGATCAATAAAGTACTATTGTTGAGAAGCCAACTGTAGCTGTGCCCTTTCGCGACGCTGGTTCCTGCCATACGAATGAGGAATTTCCACCACTGGCTCGATCCTGCAAATATACACATAAAGTACCCGCTTGTGCAGACATACGGTACATGTGTGTATTGCACATCCGCCTTTGTCTCCCGAGTACTGATGCTTTATACACACCGCATCGGATGATTTGTTTGAAGGTTGAGTCACCCTAACGGAGAACCAGGACAGGTTCTGCTACAGGGCAGGAAATTTCTCACCACTGACATTCACCGTGGCCAGGAATCAAGATCAGGTTCGCCGGGTTTACAGCGAAGTGCGCTCACCACAGCGCAGCGGCTTCTTACAATAAAAAAAGATAAGACAAGCGCCCGAACAGGGACTTGAACCCTGGACCCTCAGATTAAAAGTCTGATGCGCTACCTACTGAGCTATCCAGGCTCATGCGTTCACAGGGGCAGCACAAACCGTACAACAAACACCCCCCACCCCTGAGTCGACACGCAGACTCGACATGTTGATAGCGAGCACAGACGAAGGCCAAAACGGCACGTGAGGAAGTTATTGCCAGCAACCATTCCCGGCCACCTTTGTCTCCCCAGTTCCGCGAATATTTACACACAGCACCGGGCACTCGTTTCAAGGCTGAGTCGACCCAGGAAGAGGTTAATTCAGGACCGGTTCAGATATTCGTCACTGATGTTGGCCGTGAGTGGAAATCTCACACACCTAATCATGCAATTAATTCATAGGCTTTAACAGACTGGGAAAGTGCCGTGAGCGAGCACCTTATGAAAGCCGGTACAGCACGCGATGGGGGTGGGGTGGCCGGTACCACGCACAGCCACCTTTGTCTCCCCAATGCTGATATTTACACAACGTTCCAAGCACTCATTTAACGCTGAGTCGACCGAGGGAAGGTCCAGGATCGGTTCAGATATTAGTCACTGATGTTGGTCATGATTGGCTGGGAACTGCGTGAAATTGGTTAGTGGCTGCATGAGACGAGCTAGTGGCTGTGTGAGATTGGCTCGTGGCTGAGTGAGATTGGTTATTGGCTAAAAACAAAAATGCCGTAAATCAAACTAGAGATGATCACGCCCGTAAAATGCGTGAGATGTGGCGACGTTCACACCGCGAGTCTCGGCGTGAGAGGCGAGTTGTCCCACCCCTGGGTCGATGAGGGGAACGGTGCTGACATTTGAGGTCTGGTGAAGATCCAGTTGAGAAGATAAGAATGCTTGGCGGGAAATGTCGCCTGGAGCTAACAAATTAAAACAAACCCACGAACGGTTTTTAATCCCGGGACGATAAATGAGTACCATGTTGTGGAAATTAAACAGTATTGCAGGTAAAAAAATTCGTTATACTTGTCCTCGTCATGGGAATGTGGCATATTCACCAAGCAGACACTGTCAGAGCAACTGAGACACTGTGGCTAGACCGAAGCAGCCCATAATTTCTCAGTATAGATCAATAAAGTACTATTGTTGAGAAGCCAACTGTAGGTGTGCCCTTTGGCGACGCTGGTTCCTGCCATACGAATGAGGAATTTCCACCACTGGCCTGATCCTGCAAATATACACATATAAAGTACCCGCTTGTGCAGACATACGGTACACGTGTGCATTGAACATCCGCCTTTGTCTCCCGAGTACTGATGCTTTATACACAACGCATCGGGTGATTTGTTTGAAGGTTGAGTTACCCCAACGGAGAACCAGGACAGGTTCAGATACAAGGAAGGAAATGTCTCACCACTGACATTCACCGTGACCAGGAATCAAAATCAGGTCCGCCGGGTTTACAGCGAAGTGCGCTCACCACAGCGCAGTGGCTTCCTACAACAACAAAAACAATCAGACAAGCGCCCGAACAGGGACTTGAACCCTGGACCCTCAGATTAAAAGTCTGATGCTCTACCGACTGAGCTATCCGGGCCCATGCATTCACAAAGGACAGCACAAACCGAACAACGAACACCCCGAGACTCGACATGTTGATCGCGAGCACCGTCGAAGGCCAAACCGACACGTGAGGAAGTCATGGACAGCAACCACACCCGGCCACCTTTGTCTCCCCAGTTCCGCGAATATTTACACACAGCACCGAGCACTCGTTTAAAGGCTGAGTCGACCCAGGGGGCGATTCATTCAGGACCGGTTCAGATATTCGTCACTGATGTTGGCCGTGAGTGGAAATCTCACACACCTAATCACGCACTTAATTTATAGGCTTTAACAGACTGGGAAAGTGCCGTGAGCGAGCACCTTATGAATGCCGGCACAGCACGCGATGGGGTTGGTGTGGCCGGTGCCACGCACAGCCACCTTTGTCTCCCCAATGCTGATATTTACACAACGCTCCAAGCACTCATTTAAGGCTGAGTCGACCGAGGGAAGGTCCAGGATCGGTTCAGATATTAGTCACTGATGTTGGCCATGATTGGCTGGGAACTGCGTGAAATTATCTAGTGGCTCCGTGAGACTTGCTCGTGATGCTGGTGAAATTGGTTAGTGGCTGCGAGAGATTGACTAGTGAGATTGGCTAGTGGCTGCATGAGACTAGCTAGTGGCTGTATGAGATTGACTAGTGGCTAGTGGCTACATGCGATTGGCTAATGGCTGCGTGAGACTGGCTCATGATGCTCGGGAAATTGGCTCGTGGCTGAGTTTGATTGGTTATTGGCTAAAAACAAAAATGCTGTATATCACTGTAGAGATGATCACGCCCGTAAAATGCGTGAGATGTGGCGACGTTCACACGGCGAGTCTCGACGTGAGAGGCGAGTTGTCCCACCCCTGGGTCGATGAGGGGAACGGTGCTGACATTTGAAGTCTGGTGAAGATCCAGTTAAGAAGGTAACAATGCTTGGCGGGAAATGTCGCCTGGAAAGGCGGATGTGCAATACACACATGTACCGTATGTCTGCATAAGCGGGTACTTTATATGTGTATATTTGCAGGATCGAGCCAGTCGTGGAAATTCCTCATTCGTATGGCAGGAACCAGCGTCGCGAAAGGGCACAGCTACAGTTGGCTTCTCAACAATAGTACTTTATTGATCTATACTGAGAAATTATGGGCTGCTTCGGTCCAGCCACAGTGTCTCAGTTGCTCTGACAGTATCTGCTTGGTGGAAATTCCACATTCCCATGACGAGGACAAGTGTAACGATTATTTGTACCTACAGTACTGTTGAATTTCCACAAAATGGTACTCAATTTATCGACCCGGGATTTAAAACCGATCGTGGTTTTTTTTATTTAACTCCAAGCGACATTTCCCGCAAAGCACTGTTGCCTTCTCAACTGGATCTTCACTAGACCTCACATGTCTGCACCGTTCCCCTCATCGACCCAGGGGTGGGACCACTCGCCTCTCACGCCGAGACTCGCGGTGTGAACGTCGCCACATCTCACGCATTTTACGGGCGTGATCATCTCTACTTTGATATACAGCTTTTGTGTTTTTAGCCAATAACCAATCTCAGTCAGCCACGAGCCAATCTCACTCAGCCACGAGCCAATCTCACTCAGCCACGAGCCAATCTCACGCATCCATTAGCCAATCGCATGTAGCCACTAGCCAATCTCACAAAGCCACTAGCTAGTCTCATGCAGCCACTAGCCAATCTCACTAGTCAATCTCTCGCAGCCACTAACCAATCTCACGCAGTTCCTAGCCAATCATGGCCAACATCAATGACGAATATCTGAACCGATCCTGGACATTCCCTCGGTCGACTCAGCCTTAAATGAGTGCTTGGAGCGTTGTGTAAATATCAGCATTGGGGAGACAAAGGTGGCTGTACGTGGCACCGGCCACCCCACCCCTATCGCGTGCTGTACCGGCTTTTATAAGGTGCTCGCTAACAGCACTTTCCCAGTCTGTTAAAGCCTATAAATTAAGTGCATGATTAGGTTTGTGAGATTTCCACTCACGGCCAACATCAGTGACGAATATCTGAACCGGTCCTGAATGAACCTCTCCCTGGGTCGACTCAGCCTTAAACGAGTGTCCGGTGCTGTGTGTAAATATTCGCGGAACTGGGGAGACAAAGGTGGCCGGGTGTGGTTGCTGTCCATGACTTCCTCACGTCCCGATTTGGCCTTCGTCAGTGCTCGCGATCAACATGTCGAGTCTGGGTGTCGACTCAGGGGTGGGGGGTGTTCGTTGTTCGGTTTGTGCTGCCCCTGTGAACGCATGGGCCCGGATAGCTCAGTCGGTAGAGCATCAGACTTTTAATCTGAGGGTCCAGGGTTCAAGTCCCTGTTCGGGCGCTTGTCTTCTCTTTTTATTGTTGTAAGACGCCGCTGCGCTGTGGTGAGCGCACTTCGATGTAAACCCGGCGAACCTGATTTTGATTCCTGGCCACGGTGAATGTCAGTGGTGAGAAATTTCCTGCCCTGTATCTGAACCTGTCCTGGTTCTCCTCTGGGGTGACTCAACCTTCAAAAAATTTACCCGATGCGGTGTGTATAAAGCATCAGTACTCGGGAGACAAAGGCGGATGTGCAATACACACATGTTCCGTATGTCTGCACAAGCGGTTACTTTATATGTGTATATTTGCAGGATCGAGCCAGTGGTGGAAATTCCTCATTCGCATGGCAGGAACCAGCGTCGCTAAAGGCCACAGCTACAGTTGGCTTCTCAACAATAGTACTTTATTGATCTATACTGAGAAATTATGGGCTGCTTCGGTCCAGCCACAGTGTCTCAGTTGCTCTGACAGTGTTTGCTTGGTGGGCATTCCACATTACCATGACGAGGACAAGTATAACGATTTTTAAAATCTGATGCTTTATACACACCGCATCGGGTGATTTGTTTGAAGGTTGGGTCACCCCAGCGGAGAACCAGGACAGGTTCAGATACAGGGAAGGAAATTTCTCACCACTGACATTCACCGTGGCCAGGAATCAAAATCAGCTTCGCCGGGTTTACAGCGAAGTGCGCTCACCACAACGCAGCGGCTTCTTACTACAATAAAAAAAGATTAGACAAGCGCCCGAACAGGGACTTGAACCCTGGACCCTCAGATTAAAAGTCTGATGCTCTACCGACTGAGCTATCCGGGCCCATGCGTTCACAAGGGGCAGCACAAACCGAACAACGAACACCCCCCACCCCCCACCCCTGAGTCGACACCCAGACTCGACATGTTGATCGCGAGCACCGACGAAGGCCGAACCGGCACGTGAAGAAGTCATGGACAGCAACCACACCCGGCCACCTTTGTCTCCCCAGTTCCGCGAATATTTACACACAGCACCGGGCTCTCGTTTAAAGGCTGAGCCGACCCAGGGGGAGGTTCATTCAGGACCGGTTCAGATCGTCACTGATGTTGGCCGTGAGTGGAAATCTCACACACCTAATCATGCACTTAATTTATAGGCTGGGAAAGTGCCGTTAGCGAGCACCTTATGAAAGCCGGTACAGCTCGCGATGGGATTGGGTGGCCGGTACCACGCACAGCCACCTTTGTCTCCCCAATGCTGATATTTACACAACGCTCCAAGCACTCATTTAAGGCTTAGTCGACCGTGGGAAGCTCCAGGATCGGTTCAGATATTCGTCACTGATCTTGCAAAAGACAAGTACACCAAATAACAGCAACCGCCAATCGCCATTAAGTGACTGTGATGTCAACACGGCGCTTGTGCCAGGCTAGGTGCACCTGGAGGCCACATGCATTTTTGGAAGGCTCTCTCTGACTGACTGAGATGACCGCCAGATGCACCATCTGAGCTCCCTACTGCTTCGTTTTATCCACCCGGCGCTCCGCTCGTTGTTGTGAGCGTTGCTCCTCTGCCCTCCGTTGTTTATGGAGGTTGACTGCCTGCAACTGCCCAGTAGCGTCCTTCACGAGCCTCCTCCATCGAGGTCGATCTTGACACCGCTGGTACCAGTCATAGTCAGGTACACTCAGCTCCACATCCTCCTGGACCACATCACTCCATCTCCGCTCTACCCGGTTTCGTGCTCGTTTAGCTCCTTTATCCGGCCAAACAAAAGCTGCTTGGGCATGCGGTGGCTGGGCATGCGGGCTGCATGACCCAGCCAACGCAGCCTCACCTGCCGGAGGGGCTCACCGATGGGATTTTGTCCAGATCTTTCAAGGATTTGTGAGCTCCTCACACAATCTAGTCTGGTTAAACCCAGGATGGGTCATAGGCAGGCCAGCCTAAATGTTTCTAACCGGCGAAGATGCTCCGTTAGGGGGGTCCACGTTTCGCAAGCATAGGGAAAGAATGACTGTGGCGGAGAAGACCTGAAGCTTCGTTCGGAGCGACAGACCAGGTAGCTTCCACACAGCGTTACGCAACCAATGAAAAGATAATGCCGCTCGACTGATTCGGAGTGAGACCTCTGCTGTTAAACCGGAGCCGGTCATGACCACACTGCCCAGGTATGGGAAACTCTCCACTCTCTCTACAACTGCCCTATCACCAATTGGGAGTTGTGGGGGTGGAGTGTCCGATGGTACAAAATATCCAGGCAGGTGCTTAGTTTTGGTGGGGCTGATGGTAAGTCCCCACCTCTTAATGGCTATTGAAGGCTTCACGACCTACGTGGTCGAAAAATATGTTAAATAATGTGGGAGCCAGAGGACAACCCTGTCGCACCACAAGGTGTACAGGGAATGGCTCCGACTCCCAGCCACGTAGTTTTACCCAGGCCCGCTCACCATCATGATGGTCCTTAATGATCGTGAGCAGAGTGTCAGGGACTCCGAAAGCATGAAGAACAACCCAGAGCCCAGGCCTACTGATGGCATCATAGGCAGGCGCATCTTACAGAGGACAAGTCGATGGTCAGTGGGCAGATCAGCTGCACGGTAGGTCCTGGTGTCAAGGACATGGGCCCGCATCCGCTGTTCCGTCACTATGTAGTCCAGCAGATGTTCTTGCTTGGACTCGGCATGCATCCTTGATGTTGTGTGGATGCGCCAATGCCGGAACAGCGTGTTGGTAATTACAAGCCCATGGGCTGCACACAAATCTAGCAGCCTCCTGCCGTTGTTATTGATCTGATCTGGCCCATGCCTTTCAATCACTCCAGACCAGGTGCCAGCTTCATGACCAACTCGGGCAATGAAGTCACCCAACAAGATGACTCTATCCCGAGGGGCCACTTTAGCCAGCACCTGTGACAGGTCATAGAAGGCATGTGACTCATCGGCCTTGCCTGCATCCCTCCACGGATGTTCGTCTTCGGTGGGGGCATAAGTAACCACGACCACCACTCCTCGCCTCTGGTTGATGGGAAGGTGAGCCCAAAGTAGCTTTGGGCTTACCTCACCGCCACGCTCCCACGCCCCCTTCATTCAGAAGAAGAGCCACTCCCTGTTGTTTGGCAGTCTCCTGCCCCGAGAAGAGGACTGTCCACCCCTCATGGTGGCAGGAGCCAGAGCCGGTCCACCGGACCTCCTGAATACCACAGATATCCAGGCGGTACCGGTCCAGCTCCCGACAGAGGAGTGGCAGCCTCTCCTCCGCAGTGAGCGTTCGAACATTCCACGTGGCCACACGTAGTGGTTTTTTGCTGTTTCTGGAGGAACCCCGAGGGTAAGGATTCAGTCTCCAGGCTCCGCCAAATGGGGTTTGGCCAGGAGACGGCATAGACGCCTGTCTCCCTGGTGCCTCCGGGCAAGCTTATTAATTATTATTTTCCGTCGTGGTTTTGTGGCAATTAATTGAAGGTGGAGGGGTTACCAGCCCCTCGCACCCGTCCAGAGCCCCAGTTTGGCCGCTGTGGTGGTTACAAACGGAGGACATGAGTGGAAAGGCCAATCTCAATTGACCTTCCCCCCACAGCACTGCCCACCACAGCGTTACCACCTGGTACCATGAGGAGGTAGGGGGTTGTTTTTGCCGTACACACATGTACACATAGATCCCGCGTATAGCCTAACAGACTGTAGGGGGAAGTGCTGTTAGCGAGCACCTATAAAGGCCGGCACGGCACACGAGGAGGTGGGTGGCCAACACCACACCCGGCCGCCTTTGTCTCCCTATTGGCGATGTTTACACATCGCACCGGGTTCTCGTTTAAGGCTGAGTCGACCTAGGAGATGCCCAGGACCGGTTCAAACAATCGTCCCCAGTGTTGGCCGTGAGCGGGAATCGAACCCGGATGGCCAGGTTCGTAACGCAGCGAGCCAACTGCGACACTACCGCTCCCCATGCACACACACACAAACAGACACTCATGCATGTGTAGAGGTGTTATGGGAGGGTGACACGCGGTTGGAGGCGGGTGGCCACAAACACGTCCGCTACGGCCACCACCCTGGGGGGCTGTGGGGGACGCTGTGATCCCTCCCAGCCCCGCCTCTCAGTGAGGGACAGTATAAAAGGTGGAACCCGGTGAGCTGAGAGGCAGTTCGACTCGAGCAAGATGAAGAGCCAGTGAAGAAAGAAGATCAACTAGCCAGACCCTGGAACTTCCTTTGGCCCGCTGTCCTTTCGAGGGCCGGGCAAAGCAAGCCAGGGTGCGACACCAGAGCCCCGAGGCCCGATGTCCTTCTGAGGGCCGGACTCGTGGGGCTGGTGAAAGAGGACCAGGATAGAGGGAACCAGGGAGCTAGCGTGGGCTAAAGCTCGGGGAACGTTCTCTCTATAGAGTACGGGTGAAGAGGCCGTTAACTCTTCAAGTATCAGATTCGCCACTGTAATTGAAGCGTCTGTAATAAATACGTGTTGCCTCCAATGAACAGTCTCCGACGTCAATAAGGCCACTACACGTGTAGAGGTGTTAACTACTCACTGTTCGGTAACCTGCATTGCCATTAGGTATCAAAAGGGCATTGCAGCGTTACCTCTGGGTACATAACGGTTGGGGTCAGACGAGGTGAAGTGGAACGTAGCCACAGTTTGGTAAGAACCAATCAGACAGTTCCACGTGGGAATGTGTGATTGGTTAGACCTGGCCACAAACGGGTATAAGCAGGGTGACCGCGCCGAACGCGGGGAGTTCTCTCCCTACACGAAGACCGAAGCCTGGGCTGAAGATAGCCAGGACCCTGGACCCAGCCTTCCAGCCCTTCTGAGGGCTAAGGCTCGGCGCATCCAGTGGTCAAGACCCACTGGGCCAGCGGTGGGTCAGATAGCCTCCCCTAGGTCCCAGCCGGAGGATTCTAGGATAGCGGTAGACGTGTGAGTAAGTCCCGCCAAGACAGGAGGCTGTACCTCCTTAGGTATCAAGAGACCTGTGTGTAGGTCCCGCTAAGTCCGGAGGCTGTACCTCCTTAGGGTATCAAGAGACCTGTGTGTAGGTCCCGCTAAGTCCGGAGGCTGTAACTCCTTAGGGTATCAAGAGACCTGTGTGTAGGTCCCGCTAAGTCCGGAGGCTGTACCTCCTTAGGGTATCAAGAGAGCTGTGTGTAGGTCACGCCAAGTCCGGAGGCTGTACCTTCTTAGGGTATAGGGTGAGGGGACCGTATACCCCTCTGTGTGTAAAGGACTGTGTAAGAGAAGTATTACAATAAACAGAGTGTGCCTCATAAGAAGTTTATTCGTCATTATAAACACTACACATGCAGAATCTATCCAGTGACCAATACCTGCCTCACCTGAACGCCCATCCCACGGCCCACTCCCCGCCTCCCCACATCCCATGCGCTTTTAACCCACCCCCCTCTCACCCAGGCTCAAGAGAGACGCAGGCGAGAAGACAGCACAGACCATTGCAACAGGTGTGTACAGGTATTGTTCTCTGATAAGCCAATAGACGCAACCTCACCTGTGTAGTGTATACATCTCACCTGTCGAGCTAATACACCTACATCTCACTTGTCTAGCTAATACACCTACATCTCACCTGTCTAGCTAATACACCTACATCTCACCTGTCGAGCTAATACATCTACATCTCACCTGTCTAGCTAATACACCTACATCTCACCTGTCTAGCTAATACACCTACATCTCACCTGTCTAGCTAATACACCTACATCTCACCTGTCTAATACACCTACATCTCACCTGTCGAGCTAATACACCTACATCTCACCTGTCTAGCTAATACACCTACATCTCACCTGTCTAACTAATACACCTACATCTCACCTGTTGAGCTAATACACCTACATCTCACCTGTCTAACTAATACATCTACATCTCACCTGTCTAGCTAATACATCTACATCTCACCTGTCTAACTAATACACCTACATCTTACCTGTCTAGCTAATACACCTACATCTCACCTGTCTAGCTAATACACCTACATCTCACCTGTCTATCTAATACACCTACATCTCACCTGTCTATCTAATACACCTTATCAATTTATTATTTTATTCTCATTCTACGTGACTTTACCGAAAGAACCAAAGAAGATGAATCATTGCAGTCACGAAAGCTTTAAATCGAAACCAAAGGATATCTTTGTGTTGCTCCGTTGAATGCAGTCCTGTATGTTTAATTTTATTTTATGTGTTCGTTAATTTCCAGGTGACATTTTTCCCGCCAATAAATGTTCTTTTCTCACCTTCTCAACTGGATCTTCACCACACCTCCTGTCCTGTAACCTGCAGTCCTGTATGTTTAATTTAATTTTATTTGTTCTTTAATTTCCAGGTGACATTTTTCCCGCAAATAACAAAAAAATTGTCACCTTCTCAACTGGATCTTCACCACACCTCCTCAAATCCCCTCAGCGACCCGGGGGTGCGACCACTCGCCTCTCACACCGAGACTCGCGGGTGTGAACGTCGTCACATCTCACGCAATTTGACGGCCGTGAACATCTCCACTTTGATATGCAAGCAATTTTTGTTTGGAGCCAACCGTGATAATCACTTCTCTTCTCACGCACGCAACCTCTAAGAAGAATCTCACTCAGCTGTTAGTAAACTCTCTCGAACACAACGAAGCAATTTCAGCATCATAACTCGCCAATCTCACTCAGCTATTAGTCACTCTCACGAACACAACGAACCAATTTCAGGATCATAACTCGCCAATCTCACGCAGCTATTAGTCACTCTCACGAACACAACGAACCAATTTCAGGACCATAACTCGCCAATCTCACTCAGCCACCAGTCACTCTCACGAACACAACGAACCAATTTCAGGATCATAACTCGCCAATCTCACTCAGCTGTTAGTCAACTCTCACGAACACAACGAACCAATTTCAGGACCATAACTCGCCAAATCTCACTCAGCTGTTAGTCAACTCTAACGAACACAACGAACCAATTACAGGACCATAACTCGCCAATCTCACTCAGTCACTGGCCAAACTCAACGCGCCGGGCTCGCCATGGGGGCCAAATGCTGCTCCCTCTGCTCCATCTGCTCCATCTGCTCCCTCTGCTCCATCTGCTCCATCTGCTGCTGCTGCTGCTCGGGTAGCAAGGGGAGAGGCGAGACGAGGCGCTCGGAGGGAGACGGCGCCGCGTGCGAGGACAAGAAGAGCAGCGAGAGGTTCCCCGCGCCGGGGAAGAAGCAGGTCCACCACAACGAAACCTTTGACAACATCTACGAACACTCCCCTGCGCCTGCACGGTCACCGACGCCGCCGCCGCTGCCGCCGCCGCCCTTGCCCGAGCGCCGCCGCTACGTGGCGCTCCGAGCCTTCGAGTCGCCCGAGTCGAACGTCCTGAGCGTGGCCGAGGGCGCCGCGGTCGAGGTCCTGGACTGCGACGTCGCGGCCGGGTGGTGGTGGTGCAGGGCGGGAGGCGACGGCGGGGAGATGGAGCGGAGGGCCGCCCCGACGCAGCGAGAGGGCTTCCTGCCCGCGTCGCTCGTGGCTCCCGTCGACAGCGTGGAGGCGCAGGAGTGAGTTGGTGGCGTGGAATCGTCATCGTCGTCGTCGTCAGCATGAGTATCTTACCGTCATCATCAGCATGAGTTGTTGTTGTCATCGGCTGAGATAGGAAGCGTGGAAAGTTGGTGTGAAAACGTCGTCGTCACAATCATCATCATCATCCTGAGTACCGTCATCATCAGCAGCAACAGCAGCAGCAGAATTATTATTGTCATCATCATCATCAGCATGAGTATCTTACCGTCATCATCAGCATTAGTGTTGTTGTCATCGGCTGAGATAGGAAGCGTGGAAAGTTGGTGTGAAAACGTCGTCGTCACAATCATCATCATCATCCTGAGTACCGTCATCATCAGCAGCAACAGCAGCAGCAGAATTATTATTGTCATCATCATCATCAGCATGAGTATCTTACCGTCATCATCAGCATTAGTGTTGTTGTCATCGGCTGAGATAGGAAGCGTGGAAAGTTGGTGTGAAACGTCGTCGTCATAATCATCATCATCATCCTGAGTACCGTCATCATCAGCAGCAACAGCAGCAGCAGAATTATTGTTGTCATCATCAGCAGCATGAGTATCACCATCAGCTGCACGAGCATCATCGGCTGCAGAATCATCATCATCATAGCGTGGAGGCGCAGGAATGAGTTTTGCGGAGCTTTAAATCGTGCTGGTGGTGGTTGTGGTGGCGGCGGCATATCATAATCAGCAGAATAATCAGCAGCAGAATTATCATCATCATGATCATCGCCAGAATCGCCATAGATAGGAAGGCGCAGGAGTTGGTGGGACATCATCATCAGCATCATCATCAGCAGCAGAATCATCACCACAGATAGGAAGCGTGGAGGCGCACGAGTGAGCTGTCAAATCCTCGTGGCGGTGGCAATGTCAGCATCATCATCAGCAGCACCATCATCATCAGCATCAGCGGTACCATCACCGTCCTCACCAGCAGCAACAACATTATTAGCAGTAGCGCCATCGTCATGAGCCGCAGTAGAATTTGCATCATCAGCAGAATCATCATCGTCATTGATTTCCGAACTGGTCCAGGGCCTCCCTTCCCCCAGGTCGACTCCGCCCTAAGATGAGTCCAGTACCTGGTGCGGTGTCCATTAAACATCAGCACTGAGGAAGACAAAGGCGGCCGGACGTGGTGCTGTGTCCGGCCTTCATAGGTGCTGAAACTCGCTAACAGCACTTGCCCCTACAGTCTATTAAAGGCGACACGGGTGGGGGGTCGTCTTGTGTCTCTGTGCGTGCAGTTGGTACTTCGGGTCGCTGTCTCGGTTCGAGAGCAGCTCGCGGCTGCTGGGGAACCCCGTGGGAACCTTCCTGGTTCGAGACGGGGGCGTGGGTCAAGAGCACACGCACGTGTACACTCTGTCGGGTGAGTGTGACTGTGTGTGTACTCTGTCTGGTGAGTGTGACTGTGTGTGTGTGTACACTCTGTCTGGTGAGTGTGACTGTGTGTGTGTGTGTACACTCTGTCTGGTGAGTGTGACTGTGTGTGTACACTCTGTCTGGTGAGTGTGACTGTGTGTGTACTCTGTCTGGTGAGTGTGACTGTGTGTGTGTGTACACTCTGTCTGGTGAGTGTGACTGTGTGTGTGTACACTCTGTCTGGTGAGTGTGACTGTGTGTGTACACTCTGTCTGGTGAGTGTGACTGTGTGTGTACACTCTGTCTGGTGAGTGTGACTGTGTGTGTACACTCTGTCTGGTGAGTGTGACTGTGTGTGTGTGTACACTGTCTGGTGAGTGTGACTGTGTGTGTGTACACTCTGTCTGGTGAGTGTGAATGTGTGTGTACACACTGTCTGGTGAGTGTGACTGTGTGTGTGTACACTCTGTCTGGTGAGTGTGACTGTGTGTGTTTGTGTACACACTGGTGAGTGTGACTGTGTGTGTGTGTGTACACACTGGTGAGTGTGACTGTGTGTGTCTGTGTGTATACACTGGTGAGTGTGTGTGTGTACACTCTGTCTGGTGAGTGTGACTGTGTGTGTACACACTGTCTGGTGAGTGTGACTGTGTGTGTACACACTGTCTGGTGAGTGTGACTGTGTGTGTGTACACACTGGTGAGTGTGACTGTGTGTGTACACTGTCTGGTGAGTGTGACTGTGTGTGTGTGTACACACTGGTGAGTGTGACTGTGTGTGTACACTGTCTGGTGAGTGTGACTGTGTGTGTGTGTGTGTACACACTGATGAGTGTGACTGTGTGTGTACACTCTGTCTGGTGAGTGTGACTGTGTGTGTGTGTACACACTGGTGAGTGTGACTGTGTGTGTACACTATCTGGTGAGTATGACTGTGTGTGTGTACACACTGGTGAGTGTGACTGTGTGTGTACACACTGTCTGGTGAGTGTGACTGTGTGTGTGTACATACTGGTGAGTGTGACTGTGTGTGTGTGTGTACACACTGGTGAGTGTGACTGTGTGTGTGTACACTGTCTGGTGTGTGTGACTGTGTGTGTGTACACACTGGTGAGTGTGACTGTGTGTGTGTGTACACACTGGTGAGTGTGACTGTGTATACATACTGGTGAGTGTGACTGTGTGTACACACTGGTGAGTGTGACTGTGTGTGTGTGTACACTCTGTCTGGTGAGTGTGACAGATCTTTGCGTACCTCCGAAATGGATGGCCCCTCTCTCGTGTGTTCCAGACGAAATATAATAATTATTGTAATTATCACAGCACGACTGCTGTTCCTAATGATGACGGCTGATTGAATAACTCGCGATGACGACGACGACCGCTCGAACCAACAACAACCCCGATGAAAGCTCCCCCCCCCCCCCCACCCCCGGTGACCGCGATGACAACTCGCGGGCCCTCGTGGCTCTCATTGTGACGTCGACGATGACGAGCGCAGCCATTGTTGTGATGACGATGACGACACTCCCCGCGTTGCGTGACCTCACGCAGTGCTGGTGGCGCCCGGCGAGGTGAAGAACTACCGCGTGCACCGCTCGGACGAGGGCTTCTACATCAAGCGCGGCAAGGCGTACGCCAGCGTGCATGAGCTGCTGCTGCACTACCACGCGCGCGACGGCAGGCAGCTGCCCGTGCTCACGCAGCCCTGCGCCAAGGTCACGGCGGCTGGCAAGCAAAGCAGAGGGGGGGGGGGGCTGGGGGGGAGAGAAGTTAGGAGCCGAGGTAGCAGCAGAAGCAGCAGGAGCAGCAGCAGGAGTAAGAGAGCAGTCCTGGTAGAAGCAGGAGTAGAAGCAGGAGTAGCAGCAGCAGGAGTAACAGTAGCAGGAGTAGCAGCAGGAGGAGTAGCAGCAGCAGTAGTAAGAGAGCAGTTCTAGTAGCAGCAGTAGTAGCAGCAGCAGGAGTAGCAGCAGGAGCAGCAGGAGTAGCAGCAGCAGGAGTAGCAGCAGCAGGAGTAGCAGCAGGAGGAGCAGCAGGAGTAAGAGAGCAGTCCTAGTAGAAGCAGGAGCAGCAGCAGGAGTAGCAGCAGGAGGAGCAGCAGGAGTAAGAGAGCAGTCCTAGTAGAAGCAGGAGCAGCAGCAGGAGGAGTAGCAGCAGGAGTAGCAGCAGCAGCAGGAGGAGTAAGAGAGCAGTCCTCGTAGCAGCAGGAGTAGCAGCAGCAGGAGGAGCAGCAGCAGCAGGAGCAGCAGCATGAGCAGCAGCAGCAGGAGTAGCAGCAGGAGCAGGAGTAAGAGAGCAGTCCTAGTAGCAGCAGGAGTAGCAGCAGGAGCAGCAGGAGTAATGGAGCAGTCCTAGTAGAAGCAGGAGTAGCAGCAGGAGGAGTAGCAGCAACAGCAGCAGGAGTAAGAGAGCAGTCCTAGTAGAAGCGGGAGTAGCAGCAGCAGGAGTAGCAGCAGCAGGAGTAAGAGGGCAGTCCTAGTAGAAGCAGGAGTAGCAGCAGCAGGAGTAGCAGCAGGAGGAGCAGCAGCGGGAGTAAGCAGTACTAGTAGAAGCAGCAGTAGCAGCAGCAGTAGAAGCAGCATTTAGTCGTAGCAGCATTAGCACCACGAGTAGCAGCAACAACAGTCGAAGTAGTAGTAGCATCGGAAGTAGTAGCAGAAGTAGTAGCAGCAGTAGCAGCAACAGAAGTAGCAGTCGTGGTAGTTGTCGCAGCAGTAGCAGGAAAAGTAGCAGTAGCAGCAGTAGCAACAGCAGCCATCTCCCACACATCCCCCACACGGTGTTTGTGTGTGGCCTTAAAATAAAGCAGAATAGGCAACGTTTCGGGCAACGCACCACTGCGAACGCAGCAGCATCACCAACAACACAATTTGCTCAATCGTAAATAAGCCTTCTCGGCCGAGGCAATGAGTTCAAGGGCCATGCGCACGCCTGCCCATGGCGTCACCGTGCCACGGTATGACGATGGCGATTACAGTGACGATGACACTGCGGTGATGATGGTGATGTTGAGGACGATTTTCACAGCTGTAAACCCACACGGCTTATAGCCCGTATTCTTGTACGGGGAAATTGAGTTTGCAGATCCATACGGCGTACGGCCGTCATCAATACGGGGAAAAAGCTATTTTTGTCTATTTGTTTGTGTTCCTCCCTTGTGATGGGACTTTGTAGGATGAACGTTGAAATGTAAAATGGCACGGGGTGACTGATAATGTCTGAATTGGTCTGTGAATAAGATAGCCACTGTTAGGGGTTGACAGGTATCAATTTTGAGGATGCTGATGAGAATGTTGATAACGATGTTGTTGACGATGTTGATGACGATGTTGACGACCATGTTGAGGACGATATTGATGATGTTGTTGTTGACGAAGTTGATGACGATATTGATAGTTATGATGTTGTTGATGAAGTTGATGACGATGTTGACTACGAAGTTGATGACAATGTTGATAGCGATGATGTTGTTGACGATGTTGATGACGATGTTGACGAATAATGTTGAGGACGATATTGATGATGTTGTTGTTGACGAAGTTGATAACGATGTTAATAGTGATGATGTTGTTGATGAAATTGAGGACAATGTTGACTACGAAGTTGATGACGATGTTGAGGACGATGTTGATAGCGATGATGTTGGTGACGAAGTTGATGACGATGTTGATAGTGATGATGTTGTTGACGAAGTTGCTGACGATGTTGATAGTGATGATGTTGTTGACGAAATTGATGACGATGTTGATAGTGATGATGTTGTTTACGAAGTTGATGACAATGTTGAGTACGAAGTTGATGACGATGTTGATAGTGATGATGTTGTTGACGAAGTTGATAACGATGTTGATAGTGATGATGTTGTTGACGAAGTTGATGACAATGTTGAGTACGAAGTTGATGACGATGTTGATAGCGATGATGTTGTTGACGAAGTTGATGACGATGTTGATGACGACATTGACGACGACGACGACATTGACGACGATGTTGATGACGACGTTGATAGCGATGATGTTGTTGACGAAGTCGATGACGATGTTGATGACGACGTTGACGTTGACGACATTGACGACCATGTTGGCCTCAGGAGGTGCAGTCCGACGTGATGTCTCCGCACCCCAAGTGGGCCGAGTGCTGGGAGGTGAACCCCTCACACCTGCATCGCGTGCGGACACTCGGCAAGGGCCAGAGTGGCGAGGTGTGGAAGGGCGTCTACCAGGAGCGCTACCACGTGGCCGTCAAGACCCTCCACCCCGGTGCGCGCGTAGGTTCGCTCGGCCTGAAATAGCCGGCCGTCAACGCCGGCGGTTCGCGCATTGCCCCTGAAGTGGCCAAGTTGGGCTGTCGGGGAGGTTCATGAGAATGGCCGTGTCAGAGACACTGAGCCAGCACTGCTGACAGCCTGGGTTCAACTCTCAAAGTTCTTAATGGCCGTGTCGGAGAAAGAAATCCAGCACTGCTGTTAGCCTGGGTTCAACTCTCAAAGAGGTTAATTATGGCCGTGTCAGAGACACTCAGCCAGCACTGCCGGCAGCCTGGGTTCAACCATTCAGCATCCCAAAGTTTTTTGCGAAAATCTAAATTTTTATCGCTCAGTAAAAAAAACACACAATTCCCATGCTCAACTTCTGTTGCGGGCACAATGGGCGGGGCTACCAATGTAGTGGGCGGGACCTATGAGCATAGGGTGGGGCCATCGACAACACCAGGCCACACAGCGGGCAGTGCTAGCCGTTGAGTAGGCGGGGCTATGCGAAAGTAGGCGGGGCTGACAGGGATGGCCGCTGCCAGCCCCCCATGTGTCTGGGTCGAGCATCCTGTTTGAGCCTCCCAGACGTGTGTTGAC
Organism: Petromyzon marinus; assembly: GCF_048934315.1. Classification (NCBI taxonomy): domain Eukaryota; kingdom Metazoa; phylum Chordata; class Hyperoartia; order Petromyzontiformes; family Petromyzontidae; genus Petromyzon; species Petromyzon marinus. The sequence goes on along the minus strand of NC_133709.1, from coordinate 9,332,375 downwards.
CGATGCTAATACAGGTCATTATTAACAGATTCCTCGGTCTGTGTTTACATGTGTGTGCGTGCGTGCATGGGGAGAGGTAGCATGGCGGTTAGCACGCTGCGCTACGAAACCCGTTGTCACAAGTTCGATTCGGTGATTATCTGAACCGGTCCTGGGCCTCAACAACGAGTACCTGGTGCGTAAACGTTACCGCCGGGGAGGTGGTCGGGCGTGGTGCTGGCCACCCACCCCCTCGTGTGCCGTGCCGGCCTTCCTAGGTGCTGCTCCTCGCTAACAGCACTTGTCCCAAGAGTCTGTTAAGGCTATACGGGGGGGGGGGGGGGGTCTTTGTGCGTGTTAGGTGTTTGCTTGTGTGTGTCTTAGATGTCTATGTGTGTTGGCCACCCACCCCCTCGTGTGCCGTTGCAGCCTTCATAGGTGCTCGCTAACAGCACTTGCCCCAACAGTCCGTTAAAGCTCTACGGGTGGGTCTTTGTCTTCGCGCGACAGGCCTGCCGGTGGAGGAGCTGCACAGGGAGGCGCAGATCATGAAGACGCTGTCGCACGAGAACCTGCTGCGCCTGTACGCAGTGTGCGTCCACGAGGGCCACGTCTCGCTCATCACGGAGCTCATGCGCGGCGACCTGCAGGCCTTCCTGCGCAGTACGTCTCTTCTCCTTCTTATTAGTCTCTCGTACGGCCGATGTAGGTGCAGAGGAACGACCGCAGTCTCACATTCGGGTGGTCACAGGCAGCAGACGACCGCGTTCGGAGCAAAGCGGTTCGGGGCACTGCTTCGTTTTACGTTTTACGGTCCGGTTCTGCATGACCTCAGTTGCGCACTCCCGGAGAGTTTCTCATTTTCCATTTGTGCATCATCAGGTATCGGCAGCTGCCACGGTTTGTGCGCTGGATGGGACTGAGGGTGGACCATCAGCTTCGTGGAAGGTCACACCCAAGAATATCCCTGGGTTTGATCTTCCACAAAGCTCATGGTCCGTACAGGCTTGCCGGCCGGTACGCCGCGCCCTAACCTAACAGTGGCGGCATCACAAGGCAAATATCCCCCGCGTAGCCTACACTGACTGCTAGGGGCTCCTGTGAAGGTCACGCCTACGAAAGCGCCTATGGCCAGGACCACGCTCGGCTGCTGCCTTTGTCTCCCCAAGTTCTACTTGCTTGCACGTGGTACCAGGTACTCATTTAGGGCCGAGTCGATTTAGGGAAGGCCCAGTTGCCAGTTCAAATGATAACTACTGATGTGAGCCGCGGTCAGGAGTCGAATTTGGGTCGTCTACGGCGCTAACCACTATGCTACAACGAACCATAGTCTTAAATAATGAAAAAGACAAAGATCCCCCATGTAGCCTTTACCAGGATATTGTGGAAAATGATGTGAGAATGCACGTATGAAGCCCGGAATAGGGGTGGTGTGACCAATACACCACGCCTGGTCGCATTTGTGCTAGTGTACCAGGTACTCAGTTAATGCTGAGTCGACCTAGGGGAGGTCCACGACCAGCTGAATTATTCTCCACTGTTTTTTGGTCGTAAGCGGGGAATCGAACTCGGGCGGTCAGGTTCGCAGTGCACTGCGATAGCCACTGCACCACCGCTCTGCAGGTAGTGCCAGACGCACCTGCTAATTATCGTGACCTGCACGTCTGAGACGCGATTTGTTGGATTGGCTCGCCGAGCTCATAAATGACGTTACACATGTACACATTGGGTGCGATGTGCAAATCTGTTAAGAGCCTCACTTCATAGGCTTGCTCAATCCGGACGGTGCTAAATTAAAAATGAGGCAACCGAGCAGACCAGCACGTGGTGTGCATGATGCAAATACAAAAAAGGAACGTAAACCCAGGTCATTGGGATTACGGCTCTACCCACGTTACCGCAACCAGTTGTGTCTGGGCCAATAGCTTTTCCTGGTGCCTGAACCCCTTTTTGTGTTAAGTTTGAAGTCCTTCCCCCGCACCCCACCCCGCAACCTCCGATACGCGCGGTTGGCTAAGTACGGTGCAAAAGAAGTTCAGCTTGCACTAACGTGACGTGGTCACCTTGCAAGAGACCCGCTCGAGAAAGTGGATTTGGCAAGCTTATAAATGTTAGCGTGGGAGACACACGCTTTTATTAGTCGTCGTTGTGGAGGGAGCGCAGGGTGAGGTTCGTGGTTCGAACCCGACGGACGACCCGGTTACTACTGCAGTGTGTATTCACAGCGGCGGTCAAGGTTGTCGTGACGTTCTTTGTGTGTGTGTGTGTCGGCGTCAGGGTTCCGCAAGAAATATATATTATTCAGATCTGCAAAAATTACTCTCCCAGGATACGTAAATTGGAAAAACGATGCATAGCAAACATTGCCCCTCCCTATTTCCTATTTGCGAAACTACTGCCGACTGCGTGAATCATGATCGACTGATTGATTACAGGGTCAGACCGTGTGCGTAACTACCGGCGAAAGGTCCGTGCCTCATTGGTTAAAATGTTGTTGTGGATCGCTGTCCGGCAGCAACACAGAAGATGCCGCTGAAGCAGTAAATTCATTGGCACTTTCTTTGTAGCACGTCACAACTTTATTAATCGGCTGTATCATGTGCAGGATGGTGTACGAAACGCATTTTACACACCGGTCGATCTGAACCCCCCCCCCCCACCCTGAAAAAGATTAATTACGAATACACTGGTCCCTCGGTTAATGATTTTAATTGTTTCTACGAAAACCATCGTTAATTGAAGTTATCTTCAATCGATTGTAGGAAATACATGTTAAAGGCTGAATTTGTTCCAAGACGATCAGAAGTTGACCTTTTTCACCAGAAAAAGTTGCTCTCAAAACGCTCACATTAAGAGCACTGATTGGCTGAGGTCTGCTGAGTCCACTGAGGAGCCCTCCGATTGGCGAAAATTTGCGGCCGCGTCATATCGTAAACATCGTTGATCGAAAAAAATTCGTAAATCGAAACAATAGAACCGTATGGGAGGAGGATGGTTAATCAAAATCTCATTAATCGATGGCATCGTAAACTGAGGGACCACTGCAATACTATTGGCCACGGAAGCTAACGTGTAAAATGTTACTGCAGACTATGTGAAACGTAGCGCCTTTCATGGTAGCGCTGGACTATGGCATGAACGCCACGTGTAACGGGCGGATTTATTGGACGTGTTTTCACATTGAGACTCGCTTAATGGCCACGCTCTCGCCCAGCTTGTAAATTCTAACCCCGCGAACTACTTGGGGGCAATCATTGACGGGAGCGTGAAGTGAAGGTCGAGCCTGCGTGGGTGGCGAGTCGGGGGAATTGCCCGTTGTAATTTGCACTGGGAGGACGAAGTTCATGGGGGCGGCTGGGACTAAATCAGCCAGTTTGGAAAGGTTCAGCTCCTTGACGGTCTCAACTCGGCCAACAATGACTGCACGCACACATTAAAAAAAAACAAAAAAAACACCAGTACCAAATTCGGCTGAATTCCAGCTCTGAGAATTGAGAATGTTGGTTTAACTACCAACGCGATGAACATTTCCGTCCGGAGCACGGAAGGTTGTGGCAAGTGTTGCCTCTTCGTGTCGATAAGCGGTTATTTCAAGGTACATCATGAATATATATATACCATCAGCCTTGGGGAGAAACAATGAAGAAGATGGAGAGAAGAAACCAAGCCAGAGAAAGCAAGAGAGAATCGGGTGTATTTAGGCAGGTGGTTTAGACATCACCATGGTATCCGAATCATGAACAGCGCTAGTTGGCTGGCCGTTCCACAGCCACAACAGAAGGCCCGGGACAACCGTCGTACGGAGAGCCGCGTCCAAAGAAACACGCAGGACACCGGCCATTGCGGAACGAAGCCTGCCGGATGGTCACCCATACGGGGGTCGTATGTGAAGTCAACAACACCTTGAGTACCTCGTAGAAAGGCACTTTATAAAATGTGATTTATTTTTACTTGAAGGAGATCTCAAAAGCAGTTCTGTGATATCCGCTTCCACAGCACCGGGGGCGATGCTCTGTCCTGCGAGAGTTTTGAACGGATTCCTTGTCCCGTGACGCGACGTGGATATTGTTTCACTTGTTTACCCAGAAAAGCCTTACTGAGTGTCGAGACTATTTTTCAGGAGGGTCCTGCCAAGCATTCAATTAAGTAGCTTGCGAGTGATTCTCCCTCATAATAGGGTTTTCCCCCCTTTTTTCTGGCAACAAAACTGAAACCTTTTTTTACGAGGATTCATGTCTGCATTAACCACAATACTTGCAGTCAAAATGCAAACAAAAAACATACTATGATAATATATGCATTGTCCTTGAAACTGATTGGTCCAGATGATGATGATTCTCTCTCATTTGGCAAATTTGGATATCACTAACATGTACCGACAAAACCGTGGGAGCAAAGATGTACAGCAGATCATTGGAATTTACTGCACCGCCCTCAACATAGCGCCACCACAGCATACAACAACCTGGATATCGCAGTTGCGATACGTGTAAACAAGAAGACCAAAAAAACATTTGTGATATCTTCATTACAATCCTAACTATAACGGAATCATGACTCCTAACGTTCAACCTCTAAACGTAAAATAGTTTAATTGATTGACCCATCGCCTGTGACCTCTGCGCCCCCACCATTGCCCTTGTCCCTGGCAGGTGAGGAAGGCCGTGGGCTGCACCTGTGCGAGCTGCTGCACCTGGGTGCACAGGTGTCGAGCGGGATGGAGTACCTGGCGGCGCGGGGGTTCGTGCATCGTGACCTCGCCGCGAGGAACGTGCTCGTCGATGCTTCGCTGCGCTGCTGCATCGGCGACTTCTCGCTCGCTCTCGCACACGTGCGCGTTGCCACCATTCTGCACTCGCGTTGCCGCCATTTTACATGCATGTTTCCGCCATTTTAGAAAAGTTACCACCATTTTACACACGCGTTGCTGCCATTTTCCAAATGGGGGGAGTGGGGGGGGGTACGTGAGGGGGCTGGGTGAAGAGGTGAACTAAGGCCCAGCTGCAAGTTGATGAAGGGAGAGGCCCAGGCCGGTTCAGGTGTAACGCCGCGTACCAATCCGTATAGCCCGTGTGAATGAGGCCATCCCGTCGCTCCATCTCCACGGTGGGTGTCCTCTTGGGGCACATTTCCCAACTTCAGCTGCAGCTCCATCACCATTCTCGACCACCAACCATCGTCCATCCTCGCAATTCAACTCCCTGAGCAGGACCAATCACACGACGATGTCTCCACACTCGATGTGACGCCCCTCACCCGTGTATGTTCTGTGATCTGTGCCGCGCCGCTCCTGCCTCTCGGTACATTTACAAGTGCGCACCTTTCCCGTTGCTTCTTTGCAAGACTTTTCAGCTTTCGTTCCGTTTTCTTTGTCAACGGGCAATGTGCCCGACCCATAGGTCGCAGCGGAGTGATACGCATCTTGGGACTCACGAAGCCACATGCTAGCTTTGTGTGTTTGTGATTAGTCAGGAAGATTAACCGACAAAACCGCTGAATCGCGATACATTTCCTGTAAGATCATATCAACTTTACTGGGGGGTGGTGAGGCGAATGTTTTTTGTTGACGTCAACATCGGAAAATGCATGTACATTTCCGTATGTACGTGGTGTGGTATTTTTACATTGTTAGGATTTGTGTACCCAGCAAAAAGTTATCTTATAGATAACATAGAATTTGATGGGATGAGTGTAGGCTGAGTTCACCTAGGGAAGGGGTCCGAAACCAAAATAACATGTGGCAAAAAAAAAACCCTCAATATTTCATGAGCCGCAATGCATGTGAATATCGCGACACGAAATTGTCGAGATCACAACTACCTCGCCTAAAATCAATAACGAATCTGAAAGATAACAGCTGCGGAAAAAACCCACGTGCGGTATTGCGTTAATGACGTGACTGATGACATCATCGTCGTCATCATCGATGGCGCTGCCCCCACCCCCGCCAGGCCCAGAGCTCACCGATGGGGAAGATCCCCACGCGCTGGACGGCCCCAGAGGGCCTCACCGGCCAATGCTTCACCACCAAGTCCGACGTGTGGTCTTTCGGCGTGCTGCTTTACGAGATCTTCACCTTCGGACAGCGTCCCTACTCACGTAAGCACCGACAGAGCCTCTAGGCCAGGGGTCGGCAACCTATGGCTCGCGAGCCAGATGTGGCTCTTTTGATGACTGCATCTGGCTCGCAAATAAATCTTAGCTGACATTTCTTAACATGATAAGTCTTATAAGTCGACCCCTGCTCTAGACAGTGACAGGCTGACTGGTCTCTGATGGGGTCTCTAGACAGTGACAGGCTGACTGGTCTCTGATGGGGTGTCTAGACAGTGACAGGCTGACTGGTCTCTGGTGGGGTGTCTAGACAATGACAGACAGACAGGTCTCTGATGGGGTCTCTAGACAGTGACAGGCTGACTGGTCTCTGATGGGGTGTCTAGACAGTGACAGGCTGACTGGTCTCTGGTGGGGTGTCTAGACAATGACAGACAGACAGGTCTCTGATGGGGTCTCTAGACAGTGACAGGCTGACTGGTCTCTGATGGGGTCTTTAGACAGTGACAGGCTGACTGGTCTCTGATGGGGTGTCTAGACAGTGACAGACAGACCGGTCTCTGATGGGGTCTCTAGACAGTTACAGACAGACCGGTCTCTGATGGGGTCTCTAGACAGTAACAGACAGACCGGTCTCTGATGGGGTCTCTAGACAGTAACAGACAGACCGGTCTCTGACGGTGTCTCTAAACAGTGACACAAAGACAGACCGGTCTCTGATGGGGTCTCTAGACGATGACAGAATGACAGATAGACGGGTCTCTGTATGGGGTCTCTAGACAGTGACAGACTAACAGACCCACCTGCTTCATCCTCCTCTTCTTGCGCCTCTCCGTGCAGACATTCGCAACAACCGGGACGTGCAGGTGGCCGTGCTGTCCGGGTACCGCCTCCCGCAGCCGGCGCGGTGCCCCTCGCCCGTCTACGCCACCATGGTGGAGTGCTGGAGCGAGCAAGAGGAGGCGAGGCCGTGCTTCTCGGTGCTGCGGGAGCGCCTGCAAGCGCTCCTGCGGCTGGAGCAGGACAACGAGGAGTGACCTCCTGCGACCCCCCCGCGAACCCCTATGAAGTGGACGGCGAATATTGCGACTGATGTGAGAGAACTAGCGGAGAGGAAGATCGTAGGGGCACGTGACCTCCCGCTCCAGTTTTTGCTCCTCTCTTCGTAGCCCACCATGCGGGCCCCTCTATCCAGCCCACGCGCAGTACGCAGCCGGCGCAGTTGCACCGTCTGCACGCTTGACGGCCGCGTCACCGACGATAGTGGAGCCACAGGTTCCCGTAGACAGAGGCCCTGCTGCAAGGAATTACAAAGTTCCCCCCCAGGGTGGTGCACTGCTAGCTGAGAGCATTCACAATGGGAATTTCTTCAATCCTGACTCAGGCTTAGTGAGAGTCTATAGTTTCTGTCCAGTCGCCAAAGACTACACAAAAAAAATGACGTATTTGGTTAAACTCTTTTAAATTCGTATCATTCCAGCTCTGAGAATTAACAAACGTGTGTATATATTTGTTTTCATTGCCATGCAATGTATATATATGTTTTCATTGCCATGCAATGAAAACGCTAAATAGGCTTGATGTGACCAAATCACCCAGAAGATGCACAGGCCTCATCGGATCTCAAGCTAAGCAGGTTTGAGCCTGGGTAGTGCTTGGATGGGCGACAACCACGCATGAAAGGGTGTTATAGGCTGCTTTGAGGCTGCATTGTGAGCTGTAGAGGGCAGGAGCGCAGCCAAATACATTGCACACTAAACCAGAATGGTGAAGTATGGTCAAATAACCTCTGCGACCTGTGTGCTGTTGGGAGGCCCTCATACAGCAGTGGATGGAACAAATGTTCTGTACATGAGGAGTTTTTGTATCATGTGTAACCTCAGGTTGTCTTTTATATGTTTTTTTCTATTTATACTCCTACATTGTGTATATAAGTTCTGGTGAAATATGTACTTTATACGAGACCCGTTCGTAAGTGGAACGGTTCGTAAGTCGGAACACAATAATGTACTGTGTTTAAATTGCACAATACAGTCAGTGTCATAAAATGTGCTGAGGTTAAACCAAAACTCACGATTAAGAAGAAATGTACATTTGCATTTGACGCTGTAAATAGTTTCTGCGGTTCGGTTCGCAAGTGCGAGTTCGCATTCGCAAGTCGGGTGGTTAAAAAAATATATCTTACGGAAGCTTATTCATAAGTAAGGATTGTTCGTGAGTCGGGCGTTCGTAAGTCAGATGGTGAAAAAGAAATATGTTCGGGAAGCTCGTTTTTAAGTGCGGATGTTCGTAAGTCGGATGGTTAAAAAAAATACATGTTTTATGGAAGCTCATTCGTAAGTGCGGATGTTCGTAAGTCAGGCGTTCATACGTCGGGGGGGGGGGGGGGGGGGGACTGCCTGTATATCAACTAACAAGCCTTCACATGACCGACCTCATGTACGAGTGCAGCACTGCGTGTGAGCGCAGTGGTTGGCGTAGTGGTTAGCACGCTTCGCAAAGAAGCCGGCGACCTGAGTTCGAGTTTCCTAGCCACGGCTAACATCAGTGGCGAGTGGTGTCTGAACCTTGCCCTGGGCCTTCCTCTGCCCACTTCAGTAAACCAGCACTGATCAGCGTGGTGAAGGATGAACTTTTTTCGCACCATACGTAGCCAACCATGACCGGCACATTGGTGTAGGAAGGCCTTCATCCAGCAGTGGATAGACAGGGAGCTGTAAAGTATGAATACGTCTACTGTGATTTATATCGTAATATAATTTCTGTTCAGTAAAAATTAAATATCACGTAAAATATCAAGTAAATGTACTTCACACAAACAATGTTACACATTCGTTAATAAGCTGATATTTTACGTGTAATGACTCCTGACTCGAACTATTTAGAGGTTTCTTTTATTGCACGTAACGTGGCTTAGGACCACGTAGTCACAAGATAATGCCGACGTGGAGATCCCGTGACCGAGCAGACAGGGACGACGTGAAGACAGCGACAATGGCCCGAGTTCCTCTCTCGACAGCCCCGAAATTCCCTTCTTGCCCTGGCTTTTATCCTCGTGAATTCTCCGGGGGAATTTCCCCAGCCGTCTCTTTTGGACACTCTGGGGGAATTTCCCAAACCAAGATCCTCCAGACTTGCTGGTGCCTTCTCTTTGCATCCAGCCTCGCTGACACCCTGTCTTCACCTCGAGACTTACTGACACAGTCTTTACACATGTACTGTATACACAAAGAAGTGATCGGACAATGTCATTTATTTTCCCAGGCGGGAGCGTACGGAACTCCGTTGTCTCTTTATTTAACCCCCATGCCATGTGCACATTCGATATAATTTAAGTAGTACTCCGCAAATTACCCAAGTGGGATAACGCAGCGGCAATCATCGCCCCCAAACGCCCCCCCCCAGCCCGACGAATGACCACAGACCCCCCCCCTCTTGCAAATGAGGCTCGATCCTGGAATCTCGCCGTTCTCCCCTGTCGCCTGGCTAAACACAAAAGTGAACTTGAAGCTTGGAACGTAACCTCGTGACAAGGTGGCACAAGGGGCAGACCCGGTTCTGCCGAGTTCCTGTGTTGGAATGTGACACAGTTGTCTGTCCTGTGATCAAAGCGGGGTTAATAATTATAATGAAAATGTATTCTTTTATTAAGCGACTTTAACAAAACAAAATCCCAAAGCGCTGTACAACGGCAACAAAAACCCCATAAACTCGTAAGTATTAACACAATACAATCGAAATACAGTAAATGGCGAACCGCACTTGCAATATCGATAGAATGAGGAACAAACTACGATAATCATCACACTCGCAGTGTAGACTGAAAGCTAATTTCTTAAGAACTGATTTTTGTGTTTAATGTGTTATCCTTCCCGCACATCTCTTGATTATCACGGTGCGTAACGTGCGGTGTGAAAGAATTCCAACATACGCAGACACATGCGCGAACCGTGCAATGCCAGAGAAGTGTTGAGGGCGGCTGTCACCTTCCTCGTGTGTTTCTTCAGTCATAAATCCTGGCCAACGGGTGTTTTGGGGAACATCGGATTTAAAAAATATATATGTCACAGCGAGCTCTTTAAAGAGTAAAACAAAATTGTGTTGTAGGAGACCCATCTGAAAAAAGAACCCACCCCACAGTAACCACGTGGACCCCGCAGGGCTGCCAGGTTTGCTACAGGTATACTGCACACACACACACAGATGTCGTGGTGTTATTTCACACGGACAACTTATTTTCTCCTGTGTCACTTGATTCGTACAGAACTCCTCGCGTTCCACACCACGCGTCTCCGTCACAACTCCTCCTCGTGTGTTGCTCGTCTGCCACGCTCCGCTCGCTCTCTCTCTCGCTCCACTGCTAGCCTGCTACGTTGCCCTCTGCCAGCTTCTCCACTGCTAGCCTGTCGCTATACACTCCGCTAGCTTCTCCACTGCTAGCCTGTCACTATACACTCTGTTAGTGTCTCCACTGTTAGCCTGTCGCTATACACTCTGCTAGCTTCTCCACTGTTAGCCTGTCACTATACACTCTGATAGCTTCTCCACTGCTAGCCTGTCACTATACACTCCGCTAGCTTCTCCACTGCTAGCCTGTCACTATACACTCTGATAGCTTCTCCACTGCTAGCCTGTCACTATACACTCCGCTAGCTTCTCCACTGCTAGCCTGTCACTATACACTCCGCTAGCTTCTCCACTGCTAGCCTGTCACTATACACTCTGCTAGCTTCTCCACTGCTAGCCTGTCACTATACACTCCGCTAGCTTCTCCACTGCTAGCCTGCTACGTTGCCCTCTGCCAGCTTCTCCACTGCTAGCCTGTCGCTATACACTCTGTTAGCTTCTCCACTGCTAGCCTGTCGCTATACACTCTGTTAGCTTCTCCACTGCTAGCCTGTCACTATACACTGTTAGCTTCTCCACTGCTAGCCTGTCACTATACACTCTGCTGGCTTCTCCACTGCTAGCCTGTCGCTATACACTCTGCTAGCTTCTCTACTGCTAGCCTGTCCCTATACACTCTGTTAGCTTCTCCACTGCTAGCCTGTCGCTATACACTCTGCCAGCTTCTCCACTGCTAGCCTGTCACTATACACTCTGCCAGCTTCTCCACTGCTAGCCTGTCGCTATACACTCCGCTAGCTTCTCCACTGCTAGCCTGTCGCTATACACTCTGCTAGCTTCTCCACTGCTAGCCTGTCGCTATACACTCTGCTAGCTTCTCTACTGCTAGCCTGTCCCTATACACTCTGTTAGCTTCTCCACTGCTAGCCTGTCCCTATACACTCTGCTAGCTTCTCCACTGCTAGCCTGTCACTATACACTCTGCTAGCTTCTCTACTGCTAGCCTGTCCCTATACACTCTGTTAGCTTCTCCACTGCTAGCCTGTCCCTATACACTCTGTTAGCCTCTCCACTGCTAGCCTGTCACTATACACTCTGCTAGCTTCTCCACTGCTAGCCTGTCACTATACACTCTGCTAGCTTCTCCACTGCTAGCCTGTCGCTATACACTCTGATAGCCTCTCCACTGCTAGCCTGTCACTATACACTCTGATAGCCTCTCCACTGCTAGCCTGTCACTATACACTCTGTTAGCTTCTCCACTGCTAGCCTGTCGCTATACACTCTGATAGCCTCTCCACTGCTAGTCTGTCACTATACACTCTGTTAGCCTCTCCACTGCTAGCCTGTCACTACACACTCTGTTAGCTTCTCTACTGCTAGCCTGTCACTATACACTCTGATAGCCTCTCCACTGCTAGGCTGTCACTATACACTCTGCTAGCTTCTCCACTGCTAGCCTGTCACTATACACTCTGCTAGCTTCTCCACTGCTAGCCTGTCGCTATACACTCTGATAGCCTCTCCACTGCTAGCCTGTCACTATACACTCTGATAGCCTCTCCACTGCTAGCCTGTCACTACACACTCTGTTAGCTTCTCTACTGCTAGCCTGTCACTATACACTCTGTTAGCTTCTCCACTGCTAGCCTGTCACTATACACTCTGATAGCCTCTCCACTGCTAGGCTGTCACTATACACTCTGTTAGTTTCTCTACTGCTAGCCTTAGCACACTCACACTTAGGATTCCGCTAGGACTCTAGGATAGCGGTAGACGTGTGAGTAAGTCCCGCCAAGATAGGAGTCTGTACCTCCTTAGGGTATCAAGAGACCTGTGTGTAGGTCCCGCTAAGTCCGGAGGCTGTGCCTTATTAGGGTATCAAGATACCTGTGTGTAGGTCCCGCTAAGTCCGGAGGCTGTACCTTCTTAGGGTATCGGGTGAGGGGACCGTATACCCCTCTGTGTGTTAAGGACCGTGTAGAAGTATTACAATAAACAGTGTGCCTCACAAGAAGTTTATTCGTCATTATAAACACTACACATGTATGCACAGTAGTGGGGAGCGGTAGTGTAGCGGTTAGCGCTACGCTGTGCTGTAAACCCAGCGACCCAGGTTCGATTCCCACTCACGGCCAACACCAGTGGCGATTATCTGAACCGGTCCCGGGCGTCCCCTAGGTCGACTCAGTCTCAAATGAGTACCTGGTGCGGTGTGTAGTAAACATCGGCACTAGGGAGACAAAGGCGGTCCGGCGTGGTGCTGGCCACCCACCCCCTCGTGTCCCGTGCCGGCCTTCATAGGTGCTCGCTAACAGCACTTGCCCCTACAGTCTGTTAAGGCTATACGGGGGATCTTTGTTTTTCTTTGTATGCACAGTATGCTGAACTTCTTTGGCACCGTACGTGGTCAACCTGCGCTAATCGAGTGTCGAGTTTGTGTTCTCTGCCCGGTCCCCCAAGCGACGGTACAATTTGCTTTCCCGCTCGACTTGGCCAAATTCTAACAATGTTGGCATGACCCTGTCGCCCGTACGGAACACAAATCTCATAGCAGAGTGCGGTTGTGCGAAAGTGTGGGGACTCCCCCCTATCGTGCAACAATGGAACTGCCACTTGGGCAGTTTTGTGAATGCGTCGTTCTCCGGACGCTTTTTACACCGCCGTTTTCGGACGCGATGGATGGAAGTCGCCGGCCATGGGCGGAGTTTTTTTTTGGGGGGGGGGGGGGGGGGGGCAATGTCCCCCCAAACTGGACATCTTCAAAATGGGACCTTTTCTTGCCAATATTAAACTAGTAATAGGTTAAATTTCGATTTAAGGCTTCTATGGTTCTTTCGGTAAAGTCACGTAGAATGAGAATAAAATAATAAAATAACACAATAAAATTCTCACCACGTTTCGGCCACAACACAAGTGGCCTTCTTCAGGTGAAAGGAACAGAACACCTGAAGAAGGCCACTTGTGTTGTGGCCGAAACGTCGTGAGAATTTTATAGTGATATTTTATTTATTATTTTATTATTTTATTCTCATTCTACGTGACTTTACCGAAAGAACCAAAGATATAGGAATAGGTTTTACCCTTTTAGCTGGCACAAAAACTGACACCTTTATTCAAGGCATCATATTTGCAATAACCACAACACAAGCAGTCAAAATGCAAACAAAAGAGACAACTCTGATAATAATATTGGCACTGTCCTTGAATTTGATTGGTCCACACCCGAGATGGCTTTTCTTAGAGCCTAGTCTCCACTGGTTTTTTGTGCCAGTTAAAAGGGTAAAACCTATTACTATATCTTGTTACTGCCAAAGGAGGTCTCATAATATCAAACTACTTTGATACTGGCAAAAAAGGTCCCATTTTGTAGCTGCTCACCCCGAGCTCTCAATGCTCTGATAGTGGCATTGTCTTTTGTGCTGTTCGTTTCAAAGACAATGCCCATATATTATCAGAGCCACGTGTTTGTTTGCATGTTCATCACAAGTAATGTGTGTGGTGAATGCGAACTTTTTGCAAAAGGTGTCTATTTGGTGTTTGAACATCTGAACGCCTTCTGTTTTATTGCCAGAAAGCGCAAAAACCCTATTCTTATTTTTTCGTACTTGACACCTTTATTAATTTATTTTCAGTAGTTTACCATTAAGATAAAAAAAATGTACTAATTATATGCACCCGCGATTCCTAATGTGAGGGACAAAGCAAACCCCTGCCCCCACAAATATAGAAGTGAAACTCTGCCTAATTGCTACTCGCTATCGCCGCACTCGGAGAGATTTCCCAATGGATTCCTTGTCTCGCGACTCTATGCCGATAAGTGCACGGGCAATTCGACTCCGAGAGTATATAACAGTACCGCAATAAAACTAAAAAAAATTGCTGTCCCTGTCATAGGGTATTTATTTGTTGGCGTGGGTCATTTTCGCTATGGCAATGAACCCTGCGGCCTGAGTTCAGTTCCTGGCCACGGCTATCAGAAGTGGCGAGTGAACATCTAATCAGGTTAAGTGTGGTGAAATAACCCACATTAGGGGCTATCCAGCAGGTATCTCGAAGGTAAACGGTATTTGTAAAGTACTGTATTGTGGTATATTCTTGTAGATATCTGGTATGCAACAGATTGTTTTGAGTAACCATTGCATCGCGCGCTTTCAGATGCGCTTCTGTGGCCGTCTGGAACGCTCTTCCTTCCGATATTAGGAAGCCACTGGAGCCATGCACTTTTAAATAATCATCCAAATTGACAAACTCATTTCGTCAGAACTGCTTTTTGTGTTTAGTTTGTTGTCCTTCCCCCGCACCTTCGATAAGCACACGGTTGGCTATGTACGGTGTGAAGAATGTCAAAATCCATACATAACCAGGTGATAACACAAGAGACCGGCATGCTGTAAGAGTCTCTCTCATTTTAAAGCATTACCTGGTGCTTAAGTCTGCTGCCAGCAAGCGGTGATGATTACAACTGTGTGGTCAAGCCGAGGGGCTCCTCCAGTGGCAGCTGTCCCTGTGCAGTAGTCTGGCAGTAGGATGGCGACGATTGCTGCTATGTATTATACCCATTCATGAAGAATAATTTATTTTTCGATTTAAAGCTTTCGTGACTGCAGGGATTCATATTCTTGGCTCTTTCGGTAAAGTCACGGAGAAAGGCGAAATAGTAAAATAAAAAAAAATAATACGCTGTCTTTCCGACAGCTCTGTCCTTCACCTGAGGACGGCTGCTTGCGTTGTGGCCGAAACGTCGTGAGAATTTTATTTTATTATGTTTTATTTTCATTATTTTATTATTTCCCTTCTACGTGACTTTACCGAAAGAACCAAGAATAATAATTTCTTTGTCCAATTTCGGTGACTTTGGACCCGGGTAAATTTGGATCGGCACATCGGTAGTAATAAGTACAACATTGGAGTCGTGCCACAGAGCCTTCTGGTGCCTGCCACATAGCCCCCGATATCACCCTGTTATGCGTGGTGACGGTGGTGGTGGTGGCCAATCCACAGTGCCACAGCAGTGCCTGTACTACTAACCAGGCTCAGCCTTGCCCATCAGCTGAGATGTGACGAGGTCTGGCGCGTTCCGTGTCATTTGTTCGCGAGACTTTTGCACAACATTGGGAGAGGTGTGAAATTCCACGCGGTTGAAACGATGCAATATTAGCAGCAGCAGCGGCCGCAGTGTGTGAGAAGAAACTATGTGACATGCAAATCGCATTTCCCATACTGAGATGTGTGATAATAATCTGGAAAGCCAGTCTATTTATAGTGCGTCTGTTATGCATTGCTTCGAACGCGGATCCAAATCTAACAGTGGGGTTCTTGCCTAAAAGTGTTGAGTCAAGCAAGCCTGACTGCTGATGAGACACTGAATGTTGAAACCGGCCCAGAATTAATCTTCTTTGGTTCTTTCGGTAAGGTCACGTAGAATGGGAATAAAATAATAAAATAACACAATAAAATTCTCACGACGTTTCGGCCACAACGCAAGCGGCCGTCTTCAGGTGAAAGGTACAGACCTGTCGGACGACAAGCTCTGTCGTCCCGAATCCTTGCAGTCACGAAAGCTTGAAAATCGAAATAAAATCGGCCCAGAATTACGGTTGTATGAAACCAATGTTACAGCTGAGCCTGAACCTGCTGACGAATCACTAAATGCTGACATTGGTCGGTAGGTTTGTTTTCGTTGACCCAATGCAGCTCAGTGGGCCTTACCTGGTAAAATAAAAAAATAGTTCATTAAATTATTAGACCTCCTTTGCCAGTACCAAAATAGAATAATAGGGTTTCCCCCTTTTTTCTGGCAACAAAACTGAAACCTTTTTACAAGGATTCATGTCTGCATTAACCACAATACTTGCAGTCAAAATGCAAACAAAAAACACTCTCTGATAATATGGCATTGTCCTTGAAACTGATTGGTCCACACCAGAGACAGCTTTCTTTTGAGCCTCATCTCAATTGGTGCTAGACCAGATGACGCCAAAAGGCGTACAGCTCAAAGACAACGCACTATCAAAGTAATGAGGGCTCGGGGTAAGCATCTACATCATTAGACCTCCTTTGCCAGTACCCAAAATATAACAATAGGGTTTTCCCCATTTTTTTCTGGCAACAAAACTGAAACCTTTTTGCAAGGATAAATATATAAATGGAGCCGGCATATGCCGCTAGACCATCATACCGGTACCGCTGAGAACAACGCCAAACGCTTGCAATTTACCAGCGCGATTCTTGTTCGTGTTTTTGTTTTTTTTGTTTGTTGCGGTTGCACCCGATTCAAGAGCCGAATGGCTCACAGGGCTATACCAACATAAATGGAACTATGAACTGAACTGAAATGGAACGGCTCCTACACCGATGACACGGTGTTAGAGCACGCCGGTGAGCGTGGGGCTGATTTGCAGGACGAGCAGGATTCACCACGGGAACTTTCTAACATTTCCACCACTGCCTCATGACAAAATCACGCGGGCCAAGCCCCATCTCGCCAGATGTCGCAAGCCAAGCAGGATCCAGCCCGGAAAGCCGTGCTGGGATTCGGCGACCACCACCACCACCGCGCACGCTCGCTGTCGACTGCTGTCGGTGAGCGGTAGCGTCGTGATTAGTGCACTGCGCCGCGACACTCGGCCACCCGAGTTCAATACCCGCTCACGAAAAGTAACCGTGACAGTGAATATTTGAACGGGCCCTGGGATCTCCCCTCGGTGCACTCAGCCTTAAATAAGTCACACTTGCAGTGCGTGTAAAACATCAGCCATGGGGAGACAAAGGCGGCCGGGCGTCGTGTGTTGGTCTACCGCCCACTGGGTGTGCCGTGCCGGGCTTCATAGTTGTTCATTAACCAAGACTTGGCTCAACAGTCTGCTCAAGGCTATACCGGGGAGACGCACGCATCCCATGAAATGGTGTCCACTGGTCGTAGCCGACAACAACTTTGGCCTCTTGTGAACGTGGGCTGCTTCCAAAGTCTCTCTCTTAAGGGGGGTGGTAAAATGTCACTAAACTTTGTATTTTACCAGGTAAGGCCCAATGAGCTGCTACGTAGCTCTTTTTAAGAAGCGACCTGGCTATCACAATATGACAGCTCAACAAAGTGGCTTGTCACGTGGACATTTATAGCAGGCAAATACTCTGAACACGTGATGCTGATTCTAAATGTGGATGGGATAACCCGGAGGACCCGAGGAAAAATCCACGCGACCACGGGGAGAACATGCAAACGTCAAATACACAGCAGGCGTCAGGTCAGGCTCGGAATCGAACCCCACGACCTCCTGTAAACCGAGCGAGGTAGTTAACATCTCCTGGCCACCGTGGCGCACAGCTTAGCCGCTCGTCTCTTTTGGCTGGGCCACGGAGATTAGCAGGGGGGGACGTGAGCCTACGACCTCTACCCACGCGGTTTAAGTCCCAATTGAGTAATGAGTGGGTCATTAATCAGAACTGGGATTTTTTTTTGGGGTCAACACCAGTTACGTAGCGTGGCATTTTTTTGTTGAGCTATGGGGGAGGAAACCCGTGCAGAACAGGCGGAGATCCACAAACTCCACTCGTAAAGGCGTCCCCCACTCGAGCATCGAACCCAGGAATTTTTGTTTGCTGTGCCAGCCTCCTGCAGTCCCATTGTGTGTGCGTGTGGGGAGCGGTAAGTGCTGGGGGGGAGGGGGGGTGACTCAGGGGATGGCCCAGGACCACTGCAAATATTCGCCACTGTTATCGGTCGTGAGCGGCTATTGAATTCGGATCTAAAATGAATTCAAGTTTAACCACGGCACCACCGGCTCCCCATAACTTATACAAGCACATAGTATACTGTAATATACAAATGAGGTGCACAAAATAATTCACGTGTTTAGTCTCCCGAGTACTAAATGTTCGCCCCCACACCAGCTACGCAATTATGGCCGAGTCGACCTAGGGGGGGGATGTCCGGTCCCGGTTCAGATGTCATTCGCCACTGATGTTCGCCGTGGCCAGGAATCAAACCCAAGTTTCTTTCCCATGGGTGGTTTAGCAGCGCAGTAAGCCCACACCACACGACACGCACTAAAACCCTAAACGTAAACAATCGTTTAAGAACCTGAAAGACTTTAACAAAAAAATATTCCCGAGATGAAAAATCTGAAAATGTGACACTTTACAAAATGCAAGGGGGGCCCGGGTGAACTTCCGAAATATTTGTGATAATTTTAGTTTGTATTCTTGGTTCTTTCGGTAAAGTCACGTAGAAGAGAAATAATAAAATAAAAATATATTTTTATATATTTGTATTATTTTATTGTTTCCTTTCTACGTGACTTTACCGAAAGAACCAATAATATGAATCCCTGCAGTCACGAAAGCTTTAAATCAAAATTTTAGTTTGGTTTAACCAGTTCAGATATATTATTTTGCGGACGCCTTCCCGTAAGCCGTGTTACCTGCTGCTTCTGCTGCTCAGGTGTGTTTGCGCACGCAGGTGTACCTACACTGGCACCACGCTCGAGTTGAATGACATCACCAGGCCTCGGCAGTGAAAACTAATGGGGGAAGTTCATTACCCCACCCCCCACAACAAAACTTCCCCAACCTCCCGCATCTATGCATTCCCCCCAGTCTAAATGGGTACATCACCAGGTAGGGTGTGTTTGGGTAAAGGGGCCGTCCATAAATGACGTCACGCGATTTTGGACGATTTTTGACCCCCCCCCCCCATCGTCACAAAGTCAGATCCCCCTCATATATGACGTCACAAAGCTCTGCCCCCCCCCCCCCCCCACAAAATAAAACATGCTTCAAATCGCTTTAAACTATTGTCACTGTAGTGCGTATTTAATGTGCCGCTGCAATCTGATGTTGTAGGAGAAAACATTTATTAAAAAGTATATTTAATTAAGTAGATAGTGTTGTCTATATTTATTTAAAGTTGCGCATTTTGATGTGACGTCACATTTCTCAACCCCCTCCTCCTCCCTCGTCACACATCGTCACAAATGTCTGACCCCCCCCCCCCCCCCCCCCCAGGTGCGTGACGTCATTTATGGACGGCCCCAAAGTGCGGGTAGTCGCCCCACCCCCGGAACCTAATGGGATGCCACGACAGTGGAATGTTAACTACCTCGCCTGGTATACAGGAGGTCGTGGGTTCGATTACACTGAGAGGTGTTGACTACCTCGCCTGGTATACAGGAGGTCGTGGGGTTCAATCCTGACCCTGAGGCTTGCTGTGTATTTGGAGTTTGCGTGTCTCTCTCTAATCATCATCATCATCACGGTGGCTAGGAGATGATAACTACCTCGCCTGGTATACAGGAGGTCGTGGGTTCGATCGCGACTCTGACGCCGATACAGGATGCTGCAAAAAAAATGTAAACACTTATTATGGGACTATCGTTTTTAATGGAAAAAGAACGGAGAATAATACGCTGTAACATGATAACAAATGTAATGTTAATAGCTTTTTTTTAAAAAAAATTCAGTCTCCACTTGTTCGTCATCGTTGTCAACGCGTGGCCTGGAATCTTCTCCAGGTGGTATCCAGAGCCTGGAGGCAGCAAAACATTTCTGACGGTGTTGTTGCAAATTCTCGGAAGTGTTTAGACATTTAAAAAAATCTAATTAAGTAAAACGTTTTGATTTAAAGCTTTCGTGACTGCAGGGATTCATATTATTCGTTCTTTCGGTAAAGTCACCACGTAGAATGGAAACAATAAAATAATAAAAATATAAAACAATGAAATTCTCACGTTTCGACTGCAACACAAGCAATCATCATCAGGTGTGAAAGCCACAGCAATAAAATTTGAAAAAAGTAGCGGTTTTCACACCTGATGATGATTGCTTGCGGTGCAGTCGAAACGTCGTGAGAATTTTATATTTTTATTATTTTATTGTTTCCCTTCTACGTGACTTTACCGAAAGAACCAAGAATATACGTAGAACGTGTTGTCTATATTTATTTAAAGTTGCGCATTTTGATGTGACGTCACATTTCTCAAACCCTCCCCTCCTCGTCACAAATGTCTGACACCCCCCCCCCCCCCCCAGGTGCGTGACGTCATTTAAGGACGTCCCCTTCTCTGGTAAAATAGTGTAGTTTCAGTTCTAATGCCAACACGTTTAGTCAGCAATGGAGAGGAGGCCAAATCTCAAGGGCTACCTCTAGCGGAAGTCCATTCCGCCGACAGTCACGCACCGGCAACGGCGGAGTTCCACCTTGATCTTTGTACGGACGTACGTTGAACTTCTGTCGCACCGTACGTAGCCAACCGTGCTACATTTGGAGGCGCGAAATAATCGTATCCACACGAGACGAAGGGACGCCCAATGGGGATCGGGTAAGATCACCACCGCGACACGTGCCAACGAATGGCCAGCGGAAGCAACAGAGCAGCTTCTTACCTTCGAGATGCCTTCAAGTGACCCGGGCCGAGGCAATCGACTCGCCACACATTCGCGATCCCGATATTTTAAAATCACTGTTTGCTTCGGTGGCCGACTGTGAAACCTCGATTCGAACTCGGGTGGCAGTGCGATGGCTTGGTTCAGCATCTCCGACACGGCCACTGTGAACCAACCATTCCGCTAAGCCACATGGGCGACGAAAATTATTAAGTGCGTAATCCCCTCTCTACTCTTTGGTTCTATGCGGTAAAGTCACGCAGGTAAAAAATAAAACAAAAATCACGACGTTTCGGCCACAACACAAGCGGCCTTCATCAGGTGAAGGGATCAGGCTGTCTCGAGGACAGCGCTGGAGTGAAACACAGCCACGCTCAGACCGCGACCTTTAAGCTGTGTGCGAGGAAACAAGGTGCCTTGACAAAGGAATTAGCATAAAAAATAGCATTTGATTGGTCGACTTAGCATAGAGGTGGTGTACGTGCGGGTGGACTTGCCGTTTGGCGCGGGGGGGGGAGTTTACCTATTGATGGTGTGAAACGGCAAGTCCACCCGCACGTACACCACCTCTATGCTAAGTCGGCCAATCAAATGCTAATTTTTATGCTAATTCCTTTGTCAAGGCACCTTGTTTCCTCGCACACAGCTTAAAGGTCCGCGGTCTGAGCGTGACTGTGTTTCACTCCAGCGCTGTCCTCGAGACAGCCTGATCCCTTCACCTGATGAAGGCCGCTTGTGTTGTGGCCGAAACGTCGTGATTTTTGTTGTTTTATTTTTTACCTACGTGACTTTACCGAATAGAACCAAAGAGTATGGATCCTTGCAGTCACGAAAGCTTTAAATCTAGAATCCCCTCTCTCTCTCTACACGTGGCAGCTTTAAACACAATTTAAAAAAAAAATCGCACCAGACTAGTTAAGAACTGTACTTTATTAGCCTTGCTTTTTTAATATTCTTTACTTGTTACGAGAGGTTGCTTGTGTTAACATAGTTATCATTTCGAAATAAAAAAACTAAAGTTGAGAATTTTTCAGTGCAATGGGTAAGGTTACGATTGATACACACGCGCACACATTCCATGTACAAAGATCCCCCGTATAGCCTTGAACAGACTTTTGGGGCAAGTGCTGTTAGCGAGCACCTATGAAGGCCCGCATGGCATGGCACACGAGGTTGGTGGCCAGCACCACGCCGGGACGCCTTTGTCTCCCTCGTAGCGATGCTTCCACATCGCTCCAGGTACTCATTTGAGGCTGAGTCGACCGTGGGGGAGGCTCAGCACCGGTTCAGATAATCGTCACTGGCGTTGGCCATGAGCGAGAATCGAACTCGCGTCGCCGGGTTCATAGCGCAGCGCTAACCGTGAACGCTACCACTCCCCACACACACGTGGCTCCGAGTGGAATCAAAGTCTACACGAGCAACTTGCCAGAACTACAATGTGCATTATGCGACTACGTGGATTTCTACAGCGGGGCACTTATCAAGACGCTCGACAGCAGCGGTGGACAATCCAGCGAAGGAACTGCGATCATCCACGCGGGTGGATCTCAACGGGCTCATCTGCGATCCACCACCAGAAAACTGTGGTCCACAATCACCGGCGATGGCTTTATTATTCATTAACCCTGCAATGTACGATAGGCATACCAAGAGCGAGAGCCATCTTTTGGTATAGGTTAGTTACGTATTGTTTTTTTCAATGTACGAATTCTTAATTCGGGGGGTTTTTATTTGCCATCAGGCGTAACGAGAATCGCTATGTCGGTGGTAGTTCTCATTTCGTCCCGAGACGCACGACAGAATCTCTCGCGATACAACGGTGGATCGCAAATCCACGGATCGGCCACCGCTGCTCTACAGAAACGGTGCGGAATATTTATTTTGTAAAAAGCGTCCACTCGTCCATGCTTTGGGCATGCAACTCTCTAGCACTTGGGACACGAGCCCAATGCATCGCTCTGTTTCTTCGGTCGACATTCTCGCGGGCAGTCCCCCCCCCCCCCCCCAACATGCTCTTCTTTGGATGCCGCTCCGTCGTGAGTCTCGACTTTTCCCTTCGAGCCACGGCAACATTCGCCACGCATTGCACTGAACGACACTTTACGGACATACATGCGTATGATGAACTTCTTTCGCACCGTACGTAGCAAACGGTGCTAATCGGAGGTGCGGCCTCCAGCCATAAGTCAATCAACCTCCATGCCCCTCCGACTCTCTGCCCTGAAGTTTGAGAGTTTACTTGGTCACTCCAGGTGAGAACCCAAGAGACAACGATGACCCCGTTTGCAAGAGCGACCTGGTTGGTGGTTAGGCTCATTGCCTGAATTGTCATAATGCCATACTGTTACAGACATAAATGTTCTCCTGTTAGCGAATGAAGGTGACGAGTTTTGTTTTAGTGTTGTATGGAATGAGAGCTGTAAAGAAGACACGAGCCTTGAAGAGACCGCAGGGGGCTTGACCTTTAAAAACCTGACGTACTCTGACTCCAGAACGAGGCGATTCGGCCCGCAACGAACGCAAGGACTCGCGGAGACGAAACACGAAAAGCAAACGATTGTGGGCACAAACAGAACTCAAGAGGGACATATCCCAGAAACTAAAGCTGTAATAACAAAGCGCGACAACGTGGGACACACAGAAACCGCAAGCAAAGAAGTTGAGAGGTGCTCAAGAAAAACAAAACCCGACGACCCGCGACATCTAATTGCTCAGGATGTAGGGGTTTTTAAGACGGGTCAAGCGGATGGAGTGGAATGTGAGGTTCGAGGTGCGACCACCCCCGTGGATTTTTAATTGTTTCAATGAAGCTCGCAAGGGATTATTATTTATGAGCTTGACTACCCGGTTTCGCCCGGGACTTGGATTCTTGTCTTGAATTAAATACGCGGAGGGTTGGGGGAGGGGGATGCGTGACGTCAGCAGGCACACTGCGTGATGCTGCCGCATGCGGGTGACATCACACATGTGACGTCACCGCTCATTTGCCATGCAAAATGTATCCATTATTGCGTCCCCCCCACGCCAAAATAGGAAAGTATTTTTTTTATACTTTTGGCATTGTGTACAGCCTGGAAGTTACCCACATGCCAAATTTAAAGTTTGTTGCATGTCGGGAAATATGCTACACATTATGAACAGACATTCACAAATTTCCCTTTTATATATATACACGAGATGAATCCTATATGGATATTAAATGAACTTTGTCAATTCGTTCTCGTGGACGATTAATCCCCCCCCCCCCACACACCAGGTCATCATGGGGCAGGTTAACCATACCTCACCACGTTGGTCAGTGCAGGTTGGGTGATCTGAGTAGTATATGGGCGATGATCCGAGTCGTACAGAAATAAGTATTTGACCCCTCTGCAAAACATGACTTAGTACTTGGTGGCAAAACCCTTGTTGGCAATCACAGAGGTCAGACGTTTCTTGTAGTTGGCCACCAGGTTTGCACACCATTTCAGGAGGGATTTTGTCCCACTCCTCTTTGCAGATCTTCTCCAAGTCATTAAGGTTTCGAGGCTGACGTTTGGCAACTCGAACCTTCAGCTCCCTCCACAGATTTTCTATAGGATTAAGGTCTGGAGACTGGCTAGGCCACTCCAGGACCTTAATGTGCTTCTTCTTGAGCCACTCCTTTGTTGCCTTGGCCGTGTGTTTTGGGTCGTTGTCATACTGGAATACCCATCCACGACCCATTTTCAATGCCCTGGCTGAGGGAAGGAGGTTCTCACCCAAGATTTGACGGTACATGGCCCCGTCCATCGTCCCTTTGATGCGGTGAAGTTGTCCTGTCCCCTTAGCAGAAAAACACCCCCAAAGCATAATGTTTCCACCTCCATATTTGACGGTGGGGATGGTATTTTTGGGGTCATAGGCAGCATTCCTCCTCCTCCAAACATGGCGAGTTGAGTTGATGCCAAAGAGCTCCATTTTGGTCTCATCTGACCACAACACTTTCACCCAGTTGTCCTCTGAATCATTCAGATGCTCATTGGCAAACTTCAGACGGGCATGTATATGTGCTTTCTTGAGCACGGGGACCTTGCGGACGCTGCAGGATTTCAGTCCTTCACGGCATAGTGTTACCAATTGTTTTTTTGGTGACTATGGTCCCAGCTGCCTTGAGATCATTGACAAGATCCTCCCGTGTAGTTCTGGGCTGATTCCTCACCGTTCTCATGATCATTGAAACTCCACGAGGTGAGATCTTGCATGGAGCCCCAGGCCGAGGGAGATTGACAGTTCTTTTGTGTTTCTTCCATTTGCGAATAATTGCACCAACTGTTGTCACCTTCTCACCAAGCTGTTGGCAATGGTCTTGTAGCCCATTCCAGCCTTGTGTAGGTCTACAATCTTGTCCCTGACATCCTTGGAGAGCTCTTTGGTCTTGGCCATGGTGGAGAGTTTGGAATCTTATTGATTGATTGCTTCTGTGGACAGGTGTCTTTTATACAGGTAACAAGCTGAGATTAGGAGCACTCCCTTTGAGTGTGCTCCTAATACCAGCTCGTTACCTGTATAAAAGACACCTGGGAGCCAGAAATCTTTCTGATTGAGAGGGGGTCAAATACTTATTTCCCTCATTAAAATGCAAATCAATTTATAACATTGACATGCGTTTTTCTGGATTTTGTTGTTGTTATTCTGTCTCTCACTGTTCAAATAAACCTACCATTAAAATGATAGACTGATCATTTCTTTGTCAGTGGGCAAACGTACAAAATCAGCAGGGGATCAAATACTTTTTTCCCTCACTGTACATGGGTGATGATCTGAGTCATATATGGGTGATGATCTGAGTCGTATATGGGTGATGATCTGAGTCGTATATGGGCGATGATCTGAGTAGTATATGGGCGATGATCTGAGTTGTATATGGGCGATGATCTGAGTTGTATATGGGCGATGATCTGAGTCGTATATGGGCGATGATCTGAGTCGTATATGGGCGATGATCTGAGTCGTATATGGGCGATGATCTGAGTCGTATATGGGTGATGATCTGAGTTGTATATGGGCGATCATCTGAGTCTTATATGGGTGATGATCTGAGTCGTATATGGGCGATGATCTGAGTCGTATATGGGCGATGATCTGAGTCGTATATGGGTGATGATCTGAGTCGTATATGGGCGATGATCTGAGTAGTATATGGGCGATGATCTGAGTCGTATATGGGCGATGATCTGAGCCGTATATGGGTGATGATCTGAGTAGTATATGGGTGATGATCTGTCGTATATGGGCGATGATCTGAGTTGTATATGGGCGATGATCTGAGTCGTATATGGGTGACGATCTGTCGTATATGGGCGACGATCTGAGTCGTATATGGGCGATGATCTGAGTCGTATGAGTGATGATCTGAGTGGTATATGGGTGAGTTACTAGGTTTTTTCTGTGTTCCTTCCAGGACACCCCTCAACAGTTACTGACCCAACTAACTCTGGGATACAATTTCAGAACTAGAGCCGGAACCTGGAAGCGAAACAGGAATCAAAGCAGCAAGAAGTTGAGGGATGAAACTTGAGAGCTAACGAAGCTGTAACATGAGGAGACCTCAACAGAGGCAGAAACCCGTTTAGAAAAACAGTCATGGACCTAAAAAAAAAAACTGGCAGCCCAATCCCGGGTCCAGAGCTGTGTTTAGACACACAAGGACCCACCAAGTGGAAATCTGGAACCAGGGCCGGTCGCGATAACTTGGGAGTGTGATTGCCTAACAGAAATTCATATTCTGCACAGTTGGCTCCGTATGGTGCGAAAGACGTTCAACATGCATGCAATATAAACGATTTAAGTGGAAACATTTAGGTCGAATTTTGGCGACAACTCTTGTAACATAATCGATGAGCAGATTGGGGAAAAATGACGTCGACAAACTACAAACACTGCAATAAAACAAGACAGCATCGGGACGAGAAACACTTGACGCACGTTTCAGGATCTTATACTTATAAAATAATAAATACACTGCCAACGACATCCAAACCACATCATCATTGTCAATATCAATATTAATGTCATCATCAGTGTCATCAATTTTAATGTTATCATGTCATCATCATCATCGATGTTAATGTTATCACATCATCGGCAATCTCTTTTATACAGAGGCTTTCCCGACCAATATTACGATTTGCATTTGGTTACTTGTGGGATTAGGTCGTGTATAAATCTGTGTCGTGCACCCTCCTCCACCCCGCCAATTAATGAAGTGTCCCGTGAACTAAGGGTGTCAAATGTATGACTCTACGTCGGCAGCACCACTGGAGTTGCTGGAGAGGAATCTCGCAAAGTTTAAATGGGTACGGACGTTTCGTTGGACGTTACATCTGGCCTCGTCATGCTGGGTGCAAATTGAATAGAGCCCCATCCCACATTAAACACGACGGGGTTATTTTGTGTTTGATCATTCATTACTGGGCTGAGACCATAACATTGCTACACTCGAGAACCCGGTTTAATCACAATGCAGTATATATGCACGTCGATGGGTCTCTGTGTAAGCCTAGAAGTCTGTGTGTAAATCAATAGTGACAGATTTAATCACAACTTAGTATGTGCGAGTCTATGGGTCTCTGTGTAAATCTATGGGTCTCTATGGAACCAACAACTCTCTACACTTCAAGAACTCAGTTTAACCATGGGCGGCTGAGATGCGGATTCAAACCCAGGATCCCAGTAGCGCCGGGTCGGAGTCTCCGACATGGCCAATATGAACCCTGTGAGTCACCCCACAATGACCCTACTTCTCACAGAGATAACAATGATGTGACAGGGTCTCTTAACATCAGCCACACTGCGCACCTTACTGATGAACGCAATAACGATAACAGCAACACACATTAGAAATTACCACCGGCTGGTTATAGTGCTATTGCTTAGTACAGGCAATGAATTAATATTACCGAAGAATATTGCTTAGTGCACGCTAGACTGTGGTATTACCTAAATTAGAATGTACCCTTCACTACAGTAATACCTTGGTATTGAGTATAGGTAACACCGTGGTATTACTTATATGACAATGTATCCCTCAGTAGAGGTATTACCTATGTGCATCGCTCAATGTAGACATTTTTTTATATTACCTATACCAAAAGGTATCGCTTAACATTACTCATTGCAGGCAATGCCTACATAGCACAAGGTACCGCTCATTGTAGATCAGTATAAGCAATGCCTGGCAATGCCCACACTGAGGAGCAAATTGCTAAGCAGAATTCCCTACTTTGAGACGTTTTTTTTTTGCCATTCAAACGACGAGGAAGTCCAACGTCTGACCGCTCTGTTGAGACTTGGCAATTCAATTCAACTGGGCTCTACAGGTGGCAGTTGTTCCGTGACAATTTCTCAACCCATAACCCACGGCAGCAGTAGGTGTCGGCCTTCGGCAAGGTCCCCCCTTGCAAACACACAACTAACTTCTGATAACCTGAGAGAAATTCGTTGGTTAAAAGTCAATACATTTAATTTAGTCACGTGGCGATTCTTCTGCACCCATTCCCTGCCCACCCACCCACCACCGCCACCAGAGATGCGAAGATTCGTCACAAGTCTGGGCCACGATTCGTTCCAAATAATTGATCAAAATGGTTTTCGCAACCAATATCATCCATAGTACAGGTTTTTTGGGGGGTTAAATTGCGCAAATATATAAATGTGTCGTTAAACGCGCCACCACCCGACAGCCAATTAGTAAGGTGTGTCCCGTAAACAAAACATGCCAATTCGTTACGAGTACAGCACACCGGTGTGATTGAGATTGTAAATGTTGTGGATTTGCTCTGACAAAAAAGAGCTAAAGAGCTCAGTGGGCCTTACCTGGTAAACTTAAAATAGTTTAGTTTAGGTGTAACCCATTTACATTGCTGGGTGGACAGAGGTGGAGGGGGGTAGAAGCAGTTTAAGAAACTCGCCTCCATTATTTCAGCTGTTCGCGCCAGGAGGTGCAATCGAACTGGTGACCTCCGGATTACAAGCCCCATACGCTAATCATAACCCCACCCTGGCTGCAACCAATTCGGCATAGTGATATTCAACTTAACCGCACCTATTAATGACGACGACGATGACGGTGATGACGAAGATCCCCAACAAGAAGGAACGTGGAAAGCCCGTAACAGTTGCGATTGTCGGTGGCAATGATGAGATGGATCAACAATAAAAGAAAATTAATACTAGAGAACAGTGCAGTTGTAACACTAACAAAAAATACAATAATAACATACAATTGGAAAAAACCTATAAAAACTATGAAAAATGTCTGACGGTCAAGTGTCATATTTGATTTTTTTTTTTTAAACTGATTCGGAGCAGGGCTTAATGGGTCACTGGTAGAACGTGGTAGGCGGCACGTGACCAGTCGCGGTCAAAGCTGCTGGAAACAAGTAAATGGTATCCTGGATGTGGTATGCCGGGCGAGGTGGTATTTTATGGGTCGCTGCCCCCGGACAGCTTTCCGGAAAAAGTTAAAGCCCTCAGTCCGGGGTAAAAATGCAAACACAGCAGCGCATTTGTCACCTGACCTCTTAACTGCTAAAGCTCGTGTTTCGCCTCTCCTTTCACAGTGTGCATTGTATAATCGCGAAACGTTGGAGCAAAGTGGTGCAACCCAGGCAACTCGCCTTCCACCATTCGTCGCGATCGTCGCCACGGCCACCACCACCCTTCATCGCCGCCATCACGGCGATCGGATGACTGCGCACTTCACAGAGTCTTTTTCAGCGCGACCGGGTCAGGATTCTCCTGTATGTCCTGTCTGCTATCTGTGGGGGCGGGACGGTCAAATGAGTTGAGAGGATGTTTATTTTTTTTTTAAGTTTGAGGTTGTGGAGGGTGGCGGGGGTGAGAAATACCAGTGTGGAGGATGTACAAATCGACGGGCAAACAGGCAGGACTGATAAATGGACATGCAGATAAATAGACACGCAGGTGGAGAGAGAGAGAGACAGACGAGAGGAATGCAGGGAGGTGGACAGGCCTACAAAGATGCAGACAGACAGACACATATACAGACAAATAGAGACACAGGCAGAAAGGACAGATTGTTAAACAGATGGATAGAAAAGACGCAGAGAGAGAGACGGGCAGACAAAAAGACAAGCAATGAAGGCAGGTAGGTGGACAGACCAATAAAGAGCAAGACAGACACAGACCAGCAGGCTGCCACACAAAGAGAGAGACGCACAGACCGGCAGGCACGGGAGTGGAAAAACAGACAGCAAGGAGGCAGGGAAGAGAGGCGGGGCAGACGAAAAGGCAGCACTGAGCTCACCCTTCAGTTCGATGATGGAGTTCTCTGGGGATGAGTCCATGTAGCCCACCGAGTCCTCGCACTCCGACAGAGACTGGAAAACAACACGGTGGCCAATCACGTGCCGACCACGTGACCACTTTTCCACTCAAATCAGACGCCCCCGATCAAGAAACAAAAATAGTGTCCGCGATTTGGGCCGTTTCTGAGCAAGCAATGGAAATGCCTAGTTACTATGGCAATGGCAATTATTCCCATTTTACAAATATTGCCATCTCCCCGCAAAGTGGAATTAGTTTTTGTCAACATGCGGAGCGCTCTGACCAGAGATGCCCAGGGGTCGACTGAGCCCACAATCACATTGTAGCTGATAAAATAGGTACCATTTGAGATGATGATGGCTTAGGGAGGTCTTCATCATTGATCATGGAAGAAGATGTTGATGATGGTGTTGGCTTCGGGCTCTCAAAGGAGATGCCTTCCGCCTTCATTCCTCGTTTTTTCAGAGATAATCATTGACTTGAACGTTAAACATTTTCTTAATTTTTGTAACCATTACATCACGGCAGAAATAATAAAGTGTGTAAATATATGCGTAAAAGCTAAGCAGATACAAAGTGCTGAAAACCGTATCATCATTCATACGAGTACTTTTTTTAATCTTAGAAATCAATTTCCTCATTTTGATAAAGCCTCGTTTTCCGAAACAAACGATGACGCGCTGATCGTTGGCTTCGAAAGGGAATTTTTTTTCTCATCAAACTTGTCAACCACATCACAGGTGGTGGCGTGCCCAGACTCGAACTCGGATTTTTTTTTTTAGCCTTGCCGGCTCGGTGGCTCTGATGGGGGCCCATCGTGAGCCACCCACCTCACATTTAAATTTCTCACAAAAGCTGTGAAAGCTCTCATGCGATCGCCTGGTCCAGTCACATTGTTTGCTAAGTCACCTGTCAAAACTTCTCATTCTCTGCTGTGCATAGTCATACAGGGAATTGTTTCATAATAGTAATAATGTATGTGTGTACGTTAAACTTCTTTCACACCGTATGTTGCCAACCGTGCTAATCAGGTGCGGGGGAAGGACAACAGACTAAAATTGACAACTTATTATGGTCAACTTATTATGGCCAATTTCGTCACATTTCAGAGCTTAGCAGACGCTTATCAGGGTTGAACCTTGACAGTGCCTGGAAGGGCGACTTGAATTGGCAGCATCTTGAGAATTCAGTGCCTGCAGAAGCTGCCGGCATATGCAGCGAAACGTCGGACGTCGTGCAGGACAACACGCGGTATGACCCGAAAATGCATCGGAGAGAGCTACACAGCAGCAGCAAAACCGTGACCACCTGCGGCGTAGCGTTATTATTATTATTACTTACACACAAGCCACTTGGTGATCGTGGCGATGATCTCATGTGGAAAATTCGAATGATGAAAGTGATGAATACTCATCACCAGCCATGGTCCATCAACTGCTGCATGAGGGCCTCTATAAGCTGTCGTCACGTTTCCCCGTCTCGCAGTGCAACGGGTCTGTGGCCCCTGCGCATGAGCGGATTTCAACGCTCCATCTCCATGACGGTCGACCCCTCTCGGGATCGGTGTTCCTTCACTCCTCTGGCCTCCATTCTGGCATCCTTTGCGGCCCTCTGGCATCGCTCCTCCTAGTGCGTGAACGGTGGCGACCGTGAGGCTGCAACGTGTGTTGACTGTGCAACGGCGGAGGGATCGAGCGTGGGTGGGCATCAACGACGTTGGCGCTGATGACCTCGCGGACGCGAACCTCGGTCTCGGTGTACCTTTTCGCGAGTAGGAGCCCAGTCGGCGTACGCCACCATCACGTAGAGGCACGCGAACGTTATGAAGGCCTGCGGGGCGGGCGGGGCAACACGCAGCACACGCGACATTCCGGTCTTAATAATACATCAGCATCATCATCACCATTTACCCCACGTAACCTCCTACCACTCCCCTCTCATCTCTCTCTCTACTCCCCTCCACGTTGGCCAGACAACTTGGAAAGAGGTGAGAGCGATGCACCGGCAATAAGGTGTTATGTGTGTGTGTGTGTGCATGACGTGCGTGTAAGTGTAACGATCAGCCGCTACTTACGATGCACACGAGCCACAGGAACACGTACATGACCTGCGTCTTGGAGAACAGTTCCTTGCCGAACTTTATGCAAACGATCGCCTCCAGGAACGCGATCGCTCTGCAGGCAAGGCGCACGGCATAGCGCGACGGGACAGGGTAACGCGTGTAAAGACGGAGCCCTGCAATTGCTTAGCTCATGTCACTGCTAGTGGAAGGGCCTCCACACGATGGAGCTCTATAGAAGAGCCCCTCTAGTGGAGGGTATTTGCCTGACTCTTTCAGATTGGCCAAACGTCTTTGAAGAGGTGGGATTAGCCACACTTCACCCCACGACCTGCCAATCAACTGTGGAGTAACCCGTTCATAATGCCTTGGTGAACAGAGATGGTGGTGCGGGGGGATGGATTGAGATATTTGTTGCATCGTTTCAACTTTCGCGCCGGGAGATAGAACCGGCGACCTCTCGATCGAATCAGAATATGTGTGTATACTGGAGGAATCCGATGAACTATGAAGCTCTTTTTTCACAAATGCCCAGTAGATCTCATCAAGGAGCATAAACCGTCACATGAACTCCATTCATCCTCGCAGAGGCTTCTGGCTAGCCATCGAACAAAGACGGTCACTGCATCGCGCGCTTTCAGATGCGCTTCCGCGGCCGTCTGGAATGCTCTTCCTTCCGATATTAGGAAGCCACTGGAGCTATGCACTTTTAAATAATATAAATTGAAAACTCATTTCTTTTGAACTGCTTTTTGCGTTGAGTGTGATGTCCTTCCCCCGCACCTCCGATCAGCACGGTTCACTACATGCGGCATGAAATAAGTTAAACATACATGCACACATTAATGATGATAACGTTGCCAGTTATTTATTTACAACGAAAAGGTCTCGCCGAGTCTCAGGACTCTTATTGAGAAAGGACATGCTGCCATGGGATGTTTGGTCATTCCCATTAATGAGGGCTTGCATTGGGGTGTGGGATAAAGATTAGGACTTGACGTAGCACGGCAGAACAGCTCAGATAAAGCCAGCTTATTAAGTGAAGCGTGGTGTAATTCGAACGTGTGTGCAAAGCCCCTTCTCCTGGCCAAGTCCAGTAACTGCACCGCACCAAATCTGATTCAGTTCTACTTTTCGGCCATAGTACACGCAATGTGTTTATATCGGAGGGGATCGCCGGTGCAGTGTTTTTAACACGCTGCCCTCTAACCCGAGTTCGATTCCCAGCCATGGACAACGTCAAGCGTTTGCGTGCTTCACCAAATGCCACTAGCCAATCAGCCCTGTTTGCTAAAACACGTGTCACTGTACATGTGGACAGATGAAAACCGGTATTTACATATCATATAATAAATAATAACAGTACAAATCAACAGTCCTTTTGTCAATCCACTGCTGTATGAAGAGCTCCCCATACTGTGTCAGTCATGGCGATTGTTAAACCATACTTCACCAATTTGGGTTGAGTAGTTTTCACAAATATTTAAAGTGTAGTCAGACAGATGGATGTACGGATGGACAGAGAGATGTACAGACAGTGAACGGACGGATGGATGATGGCTGTCAGGATAGGCAGCGAGAGACAATTGGATGGAAGGGTGGATTATTCGCCTCTCCCCTCTATCGTCACGTCCCGGACTCGTGACTGTGGTAAATGCAACACACCTCTGATGGTCGTAGGGACCACGTGGAATAAACTACAAGCAATGCCACAAACCCTCGCACCTCCCCCCACACCCCCTGACCCCACCCAACGCAAATCGGAAATAATCGAAGCGCTATTCGACACGCGTATCGCGAGGATAAGATTTTAATTCATGAAAGCATTACGTGCTTAACAATTAAGGGGTCCACTGCGAATGGCAGAGCAGTCAATCTGGGGATTGAACTCAAGTGCGCCGCAGTGGCAAAATGTTAAATCTCTCGCCTGGTATGCAGGAGGTCGTGGTTTCGATTCCGACCCTGAAGCCTGCTGTATATTTGGAGTTTGCATGTTCTCTCGCCACGGTCGCGTGGATTTTTCTCCAGGTGCTCCGGTTTTCCCCTCCACATTCAGAATTAACATTTGCTTAAAGAGTGTTTGGCTGCTATACATTTCCACATGATAAGCCACTTCGTTGAGCTATCATTTGTGGCCAGGTCGCTTCTGACAAAGGGCTATATAGCTCAGTGGGCCCTTACCTGGTTTTCCCCTCCACATTCAGAATTAACATTTGCTTAAAGAGTGTTTGGCTGCTATACATTTCCACATGATAAGCCACTTCGTTGAGCTATCATTTGTGGCCAGGTCGCTTCTGACAAAGGGCTATATGGCTCAGTGGGCCCTTACCTGGTTTTCCCCTCCACATTCAGAATTAACATTTGCTTAAAGAGTGTTTGGCTGCTATACATTTCCACATGAATAGCCACTTCGTTGAGCTATCATTTGTGGCCAGGTCACTTCTGACAAAGGGCTATATGGCACAGTGGGCCCTTACCTGGTTTTCCCCTCCACATTCAGAATTAACATTTGCTTAAAGAGTGTTTGGCTGCTATACATTTCCACATGAATAGCCACTTCGTTGAGCTATCATTTGTGGCCAGGTCGCTTCTGACAA
Source organism: Petromyzon marinus (assembly GCF_048934315.1). NCBI lineage: Eukaryota > Metazoa > Chordata > Hyperoartia > Petromyzontiformes > Petromyzontidae > Petromyzon > Petromyzon marinus. The sequence continues at coordinate 9,297,644 of NC_133709.1, read as the reverse complement.
AGCGCTGTACAGCTCAGCGGGCCCTTACCTGGCACAATAAAAAAAAAAGTGCGAAAAACGGCAGAGACTCACCCGTAAACCCAGCACTGAGTGCCCACGCGCTTGCACTGCGTGTCCGTGAGGTACGCATAGTACTGCCTGCAGCGCACACGCCAAGACACACACACACACAGCAGCGTCGCCTGGCATCATCGTCAGACAAGATCTACCCACTGCTGGATGAAGGTGTCTTCGAGCCGTCGTCATCCCCAGCAGTTTTGCAATCAAACGATCCGTCCAGGCAGCTCGCGAAATCAGCGGCGATCGTCGTCATGATCATCATCATTAATATTTTAAACAAGCCACATCACTTTAACACGTAGGCTTTCGCGACCGATATCATCCATAAGAGGTTTTTTTGTTTGTTTTCGGGTTAGATCGCGTAAATATATAAATATCATATAAATATATTAACACGATCTAACCCCAAAAAAAAACCCCCTCTAGTAATAGGTTTTACCCTTTTAACTGGCAAAAAAACTGACACCTTTATTCAAGGCATCATGTTTGCAATAACCACAACACAAGCAGTCAAAATGCAAACAAAAGAGACAACTCTGATAATAATATGCACTGTCCTTGAATTTGATTGGTCCACACCCGAGACAGCTTTTCTTAGAGCCTAGTCTCCATTGGTGTTGGACCAGAAGACGCCAAAAGGCGTACAACTAAAAAACAAAGCACTATCAGAGTATTGAGGGCTCGGGGTGAGCATTTACATTATGAGACCTCCTTTGCCAGAAACAAGATATAGGAATAGGTTTTACCCTTTTAACTGGCAAAAAAACTGACACCTTTATTCAAGGCATCATGTTTGCAATAACCACAACACAAGCAGTCAAAATGCAAACAAAAGAGACAACTCTGATAATAATATGCACTGTCCTTGAATTTGATTGGTCCACACCCGAGACAGCTTTTCTTAGAGCCTAGTCTCCACTGCTTGTGTTGTGCTTATTGCAAACATGATGCCTTGAATAAAGGTGTCATTTTTTGTGCCAGTTAAAAGGGTAAAACCTATTACTATATCTTGTTACTGGCAAAGGTGGTCTCATAATGTAAACCCCCCCCCCCCCCCTCTATTATGGATAAACTACATCACGTCAGTGGAGACTGATATCTGAACCCGGTCCACACAAAACGACTGCCGCCATTCTCCACTAAGCGTCGGTGATGTCACCACGGCGCTTGTGTCAGGCCAGGCGCCGTTTGAGACGATCGCACAAGGTGTGGAATGCTCACTGAGAACAGGAGGTCACGGGACGGACCGAAGGTTTTACAGGTTGACTGATTAAGATGACTGGCAGGTGTACCATGCTGATCTATGCACTCACAAAGATGAAGATCACCCGTATAGCCTTAACAGACTGTTGGGGCAAGTGCTGTTAACGAGCACCGGTGATGGCCGGCACGGCACACGTGGGGGTGGGTGGCCAGCACCACGCCCGGCCGCCTTTGTCTCCAAAGTCGCGATATTTTTACACACCGCACCAGCTACTAATTTGAGGCTGAGTCGACCTAGGTGAGGCCCAAGACCAGTTCAGAACACACACACAAACGTACATACACAGCGACACTGAGACCGGGGTGGGGGGGGGGGGAGAACGGAATGGGTCTGTAAAAACCGCGGTGGTGCCGGTGCGGTGCGGACCTGACGGTTGGCGCTGTGATGATGCCGATGAGGAAAATGCGCCCGACGCTGATTGGGTGCCCCGCCTGGAAGACGAAAATGTGCTTGAGGAAGAAGGTGTTGAGCTCCGTGAGCTGGAACACAATGCAACGCGCCACGCACACACGGAGACACGTGAACAACAACATTCGGTCCGCGACACAAGTGATGATTTTCCAACATCTTTGTGTGGTTTTTTAAGATTCAAAGACTTTGAATGAGTGGTTGAGATCATTCGCGCAAACGTGACCTTATATCTGCGTGTCTAAATCAGCTCAAGCCTCCCACCCCCGTTTTTAATCCCTCATCTCTCCCCGCCGTCCCCGGTGAAAACAGACACCGCTCCGTGCAGCTCGCTTCTCTCTCCCTTTCTTCCCTTTACTCTCATCACCACCTTCTCATCCCCGACATCTTGGCCCGGCCATTCTCTTGTCCCCTTCCTCCCCTTCCTGCCTTGCCCTCTTTTTCTGTCTTCGAGACTTCCGTCCCGGCGGCATCCCTTCCCTTTCCCGGTCATCTTGCCCTGTCTGCCATTTTGCCCAACTTTTTCTTCGAGGAGTAATAACCAATCAGCAACTTTGCACACCATGTCTGTTATGTTCATTGCTTTAACGCTTTAGGGCACCACGGTGGCGAGATCTTAACTACCTCGCCTGGTATGCAGGAGGTCGTGGGTTTGAAACCGACCGTGACGCCTGCATTTATTGAGTTTGCATGTTCTCCCCGTGGCCATATGGATTTTTCTCCAGGTCCCCCGGTTTTTTTCCTTGACATTTAGAAAATTGTATTTAGATTATTTGGCTGCTACAAATTTCCACATGATAACCCACTTCGTTGAGCTATCATTTGTGGGCAGGTCGCTTCTGAAAAAGGCCTACATAGCTCGGTGGGCCTTACCTGATAAAGTAAAAATAGTTTTAGTTTGAACAACCTCTCACCACCACTACACCCTACTCACACAAACACGATCATTCCATGCCCGCTTCTCGTGGTGTGTCACGGGTAAAACTTTTTTTTACGAAAACCCAAAACCTCATCTGAAGCACTGGTGAGCAGGGCTTTAATTTCAGCTGGATCTGTCCGGGTCGGTGATCTGGAGAAAGTTGTGGCACACACGACATCCAGTATGCCTCCAACAATGACTATGGCTATGTGCCACACACCCCAGTTCTTCAGTGGGCCGGATTATATTCGATGGGAAACTTAGCCCTGGCTGACAGCAATCGACAACCATGACAACCGCGGGGCAGACAGCCCTTTAGATGGCCTCCAGGGGTGTTTCTGCGAAAATGAGGTGGCTCTTCTTTCCACACCTCCCCCCCAACTCCCCGCTCCCCCTTCACCTGCCAGATGATCATGAAGAGGTAGATGCCGGCGACTCGCTGGAAAGAGGACTTGGGGTCGAACCAACGCACGTACGTCCACCTCGCCGGCGTGAACTGCATTACCACGCGCTTGATCTTGCCCGTCGTGCTGTGGATGTCCCTGCGATGGGTAGGGAGTGGGGGTGGCAGGTTGCGGGTCAAGGGATCAACAGAGCCACGATTAAATGGTTAGCGGCGCATGGAGCTGAACCGTTGCTCATATCTGAATGTGTCAGGATGTGGCCTTTAAAGTCGAAATTTAAATGTGGAAGAAAAATAATGGGTTCCATAATGCATTCCATAATACGTTTCCCCTCAGAAGTCTTCAATTATCAAAGATTATTACTTATGTTTCAAGCCACACGACGAGAGAACGTCAAATGGTGTGTGACGTTGTGATGCTGGCTGAGTAGGTCGGTGGCTGGCTGTGTGGCTGACTTGCTGGCTGAGTGAGTGGCTGTGGGGCTGAGTGGATGTGTGGTTGAGTGAGCGAGTAACCATGTGGACGATGGGTTGGATGGCTGACTGTGTGGCCGGCTGGCTGCATGTTGAGTGAGCGAGTAACCGTGTGGGCGAGAGATTGGCTGGCTCGCGGTGTGGCTGAATGTCTCGGGGGTTGGCTAAGTCGGCATCTACCCAGCTGGCTGTGCGAGTGACTGCGTTACAAGCCGATTGTATGCGGTGGTTACTTGACGCTCTCCCATCGGTAGGTCCTCATTTCCAGATAGTAGCAGACCACCATGCCCAGCCAGATGCCACCACCATTGCACAGGATGATGTCCAGGATCACCTGGTCCCACCAGCACTCGGCGAAGTTGGGCAGGAGGTGCATGAAGAACAACTGCATGCGCATGCACGAACACGTTTACACACGCACGTCAATGCTGCAGGTGTATTAACCCAAAAGTACACGCTGTCGACTTCTCAATGGACGTTCCAAGATCGTGTGACATTATTCAAAATAGATTAAGTAGTCAGCCAATGCATGCCAAGTCAAGGCAAGTCAATTTTATTTTTGCTTAAACACATGGCGCATTTCTGGCACAAATCTGTCACCCAAAGCGCCGGCATCACAGGTCAAAAATTTGGACAAGTTTGAAAACTTACCCACAAATTACTCAATTTGAAAAATACGTAGCAGCCTATGCTGCTACGTGCAGGCTATTCCCATCTGTGAAACACAACACCGTCATGATAGCCTTGCGCTATAAGAATGGCACGAATAACAAAAGCACTCACTATTATTACTACATACGGATGGACGCATTTGACTACATAACCAACATTACTTTTAATAAAGGGCAGGGTAGTGGTGGCAGAGCTATTCACGCACTGCGTTATAAACCCCACCGTCTATTGTTTCTGTTCAATTGTAATGGAGACGACCAAATGAAAAATTAGGTCGTCACGTGCTCTACGAGAATTGTGATTGGTAAACGTGACCTACGTGATGCTGATAATACCACCAATTAAAATTGAGAGTTGCATCTATGTCATTTGCGACACACACACGTAGGACACATGCACGCAAGTGCAGTGGCGCGGAAGATCCCGCACTGCGCTATGAACCCACAGCCCTGTGCTCGATTCCCGGCCATGACTAACATCAACAGTAAGCGATACCTGAAGAGGTCCTGGCCTCGACCCCTTCGACTAATGTGCACCCAACGAGACAATAAAGTACAGTGAAACAACCTCTATGACCAACTATGCAAGGAACCAGGTTGTTTTTTTTCCACTGCAGAAGCCGAGCCGCACCGCTGACGTCGCGTGCAATGAATGCGTTGAGACGAACGCAGTGGGCTCCACGGTGGCAAGATGTTAACTACCTCGCCAGGTATACAGGGGATCGTGGGTTCACGCCGTACCCAACACAGGCAGCAGGCAATTTCTCACCCTCCCCCTGTAGTTCTCCCCACCATGTTACCCACCATAATCCCCCATCGTTCAACCTCCCTTCATCTAGCTTCTTAAGTTCCTCTTTATTCCTTCTTCTTCCTAAAGTTATTAAAGACATTATTTTCAATTCTTTATTTTAACGGCGTTCCCTTCGTGCTTTCCACCGCCATCGCCTTCCAGGCCCAACCCTGCGAGGCGCACTGCCCCCTCCCGTCTCCCAGCCGTCGCTCTGTGCTCCCTACTCCATCCCGCGATCACGACATCGCTCGGGTGAAGCACCGGAGCGAGCGAGGACGTAGGTAGAAAAAAATAACGACAGATCACGACGTTTCGATCGCAACACAAGCAATCGCCATCAGGTGGGACAACAGCAAGAAAAAAAACTGCTGTGGTTACACCAGCGCGTAATCTATTTTAAACTATATCCCTTGGCGACTAATCTGGTTCGATGGACAAGAAATCAATTTACGCTTCTGTCCAGGGAAATGACCGACGTCAAAGTGAACTCGTCCATAGCCAGCCCTGGCCCTGCTTGCCCCCTTCACCCCCTACCGAGTCGTTTCAGATGTCTTGTTAGGTTTTGGATCTGGCTCAGCATGATAAATAGCTTGTGTATAACCACCTGTAACTAGCCTCAAGAGACTAAGGGGACCCCCGGCCTTTAAAGAGATACCTAACCTCGACAAAACCCCCAAGTCCCTGCAAGTGTCGACCCTGAAGCTCTGCGGCACCTCGGTCATCTCCCAGGTGATGCTGATAGTCCAGCAGAGGCCGTAGCTCCGCACGACGAGCGCCTTCATGGCCCAGCCCCAGAAGTGACCAAACGCAAACACATCGAAGTGGCTCGCGATCCTCTCCAACGTGATCACGTGGCAGTTCACGGCGTACTCCTGCCACACGCACGCACGCACGCAAGCAAAGAAGAAACACGAGTGAAGATACACGGGTAAAACATTTGCGTGTGCACGCAAGACAGACGCATAAGTGGAGAAGTGATTGTGTTTTATACATGTAGAGACTATGGGATAAAACGTTTTCTTCTCTGTCTCCCCGTTATGCTGGGTGGTGGTTTTTGTTTTGTTGTAACTTTCTAGCCCGCCCCTACTGGACATATGCCTACTGGACACCTGTGAAGAGCTTCATAGCTCGTTGGATGGATTCCTCCAGTCTAGATAAAAGTTCCGATTCTCAATTTTTGATACGTGCATGCACGTGCAGCATACTCTTGTATTTATTTATTTAGTTACGTTTATTTTTATTTGTCACACGGATGATGGTCCCATTTGGCTATTTGCCAGGCCACTTCACACGGGAGATCCGTGATGCGCGAGCACAGCAGCAACAACAACGTCAACATTGCAGAGATCGAGTACGGGGTGCCTAAGAACTATTGCACAACTAACGATGTGCACCAACGCACAGATGCCAACAGGTGCACGCAGACACACGAGCATGTGTGCAGATGTCCAAACACGCACATTTGTGCACACGTACCAACGTAAGTGCGCAAACTCAAGACACGCATGCCCAACACACGCACAGACGCATACGTGCACAGACATACAACGTGCATGCACATACATAGACATGCACGTACATATGCAAAGAAAACACACGTGCGCACACACACACACGCGCAAAAAATAACCACAGATGACTGTGTCAGGATAGATCACACTCCATTCTAGGTTCAGCTGAGACACTCTCTCATCTGGGTTCAGTCAGGACACTGCCCGCAGTTAAGCAGCCACAATCTGCCTCCATGGGTTCAGCAAACACATTCTGCTCTCTCAGTTCAGCAGAGATACCCTCCTCTCTAGGCTCAGTAGAGACACTCCATCCTGAGCCAGGCATCACTGGTGTCTGCAGAGCGCTGGCGCCGATGCTCTTACAATAATAGCTTTATCTGCATTTTCACAATGTCTGTGTCTGTGCTGTGCACGTGGGACCGAAAGGGAAAGATCGGGAGACACTGTACCATGATGTCAGCCTCGCGCGTGGCGTGACGAAGCGCCGGGTCCAGCCAGTACATGATGGCCTTAACTTGCTCCGGGTTGAGGAAGAGCAGGAATATGAGGAACAGGAAGTAGAGGACGCTCATGCCTGCAGACGAGCGCACACATATGGGTACGTGTGCGTACAAAGACAAAGATCCCCCATATAGCCTTATAAGACTGTTGGGACAAGTGCTGTTCGCATCTGTGAAGGCCAGCCCGGCATATGAGGGGGTGGATGGCCAGCACTACGGCCAGCCGCCGTTGTCTCTCCAGTGCTGATTTTTAGACATCGCACCAGATACTCATTTCAGGCTGAATAATAGGCACACGTACACGTACAGACACAGGCAGGCTTAACCCAGCTCAGCTTCTGAGATCTGATGAGATGGGACGTATTCTGGGTAATTTGGTCATTGGCGCCTACCCCCTGTGTATGTGAAGTCACGGCTTATCTGTGCTGAAACGATTGTCATCTTTGTTGGTAGCTCTGAGCCAGTGGTGGAAATTCCAAATTCCCCTAAAATGATAACCACTGTTGACATTCAGTGTTTTCAAAAATTGGGTGCTAATTTTTTTTAGCCCAGGATGCAGGGAGATCAGCCGAGTTGACCATTATATTTCGGGGAATTTAGCTCACAACGTTCCGATCGTGAATAACGCGCTGTGACCCGTGTTTTCCTATCAAAGCTCCTATATTATACACACACTCTTTACTGATGAAACTCACCGGGCTCTTATCTGGTGAAATCAGGGTTACCAAAATGAAACCATGTGGGGTTGCGGGTGTGAGGATGAGGTGAGAGGATGACTCACCGAACACCATGCGCCATATGGACGGGTGAGGTCTCGTGAAGGGACCTGTAATGTGACACGCAGACACACATCAACACTCCCGCCCGCTGCGCATAAACTTTTGTCCATCAGATGGAGATTCTTAGGGCTTAATTTCAGCCGGGTTTGTCCAGGTCAGTGACCGGGAAAATATTTACGCACCCAGCACACCACATCCAACATTCCTATCGCTGTGGCAACTAGTCCCGTGCCACCTACCACAGTCTACCAGCGACTCGGAAAATATTCTGAGAGATTACGCCCTGGGAAATGTTATCCACTAGAGTTGATTGACAAAGTTGATTGACAAAGTGGATTGGCAGTGGAAAAATACTGCCAATCCGGCTTCTGCTGGTGTTTGATATAGGTCAGCCGATGACACCAGAAGCAGCTGCCAACGTTACATAAACGATGGAGAATGCTCCATTCGGTTCCAGAAAAAAAAGGTCTCGGCATGAGCAGCGGAAACTTTGGGACATCATGCCAAAAACACGAGGTGCGACCAGGAAAAAAAACGCATCGGAGAGATTTTGAGCGTGTTGTTCGGGGTGATGTCCGACGTTTCACTGCACGTGCTGGGGGCTTCTTCCGGTACAACCCAAAACGCGTGGGAGAGCTGTGACTCTCACCATTGGGGAAGGCCATGACGCTGACGATGAGGAAGAAAACGGTGACGAAGATGATTCCCCGCCATATGTTGTCCTCGGGGCTGCTGTTATCCCTGCAGGGTTGGGCAGTAAACAGAAAGAGCTTACATAATTAATTAATTGGTAGCTGACCTAGCCATATACTGTATTGCCTCAAGGCCAAACTACTTAGCCAAACATAGTGCCTGTCACAGACCACACAACACTTGCCTCTGGCGCATTGGAGGCATGGGGCTGGTGGATCAGGCTGAGATTTCTTTAACGTGCAACTCCCAAACTCACCGGAGCTACGAGTGAGGTGGGTAATGGGTTGGAGCACAGCAAATTGGGTTTCTGTACCAATCTGTGAGGGCTTTTGAGTGCTACACCCTTATTATGTGCAGGTTTTCTCTGGGCACTTTGGCCTCCACCCAACGCAATGCGTCTGGACACGTTTTGAGGTTTTCCTGAGCAAAGGTGGTACTCTAAATTAAAAAAAAATATGAATTTAAACAATGATGTGCACCTAGCTGGCAAAAAAATGAACAATTCTCCCTACAATGTTCACATCTTTCGAAATTTCAAAATAAACTCGGGTGTCCCGTGAAACATACGTTTTTTATATCGCACTATAAAAATATAAATCCGATGCCCTAATTCCGCGTAATGCGCCCGATCTCATCGGATCGCAGAAGCTGAGCAGGCGTTTCAGCCTGGCTATGGCTTGGATGGGGCCATCACTACCAGGACATGGAGCAATTGGCTGCTGCTGCTGCTGCGTGGCTACATACATTGTGAACAGCAGAGGGCGGTGTCAGCTAAATCCGTTGTAATGCACTTCTATGCTCGCACGCCTCCGTTGCAAAAACCTTCACCAGCCCCTCCACAAGTGACCGGCGTGGTGAAGTATGGTCAATTGTTCAGCGTGGGGGTCGTGGTCCTTAATGCAAAGAGCAGACGGACGTTTTGGGCTGCTGTACGTATACTGAGCCGTACGTTGATTTGGCAGGCGTGGTTCAAGTATATTTAGCAAAAACATTGTTGCAGAAATCAACGAGTGCACAGATAATCTACCCCAAAAAATGTTAAAGTAAATATGAATACGGAAATGTTTATAAAATTCATAGCTTACAATTAATGTTCAGCTATTTAAAGGCATTTACTTGACAATACAGAAGCATTTCCCGGTAGATTTGACATTAAGCTATCCCTGCCATTACCCTTTCTCGAACATACCGTAACTGTTGCGCAAATCAGATTTTAATACTTAACACTTTTTGACATATATAAGCGTTTATAAAATAAAAAAATCTGAACTTTTATCAGAAACATGTATTAATTTAAACATAGAAATAATGTATACAGGTAACGGTTACAATCGCTCCCCATTCAGAAACGTTGCCCCACTATTGCTACGCACGTCACGAAATCCTACAATACTCTTATCAAAAGCCACCAACTTCAAACACTATTAATAATAACCAGTTTAAATATCGGACATTTAATCGTCGACATTAACTGTTTATTTATTTTTTTAAACCCACCAGCCATACTTCACCAATAGTTACAAGTTACGTTCGCCACCAATGTTATTCAATCCACCAACGTCAATAACTTCTAACAATATAACAACAAGTTTAAAATCTAAACATAACAATTTCAAAAACACACACACCACGCATAAATAACGTTTGAACATAACCCGCCCTCCCCGAGGTCACTTCGCCGGGGGGGGCGAACAACCACGCGGCAAACGAAACTAGGAAACTCGGTTAAAGCCTGCGGCCCTGACCTCGTGAAGGCGAAGTACATGAGGCAGACGATGGTGAGCGTAAGCAGCGTGATGGTGTGCGGCCTGTAGAAGAACTCGATGGTGATGTCCTCCACCTGCTGCTCGTTAATCATTCGGAAATGCTGCTTGTAGTTGGCGTCGTCTTTCCTGATCGTGCCGGCGTACGTATGAATGGCCATTGCCGCTGCCGCCGCTGCCCCGGGAGCACGCCGCTTCAGAGGGTTCAGCGGCCGCGTTCGCTCGACGCGGCGGCGCTAGATGTCGCCAGACCTTTCATTTAACCGTTCATTCGTGACGGCGCTGGATCCAAAAGTCAGGTCTAAAAGATTTCGGGGCCCGTCTTCCCGGTTGACAGAGACAGTGGTGGAAATTCCACGTTACTGTGGCGGGCGTGCGGATAGTGGTGGGGGGGGGGCAGGCGAGTATATAAACATTGGTATTGGCAATAATTGTTTCGACCCCAGAAAGATAACGGGATTAGTTAGGGACAGCTCCACGAAACAGGGTTCGAACTCGCAACCTTCCGATTGCGCTGAGCCACCCCACGTAAAAACTTACAAAATTAATTCTCTGCGTGATCCACCAACCCTTGCATCCGCAGCAATGGATAAGGGGCTGGGATCAAGGTGAATTCGCGTTTGCGTTCTGAGTGAGATTTGGGCCGCGCGGCTCGCCGTAGTCGGGGCGCGCGCGCGCGGGTGTGCGCGCGACGTGACACGTGCGTTTGTCCCGGAGGTCACGCGCGCGAAAGATGGCCTTTTAAACGCCGCAGCACATCACAAAGTTATGGCATTCGTGCAGTCAAGATTTATCTTGCGCCTTGATTTATCTCATTGATATTATTGAGACGTTCTCATGAACGTGCCGGCGCTCGGGAGATAATACGTTTCCAATTAAGGTGAGCGCCCTTGTATGCGCACTGTATGTATAATTGAACGCTGTCAGAATATGTATTTATACTGGAGAAATCCGATGAGCTGCAAAGCTCTTTTTGACAGATGTCCAGATGTCTCACCTCGTCCCTGCCTTTCATCTTGTCCGGGGGGGGGGGGGGGGGGTCGATACACTCGGTAACACTGTGTCGAAAGTCAGCGTTGGTTCTAATGTTTTCGTTATGGGAATGTTGAGTTTTCAGAGCTCGGGGTTTCTGTGTTAATACCCAAGGCTCATAGATTCAGAGTAAGGATCTCTTAGAACACTTGGCGTTGAGTGGTGTTGCCCGAGGCTCACTGGCGTCTGGGTGATGTCACTGACAGGAGATACGTTAATTGCCTGATCAGGGTCGAATTCGCCCAGTCATCAATGGTTCATCGTCATATTAGCTCCACGGTGGTTAAAATGAATACAGCCTGCATTGAAGTGAACAGATGGGTGTCAGCTGGAGAGACTTGTCCCTTCCTATGAATGCGGATTTTCCACCATTGGCAATATGTCCACCATAGTATCATTATGAATATGATACTTGAGTAAAGTTGGCAACAACTTTAGAGTCAAACGAATGCACTTTTATGAGACGACGATTCTGTATTGGATGAAGGTTCTGTATCAGATGAGGCAAGGGTTTGTGTCAGATGAGACGAGGGTGCTGTTATCGTATGAGCAGTGTGTCATTTTAACGGCAACTGATTAATAAACCATATTCCGCATCACCACTGTAGATTCCTGCTCCACAGTAGTGGTGAGGACGATTTAAACATTTCTTGTTACATGGATTATACATTTTTCAAAATGCATACCACAGTAGGGACAGCGCAAGACGGATTTTAGAAATGATTTCACATCACGTAAATAATTACTTTGTTTCAGGTCTTACAGAATCAAGCTTGGATTTCATCGTCACCACAAAGTGAGGCATTCGTGCTCTTCGGACCTCATCTCACCACTCATCTTCGTCCAACCGGTGGCAAGACCGCCTTGGCGGGGGGGGGGGGGTGGTTGGGGAAACAAGTGTACACCCACAGGACCGAAATCAAAACAAAAGATCATCCGGGATGGCTACCGCACGGTGCTTGCGCCGTGTGTCCGGTCGATTTGGCGCCATCGTGAAGTGGAACGGCGCAAAATTATCCCACTCGCTCACAGACGACCAGCAACACCGGCGGATGTTACAGGACACTGCCGCTGCCTCCGCCGGACAGCTAGCGGGACCTATCCTGCCTTTGACTAGTTTAGAAATACCTGTCGTACGCAAACTTGAAGTTTGGGATATTTCAGACGCCACGAAAGGTCTCCCTTCGCTTGGTGAGTTTACTTGCTTGGCATGGAATAAAAAAGGTACGTGTGTACGCCTTGGCCGATAAGGATTATTGGTTTCACGCAGTTTTTTTTTAATCGCCAAGGTTTGTGCAACTTTTTGATTGATTTAGCCAGTTTTCTCTAGGGTAAATCCCTTATAGCAACACACCATACATTAAAATGTATGTACTGACCCCCTCCCCCCACCACCCCCAATTAAATAGAAATGATTTAAAGCTTTCGTGACTGCTAGGATGCATACTCTTTGGTTCTATATGAAATGGCTCATTGAAATAGCTAAGTTAAAGTATACACATCCACAGAGGTACCACTTGACAAAGGAATTAGCGCTGCTTGACAAAGAAATTAGCATATAATTTAGCATTGAAATGGCTCATTGAAATAGCTATTTCAAGGGGTACCTCTGCGAATGTGTATACTTTAACTTAGCTATTTCAATGAGCCATTTCAATGCTAAATTATATGCTAATTCCTTTGTCAAGGCGCGTGGTCTTTTTCTTCTCACACAGCTTAAAGGTCGTGATCTAAGCGTGGCTTCTTCCACTCCAGCGCTGTCCTCCAGACAGTCTCGTCCCTTCACCTGATGAAGGCCGCTTGTGTTGTGGCCGAAACGTCGTGATTTTTTGTTATTTTATTTTCACCTACGTGACTTTACCCAATAGAACCAAAGAGTATAAATAGAAATGGACAGATCAAGTGCATTAATGGTTTCAACCTTAGCTTTAAAGAATTTCAACCTTAGTTTTAAAGAATTTCAACCGAGAAGATGGATTCTGGCTTAGCAATCATTGGAAGGATTTGATAAACCATTTCAGGTCTTAATTGATTGTTCACGCTTACGGTGGCTTTCAGACAGCAAACATTCGTTTTTCGTCTCCCCCCTCCTCTTTTCAGAACATAGATGGACTCGTCCTTCTAAACAAACTGCCAAATCGCTGCCCGTGGTGCTAACGTTTTCAAAAAATAAATAAATATTTGCAGACACCGTTTTAAAAATAAATAAATGCGAACCGCCACTTCTTTCAAATGTTTCTTGCCGTTGGTTTTTCACACTTGATGATGACCGTTTGTGTTATGGTCGAAACGTCGTGAGAATTTTGATTGTTTTATATATATTTTATTATTTTATTGTTTCCCTTCAACGTGACTTTACCGAAGAGCTAAGATTATAGAGATCAAACGCTTAGCGGTATCCAGACCGGATGTCGGCGGTGTCGCGGAACTACGCGCCATGTGTGTGCGCGTGTTCCAGACGAGGTAGATGAGGCGGGAGCACTGGACGAACTGACAGAGGAGGAGGCGCTGAGCCTGGAGGTATCGCGACCCTTGCCTCCAAGGGCCGACCGCCTCTCAGTGTACGCCGAACGCTCGCACACGCTGCGTCAGCTCGTGCTGCTCGGTGAGACCATGAAGGCACCAACGCCACAGCGAACACTGACCCCACAGCTGTCTGCACCCAGCTGCCCTTATCACCCAGCCTTGCTGCTATCTCTTTGTGCAAGTGATTTACTCGGAGACATAGCACTGTCTCCCCTTCACAGCCATATGTGCAGTTGTCATAAATTTACCCAAATGTTTGGAAAATGTATGGCCTGCAATCTCTACTCTCCCTCTCTCTTTGCTTTGTCCAAATTGACACTGTTCCACGCAATTGACACTGTCCCACGCAATATATATTGCCGGTGTTTGCTCAATGTCCTTTGCTTTGTGTCTCCCCATCGCTCCATGTCTCTCTCTTCCTCACTCCCTTCATAGTCTCTCGTCTCATCTGCATAAGTGTCTCTCACTCTCCTCCTCTCCCCATCTGCCTTTCTTTCACTTTGGTCTTCCATCTTTCTGTCTTCCTCTTTCATTATCTCTCTGGCTCTCGATCTGCCTGCCTCTAAACCTCTGCCTCGCTCTGTCTCTTCCCTGTCTCCCCACGGCCGTGCTAGGGGTGGAGCTGTGGAAGGTGGAACGCCTACGTGGAGCGGCGAGCATGCTGCTTCGCCTCGACTTTGCAAGTGACGTGCAGGAGCGGCTACTCTTCCTGCGCGACGTGGGCCTGCAGGACGAGGATCTGGGGCCCTTCCTCACCACCAACCCCTTCATGCTCACCCAGGACATCTCTAACCTGCAAGCCAGGTGGCAAAGACAACGATTCCCCGTGTAGCCTACACAGGAATTTGGGACAAGTGCTGTGAGTGAATGTCGGCTATGAAGGCCGGCATGGTGCACGAGGGGATTGTTTGGCTAGCAACACAGCTGGCCACCTTTGTCTCCCCAGTATACGTGGGGTTCAGGGAAGCCATGGTGGTCATGCCATCTGCCATCTAGTGGCAAAATCTGGAAAACACTACCGTACAGTACTGAACATGATAACCTCCATTCTGTACGTAATTTCTACTCAAATCACAATTACATAGCTTCTTGATCACGATCATCAGCCGTTGTCTATCCTCTGCTAGATTAAGGCCTCCCCACACCATGGCCATCTCGCACGGTCCAGTGCTGCTATCATCGATTGCACTCTTGCACATGGACTTATCTCAGGTGGTCATCCTCTCGGACCCATTGCTGACGTAGGCTTCAGGATATCTCTGCCTATGAAGACACCCCGACGTTAGATCATTAATGACGATGCTGGAGCTGGTGCGGCACGCTGCATGTGTGTCGCCGCAGGGTTCACTACCTGGAGTCGTGCGGGTTCGGCAGGGACGCGGTGGCCAAGATGGTGCGGGGAGCGCCGTTCCTGCTCAACTTCAGCATCGAACGTCTTGAGAACCGCCTCGGCTTCTACCAAAGCGAGCTGGGCCTCAACGCCAAGCACGTATGTATGTGTCTGCACGTGCGTGTACTTGCGTGTACGTGTTTGAGTGGGGGAACGGTGGCGCAGTTGTTAGCGCGCCGCGCCGCAAACATGATGACACGAGTTCAGTCCCTTGCTCACAAGCAATAACAGTGCTGAATATTTGAATCCGTTTTAGGCATCCCCTAGGTCAACCCGGCCTCAAATGAGTACCTGGTATGGTGTGTAAATTTCGGCAATGGGGAGACAACAGGTGGTGGAGTGTGTTGAGGCTGTTTGGGGAAACTTTGTCTTTGTAAGAGCATGGCTGAGCTACCCGAGGCTCGCATTTTGCCTTGATTTTGAATTTAATTTGCCTAATGTCCCACTGACAATTAACTGTCATTGAATGAACATTACTCTCAGTGGCAGGACAGGTAGGAAAATGCTGGTCCCCTACTGTGTGCACCAGAGGTCATTTTGAATGTAACTTGGAGGTAATGGTGTTCGCTTCCACAGACCTCTGTTCTCTAATGTGATGGGTTGCGCAGCTGAGAGATAAGAATGTATACTTCACCTTACGTTTTAGCACAATCTCAATGTAATTGTGGATAAAAACAAAATGATAGAAATAATGATCACACTGCTACTTCTTTTTTAAATCATTGGCTGCTGCTTCTGTGCACTGGATGCAGGTACGGGAGCTGATGATACGGATGCCCAAACTTTTGACTCGCAGCCTGGAGCCCGTTAAGGAGAACCTGAAGGTGAAGAGCAGTGGGAAAGCGAGACAGAGAGACTCACAATTGAAGTTAGGGAGCATATACGCAGGAGCTTGTAGCACAGTACTACAATGGATTTTTTTTCATTATCCTCTGCTGACCACAACGTAGCCTGGCAGTCTAAAACAACCTTTTTTATAGCATGGTGGTGACCCACTCAAGGGCTATCCAGATTCAACCCTGCTTAGCTTCCGATATCTAATACGACTGAGTACATTCATGGTTGCTTTGGTTTAAACACGGTGAAGTAGCTGAAACTTGGGATCTCAGCGCTGCCGGCCCGGCGTTCCTGACCTCTGAGCCGCCGACTTCATCTAAAACGATGGGGGGGGGGGGGGGGGGCGGGTGCTATCTGTGTTGTTATGTTGTCTCTCATTGCCCCCTCCTCCCCACACTCCTACACCCGCGCCCTCTCCATACAGGTGCTGCAGCTGGAGCTGGGCTTCCGGCCCAATGAGGTGCAGCACATGCTCCTCAAGGTGCCCAAGCTGCTGGTGCTGAGCAAGAGGAAGCTCGTGGATGTCTTCACGCTCGTGCATGCCACTATGGGCCTCCCCCAGCACATGCTCGTTCAGTTCCCGCAGGTCGGCACGGGGTCGGCATGGGATCGGCACGTGGTCGGCATGGGTTCGGCATGGGGTTCGGCATGGGGTCAGAAGTGGGAGGAAAGAGTTGGGTAGAGGTATTTTGAAGTTTATTTTGTTTAACCAGGTGAGAACTCAAGAGACCAGGATTAGTCTATTTTGCAAACGTGAACTGGTCTGTCGGCAGAGGGCAATGTTTGCTATGTGTAATCCCAATTGAGTAATTTAGTAGGCAGGAGCATGCAGGGATTGGCAGAACTATGGGTAGGGAAGGGCCAGCAGGGGTAGGCAGGTTGTGTGTGATAGGGAGCAATTGGCTGGGGTAGGAAGGTGGTGGCACGGGTACACAGAATTCAGCTTGGGTCTGCAGAGGTAAGCAAGGGTAGGAAATTGCTGATCATTGCTTATATTACTGGCTGACTCTATATTAAATATTACTGCCCTGGAAAATTGTAAATTGTAGGGGGACTTTATTTGCAAAACCCAATGATATTTTAAAATGAAAATTTTGCAAAGGATAGGAAGGAATGGCTCCATATAAAGAGGTACATTTGGCAGTAGGTACATGGGGTTTTATACTCGACAGAGTTCACCGAGAGCTACAGTCTCACTTCGACACCCTAATGAACTTTTACTTGCGATTAATTTTCTCTTATGCCATTTACCCATGAAACATGGAACGGCGTGCTCAGTGTCGGCATGTTCACTGGATAGTTGGATCGTACTGCAGTGGTATCCTGCCCGACTTGACGACGAATTGAAATCGAGAGCATGCTTTCTGTAACCTGGACCCCGGCAGGTATTCAACGCGAAGACGATTGCCATGAGGGAGCGGCACAGCTACCTGGAGCACCTGGGCCTGGCACAGTATGACCCTTTGCAACCCCTGTATGTCTCCCTGGACCGGCTGGCCACCACGTCCGACGACGTCTTCTGCCTCGAGGTCGCGAGGTCATCCCCAGAAGAATTCCACGACTTCCGCAAGACCCTGTAGCTGTAGGAAAAAAAATATATATACATAAAAAACAAAGAATTATATGTCTGTTGGACCCTTTTTGGCAATCGTAGCCATGGGAACTTTTTGGCGGTATCATTCAATAAAAAATAAACTTGCTTTTTAAAAATGGTCTTGTTCTTATCACTCTTCAAAATCATTGCCGTATCAACCATGTTCTAATCGCCCACGAATGAATGCCTCCTTATGCTGTTTTGGTCCAGGGGTTTGTTTGACGATAGGGGCCGTCCATAAATGACGTCACGCACTGGGGGGGGGGGTTTGAGAAATGTGACGTCACATCAAAATTCGCAACTTTAAATAAATATAGACGACACGTTCTACTTAATTAAATATATACTTTTTAATGAATGTTTTCTCTTGCAACATCAGAGTGCAGCGGCATATTAAATACGCACTACAATGACAATAGTTTAAAGCGATTTGAAACATGTTTTATTTTGGGGGGGGGGGGGGGCAGAGCTTTGTGACGTCATATTTGAGGGTGGGGGTCTGACTTTTTGAGTGACGAAGGGGTGGGGGTCAAAAATCGCGTGACGTCATTTACGGACGGCTCCGAAGTCAATATATAGCAGATCTTTGAATATCACGGTTTTGGATTTGGCGTGTTGACTCTGATGAGGTACTAATATCGATTAAACATCTCGCTCAGCCAGTGCCCGGCTAGCTCAGTCGGTAGAGCATGAGACTCTTAATCTCAGGGTCGTGGGTTCGAGCCCCACGTTGGGCGCGAATGTCTTTTTAATATTTTTTTTTACTTCTCAATGAAAATCCTCGCTTTCTAAAAATTTAAACAAAACCCACGAGCCTCCGTTTTGTCCACTACACTCTTCAAAAACAATGATTATAGCCAATTATTTATCATTCTTATATTTTGTTTAACGAGTCAACATGAGTAGGCACACAAGGCAAATTGGTGAGCTAAGTACTCAGTGCCCGGCTAGCTCAGTCGGTAGAGCATGAGACTCTTAATCTCAGGGTCGTGGGTTCGAGCCCCACGTTGGGCGCGATATATTTTATTTATTTTTCTATCACAAGATATATATAAACGACCTTCGCGTACCTTAAAACCCCGCGTGAAGATGGAAACAATAAACAACGTTTGAAAAATATATATGTATAAAAACCAAAACAAGTCGTGTTGTGAACCATATAAGCGCGTAACAACGGCTGCAGTTTTTGGCGCCAAAATGCGTGAGGCGGTCGGTGCGCGCATCGGACGTCAGGGGGCGCTGCATTTGGCCGCAGATAACCTAAAATAATAAACTAAAATAATCAAACAATACGTCTCCATGTACAGTTCGTATATTCACAATAAAATATATGTATATGTGGGACCATGGTGGAGAGTTTGGAATCTTGATTGATTGCTTGCTTCTGTGGACATGTGTCTTTTATACAGGTAACAAGTTGAGATTAGGAGCACTCCCTTTAAGAATGTGCTCCTAATCTCAGCTCGTTACCTGTATAAAAGGCACTTGGGAGCCAGAAATATTTCTGATTGAGAGGGGCTCAAATACTTATTTCCCTCATTAAAATGCAAATAAATTTTTAACATTTTTGACATGCGTTTATCTGGATTATTTTGTTGTTGTTATTCTGTCTCTCGCTATTCAAATAAACCTACCATTAAAATTATAAACTGATCATTTCTTTGTCAGTGGGCAAACGTACAAAATCAGCAGGGGATCATACTTTTTTCCCTCACTATATATAAAAAAAATCTTAACCATTTGGGGGCCGTCCATAAATGACGTCACGCACCTAGGGGGAGGGGGGGGTCAGACATTTGTAACGATGTGTGACGAGGGAGGAGGGGGGGTTGAGAAAAGTGACGTCACATCAAAATGCGCAACTTTAAATAAATATAGACAACACGTTCTACTTCATTAAATAGACTTTTAAAATAAATGTTTTCTCCTACAACATCATCAGAGTGCAGCGCCACATTAAATACGCACTACAATGACTATAGTTTAAAGCGATTTGAAGCATTTTTTGGGGGGGGGGCAGAGCTTTGTGACGTCATATTTGAGGGGGGGGGGTCTGACTTATTGTGACGTCGTGTGACGAAGGGGGGGGTGGGTCAAAAATCGTTCAAAATCGCGTGACGTCATTTATGGACGGCCCCTTGAGGTCGGCAGTTCACCCACAGCATTGACGACGATGATGATGAGACACTGGACGTCGATACCGGTTCAAAGGTTTAACAAAGTTTGCTAGCAAGTCGTTTATTATTATTATTGTTCATTTTTACTTTACACATCCCATCAGATCAGCCACCCGGCCCTTCTCGGGAGTTTTAGGACTTTCGGCAATTTATTTCATTGGTTTAATAACGCAAAAGGGGAAACTCTGGGTCGGTTTCGAAATTGAGTGTAACCATCACAACAACTGTCAACCCATAAGCCCGTATTCTTGTACAGGGAAATTGAGTTTTCAGGTCCATACGGCGTACAGCTGTTATCAATACGGGCAAAAAAAATTAATCTGTGTTTTGTGTCTATTTGTTAGTGTTTCTCCCTTGTGATGGGACTTTGTAGGATGAACGTTGAGATTTATAAGGGGCACGGGGTGACCAATGAGGTCTGAATTGTTCCGTAATATGAACGGGTTGAAAGGTTTGCATTATGGAAAAAAACCACGCACGTCTATTCACGATGTAATCCCTTTATTTTGGTTGAAAAATAAAGTCAACGTTGAACGATGGGCCAAAGTTGATTCCAACCACATGCCAACGTTGGCCCAACGTGTCCAACCACATACCAACGTTGACCCCACGTTGGCCCAATGGGGTCCAATCACATGCTAACGTTGGCCCAACGTTAGCCCAATGGGGTCCTACCACATGCTAACGTTGGCCCAACATTGGTCCAATGGGGTCCAACCACATGCTAACATTGACCCAGCGTTAGCCCAATGGGGTCCTACCACATGCTAACGTTGGCCCAACGTTGGTCCAATGGGGTCCAACCACATGCTAACGTTGGTCCAACGTTGGTCCAATGGGGTCCAACCACATGCTAACGTTGGCCCAACGTTGGCTCAATGGGGTCCAACCACATGCTAACATTGACCCAACGTTAGCCCAATGGGGTCCTACCACATGCTAACATTGACCCAGCGTTAACCCAATGGGGTCCTACCACATGCTAACGTTGGCCCAACGTTGGTCCAATGGGGTCCTACCACATGCTAACGTTGGCCCAACGTTGATCCAATGGGGTCCAACCACATGCTAACGTTGACCCAGCGTTAGCCCAATGGGGTCCTACCACATGCTAACGTTGACCCAGCGTTAACCCAATGGGGTCCTACCACATGCTAACGTTGGCCCAACGTTGGTCCAATGGGGTCCAACCACATGCTAACATTGACCCAACGTTAGCCCAATGGGGTCCTACCACATGCTAACATTGACCCAGCGTTAACCCAATGGGGTCCTACCACATGCTAACGTTGGTCCAACGTTGATCCAATGGGGTCCTACCACATGCTAACGTTGGCCCAACGTTGGTCCAATGGGGTCCTACCACATGCTAACGTTGGCCCAACGTTGGTCCAATGGGGTCCAACCACATGCTAACGTTGGCCCAACGTTGGTCCAATGGGGTCCAACCACATGCTAACGTTGGCCCAACGTTGGTCCAATGGGGTCCAACCACATGCTAACGTTGGCCCAACGTTGGTCCAATGGGGTCCAACCACATGCTAACGTTGGCCCAACGTTGGTCCAATGGGGTCCAACCACATGCTAACGTTGGCCCAACGTTGGTCCAATGGGGTCCAACCACATGCTAACGTTGGCCCAACGTTGGCCCAATGGGGTCCAACCACATGCTAACGTTGGCCCAACGTTGGTCCAATGGGGTCCAACCACATGCTAACGTTGGCCCAACGTTGGCCCAATGGGGTCCAACCACATGCTAACGTTGGCCCAACGTTGGTCCAATGGGGTCCAACCACATGCTAACGTTGGCCCAACGTTGGCCCAATGGGGTCCAACCACATGCTAACGTTGGCCCACATATTGGTGAAGTAAATAAAAAAAACGACAATAACTATGCGTGTGGGGGCCTTACAAGAAAAAACACCACAATAGGCGACGTTTCGGGCGATGGCTTCCCTCTTCGTAGCACAAAACGAAGGGTCATTGCCCGAAACGTCGCCTGTTACATATGTGTTGTTCCTTATAAAACCACACCACAAAGTGTTATTGGCGAATGTGTTGAGTTTGGGTTTCTTTGAGGTTGCTGCTGCTGCTGTTGTTGCTGTTGGTAATTGTCCTTGTGCATCACTTTGGTGGGTGCCTCGCGCGGTTGCCTAAGGCAGAATTAAACGACACCACAATATGATTGCGCGATAAATGCGAGATTTATAGCCACTATGTCACGTTCATTGAGCTACGGTGACCACGGGCAACAGACGACACCCCCAATGTTGTACTGTACCGCTCCCACGTTTATACTTCACCCCCCCCCCCCACCCGGCCTTCATCACCCCGCACAGACCAACGTGGTGAAGTATGGTCAAATGAAGAACCCCCTCCCCCCACCCCACACCACCACAAACCGCACGGTGTGTGCGGGGAGGGGGTCACCGTCACGACACGTGCGTGACATTTCGGTTTAAGATTCGTGGTTGTTAAACGACACGACAATCGGCAAAAACCGGTTACCGGTTTCGAAGGTCAAGGAACCGGTAACCGTACTCGTTTCCAGTGGGAAAGTAGCGACTAATGCCCTCGTGTTTCTGACGGCGGAAAAGGCGCGCGCAGCCCCGCAACTGCTCGCTCCAAGCCACCGCTGGCGGAAAGGGCCTCCCACGAGAAGGAGCTATCGAGGGGCATTTGGCCTACGCTTCCACGCTGACCAATTTACGACTTGGAAGACGTGGGAGTAACCCCCACAGCTACTTAACCGATGGTCTAAGTGTGGTTGTAACCCAATGTATACGACTGGGGTGGACCAGGCGATGGTGGAAAGTTGATCCGTTGCTTTGTTTTACTTTCGCGCCTGGAGGTTCAAATCGAACCGACCACCTCTGGATTTGCAAGTCCAGTGTGCTGCCAACCGCTACACAATTTCTGTATGTGTGGTCAACTGCTAAGCGGTTTTTTTTTACCGGTTCTTATGAAGCGGTTACCGGTAATATAAAAAAAACACACACAACTTAAGCGACTGTAATTAAACTATTGTAGGTACTTTCTATTGAATTATACGTGTTTAGGTGCTGTAATTGGTTTATTTTACATTTTTTATTATTTAATCTCTTAAAAGTGGCTTCAAACAGTTCGTGCTGATTAGTTCAAAGAAAGCATTTCCACATGTGGCATATTTTGTCACTGTTACATAAGATGAATAACTGAATTTTGCCTCAAGATTTACAGTCCACTGTATCGAGATACTGAATAAGTATTGGTATTGAGTGCAGTAGTGGTGTATAATCACAATTTAGCATGATTAGCTTAAGTGTGTCCACGAAATTGAGTTAAGATCTTATAAAGCTATTGTACATTCCAAAAATTACGCAACCAGCCACACAGCATATCTAACTTAATTGGCTTGTGGCCACAACTGCGGAACTATACGCTGTTTGCTGCACGCATTTGGTTCGACGCTTCTGTCGCCTTAAATCAACAGGGAAAGTTCAACCTCTGTAGGCACCTCGGCCATTCCTCTTTAGGTCATGCCTCGCTCCTCCTTAGACCCCCCCACCCCTCCCTTATTAGTCCCTGCCCCTTCTTTAGGCCCTGCATCTTTACGATTAGTCCCTGCCCCTTCCTCCTCCCGCTAACTGGACACAGGGTGAGGCTGCTTTGGGCAGTGGTGGGGGAGGTGGAAGCAGGCAGAGGGCACAGCAGTAGAAGGGTTCGTGGTGGACGGCGTCACGAGGTTACCACCAACATTCCTATTTAGAGCAGCAATATAAAAATCGATTATTGTTGAAATGTAAGAGACTACGGAAGCCAACGAAAAAAAAAACATCCCCCACAGAACTTCATACACACGTAGAAACACATTTATTGCCGGAATGTTCACAAAATATTATGTTTTCCTCTGTGAGCCTCTCCTACAACTCGGAAAAAAACTGCTATAGATCTAATATCATGTATTTGTGGATTGTTGGTCATAACCTCGGCTGCCCTTCACTATTATGAAGTGTTGTTAAATGCCAAGGAATAAAAAAAAATGTTGGCCCATCATTATAGTGTTCTAGTGACGTTACTGTCCATACATTTTAACATTGGCCTAAGACACAGGTACAGTATATTCTGATTTATCTAGTAATAATGAGCCTAACAGTGGAGTGTGCAGCTTGAAGGATTATTTTACAAAGTTTGTGCTCTTGGGATTCATTATTATGTTAAGAGCGGTTTGTCCTAATATAAAAACTAGGCCACGTTATGATAATGTGGAATTTCACCCATTGGATCAACACCGCGGGGAGAAACTAACTTTTGACTTGTGATAAGGTGAAGATGGCTGAGGGTTCTGCGTGGGGTGCGCGTTCTGTATCAGATGAGATGACTTGAGGTGTCTGTGCTGGACAAGACAAGGGATCTGTGTCATGAGATGAGTTGAGGTGTCTGTGCTGGACAAGACAAGGGATCTGTGTCAGATGAAACAACGGTCCTCTGTCGGAATTAGGCGAGGGTTTTTATATTGGATGAGACGAAAGTTTAATATTAGAAAACAATTGTTCTCTATCTGATGAGACATCATTAGAAATGTACTTTTTTATCAAACAAGGATTAGTATCAGATGGGATGAGGCTTGTTTTGTATTGCTCTATTTTTCTATGGGAGTGAAGTGGTAAAATCTTAGCTGTTAAAGTTTGTCTCATATTTTCCTCACCAGGGCCCTGCTGTTATGTTTTATTCTTTGCAGATTTTAAAGCACCCTGAGATGCGATTGCATGCAAGCATTAGATACATGCTAATTCTATGCGATCCTATACTGTATTCATCACAGGAGTTCGCTGGACAACATGTTATATCCCACGGTTACAGCTAAATGATCCTGCTTAATCAGGTGCATTAGCCATACTATCACCATCAAGATCACGATGATGATCTGGGAGAGTAGCACTAGTTAGTCATCAAATCCTGAGTCCCACAGGCCCTCGTAGACAGACTCATCATTGCTACCAGCAGACAGACTCCCATCTCCACCACCACCACCACCACCACGCCACCTCACACACACCACTTCCGGTCTCGCTGGGACTCCTCGGCAAAAACCACCACAGCACTGATCCAACGGAGCCCGTCCTTGGGGACACCTTCTGCTCCGCGGGACACCACCCAGCTCCAACTCCTGGAGACCATCCTGCAGTTGATGAGCTCGCTTGTGGATCTGTGCACCGTGGCTTTGAGGGCAGTCGAGGAGGTGGAGGAGGTTGTGGTGGTTGCAGTGGTGGTGGTGTTGTTGGCATTGAAGGTCCTGATGAACATCACGCTGGTCGGTGGGAATTGGGCCTCTCTGGAAGCGGCTCATGCACTGCCCCGTCGGAGGACAGACGCCCGAGAGAAGGCAGCCATCCAAGACTTCCTCCAGCTCGTATATGTTACCGGGTACACAGAGGGGCTGCTGGACGTGACGGCCGTTGTTGTGTCGGTGGTCTATGTTGAGGTGGCTTCTCTCAGGGCCTACATTTGGCTTCAGCTCACAGCAGCGCCGTGGAAGATGTTGTTGGATCTCTTGTTGCTGTGGCTGCTGTTGCTGCGGCTGTAGCTGCTGCTCTTTTGGCTGCTGCTGCTGCGGCTGCTGACTCTGTTTCTGATCCTGCAGGTGACACCGCTGTTTCTGCAGGTTTGGTGGCACTCGCTCGGGCTGTGGGGTCTCGCTGGAGGCCACGATGTCTCGCTCCAAGGGCAGCGATTGGGCGTACAGCTCCTGGAAATGCTCCTCAAACTCGACGACCACTTGGCCTGAGAAAATTGTGATCATGTGTGCATTCACATGACCGTCCATCCACGTGTACCTGGAGGGTGGTCAATGCATTGAGAGGGATTAGGAAAACATACAAACAAATACAAATGATTTGTTTTCATACTCCAGAATTTATTACAATTGTTTCTATTGGCGTCATGTCATCTCCACATATATAAAAGGCAAAGTTGTGATTATGTGTGTCTGTTCAAAATGTTTAGCGCACTTCCCGACATGCAACAAACTGGAAATTTGCCGTGTGGGTACTTTCCAGACTGTACACCATGGAAAATTATAAAAATAAACTTTTGTTTTTTTGTGGGGGGGGGGAGGGGAGCTCAACAATGCATTTATTTTTTGCACGGCAAGTGAGCTGTGACGTCAAATCTGTCACGTGACCCGCGCACGTGGAAGCGTAACGCATTGTAGTGTAGTGGTTAGCGCGCTGTGTATGTGTCTGTGTGTCTGTCTGTGTGTGTGTCTGTCTGTGTCTGTGTGTCTGTGTGTGTGTATCTGTGTGTGTGTGTCTGTGTGTGTCTGTCTGTGTGGAAGAGTAACGCATTGTAGTGTAGTGGTTAGCGCTACGCTGCGCTACGAACCCGGTCACCCGAGTTCGATTCCCGCTCATGGACACCACCGGTGACGATTATTTTAACCGCTTCTGGGCCTCCCCTAGGCCGACTCAGCCTCAAACGAGTAACTGCTGTGGTGTGTGAACATTGCCACTGGGTGGGGGGGACAAAGGCGGCCGGGCGTGCTGCTGTCACCCACCCCCCTCGTGATATATATATAAAAAAAATCTATTTGGAACCTTTACAGGGCAGTGCATCACCCCGTGGAACGCACCCGTAAGTCCCAGTGACCACGTGCTCGCAGTCGATGATCAGGAATCTCTGCTGTTGTCTCCCGCAGAAAAACGAGCCGGATTTGGCGACGAAACGCGGGGTGGCCAACTTCCGGACGTTCAGGTTCTGCTGATGGGGAAGAGGGGAAAAAAATACGAATCAGATCTGAACACTGGTTCCTTACCTTTATTTTTTAAGAATGTGTCACCTGATGAAGCAAATAGGCAAGTGAGCGCGCAGGTATGGAGTGTTTTCGCAAAGCTGCAGTTGATCATGAAAAGCAACATACCGTAAGGCCTCGATAAGAATGTTTTCAATCACTGTAAATTCCATCGTTTTTCAGCTTTAGTTTTTGTTGTCATGAATGGCCCTCGAGGTACATTAATATGTCTTGTGAGGCCAGCAGTGTGTCACAGTTTTGGTCACGGTTCCGCTCAGCACATTGCGCCAGTGGAAATCCGCTCATCCTGTGAATACTCCACGCTGGCTTGGCTCAAATGTGCCAAGCCATTGGTGAGTGCACTGCGCTACGAACCCGGCAAAACCAGAGTTCGACACTCACTCACGGCCAATGCCAGTGACGATTATCTGAATCTGTCCTGGGCCTCTCCTAGGTCGACTCAACCTCAAATGAGTACTGCACATCGTGCAATGTGTAAAACATCGCCACTAAGGAGACAAAGACGGCCAGGCGTGGTGCTGGCCACCCACCCCCTCGTGTGCTGTGCCAGCCTTCATAAGTGTTGCTTGTTAACAGCACGTGCCCCAAACAGAACAGACTGTTAAGGTCTTCTTTGGTTCTTTCGGTAAAGTCACCTAGAATGAGAATGAAATAATAAATTAATAAAATAACACAATAAAATTCTCATTCTAGGTGACTTTACCGAAAGAACCAAAGAAGACGAATCCTTGCAGTCACGAAAGCTTTAAATCGAGAATGTTAAGGCTCTACGGGGAATTCTTTGCCGCATGTGTGCGATCATGGGTGGGCGCAGTAGCCTCACGTGGCAGTGCAGGGGGTCCACGGCAAGCTGGCGGCAGGCGGCGGAGAAGGCGGGGAATCCGTGCTCGCCCAGCAGGAGGTAGACGCTGACCCCGCGCCACCGCGCCGCTTCCAGCAGGTCGCACAGCACGTCGAGGTCACAGAGGCGCGGGCTCACGAGGGCCAGCAGCTGCACGGCACGGGGCCAGGGTCAGTGGGCCGTCAGGCCAGGGCATGCGTGTGTGTGAGTGCATGAGTGTGTGTGTGAGTGTGTGTGTGAGTGTGAGTGTGTGTGTGTGAGTGTGTGTGTGAGCGTGTGTGTGTGTGGATGAGTGTGTGTGAGTGTGTGTGAGAGTCTGTGTGTGTGTGTGGATGAGTGTGTGTGAGAGTGTGTGTGTGAGTGCATGAGTGTGTGTGTGTGAGAGTGTGTGTGTGTGTGTGTGAGAGTGTGTGTGTGTGTGTGAGAGTGTGTGTGAGCGTGTGTGTGTGTGTGGATGAGTGTGTGTGAGTGTGTGTGTGTGAGAGTCTGTGTGTGTGTGAGAGTGTGTGTGTGAGAGTGTGTGTGTGAGAGTGAGACTGGAGCGTGCTACTAAGAGATGGGGCCTTACCATCAGCCCCACCAAAACTAAGCACCTGCCTGGGTATTTTGTACCATCGGACATTCCACCCCCACAACTCCCAATCGGTGATGGGGCAGTTGTGGAGAGAGTGGAGAGTTTCCCATACCTGGACAGTGTGCTTATGACCGGCTCCAGTTTAACAGCAGAAGTCTCACTCCGAATCAGTCTAGCGGCAATATCTTTTCATCGGTTGCGTAACGTTGTGTGGAAGCTACCTGGTCTGTCGCTCCTCACTAAGCTTCAGGTCTTCTCGGCCACGGTCATTCCCTCCCTTCTCTACGCTTGCGAAACGTGGACACCCCCTAATGGAACATCTTCGCCGGTTAGAAACATTTAGGCTGGCCTGCCTACGATCCATCCTGGGGTTAACCAGGCTGGATTGTGTGAGGAGCTCACAAATCCTTGAAAGATCTGGGCACGGTCTCATCGGTGAGCTCCTCCGGCAGGCAAGGCTGCGTTGGCTGGGTCATGTAGCCCGCATGCCCAGCCACCGCATGCCGAAACAGCTTTTGTTCGGCCGGATCGAGGGGGCTAAACGGGCGCGGCACGGGCTAGAGAAGAGATGGAGTGATGTGGTACAGGAGGATGTGGAGCTGAGTGGACTTGCCGATGGCCGGTACCAGCGGTGTCAAGATCGACCTCTGTGGAGGAGGCTCGTGAAGGACGCTACTGGGCAGTTGGAGGCAGTCACCCTCCAACAACAACGGAGGGCGGAGGAGCGACGCTCACAACAACGAGCAGAGCGCCGGGTGGTTAAAGCACAGCAGCTTGGCACAGTAGGGGGCACAGGTGGTGCATCAGCCACTCATCTCAGTCATCTAAGTCAGTCGACCCGTGGCACCTGGGTCTGCCCTGTGACCTCCTGCCAGCGGGCATTCGACACTTCACGTGGCCTCAAGGTGCACATAGCCTGGCACAAGCGTCGAGGTTACGCCACCGCCACTTAGTGGCGAATGGCGGTTGTTGTTGTGTGAGAGTGTGTGTGTGAGAGTCTGTGTGTGAGAGTGTGTGTGTGAGAGTGTGTGTTTGAGAGTGTGTGTGCGAGAGTGTGTGTGGGAGTCTGTGTGTGAGAGTCTGTGTGTGAGAGTGTGTGTGTGTGAGAGTCTGTATGTGAGTGTGTGTGAGAGTGTGCGTGAATGGATGTGTGTGTCTGTGTGTGTGTCTGTGTGTGTGTCTGTGTGAGTGTGTGTGGGGAGCGGTAGTGTAGTGGTAGCGTGCTGCGCTATGAACCTGGCAACACGGGTTCGATTCCCGCTCACGGCAAACACCAGTGACGATTATCTGAACCGGTCCTGGGCCTCCCCAAGGTCGACTCAGCCTCAAATGATTACCTGGTGCGGTGTGTAAACATCGCTACTGGGGAGACAAAGGTGGTCGGGCGCGGTCCTGGCCACCCACCCCCTCGTGTACCGTTCTGGCCTTCATAGGTGCTCGCTAACAGCACTTGCCCCTACAATTTGTTAAGGCTACACGGGGGATCTTTATCTTTATGTGTGTGTTTGGGGGGAAGGGGCCAAGTGTTTAGGGTTGAGTGTTACAGGTGTAGATTAAAGTCTCGTCCCTTCACCTGATGAAGGCCGCTTGTGTTGTGGCCGAAACGTCGTGATTTTTTGTAAAAAAATTTGTTATTTTATTTTCACCTACGTGACTTTACCCAATAGAACCAAAGAGTATGTTACAGGTGTGTTACAGGTGTGTTACAGGTGTGTTACAGGTGTGTTACAGGTGTGTTACAGGTGTGTTACAGGTGTGTGAGAGTGTGCGTGGCGTCACAATGCTTGCGAACAGCACTTGGTTCAACGGTCTGTTAAGGCTATACGGGGGATCTTTGTCTTTGTGGGGTGCAAAGTGTACAGATATGAGTGTATGAGTGTGTAAGTGTGCGTGGGGACAGTGTATAGGTGTTTCTGTCAAAAAAGTCAAAACATTTTCCAGATCATATGAGCATTGAGTTGGTGCACACTGCACAGCCCTAAGCCACTGATGTAGGTTTAATATTCATGTCGCGAAGGTAAGGTTATCCATAATCCAAGTACTGCTGACTTCCCAAGAAAGTGGTACTTATTTTAGCGGCCGCAAAGGGGTAATGGGATTAGTAAACCCCCTCTAAACCTTCCGCTTGCGAGCCATTAACTCTACAGCTGATCCACCTTGTGTGGATCAGTGTGTGGAGAGGCATGTCGACTCAGCCTCAAATGAGTACCTGGTGCGGTGTGTAAACATCGCCACTGGGGAGACAAAGGCGGCCGGGCGTGGTGCTGGCCACCCACCCCCTCGTGTGCCGTTCCGGCCTTCATAGGTGCTCGTTAACAGCACTTGCCCCAAATGTTTGTTGAGGCTATAAAGGGGGGGCATCCTGTGTGAGTGAGTGATGGAGAAGATGGGTGAGTGAGTGATGGGGAAGATGTGTGAGTGTGTGAGTGATGAAGATGTGTGAGTGTGTGAGTGGTGGGGAAGATGAGTGAGTGAGTGAGTGGTGAGGAAGACGAGTGAGTGAGTGAGTGGTGGGAGAGATGTGTGAGTGAGTGCACAGGTGTCTAAATGTACAGGTACGTGTGTGAGAGTGTCGAAGTATGTGATTACGGTCAAATATCCCCCACGACCCATAAAAGTACATGTACACACAGATTCTAATCACATGTATAACACACTCCTAATTAAACCTCACACGGAGCTATTAGGGCCTCAGTGACAATTACACATGACCTCACCTCTCTAATCCGGAACGCCACTCACAGGAACCCTTTAATTATCTGCAAGCTAATTAGACTTCTCGTGCCTTTGCATCCCACCTGCATGTGGGATACTGACTTATTATCTTCAATTTAGCAGCCTTTATTTAACCATTGACATTCGTAATATTTTATTTCATACCCACCACGTGACTTTACCGAAAGAACCAAAACAGTATGGATTCCTGCAGTCACGAAAGCTTCAAATCAAGATTCATAACCTCTTTTGCAAGTGAGACCTGCAATTCCTGTACCGTATATATGTGTGTGCGCATGTATGTGTGTACAAGTGTGGCCTCAAGGTGCACGTGGCCTGGCACAAGCGTCGTGGTGACGTCACCGCCACTTAGTGACGAATGGCGGTTGTTGTTGTCGTCCAAGTGTATGCATGTGCACGTTGCATCTATGTACAATCATGCGTGTGTGTAAACATGTGTGAACGGTACCCGTATACGTTTGGGTATATGTGTAGATGGCTGTAGATTGAGTTTACAAGTGGCATAGACACGTACAGACTGTTGGGGCAAGTGCTGTTAGCAAGCGCCTATGAAAGCCAACGCAGCACACGAGGGGGTGGGTGGCCAAAACCATACCAGGCCGCCTTTGTCTCCCGAGTGGGCGATGTTTACATACTACAACAGGTACATTTGATGCCGAGTCGACCTAGGGTAACCACAGGAACCGTTTCAGATAATCGTCACTGCTGTTGGCCATGAGTGGGAATCAAACTCGGGTTTATAGTGAAGTGCTGCACTACCGCTTCCTAGAATTAGTAATATTTTTCTTTTTTAAAACCACGCTTTAATGAAATGTACCGTACTAGTAATGTCAGAGCTCCACGAGCCCAGGAAGTGTCCCCGAAGTTTGCCCATAACGTAAGGGGACCGTGGTGATTTACAGCCAACGTGAGTTGAGCGTGGACAATTAAACCCAAGCCGAAACATAACATATACAAAAGATTGTTTCAAAATATATATTTTTATGATAGAATATAGTATTGTCATCAGTATGACATAAGTATACCAAGTTTTGCAGTCGATACCACATTGGGAAGTGGGTTATAATTGAGTTACAAGATTTGAGGATACGACAATAACAGACTGAGTTAATAGAGAGCGTGTAATAAAAAAGACAAAGACCCTCCATGTAGCCTTAATAGACTGTAGGGGCAAGTGTTGTTAGCGAGCACCTATGAAGGCCGGCACGGCACACGAGGGGGTGGGTGGCCAGCACCACGCCTGGCCGCCTTTGTCTCCCTAGTCGGGATGTTTACACACCGCACCAGGTACTCATTTGATGCCGAGTCGACCTAGGAGAGGCCCAGGACCGGTTCAAATAATCGTCACTGGTGTTGACTGTGAGCGGGAATCGAACTTAGGTTGCCGGTTTCGTAGCGCAGCATACTAACCGCTACATTACCGCTCCCAACTACACACACATACAGACACATCCACTCACACACACACTCTCACAGACACACATACACATTTACACACACACTCACCTTCTGAGCACCACAGATCCCGTCCCGGACCACGTCTTTGATGGACGGGAGTCCTGATCCAGGCGGGGGCTGAAATCGCACCTGGACCATGGTCTCCACATTAAGGTGCCGGGACCTAGGCCATCCGAGCTCCAGAGCAGGACCTGGCGCATCCGATTCCAGCGGCCAGTAGGTCCCTTCGGAATCAGTCCCTTTTGAACCAGTCCCATTCTGGGCCGGTCCCAGCTCGTCTGGCTTGATGTTCTGGATTTCTTCACCTTGTTTTCTGGCTGAATCTCCTGTCTCTTGAGGATGAGTTTTTCCCGTAACTGGGCGGTCATGTGGAGTTGAGTTCACATCCGTAAGGAGAGTGGAAATCGGAAAATAATTTCCGATGGGGCATTTATTCCCCATGGCGCAATTGAGGGGCATTAGTGGATAATTACCAAACGTGTGGAATTCCATTTGAGAATTCCTGATTGGAGAGTTGAAGAAAAGCTTGTGGGGCTCCATAGGATGATTTCCGCAAGGGCAAAATTCATCTGGATAATTCCTGATCGGACAATTTCGATAAGGATTGTAATTTGCCGTTGGGAAATTATAAAAAGGACAGAATCCAGGTTGGAATTTTCTTACCGGACAAAAGTCCATCCGAAGGTTCCTAGTCAGAGGATGGATGAGATCAGTACAGTACTCCACTGGACAGTGCCCATAAGGCCAACATTCCAATGGAAAATTCCTAGCCACAGGATTCCCTGCTGGATTATCCCTAACAGGATGAGCAATGTCCACGGGAAAAGTCCACATCTTAGAATTCTCCATCGCAAAATTCCCAGCAAGATTATTCCCAAAGGGATGCAGAAGGCCTTCAGGGCAAATATTCAAGCGCCTGGGAGAATTCCCACCTGGAATAATCCCCTCCAGATTATTTCCCCGTTTTGCAAAATTCGCCGCCAGATTATTGACTGCCGGACCGTTTCCGTTCTGACGAGCAACTTTGTAGTTGGTGAGAGGAGGATTCGTTTCAGTGTTGAGCTTGCCATTACGATCCCGTGGTGTTGTTGTCTGTGGATCTTCTC
Organism: Petromyzon marinus; assembly: GCF_048934315.1. Lineage (NCBI taxonomy): Eukaryota > Metazoa > Chordata > Hyperoartia > Petromyzontiformes > Petromyzontidae > Petromyzon > Petromyzon marinus. Next base: position 9,264,348 of record NC_133709.1, on the reverse strand, counting down.
TCTTTCCTCCATCTTCCGCCTCGTTTTCCTCGTCCTCCTCCTTCTCCTTCTTCTCCCTAATTGTTGTTGTTGTTGTCGTCGGCGGCGATGTTATCTCGATGCTCTTGGCTCCCGGTCGCCTCACGATGGCCGGGATGAGCGTCATCTCCTCGGGCGACAGGAATCCGATCTCCCGTTCGGCTCGCAGAGCTCCCCAGTAACGCTGGGTCCCCCCCAACATCAGAGCTTCCAGGGCGATCCGTGCTGTCTCAGTGAAGCATGGGGAGCCAGATTCAATGCTGGCGCCAGCCCCAACTGCGATCCCAACCCCAACCCCAACGGGGCTCGCAGACCGCGGATCACGCAATAGCATGGCCCGCAGGGCTAGGGGACCAGGAGGGTCTATGGGGCACGGTGGTACTGAGGGGTAAGGGGGACCCAGAGGGTAAGAGGGGTTCAGGAGGGCTGATGCCAAGGGTTGTGTAGACATGGGTTTAAATGATGATGTTTAACTAAGAGATGTGTAGGAAAGAATCCTGATGAAATATATATCGCTAAATTGCAAACGACAAATTATTTAATGATGAGTGATAGAGTTTACATTTGATTATATGCGACTAATAAATACTGATGCTTGAACGGATGGTAAACGATGTCACATCGAAACTATAACAATAATAAAATGTTGAATTTATTATCAATGCTTTAAAGATGATTTATTTAAATAAAATGTGACGGTATTACCTAATTGATTATACACACGTGTAATTTAAATAAAATGACAGTGGAATTAATTTTACAGTAAATAATCATACAATTTGCTTCCGTTTTACAATCAAATATTTACATTCAAATTAAACAAATTCAAATAAAACAAATCACGCACTGCTTTACCATCACGGTGGCAAAATGTATTACGTTATTATTGAGAACTTATTAAATTATCCTCGCAACGTACTCAACTGAATCAGCAGAAACAAACACCACGCCAGATTAAAATGTCTACATTTAGAATGAAAGTAACTGCTGAAATACACGCACAGGTAAGACACGGTGATCTAACACAGACAGGGAACACACAGTGGAATATCACACACAGGTAACACCGTGATAGATCACACACAGGCAGGGGCAAGTGGTATATAATAAGTAGCTAATACACAGGTGATACATCACACAGGTAGGAAACGCACGGTCGTATATAACACAGGCAGAGAACACAGATGTATATAACACACAGACAGGGAGCATGCAATGATATATGACAAACGGCTGCCATACAGGCAGGTAAAATAATAACAACAGAGGCAGCTAACAGTGATATCACAGACAGTTAACACAATACTAAAACAAACACACAGTGATAACACACACACACGGACAGGTAGCATGCAATGATAGATAACGCAGACAGCTAACAGAGGCAGGGAACACCACGGTGCTATCACACACAGGCAGGTGAGACACAATGATGGATCTAACCCACTTGTCGCTGGGAGGCGGAGCTGGGTGGATGAGTCACACAGGGTGCGGAATTGCAGACACAAGCCTTAGGGGCCGGCCCACACCCCCTAACACTGGAGATTAGGCAGGAAACCATTACCTCTCCCCGCCCTGCCAACCCAATCGAATCGGGGTCACGATTTAGTTTGTATGCGTCCCGTTGGTGTTGCTTGTTATTTTCTACTTGTGAAGTTTGTCCGGTCTCAATTGCTTCGTCAGTGCTAAACGTATGCGAGCACATCATTTGCATATTAATTTCATACGTCCAAATCGTTTCTTGCTGGTACAATTCGATGCATGTGTCTGCATGCATGTTGATTTTCTTTCGCACCATACGTAGTCAACCGCGTCATTCGGAGGTGTGTGTGTGTGTGGTCAGCATAAGGTGGGGAGCAGTAGTGTAGCGGTTAGCGCGCTGCGCTATGAATCTAGCGACCCGGGTTCGATTCCCGCTCACGGCCAACACCAGCGACGATTATCTGAACCGGTCCCGGGCCTCCCCCTAGGTCGACTCAGCTTGAAATTAGTACCTGGTGCGGTCTGTAAACATCGCCACTGGGGAGACAAAGGCGGTCGGGCGTGGTTGCTGGCCACCCACCCCCTCGTGTGCCGTTTTGGCCTTCATAGGTGCTCGCTAACAGCACTTGCCCCTACAGCCTGTTAAGGCTATACGGGGGATCTTTGATCTTTGTCAGCACAAGACCCAAACAGCATCGCACACCTCCTCCTGGCTTTGAGCTTCCTCCTTCGAAGAAGACACTGGGGGTAACAGCACCATCAACCGCATCAACAGGTCGATGCTGCACCACGTCTCCTTCATAGATGGAAAATGAAAGACGCAAAAAAAACAGTGGTGCGATTGTGGCCACGCAAGCCAAACTGTGGACCACATCGTCAACCCATAGGAGACACAGATATACATAGACCCATAGGGATGGATTAAGGAATAAGCCACAGTACTCTTTGGTTCTTCACGTCGAAAGAGTAATTCCTGCAGTCACGAAAGCTCCAAATCAAGCCACAGTAGTCTGACTTTAGCTATGCAACGCAAACCATGGAACGTATTATCAACACTGTCGTCTGCATTACCTTCAATGGGGGAGGAATAGCAAAGCTACGCAAACTCTCTCTCTCTCTCCTGAAGCACCTGTATTCTTGGCCAGCCGACCTCGACGTTACCAACTTTCGTTTGGTGTGTTGTCCTTCTCCCGCACCTCTTGATTATCACGGTTGGCCACGTACGGTGCGAAAGAAGTTCAACCTACACATGCATCATACGCAAGAACAAAATAGCTCAAGAATCAATTGTAATCGACGGGTCGGCGCGTCGCGACACGCTTACGAGGCCAATGAAGATTCTCCGATTCATGGACACATGCAACGAATTGAGCATCCTAAAAGGATCGACTCAAGTTGCAGGTGCCGAATCTTGAGTTCCCCTAGTTGCAGGTCACGAATCTTGAGTTCCCCTAGTTCCAGGTCACAAGTATGACCCCCCCCAGGAACACCCTAGGGGGAGGGGAGCAATGCCAGGCTGCTAAGTGGCACCAATTACACCAAAGTTGGGGTAATGACCAGCAACGCCATGACGCGTGTGGGAACACGTCGACATGGTATATACACACCATTGACAACAGAGCCAAGTGTCCCCCATATAGCCGTAACAGACTCTTAAAACAAGTGCTGTTAACGAACACCTGTGAAGGCTGGCATGGCACACGAGGGGGTGGGTGGCCAGCACCACGCCCGGCCGCCTTTGTCTCCCCAGTGGCGATGTTTAAACACCGCACGAGGTACTCGTTGAAGGGCGAGTCAACTTAGTGGAGGCCCAGGAACGGTTCAGAAAATCTTTACTGGTGTTGGCCGTGAGCGGGAATGGAACCCAGATGGCCGGGTTCATAGCGCAGCACGTTACCCACTACACTACCGCTCCCCACACAAAAGACACACCAACACGCACGCAATCCATATAAAATGTACCGCATTTCACCACTAAGTGCCAATGATGTCACTACAGAGCTTGTGTCAGGCTAAGTGTATTCTGTGGCTATATGAAGGCTTACTGAGATGATTGTGGCACCTCACTGTTTAGCTTCCTGGCGGTCTGGTTGTAATTCTGAGCGTCGTTCCTCCACCCTCCGTTATTGCTGTAGGGCGGCTACCTCCCGGCTCCTCATCACGATCCCCCATGGCCACTGGGGTACGAGCCGTTGGCAAGTCCACTCAGCTCTACAACCATCCTCCGGCACCGCATCGCCATACCTCGATTCTACAGGGTGTTTAAAAAAGATGGACCCAATTTCAAAGCAGCATATTTCACGATGGCAACAAGTTACACAAAAAGTTACAAACGGTTTAATGAGTATTATATTCTTGGCTCTTTCGGTAAAGTCACGTAGAAGGGAAACAATAAAATAATAAAAATATAAAACAATAAAATTCTCACGTTTCGACTGCAACACAAGCAATCATCATCAGGTGTGAAAACCACAGCAAGTTTTACTAACCATTTTATAAATGCTCTATGTGCCCTCCACCTGCTGTACGGACAACATCGAGACGATAGTTGAATTCGTCCCAAACGCCTCTCAAAGTGAAGTCTTCTTCCACTGAAGCCACTGCTGCCGTGATTGTTTTTGAGGTCATCCAGATTAGTCGCTAATGGTGGCACAAAAACACCACGGGTCTTTGACGTATCCCCACAAGAAAAAGTCGCAGGGTGTGGTGATGTCTGGGGATCTTGGGGGCCAAGAGTTTAGCTCCAGGTCTTGGGCTCCCGTGCGACCTATCCAACGTTGAGGCGGTGTTGTCTCGCGAATGACTGAGGCTAGGGGCTGTTTGTGCGCTGGGAGAGGCGTCTAGCGGTAATCATTTTAAAGTATATGCCCCGCCATCTCTATGCCCCGCCCTTTCAAGTGGTAAGAGTTTCATTCATGGGCGGTTCGTGGTTGCAGAGATATAGCGATTTCAAATCGGGTCCATCTTTTTAAAACACCCTGTATTTACGTGATTGATAGACTAAAATATAGAGCCTTCTTGTACATGTACCTAACTTTTTCTGGTCCCTCTTGCCGTCATATTTGCTTTTTCGTTCATCGCTGTCAAATACTGTACCTCGTTTATTAGTTGTGCAATATATCCTTCAGGACCCTGTACTCGTTCTCTGTAACATTGATGTTGTCTTTTAGTTGTTGCTGTGATCATGCACCACGGACCTCCCTTATCAAATAGGTGGGAAATTGGCGAAACAGGATCATCCATGTAACAGATAAAATAAACTCAAACTCTATTGCCGCGCCCATTTATCTCCCTCGACCTGGCCAAACGTAAGCTGCTTGGGCATGGATGGATATGCGCGCTACATGACCCCATGCAGCCAACAACACAACCTCCCACCGTCACCATGGCCAGAGTTGAGCATGCATCACCCAACACTGGTATTAAGAGGTACATTAGTATAACGGGGAAACCGAGAAAAAAATGATACACAGCATATATATGTTTAAAATTTAATTCAAATATTTTCCATGTCACACAAGGATTGAAAAAACACATTATGTTACACGTGAATAATAAGAATGTTTCGGGATCAAAAGGGCAAAACCCTGCAAAAACTTAGTTATCTACAAAACCCCCCATTACACACACCCACAGCGGCTGCGCTTGCACCTTGATTAAGCAAGCGAGGAATTCAGTGCATGCGCAATTACCTAAGTTTAAGACGTCGCCACAAACGCAACTAACACCAGCGACATTTCCCTGCCAACATCACATTCAGTAGGGAAAGGTGGGGAGTTACGTGGGGAGTTACGTGGGGGTTATTAGGGTTTCCCAAACACTCGAGTCCTCGCGACCTGCCACACACGAAGCACCTTGATCTTCCCTGCCCAAGTGCAAATGAGTCATTACGCACTGCACTTGCCTGATGATTAGTTAAAAATGTTCAACTCTAGATTGCGGTGCCGATTTGAATTAAGATAGAAATCGTGTTTGTAGCAGTAATACTTGTAGGAACCTCCTGGTTACACCAGCCCACAGGGGATTATTGTGTCCGTCCGTCCGTCATGCATCAAAAAATGGGAGGGGTGGGGCTGGGTGGAGGAGCTTGGTGGTGGAGGGAGGGGCTGGGTGGGGAGGTAGGGGCTGGGTGGGGGGTGGGAGAGGTGGGGCTGGGTGGGGAGGGGCTGGTCACCCCGTGGTGTCCTTATAAAACTCAACGTGTAACCTACTCACGCCGGCTTGTGCCCGCCCTCAAGGGCATATTTGCGGAATACATCACGTGCCGCCATTGACCATGGCCATTGACCGAGCAACCCAACGTTCCTACCAGCTCCCTCCGCAGGAATGTGTTAATACACCTTTGTTAATCCACTACTGAATGAAAGTCTCCCAACACCATGAAGGTCATTGGGTTGTTTGGCCATACTTCACCACGCTAGTCAGAGTGGCTTGGTGTAAAACGGGGAGGGGCCCAGGATTGGTTAAAATATCGTTTTTCAGTTCAAAGCCGACAATGAAACTTGGATCACTGGGCGGTGCTAATTTAGTCAGTCAAGAGTCAAATCACTGTACCATGGCATGTGTGTGCCACATGACAAAGAGAGCCAATTCAAATTAAGATTTTTTTCAAAAACCTCATTAACATGTGTGTACCACATGAACTAAGAGATTGACATTTCAAATTAAGAGACTGCGAGTGTATCAACGCGTCATTGGCGAATGGTGGTACAGTGGTTAGTGCTCTGTGCTACAAACCAGGCGACCCATATTCGATTCCAGTGAATTAAGAAAAAAGTGGCGAATATCTGAACCGGTCCTGGGCCTCTCCTAGGTCAACTCAGCAGTGGTAAAACAAAAAGCAGATGAGGCGAGTGTGGTGTTGGCCACCCACCACCCTTTAATACGTACTCGCTAGCAGCATTTGCTTCAGTATGTTAAAAGCTATGCAGGTGATCTTTGTCCACGTGTCAGAGGACACTCAATATTAAATCGGTATTCACTATAATCACGTGGGACGTGTTTACCAAATTTCAGGCGCTTGCAGTGTGTAACAACTCGTATGGTTAATGTGGCATCACGTGCCGCAATGGGTTCCGAGGATCGGAGGTTGGTTTGTACACTCTGATGAGGGATCAGAGGTTGGATCGCTAGCAACGGAGTGGGCGAGTGGCGTTGTTAATTCGCACAGCGCGTGAAAGGTGCGTCGCGAGTAGCACGACACAAGGGGAAACGCGGCGCTGGGAGGTGGGAGAATACCGGTTTAAACCGCTGACACACCGGCGTCGACTAGCGACTGCCCATACAGCTCAATTATCAAGCGACTGTCGGTCACTTTCATGGGAGGCCTAATGATAAAGTAGACTGCCGTGCACATTCACTTTGCATTTGCTTTTGTAACTCGAGATAACCCTTGAGAAAGGGACTCGTAGGCTCACTTAGCTCCGATCAGCTTATGTAATATATATGATTTAAAGCTTTCGTGACTGCAAGGATTCATCTTCTTTGGTTCTTTCGGTAAAGTCACCACGTAGAATGAGAATAAAATAATAAAATAAAACAATACAATTCTCGCGACGTTTCGGCCACAACACAAGTGGCCTTCTTCAGGTGAAAGGAACAAACCTGTCGGGACGACAGAGCTACAATGTGAGCTCTGTCGTCCCGATAGGTCGTTCCTTTCACCTGAAGGTCACTTGTGTTGTGGCCGAAACGTCGTGAGAATTTTATTGTTTTATTTTATTATTTAATTCTCATTCTACGTGACTTTACCGAAAGAACCAAAGAAGATGAAAATGTTTTACCAAGATAAAAAACAATTCCTCAGCTTTTTGTATAATTCACAAAAAGTATAGTAATTTCCATGTTTCCAAAACGGAATATTTTTTTGCCCAACAGCGATTGGCTTCCGGTGTTATTGTGATTTACGTAAAGTTTTAAATAGAAGCTTTCACGATATATAGATAAAAATCCGTCTGCGATCAGATGAAAATTTTCACGTGCTCTGTTAATTTAAACGTGCATTGCCACATTATTGTCCTCATTAGAGCCGTCTGTGATTAAATTGGAATTCATCATGTGATGAATGTGCTGTTATTCACAGTAAAATCTTCCTGACCAGAGCAATCCCTGATCGGACTAAATTGATCGCGATAACGTATTTCTTTTACAGGTTTCCCTCGCTCCATGCGGTAGTAGTAGTAGTTGTAGATGTGTTCCAACAAAACGGGCGCACAAAGCGAAACCACATGAGACAGCTGCCTGCCGAGTAGTGCACACGGTACACAAACGGTACACAAACGGTACACGCACGGTACACGCACGGTACACGCAGTGTTGCACCGACGTCCGAGCGCATAGCTGCACAGGAGTGAATTCAAACTGCGTACTGTATAGCGAATTTTTGGGTATAAATAGGTTTGGCATACATACGCGAAATCGCACAATCCGAATCCGTACAGAGCGAGGGAAACCTGTACTTTTCTAAATCAGAATATCTATTTATACTTGAGGAATCCGTTGAGCTATGAAAGCTCTTTTTCGCATGTCCAGTAGTCATTGCGATACTGAACGCCGTTTACCCAGTTACATTGCTATTTTCATTCCATTTGCGAGTACGATACGTTTATATTGTTTTGCTCGTACAATTGTTTATCAACCGTAACGATTTTCTCAATTCCTCATCAAGTAAAACAACTCGGCTGTAGCAAAAAAAAGTTAAGTCAGCTTACCCCAGAGATGGTGGGGGGGGGGGTTTAAATGAACGGCCATCCGCCTTCATAGAAATATTCTCACGAAAGATAACGGCCTTGTCGTGCGGTCACCGAGATATATTAAATCACGCGATTGTCATTTGCGTGAAACGTCGAGTGATGAAGGCTATCGCCATTCACGTTTGCTGCGGGCTATCGATTTGAACGCCATTCACTCTCAAGAAAAAAAAAAACACTCGACTAATAAAGTCGACGGCCGTTCACATTTCGCAGAGGGCTCGTCAATTAATGTGACTGCGATTCACTTTTTCAAGCTGCTATTAATGAAGTGCCACTTGCGCATTTAATTTGATGAGCGCGGTCACACTGCATTCGTTTATGAATTCAAATCGATTTCGGTGAAATTATCCACGTAGAATCGTGAGTACAATCATCGAATTGCTTATGATTCGTACACGCATGCATCGTGAGCATTTCCACCGCTGCCCATCAGAGGCTGCTACATTCACCACGAAAAAAAAACAAATACGATTCTCGGGTGAAATCGTCAGGACAAACAGTCAAAATTCGTCGAATCGCGGTCGCGGCAACAGACCGACCTCCGTGAAAGCCAAAGATCAAGTTAAGGTCCAGGTTTCTATGGCAGTGAATGGCGATCACTGTTAAAGGCACCACGGTGAAAGTGAATGACATCATCCACGTTTCATCTCGCGGGTTTGCAGTCCCCCTCGCTCCTAACGAGCGCCAGCAACACCGCCAGTACCAGTCCAGGCTGCAATGGGCAGCGCTGCGAGTTGAGTTCACGAGTTCACACGGTACACGAACCAGGCATGAAACAGTACACACATCGTCTTACAACAGGTACAGTCAACCCTCGATTATCCGGGATCATAAGGGGAGGAGCAGAGGTATGGCCCAGAAACAAAAACACGAATAATAAGAATTAAAAAAACTGTAAATTGGCTGATAAAACACAAATATTGATCGTTCACCTCGATGTGCAGTCACTTATTACCGATTCGTAACGTAACAGGCAGGGCCTCAATTCCCATCTGGGTCTGCTCCGGTGAGCGACCCAGAAAATATTTCTGCACCGGGCAACACCACGTCCAAGTATAGCTTTCACGACAGGGCCGCGACAACTCGTCACAAAAACATTGCCCTTTCCCAGTTGACCTGGGAAACATTCCGTGAGAAACGAAGCCTTAGCTCGTCATCGGTCGCCGAGTCACGAGCGAGGAGCAGCTAACCGTCGAACTGGCAAGCATGGGACGAGGTGCTAATGAGAGCACGGTGTAACTCACATTTCCTACATGTATTTTTTTCTGCTCAGTTTGCTGTCCTTCCCTCGCACATCCACGGTTGGTCACGTACGGTACGAAAGAAGTTCAACATACGTACTTACGTATATCTTCCATTGCCCCCCCCACCACCCCACCAAAAAAGCACGGTTAAGCCTTGTAATCCCAGATGACCCATGTACGGACAATCGAGCGTTGAGCGTGTAACGCGTGAGCGAGCTATTCCAATCATCCCATGGCAATCATCCCACGACCGACAGTGGTCGAATTTCCGTAGAACACTGGACAATAAACATCAAGCATTATTGCTCTTGATGGAAATTTACATTTCCCTACCACGTGCACACCAGACGCAACGTGGGCTATAAAAAGAACGTTATGAATCAGTGCATACGCAGATCACGGACGCAGAGTCTGACAAAGGACGCGTAATTTTTTTTTTTTTTTAAAGCTGGAGAGCACGCAAAGCAGCACGACAGAGTGATACACGATGGGAATTACACCGAGAGCAGGATTAGAGACCACAACGCTAGAGAGACATCGTATCGACTGGGGGGGGGGGGGGAGGGGGGAGGAGGTCAGGGCAGGACATGCCGTGGCTTGAATGGACGATGGACAAGACTGGTGATGCAACAGTAGCTGAAGGAGGGAAAAAAAAAATATGTCCGAGAGGATGACCGCCGTGAAAGGTGGCGTAATGAAGTCGCCTCGTGCGTGCACAAGCAAGATGGAATGTAGCGTCAGGACTGCGAGGAAGTTTGGTGGTGTGGGGGGAGGCCTGCATCCAGCAGTGGATAGAACAGGCACGGTGACGACGAAGATTCCAATGACGAGCGAATCTGGCCGAGTGGTTGGGGCCATCTCAGCTCCCGACTTTCCTCGTGATTCGAATACGAGCATGCACCTGGCTTCGAGCGATTCGGCGTCACGATTCAAATCAAGAATTGGCTCTTGTTTGTCCCTTCTGTACAGTTTCCCTTTTCCTGTGTCCTCAGTTCAGTTTCAATCACTCCATTAGCCTAATTGTGTTAGGCGTGATGTGCTATGAAGAAGCATCATTGCCTGAAACGTTGCCTATTGTGTATTTTGTTCTTTTAAGGCCACACAGTATTATTGACGATACGTGTTGAGCTTCTTTGTTATTCGTAGTATGAGATCACATGCGTTCAATATCATGCATCAGATAATACATCCTGGCGTCTACGATTCGATGCACTTATATCATGAACATAACGATCGGTGTTCATTGGCGAATATAAGCATCTTTTACAGGTATAGGCAGCACCAATAATGTCGCACGAGTGCGGACATCGATTACTTGCGATTTACCCAAAGTAAATGTCGACGTTTCCTCGAGGCTAATTGGACAACTGAGGAGGAACAAACGAGGCTGAACAGAGGCAAGAATCAATACAAATGAGACAAAAAAAACTGGTCGATTCTAGGATCGAATCACGACCCCCAAATCTTTACAAATCCACTCAACTGCGGGAGGGCGTGTGAACGACTGCCCGGCTGGCTGCGATGCATTCGCAAAATCCCTGCCGACCGCCAATTGTGAACCTACAGTGAATCGACGTCAATAGCCGTCACAAGATATGGCGCTATCCTGTCGATGCTGCGACAACCCGGAGCCATTTGCTGCCTTCCTTATGCTAGATCCCATAGCCGTTGTCGAGGCGACACCTCACCGCCAAGGACCGCTCTTTACAGTCTCATCACCACCACCACCGCCACCGCCACCATGACGGGTTATGATCTTCCCATTGGTTGCACACCTTTGGGTGCCATTGCAATGCCAGTCTAGGTAGTAATCTGCCCCTCCCCCTATCCAGCACCCACGTCCCACGCACTACGACCCATTCTCACGGCCCACTTGCTTATTAGTGTCATCATACTGCATTTAAAATGTACTGTATATTCATTAAAAAAATAAGAAACGGTCCCCCTCCGAGAGAGGGAGACCGTGGATTGTCTTAATGCTGGTGAATCTACTTGGTATCACCCTACCCTACCGCATCCCCCGCCCCCTTCTCGACCCCCCACAAACGCCGTAAAGCAAAAAGGGTGTTTCCGCATTGACACACAAAAACAAGACTGCACACCTTGCGGGGGTCTGCGGTAAATCAAACGACTGTTGTGACGTCTCTCTGACGGCGAACTGAGTTAAAGGGACCGCGGTAAATTCACCGAGCCAATGCTGAAACCCGGACCCGTCCAAAATGCCACTGCATCCACCACGCGCGCAGCCCCGTCAGTACACGTGTACTGCATATTCATATCCAAAACAAACCCTTTCTTAAAAATTCATTATATTATTGCATCACAGACATATACGTTGCCATTGGTGGCAGCATTAACACGTTGGCTTGTCACCTCGCCCCTCTCTTCTGCGGCTCTGTGGGCTCCTCATCTAGTGGCCTGTGAGGACACGCAGACAGACGGGCGGACAGACAGACGGGCGGACAGACAGACGAGTTGTCAGGTGCTTTAAATATAAAAAAATAAAAAATATGTATCCCATTTTTTTCTACTGGTGCCGTAGCATGTCACATGGCATCGAAGAATCCGTTCAGAACTCTGGAAGGGCAGTGCAACCATACGCGTGCGAGTATGGCTGATGCATTAAGGTGTGTGTGTGGCTGCGTGTGTGTGGCTGCGCATGTGTAGCTGCGTGGTGTAGCGGTTAGCGCGCTGCGCTACGAACCTGACGACCCGGGTTCGATTCCCGCACACGGCCAACATCAGTGATGACTATCTGAACCGGCCCTGGGCCTCCTCTAGGTCAACTCAGCCTCAAATGGGTACCTGGTGTGATGAGTAAACATCGCCACTAGGGAGACAAAGGCGGCCGGGCGTGGTGTTGCCCACCCGCCCCCTCGTGTACCGTGCCGGCCTTTATAGGTGCTCGCTAGCAGCACTTGCCCCTACATTCTGTTAAGGCTATACGGGGGATCTTTGTCTTTGTAGCTGCGTGTGTGTACGCTCGAGTGGTAGTGGAGTGGTTAGCGTGCTGCGCTACAAACCCGACGACCCGAGTTAGATTCCCATGCACGGCCACCAACACTGGTGACAATAATCCAAACCGGTTCTGGGCATGCCCGAGGTCGACTTAGCCTAAGATGAGCACTGTACCTCGTGCGATGTCTAAACATCGTCACCCGGGAGACAAATGCGGCAGGGCACGATGCTGGGCACCCACCCCCTTCATGTGCCATGCTGTACCTCATAGGTGCACTTGCCAACAGCACTTGCCAAAACGGTTGGTTTAGGCTATGAGGGTGATCGTTTTCTTAGCACGTTAGACTCTCACCTCCTCTCACTCCCTCCCCGTGGGTGCCAGGCAGTGGCGGAGGAAGAGAATCGCTCCCCAACTCCACTTCTCCATCAGCCTCATCCTGAAGCTTGCGCAACTCCTGGTGGAGCTCGGGTTGTCCGCCGCCAGCATCACCACCGCCTGAATCAGCTGCGCCGCCGCCGTTATCCGCCTCTTTGAGAGGAATGGCGTTCTCGTCATCTTTGTGCTCCTCGTGATGGTGGCTGCCCCCGTGGCGCTGCTGCGGTGGATAGTCGGCGCTGCGCTCACGGTCGCCATCGTCGCCGTGGGCCTGAACGTCCGCTTCGTTCGACTCCGGCAAGTCCACGCTCTCCGGAGGATGCGTCTCGTCCAATCCACCCTGCTCACTCGACCCGCGATGGTCGGGGACGTCCTTTGCTGGGGCAGCGTCGACCTCATTGTCGTCGTCGTCGTCACGATCACCTTCCGCTTCAACATCCTCCTCCAGCTGCATGGGGATTTCATTCTCGTCAGAGGATTCAGCATGGTACTCATGCAGTCCGCCGTCACCATCCTCCGCCTTCTGCTCTTCTTCTGTCCCGACCTCTTCTGCCTCAACGGCCTCGTGTTGCGACACAGCCTCTGCGCTGATCTCAGACTCAAGCTGAACCTGCAACTCCTCCTCCTGCTGCGACTCATCTGACGCCTGCTGCTGCGCACCATGATCTTCATGGACCTGTTGAGATTCACCCTCCACCACCTCCTGTGGCGGGGAATGCTCCTCCTCGCCATTGTCCCCTGGCTGATTGGACGCATCCTGGGCCTGCTCGTCCTCTCCAGGGCGGTGTAAATGCTCGTGCTGAAAGTGGCTGACTTCATCAGGGTGGATGGCAGCGTCGCCACCATCGTGGTGTGGGTTGGCCTTTTCATGGTGTGGGTCAATCTCGTGCCCATCAACACCGTCTTCGTGGTGATGGTGGTCACCCTCTGGATGAAGGTGGACCTCCACATGTTGATGCTCACCCCCATGGTCATGACCATCCTCTTCATGATGGTCATCTTCTTTGTGAGAGTGGACCTCGTGGAGGTGATCACCCTCAGATTGCAGGTGACCATCGTCGTGGTGGTGCTGTTGGTCGTCTCCATGATGGTGATCCTCATGCTGAGCGTGGAGCTCCTCATGCCGAGCGTAGACCTCCTCATGCTGAAAGTGGAGCTCCTCATTCTGAGCGGGGAGCTCCTCATTCTGAGCGTGGAGCTCCTCATGCTGAGCGTGGAGCTCCTCATGCTGAGCGTGGAGCTCCTCATGCTGAGCATCGAGCTCCTCATGTTGAGCATCGAGCTCCTCATGCTGAGCGTGGAGCTCCTCATGCTGAGCGTGGAGCTCCTCATGTTGAGCTTCGAGCTCCTCAGGCTGAGTATCGAGCTCCCCATGCTGGGCGTGGAGCTCCTCATGCTGAACGCGGAGCTCCTCATGCAGAGCGTGCAGCTCCACATGCTGAGCGTCGACCTCCTCTTGGTGCTCATCACCGTCATCATCATCGTCACGATCATCTTCTTGATCAAGGCCAGCCTCCTGTTGGCGGTAGTCCTCTTCACGTTGATCATCTCCCTCCTGATCACGGCGATCCTCTTGGTGATCGACTTCATGATGACGGTGGACCTCCTCATCTTGATCATCATCATCATCATCCTCCTGCTCTGGATCATGCCCGTGGTAACGGTGGTGGTCATGGTCATGGTGGTCGTCACCTTCATCGTGGTCGCCTTCATGGTGGTGGTGGTCGTGATCATCTTCATGGTGGTGGTGGTGGTGGTGGTCACCCAGTGGCTTGTGAACGTCTTGGTCTTGTTCATCTTCGTGTTGTCGGTGGTGGTGGTGGTCGCCAGTGTCGGCAGAGGGAGCCTTGGCCTTAGACTCCTCGCTGCCGGTGAACTTGCTCTGGATGGCTGAACATAAAACACGAGCCGTGAAGGACTGAGGTGGCCACCTGGCTCAGAGATCAGTGGCAATGAACCACCATTGTCTCCAAAGTAATAATAGTAATTTGAACCTGCAACGTGGCATCACACAGCATCGGCTCGCTCTCGTAGTGAGAGACAGAGGATGACTGAGGCACAAGGAGGAATCAAGGACAAGTTGGAAGGCAGCCACGTGGTGAGCCGATGCAAATAACTGCCCAAGCTCAGCAGTCCCCAATATTTTGATTTAAAGCTTTCGTGACTGCAGGGATTCATATTCTTGGTTCTTTCGGTAAAGTCACGTAGAAGGGAAACAATAAAATAATACAAATATAAAACAATAAAATGCATTTTATTGTTTTATATTTGTTATTATTTTATTGTTTTATATTTGTTATTATTTTATTGTTTCCCTTCTACGTGACTTTACCGAAAGAACCAAGAATATGAGTCCCCGATATATTAAGGTGTTTTCAGCCAATTCATTGTTTACATGTGGAAGAAAACCGGAGTACCCAGAGAAAACCCATGTGTACCGCCTTCACCTGACAAGCCAGGGTATGGCACCTCCTCGGCACGGGAAGGGAGTTTCGTAACAATAGTGCAGTGATCTACCAACCCTCGCTGCCTTCAGTGCTGGATTTTCAGGCCACGTGTGTAGCCACCACCACCCGGGAGATATCCACCTAGTTTGAATCATCTCATTCGTTTCATTAGCCCGAACGTAACATTTACAAAAAAATCCTAAACAGATGCTTGCGTGAGCCTAACGAATTATTTCAAACTCTTTGGCTCTTTCGGTCAAGTCACGCAAATAGAAACAATATATCACGACGTTTCGATTGCATCACAAGCAATCGTCTTCAGGTGAGACGATTGCTTGTGTTGCGATCGAAACGTTGTGATCTATTATTTCTATTTACGTGACTTAACCGAAAGACCGAAAAAGTATGAATGCCTGCAGTCACGAAAGCTTTAAATCAAAATTATTTCAAACAGCGGATCGATAAACCGGTACATGCCAAATTCCCAACCAGTCACCCTCACCCCTCTGAATCTGCTACAGGGCAGCCAGACAAGAGCTCCACAAAGTCAGATAGGACAGACAGTTCACACACCTGCTAGCAGGGTGTGCATGTCCTCCCCATCCACGTCACCGTCTCCGTCCCAGTCCAGCTTGTCTGCAGCAAGGAGGATGTGGAGCAACACCACAGCACCGAGTCAGTGGTTGGGAGGGTGGATGGGCGATTGGCTGATTCGATGGTTGAGTGAGATAGTGAATGGGTGGATGAATGGTTATTGGATGGATGAGTTTGTGAGCGAGTAAGTGGTTGAATTAATGGGTTGGAAAGTGAGTAAGTGGGTGGGTGATCACGTGGATGAGTGAGTGGGTTGGTCAGTTGGTGGATGAGTAGGTGAGTGAGCACGTGTGTGACCGAATGCATGAGTTAGGGTTGGTGAGTGAGTCAGTGGGTAGGTGGATGAATGAGTGGGTGGGTGATTGGATGGGCGAGTTAATAATGAGTGTTTTCGTAAATAAGTAGGTGAGTGAATGGGTATCAGGATGACTATATGAGGGGGTAGGGTAAGTAGGTGGATGAGTGTGGGTGGTGAGTGGAATGATAAACGAAAAGGGAGGTGTCAATTAAGGTATGAGGATGTAGGTAGGTTAGAAGGCAGCATAAGGTATAGATTTATGGGTAGGTAGGTGAGTGGGTCTGGTGGGCACGCATGCTATTAGCCTCATCGCAGCCCTTACCTTGAAATATTTTCTTGACATCCTCCACGTCGAAATCCCTGTCCCCGTCCATGTCATAATCGGTGAGCTTTTCTGAAATTTTAAAACACAAGGGCTTAGTTGGCTACGGAAAAAGAAAACAGACGGCGTGTGTGTTTTGTCTATCAGGCACAAATTGGGAGCGGAAGTGTAGCGGTTAGCGCGTTGCGCTAAGAACCCGCTAACCCAAGTTCGATTCCCGCTCACGGCCAACACCAATGCCAATTATCTGAACTGGTCATAAGTCGACTCAGCCTAAAATGAGTACCTGGGTGCGGCGTGTAAACATCACCACTGGGCAGACAAAGGCAGCCGGGCGTGGTGGTGGCCACCCACCATATCGTGTGCCATGCCAACCTTCATAGGTGCTCGCGAACAGCACTTGCCCTAACAGTATGTTAAAGGCTATATGGGGAATCTTTGTCTTTGTCTATGATGTGTGAGTTAGTGTGATTTTTCTGTGTTTGTGCTTGTTTCTTTTGTAAAGTCAGTACACATCAATGCTCAATGTTCATACGCATCAACGCATATGTCCAAACATGTGAGCACTTGTGTGCTTGTGCATGTGTAGTATAATGTCTGTATTCATGTCTGTGTGTACATGGGTCTGTACGCTTGCGTGTGTATTTATATACGTGTATCAGTATGCGCCAACAGCCCCTTTCCACAACAGTCCGTCAAAAGGCTGTACAAGGAATGTGTCGTGTGTGTATGTTCATGTGCGTACGCATGTGCGCTGCACACACACGTGTGTCTGTGTGCTGTACGCGTGTGTGTCTGTGCGTAATTATTATACATGTAAAATGTAGTCAGATGGCTCCACGGTAGCACAAGCGGCTCTCGATTGGAAGGTTGCGAGTTCAACTCCTGGTCGTGGGGGGATAAGGAGGCCCAATCGTGTTTCCATTCTAAATCAGGTCACGCTGCGTGTCTCAATCACTTCGAACAGACCCTGCTCTTCATTGGCTATACAAAATGGAGTACTACTTTATGAGGAAGTGCTATAAATGGACCCCCCCCCCCCCACTATTCATAACTGGCTCAGGGCTGTAAACACAGCAGGTGAGCACCGCCTTAATGCTCGATTCAGCGAGATACCGCTCACTTCTTTGTTTGATGGTGTGTGTGTGTGTCTATGTTTGCTTGTAACCTTGTGTGCGACTGTGAGTGCGCGCGCATGTCCGTGCCTGCCACCGTGTCGGTGAGCCCCAGCGTGTACGCCAGCACCACCGAGAGCACGAGGGCTCCCGTGAGCATGAGGCAAGTGACGACGCCACCCCCGCAGCCGCCCCAGCGACTCCGCCGGGAGGCGCTCGGCTTCCGGTTCCGTTGGGTCGTCCGTGCGGTGCCAGGTGGCCTCTTCTCCATTTCTGCACGCGAAAAATACGCACAGACAAAGGTGCCCCAGAGAGCCTGAAACAGACCGCTGGGGGGGGAAAGGGCGATTCTATAGCCAGCGCCTGTGTAGGCTGGCAACGGCTGACGAGGTGGGGGGTGGTCTTGCCAGCACCACGTCCAGCCGCCTTTGTTTCCCCCACTGACGATGTTTATACACTGCACCAGGTACTCACGTAAGGCCGATTCGCCCGAGGGGAGTGATGATTATTTTACATCGTGTAGTTCAAAGCAGATTGCATCTAAAAATGCTGAAATATTTGTAACGTGTGGCGTTCGTGCTGTGGGGGGTGGCTGATGTGATGTGATTATCCGTGGCCGGTGTCATTAGTGTCATTTGGTCAACCAGGTCACTTGTGCGTGTGCGATGGGTAGAGTGGCACGGGGAACGCGAGACTAGCTGTCACCTCTAACAACGCTCGCTCGGGGTGGTTTTGTCTTCATCTTGTAGTCAGGCCACCACGGGTTTCCAACGAGTGGTGAGGTTTTAGACAGTGAGCGGAAAAGTGGAAACTGTCCAAATTGTCCCAAAGAAAAAGAGAAATTACGGCTGGGCACACATTCTTCACGCCTACGCCCTGTCGCATTCCCGAACTCGCACACACAGACACACACTATGAATGAAGGCTGCCTCAACCGTCGCGAGGCACCACGACTGTTTGGAATAGCCTTCCGGATATCGGGAAGACCCCACCATCCAGCAAAGCAATTTGGATTGCACGGGAGCTTCGCGCGCACACACACTCGCGATTTTACCCCACCCTTGGTTCTGCTCTTCTTGGGTTCTGGAGCACCAGTGTAGTAGTGGTGTAAACTCACACGGTAGACGAGATTCTCTGTAAGGGCTATTGCCAGTTGATTAACTACTACAATCACGTACAGAATCACCGGATCACACCAGAGGTAGACACTTCTACACTTGGTCCTTCCCGTGGACCGTCCCGGTACCCGCTTAACTCCTCGGCCTATCCTCACCTAAGCTCCCCACGAATCCTACTCTTTCCTCGGCCTAGGGTCTCGGTGCCGAGCGGCGTGTCTCCCGTCTCCTCGAGACCTCCGTTCCCTTGGCTCCCCACAACGACCCCGCCACCCGGCCCGGGGTCCCAATTAAATAACCCTCCCCTCTAGGTAACATGACGTCACCCTATGATGTCATCCAGCTCTTTCCTGCCGATGCCCTCACTTCCTCCCATTACTCCTCTACACTAGTATTGCTGGATCTCTAGGGCCCACCACACCCATTGCAACCAGACCCCAATCACACCACCCAACTCTCACTCGTCATCACAAGGAAGCGACCTCACGCGCCACCTCAACAATCCACCTGCGCACCTCAACCGCAATTCAGCACTACCTATGCCACACCGCACAATAACTCGAGACCGCTCAGCACTGCCGATCCCATAGTCGAGCAGCTCGGTTCACCAATGAATCTCACCCCTGTCCGCAACACAAGGGTTCCGGCTTCACAGGTTCCACCGCTCCATCCTTGCGTAGGGAAGCGCTGCGGAGAAAAGCTCCTGGCCCTCGTACTTAATCCCACCCCATTCCCGTTCTGCCCTTTGAGAAAAGCTCCTGGTCCTCGTACTTAATCCCACCCCATTCCCGTTCTGCCCTTTGAATTGACCTTGTTCTTGACCTTGATACATTGGCTATACTCCGGTACCAACTGTGGTCCCGACGGCCACTCGAACTCAGACAGGGGGTCCCCCTGTTACTTCAAGGACCCTGATGTACAACAGCATTTTAAACTACAAAGTGTAGTGTAGGAAATTACCCACAGCGTAAAGGAAGGCAGTTCCCAGTCGTTCCCAGCTAAGACACATCTACCGATTTATCAGTTAATCCATTAATGCTCTCACGAGACGTACGTTGAAATGTGTGTGCGCGTGTATGTGCAAAGGAACGGTTTATAATGCAAGTAAATCATGTGCAGGTATTACCTTTCGAGCTGTTGAGTCAAACTGCACTCGCCCTTTAGTCCCCACTGCTGCTGGTTCTGTTGCTCGTCGTGAGCTTCCTCTTATGTACAGCCCTATCCATCCTTAGCCAATGCAAGCGCAGCCTCCCCCCTTAGGTTGCAGTTTTCAGTTTAGTTTTCAGTTCATTTATTTTGGTATAGCCCTGTGAGCCATTCGGCTCTTGAATCGGGTGCAACCACAACAAACAATAAAAACAAAAACACGAACAAGAACAACATCTTACAGTGACTATGTGACTGTGCAAACAGAAAATCCATGAAAAAAACAGCAAAATATTCCTGAAAAAAGCACCGTACACCAACGCTGTGTGCAAAAAATCCCAGTGGGATGCAAGTCAAACAACAACAACAACAACCACAAGAAAGCTTAGATTAAGGCCATCAGTCTAACTCCGTACTACAATAAAACAAACATGTCCAAACCAAAAAACGTTTTCGAAATCACCAAAAAATAAAGCCATAATTGCAACGTAACAGTGATCATAGGGACTGTGACCGAATTTTTACAATAAACTACGTAAATAGCATGGAACACCAAATCTTAGAGCCATAGCTGGCTGCATGAGTTACTCCACAACAACAGAAGCATCAGGTATTACACATGCCTGCCTACCTAATTGTTCCAAAGCAAGGGGCCCGAGTACCCAAATGACTTACGCAATTCAAGTTAATTCTAGAAATTGTATAGGCAAAGACTCGTCCTAATTTCTCGATTCCAAACGGGTATTTGGCGCAACAAAAATGTGCGTATATTCCGTGAGGACTTAGGAGCGGTCGAGGCCACCCCTGACCAGAAACGTTTGCCATAGCTCAGGTCCACGAGCACGCGCAAACGCTCTCACAAACTCCTATTAAGGCCAACAGGGCACACGATGAGACGCACAAGATACAAAAGACTAAAAAGCACGCGCACACGAAGACATTCCCGCGGAAATACGGCGAAAAATTGCATGCGTGCAATCTCTCACACTCGCACAAACGAATGCACACGAAATCACATTACTTTCAAATGTATTACTAACATAAAAATACAACTTATCTCAGCCACAGACTGGCTTATGCACATGAAGTGATGTCATGGCAGCCATGTTGCATAGGGACTTTCGCAGTGGCCATGCTGCATGAGGGTCGTCTTTTCCGTGCAGTTGATTGGCTAATGCAGTGAAGTAATCCCGAGCGACCATTGCCACCCGTCCATTTTTGCAACCTCGTTAGGATGTACGGGAACACGCGTCAATCTCTTGGTGGCTTTTATGTGATTTTTCTGTTCTCAGGCCCCGTAAATATGCACACTGTTTTCCCGACAACCAGCTGCTCGATTTGAAAAGCGTGCAAAATTTACTAGTGAGCAATTGCCTGCTGGGTAGACGATTCATTCCCCCTCCACACGAGCAAGTCAAGCCAATCACCGCTCAGTCTCGACCAATTACGACTGTCGCCGCAAGCATCTCTAACCAATGGGTGTCCAGGCCGTGGGCACAATGCTGAGCTATTTCTGTCATCCAAGCGTGAGCTTAGCCAGAGACCTGTCCACACTTCCGAGTAGATATTGCACCACGCCACACTCGGGGGAAGCCACAGAAAAAATCGGGAAGGCAGCCTGAACTGGCGCCAACAATTGTCCAAGCTCTTGTCGTCCTACATTGGGATGTTTATCCAATTCCTTGGGAGGCATACAGGATGTGATCGGATAACGAACACCGATCAAATCCAGGTTGCCGAGTTCGTAATGCAGTGCATGCAGAAGCACTACGCTACTGCTCCCCACACGTAATTGCACATGGGACATAACTACACATAATGACTGTACACCCAAGACATCTACACTGTTCACATATGTAGAGGAGTATTGTGAGTAACCAATGAGGGGTGCGAGCGGATTGAGAGTCAAGGATGACGTCACGTATTACGTAGGGGGCTTTCGGAAAGCACTTTCGGGAACGTGGGCGGGGCCGAGCTGGAGGGAGGAGCCGCCCATGGGGTTCTTAAGGGGGACCCCGTGACGGGGGGCGAGGTCGTCGTGGGGAGCCGGGGTAAGGACCGGCTGGAAGAGGGTCTCTCTTTCCTCGTTGCGGAGCGGTGTTGAGTCAGAGAGCCAAAGGGATAGCCGAGGGTAGGGTCCAAATAATATTCAGTGTCCGGGGTGAAGGACCGAGATAGAGTGCACCTACACTGGTGTGAGTGTAGGATGCCGAGTGTGGAAGTGTTTATTAAACGGCAACAGCCCTTATAGTATTCATCGTCTCCGCGTGGTTGTACTTAACACATACAGTAAAACCTTGCATTGTGAGCATAATTCGTTCCGGAAACGTGTTTGTAATCCAAAGCACTCGTATATCAAAGCACTCGTATATCAGTTGTGATCACGTGACGCTCGGCAGACAAAGCGTATACGTACACTACTCGTATTGCAAGACCCTCTCGCTCGTTTATCGAATTAATATTTAATTTAACATTTTTGCTCGTCTTGCAAAACACTCGCAGACTAAATTACTCGCAATCCAAGGTTTTACTGTATATATTTATACACACACACATATATTTGCACTGCATGTCGCGGCACCCAGTTTGGGGGGGGGGGGGGGGGTCATAACGGCCACCGCGAGCCTGATGTTCAGATCTGGGTCTAGGTGTCTCTTCTCCAAATGCAGTTCAGAATGCCCACGTCAAACCTACTGAGACATTGCGTGCAACACAGCCAAGATTTGGTATCTCCAAAAGGTGCATAATGGCAATGTCAGAGCCACTGAGATCTCCAAAATCTGATGATTCATCAAAGCCCAATGGTGGAGGATAGGCAGCTGCATTGCTACATGCTTGGCAGCTCAGAATGACCCAGTCTCTCTTTCTCAGGGAGGTTCACAATGGCTGTATCAGAGCCACTGAACCAGCATTGCCAACACCCCTGGGTTTCCTCGATAAATTGGCCCACAAAACTGACGACCGCATCATCCGGAGTGCGCCCAATCTCTTCAGATCTCGGAGGATAAGTAGGTTTGAACCTTTACGAGTGTTCTTCATTGCAAGGCCCGCGGGCCACTGGCGGGCCCTGATGTGCAGCCCCCCTGACAATAAACAAATGTGAAAACGCCCCATCATGCTGTCAAACCCAATGGTTTGAAATGCGTGGCGGTCCTCACACTGATGTCTTATCGGCGAAAGTGGTCCCCCCTCTGAAAATTAGTTAAGAACAGTGACCTACACAGTGCTTGGAAAGGCAACTAAAAATGCATCATAGGTTTCGAGGCTGTACTAGGCTGCACTGTAGTAGGCAGCAGAGAGTGCTGGCAGCAAAATCCGTTTTACTGAACTACTGTGCTCCCACGTCGATGCCAACCCCACATTAATTAGCACGGTGAAGTATGGTCAAACAAACCCCTTGGATTCACAAAGGGCTGTGCATTATGTTGAATTGTGTTCTGTAACGACTATCTCGGGGCTATTGAATTAGGACAGCTACACACCTGGGTATAAACCCTGGCTCACTACTGGATTCAAGTCAACGAAGATGCAGGTGGCTCGGCTGAAATGGAATCATGCATTGTGAGAATTATTTATAATTTGGGCAGATCATATGCGAATGTGACATCAGTGCTTTGTCATACGTAAATATCATAAACAGAGTTCATTACGTAGCCATTTCAAGAGAGCTGCTTTCAGATGCTGATTGCATTTTATTGATTCACCTCTATTCATATCCGTTTTTCTTAAACAACTCACTTTGGCTTCAGAGATACACATCACTGACGTGTACGGGCTAACGTCCTGTAAACTTCAGCTGCTTTGACAATCACCAAGAACAAATTTGCATAATGATGTAACACACGATTTATCCGCCATATTTTAAATACCCAGAGTGTTAATCTTTATCGACCTTTGTACTTATGAGCATTAATAACTAGATAAAGAATTCATTTGAAAGACGTAACAATAATTATTGACTTGTGATATTAATATTTTGAATATGTATTTTCTAAAACCTGTGTGAATACGATTATTTTTTTATTATCTTGGCTTATTTTCCAAAAATCACAATTTTAAAAGAAAATCTATTTTTCAGAAGGGATGGAGTGGTGGCACAGTCATTCACGTACTATACTGCGCACTGAACAAAGGCTATCCAAGTTCCGTTCCAGACAAGCCTCGGACATCGGTGGCAAGTTTTATCTGAACCAATCCTGGTTCCCCCTCCCCACCGGGTGAAACACAGCCAAACAACACCAATGGCTGCCAGGGCATGAGAAGGCTTTCATTCATCAGTGGATTTATAAAGGGGCTGTAAATGTAATTGATGCATTATTAAGAGCTCACATATAATAAGAGCATGTCAACTGCATGTGGAAAACCAACGGCAGTGCTAACAATGCTGCTGTGGCTGTGGGTCTTGCACTGCCATTGAATAACGCTGCAGGGAATAGACTGGGAATGTGGAAACTCTCGCTCTGGGTTTAATGAACAGGTTGAAATTTCCAGCCAAGAGTAGTATAGTCTTGTGTGTTTTCGAATGTGGGGAGCGGTCACGCAATGGTTTGTGCACTGCGCCGCGAGCTCGCACGTCTGGGTTCGATTCCCGTCCGCTGCCTTAAAAAGGAGTTCCTGGCGGAGTGTCAGGTTTATTTGTTTGAACAGGTGAGAAATCAGTAAGAGACCAGGACAACCTCAATTGCAAGTGTGACGCGTAAACAGGCAGGCCAGCGACGTTCCGGCCACACCATCCCCTCGTGCGCCATGTCTGCCTCCGTAGGAGCTCGTTAACAAAAGAGCCAACAGTCTGGATCTTCGTCTGTGGGTAAATGCAACCGAAATTTGTCTGGCAAGTGAGGGCGAGTGCAAAACGTGGCAGGGCAGACTTCTAAAATCTCACGCACGGAGCATAATGGACTTTGAAGTTGTAATCCAGATGTTACCAGTTCCATCTCACAGCACGGCAGTTGATTTAAAGTTGGACATTCCTCAAATGCCCTCCCCACCGCCCCCACCTCTCTGCTCTGTCCACCGAGCCAATAGTTTACACGCAGGTCATGCGTGGTGGGGTAAAGTGTGGGTTCGTCCCTTTATTTTTTACACCTGGACATTGTGGTAAAGTAGACCAAATACCATTTTTAGTGGCAGGAGGAAGATTTTTTCACATGCTTGAGAAATGCTTACTGAGTAGGGGTGGAATGACAGATGTCCATTATTTAATTGAATTGCAATCTTGAATGAATAATATGAATCATATTATTGGCGGGGGTGGGCATAACTATTACATAACCCTACAAATGCCACCGCAAGCTTAATAAAAAGCTGGTAAAATTGGTTTACTTTTGGACGCACAACAATTTTCTGAATTAAAATTGAAAACAGATTTTAACTCAAGACTCCATGCCCCACACAAAGCACAGCTCTTATATAGCAGATGCACGACTTTGGCTGTGTCACAGGCTGTCACACACAAGTCTCAAGCTTTGATATTGTTAAAATTAGTCTATATTTGTCATATATAAAAACATAGTATAAATGACTTACTGTGATTATATATTAAAAAAATATATGTTGGCCGTTCCAGAATGTGTGCTTCTGTTTCTCTCTACACAAGGAACACGAAAGTAAAAACAAATATTGTGCACCTAAAATGTATTTAAAATAATGTCGACTTAAATGTCATATGTAACCCCGGTCGTCCTTGCAAGAGGCAATGTTGTTTCGTGGGTCTCAATTGCTTTATTTAATTTATTGGCGTGGGTCTCAGTTGCTTTATTTTATTTATTGGTTACATAAAACACAGTACTGCGAATGAAATATCAAAAACTATACCGTAAAGTCTACGGCTGGGCATTACATTATTAATAGTCTCTAGTGATGTCAATACACATTCGATTCTATTCTTGCGTATAGTGGAAATATGTTAAGGAGATAAATTCCAAAAATCGAGGTCTGCTCCCCATGACGAGAGGGCTTCAGGAAAGAGGGTCATTTATTGTGCTGTTCCTCCACTTCCCTTGAAGGAGTGCCGACTACAGAGTGGTTTACTATAAGGTCCATAGTTTTGGGTTGCATGGGCACAATCACACGAATGTGGCTCGTCTTAACTGCATTTCCATGCTTATTTACACGGGCCTCTATGTATCATTGAGTCTCATAGTATCCCCTATCGGTCTCATATACAGTCCAAAGTTTGGGTTGCACGGTCAATGCATTCATTGCAATGCGCCAATGTGTGCAAGTGATGGCTTTAGTTACGTCACCAGTTATGAAGGGCCATTGCCCAAAACGTCACCTATTGTATATTTTGTTACCACAATGTTCTTGAAGAATGTGTTGATGTTGTTATCTGTGCCATACGTCTTCATTTTTCCTCGTTCACGAAGAGATTTTGCATAAGAGACCATCATGTCTGACAGATCACGGTACACAAGAACATGACGGAAGAATACATATTGGGCAGAACGGTACGAGACTGGAACAGATTATAAACAAATACAGACGGAACAGACGGGCAGAACAGATAGAACAGAGTCCATGATACGGACAAAACGCACGATTCAGACAGAACACATTCATACTTGTCAACCCCTTATCAGTACCCCTACCTTATTACAGGCCAATTCAGACATTACTGGTCACCCCGTGCCCCTTATAAATCTCAACCTTCACCCTACAAAGTCCCATCACAAGGCAGAAACACAAACAAATATTTATTTTTTAAGTTGCCCGGAGCGAAACGGCTGTACACGCGGGATGGAACCCGAAAACTCAATTTCCCTGAACAAGAACACGGGCTAAACCATCTGGGTTGACAGCGGTGCACAATGATACGGAGCGGACACGAGAGACATCGACCATTTGAATGAATCGTGACACCGCCGAATCGCGGTCGTCAAATCGTTACCGCTTTTGGCATTTGACCCAGAAAGTACAGTGCGATAGTGAGCGGGTGCAGTGCAACAACGTGGCACTGCTGCTGCTGATGATGATGATGCTGATGCACAGCGACACTCAATGTGGGGGCACAGTGACCATACAGTGCGCTCGTGTGCATACAGTGCGGTACTGTCTTCACAGTGCGGTCGTGTCCGTACAGTGCGGTACTGCCTTTACAGTGCGGTCGTGTCCGTACTGTGCGGTACTGTCTTTACAGTGCGGTACTGTCTATAGTGCCGTCGTGTCTGTACAGTGCGGTACTGTCTACGCAGTACCGTCGTGTCTGTACAGTGCGGTACTGTCTACGCAGTACTGTCGTGTCTGTACAGTGCGGTACTGTCTACGCAGTACTGTCGTGTCTGTACAGTGCGGTACTGTCTATAGTGCTGTCGTGTCTGTACAGTGCATGACCGTCTACACAGAACTGTCGTGTCAGTACAGTGCCGTACAGCCTACACAGTACCGTCGTGTCTATACAGTGCGATACTGTCTACACCGCTGTACTGTTCGCACAGTGCGGTCGTCTGACAGTGCGGTACCGTGCACTGTGCGATGGCGCCCATACAGCGAGTGCCAAAAAGTGCGGCACAGTGCAAGCAGGACGCGGTTGCTAATACATTGCATTAGTGTCACTGCACGGGTGCGTCCAGCGCGGTGCGGGTGCCACGCATCGGTGAGGCGAGGAAGACGACGATGAGCAAACGCCGACCACCGTGACGATTACCACGGTCAGGGTTACCGTTTAAACGGCTCGCGGAGATGTTAATGACTGTGTCCTGATGGCGTGACGCCTATGACGATGTTGAAGCTGGTGATGTCGATTATCGATCGTGTCAATGACCATTCGCGATGATCGAAGACGATGCCCGTGCCGAGGACAGAACGGCGATCGCCGCGACGACCACCACGTCCCCGATGACAACCGCGTTGACGGCTACGTGCGTGTGAGTGTGCGAGTGTGTTGAACTTCTTCCGCACCGTACGTAGCCAACCGTGCGATTCCAAGGACAACAAACTAAGCAACTACAGTGCCATGACGGGTATGAGTGCCTACGACGACGATGATAACCACTACAATGCCAGGCCATTGCATATTTCATAGCCGTGAAGATAATTCGAATGACCATGACGAGAACGTCATCGTTATCAGCCTGATGACGATCAGGCTGATAACGATGACGGATCGTCATCATCAACACCACCACCAACAACAACCAACCACTTTCACTAACCATGTTGCGCGGTGTCCAACTTTTTCGGCGTCTTCTTTCCCATGGCCCCTTTGTTCTTGCAGCAGTAGCAGCAGCAGCAGCAGCAACAGTTGGGGTCGTCAACCTCGTTCACCGCAACCTCGTTCACCGCAACCTCCTGCTGCTGCTGCTACCTCGGCTGCAGAAACCGACGGCGTGGGCACTCCCGGTGCGCATGCGCACTCACGCCCCCCACGTGGCCCGAGGGCGGCACGCGTTAGCCCTATGCTTATGTGAACTACGATATGCGCGGCGTTACGTTTATACGCGCTACCATATACAAATTAACGTGCTTATGCCAACTGCGGAATGCGCGTAGTTTCTATGCGGACTGCGAAATGTATAAGCGTATGTCAATGTTAACTACGGATTTTGTAGGTGTGCGTTTATATGAACTACGGAATGTTTAGCGGTATGTTTATGCGAACTACGAAATGCGTAGGTGCATGCATACGTGAACTACATCTTCATGAATTTTTGTATATAAACTGCGAAACGTTAACGCGAAGTCGAACTCCCGTGTGTATTTCCGCAATTAAACAATTACAATGTGATAATTTTATTGTTTTGTATTTTTTATTATTTTATTGTTTCCCTTCTACGTGACTTTACCGAAAGAACCAAGAATATAATTGTAATGCAGTCGGCTTAGCAGATTGCCTTTTCGACGGAAACGTTTATCCCAGCAGCATTTGTCTAAGCAAGCAAAACTCGTGGAGCAGTTTCGACCTTCCTTGGTCTCATCAGCAGCGTCAGGCTTGGTGAAGGAACTCTGCTGACCTACCTAAGGGAGGTTATTTCGTGAAAACTACGGTGGGGGGGGGGGGGGAATCCTGTTACAACACAGTGGATTAAGAAATGTTGAAGGGGGTTGGGGGGGTGGCCTATGTTAATGTGAACTACATTTTAAATAAATTTTGATTTAAAGCTTTCGTGACTTGCAGGGAGTTTAAATACTTGCATTTTTAAGAAACTGCTTGTTTGCCAGTACCAAAATGCAATAATAGGGGTTTTTCCCCTTTTTTCTGGCAACAAAACTGAAACCTTTTTACAAGGATTCATGTCACTGCATTAACCACAATACCTGCAGTAAAAATGCAAACAAAAAACACACACTATGATAATATATGATAATATATGCCTTGTCCTTGAAGCTGATTGGTCCACACCAAGGGACGGCTTTCTTTTGAGCCTCCACCCAATTGGTGCGTCATCTGGTCGAGCACCAATTGGGCCGAGGCTCAAAAGAAAGCCGTCCCTTGGTGTGGACCAATCAGTTTCAAGGACAAGGCATATATTATCATAGTGTGTTTTTTATTTGCATTTTGACTGCAGGTATTGTGGTTAATGCAGACATGAATCCTTGTAAAATGGTTTCAGTTTTGTTGCCAGTAAAAAGGGGAAACACCCCTATTATTTCTTGTATTTATTTTGCTTGGCCCCACGCCGCCGCACCTCCGATTATCGCGGTTGGCTTACGTAGGGTGCGAAAGAAGTTCAACATAGTACATGCATCCACTGCTCGATGAAAGCCCACAAATCCTACGTGCTTTGAGTCTTATGAAACGTAGTTCCGAATCTTGAGAACGACGGGATGCGCATGTTAACTACGGAATTGACACCCTAGTCCGTGTGGACTAGGAAATGTAAAAGGTGCTTATGAAACGCGCAAAAGTCTATACGCGTGCGAACTAAGATTTATGTTTCATTGCCAATATAAATTTGGCACTCGTACAAACTGCACACTTAAATGCTTCTGCTTATGAAACGTGCTCATGTCTTGCACAAACTTTGACAAACATAATTATTGCGCAAGATACACACGACAGACTCCACGCGGTAAGCGCATGTAAACTAGTATATTAGAGTACCCTCACACCTATACGAATTACTAAATCTAGAGCGGACGGCTCAACCGAGATCTCGCGAGACCTCGCGACACCGTCAAGTCTCGCGATACTTTGAGTTGAGGCCTACTCCTGGGCGCCCACGCTGATCACTGGTCACAGCTGTTAGACCCCCGAGGACCCCCCCTGCGCTCTATCCCCTCTCAGGGGTCTGCTGTCATTCCTAGGGGTCCCAGGACCCCCACCGCTTCGCTCTCTGAGCCTACCACGCCTTGATCATCTCAGAACCCGCTGTGCTTCCCTAGACTCCCGAGTGTGATTACTGTGGGGGATCTACCGTCTAAAGTTCCAGGGGGGGGGGGGTCTCAGGATCCCTCTGCACCCCCTCTTACGGGTCTCCACTCATCTCTCGGGGTCCCCTCTGCCTTTCCCAAGAGTTCTGCTCAGGAACCTCCCTTAGGCTCTTTAAGTCTCCTCTCAGGGGGCCTCGGCTCGGCTCCCCCTTCCTCGGGTGTTTCAGCCCCCTGTTAGCCCCTCTTAGCACCCCCGTCCACACGGGGTGGTGGTGGTGGGGGGGTGTCGCCATGTCCACGGCGATGTTGTTCGACTTCACGGAGAGCAGGAAAGCGCTCACGGTGAGTGTGGCCGAGCTAATGAGAGAGACCTCATACCTCTTCTAGATTTGAAGCTTTCGTGACTGCAAGGATCCATATACTCTTCTTTGGTTCTATTCGGTAAAGTCACGTAGGTATTTTTTTTTTACCTACGTGACTTTACCGAATAGAACCTTACCTCATGCAGCGGTGAGCGCTACGAACCCGGCTGTCCCGGGTTGAATTCCCGCTCACGGCCAACGCCGGTGATGGGATTCTCTGAATCTGTCCTGGGCCTCCCCTAGGTCGACTCGGCCTCAAATGAGTACCTGGGTGCGGTTGTGTAAAACATCGCCACTCGGGGAGACAAAGGCGGCCGTGCGTGGTGTTGGCCACCCACCCCCTCTCGTGTGCCGTGCCGGCCTTCATAGGCGCTGCTCGCTATCACAGCACTTGCCCCTACAGTCTTGTTAAAGGCTACACGGGAGAGGTGGAGGAGGGGGGGTGTCTTTGTACACTGTGTGCTGTGATGCACTTCTTTCGCACCGTACGTATCCAACCGTGTGCTAATCGGAACACAAAAAGGCAGCTCTAAAGCAATGAGTTTTCAATCTAGGTTTAAAATACCCTAG
The DNA here is from genome assembly GCF_048934315.1 of Petromyzon marinus. NCBI lineage: Eukaryota > Metazoa > Chordata > Hyperoartia > Petromyzontiformes > Petromyzontidae > Petromyzon > Petromyzon marinus. Next base: position 9,233,238 of record NC_133709.1, on the reverse strand, counting down.
CCCATTCATCTTAGGTCGATAACAATGCGTCGCTTTTTTGTTGGAAAGTCAATGCTGGTTATCGTATGTAAATAATGTACTTGCCCCCGCCGTGGGAATGTGGAATTTACACCCACTGGCTCACAGGGCCTGCGGTAGAGAAGAGCGCGACACCGTTGTTTAGCCAACCTGGGGGAGAAAACGAGTTGAGAATCGACGTTTATTTTGTTTTATTCCCAATGTTATGCCATTTTGTAACCTCTGGGCCTGTGGCCAACTCACCCGGAATGACCCAGGATCTAGGAAGCTCATCGAGGTGAGCTTGGTGAGTGCTTGGCTGGGCGACCCCACCACACAGTAATTAACAGGTGCCGTAGGCTGCGAGGCAGAGGACAGTGAAGCATAATACTGTATTGTTATGTATAATGTAGTCGCATATATATTGATGCGGGCCTGGTGTAATGCTTAACACACTGGACTTGAAGTTGCCGATCTCCCTTGCGTGGCAATACAAAAAAAATGACTTGTTTCTTAAACCTCTGGCCTCTTTTCAACCCAGCTGTATCTATTATAAAATCACGGCGTTCCCCTTGTCCGTCAACTAAATTATAAGAGCCTTCCAGAAGACCTGAAAACAAAAATCTCTAGAAAGTGGACACCTCCCCCCCCCTCCTCAACCACCCAGATGTGTGGGTTAAAAGTTGATCCAACCGAGTTCCAAAACAAATGACTTTTATTTCATTTTGTAGGCATATAAGCCGAGACACCCTACATACAATCGAGTCAGTAGTATCTGCACACATTGGCGGGGGTTGGGGGAGGGGGGCATCAGTCGGCACGAGTAGCCCGAGAAGCCCTCTGCAGGAGCTAGAGAAAGTAAGGTGGCCGCTGGAGCGAGAAATTCTGTAAATTAGCCCACCAACAGATCCTCGCTATGTCGCATATGCGGGGTACAGTGTGGGTCCCTCTGAACACATCCAAGACGTCTGGCAAGCGTGGAAGAGGAGGCCAAAATGCTCTCGAGATGAGAGGGGCTTTCTGGATCTCTCTTTAGTAGAGGCCCTTCGCCCAGCAGTGTCTCTGGTGTGGGCCAATCGGTTTCAAGGACAATGCACACATCAAACAATGTTTATCCGCAAGTTTCACCACAAGCACGTGTGCTTAATGCAGACTTGATGTATTGCAGTAGGTGTCTCCTGTATTATTTCCGGAAGTGATAAAGCCTTTAATTTTTGTTTCATCACCATGAGCAATAACATTGCAGGGTTGCACCTTTGTCATTTACAACGTATGTACCACCCCCATCCATGCCTCACCTCCCTCGCCCCCAATCCTCTCTGCCTTCACAGACCTCGGCATGGGAGTCTCTGAAGAACAAGAGCACCGACGTGATCGTGGCGGCATTCGGACAGCTCAACGGCAGGTGAGTGGAGCGTTGGGATCGGTGTAGGATGACACCCAACAACCCAACTGATGCCCTGGGAACGATCCAAGCCACGAAAACCATTCACGATCCATGTGATCCGGGCGGTTAATGCTTGTGACTCTTCGAGCTGGGCTTGTGTGGTTTATTCGTCTCTTCACGAGACCAGCACACCAGCAACTCGCCTTCTTCACTCAACACTGTGACCACGCTCCCATGCCCGGTACCTGAATATGTATCCCATTTAATCTGACCTCAAAAGTTACACATGGTTGAGCTTGGGTTAGTCCTAGGATGGGAGAGCTGTCTGGGGAAATTGGGTTTTGTTGGATTTGGACGCGATTTTGCCAGGAGATAGCTGTACGGCAGTTTATTGTTGAAGCCATCTGTGCGGAGTTTCAAATGTTATCTCATGTGGGGTAGAGTTTTTCTTTTGAGTTCTCCCTTATCCTTCCACATGAAGCCAAACATTCAACGATGTAATTTGTCCAATGCAGGTCCGTCCTGAAAAGTATATATGCAGCAAAGCTTTCTGGGATAAATTAAGAGCTTTATTAATTCGCTCTGTTTTGCAATGTTCCTGTAGTGAGCTGGAAAAACGGAGCGCACTGGACCAGGCTGTCAGAGACGTTCTCAAGGAGTTGATCGTGAGTGCACACGCAGTCGCACACTCTTGCAGCCAAAGACAAAGATCCCCTGTATAGTCTTAACATACTTGCCTTAATATTTTTTAATGATTTTTATTATTTTATTGTTTCCCTTCTATATGACTTTACCGAAAGGACCAAGAATATGAATCCCTGTAGTGACAAAAGCTTTAAATCAATACTTGTCTTAACATACTATTAAGGCAATACCACCACTCCCCAACATATATCGACACACACACAGTCCCAAAGTCGCGCACAGTCACACGCTTATACATTCAAACCTGTCAAACACTGTAGCAAAGTCACATGCAGTTACACACGCGGACACATTCACACGTCGTCACGGTTTTGTATGGTCAGTGTGGTGGTCTGGCATTCCCCAACCACCCATGCTGTTGACACCTGCCCCTGTTCATGTCGAGGCTCAAGGCCTTTTTCTCCCTTCTGTCTTTGTCTCTCTAAAAAATAAACATGACCACTGTTTCTTGAGAGCAACCTGAGATGCGGTCGTATTGAGACATACATTAAAACATTGTATTGTATAGAAACACTCAGCCTCGCATCGAGGACTTCCTATTTTCCTTTGCCTATGACCGACTGCCTCCCTCTCTGTACAACACGTATACCCACGGTTTCTATTCAGTCATCTTGGGATCTGGTCGCATTGGGACGGTACATAGATCCACATAATATCATGCAATTGCGTTGTATTGTATTAAACCATATTAAGTTCTTGCATGTGCTGCCCATATGACCTGTGCAGGTGAGGCAGAGCGACTGCAAGGATGTCCTGGCGGTTATCTCACTCAGCATTGACAGCGTCACGGCAGGCATGTAACCACACAACCATGGTGACATAACAGCGCGATGAACTGTTGGAGGATAATAATCATGATGATGACGACTATGGTGATGGCGATGCAATTGTTGAAGAGTCTTTTCATGGTGTAAAATGCAACTTTACCTTCAAATTACAAGTAATTCCAATGGATATATAGTGCAGTCTTTAATGCTGACTTGTAAGGCATTTGTTGGCTGGAGGATTATATTTTAACTGTGATGTTGCTTTACATGACTGTATGAAAACTTAGTCTTGCAATAATAAAAATAAAAACATAACATCTCGTAGGACGCCTTAAAGTAACAGTTCGTAGGCCGCAATTAAAGTACGCATTATTTTGGGATGCTGCTGCATTGCCAATGGTGCACCAGCTCAAATAGAGAACGAAACAACTCGTCCGTCAACAACACTGGCCTCGAATAACAAAAAGGGAGATAGTAGGCAACGTTTCTGGTAGTGGCCCTTCTTCACGGCACATAGGCCAGAGAGGTTTGTGCTGTGAGGAAGGGCCACTTCCCAAAACGTTGCCTACTATGTACTGTTTCAGGCAGTGCCATTCGTGGACAGAGCTAAAACGGAAGGCCAAGATGATTGAAATAATAAAAAAACATATAACATCTCGTAGAACGCCTTAAAGTAACAGTTCGTAGGCCGCAATTAAAGTACTCATTATTTTGGGATGCTGCTGCATTGCCAATGGTGCACCAGCTCAAATAGAGAACGAAACAACTCGTCCGTCAACAACACTGGCCTCGAATAACAAAAAGGGAGATAGTAGGCAACGTTTCTGGTAGTGGCCCTTCTTCACGGCACATAGGCCAGAGAGGTTTGTGCTGTGAGGAAGGGCCACTTCCCAAAACGTTGCCTACTATGTACTGTTTCAGGCAGTGCCATTCGTGGACAGAGCTAAAACGGAAGGCCAAGATGATTGCCGACGTCTTTGAGAAAGGGACGTGGCCACACAGAGATTCACGAATGTGTTGAGATATTTTCGTTTATTATTTGTTCAAATAAAGTACATTCTCTTGTCCTAAAACGCGGTAGTTCTGTTCGTGAAGAACGCCGCGTTATGTAAAAATCGCGCTATGATATATAATATAGGGTAAAGCACAGTCGGCGAAAACATGTAAGATGCGTATGCAGGCTGAACAAAAACTGAGGCCCGTGGGTAGCATTTAGAAGCATCCAGCAGCAATCCCGCCTTGTGTGATGCTCCGCCGAGACAGTTGTACAACCGCATATTCTTTCTCGCTCGACATAGTTCTGTTCACTCGATCACATATCCAATTCCCATCCCTGTTATAAATATATGTTCCCTGAACAGACTTTGGGGTTAAAATAATAAAAGAATATGATCGTATTCTGACTCGCGGGGATGGGGGGGTGGGTCCGAAGTCCACGGGGTTAAAATACGATGTCGTGCTGTTTCCCCGACGCAGGCGTGTGCTCGGCGTCCACCCCGTTCCTGCTGCTGGGAGATCTTCTGGACGGCCTCCCGCTCGACCAGTGCGACCACATCTTCACTTTCGTGGAGCAAAACGTCGGCACCTGGAAGGCGGTAAGACCGCCACCTCACCTGACCCTGAGATGGCAACAATTCATGCAGCACCTTCAGCACACCACGAAACAAAAAAAATATTTTCATTTTGCCAGGTAAGGCCCACTGAGCTATATAGCCCTTTTGTAGAAGCGACCTGGCCACAAATGATAACTCAACGAAGTGGTTTATCATGTGGACATTTATAGCAGTCAAATACTCTCAACGCACGTTTCTGAATGTGGAGGTAAAAACCGAAGGACCCGGAGACAAATCCACGCAGTCCATGGGAAGAACTTGCAAACTCCAAATATACAGGCAGCAGGGTCGGGATTGAACCAACAACCTCCTGTATACCAGGCATGGTATTTAACATCTCACTGCTGCTCCATCTTCCTCAGTGGACGCCCTCAGATACGTTCCGTTCCTTGGCTCCATCATTATACTTGACCATCATCCATTAACCCCTCTAGCGATGTGACCTACCCAAGCCTAAAAGTTTGGACAGTGTCATTAGCCTGTGAATGTTCTCTAATCCACGTGTTCCTCTTTCGGTTTCTCAATGTAATTCCAAGCAATGCTTCTCACCACGTGCTTTTGCACACTTTTCAGGCTTCAAGAGTGGCTTGGTGAATATCTGAAAGGCTGCCTGCGAATAATCAAAGCAGACAGTGGTGTTACTGTGTGGCCCGTGCTTTAAAGTAAAGTTCTCTACAAGCATCGATTTTTTGACAATAATAAATGGTCAGTCGACCTTGGATTAGGGATTTGAACCATCGACCTTAGGACTGCGATGCTATCGCTCTCGCCACAGCTGCACACTTGGCCAGGTCTTCATTGCGTTTTGTGAAGTCCCGTCGAAATTAACGCGTTGCCTACCCCTGTTTCGCAGAGCACGTTCTACTCTGCCGGCAAAAACTACCTCCTGCGCATGTGCAATGGTGAGCGGGGGCTGTGAAACACACGCACAACAACAACAACCGCCGTTCGCCGCTAAGTGGTGGTGACGTCACCACGGCGCTTGTGCCAGGCACGAGGTGCACTTTGAGGCCACGTGAAGTGTAGAAAGATTGCTGGCATGTTATCATGGCTCACACCCGGGTGTTATGGATTGACCGCCTGAGATAACTGGCAGATACACCACCTGTACTCCCCACTGTGGTAGCCTGCTGCGTTTTAGCTGCAAGGCGCTCCGCTCGTCGTTGTGAGCGTCGCTCCTCCACCCTACATTGTTGTTGGGAAGGCAACTGCTTCCAACTGCCCAGTCACATCCTTCACGAACTTCCTCTACGGAGGCTGATCTTGACATTGCTGGTACCAGACATTGGAAAGTCCAAAAAACTCCACATCCTTTTGTACCAAATCTGTCCATCTATTCCATAGCCCATCCCACGTCCGTTTAACCCCCTCTATCTGGCCAAAGAGAAGCTGCTTGGGAGGCATGCAGTGGCTGAGCATGCGGTGTACACGACCCAGCAAATGCATCCTTGCCCGTCAAAGGAGCTCACCGATAGGACTGTGTCCAGATCTTTGAAGGATCTTTGAGCTCACACAATCCAAGTCTGGTTAAACCCTGGATGAATCGTAGGCATGCCAGCCACACATACCACAAGCACATATACACACACACACGTGTGATCTGTGCTTTTGTGTGTTCCACGCACTAACTCACAGTGTGATTGTCCCGTGCATGTGTCCTGCACGCACATGTGATCATGCCGTGTGTCCCGAACACACAAACACTCATCACCTGACTTTTCCTGTGCACACGTGTCCTTCGCTCAGACCTGCTCCGCCGCCTGTCCAAGTCACAGAACACCGTGTTCTGCGGACGCATCCAGCTCTTCCTCGCGCGGCTCTTTCCTCTCTCGGAAAAGTCAGGTGAGACACACACCCGGGCGGGGGCGTAGCGACGTGTCGATTCGTCGACCGATTCTCGCGCTCGCAACGCTCGCGCCGTTTACTGCACGTGCTTGCGCGCGAAGCGGGCCAACTGTGGTGCTCTCACCGCCCGTTGCAGAGGTTCACAGTTTTAATGTCACGGGCAGCCTTAGTGTTAAACCATAGAATACGCACCATCCGCTTTGGAGCGGATGTTGACTATCACCTGGTTCCATTAGAAACGCGTAGGCCATTGTGCGCCGGCGTCATGGTCTACATTTGGCGAATTTAAAACATTCGCTCGCAATATTAGCCAAATGACGCCATTGGAATTATATACGGCAACATTGTCCCCTTTTGTAAAATTACCATGTGAAACATCGTGCCTTCGTTAAAGCCTTGCACTATAATAATGGTGCCAATAACAAATGTACGCATTTGGGCTTGTAGCTAAATAGGAATGATGCCAAAAGATTTAACAATTATTTTGAATCATCAAATCAATAGTCGTCAGAAACACTTAGGCAATAAAGGCCCATTGCCTTGCTAACCAGAGTGTCCTTGTTGCACCGCGTTGTTGTAGAGGTCTTCTGCGAGGTTAGGCCACTGTCACGACAGATCTGACAAACCCATGAGTCTCCCCAGATGGACGGCCAGGCGGTCATCTGTCCGGAGAGTGAGTTTGATGAACGGGTAGGTAAGTGGCGAAGAGGAATGGAGTTAATGATGGGGAAGGAAGGGGGAAGGGGATTTTGGGTAAGCAAGGTAAAATAAGTGAGTGTTTTAAAGGAAGAACAACAAATAGACAGTGAGGCTAATTTACATGTTTGACTTGGTCTCGCGAATAACGCCGAACCGTCAGACGCCAAGTAGCTGTCGCTGAATCAAATCAACGAATAAAATCGCAGCTGGAAATTGTACCAATTCATCGAATCGCTTGGCTTGTGGACTGATTTTTATTACAAGCCCAGCGACTGGTGATCATGATGGTGGTGATGATGTTGCCCTCCCATTGTGCTCAGGTCTGAACCTGCAGAGTCAGTTCAACCTGGAGAATGTGACTGTGTTCAACACCAACGAGACGGAGAGCACGCTGTGTCTCAAGGTGAAGGGCCGTGGCTGTGGGGCCGACACGCGCTTGGTCAAGGGAGAGGCGCGTACGGGAACGCTCGTGTGTTTGCGTGTGCTTTTTTGTGTGTCTGTGTATAGCGGTTAGTGCCCCAAGCTATGACCTCGACGGCCCGAATTCGATTCCCGCTCACGGCCAACACCAGTGACGATTATCTCAACCGGTCCTGGGCCCTCTTCTCGCGAATACCAAACGTGCTCAATTATTCAGCCTGATGGCGGTGGTGGCGGCGATGCACCCCTGTAATCCAGCGCTGTGGAGCTCGCGATGGTTGGTGGATTACCGCAGAAATGTTGTGAACCTCCCTTCCCAGTGGGTGTCGAGCTGAATAGAGTACCGTACGTAAAAAATGTGGACTCCCATCTGTTCCATCTGCATGCAATAAAGCGTTGCCCCACCTCGCACGTGTGGGTTTCCTCTGGGTGCTTGGGTTTCCTCCCGCTTGTAAACACTCGTGAGCGATGATAACACCTTAATATATAGAGGACCGCAGAGATTTGGAGCGGAGGGAATTTGGTATTGATTGCTGCTGCCCTGCCACGTGTCTCTCTCTCTCTCTCTCTTTGAGAGCGAGCAAATGTTGTGCGGCGGCGCATTGCAAGTTGACACTATTAGTTGCGTTGTGTCCGTGTGTATTGTGTGTCCCGTGTTTTATTTGTCAACGCGTTCCTCTGCAGCTGACGGACGATCGTGATGACACGGTGGACATCGAGGAGGGAGAAATGGGAGAGGACGACATAGTGACCACGAGGTGTGGACGCTCACTGACCCCACGCCTGCACCACCGCCCACGCCCCACTCCCTTCTCTCTGTACCTGATAGAGCACCGGAAGAATGCATAAAAAATACCCAGAGAGGAGAGCTGACTCAGAATTGAGAACGCTGAGCTGACACCTGCCTATGATTAAATTGGGATACTGAATATAGCCAACGAGTTGAGGGTCTCAGCCTGGTCACTCGACGCTCCGCGGTGGCGAGAGGGCGCCATGGTGGCAAGATAATAAGTACCTCGCCTCGTATGAAGGATGTTGTGAGTTCCATCCTGATCCTGACGCCTGTATATTTGGAGTTTGCGTGTCTCCCTGTAATCACGTGGATTTTTCTCCGGGCCTTCCGGTTTTTTCCTCTACGTTTGGAAACATGATTTTCGAGCGTTCGGTTTCTATAATTGTCCAAGTTATTACAAGCCGCTTGGTCGAGTTATCATTTGTAGCCAGGTCGCTTCTGGAAAGGAATTGTATAGCTCAGTGGGCCATACCTGGTAAAATACAAATATTTTTTCTTATACTCAACCAAAAACAAATCATTGTGCCTCCCCACAGCTCCGTGCCCATCGACTACAACCTCTACCGTAAGTTCTGGTCCCTGCAGGACTTCTTCCGCTGTCCCTTGCAGTGCTACGACCGCCTGCAGTGGAGGACCTTCTCCAAGGTGTGCGTCTCTTCTCACGGCCTCTTTAGAGACTCGTAAAATAATTCATTATAACTTTGCAGCGCCGTGTCAGTCCACTGCTCAATGATTTTAAATCTTTGACCGGTGCTTCGTTACACAACTAGCGATTATGATGAAAAAAATGATGATGCGTGTGACCGCTCCCCGTTTCTCTCCTCTCTCTCTTGCCGCCCCCCCCCCCCACTGCCCTCCGCTAGTTCTCCGACAAGGTGCTAACCGAGTCTACATGTGGCGATGATGATGATGATGATGTGTGACAGCTCTTTGTGTCTCTCTCCTCACTAGTGCTCAGATGAAGTGCGTACACGTGGTGATGGCAGCGGCGATGATGATGATAATGATAATGTGTGACCGCTCTCTGTCTCCCTCCCCGCTAGTTCTCGGACGAGGTGCTCACCGTGTTCAAGAGCTTCAAGCTGGACGACGCGCATGCCAGTAGCCGCGTCCACGGCGCCGGCGCCGTCTCCCGTGCGCATGGAGAGCACGCTTATTTCGCCAAGTTCCTCACCAGCGAGAAGGTGGGGGCCCATAATCCCCATGGAGTCGTGGTTACGTGCGGAAACACGTGATTGCGCTATCTGTCTGTGTACGTTTTATACGTCGGGGGCGGTGATGTAGCGGTTAGCATGCTGCGCTAAGTACCCCGCAGCCCAAGTTCGATTCCTGGTCATGGCCAACACCAGTGACGATTATCTTAACTCTGGTCCTGGGCCTCCCCTAGGTTGACTCGGCCTCAAATGAGTACCTAGTGCAATGTGTAAACATCGCCACAAGGGAGACAAAGGCAGCTGTGCATGGTGCTGGCCACCCACCCTCTTATGTGTCATGCCGGCCTTCACAGGTACTCGCCAACAGCACTTGCCCCAACAGTCAGGCTATACAGGGGATATTTTACTTTTTTCTTTATATATCAATGTGCTAGTCCGTGGATGTCATTTTCTGCTTATGGCTAACATTAGTGGCTAGCGATATCCTAACCGATCCTGGCCGACCTCTTTCATCAACCTACGCTGTCCAGCGTGGTGAAGAACGGTCGTACAACCCCCGTAACCGATATGGTGCGGGAAGGCATTCAGTAATCAATTACAAAAGCTCTACAATTTAAATATTTTTTTACAGCGGCTGTTCCAAGATCGTTTTTATGCTACTCTGGTGGATATTTCTGTTCGTCTTGTCAGGCTGTCTGGGTGTTTATGCATAAGCTGTAGAACTAAACTATATTAATGTTTTTATATAACCGGCAAAGGCCCACTGAGCTATATACCTCTTTTTTTAGAAGCAACCCGGCCACAAATGATAGCTCAACAGAGTGGCTTCTGTTGTAGAAATGTGTTGCGCCATAATAAGGCGCTGTGGGCAGCTGACCTGCCACCACGCTCACTGGCCGACAGGGGTGGGGGCCGAGGGGGAGGGGGACCCCCCCCCTTAAGATAAGACCTTCCAAAAGGTTCTGTGGGGGGGGGGGTCATGAGGGGAGGGGTGACCGACCTGGGGATAAAAGGGCAGCCCTCGGGACGATCGGGGCAGTACTCGCCAACTCAAGCTCGAGGACATCTGAAGATCTGAAGGCTGGACCAGCGACCCGGGGACCCTCAACCGTGGCTCCCGTAAAGCCGGTTGTAGCGGAGCCGAGGTCACTCGGACCCCCTGGGACCGTCCCCGAGGCCCTCGCTAAGCCGGGGTTGAAGCGGTCCAGGGCGAGTCCCGTGCCCTGGGTGGGTCGGTCGGTCCAGCCTTCCCCTAGCCGCCGTCGCAAGGGACTGGCGTGTGCGCAGCCCGGAGTGGGTCGAGTACGCTAGAAGGGAGGCTGTGTCTCTCCCTTAGGCCATCGGGTGGAAGGGGTCGTACCTCTCCGTGTTAACAGAGTAGTGGTTAACAGAGTAGCGTTTAACAGAGTATTAAGATTTTGATTTAAAGCTTTCGTGACTGCAGTAATTCATATTCTTAGTTTTTTCGGTAAAGTCACGTTGAAGAGAAACAACAAAATAACAAAATATATATAAAACAATAAAAAATTCTCACGACGTTTCGACCATAACTCAAACGGTCATCATCAGGTGTGTCGGTTTGCATAAATTTATGCTTATCTGAAACTGGATTCCCACCACCATCCATCACAGAAGAATTCTCTCATCAAGACTCTGTATCATAGAGCCCAATGCATATCCGACCAGGAACACATAAGCAGTGAACTCAAGCACGTACACCAAGCTCTTAGGGCTAATGGTTACTCCGACTATACAATCCGCAAAGCTATCACTCAAACCATGAAGAAGAACCCTCTTGAGGAGCCTTTCAAAACCATCACTTTACCCTACATTGCTGGGATCACAAAAAAGATCTCCAAAATCTTGAATAAACACAAGATCCAGGTCCGTTTCAACACATTACATAAAATCCGTGATCTGGTTCCGTCTGTAAAAGATGTGATTCCGGACATACAATACCCTGGTGTCTACAAACTAAGTTGCCTCTGTGGTAGTAGTTACATTGGAGAAACCAAACGCCATGTCTCGGACCGCATTCGTGAACATAAAGCAGACCTTAAACACGGTAGGACCAACACCTCGGCCGTAGCAGATCATTGTTCTAATTCAGTAGGCTCACATGCCATTGACTTTTCCAAGACGGAGGTTCTTTGTAAGCCATCTGGCTTCCATGAGAGATTCGTTCATGAGGCTATCCACATATACAAACACAGAGACAATTTCAACCGAGAAGATGGATTCTATCTTAGCAATCATTGGAAAGATTTGATAAATCATTTCAGTTCTTGATTGATTGTTCACGCTTACAGTGGCTTTCAGACAGCATACATTATAAAAAATTTCGTCTCCCCCCTCCTCTTTTCAAAAAATAGATGGACTAGTCCTGGGCAAACTGCCAATCGCTGCGCGTGACGCCAACGTTTTTTATAAATAAATAAATGTGCCGTTTTTTAAAATAAATTTATGCAAACCGACACACCTGATGATGACCGTTTGAGTTATGGTCGAAACGTCGTGAGAATTTTTTATTGTTTTATATATATTTTGTTATTTTGTTGTTTCTCTTCAACGTGACTTTACCGAAAAAACTAAGAATAAGAGTATTAAGAGTTGTTCAATAAACGCGTTGCCTCCAGCAGACGTCTCCGTGTGGTTAGTTATAGGACACAACAAATGTATAGCAGCCAAATACTCTAAACGCATGTTTCTAAATGTGGAGGGAAAAACCGGAGCACTCGGAGAAAAATCCACGCAGCCATGGGGAGAGACACATGCAAACTCCAAATATACTGGCAGCAGGGTCGGAATTGAACCCACCACCTCCTGTATACCAGGCGAGGGAGTTAACATCTCGCGACCGTGGCGCCCAATCATTATGGGTGTTGCACTGTCGGTGTAACGCGTTGCGTTGAGCAATCGTGTCTTCTCCTGTGTCGCCTGCAGTTGATGGACCTTCAGCTGAGCGACAGCAACTTCCGGCGCCATGTCCTGCTGCAGCATCTGCTGCTGTTTCAGTACCTAAAGGGTCAGGTCAAGTTCAAAAGGTCAGCCCGGCCTCTAGCATAGCTGGCAGATACAGCGTGGCTAACAGCGAATCCACACCTTCCGCACCACGTCACGGCATTTCTCACCACCCGCTCCACAACACACCACCCCACACGGCAGCACACCGCACCACGAACCCACACTACAGCGCAACTTGCCACCAACTCGCACACCACGTGCATGCTAACCCACGGCACACACAGCACATGGTAGAGGTAGCACAGCCTGCGGGTGTGTGATCTGTACCGCCCCTCGTGTGTGCATGCAAGCTGTACCATCCGTCTGTGTGCAGTGCATGCGTGTCCGAGCGCTGTGTACCGGCTGTCGTTTCAGCTCTACGAGTGTGCTTACTGACGAGCAGTCGCTGTGGATCGAGGACACCATCAAGCACGTCTTCCAGGTAGAACAGGCCTGGTGCTTGTCTAGCACTAGCCCGGAGCTGGCCAGGAGCTGGTCTGGAGCTGGTCTGGAGCTGGTCTGGAGCTGGCCTGAAGTTAGCCTGAAGTTGGCCAGGAGTTGGTCAGGAGCTGGCCTGGAGCTGGCCTGGAGCTAGCCTGGAGTTGGCCAGGAGCTGGCCTGGAGCTAGCCTGGAGTTGACCAGGAGCTGGCCTGGAGCTGGTCTGGAGCTGGCCTGAAGCTAGCCTGAAGCTAGCCTGGAGCTGGCTTGGAGTTGGCCAGGAGCTGGCTTGGAGCTGGCCTGGAGCTAGCCCGGAGCTGGCCTGGTGGCACTAGTCTGGTAAAATATTATAACTGTAACTGTTTACCATTCAGGGTCACGATTTTTTCAAGAACGTACGTTTTTTTTTGTCGCTCTTGTTTCTGCCGACAGCTGCTGAAGGAGACGCCTCCCGAGGGTGACAAGTTCTCAAAGGCCATTGAGGTGAGTCCGTCACCGCTGTCTGCCACTTGACGCACCTGCTCACGCGCCCATGTGCACGCATGTGTGGCCCAGAACTGACCTGACGCTGGCCTGACCTGACGTGCAATGCCTGTCGCGTTGGGGCAATCCAGTGGCCAAGCACCAGCTTCTTCGTTCTCGTTGCAGCACATTCTGGCGCGAGAGGAGAACTGGATCACGTGGAAGAACGAGGGCTGCCCCAGCTTCGTGAAGGAGAGGTACGGTGGGACAGAGGCACGGCGCAACACACGCAATCGCCGACGGACAGGGTTCACACGTATTCGGCACGCCCGGCGTTTACGAGTGTGCGCGCACACACACACCAGACACACAAACTACTTTCGGCAGACATTGTTCACACACAGGGGAGCCGACAGTGATTTCTTGTGCCTGGGAAATATTGTGTTCATGTTTTTCATCCGTCTGTCCGAGGACACTTTCATGAGCATAAAAAAAAACCCTCGAATCAAACAACTCAACACATTCGCCAGTAACACTGGTCTTAGAAGGAAAAGTATTATAGGCGACGCTTTAGACAATGACCCTTATTCATAGCTTATAAACATGGACCTTCTTGCATAACCTAAAACCAAGTGCTGCGCACACCCTAAACTTGACGTGCCAACACCCACATTTGTGGGCCATTTGGGAAAGATTTGGCAGCAAAATACTTTTAAAAAACAGTTTTTATTCAAACAAACAACATCGTTTTGCTACATAACGGTGCGATTACCGCACGCAACGTGCATGCGTGCCCACTTGCGTAATGCGTGTGCGCGTGCGTTTGCATGTTTCTGTCCATGAGCACTCCACTTTGTGTGTGCGGTTGCATTCCACAGCAAAACAAAATGGAGGCTCCCTTCTTCTTCACGTGCTGTTTTTTCCAGCCTGCATTTCTCTCCGCGTGTGCCGATGCGAGCTGCTGACGCTGCCGACATGCGGAACTTCAACCCCAAGCTGAACTTTCGTGTGAAATATGAACCCACCGCCTCTATCTCCCCCTTCTCCTTGCTCCTTCACCCCCTCTTCTACCCCCCCTCCGACGCCCCCCCCCCCCGGTCAGACCGGCAGAAACACGGCCCCATCGCCCCCGCAAGAGGGCGGCTCCTGAAGACTTCTTGGGCAAGGGGTCCCACAAGAAGATCCTCATGGGCAGGTACGTGGTGTACTGGGGACTCTGAGGTTGTAGCAGTTTGCCAACGTCGCCTGTGGTTTATCCACTGCTGGATGAAGGCCTTCCAAAATCCGTTGCACGACATCGTATCATCATCGCCATCCTCGTCACACCAAGATTGCTGGTTGTTTGGCTTTAAACTTGAGAAATAGAGCAGCACACGGATGAGCAATGATTATTGCCCTTTTCAAAATTTACCTTCATTTGCAAAAGCGTGACCTGACCTGGGGAGCTTGTTATTGTACGATTGAGACAGCCATTGATGGACAGCTGAATTGCAATATTTTGCAAATCCATCAAGACAATACTGTTGAAGTATTGACATATATTTGCTCTCATCATCATCACCACCATCATCAAGCTACGTCACCATTAGGCTTTTGATGAATTGGAAGATGTGTCCATCCTGCAAATTAAAACGTACCACAAGGATGGTAATTGTGTTTTAAGTTTTCAGGTTTCAAGTTTGTTTTAGTTTTACCGGGTGAGAATTCGGGAGACCAAAATAGTCTCATTTGCAAGAGGGAATGAAAGTGTGCGTGAGTGAGTGGGTGAGTGAGATAGGGGGCTGAGTGGTTCAATTAATGAGTCAGATGAGTGAGTGTGCGATGAGCGTCAGTTTTAATGATTCGCATTTATTTTGTGGAAACCAGGTGAAAATAATTCAAGAGTCCTCGTTATGAGTCTCATTTGCACAAGTGACCTGGGCCACCAATATTACAATTTTGTCACGTGAGAAAGTAAATATATTGCTAAAAAATTTTGATTTAAAGCTTTCGTGACTGCAGTGATTCATATTCTTGGTTCTTTCGGTAAAGTCACGTTGAAGGGAAACAATAAAATAATAAAATATATATAAAACAATAAAATTCTCGCGACGTTTCGACTGCAACACAAGCAGTCATCATCAGGTTTTTGCCATTGGTTTTCACACCTGATGATTGCTTGTGTTGCAGTCGAAACGTCGTGAGAATTTTATTGTTTTATATATATTTTATTGTTTCCCTTCAGCGTGACTTTACCAAAAGAACCAAGAATAAGTCCCCTATAGCGCAAGTTTGTTCGGGCATATTATTTTTCGGTTGATCGTGCCACAGTTACAGTTGCAGCAACATAGCCCCTGTGATGTGTTGAGTACTGCAGGTGCGGCGTGTTCTGTATTTTGTACCTGCTGTGTTGAGTACTGTGCTGCTAAGTGATGAGAGTGTTCTGTTCTGTAGTCTTGTGATGATCATGGGACCTTTTTGCCAGAATAAAGAATGATGAAAAATAGATACTGCTTTACCTTTTGACGTTTTCTGGTCTAACACCGGTGAGACAAGGCCATAAAAAATGATGTCTCTGGTGTCGGCCAATCATTTTCAAGGACAATGCATATATTATCAGAGCATGTTTGTTTGTATGTCTTGCCACAGGTTTTTGTGTCGTTAATGCAGACTTGATGCCTTGCAAAAGATCTATTTGGTGTTTTGGAGATCTTAACACCTGTTTTCTTGCCAGAAATGGTAAACCTATTCTTATTTTCCATTAGTTGCGATGACCGTTGCATTGAGTACTCTGCAGGGTTCACTCTTCTCTACTGCTCTTGCCGAGCGCTGTGCCTCCTTTCTTTGCTGCAGCGAGGAGCTGACCCGGCTGTGGAACTTGTGTCCCGACAACATGGAGGCCTGCAAAGCGGAGAGCAGGTAACGTCCACCGCCCACGCAGACTTGCACCTCGGAGGGGATGGCGGGGGGAGGGCGGGGGGCGGGGGGGGGGTGAGTTAGTGAGCTGTGTGGAGAGTTGGTGAGCCGTTATGTGCGGCGGTGGTGAACTGATGCACTTGGTGTGTTTTACGTGGTGTGCTGGAGAGCTGATTTGTCACACAGCGTCTTGGTGAAAAAAAACTAAAAACTTTTTTTTTTAACCAGGTAAGGCCCACTGAGCTATGAAGCTCTTTTTCAGAAGCGACCTGGCCACAAGTGACAGCTCAACAAAGTGGCTTATTGTAGAAATGTACAGTAGCCAGATACTCTAAACACACGTTTCTAAATGTGGAGGGAAAAACCGGAGGACCCGGAGAAAAATCCACGCAATCACGGGGAGAACATGTAAACTTCAGATATACAGGAATTGGGGTCAAGCTAAAACCCACGACCTCCTGCGTACCAGGCGATGTAGTAAACATTGCCACCGTGGGAACCATTTTGAGGTTATTGGCGAGCCGGTGAGCTAATAGATCATGGAGCGCTGTAGTGAGCGGGTGGGCGGTACTGATGAGGTGTTGACCATTGCTATGTGCTGGTGATCTGTTGTGAGAGCTGCAATGCTGGTGAGCTGTTGCCCATTGCTCTGTCACGGTGAGTCATTCGGTGAGCCGGAATGCTGGTGAGCGGTAGGGGTGTGGAGTACTGGGGAGCTGTTGGTTCTTGCTATATGCTCGTGATTTCTCAGGTGAGCTGGATTGCTGCGAGTTGTAAGGGTGTACTGTGCCGGTGAGCTGTTGCCGATTGCTCTACGCTGGCGTGTCGTCGTGTGAGCCGGAATGCTGTGGCGTGCGCTGTCTGGTGGAGCTTGCCGCGGCGGTGAGCTGGTGGTGACCCGCGTGGTGGTGCTCATGTGTCCGCGTGTAGGGAGTTCCTGCCGTCGCTGGAGGAGTTCTTCGACGAGGCGATCGAGCAGGCGGACCCCGAGAGCATGGTGGACCGCGAGTACAAGTGAGGAGCGGTGGCGGTCGCCCGAGCGAACAACGCGGGTGGCTCCTCGTGTTGTTGGCATTGTTTGATGTTATTTAACGCTTGTTTGCCAGGGAGAAGCCTCCAAAATAAGCCTTGTTTACCAAGTCTCGTGGCTGCCACGTGTTTCTGCAGTGGTGGGCGGGGGGGGGCGTGATGGTTGTTGTGTGCAATCCCAGTTGTGCAATTAGCGGTGACGCCGCCAGATTTGGACCGTGATGCCGGCACACAATGGTCGTGATGTGAATATCGTCACTCGGTCTTGACTGTGTACTGTGAAGTAGACGTCACGTAGTATCTTCAAGGTGAATACACCCGTAGTTGTAACCAGGGTAGGCTGCTCGGTTCAAACCGTGAACCATCTGCAACACACAGTGGACGGCTCTGCCACTAGGCCATATCAACCCCCCATGATCATTTCAGTGCTAGGGTTAGCGGTGGCGATAGTTCCAGTAAGCGTGAGTGCGAGTGTTACGGGGGGGGCGGTCGCGCGGCGGTTAACGCACTTGCGCTCCTGAACCCTTGCGACCCGAGTTCGATTCCCGCTCACGGTCGACATCGGTGAGAAACATCTGAATCGGTACTGGGCCTCCTCCGAGTGCTACTCGTGTGTCGGTGCTGGTGTTGGCGGCAGTGCCGGTATGGGTGCGCCAATGCCCCTGTCCGAGCTGCTGCGCCGATGCCGGTTGTGGTGATGTCGCTCTGTGTCCCCCCCCCCCCCCCACCAGGGTGGTGAATGACTCCAACTACGGGTGGCGCGCCCTGCGTCTGCTCTCCCGCCGGAGCCCTCACTTCTTCCAGCCGACCAATCAGCAGTTCCGCAGCTTGCCCGAGTACCTGGAGAACATCGTGACGCGGCTTGCCAGGGAGATGCCTGTACGTCCCTTCAGGGACTTCCCCTACCCCCCTCCGACCCCTCTGCCCCCCCCCCCTCTCCCTCCTCGTTTCATTCACTTCACCTTCCCCCAGGTCGACCTAGCCGTAAATGATCATCTGATGTGTGTGTGTGTAATGATAGTGGGAGAGCGGTGGTGGTGCAGTGGTTGGCGCATTACACCCTGAACCTTGCGACCCGAGTTCAAATCCCACTCACGGTGGTGAGAGTGGCGAATATATGAACCGGTGCTGGGCCTGCTAGGTCGACTCGGCCTTAAATGAGCAGCTGGTGCAGTGTGCAAACATCAGAACTGGGGAGACAAAGGCGGCCGGGAGTGGTGTTGGCCACCCCACCTCCGCTTATGCCGTTCCAGTCTTCGTACATCCACGCTAATAGCACTTGCCTCAACAGTCTGTTAAAGGCTAATAGAGGTTAGCTTTGTCTTTAGCATTGGTTGCACACTTCACGAGCAACTTAGCAGGTGAAGTGTGATTGCCGGCCAAGGCTCATAACAGTGTAAACTTAAATCTGCACCAGTCACTTGAACGGGTGTTTCTCAGTTTAACACGTAGGCTTTCGCGACCAATATTATTCATGATAAAGGTTTTTGGGTTAGATCGCGTTATTTATAAATGTGTCGTAACCCTCCACCACCCGACACGGCCAATCAGCAAAAAAAGTGTCACGTTGACAAAAGACAAATAGTTCACTACTTTAGCCCACCGGTGTGTTGAAGAGTGAATCCACAACATTTACAGTTTGAGTACGACGTTTCGCTGGTAATTACTTCCAGCATCATCGGGCAATTCGCCAGAATGGTAAAGCCCTCGCTTGCTCCCGGTCTTAAATAGAGCAGCAGGGTGACGTCATCATTTAACTCATTTCAGGTGCAGTGATTTGAGGTGGGGGGGGGGGAGTATTGTAATTATATAATCGATTGGTAATCAGTTAATGGTTATGATTAGTAATGAGTTGTAGATTAGTAATTAGTTGTAATGTGTTATTGTGATTATATGCTACGTTAGTAATCCGTTAATTAGTATGTGTTTCCCCTATAAGGCATTGTAATATGTATTATTTAATAATACGCTTCCAAGCCGCACTAAGCCTGTAGCTGTCAGAGCGATTAAAGTTATTTCTACTCCTCTCAATTTCAATGGATTCTCTAATTAGTCTTTGCCAGTAATAATTAGTTTTACACAACACTTCAACGTTATCAAAATCTCAGTGGTACCTCTGTGATATTCGCGCCTGCTCTGGGAGAGATTCTTCATCTGATGACGCCAAGGGGGGACAATTGGCATAAAATGCGGGGAAAGACGGCAAAATCGTGAACACGTTGCACGCACGTGCGTTATCGTGCCCGTATGAATGTACACATCTGTGAATGTATACCTGCATGTGTGTGCCTGTTTTTGTGTGCAGCCCCCGTCAGAGGAAATCAAGACCGAGGATGAACAAGATAACGATGACGGGCTGCTAAAGGACGGAGACAGTGAGATACGCACGGAGACATGGGGTGGGGGTGGGGGTGGGGGGGGGGGGGCTGGACAGGGTGGAGGACACACGGGGAAGCACGTGGACACGCGGGACATGTAGTTGAGCACAAGGTTAAGTTCAAGGACGCACGGGCACACCGAAATGAGCAGGGACCAATGTACAGCGCACGCAAGGACATACACACAGCGTCACAGAGAGATCAATTCAAGAACAAAGAGACGCGGGGACACGCAGGTTGATCGAGAGACGCATAAGGATGAACACAATTGGGGGAAAGTGCAGTTAGCGAGCAATCCATCCTTTCCCATTCCGAGATGTCTGCAAGTTGCAGGGTGGTGTCCCGTTCACCGCTGAATCTCGGAGCGTGTAAGCGGTTCAGCGTAAATTTTATTTAGAGGCGTAGTAGCGCTGTTTTGAAGACATTGTACTCACCGCAGGGAACTGCAGCGACGCGACACTCGTCTATAATAGCTGGCCCCAAACCGTGCCACACGTCCCTCCCGCGCATGGCCTTGTAGGAGCCTTGGTACCGATAAAGTTTTGTTTTCGTTTTTCTTCTGACTCCATTCAGACGATGTGTATGTACGTCATCAGAGGGTTAAAGCTGGCTTGGCACACACAGAGGGTCGTTATACTGGTAGTAACGAAGTTGTAAACTGAGTGTACCAGCCTGCAATAGATTAATGTGTCCGTCCGTCCGTCCCCTTTCAATACTTTAACGAAGTGAAATCTCGTGCTGTTGGGGTGTAAAATCAGCAATAGACAGCGCAGAGACTTGTCCTACCAGCCCACCCTGCAGGGACCTGTTGTCCAACGCCACGCCCCACAAAACACATTGGCGAGCGCGCAAAGCGCTCCCGCTGCCCGACGATGGGGGTGAACTCCGTGCGATCGTCCGTGCCCCCCCCGCAGGCCCCGAGGGCGCCGCACGCGCCGTGACGTCGCGGCACCTGGAGGCGTGCGCCCTGCTGGTGGGCGCGCGTTGGCGAGCGCTCGTCCAGCACCTGGAGAGCGGCGGCGGCGGCGGCGGCGACGACGACGACGAGGAGGAGGACGACGGAGAGGGCGGGGCGAAGGCCGGCAGCGCGGCCGGACGCGGCGAGGACGAGGACGATGACGAGGAGGGGGCCCTGGAGGCGCTGCTCGCGTGGCAGGAGAGGGAGGGCCCCCGCGCTACCGTGGAGGCCCTCCACACCGCCATCAGCGCCATTGGCCTCTCGCCGCCGTCTGACGGCTCGGAGCCCGACGCAGAGGGGGACAGGGATTGAGGGGGGGTGGCCGGAGCTGCGGGTGGGGGTAGCGCTGCCCGTGACCGGCTTCTCACACCGACCCCTGATCTTTGGCCTGACCAAGGACCTGACCCCCGAGGTGTTCTTGGGAAGGCCGCATGAGAAGCGCAGGTTGTTAATAACGGGGCCTTGTCGCGAGGGTTTAGTTGGTAGCGCCAGCCGGTCGCAACTTTGACCCCCTGCTTTAGCCTGACGCAGAACCTGATGTCTGAGGCTCTGGGGAAAGATGGGGATAAATGGGAACGAATTGAGGGTGGTAGAGAAGATGGAACAGGCTGACCTTAGCCCTTATCTGACCTCGAACCTGACCCTGACGTCATCTAGGAAGGCTGCAGGGAGAGCTGGGATGTGTAGGAGCCATTGGCTCGAGGTGTTGATGGCTGGTCTTTGCCCTAATTGCGATCCTGGAACGTTGTCGTGATGTTGTTGACTCTTGAGCAGGGACAACCGGCTCCTGCGTCGGGGCCATGGCTTGAGGTGTTTCGCTGTAGCAGGGCGCGTATGTGGTAATGCAGCGCCCCCTAGTGTGCAGATGAGAGGAAATGTCACTTGAACAGATCTCGGAAGCAGCTCGCCGATCTCCACTGCGACTGCTGCTTCCACTTCCACTGCTGCTGCTATGAAAGAGTTGTGAATGGGGTTTTTCATCGTTCCATGACGTGACACCGAAAGCGGAGTTTGACTGAAACACAGGGGCCTTGGCCGTGATAGTGACCTTTGAACATGACCCTGACCTCACCCTGGATTGTTGTAGAAATGTTACTCGACCCAAGCAGACACAGGCATGTCCTTGGTGAACCGGACTCAGCCTTTCAAGGCCGTTACTCCTTCCACCATTTTCACAATTCATCAAACAGCCAGAGCTAAAAGCTCGTTGCCATTATTAGTTTTTTTAAAGAAATAAGTCCGTCCTTGGTGAAAATTAGCAAAGGAGCAGCATTCGTATCTGTTGATAGTCCCTTGTAGAAATTCCATGTTCTTGTGGCAGGCACCATTCTAGCCAAGAGAACCAATCGCTGTTGGCTTCCCACAAAGCAGTACATACTTTACAACGGTAGCAATAAGTATGATGAAGGGTTTCAGTGCCTCACTTGACCGTTTACGGTAACACGGTGTAGGCTCTGCCGTCCCGGCCTCGAAGCAAGGGCGCTTTAGCGGGTCATGTAGCGATGTTTTGTTGTTGAAATTAGCAGCTGTCCTGGAAAAAAAAATATTTCCCACAGATCATTTTAACAAAAATATAGCCCATGCCAGAGGCGTGGTTGGAACACTTCTCAATAAACGTTTGGTCAGTTGATTGTTTTGTACCGTCTTTCCACAGATGGCTGCACAATGATAATAAACCGTTCATATTTTGATTTAAGGCTTTCGTGACTGCAGGGATTCATATTGTTGGTTCTTTCGGTTAAGTCACGTAGAAAGGGAAACAACAATATTGTTTT
Organism: Petromyzon marinus; assembly: GCF_048934315.1. NCBI lineage: Eukaryota > Metazoa > Chordata > Hyperoartia > Petromyzontiformes > Petromyzontidae > Petromyzon > Petromyzon marinus. Next base: position 9,210,919 of record NC_133709.1, on the reverse strand, counting down.
ATATTTGTATTTTATTGTTTCCCTTCTACGTGACTTTACCGAAAGAACCAAGAATACCGTTCATATTTGTTCGCTTAGTCCACCCACCACACGTCACTCTCGGCACAAATCCTAATTCGTGTACAGATGAGATTTTGTGACGTTATCAAGTTGGTTTTTTTTCCCCCAAGACCAACCCAACTGGGGGGCACTGCCCCCCCCCCCCCCCAGATTGTTGGCAGAGCAGAGAAGGCGATCTCTGCTGGGGCTTTGCGATTCCGCTATACAGTACAGTGCCCACGTCCCCCTTGGTACGTTTGACATGCAACAATTTAAAGATAATGTTTTAATTAAAAAAAACTTTGTTTTTGTTAAGAGTTTGACTTTAATTTATATGGAATGTTTAAAGATTATACAGGGTGCTTAAAAAATGTTAACGCTTACATGGGACTATCTTTTTTTTAAATGGAAAAAGAACAGATAATATACTGTAACATGGTAACAAATGTTAATGTTATAATAGCTTCAAAAAGTCAAAGTCGCCACTTTGTTCGCCATCGTTGTCAACACGTGCTTAGAATTTTCTCCAGGTTGTCTCCAGAGCCTGGGGTCACGTTTCTCGTGGTTTTGTTGCAAATTCTCAGAAGTGTTCACATTTTCTTTGAAGCACCCTGTATAATCACGTGGTACACTTAAGTGGGCATTAATCCCCTCACCAGCACCAGACGCACTACGGATAGCCCAGGGTAAATCTTTGCCTTTAGTTTCGTGTCCTTCCCCTGCACCATCTGATTTAGCATGATTGTATAAATAACGGTGCGAAGTAAGTTCAACAAACGCAGATGAGAGCAGCACCTCCACTTGTGCATTCTCTGTACTTGTGTGAGTTAGTGTGTGAGTTAGTGTGTGAGTGAGTGTGGGAGTGAGTGTGTGACTGTGTGTGACTGTGTGACTGAGTGTGTGAGAGTTAGTGTGAGTGAGTGTGGGAGTGTGTGACTGAGTGTGAGTGCGTGGGTGAGTGTGTGAGTGAGTGAGTGTGTGGCAAGGAATCCACAGTGCTGCCCCACCTAAGTTGTGGGTGAAAAGGTCTCGTATTAACCCGGGTTCACACTTCGAGCGATCAGTTGCTCAACTGGTTGCGCGCAACTTAATCGCTTATACGTTGATATTTCGCAACCGGAGGCGATCGAGTTGAAACTGACGCATGATTTCGAGCGTTCCTCCGCTCGTCAATGGGTTGGTCGTTAAGATGCTGAACGCGCGGTTGGATATCGGTGTTGCGCAATTCCTCGCTCGGAGGTCCGGACAAAGCAGTTTGCAGGCGATAAGTCTTTCAGTACATCCGCTGATGGCTGACCCAGTTCAGCATGCGTATTCTGGTGGAACCACGCTGGAAGCCCTGGAATGGCTTAAATTCATTAAACTTACAATTGCAGCCCTGCTGCTTTTTTTTTTAAACGCCATACGAAAGAGTTTGAGAGCGATGATTGTGTTGCGAAACCGATTGCTCGGATGTGGCCGCAGGTTTAAGTTGTGGGCCTTTCGAAGGCCCACCGAGCCTGCCCAGACCCACGGACTCAGGAGGCTGCAGCTATTCACCACCGCTGTCAACACAAATTGTAACCATCGTGGGTCGTGATTCGATTATTGAAGGGGTTTGTCTGTTAATGGCCCCCCAATAGTGTAACGTTATTTGCCTATTTAAAAAACTGTCAAAAGCATTACAAGTTGAATTCTCATCAGGCCTCCGAATGCTGTACATCATCCTGTTCAGTCTCCAACTCTTATCCACTCCGTCTCTCTTCTGGCCTCGCTGTTGCTGTGAAGCGGAATTGCCATTGGCAAAAACGTCTCCCATTATATATTAATTCATTTTAAAGCCACAGTGTAACCAATAATAGTGTCAAACTTGTAATGGGCCGCCGTCACGCAGTACTCGCTCACTCAAGAGACGCGAGGAGGAGGTGGAACCACAGACGAGTTAGAGGGCAGCAGTGAGGAACTGGGACTACCAGCAATTGCCCAAGCTCTGTGATCCTCTGTATATTAAACCTATGTATTTATGTTGAACTTAGTTCGAACCGTACGTCGGAGGTGGAGGGGGAAGGACAACAAACCGAAACCTTAAGGTGTTATCGGCCAATTATTGATGCGTGTTTATATTCGTTGAGTCGACGAATGCGAAACGACACCAGAGCGGACGGACACATTTGGGCGCACTCGGCAGGCACTGAACATTATCCGTAGGCTTTATTTTTCGTACCATGAAACAGAAATCACCAGCATCACAAACGTGTGAAGAAGACATCGATATCGTAGCTCTCTGCGTGTACCCACGTGAAACAACGTGCGCGCAACGTTCGGGGGAATACGTGAAGGTGACGTCGTTCACTCACGGAAGGCCTTGAGTCAGGAGGTTTCCTGCCACGATTGGATGTTTGGACAATATCAGAGAGGGTATTGAGTTTCTCGGTAAGGGCGAGAGAGTGGGTAAGGCCTGGGCCATCGAGTAGGTGTGTTCTCGGTCTGGTTTATAGAGTGGTTTATGAGTTGTGTGGCTGGGCTGCAGAGTGGGTTGAGTTCTAGGTCTAGACTCGAGCGTGGGTGTTGTGGTCTAGGTCTGCGCTTTAACTCTTGGTAACTCCTTGGGGGCACAGTTGTGACCTAAACACGCATGCAGACCAACAATATCACCACTTCCTCTCAATATATATATACGATATTGTCACCTGTGAAAAGTGTACCAGAACGTTCACACGTGCGTGTAGATTACACCTCTAGTGCATAGTATATGCATACAAAAATACAGTAATTACATATGTAGTTCCCTACCAATAGTAGCCGATGCATCTTCAGAGAATGCATTTGCAGCGTGTGTACATCCACCTGCCAAACGTGTGATTATGTCTGGCTAGGCCCGTGCAATTTGTCTTGTGTATATGTGCACAGATTGTAGAACATATAATTTGTATATATACACACCCCCGAGTGGTTACATCACTGTGTGGGTGGGTTTCACTTGTATTGTACACATGTACAGAAATATGTATATAGCTACTTGGCAAAACACGCATGTGCATTCGTGTATCAAATTGCTGATGATTGTGCAGCTGAATTGCTGGTAGTGGTGCACAATTAACAACACATTCATCAATAATATATATCATGGGTGACGTTTCGGGAAATAGCCCTTCTTCAGTCATGTGCAATTAAGATGGGCCATAGCCCGAAACGGTCACCTCTTGTATATATTTTTCCTATACGTTTTTGTATTAAGGCCACACGGTGTTTGTTGACGACTGTGTTGAGATTTGTGCATAAGTCGAGCCTGTGCGTGAATGTCCCCTTTTTATCCGTGACTACTGCGGAAAATCCTGGGTTTAATTTCAGCCGGATCTGTCCGAGATCCGAAACCCGGAAAATATTTGCTTACCCGGCACATCACATCCAGTATGCACTTCTCTATATATGTCTGTGGCTACTAGTCACGTGCGTTTCTCTCGTCTACCAGTCACCTGGAAAATATAAAAATGAGAATTTAAGCCCTGGCTACACCAATATAGAGACGTACACATACAAAGTGATGAAGATCGATCGACCTGGAAGGGTATAAAATGCCTTCCGAGTGGGCGCTTGTGGGTCAGAAGCCAACAATGCGGGAGTGGGCCACTTTAGCGGCTCGCTCTCCCACTTCCTCATCCAAGTGCTGTTAGCGAGTCGCACATATGAAGGCCGGCACGGCACACGAGGGGTGGGTGGCCAACACCGCGCCCGGCCACCCAATCGCACACTCACGCATCCAATCACTCACTCACGAATCCTCTCACTCACGCATCCACGCACACTTACGCACTCACTCGCTCACGCACTCACTCACGCACTCACACTCACTCGCTCACGCACTCACGCACTCACACTAACTCACACACTCGCTCACTCACTCACACGCTCACTGACACACTCACACACACTCGCTCACTCACACACTAACTCACACACACACTAACTCACACACTCACTCACACACTCACACACACTAACACTCATACACTCACACACTAACTCACACACACTCACACACTCACACACACTCACTCAGTCACACGTCACCAAGTGGGAGCGAGTCACCTCGAGCGAGTCGAGACCCCACCGTGTGACTGCGGTGAGACTCGGAGCGTGGAGGGTCTCTGGCTCCGTCTCCTCCTGGGAGGGCGCCGTCCGCTATGGTGGGGACCTCGCCAGGGCTACAGGCCGGGCCTCACCACAACTACAACCATCATCATCACAAACCATGGTCTATCAACTGCTAAAGACCTCCAGCCTCTAACCAGCGGTGGCCAATTCATGGATCGCAAAGAGATTTTGTTTGTGGATCTCAGGACAAATCATAACACCGCCATAAGTAGACACAAATTCTTGTTGCGCCTGATGGCAAATGAGAATTCCCGACGAAAGGATACATACGTCAAGTCAGTGGTTCTCAAACCTTTTCTTTTTGGCGACTGTTACCCCTCCTTGTTGAATTTTGTTCCCATCGCGTTTGCCTGACCCAACATGGTCATGATCAATACATGTTTGAATAATGAACATTAAATAGTTTAACCAATTGTCCCTTATTGTGAGGCATCATAACTAGCTCGTAACTGCAAGAGAATATTTTTTTTAAAGATCTTGTGAAACCACAATGAGTTTAGAAAGGTATTTTATATGGTTCTAGGTTCATTCTAGATTTTAAGTTTTCGTGACTGCAATAAAAATAAATATTAAATTTTAATTTTTTCATGTATTTATTTTTACCTACGTGACTTTACCGAAAGAACCAAAGAGTATGGTTCTAGGTTACCATATGGATTTAATTTTTTGTACCGTAGTTATTTTATATTGGCAGATTCATAAGTGATCATTAACCGATGATTCTCACGCACGATGTAATTTCACACGTTTATAAATCACCACACGTACCACCTGGGACATTGCCCCGTAACCCCCCAATGGTCCACGTACACCCACCTACCTCCCCCGGTTGAGAACCACTGCATTAAAAAGTAACTTTTATTACCTACGAGCTTACCCGGCTTCGCCCGGGACTTGGATTCACTACGCCCGGCCGCCTTTGTCTCCCCAGTGGCGATGTTCACACACCACACCAGTTACTCGTTTGAGGCTGAGTCGACCTAGGGGAGGCCCAGGACCGGTAGAAATAATCGTCACCGGTGGTTGGCAGCGGGAATCGAACTCGAATCGCCGGGTTCGTAGCGCAGTGCGCTAACCACTACACTACAATGCGTTACGCTTCCACTGCGCGGGTCACGTGACAGATTTGACGTCACAGCTCACTTGCCGTGCAAAAAAATGCATTATTGAGCTCCCCCCCCCAAAAAAAAACAAAAGTTTTTTTTTTGGGGGGGGGGAGCTCAATAATGCAAAAGTTTTTTTTAATAATTTTTGCATAGTATACAGTCTGGAAAGTACCCACATGGCAAATTTCAAGTTTGTTGCATGTCGGGAAGTACGCTAAACATTTTGAACAGACACATTCACAACTTTGCCTTTTATATATGGATATTAATGGCGTTGGTATGTCTGTAGTACCATGTTAGAGGGTTAAATCCATCGCCGGTGATTGTTTAGCGGTAGCTTTGGGGCCGTCCATAAATGACGTCACGCGATTTTGGACGATTTTTGACCCCCCCCTTTCGTCACACATCACAAAAAGTCAGACCCCCCCTTCAAATATGACGTCACAAAGCTCTGCCCCCCCTCCCAAAAATAAAACATGCTTCAAATCTCTTTAAACTATTGTAGTGCGTATTTAATGTGGCGCTGCACTCTGATGTTGTAGGAGAAAACATTAATTAAAAAGTCGATTTAATTAAGTAGAACGTGTTGTCTATATTTATTTAAAGTTGCGCATTTTGATGTGACGTCACATTTCTCAACCCCCCCCCTCCCTCGTCACACATCGTCACAAATGTCTGACCCCCCCCCCCCCTAGGCGCGTGACGTCATTTATGGACGGCCCCTTTCTGGTGGCGGACAGCCACCTCTGCCGTGTCGGCTGCAAATATAATCTGTACCACAAACGTGTCCAAAAGTGCCAGATAGCCAACGTGCGTGCCTGTATATCCCTCCGTACCTATATAAAGCGACGTGTGTGTGTATATGTACATCACGTGGTCTCAAAGTGCACGTGCCCTGGCACAGACACCTTGGTGAAGTCATCGTCACTTAGTGGCGAATGGCGGGGTAGTGGTGTTGGTATTAAGGGGAGCGGCAGTGCAGTGGGGAGCGCTCCTTACCCGGCCACCGGAGTTCGATTCCCGTTCACGGCCATCGGCAATGACGATTATCTAAACCGCTCCTGGGCACCCCCCCCCCCTTCTAGGTCGACTCGGCCTCAAACGAGTACCCGGTGCGGTGCGTAGTAAACACATCGCCACGCTGGGGGAGACAAAGGCGGCCGAGCGCCTTACTGGTCACCAACTCCCTCTACGTGCCGTGCCGGCCTTCATAGGCGCTACTCGCTCACAGCACTTGCCCCGACGGTCTGTTCAGGCCACGCGGGTGGGGCGATCCCTGTCTTTGTTTTCGTAGCTGCTGACAAATGTATGGGGAAGGGTTCCAGCGGGAATCGAGTGACTCTCCCTCGCGTGAAATGTGCGCAGCAGCTACCCTGCCTGTCTTCATTACGCGCGCGCCCACAACTGGCGACTCGTGTGTGGACCGGTGCATGTCACTTTGCGAGCACCTCTGTTGTTTCTCACCGTGTACCGCACGCTACATGGCGACCTACCGTACGCGTCCGATCGTGGGTCGTAGTCGGAGCATTACCTGCGGGACCTGCATCATGCGCGATGCACGTTGAGCTTCTTTCGCGCCGTACGTAGGCAGCCGTGCTCATCAGAGGTGCGGGGGATAGACATATACACACACACACACGTGTGTGTGTGTGTGTATATGTACCTGTCACTCGGCATGTGTATTACCTGCATGTATCAGCACATGTATGGACCTCTATCTCCATACATGCATGTACCTGTCACACTTCACATGTGCATACCTAATTGTTGCTGTGCATGTATAGGTCAGGGAACAATGGCTGTCTCCCAACTGCCTGATCCGCTGAGCCCGTGTCCCCTGCGCTAGTAATTTGTGAACCTCGCTACCTGGCAGACACGTCCGGAGGCCCCTGTGGAGCTCCTACGAGGGCCCTGCCCTGCTGCCGCCTGGCGGCCCCACAGGCCCCGGTTCACCGGGCGGCCCCGGGGTCCCCGGCAACCCGGTGAGGCCCCTTTCGCCTGGCAGCCCAAAGTTCCCTGGCGGCCCCACTGGGCCGGGAGGCCCCGACACCCCCACGGGCCCAGCCGGCCCCGGTGGCCCCACCGGACCCTCGTCCCCCACGGGGCCCGGCGGACCCTGTTCCCCGGGGTCCCCCTTGATCCCGGGGCTTCCGGGCGGGCCCTGTCGGGCCAGGCTGCCCTTGGAGCCCGTAAGGCCTGGAGCCCCCTTGGGGCCCTGCTTCCCCTTCTCCCCCGGCGGGCCTTGGTTGCCAGGCCTGCCGGGCTCGCCCGGCAGGCCCACCAGCCCGTCCTTGCCTGGGTCGCCCTTGTCACCTTTGATGCCCGGGCTTCCCGGTGGGCCCCTGATGCCTGCATCCCCCTTGGGGCCCGCGGGACCTGCAGGCAACACGTGGCATGGGGGAGGAAGGTGGGGCAGGTATGACAAGTGGAGAGGGATTGAGAGTAGTTGTGTCAGAACTGATGAGATCCTGCGGTCAAGAAAAACCCTATCCTTGAATCTAACACTGATATGACTTGTTGACTGGAACTCGATCTCCAGGACCCACTGAACTCCCAACTCGACCTCCTGATGCACCGCCAGGTGTATAACCTGAACCTTAACCCCACCCAACGAGTCTGTACCCTTTGGATTCTGGGCTCCACAGCCCCGTCTGGGGGTTTCTCAAAGGGGTTCATAATGGCTGTGTCGGAGCACTGATCTAGCACTATTGAGAGCATGCAGTCGAGATGAGTACTGGATGGCTCACCATCACGGCCTGGGACATTATCACCTGATATGGAGGAGGCAATCAGACTCAAGGGTAATGTCCAGGCCAGTCTTCCGTTCCCTCCAATCCGGTCATATCACGCAGTCCGTCCTGGACAGAGTTTCACCCAGTCCAGTCGTCCATGTTAGTCCAGTCCCATGTTCTGTGCAGTCCAGTCCGGCCGTACCTGGCCCGCTGCCACCACAGCTGCCCCCACCCCCCCACCCCCGGCTCACCCTGCAGCAGCGTGAGGTTGCGGTAGAGTCGGTCGTGGTAGGCGTCCACCAGGCGCAGCTCCTCCGTCACCACCGTGAGGTTCGCCACCTCCACGTCGAGGCGGCGCCGCAGGTCTTCGTGCGCCGCTAGCAGCGCCGCCGCGTCGTCGCGAAGCCTCGCCAGCGTCTCGTTCACCAGCGCCAGCTCCTCCGCCCGCGGCTCGGAGCGCCCGCCGCACGCCTCCCGCACCTGCCCCAGGTACGCGGCGACGCCACGCAGGTGCCGATCCGTGCCGTTGACGGCGCCGCGGACGGCGCCCAGCTCGGCCTCGCGGGCGTCCACCCGCCCGTCCAGCGCCTCCTGCCTGGACGCCGCCAGCGCCTCCGCGCGCCGCAGCCGCTCGGCCAGCCCGAGCAGCGCGTCGTCGCGCGCGGCGCACCCCGCGCTGACGTTGGCGAGCTCCCCGCCCAGCTCCGCCGCCCGGGCCCTCGCGTCGCCCGTCGCCTCCTCCGAGCGCCGCAGCAGCAGCGCCGCCTGCGCCGACGCGGCCCGGAGGCCCGCGACGGCGCCCCGCAGCTCGCCCTCGCCGGCGGCGCCGCGCTCCAGCAGGCGGCTGAGGTTGCGCAGCCGGCCCCGCGCGCCGTCCGCGTCCCGGCCGAGGCGGGCCGCCGCCGCCTGCGCCGCCGCGGTCAGCGACGCCTGGCGCCGCAGCTCGGCGTCGAGGCGCCGCAGCTCGGCGTCGTGGGCGGCGTGCGCCGCGGCGGCGCGGGCCGCCGAGCCCTCGAGGGCGCCGACGGCGGCGCGCAGGGCGGCGTCGCCCGAGCGCCGCTCCTCCAGCGTGCGGTTGAGCAGCAGCAGCAGCGAGCGCGCCGAGTCGGCGTCGGAGCGGGCGGCGCCCAGGGCCGCGGCGCTCGAGCGCTGGGAGGAGTCGGCGAGCGCCAGGGCGTGGGCCTGCGCCTCGGTGGCCGCCAGCGCCCGCCGCGCGTCACTCTGCAGCTCCCGCATCTCGAGGCGCAGGGACGCCAGCGCTGACGAGGTGGAGCGGTTGCGCCAGGTGGACTGCTCGTCTGCGCACGGCCGAGAGGGAGGCAGTAGACGCGGGGGAGGGGGTGGGGACGAGCGAGAGAGGCGCGGGGGGTGGGAGATGTCGTCAATCTCAGCCGGGTGGCGCGAGTGCCGAGTCGAGCGACGAGACGGCGCGTGGCAGCATTCACCCTCGGGCACAAAAACCCCGAGGGCCCCTGCTGGGAAAAAAAACCCCAAAGCGAGCCCCCTTCCTAGGGGTCCCTCCTGGAAAAAGCCCCCATGAGAGAGCCCCTTCTATCCCTGAGTTTTGACAGTCACAGTCGATCTGCTGCAGCCATGAGGCCGACCTCTTAACCTGCCTGTATCCCTCTGTCTCATCCCCATCTCAGCTGTGTCTCCCCCTGAATCCCCCATGTGTCTCCCCATGTCTGGCCCCTGTTCTCATCTCTGTCTCATCCCCATCTCAGCTGTGTCTCCCCCTCCCGTCCCGCCGTGTCTCACCTGCGTCTCTCAGGCTGGACTCCACGCTGGACAGTTTGGCCGTGTAGTTTGTTTGCACTGAGAGGATGTCTCTCTCCAGCAGGTCCATCTTGGTCATGGCTGCGGAACGCGAGGCGGGCACGGTATGGACGCGAGACGGACAGACGGACGGACATGGACACAGGAGAATACAGATCGTCAAAACGGATATAAGCATTCGTGGCAGAATCAGTCGGTAGGCCTGACATAAACGGTGTTGACAGGTCTTGTGTTGTTACATGTCGTCCTCCTGTAATAGTTCCTGGAGCAATAGGGTGAGGACTCGTGGTATAAAGTCAACTGTTGCCGCAGCGTTAGGGTTAGGGCAGACATGGGCAAAGTACGGCCCCCGGGCCGTATACGGCCCGTTGGGCTTTTTAATCCGGCCCGCCGAACTTGTCCAAATATTTTTGTTTTAAACCTTTCGTGACTGCAGTAATTCATAATCTTAGCTCTTTCGGTAAAGTCACGTTGAAGAGAAACAATAAAATAATAATATATATAAAACAATAAAAATTCTCACGACGTTTCGACCATAACACAAACGGTCGTCATCAGGTGTGCAACGTGACTTTACCGAAAGAGCTAAGAATTTGTCCAAATATTATTAAATTAAATTTTACCTTTCTCCTGTAATGCCCCCATTTCCCCATTAGATGGCGCAGTTTGACCGGGAGTTAAGACATGTTTTTGTATCGTTCATGTTCGTGCAATTTGTTAAATTGCCTTGCAAATAAATGATTTGCTAACCTGTTAAAGGCCAAATCCTTTCATGTAATGATTTTTACATTTATATTAGTCCACACAAACACTCCATCCATCTGTTCCTGGGCCCGGCCCCGCTGTCAGAATTTTAGAACCCACTGTGGCCCGCGAGTCAAAACATTTGCCCACCCCTGGGTTAGGGGCTGGTGTTGCATGAGTGACGACGGGGTTTGCGGCAGGCCTGTGTTAGTGTTCGGACTGCGGGTGGCGGTGTACCAATGGAGCCGAGCGCGGCGAGCGTGACGGCCAGGGCAGCGCACACCATGTACAGCAGCACCACGGCGCTCTTCAGCACCCAGGGGTCGTGGTGCCGGCCACAGCATCCGCGCGCTTCCTGGATCCCTGCAGCAGCCGAAAAAAATAGCGGCACACAGCTGTGGTTACGGGGGTGTAGATGATGATGATGTTGTTGGTAGTGGTGGAGGGGGGGGGGGGGTGATGTTTATTTAATAATGCATTACGCTTGTTTAGGGTACCGATCTCGCAAGCGTGGGTTCTCGTCCGAGCGCTCCGGTTTCCTCCCGCACGTGAACGCTCAGTAACTGATGGGTGACACCTTTAATATATATGGAGGAGCGCAGAGCTCGGGCAATTTGTTGTTGCTGGCGGTGGCGGCGGCTCATCGCGTGGCTGCTGCCTTTCCCGCTCCTCGTCTGTAGTTTCTCGTCCTGGTGCCTGTCGAGTCGTCCTCTCTCTCTCTCTCGACGAGAGCGAGCGAATGCAATGGTGGCACGTTCGGTACAAGTTGAATTGTCTATTCAAAGGGTGTACGTCGTCTCCTTCTCACGTGACTCTTTTTCAGGAGCGTCCTGACAAGTTTTTGCACTGGGGGAAATGGGGGAGGTGATGGATAGGTCGAATGCAACCGAGTAATCTGCGGGCACGTTTTTGAGATTTTGCCAAATTTGGACCGTGACGTCGGCACACAACGGCCTACTCTTGCGAATGACGTCAGGGGATCTTTAACGTCTGTAGTATATGTACGGTCTATGCACCTGCAGTATTAACCAGGGCGGCTGCTGGATTCGAACTGTGAACCTCTGCAATAAGCAGTGAATGCGTCCCCGCGATGCCATGTGGGATGATGCTGCTATTACTGCTGATGATGATGAAGATGATAAGATGATGGTGATGATGATGATGTGGGTGCTGATGATGAGGTGGATGAAGAGGATCTGATGTTAATGACGATGATGCTGCTACTTATGATGTTCATGAACATGATGATTTCGAGAATGCCCTCTGATGCTGCTGCTGTTGGATGATCACGGAGATGTTTCTGCTGCTCACGACGCTGCTGATGACGATGATAGTGATGGAGCCTCTGATGCTACGAATGATGTTGCCGCTGCCGTGAATGATGATGCTGCTGCTGATAAAGAAGAAGATGAAGATGCTGTTGACGATGATGTCACTGCGTGTCCTCGGTGCCGCTCGTACCAAAACGCTTGTACCCGAAGGATGAGGCCTCCTCCTCGTCGCCCGCGTCTCCGTCTGCACAAGCGGAAGAGCCGACAATGTCACAGCGAGGGGGGGTCAGTGGTTGGAGGGGGGCAGGTGGGGGGGGGGGGGTGGAGCGGGGGACAAGGGGTTAGGGGGTCAGTCAGTTGGGAGAGATCAGGGGCTCGTAAAGAGACATTGTTGCCTGACCTATACATGAGCAGCAACAAGGAGGTTTGCTCATTTAACTGCTTATTGTGTTTGTTGTCCTTCCCCCGCACCACCGATTAGCGCACTTGGCTACGTACGGTGCGAAAGAGGTTCAACATGTTTACATCATGTGTAGTGTGACAGAGGTACATGCATGTAGAAAGATACAGAGGTCTATACGTGTTCAGAGATATGAAAGTATATTACACATGCATTGTGACAGGTATATTACACGCGTAGTGACAGGGTGACACCTGTCGGCCTGTAAGGGTCATTAAAGTTATAGCCTGCGTTACATAATGCCTTATTGTGAAGGGGCGTGTCTGGGGTAAAGGTCAAGGGCGGTGTCAGTCGAGAAGCTCCGGGAACCATCCCGAAGGGTCGAGAAGGTTCTAGAAAGGGGGCGTGGCCAGAGGTGGCGCTTGGCCACGCCCAGGCGGATATCAGGGGCACCGAACGGGGCTGTGAGTGTGGGGGTCTGGGGGCCCTGGTTTGCGTCGCTGCTCGTCGCTATCTCTCTTCGTCTTCGACCACGTCGCTGTTCTTCTGCAAGACCAGCTCCGTCGAGGATCCAGCGTGGCGCATGGCGGAGATGGGCTGCGTGTTTAGAACAGGCCTCGGTGTATCCGCCACGTTACGAAGTGTAATCGCCCTGTGTGCTCTTAATAAATAAGACGCCTTCGACGAGACGTGCGTCGGAAGTCGCTCACTGCACACGTTCAGTGTCATAAGAGGTGGCATGCAGTGACAGATGTATACGCACATCCAGGTCTATTCATGTAGAGTGTAGCTGAATAGATCTACATGTGTGGTAATATTCACGTATATGCACGTAGACTAGCAGGTGAATGTGTGTATGTGTAGGTGTACACAGTGTATACATGTGTAGGTGTGCACGTGTAGGTGTGTGCGTACGTGTACACGTATGTGTAGGTGTATACGTGTATGCATGTACTGTATAAGTGTATGCATGCGTAGGTGTGTGCATGGGTGTACATGTGTGTGCATGTGTAGGTCTATGTATGTATAAGTTCATGCATTAGTAGGTGTACACATGTAGGTGTAGGTGCATGCATGTGTAGCTGTGTGCATGTGTAGGTGTGTGCATGAGGTGTACACGTGTAGGTATGTGCATGGAGTGTACACGTGAAGGTGTACACGTGTAGGTATGTGCATGGAGGGTACACGTGTGTGCATGTGTAGGTGTATGCATGTATAAATGTATGCATTAGGTGTACATGTGTAGGTGTATGCATGGGTGTATACGTGTATGCATGTGTACAAGTCTAGGTGTGTGCATGTGTAGGTGTGTGTAGGTGTACACGTGTAGGTGTGTATACGCGTAAAGGTACACGTCTGTGCATGTGCATTGGGTGTACATGTGTGTGCATGTGTAGGTGTACACGTGTGTGCATGTGTAGGTGTACACGTGTGTGCATGTGTACACGTGTGTAGCTTGCAGCCCTCCTGCCCCTCCCCCACTCTGGTCCGCACAGCTGGCGCGCACGTGTCCCGGCCCCGGCGACCCCGTGACCACGGGGCCCCCACGCGCACCTCGGTGCCGGAATCAATTCCTCACAACGTGACCGCCCACCGTGTCCATTACAGCGAATGCAAACAACGGAATCGATTGACGTTCAATAATCGAGTTTCGATTCCCTATTCGTAGAAACGGGGCTTCGGATTCCCCATTCGGGGGCCGTTATTGTGCCGTAAGCCTAGACATGATGTAACGTTAGGGGCTAGGGTTAGAGCTTAGACCTTTATCCTAGGGTTAGAGTTAGGGATAGAGTCACAGCTAAAGTTAGGTCTAAAATCACAGATAGAGTTAGGGCTAAAGTCACAACTAGAGTTAGGGCTAAAGTCACAGCTAGAGTTAGGGCTAAAGTTATAACTAGAGTTAGGGCTAAAGTCACAACTAGAGTTAGGGCTAAAGTCACAGCTAGAGTTAGGGCTAAAGTCACAACTAGAGTTAGGGCTAAAGTCACAGCTAGAGTTAGGGCTAAAGTCACAGCTAGAGATAGGGCTAAAGTCAAAGCTAGAGTTAGGGCTAAAGTTACAGTTAGGGTTGGGCTAAAGTCACAACTAGAGTTAGGGCTAAAGTCACAGCTAGAGATAGGGCTAAAGTCAAAGCTAGAGTTAGGGCTAAAGTTACAGTTAGGGTTGGGCTAAAGTCACAACTAGAGTTAGGGCTAAAGTCACAGCTAGAGTTAGGGCTAAAGTCAAAGCTAGAGTTAGGGCTAAAGTTACAACTAGAGTTAGGGCTAAAGTCACAACTAGAGTTAGGACTAAAGTCACAACTAGAGTTAGGGCAAAAGTCACAACTAGAGTTAGGGCTAAAGTCACAGAGTTAGGGCTAAAGTCACAACTAGAGTTAGGGCTAAAGTCACAGCTAGAGTTAGGGCTAAAGTTACAACTAGAGTTAGGGCTAAAGTCACAGCTAGAGTTAGGGCTAAAGTTACAACTAGAGTTAGGGCTAAAGTCACAGCTAGAGTTAGGGCTAAAGTCGGAGCTAGAGTTAGTGCTAAAGTCACAGCTAGAGTTAGGGCTAAAGTCACAACTAGACTTAGGGCTAAAGTAATAGCTAGAGTTAGGGCTAAAGTCACAGCTAGAGATAGGGCTAAAGTCACAGGTAGAGTTAGGGCTAAAGTCACAACTAGAGTTAGGGCTAAAGTCACAACTAGTGTTAGGGCTAAAGTCACAACTAGAGTTAGGGCTAAAGTCACAGCTAGAGTTAGGGCAAAAGTCACAACTAGAGTTAGGGCTAAAGTCATAGCTAGAGTTAGGGCTAAAGTTACAACTAGAGTTAGGGCTAAAGTTACAGTTAGGGTTGGGCTAAAGTCACAACTAGAGTTAGGGCTAAAGTCACAACTAGAGTTAGGGCTAAAGTCACAACTAGAGTTAGGGCTAAAGTCACAGCTAGAGTTAGGGCTAAAGTCACAGCTAGAGTTAGGGCTAAAGTCACAGAGTTAGGGCTAAAGTCACAACTAGAGTTAGGGCTAAAGTCGGAGCTAGAGTTAGTGCTAAAGTCACAGCTAGAGTTAGGGCTAAAGTCACAACTAGACTTAGGGCTAAAGTAATAGCTAGAGTTAGGGCTAAAGTCACAGCTAGAGATAGGGCTAAAGTCACAGGTAGAGTTAGGGCTAAAGTCACAACTAGAGTTAGGGCTAAAGTCACAACTAGTGTTAGGGCTAAAGTCACAACTAGAGTTAGGGCTAAAGTCACAGCTAGAGTTAGGGCAAAAGTCACAACTAGAGTTAGGGCTAAAGTCATAGCTAGAGTTAGGGCTAAAGTTACAACTAGAGTTAGGGCTAAAGTTACAGTTAGGGTTGGGCTAAAGTCACAGCTAGAGTTAGGGCTAAAGTCACAACTAGAGTTAGGGCTAAAGTCACAACTAGAGTTAGGGCTAAAGTCACAGCTAGAGTTAGGGCTAAAGTCACAGCTAGAGTTAGGGCTAAAGTCACAGAGTTAGGGCTAAAGTCACAACTAGAGTTAGGGCTAAAGTCACAGCAAGAGATAGGGCTAAAGTCACAGTTAGAGTTAGGGCTAAAGTTACAACTAGAGTTAGGGCTAAAGTCACAGAGTTAGGGCTAAAGTCACAACTAGAGTTAGGGCTAAAGTCACAGCTAGAGTTAGGACTAAAGTCACAACTAGAGTTAGGGCTAAAGTCACAACTTGAGTTAGGGCTAAAGTCACAACTAGTGTTAGGGCTAAAGTCACAACTAGAGTTAGGGCTAAAGTCACAACTAGTGTTAGGGCTAAAGTCACAACTAGAGTTAGGGCTAAAGTCACAGCTAGAGTTAGGGCAAAAGTCACAACTAGAGTTAGGGCTAAAGTCATAGCTAGAGTTAGGGCTAAAGTTACAACTAGAGTTAGGGCTAAAGTTACAGTTAGGGTTGGGCTAAAGTCACAACTAGAGTTAGGGCTAAAGTCACAGCTAGAGTTAGGGCTAAAGTCACAACTAGAGTTAGGGCTAAAGTCACAACTAGAGTTAGGGCTAAAGTCACAGCTAGAGTTAGGGCTAAAGTCACAGCTAGAGTTAGGGCTAAAGTCACAGAGTTAGGGCTAAAGTCACAACTAGAGTTAGGGCTAAAGTCACAGCAAGAGATAGGGCTAAAGTCACAGCTAGAGTTAGGGCTAAAGTTACAACTAGAGTTAGGGCTAAAGTCACAGAGTTAGGGCTAAAGTCACAACTAGAGTTAGGGCTAAAGTCACAGCTAGAGTTAGGACTAAAGTCACAACTAGAGTTAGGGCTAAAGTCACAACTTGAGTTAGGGCTAAAGTCACAACTAGAATTAGGCTAAAGTCACAACTTGAGTTAGGGCTAAAGTCACAGCTAGAGATAGGGCTAAAGTAACAACTAGAGTAGGGCTAAAGTCACAACTAGAGATAGGGCTAAAGTAATAGAGTTAGGGCTAAAGTCACAACTTGAGTTAGGGCTAAAGTCACAACTAGAGTTAGGGCTAAAGTCACAACTAGAGTTAGGGCTAAAGTCACAACTAGAGTTAGGGCTAAAGTTACAACTATAGTTCGGGCTAAAGTCACAACTAGAGTTAGGGCTAAAGTCACAGAGTTAGGGCTAAAGACACAGCTAGAGTTAGGGCTAAAGTTACAACTAGAGTTAGGGCTAAAGTCACAGCTAGAGTTAGGGATAAAGTTACAACTAGAGTTAGGGCTAAAGTTACAACTGGAGTTAGGGCTAAAGTTACAACTAGAGTTAGGGCTAAAGTCACAACTAGAGTTAGGGCTAAAGTTACAACTAAAGTTAGGGCTAAAGTTACAACTAGAGTTAGGGCTAAAGTTACAACTAGAGTTAGGGCTAAAGTCACAGAGTTAGGGCTAAAGTCACAGCTAGAGTAGGGCTAAAGTCAGAGCTAGAGTTACGGCTAAAGTCACAGCTAGAGTTAGGGCTAAAGTCACAACTAGAGTTAGGGCTAAAGTAATAGCTAGAGTTAGGGCTAAAGTCACAGCTAGAGTTAGGGCTAAAGTCACAACTAGAGTTAGGGCTAAAGTCACAGAGTTAGGGCTAAAGTCACAACTAGAGTTAGGGCTAAAGTCAGAGCTAGAGTTAGGGCTAAAGTCACAACTAGAGTTAAGGCTAAAGTCACAACTAGAGTTACGGCTAAAGTCACAGCTAGAGTTAGGGCTAAAGTCACAACTAGAGTTAGGGCTAAAGTAATAGCTAGAGTTAGGGCTAAAGTCACAGCTAGAGTTAGGGCTAAAGTCACAACTAGGGTTAGGGCTAAAGTCACAGAGTTAGGGCTAAAGTCACAACTAGAGTTAGGGCTAAAGTCACAACTAGAGTTAGGGCTAAAGTCACAGCTAGAGTTAGGGCTAAAGTCACAACTAGAGTTAAGGCTAAAGTCACAACTAGAGTTAGGGCTAAAGTCACAGAGTTAGGGCTAAAGTCACAACTAGAGTTAGGGCTAAAGTCACAACTAGAGTTAGGGCTAAAGTCACAGAGTTAGGGCTAAAGTCACAACTAGAGTTAGGGCTAAAGTCACAACTAGAGTTAGGGCTAAAGTAACAACTAGAGTTAGGGCTAAAGTCACAACTAGAGTTAGGGCTAAAGTCACAACTTGAGTTAGGGCTAAAGTCACAGCTAGAGTTAGGGCTAAAGCCACAACTAGAGTTAGGGCTAAAGTCACAACTAGAGTTACGGCTAAGTTATAGGTAGAATTAAAGCTACGGGTAGAGTTAGGGATGAAGTTTCAACTACAGTCAGTTTGGGAGCTTAGGTTAGGGCTAGAGTTAAGATTAAGGCTATTGATAGGGCTAAGAGTTAGGGTTTTGGCTACTTTTAGTTTTAGGGCTAAAGTTAGGGTTAGAGCTAGGGCTCTGGGTTATAACCAGGAATAGAGGTTAGAGTTATGGGTAGAAGCTAGGATTATGCATCGGTGTTACGTTTAGGGATAAGGGTTAACGTCATTGGTTAGGTTTAGCGCTAGGGAGAGTGGTTTGGCTTAGTGCTCGGGTTAGCGGTGTGTTTTAGTGCCGGGGTTAGTGGTTAGGTTTAGTGATAGGCTTCGAGCTATGGTTAGGAATTTGGGTTAGGTGTACTGCTCTTGTTAGAGCTATACTGTAGTTTAACATTTAGCTCCAGGAGTTTAGGCCAGTGCCGGTAATTGTCTTTATAGCTGTGGGTAAAGGGCTACTGCTTAGGCTAGGGTTAATTCTGGGTTCAGGCTTAGCACTAGGGCTAAATGCACATTAAGCCAAACTTGGCTGTGTGGCTCCACATATCAATACGAATATTCGAGTCCATTAGCGCCTATTATTAAATGCCCATAGCAATAGAAACCCGCACCATTCGTTTTAGCAAGCACACACTCTGGACCGCCTTTGACATTCTGTGTTGTCATCAGCGGAGGTCAGGTTGGTTGCACAAATGCTACCACATTACCGGATGTTGTCGGCGAGAACACTCCATCTAATCCACGGGACCCCGTTCAACGAGACAGCGCAACACAGAACACAAATTCATGACGCGTTGCCGTGGAGCTGATGAGGCCCGACCTGGAGTCTAACCCTGACGGTGGCTGCAAGGCAGGTCTCTTACCCCTCATCATGATAGAGGCTCCGCACCGTCACTCGATATCCACCGCCACTCGGGTCCAGACCTCCACTCCCACCTGGAAGTGGGCCTTCTGCTGGATAAGGGGACCTTCTTAGTGGGGATGGATGGACCTTCCGTAGCTGGAGCTTGTTGAGTCGGACCTTCCCCTAGAGTCGATTAGGAGCCTCCCAATCAGGACCTCTTTCTGGATCAAGAGTGTCTGGAGCCGCACCTTCTTTGAAATGAAGATATTCGTCTTGGTGGGATGGGCCTTCTGTAGCTGGAACTTCGCCTTGCAGCCGAACCGAAATTCTTCACAGCACCTTGTCCAAGACCCAGACCTTGCACTGGGGCCAGTCCTCTTCAGCAGGGCCTTCTGTTTGAGTCGGACCTTCTTCTCAATAAAGACTTTCTCTTAGATCTGCATAGACACTCTCTTTGACACGGACCTTGCTATGTGGCCGGATCTTGTTGTGCTTTTGTCGTTTAGTCGAACCTTCCCCCAGAGCCGGAAACTTCTCGATCAGGAACTTCTCGATGAGGACCTCCGGGAGATCGGGTTTTCGTTGCCAGGGACCCGTCCCTGGAATCACAGCAACTATTTATCTGTGTGTGTGTGGAGCAACATTCGCCGAGTGCGCCGTCTGCTCCGTCCTCCTTCTCGGCCGAGCTGTGGCAAGAAGGGGGGGAAATGAGTGGTGGGAGAGCCAGGGGGCAGGGAATAGGGGGAGATGAGGAGGAGGAGGAGGAGGGGGGCTACAGACTCAAACCCAACCCCCAACTCGCATTTTTGCGGGCGAGGGAGTAGAGCCACAGGAAAGGTTGTTTGGGGATGGGGAGAGAGGAGGGAGATGGAGAGATGTGAAGGAGAGAGTGGAAATGGGGGGGGGGGGGTGGTGGCGGATGGAAGAGAGAAAGAGGAGAGGGGAAGACGCGGGAGAAGAGAGGGAAGTTTGTAAAGACGGAGCAGAGGGAGGGGGAAGAGAGAGGGGAGGGAGAAGGGGGTAGAGGTGGGGGAGTGAAACAGAGCAGAGAGAGGAAAGAGAGAGAGAGGATGAGATGTGGGGGGGGGGGGGTGTAGAAGGGGGGGGGGGGGACATGGAGATAGTTTTGTGCAGCCTCCCACTCTCTATAAACATCTAAAACTGCTGATAAGGCAGGGTGACTGAGAGAGGTTCATCAGGGCCACGTCCGACTATGCCAGTGCCATGGAG
This sequence comes from Petromyzon marinus, assembly GCF_048934315.1. Lineage (NCBI taxonomy): Eukaryota > Metazoa > Chordata > Hyperoartia > Petromyzontiformes > Petromyzontidae > Petromyzon > Petromyzon marinus. The sequence goes on along the minus strand of NC_133709.1, from coordinate 9,190,947 downwards.
ATCCTGTATTTGTCTAAAGAGCTTTGTTATGGTCGTGTCTGAGATAACCTGGGTCCCATCATCAGCCATGTCATATATCCACTGCTGGATGGAGGCCTCCTCCAGCCCGCCGTCATTCCCCGCAGTCCCGAGATTCAACGATCCATTCAAACTCCTCCTGCACTTGTTCGTCTCTCTGTCTCCACGCTGGGCGCTTTCGACGTTTTACAAAGATGTTCACAATGGCAGTGCCGGTGATACTGCGCCAGATCCTGCCACCGGGACCCTGGACCTGGGACCCCTGGATCCCCTTACCCCCCTCCCCCCCGACCCTGGACACCCCCCTGATAACTCTCGCAGCCCCTCCTGCCCCCCACCGTCCCCCCCAGACCACTCCTAGTCCCGGAACGTCGGGCTCCTGAACTGTGTAGCCCAGCACTGCTGAGATCCTGGGTCCGATCCTTGCTTTTTTTGTTGTCAACAAAGGCCTCCCCAATGATTCCTTCCTTTCCTTAGCTGCCCCTGTCCAGTAGTATAACATCCCAGTAAACATTGAACGCTGAGTCAACGGTTCCAACCGCGTGCCAACTTGGGTCCGACGTTGCATGTTTACTTGGCTCTGTGATGTCGTCCCGTTGCTTGACGTCTCCCCCGCTGTCTTACCCTCGGTCTCTTTGTGCCTTGTCTCGTTTTTCTACTTTGCAGTGAATATTTTGAGGCTGGGCTGTCTGTCTGTCGTTCTCACTCTCTATCTCAGTGGTTTTGTAACGGCCATGTCAGTGCATTCAAACAGCGCTACTAAGGAACTTGGATTTCAAGTTCTGGGCGTGGGTGTCGCTTCAGGGACTCACAGTGGTTGTTGTCTGAAACAGACGGCTCCAATAATAAAAAAGAAATAAAAACTGGGGTTGAGTCCACGTTTGGGCCGCCCCACATTTACATCGAATTTTCCACCACCATGCATGCACACGTGGATGATGCAGTCACGCTGCCGGCCTTCAGCAAATCAGCACTGACGCAAGCGTGGTGAAGTATGGTCAATCAGCACTGACCCAAGTGTGGTGAAGTATGGTCAAATAACCCCATGGCACCATTACAGGCGTTTGAAGGCGCTCGTCGATTGCCAACAATATCTGCACGGCATGTGTAGCGATGTATATATATTTAAAAAAATACATTTAGGATTTGTAAAATGCAATGCAACGGCATGGGAATGGCAATGGAGCGGTGGTGCAGTGGTTGGCGTATTGTTCTCCGTTAAACCCGTCGACCCGAGTTCGATTCCCGACCACGGCTACCACCAGCGACTAGCCGCAGTGTACCTGAACAGTTTCTTAGGTTCCCCAGCGTGGTGAAGTATGGTCGAACATGGAGTGACAAAAGAACCCACATGCCACCGACATAATGATAATAATAATAACAATCGTGCCGTGTGTACCGCGCTGCACGATATTTCACAGACGTGATGAATTACAGCGACTCCGAGGTGCGGAAAAGACAAACTCGGTTGCGGCTCAAAAGCCAAGTGAAAGAGATTACCTTTAAGAAAGAGGTGTTTTTTTTTTAAAGAAGTGACCTTTAAGAAAAAGCTGGTCTTTAAAAAATAAGTGGGGACTTTATGAACGAGGTGTCTTTAAGAAATGTGGGGACATTAAGAAAGAGGTGGTCTTTAAAGAGGTGACTTTAAGAAAGAGGTGTCTTTAAGAAATGTGGGGACTTTAAGAAAGAGGTGGTCTTTAAAGAGGTGACTTTAAGAAAGAGGTTACTTTAAGAAAGAGGTGTCTTTAAGAAAGAGGTGGGGACTTTAAGAAAGAGGTGGTCTTTAAGAAATGTGGGGACTTTAAGAAAGAGGTGGTCTTTAAGAAAGAGGTGGGGACTTTAAGAAAGAGGTGTCTTTAAGAAAGAAGTGGGCACTTTAAGAAAGAGGTGTCTTTAAAAAGAGGTGGGGACTTTAAGAAAGAGGTGTCTTTAAGAAAGAGGTGGGGACTTTAAGAAAGAGGTGTCTTTAAGAAAGAGGTGGGGACTTTAAGAAAGGTGTCTTTAAGAAAGAAGTGGGCACTTTAAGAAAGAGGTGTCTTTAAAAAAGAGGTGGGGACTTTAAGAAAGAGGTGTCTTTAAGAAAGAGGTGGGGACTTTAAGAAAGAAGTGTATTTAAGAAAGAGGTGGGGACTTTAAGAAAGAGGTGTCTTTAAGAAAGAGGTGGGGACTTTAAGAAAGAGGTGTCTTTAAAAAATGTGGGGACTTTAAGAAAGAGGTGGTCTTTAAAGAGGTGACTTTAATAAAGAGGTGGCCTTTAAGAAATAAGTGGGGACTTTAAGAAAGAGGTGTCTTTAAGAAAGAGGTGGGGACTTTAAGAAAGAGGTGGTCTTTAAAGAGGTGACTTTAATAAAGAGGTGGCCTTTAAGAAAGAGGTGGGGACTTTAATAAAGAGGTTATCTTTAAAGAGGTGAGATTTAACAAAGAGGTGACATTTAAGAAAGAGGAAGGATCTTTAAGGAAGAGGTGACCTTTCAGAAAAAGATCACCTTTAAGAAAGAGGTGAACTTTAAGAAAGAGGTGGGGCCTTTAAGGAAGAGGTGGTCTTTAAGAGGTGCCCTTTAAGAAAGAGGTGGCCTTCAAGAAAGTGGTGGGACCTTTAAGGAAGAGGTGATCCTTCAGAAGAGATGACCTTTAAGTAAGAGGTGGTGGCTTTAAGAGGTAGCCTTTCAGAAAAAGGTCAACCTTTAAGAAAAAGGTGATCTTTAAGAGGTGACTCTTGAGAAAGAGGTGAACTTTAAGAAAGAGGTGGCCTTTAAGTGTCCATGTAAGAGTCGGTATGGATTGGACGCTGCTGCGAATGTGCAGCGGGGATCACTGCCGCGTTCCACACGGAGGGGGCATATCACGGAATGGTCATCCAGCAGTGGATTGGCGCCGGCCTATAAATTATTATCAGATACCATGGGGGTGGGGGTGAGCTTAATGTGTTATGTTATGAATGTGCTATGAAGAAGGGACATTGCCCGATACGTCGCCTGTTCTATGTTTCTTTCTATTCAGGCCAAACAGTGTTGTTATTGACACGCTCGAGTGTTGAGTTTCTGTTGTTTATTGTGACTGCACCACACTGCCAACGCAGCAAAAGCAGCAGCAGCGTCGCCAGATGTTGCTGGAGACCAAAATCCAACGCCATCTCGTGTTAGGAGGAGAGAGGCGATTGGCGTGGAATTCTCAGCGTTTTGCAGCATTGCATTGTTCAAAAGCACCGTTCCGTTTTTGAGTCGATATCTTGATAAGTAAGAGTGGTGGAAAAAGGGTCCCATAGATATAAACAACTTAACCCGAGCTTTTCTTGATGATGATTTTTTTTGTTTGCGTTGTCCTTGTACTGCGCTGTTGTGGTCTAGCACTGGTGAGACAAAGTCATTAGCGAGGCTGTTTCTCTTTTAGTGCAGGCCAATGAAAGCACATTTGCATTTTTGTTTTACACACAAATGTGCGATTAATGTTGACTCGATGTCTTAGCATAGGTATTTATTTGGTGTTTGAACGTCTTAACACCTCCTGTATTTATGCCGGATAGGGTAAAAAATAATAATAATGTGTTTATCATTTACTTCAGTGTAAAACTTTACAAGTGAGAGTTAAACACTTAAGCCTGGACTACTGGGCAATCTGTGAAAAAAGAGCTTTATAGCTCTTCGGATTCCTCCAGTATATAAATAAACCCATAGCTGTAAACCACCTTATTGGTCACCCCGTGCCCCTTATAAATCTCAACGTCCATCCTACAAAGTCCCATCACGAGGGAGAAACACAAACAAAGACAAACAAAAATTTTGATTTAAAGCTTTCGTGACTGCAGTAATTCATATTCTTAGCTCTTTCGGTAAAGTCACGTTAAAGGGAAACAATAAAATATATATAAAACAATAAAATTCTCACGACGTTTCGACCATAACACAATGATGATGACCGTTTGTGTTATGGTCGAAACGTCGTGAGAATTTTTATTGTTTTATATATATTTTATTATTTTATTGTTTCCCTTCAACGTGACTTTACCGAAAGAGCTAAGAATACAAACAAAAATGTTGCCCGTATTGAAAACTCGATTTTCCTGTACAAGAATACTGGCTAAACCGTAAGGCAAATAACATGATTCTGATTCTTAATATAGTTATTTGGGGGGTGCGGTGGGGGTGTTATATCGCGTAAACATTAATGTGTCGTTAAACCTCATTGTACGATATTCTGAAGTCACAGTGACGTCACAGCTCTAGTGCTTCTTCCTCGCCACTGAGCAGCAGCAACAGCAGCAAAAAAACATCACGCCTCACGAAATCATTGACGAAGTGACGTCACCCATTCATCGACGTCATCTCGCCACAAGTCACACCGCGGCGCATGACGTCGCGTGCCCGCCCCCCGTTCCCCCCATCGTTGAAGAGCGCGAGCGGCTGTGACGTCACCGACCCCCACCTCCCTCTTTACCGACGGAAGTGACGTTGCAACCCCCCCCCCCTCAGGAGTCTTCCTTTTCCGGCCGCGCTGCCGCCGCCGCTGCCGCCATGGCGCGAGTTTACATCGGCAAGCTGAGCTACCAGGCGCGCGAACGGGACGTGGAGAGATTCTTCAAGGGGCTTTGGCCGTCTCGTCGACATCACCGTCAAGAATGGGTACGGGGCGGTTGGTTTTGTGCGGCGGCTGCTGCGGCGGCGGCTGTGGCGGCTGCTGTGGCCGAGGCGTTCTGAGGCGAGCCACGCGCGTGTGAGGGGGTGGGGGAGGGGGAGGAGAGGGGGTTGGTGATGGGGACGGAGCCCAGAGCGGGAAGGGAGTCGGTGGTGGGGGGGGGTCGGTGTGGGGGGAGACGGGGTGGTGGGGGGGGTCGGGGTGGGGGGGGGGGGTGGTGGGGGGGGGGTCGGGGTGGTGGTGGGGGGAGTCGGGGTGGTGGGGGGGGGTCGGGGTGGTGGGGGGGGGGTCGGGGTGGGGGGGAGACGGGGTGGTGGGGGGGGTCGGGGTGGGGGGAGACGGTGTGGTGGGGGGGAGTCGGGGTGGGGGGGAGACGGTGGTGGGGGAGACGGGGTGGTGGGGGGGAGTCGGGGTGGTGGGGGGGGAGTCGGGGTGGTGGGGGGGGGGTCGGGGTGGGGGGAGACGGGGTGGTGGGGGGAGTCGGGGTGGTGGGGGGGAGTCGGGGTGGTGGGGGAGAGTCGGGGTGGTGGGGGGGAGTCGGGGTGGTGGGGGGGAGTCGGGGTGGTGGGGGGGAGTCGGGGTGGTGGGGGGGAGTCGGGGTGGTGGGGGGGAGTCGGGGTGGTGGGGGGGAGTCGGGGTGGTGGGGGGGAGTCGGGGTGGTGGGGGGGAGTCGGGGTGGTGGGGGGAGTCGGGGTGGTGGGGGGGAGTCGGGGTGGTGGGGGGGAGTCGGGGTGGTGGGGGGGAGTCGGGGTGGTGGGGGGGCGCCGGGGTGGTGGGGGGGCGCCGCGAGGCGCGCGGGAAAGAGGCGCGGGAATGGAGGGGTAGGCCCGAGGGGGGCGGGGTGCGTGGGGGAGGGGAGGAGGCTCACAGCCCCCACCACCACCATGATGGAAGATGTTGTACGTGGGGGGTAGCGGGAGAGATGCTTTTAATTAAGAGATGGATCCGTGAGGTTATAGAGGTGTTTATTGGCGGCGGAGGGGAAAGGTAGGGGGGAGGGAGCGACACAATGGGAGAGATGCACACACGGTTGAAGGAGTAAGAGTCGTGGAGGAAGATGTCTCGAGAAAACGCGGTGGGGTGTGGGGGTTGGGTGGATTCGCAGAGAACGGAGATTCATCGTTTGAGGTGTATGGAGAGCCGGTTTGGGGGAGATGCACGTGGGGAGATGTGTACAAGGGGCAGAGAAGGTTCGATTTTATTTTGTTTGTTCTAGCCGGAATGGCCCACCGAGCCTGTGTGAGGTTATTTTCCATGGGCGTACTGCGACGGTACAGATGTTGTACAGTACGGCGCTTAGTTACGCTCGTGGTTACACGAGTCGAGATTCAAACGGGCAAGAAATCGGCACGCGATTTACGTGTTACAGGGAACCGGTGTTAGTTGATGGAAGGATGGAGAGCTAATGAAATATTAAACAAGCGGATTATTGAGAGGGGGGGATAAGGAATTGGCGACGAGAGAAATGAAAATTACGACGAAATAAATAATTTGGAGATACGGATGGGGGTAGATGAGAGAAATGATAGAGATCGGGAGAGTAAGATAGGTGGGGAGAGATGAGAGGGAGTATATAGAGGAAAAGGCAAGGGATTGTTTGAGGTGATAGAAGGGAGATGAGGGCGACACGACAAATGAAAGATATAAAATGGAATATAGGTAGAGAGATGGATAGATGCGGGTAGACGGGAAAAAAAGAGGAATAGATGGGAGCTGGCACGGCAGAGATACGCGGTGAGAGAATTGGTTAAAAAGCGGGAGATAAGAGGGGAAGCGGAGAGATTGGAGATGGAATAGGGTTAAGTAAGCACGGATTGGTGATGAAACAAACTAAACTATGAACAATTTTTATCTTACCAGGTAAGGCCCACTCCTGAGCCGATGTATCCCTTTTGCATGAGCGACCAGGCCACGAATAAAAGCTCAACGAGAAGTGGCTTATCACGTGCAAAAAAAATGATAGTTGCCAAATTACTTTAAAAAAACAGACTGTGCATGGGGGAGCTGTGGAGCGATCCTGGTATAATTACGGAGAGATTGAAAAGTGAGAGCGAAGATGGAGATTGTAGAAAATACGTTTCATTGCATCTCCCCGCACATCTTTCATTCGCCGCATGGCCCTGAAGAAAGATGTGAATAAGGGAGGAACACATGGCCCTTCGCGAGCGATTTCCTCGGTTCAACATTTTAATAAATAACAAATCCGCCTCCATGTTTGCTTCTCCGTCTCTGGAGAAGTATCCACGCCCATTTTTTTTACATCTACCAGCGAGCCATGAAGGTGTAACTAGCATCTCCTCCGTCTAAACTCTAAAACTGTCTCCCAGTTAACACACTGTTGCCTCTCCCCCCCCCACCACCACCCCACGACTAGCTCGCTAATTTTTCTCTCTGCATTATCTCTCCCCGTTATCTCTCTTTCCCCCGTGCGTCTGTCCCTGCCGGCGTGATGGCCGTGTGCGCGCACGTGTTGTACGCGTGTGTGTGTGTGTATGTGCGTAGCTTTGGCTTTGTGGAGTTTGAGGATGCCCGCGACGCGGATGAAGCCGTCTATGAACTCAACGGGAAGGACATGATGGGCATGCGCGTGATCGTAGAGCGCGCGCGTGACTCCTCCCGCGACGGCCGCTGGGGGGGGCCCCCCCCTCGCGATTCTGCAGGTACAACCCTACACTCCAGCCCAGGTACTGCCCCTCCCCTCGCCCCTACCCACGAATGATATGCTAAGTACACCCCGCCGCCCACCTCGGTAGATTTAACAACACTTAAGAAAAGAGGAGCGCAAGGGGGCATGACTCGTATTATGGTAAAATTAAAATTGTTAGTAGTTGGGTTTATGCCTTGCATGCATGTCATGTGACCGCCGCATTGTATGTTCAATGAATGCCCTTCGCCTCGTGTAAACCACCAGCTGGGCAGAGCTGAACCTTTGGCCGTATTGTTGTTTAAGCCACCAAATGTCGTGATGGGGGTTTCTCATCGTTTACAGAAAATGCTGGACTTGAATCGCGTCCCCAGCCACTCTGTCAACCACCCATAATCACCCGCTAATCGATTAACCCCAACTCCACCCACCACAGTGGCTTGATTAATTTTGTTGTGATTTAACCACGTCAGATTGGTTTTCTGTACAGTTTTGTTCGCTCAAGTTAATGATTTGGGGTCGTGATTCGATTCAAGATAAAATAAAAATCCGTACTGTCTATCTCATTTGTACTGTGTATCACATATGTACTGTCTGTCTTGATCCGGTCCAGTGCGGATCGAACCGCTTGCTCAAGCAGCTTCTGTGGGCCGGATAGACGGGACTAAACGGGCACGGCATGGGCTAGAGAAGAGATGGTCTGATGTGGTACGGGAGGATTTGGAGCTGATTGGACTTGTCGATGACTGGTACCGGCGGTGTCAAGATCGGTCTCTGTGGAGGAGGCTCTTGAAGGTCGCTACTGGGCAGTTGAAGGTAGCCGCCCTCCAACGAGCAGAGCGCCGGGCGGCTAAACACAGCAAGGTGGCACAGTGGGGCGCACAGTTGGTGCATCTCAGTCAGTTAACCCATAAACACCTGTGTCTGTCCCATGACAGCAAGCCTTAACGCTGCATGTGGCCACAGTGTACCTAGTCTGGCACAAGCGCTGTGGTGACTTTACCGTCACTTAGTGGTGAATGGTGGCTGCTGTTTTGTGTGTTATGTTTGCGTGCGCGTGCGAGAGGTGGCGCAGTTCTTTGTGCACTGCGCTACAAACCCAGTGACCCGAGTTTGATTCCCGGCCACAGCTAACGTCGGTGGCGAGTGATATCTGAACCGGTCCTGGGCCTCCCCCTAGATGGACTCCCACTTTAAAATGAGTACCTGGTGCAGTGCGTGCACATTAGCGCTGGGGGAAAAAAAAGCAGTCGGGCTTAGTTTTGCTGACAGCCCTTGCCCCAACAGTCTATGTAGGCTATAAAGGGTATCACACGTGTGTGTGCGCACACGCATTCACAGTTTGTGTATGGCGTGCATGTGTTGTGTACTCAACTGCATGGCACGTGTAGGTGATTGTGTTTCTGATGCGTGTGCGTGATTTGCATGCATTTGTGGTGTGTGTGCTGTATGTGTGATTGAGGTGTGGAATTTTGTGATAAATTTGTACGGGCATGGCGTGAGATTTTGTGGTTGTGTGTGATTGTGATGCGTGTGGTATGTATGTTGATATGGCCTTGGTGCGTTTCATGCGTGTAATTGGTGTACGAGTGGCCGGTAGTTTTGCTTTTTACGTGCTGCTGTATGTCTGTGTGTGTGTGTAATTGGTGTGTATGATGAATGTGTAAAATTGTGGTTTGTGAAATTGCTATGTATGATGAGCGTGTCATTGTTATTAACGTATGCGTGCGTGTCCCCCGCTGTGCGTGCGTGTCCCCCGCTGTGTGTTGATGTAACCGCTGTGCTGCTCAGGCCATGGGCGCCGGTTCGGGCCACCTGTACGCACCGAGTACCGTCTCGTTGTGGAGAATCTATCTAGCCGCTGCAGCTGGCAAGACCTGAAGGTACGAGCGGTGTGACGTGGCGACGTCCCAACCATTTGCCGTAGCGTGATTGGCACGCACCTTGCTGGTGCAAGTAATGATATGAGGCCCCCCCCCCCCCCCCTGTCTTGTCTAAGTTACAAAATTTTCCCCCATCTTCCTAAACCAGCACCAAAAATTTCTGCTGCCCTGTGAACCCTGCTGCAGTTGGACTGCCTTTACTCAACTCGCTTGTACTAACCTCGATACAGACTCCAACCCTATCCTCTAACACTAAACCAATTACAGACTGAAACCCTAACCTCCAATACTAAACCTAGTGCAAACTCCAACCCTAACCTCCTCTAACACTGAACCCAATACAGACTGCAACCCTAACCTCCAATACTAAACCCAGTACAGACTCCAAGCCTAACCTCCAACACTGAACCCAGTACAGACTCCAAGCCTAACCTCCAACACTGAACCCAGTACAGACTGCAACCCTAACCTCCAATACTAAACCCAGTACAGACTCCACGCCTAACCTCCACTAACACTGAACCCAGTACAGACTCCAAGCCTAACCTCCTCTAACACTGAACCCAATACAGACTCCAAGCCTAACCTCCAACACTGAACCCAGTACACTCTCCAGTCCTAACCTTCACTAAATCCAATTCAGACTCCAACTCTTAACTTCCAACACAAAAACCAATGTTGATATCGACCTTCATTAACCTCTAATAAAAAGTCTTTAACATTAACCCCGACCCTAACCCAATAGTATCTTCTTGTTTACTCTTTCGAAAAATGTTAATACTATTGAGCGATCCCCTGATAATGATGATGATGACGACGATGCTGTGCCGTCCCCTCCCCCGGTTATTGCGCGCATGCAGGACCACATGCGGCAGGCGGGCGAGGTGACGTACGCGGACACTAACCGTGGGCGAGCCAACGAGGGCGTCATCGAGTTCCGCACGCTCGCCGACATGCGCCGCGCGCTTGACAAGCTCGACAACTCGGAGCTGTACGGGCGCCGCATTCGCCTGACGCGGCAGCGCGCCTCAAGGTGATGCACGCCTGCCCACACAAAGACAAAAAAAGATGAGACAAATACCCCCCCCCCCCTGTGTAGCCTGTTGTGGCAAGTGCTTTTAGCGAGCACCTATGATGGTTGGCACGGCACACGAGGGGGTGGAGTGGCCCACCACACCCGGGGCCGCCTTAGTCTCCCAACTGGCGATGTTTACACACCGTACCAGGGACTCACTTTAGGCTGAGTCGACTTATGGAAGGCCCAGGACCGGTTCAGATAATCCCTGGTGTTAACCACGAGCGGGAATCGAACTCAGGTTGCCAGGATCGGGAGCAACGCACTAATTGCTACACGACCACTTCCCACACGTCGCGCAGACACACACGGCATGTCTATATATCTTGGAACAGTAGGCCAAATGCTCTCTTGAAGGGCTGTCTAGAACTCCCTCCATTGGAGGCACTTCTGCCAACAGTGGCGTGATACAGAATCAGAATATTTTATACCGGAGGAATCTGAGCTATAAAACGCTTTCTAACAGATGTCCAGTAAGGGCAGGTTCAGAAGGTTACAACAAACACCTTTCTCAGCTTGTGATGTTATTTATATGGATTGTGTTTAATTTTCTTGTGAATGACCATGCGTGTGAATAGTTACACGCCTCGTGGTGATTAATGGTGCCGTTCTGTGTGTGTGTATTTTACAGATCTGGCTCGCGTAGCCGCTCCCGGTGAGTAATGGACATCTGTCTTTGTGCCACGATAGCACGTTAATAATCACGCCAGGCTCGCACAACCACACTCGCAACATGGCGGGGGGGGCGGGGAGGTTGTGTGGCGATGCACGGCAACACAGAATGGGGAAACCCGAGCTGTCTAAGACTCTTCCCCTCCTCCCATTTCCTTCTGCAGCTCGCGAAGCAGGAGCCGCCGTCGCTCGCCCTCCCGTTCGCCACGGAGACGCTCCGGGTCTCGCTCGCCACGGAGACGCTCCGGGTCTCGCTCGCCACGGAGACGCTCCGGGTCTCGGTCTCCACGGAGACGCTCCGGGTCTCGGTCTCCCCGAAGACGCTCTGGCTCTAGGTCTCCGCGGAGACGCTCCGGGTCTCGCTCGCCGCGTAAGCGTTCGGCTTCCCGATCGCCGCGTAAGCGGTCGGCTTCCCCGTCGCCACGGAAACGGTCTGCTTCCCGGTCTCCACGCAAACGCTCCGTTTCCCCATCCCCACGGAAACGCTCGGCTTCTCCGTTGCCGCGAAAGCGATCCGCTTCCCCGTTGCCACGGAAACGATCCCCTTCTCGGTCACCGCGGAAACGATCGGCTTCCCCGTCACTGCGGAAGCGATCCGCTTCCCCGTTGCCAAGGAAGCGGTCCGCTTCTCCGTCACCACGTAAACGGTCCGCTTCCCCGTTGCCACGTAAGCGATCGGCGTCCCCGGTGTCACGGAAACGCTCCACCTCCCCCGCTTTGCGCAAGGGCTCCCGATCTCAGTCGCCACGGAAACGCGCCCGCTCTGCTTCTGGCAGCCGCTCGCGTTCCCCATCCCCCCGCGCGGCCTCACCCACAGCCGCAGCCCCGTGACCTGAGGTCGCAACCTTCCCCCGACCCTGTACCTCCTCTCCCTTCCATTACCCTCTGTGTCACCCATGAACTCCCTGTACCCGCATAACCCCACCCCTGTACCCCTAACCATGCCTTTAGCCCCTTGACTTTTCTGTATCCCCCTTGAACCTTACCGGTACTCCTGGCCATTCACTTTGCTTAACCCTTTACTCCCATTGCTACCCTCTTCCCCCAACCTGCCCCTGTCTCTTGAATCTCCCAGAATCCCTAAGTCATCTCGGTACCCTCATGGTCCTCCCTGTACGTCCCCCATAACCCTTCCTCGACCGCGAGTAACCCTCCCTGTATGTCTCTACCTGTCAGCCATGTACCCAGTTTTTCCTTGTAAGAATTGTACCCTATAGCTATCCCCTCACTCTCCCTGACTCATCCCTCTTTTTCCCCTCCCTGTATCCCCTAATTCTACCATTGTGCCCCCCTCTTTTTACCTTCCCCTGTATTCCCCCTAACTCATCATTCACCGATTTAGAAAAGCAATCACCTGTCAATTACGTTTATTGATAAACAGGTGAGAACTACATTTGTGGCGTTAGTTTAGTGGTGAGACGTGTGGGGCCTTGTACGTTAGGAAAGTGGTTAAACGTAACTCCTTTTAGGCCCTACAAGTGCCCTTGTGACCCCCACCTACCGCCTCGGGGACAGGGTTTCCCAGACGACATTCCTCACGCCGCATGATGACGCGCCTCCCCTTGTTCAACCAACTACTTCCAATGCAGATTAAGCCGCCACAAGCGGCACGCGCCTGATGTTTGGTGAACGAGTCCCCTCCCAGCAAGATGGAGTGTGCTGTTTCAGAGAGAAAATGTGTGACGTTGGACACATCCGCCGCACGCACTAAAGTTACGCGCGACACGTCGATTTTAACCAGCACGCGCACATGTGCGACGCATCGTTATGACTTAGTTTCCACTTGGAACGGAGACCATTGGTAAACGTCATCTTCTGCTACCACCGTTTTTTGGAACTCCCTTTCCCAGGCCATCTTTGCTATCGATCCCTGCGGTATCGTTATGGTTCAGAGCTCAAGACCGTCTGCAGCTTTGACAGTTTCTCTTAACGACCGCTGGCGAAATGCCTAATTTTCCCTCGTCCCTCTTGTTTCTACTCGGCGTCTAGAGATGCAGGCGCTTTCGGACGCGATTATAAATCCCACACTGTTCCGTGTAATGTGGTCACTTGCAAGCTTTGAGACTTTGTGAAACCGGGCTCCCAGTGCCCACTTGCGCATACCCTGCTCCCATGGTACCATCGAAATTCAGTCCTAGAAGGGCCACTTAAGCCCACTTTCATATCGCCGCTTCTGCAATTTGCGTTCACGTTTATCTTTCAGTGCCGTTGTCTTGTGTTTTTATTTTTTAAATTTGAATGTCTGTGAGTACCCCCCCCTCCTCCCACCACCTCTGGAAAACAAATTTTAGTTGGTCCGGATTCTCTGGGGAGGGGGGGTTTGGGAGTCCGTGCAGTGTGTTTTGACTGGGAGAGGGGGGGTGTGTATGTGTGCGCGTGTGTCGCCCGTGGGCTTGGGGGGTAGAGGAGAGGCGGTTGGGGTTAATGGAGTGAGGGATGTGATGGGAGTTATGAATTGTCAGTGCAGCTGGGGGCATGGTGGGGGAGCGGCGATTACAAACGAACGGCGCTGTCAAACCTCGGCGCTTCACCCTCGCAACCGGTCAATAAATTTCTAACAAATCCTGTGTCCGACTGCGCACTTGTCCTCGCGGTTGTGTCCTCGCGGTTGTGTGCGTTGTGCAGCTCCGCGTCTGCTGCTCGGGTTCGACTGCGTGTTGTTTGGCTGGTGAGGCTCGGCGCTGGTCGGCTGCTCGCAGTCGACGGGGTGCGAGTTCGGTGTTGCGTGTCGACTCGCGTTGGAAAGTTTAGCAGTGGTTGTCCGAAGGAGAGAGTCTCACTCTTCCGCCCATAGGAACGTGAAATTTCAACAAGCTCCGAGGTGTTAAACAAATCTCAATATTCATGAGTTGGAAACCACTGACTTGTTTAGCCTGTTTGATATGTTCAATGTTTTATACCACGTGCTGCGAGAATCGTCATTACACGATTCCTGGAGCTTCCCAGCACGTGGTGCTTACGTGGTACAATTTGAAAATAGCTTTTTCTGTTGGGTAGTCGTGGTGCGGGTTTTTATGTGGCACTACGAAACGGGAAACTCCAACTCCAGATAACCACCTTGCCACGTGGTGTCAGAACCTATACTATACACCTGGGTTGCTTCGGCTTCAAATGCGTGCCTGGTGTGTGCAAACGTCACTGGGGAAACGAGGTGGCTGGACTTGGTCCTGAGCACCTAGCTATTAGCATAATTGGCTTCCTTTAACTGTAACGTTCGTGAGGAATCTGTCGATGGCCTGGCTGTCAACTTGCCACTCATTCGTAGCCCTTGGGGGTTTTTTTGGGTAGCGTCTTTTTACAATCGAACCCACCAAAACGAAAACACGTGCTTTTCGTAAAATGAGCTCCAATCACCCCTCACCTCTCCATAAGTAATTCACATTGTTTTACCTGAGGTGTACACGTTACGTGTGATACTTAAATAATAAAAGGTACTGTTTAAATAAAAAAAAACAATTGCGTGACCATTTAATGTCCCCACGTGCGATGTGGTTCCATGCACTTCGTAAGACGTCTGACCCCTAGGGAAGATGGCCGACCCCCTAGGTAAGATGGCCGCCCGCATCATAGGGGGTGGGCATCAACCATTTGCCGCGTGACGTTCAGAACCAGATTATAAGACGCACCTTCCCACCCCCCCCCCAAAACACGACACTATCTTAAGCAACAGTTGTTCAAGGCATCATACTTTCTGGAGCGTATCTTTTGTATTTAAATCCAGTCTCGATGCGTCGTGACGTCGGCAAAACGCATTGGGCGGGGCTGCGTCGTGACGTCAGCTGCGGCGCATGCCCGGGCGTCGTGACGTCATTGTAGGCGTCGTGAGCGCCACGTGTCTCGGCGCCTCCCCCGTGCATCCTCTTCCGGGCTTTGCCGCTGCAGCTGCTGCACCTTTCCACTTCTTTTGCTGTGCCTGTCAATTCTGCTGCTCCCGCTGATTCCTGCTGTTACTGATTATCCGGCTGATTCTGCTGATCCCGCTGATACCATCTCCTGTCTGCTCCTGATTATTGCGCTGCGATATCATCTGCTTAGGGATCCCGCCACATCCGCGTCCGTGCCTCATCGCTCCCACCGCTCCCTCCTCTTCCTCCGTACTCGCAGCTCATCGCGATGCCTCTGGAGTTCGAATTGTGCCCGGGGAGGAAGATCGGCGGGGAGAACCCGTGTTTCATCATCGCCGAGATCGGTCAGAACCACCAGGGAGACCTGGAGATCGCCAAGAAGATGATCAAGATGGCAAAGGTGAGGTCACCGGGAGGAGGAGGTGAAGAGGTGGCGGGGTCTCACTCAACACTGGACATCAGTGAAAAAGAGCTGTATTGCGAATCGGATTCCTCCAGCATAAATATAGATTCGGATTCTGGAACTTGGCTCAGACTCATGTCCCTCTCGTGGAGATGAATTCGGGTCCACCTGGCAGAGCTGACGTTACGTCCCCTCGCCCCCCCCCCCGTGGAGGTCAAATCACGACCCATTGTGAAGTTCATCCTAGGTCCGTCTGGTGGAGCAGACCCGAAGTCCCCCCTTGGTGGACATCAACTCCTCCTGGTGGAGCTAAAATCACGTCCCCCCCCCCCCCCCGTGGAACTGAGATCTCGACCCCCTCTGGCGGAGTTGATTTCACGCCGTCGGACCTCGAATCACGCCCACACCCCCCCCCCCCCCCCGTGGAACTGAGATCTCGACCCCCTCTGGCGGAGTTGATTTCACGCCGTCGGACCTCGAATCACACCTCCCACCCTGGTGAAGTTTAATCACCCCCCCCCCCATCCTCACTCGTGGTGCAGTAAATTCAATGTCCATCCCTCCCAATGCTGGCTTCCTTCCGAATGCCGTGGTCGCCTTAAGCCCTCGAGTTCGACACCGGGGTTCAAAGTTCGTCGTGCAAGGCGCGGCTTCCCGTGACGTCTGTTTGGGCCCCCCCCCCCCCCCTAGGGCACGAAATTTCTCCTCCTCCCCGAGTCCTCGTCTCGGCCTATTTCTTGGCAATAAACCGAGGCGTGCTTCGGTTAAACGTTGATTTTGTTTAACCAGGTGTGTGTGTGAGAGAGATAGCCCGGGATAGAATCTCATTTGTAAGAGTGGCCCTACGGGTGTTAGTCCGTTGGTAGGGGATGGCGGTGCGAAAGTTGGTGCCGTGTGTAGGAGGCCCAATTGAGTGGTGTGGTGGTGGTGGTGTGTGTGTCGTGGGGTTATCGCTGCGGCTACTCGCCAGATGCAAGTCGGCACAGTAAGGGGGGAGTACGCGTGTGTACATGCATGTGCACATGGATCACGCGTGTGTCCGTGTGTGTGTGTGGTGCATCAGCCAGTCATCTCAGTCAGTCGACCCATGGCACCTGGGTTTGCCCCGTGACCTCCTGCCAGCGGGCGTTTGACACTTCACGTGGCCTCAAGGTGCACATAGCCTGGCACAAGCGTCGTGGTGACATCACCGCCACATAGTGGCGAATGTTGTGTGTGTGTATAAATGTTTGTGCGTGTGTCACAAACATTGGTGGGTGCATCTGCCAGTCGTCTCAAGTCGGCCAAACCATGGCACCTGCTGGGTCTGTCCCGAGACCTCCTCCAGTCAGCCGCGAGCCTTCGACACTTCACGTGGTAGCCTCAAAGTGCACGTGGCCTGGCACAGGCGCCGTGGTGATATCACCGTCACTTAGTGTCGAATTGGGGGTATTGGTAATGGTGGGGTGACCATGAGGAGCGGTGGCGCAGTGGTTAGCGTGTTGTGCTACGAGCCCGGCGATTCCCACTCGCTACCGCCAACACCACTGACTATTATATGAACCGGTTCTGGGCTTCCCCTAGGTTGACTTGGCCTCAAATGAGTACCCATGCTTTGTGCGTTGTGTAAACATCGTCACCGGGGAGACAAAGGCGGTCGGGCGAGGTGCTGGGCAAGCCACTGCATCTGGTGCCGTACCGGCCTGCGTAGGTGCTCGTTAACAGCACTTGCTCCAAAGAATTTGTTAAGGCTATTCGGGGGATCTTGGTCTTGGTAGAGTTGCCATCTGTCCCTGGGTTTTCCAGAATTGCCCTTGTTGAGTGCGAGGCAGCTGCTTTGCTTACACATCTGGAAGAAGTCTTCCTGGTCATAATAATAATAATACTAGTTTTGTAATAATAGTAACAACAATTCACCACTAGGCACAATAATTCACACGATCTTCTCCCCTCTTCTGCCACGGTGAGATTATTACCCTTCTCACGGTATGGCCCGGTTTTTTGGATCTCAAAGGTGGTATAAACCCTAGTGTGTATACATATGGGGATGGGTTGTGTGTGCACGTGGGTGTGTCTTTGTGCTCGCCTTGGGTGTGTGTGTGTATACACGTGGGTGTGTGTACCCAGCGCTCCAGATAAGCTGTGTGACATTTTAATATAACCCAGGGCTTAATTTCATACGGGGTCTGTTCAGGTCTGCTATCGGTGCAGCTACAGTAAAACATCGTTGCACTTTCGTTTGGTTAGGGACGAGAGCATCGACGAATGGACGAATGTCAAAGCAGAGCCTTTTATTTAGCCTTGCAAATTTATTTTGACCGGCGAAAAACGTACACGCAAATAACTACAGTAAATATAAAAAAACTACATAGAAATAACTACAGTAAATATATAACACATGCGTGCGAAACCTAAATAAACAGAAATAAAAGAATAATAAACCGAACTAAATAAATAAACAAAGCTAAATAAGTAAACAAAATTTTGCCTTGAAATATGTATATTCTTGCAAACGTAAACACTGTAGTATTATACTGTTATCACAAAAATAACTATGAATTGTTTACAGTATAATTAGAGAAATAAGTACAGTATTAATAATATATGAATAAACACATATAAGAGACTAGTATTTTTTGCCCGTCCAAGGACGGGTGTATATTGTAGTAAATCTGATATATTCAATAGAAAAATTGTTCAGCTTCATGGTTATGAATAAGGGGGGGGGGTTGCCCCATGTGGAGTGACGTCACCCCCTCATGGTTATTGGGGAAGGGTGCGGCATGTGGAGTGACGTCACCCCCTCATGATTATTGTGGAGGGGTGCGGCATGTGGAGTGACGTCACCCCCTCATGGTTATTGGGGAGCGGTGCGGCATGTGGAGTGACGTCACCCGCTCATGATTATTAATGAGGGGAGGGGTGCGGCATGTGGAGCGCGCGACCTTGTGCGTTTGTGTAAATTTCCACGCGGGCATGAATATTAATGAGGGGGGGGGGCCTCTTTTGCAGTGACGTCACGTACACATGTAGCACCGTGCTGCGTATATTTCTTACCGTCACTCTCTGTAAAGAAACGTCATATTTGAAGCGACTTTGCGTAATAAATTATTTAAATCGGCTCGAACTTCCTCTGCGTTCGTGTGTAAAAATCCACCCACTCATGAATATTAATGAGGGGGGGTGGGGTGGGCCTCATGTGGAGTGACATCACGAACGGGGGGTGGGCCTCGTGGAGTGACGTCACGCGCGGGACACACATTCTTGGCTCATTATATTAGTAATGCTCACCGAACAACTTCTATTCAAAGACTGAACGAAAAAGATGGTGCGTGGCGCGAACGTCGGGGAAGGTTTGGGATGAGATCGGACGAAAGAGGAAAGCGCGTGGACGAAATTTTAAAATGTGGTTATAATTGAGAACGTCTTAAAGAGCGAAGTGGACGAAAGTCAAGTGGACGAAAGTCAAGGTGGGCGGGGCCAGGTGGGCGGGGCCAGGATTTCAGGCCGGGGTGACATTCAACAAATGTTAATTTCAAGAATGATTTAGAGAGAGTCAGGCTGTTGAACTTAGACGCCATCGGTTGGCGACACACTGACGATGCAGTTGCACGGAGTCCGCCAGACCGAGTGTCGTACAACTCACACGCAGAATGTCACCCCTGTCACCCCCCCCCCCCCTGGCTCCGCCCCTGGCTGTACTCGTCAGATGCTACCAGGCGCAGGCTACCTCCGACTTGGAAAATATTCAGTTCGATCTCATCATGGTATGGGACGCGGCAGTGCCGTGGTTTGCACACTGCAAACCTGGTGACCGAGTTCGATTCCCGCTCCAGCTTGCGGCCAACTTCAGCGCAGGAATATCTGAACCGGTCCTGTGCCTCCTCTAAGTCGACTCAGCCTTGAAGACGAGTACCTAGGATGGTGTGTAAGCGTCAGCACTGGGGAGACAAAGGCGATCAGTCGTCTGGCTGGTTACATTTACCCTCCTTGTGTACCGTGCCGGCCTTCAGTGTTCCTCGCTTGGAGCACTTTGCCCAACAGCCTGTGTCGGCTACATGGGGGGATCTTTGTCTTTGTGTGTACTCAGGACTGTGGTGCGGACTGCGCCAAGTTCCAGAAGAGTGAACTTGACCACAAGTTCAACCGCGCCGCACTCGAGCGACCATACACCTCCAAGCACTCGTGGGGTGAGTCCCACCGCACTAATCACACCAAGCTACTAACCTTACCACACTAACCACACCACACTAACCTGACTAACCACACCTTTACGACGGGAAAATTTCAACGCACTGCATTAACCTCACCACATGCACTGGCACGACAACACGTACTCCACGGTGCCCCGCAGGGCCGTAGGAAGCTGTGCACCACTGTCCCAGATCCCTACGATTTAGTTGCCACGTTGAGTCGCTTTAATTTTACCCTACGAACCCGCCGACCCGAGTTCGATTCCCGATCACGGCCGACACCTGTGGCCAATATACTTAAAACTTTCCTGGGCCTCCCTGGGGTTGGCTGAGCCTTAAATGAGGAGAACCTGCTGGTGCATCAACACAGGGGAGATAAAGGCGGCCGGGAGTGGTGTTGGCAACAGCACCACTCCTCGTGTTCCGCGTTGGCCTTAATAGGCGCCGCTCGCAAACGGCTCAATTAACGCTGTGCGGCGGTGGGCGGGGGCCTCTCTCTCTTTGGTGTAGGAGCAACGTACGGGGAGCACAAGCGGCACCTGGAGTTCAGCCACGATCAGTACCGTGAGCTGCAGCGCTACGCCAAGGAGGTTGACATCTTCTTCACGGCGTCCGGCATGGATGAGGTGCGTGCCCATGCACAACAACCCGCAAGCAGCAGCCGCCCATTCTCCACAAAGTGGCGGTGACGTCGGCGCAGAGCTTTTGCCGGGCTGTGGGTGCACTTTGAGGCTGTCGTGTGAAGTGTGGCAGGCTCGCGACCGCTGCCACCGCTGCTGGTCGGAGGGGGGTTACGGGAAAGACCCACCAGGTGTTCAGGTTTCGATGACTGAGATAACCGACAGATGCACCGCCTGTGGTGCCCACTGTGGCAGCTTTCTGTGCACAAAATGAAGACAAAGATCCCCCGTATAGCCTTAACGCAAGTGCGGTTAGGGAGCACCTATGAAGGCCGGCACGGCACACAAGGAGGTGGGTGGCCTGCACCATGCCCGACCGCCTTTGTCTCCCTAGTGGCGATGTTTACACACCGCACCAGATGCTCATTTGAGGCTGAGTCTTCCTAGGAGAGGCCTAGGACTGGTTCAGATAATCGTCACCGGTTTTGGCTGTGAGAGGAAATCGAACTCAGGTCGCCGGGTTGTTAGCGTACGACTGCACTGGTGCGAATGCACAAATGCACACACAAGTACACACGCGGACAGGTACACACGCGGACAGGTACACGCGAGTACGTACAAGCTGTCTCCCTCCCCATGTCCCCCTATCCCTATGTCTCCCTGTCCCAGATGGCCGTTGAGTTCCTCCACGAGTTGAACGTTCCGTTCTTCAAGGTCGGCTCAGGGGACACCAACAACCTCCCCTACCTGGAGAGCACCGCCAAGAAGGGTGACGCTCTCAGCTACAACAGCCACCACCGCCACCACCACCCCTACAAATGTCAACCACTGACGTCAATGCAATCACAACCCACAACCACCACGAAGACATTTTGGCGATGCTCGGTGATGACGTTGAACGATGTTGGGCGATGGTTAACGGTGATCTTTTGGTGATGATGATTTTGTTGTCGTTGTCGTGGGCCGCTGGTCAGGCCGGCCAATGGTGATCTCGAGCGGCATGCAGAGCATGGAGACGATGCGCCGTGTCTACGCCACCGTGAAACCGCTCAACCCCAACTTCTGCCTCCTGCAGTGCACGAGCGCCTACCCCCTGGAGCCGCGCGACGTGAATCTGCGTGTGCTCACCGTGAGCCTCGCCACCACCGCTCCTCACCACTACCACCACCGCTTCTCGCCACTACCGCCACCGCTCCTCACCACTACCACCACCGCTTCTCGCCACTACTCATACCGCCACCGCTCCTCACCACTACCACCACCGCTCCTCACCACTACCACCACCGCTCCTCACCACTACCACCACCGCTCCTCGCCACTACTCATACCGCCACCGTCGTTCCTCACTCCCCACAGAGTGCTCGCCTAGCGCCTCCTCAGCGCCACTTGTGCTCACCGCTGCTCCTCTTACTTCGTCGCCGCTCACCACCGACGCTCCTCACTGCCCCTTGCCGCTCACCGAGTGCTTGCCTTAGGCCACCTCACCGCTCACCCCCGTCTCCTCCTCCTCCTCCTCCACCGTGTGCACTATAACCCCCCCTACACCTCCACCCTCTCCCCCCCAACTCTCTCTCCCTTGCCTGCCCCCCCCCCCAGACCTACCAGCAGGAGTTCCCGGACGTGCCGGTGGGCTACTCGGGTCACGAGAGCGGGCTGACGGTGACGCTGGCGGCGGTGGCGCTGGGGGCCAAAGTGGTGGAGCGTCACATCACGCTGGACCGCACGTGGAAGGGCAGCGACCACGCAGCGTCGCTGGAGCCCTCCGAGCTGGCGCAGCTGGTGCGCGAGGTGCGCGCCGTCGAGGCCGCGCTCGGCTCGCCCGTCAAGCGCATGCTGCCCTGCGAGGAGGCCTGCCACACCAAGGTGAGACACGTGGTGGGGGTGGTCGGGGAGGTGTGGGAGAGAGACGGGGCGGCGGGGGGGGGGGCGGTGAGGAGTTCTGCACATCAAGGTGGGCGGGGGGGGGGGGGTGTGTGGAGGTGGAGAGGGGAGACACGGGGGTTGTGAGGAGGCCTGGCACGCCGAGGTGAGATGTGATGATAGCTCAACGAAGTGGCTTGTGTGGACATTTATAGCGGCCGAATACCCTTAAACGCATGTTTCTAAATGGGGGGTTGCGAGACATCTGGACCACCGTGTACACCCGTGTGCACGTGCGCAGTGCGGCGCTTACCACTGCGCTTCCACCACTCGTAATGCCAGCGGTACACCTTGCTCATCCCCTCTCCCACCCCCCCCCCGCCCCGCCCTCTCGCTCGTAGCTGGGAAAGTCGGTGGTAGCGCGCGTGGACATCGCCGCGGGGGCCAAGCTGACCCTCGAGCAGCTGACGGTGAAGGTGGCGGAGCCGCGCGGCGTCGCGCCCGAGCTCATCTACAGCCTCGTGGGCCGCACCGCCACGCGCCCCATGCTCGCCGACGACTCCGTCACCGAGGAAGCCCTGCAGTGACGGCCCCTCCCGCGGGGAGCGGGGGGGGGGCGGCCGGCCGGTGGATGACGTGGGGTGGGGGTGCGGGGCCGAGTGCGGAAGGATGGGGGCATGCGGGGGTGTTGGGAGTGGCCAAGGAAAACGAGGGAGGC
The DNA here is from genome assembly GCF_048934315.1 of Petromyzon marinus. Lineage (NCBI taxonomy): Eukaryota > Metazoa > Chordata > Hyperoartia > Petromyzontiformes > Petromyzontidae > Petromyzon > Petromyzon marinus. Next base: position 9,168,405 of record NC_133709.1, on the reverse strand, counting down.
GTTGTGAGATAACTTTTGAATCTTATATTGAAAACGAATCTCTTTAGAGGTGCTTTTTTGTTTGTTTAGTTTGTTGTCCTTCCCCCCCCCCCCGCCCGCACCTCCGATGAGCACATTTGGCAACGTGCGGTGCGAAAGGAGTTCAACATACGTACGTCGTGATTGAGGCGTGACCGGGAAGGAGGCATACATGGCTTGAAAAGAAGTGGGGCATCCCTGTGAAGAGGGCGTGCAGCTGTGAGGAGGGGAAGTGACCGGGAGGAGGGGGTGTGGGAGTGGCCAGGCCAGTGTGGCTACCTGCGTAAGCCACCATTCGGGATTTAGCCCCTCGACTCTTATTTACAGCATCGCGAACCGACGGGGTTACTTGAAATCCGGTGGAGGGGGACGTCTCTATAGAGCACCGACTAGGGATTTGAAATACCTTCGCCAGGCCATCCATAGATGAACGCAGGCGCCTCCACGTCATCCACTAATAACACTAAACTTATTGCGGCTTGCTGCGTTTATAACAGGGTGCTGTTGCCAGATCGGAAATATGCCCCTCTAGTACCCTATTAGTGCTGCTCAGATGCTTGCCCTGCTTCAGTGCCTTGGCGACCGCTGACAGACCCACTCCCGGAAAATCTCCAGCCGTCGTGGTTTCTGGCCAAACCCGTCCCTTTTTTCAGTAACGTGGGGCCCCAGTTCCAAGCAATGCTACTTGAAGTTGTCAAATCATTTTTTTTTTAATATATATTTGGGCAACCTGCTTGCGGTGATGGATTAATATCGATTGTTTTGGGATGTTTTGAATTGGCGGGGCTTTTACGTGGCCGCGGGCTGTGTGAAATGAGGTAGCAGGGCCCTCGTCCTGGCTCATGGGCTGTGGAATTTTCTTAACCCGGCTTTTAAACCAGCCGGCTTTGAAGTGGGGAAAACTGTGAAAGAACACTTAGTGCCGCTATGTGTGGTTTGCGGTTGTTAATAATTTTAATTAGGAGGTAATTGTGGTGATTGTGGTGTTGGTGAAGGTGGGTGGGGGGGGTAAAGGACGTCGCATACTGGCGCTATGCAATCAATCGACGTTAGTAACGGAGTCACTTATACCCCTGCCTCCTCCGTGGTGTCGGTGTTGAATCTGCTGTCAGGTCCTGTGTGCGACTTGGGTACAATAAAACGAGCCTGCAAGGCCACGCTTTGACAGCGGCGGTCGCCTTGGGTGGATTTTGTTTTGTTTTGGGACGCGCGAGCCCGTCGGCTGATCGTGGCCGGGCCTGTTGGGGCCGTGGTTATGGGGCCCAACTGTACCGGGATCCCAAGCTCGGTAGGGCCCCAAAAATGTACAAGATTTTTTTGTTACTGATTTATTTGCATGGGATTTAGGATTAGTTTTTTTTTGTATTTAACACATTTAACTTTCGTGCTGTATAGTATCCTTAAAACATCTCGCCACTAGAGGGCGGTGCTGCGTAAAAAAAGGCCGTTTCCAATGCTAAAATATGGGGTTAAGCCGGTTTAAAGCACAATGTGGATTTAAACCCCAATAAACGGGAAAACAGACTTAAATCTCACCAATGAGGTTCTAATCTCCCACAAAATGCACCTCGTGATTACCCGGGGCGCTGTTTCCATAGACAAACCCCACCAACACGGATTTTTATGTCACAAAAAACTTTTAAACTTTGATTTACATACAGCAAAATCACGCTAAAACATGTAGTTTGAGGTAACACGAAGCTCAATACAATGCTCTGATTAAAAAAAATAACACGCAATAAAAACGTTAGGGAACACAAAAATGCTTTTGGCACAAAAAAAACATGTGAAATTGCGGGTTTAAAATGTAAACGCTGAGGCGAAAGCGCGAGGAAATATAAACTAAATTTTGATTTAAAGCTTTCGTGACTGCAGGGATTAATATTCTTGGTTCTTTCGGTAAAGTCACGTAGAATGCAAATAATCAAGAATATGAATATAAACTAGTTTCCCTCAGCACATGCAGTAATTTTGTAATTGTAGTAAACACTCTCGTCCGGCAAACACCTCGTGTGTGTGTATGAGATAGACAGAGTCGGAGTTGTAGCTTCATCACACACGCGGAGTGAGTTTGTGTGGTCCCCGTGTGGATGAATTAAAGAGTCAGGGCCACGTGGCTGGGTGAGTGAAGTTTAAATCGCGAGACATCTGGAACCGTCACAGCACAAACATCGCCCCCCATCGCTAACAACCACCCCCATCACCCCCATCACTCCCATCACCCCCATCACTCACATCACCCCCATCACCCCCACAGCCATCCCATCAACTCGACTCACCTCATATCCAACCCCCTTTAGCATCCTCATCTCTCCTCTTACCACCAAACCACCACCACGACCTACATCACCACCACAACCTACATCACCACCACCACCACGACCTACACCACCACCACAACCTACATCACCACCACCACGACCTACATCACAACCTACACCACCACGACCTACATCACCACCACCACGACCTACACCACCACGACCTACATCACCACCACCACGACCTACACCACGACCTACATCACCACCACCACGACCTACACCACCACCCTAGACCCCCATCACATCACACCGCTCTCCTCACCACCCACCACGGGCCTGTGACGTCTCACGCTCACCGTACCCCTCGGCCCCACCGCCTCCTCCTCCCTCTCTCCACGAGAGACTCTCCCCATCAGCGTGGCCGCCTCCTCCTCCTCCCACTAAGCCACCACCACCATCGTCACATCACTCCCTCCACCCATCACCCTCTCCCCTCACCACCCATCACCCTCTCACCACCCATCATCCCTCCACCCGCCACGCCATCACCACAATCAACAACTCTCCCTCTACCCTCCTCCACCCATCGCCTCACGCCATCATCCTCTCCACTCATCACATGTCTCCCTACTCCACCCTCCTTCACCACCCATCACCTCCCCCATCACCTCACACCATCACTCCCTTCCCTCAACACCCCATCACATATCTTCCTCCTCCACTCTCCTTCACCACCCACCACTTCACGCCATCACATCCCTCCCTTCCTCCACCCATCACCATCACCCCCACCATCACCAGGGGTCGTGGCCCAGGGCTACGTCACCCCAACTCACGATTGAGACGCGGACCTCCAGGGGTTGGGTTCGACTCCAGATGCGGCCCGAGGCGTCAGGAACCGAGTCCGGGACCTGGGATTCAGATCCAAGTGCTGGGCCACAGCTCCGAATTCTGGGCCACAGCTCCGAGTGCTGGGCCACAGCTCCGAGTTCTGGGCCACAGCTGGTGAGTGAGTGGTGAGTGAGTGGTGAGTGTGTGGCGAGTGAGTGGCGAGTGAGTGGCGAGTGAGTGGAGAGTATGTGGTGAGTGAGTGGTGAGTGGGTGGCGAGTGGCGAGTGAGTGGAGAGTATGTGGCGAGTGAGTGGCGAGTGTGTGGTGTGTGGCGAGTGAGTGGAGAGTATGTGGCGAGTGAGTGGCGAGTGTGTGGCGAGTGAGTGGAGAGTGAGTGGCGAGTGTGTGGTGTGTGGCGAGTGTGTGGTGAGTGTGTGGCGAGTGAGTGGAGAGTGAGTGGTGAGTGTGTGGCGAGTGAGTGGAGAGTGAGTGGCGAGTGAGTGGCGAGTGTGTGGTGAGTGGTCAGTGTGTGGTGAGTGTGTGGCGAGTGAGTGGCGAGTGAGTGGTGAGTGGCGAGTGAGTGGCGAGTGAGTGGAGAGTATGTGGTGAGTGAGTGGTGAGTGAGTGGCGAGTGGGTGGCGAGTGGCGAGTGAGTGGAGAGTATGTGGCGAGTGTGTGGCGAGTGTGTGGTGTGTGGCGAGTGAGTGGCGAGTGTGTGGCGAGTGAGTGGCGAGTGTGTGGTGAGTGAGTGGTGAGTGGCGAGTGAGTGGTGAGTGTGTGGCGAGTGAGTGGTGAGTGAGTGCCGAGTGTGTGGCGAGTGAGTGGCGAGTGAGTGGTGAGTGAGTGGCGAGTGAGTGGTGAGTGGCGAGTGAGTGGTGAGTGTGTGGCGAGTGAGTGGTGAGTGAGTGGTGAGTATGTGGTGAGTGAGTGGTGAGTGAGTTGCCACCCGTCCTGGGTTTCCCCGGGATCGTCCTCTCTCTGAGGGATCTCTCCGAGTGAATCTCTCTGCCTCCTGCCGGCTCATGAGAAGTCCTGGCGCATTCACGAGAGGCCTCCACTCCTCGCTCGACATCTTCGGGAACGCTGCTGCTATTAAACCGGCTTGGAGTCGGGATTAGCGGCGTAAGGCACTACCACGAGAGTGCAAGGTATCCCCACCCATAATCACGTGATACATCGTCATACCCTGTATCCCTACACAGTACAGACGAGGAACCCGTCTACATGAAGATGAAATGCCATGAGCCGAGAAGCATGCGGCGTGGTGCATCTATAATGCCCCGGAACATCCCGGCTGAAATCAAACACCGATAACAATAATAACAATGTTGATATTTGTTTCATTTTAAGGCCACGGTGTTAATGACGAATGTGTTGAGTTGTTGAGCGTGCACCACTGCCAACGCAGCAGGTATAGTTTGTACAACAACAGTAGTAACAACAACAACAATGATTGTACTCCGCCACTGAACACCACGGATTCGCACGCAGCTCTCCGTGTTCCGACACAACGAGAAGAAGTTCCACTTCTTCCTCTTCTTCCTCCTCCTGGGGCGCGTCCCGGTTCGTACCTCACAGGTGGCAACCCGAGTCGCAGGTCCCTCGGCTCCAGGCGGTTGAGTTCGACTCCAGCCCTCGGCTTTGGAGGGAGCTGCGGGCTCCACGTGGTGCCGGGAGACTGGGGGGGGGGAGCCGAGGAGGAGTCCACGGCCCCAAGTCCAACCCTGGCTCGGGCAGCTGCTGGGGGGCGAACTCGTGCCGCGTGGTACCCACGCATAAATCTGTCAAAACTTCACCATTCCCCCCTCCCTGTAGGCACGCCGACTTTTTAACCCCCCCCCACCCACCCACCACCAATCCTATAGAACGGCCAATATTTAATCCACGCAGAAACCATCAAGGATGAACAATATTAACGTGTTCACACAAACAGATAGTCCACCGCCGGCTGCATTACAGAATGAAGTTGCGTACCTTGGCCACTTTATTTTGCTGAGCTGCGTGATAGCTGCAGTCAGGGGGGGCACGGTGGCACACAAGTGACACCTCTCCCACAATCCCACTTCTCCCGCTGGTACTTGTTGTCTGACAGCTGAAGAAATTGCACTGTGGCTTATTTGAAGGCCTATGCGTGAGTACATTGTCAGTAGACCCCCCCCCCCCCACACGCAAGCGAACGCATTTGTTACCCCCCCCTCTCCCCTCCATGCGTACGTACTGAATGGATGGCCCCCTACCCACGCACTGAGGCTCACCTGGGCGACCCCCCCCCCCAACGCTACCGTAATTACAGGGGCGGTGCGCAGCTGGGCGCGTTACCATGACGACCAGGTGATGCTGATCTGGACTGAACCATGATCATCTGGCTCCGTGAGTCCTCGGCTCCGTATTCTTAGTCACGGCTCTGGCTCAGGCTCAGGCGAGTCGGCTCAAACGCCACGCCGACTTAACTTGAGCCGGCTCGGAGCATGGTTTCCATGCACACACTGCCTCACTGCAAGTCCACGCCTCATCCCGTCTCCATTGGAGACCCATCCCCGCGGTATAATGGTTCAGTCCGAATTGAGATATTAGAGCAGTGTGGCATACGCAGTGGAAACTTCCATATCCGTGGAAACGCCGCAACACCCCCCGCCCCCCGCTAACCCCGTCTCCCCACGTGATAATGGTTCAGTCCAGATCTAAACTGAAGCTCTACGGGGGGGGGGGGGGGGGGGGGATGAGTGGAGGCTCCCGTCTGCATCGACGACGCGTGCAATGGTACAGTCCGTGCTACGCGTGGAAGGCGACAATATGGGGTGAAGTGGGAATTCCCGTCTCCACGGAAGCGCATCGCCAATCCACTAATGGTTTGGTCTGGAAGAGGGGGTGGAGAAACGGCGGTTCGCGTCTCCATGGAGACGCCACCCCCCCCCCCCCCCACACGTGAATGGTTTGCGCTGGAACTGGGGAAGTGAGATGAGAGTGGGGGGCTCCCGTCTCCGTGGAGACGCCTCCCCCGAGGGGTAGTGGTCCAGGCTGGAGCCTCTGGTTTCTATGGCAACAACCCGCTTCGTATACGGTAATGCTGTTGCACATCACCACATTAATAATGAACGAACGTAATTTAAACGCATGATATTGTGGGTGGGTATGACTCGGCTCATCGTCATCCCTTTGGGATCGATAGTTTTTGCATCCCTTTGTGAAAACCCGACAGTACATGCCCTATGGATGAACTGCAGCTCGCCATAAGAATGATTAATTTCCAGTACTGGCCCAGATGAGATAAGCGTCACGCTATGCCCACGACACAGATTCTCTTAGCATTTTGGCTTAAGAATACAAAACGGTCCACGGAAGCAGATACCGCAGAAATGATTCTGAGATCCCTTCAAGTGACCTATTATAGCGACCCTAGGGGGGGGGCAGCACTTTCCCATTGCACTGCAATGGAATTGGCCAAACACGCCGATGCAAGGACCCTCCTGAATATCGGTCTTGAGACTCCAGCGACAGCCATCACCGATAACTCCATCGCCACCGCCTTCACGAACATCACAAATACCATCAGCAGCATCTTTCACCACCACCAATCGCATCAAAGCCTTCGACAGACTGTTGGGCAAGCGCTGTTAGCGAGCACCTATGAAGGCAAGCACGCGTGCACAAAGGGGTGGGTGGTCATCACCACGTCCGGCCGCCTTTGTCTCCCCAGTGCTGATGCTCACACACCGCACCAGGTGCTCAAGACGGAGTCGACCTCGGGGGAGTCGCCGTTTGCTGTGCGTGGGAATCGAACTTGGGTCACTGGGTTCATAACAGTGCGCTAACCACTGCGCCACCGTTCCCCGCACCAAGCACATCACCAACTCCATCGCCCACATCACCACCACGACCGCCTGCAGCCTTTTCTACCATCACCACTCGCTCGTATAAATAGTCGGCAGCGTCAGTTGCGTTAAATGAACACGGGCAGAGATTCGGCCTCGGCATAGTAACGTGCAGGCGGCGGCGGCTTCTGCCAAAGTTTATTTCTGATTAAAGCACAATCACGTGACACGAATACAGGGCACAGCAGTAGCGGGAGGGGGCGGGATGGGATGATGGGGAGATGCGTGGATGATCAATCGGAGATATAAGAGGGATCAGCAGCTCAGAGGGGATAGGTGATAAAGAGAATAGAGGGGGAATGAGATGGGGGGGGGGGTCAACAGTAAGACAATGGAACCAGAGGGGGTCCTGGCTCAATATGAGATAGGGGGGTCAATAGGAAATGGGATCAGGATGATACAAAATGATCAGGAGACTGAGTTCAAGAGAACACAAGGGGATCAACAAGATACAGTGGGTGGGGGGGGGGTGAATCAACCGAATATATAGGGGGATTCAGAGGAGATTGGGATATCAAGAATTGCGGGAACCAGCAGAGGTTGAAAGGGATGAAAAGGAATAAAGGGGAGATTTGGGGATCGAGATGGCAGGGGATCAATAGAAGACGGAGGTTCAAAGAAGACAGGGGGATGAACAGGCATCCACACATGAGGATGAAATCAAACCGGTCACCTCGGCCATGAAGGGGGAGCACCCAGCCCCCTCCCTCCCATTCTCCATCCCGACACCCCAGTCCGAGAGGGTCCGGGTGTCAGTGGCGCGCGGTGAATAAATTAAATAAATAGGAGCCTGCGACTCCCACCTCCCACCGAATGACCAATTCTCAAGGCTCCCCTCCCTCGCAATTTAATTTATAATTGCCATCATCTCCCGCTCTCATTCCTATCTGCACTCATCTTCCTGTTTTAATTCCTATCTGGACTCATCTCCCACCTGCTACCACATACAGTACTTGTCTTCCGCGACCACTCGTCTTTTTCCACACTGACATTTCCTCTCGGCACCGTCCCACATCCTAATCTCGTCTCCCTCCCATGCATCTTGCGCCTGCTCCTATCGCCTCCCACCTTACCGAGTATCGGACACCTCGTTTCCATGGACCGCTAACTCGGGGGGACTCAAAAGTGCGCTTGAGATAGCCCTCAATGATGGACAACTCGTGAGAGTTACAACAGATAAAAAGTGGCGTTTCCCATGACCTTCCAAGTTATTAAGAGTTTCCGCGCGAGTTGGATGGGGCAGGTCTACTCCCACAAATGTCCGCGGTGTTCACGTTCGCCCAGAATTCTGACGGTGGGCCCGTCGGTCCACCTGCTCGACAATTGAAATTTAGAGCGGAAACATTCGGACTCTGGCCCAAACTGGAAACCCAGCAAAGTTGTTCGTACACATAAATACAAAATAACGGCACCATCGCATTGCATTTAATACCGCATCTCGGTCTAAATTCCGGCCGTGAGAATTAAAACAACAGGTTTGACTAGTGGAAAAGAGACGAACCTCACTCTCATATGGCAGAGCGGGAGTGCAGCCCCTCTCCTGCGCGTTTGTACCGGACATTTGAAAAAGAGCTTCATAGCTCATCGGGTTTCTCCAGTCTCTATAAAGATTCTGATGTGTGAACCAGGGGTCACCTAAAGACAACGGGATCCCGGAGACGAGATCTATGATATCCTGCTTCCCGTGGACGCTTCGTTAACACCACAGGAGAGGTTGCGTTGCTCTCCCAAGATCTCCCAAAGGATTCTCGGTCCCGTGACGCGACACCAACACCACTATCGGGATAAAATTGGAAACGGTGTGCGGGGGACGGCGTGGGTAGGAATTGGGAGTGGCGTGGTTCATGGAAACGCTGTACAATTCTCATCTCTTTTCGAGGCTTCACGTGGAGCTCTCATGCTGGGATCTGAAACACTGGACCCTCTTGATATGCGCGTGTGCAAGTGTGGTTCACGTGCGCGTGTACACGTTCCCGCGCGTCTTCCTGCGTGCACGCATGTTCGTTCGCGTGTGCACGTTTGTACACATTCGTACGCGTGTGTACATGCATGTGCGCATGTTCGCACGCGTATAAATGTTTGTACGTGTTGGCACAGTAGAGGGCACAGGTGGTGAATCGGTCAGCCATCTCAGTCAGTCGACCCATGGCACCACCTGGGTCTGTCCCGTGACCTCCTGCCAGCGGGCGTTCGACACTTCACGTGGCCTTAACGTGCACATGGCCTGGCACCAGCGCCGTGGTGATGTCACCGCCACTTAGTGACGAATGGCGGTTGTTGTACGTGTGTACATGTCTTCATGTGTGTACGTTTGTATGTGTGTGTACTTGTTTACGAGTCTGTTCATGTGTACACCTGTGGGTGGACGAGTACACCTGTGGGTGGACGAGTACACCTGTGGGTGGACGAGTACATCTTCACACGTGTGCGATGTTTGCATGTCTGTGTGTCCATGCGTACATGTGCATGTTCTCATAAGGGTGTGTGTGTGTACACTTGTGTATATACATATATGCACACACTTATGAGTTGCGTAGGTATGTATGCATGTGTGTTTATGTGTGGGTGTATGTCTGTGTATGGCTGTATAGCACGTGTGTGTGTGTGTAAACATACACACACGTGGATACAGAACACGTGTGTGTAAGTGGGGAGGGGTGGTGCAGTGATTCGCGCAGTGTGCGACAAACCCGGCGACCCAAATTCGTTTCCCCGCTCATGACCAATAAGTAGCGAATGTTTTAACTGGTCCTGGGCCTCACCTAGGTCGACTCGGCCTTAAACAAGTACCTGGTGCCACGTGTAAACATCCGAATTGGGGGAGGCAAATTTGGACGGGCGTGGTGCTGGCTACCCACCCCCTTGCACGCTGTGACGGCCTTGATAGGTGCTCGCTAACAGCACTTGCCCCAAAAGTGTATTTTAAGGCTACACGGGGGATCTTTCTATTTGTAGTGTCTGTATACATCGCGTGTGTTTAAAATTGAATAGTCGTGCAAATACGCAACCACATCCCCTTCTGGGGTCGATAAAATCAGTACCACTTTGTGGGGAAGTAAACAGTGGTTGCCCCAGATACACACGCCCCTCCACCACCCCCGCCATAGGAACGTGGAATTCCCCCACTGGCTCTGCAGGGCTATAAACAGGAGTATAAGCACTGGCCAGGCTGTGTTAAGAAGACTCATGGATCGTCACGACCCCCGGGTTGGGGGGGGGGGAGGTCTGGATTCAACTCAACAATCGAGATCTGTTGTCTCATTCCAGTAGTCGAGTGAGATAATAAAAAAAGTTATCGTTTTTTTCCCCATCTCATTCGTATCGCTTTGTTCGCCCCGTAAAGTCAGCCTATCACGTGTTCACAGCGGCATCGCGATTGCACGTATTCATCCGTAAAACATTGGGTTCTGCTGCCAGCGATTCGATGCTTGTATCTATCATGAGTGTAAGAATGTATTTCACTTGACGAATTTTTGCATTGCCACATGCAGAGCGCATGTATACAATGTGTGTGTGTGTATATGTAGTTCGTATATGCACCACGTGTGTGTGCACTTGTGTATACAGTCGCTGTGTTTACACGTGTGCGAATAGTGTGTACGTTTTACACCACGTGTGTGTGTGTATATAGTATCATAGTTTATGGTTCTTTCGGTAAAGTCACATTAAGTGTATAGTATCAGTTGTGTATAATACTTGTTTGTATAAACATTGCGTTGGCGTTCATTGAGTGTGTGTGTATATATATATGCGTGTGTGAATAATTGTGTATATAACTGTACCAATAGCACCCGTGTGTATGTGTGTGTGTGGAGCAGTGGTAAAGTGGTTAGCACACTGCGCTACAAACCCAGCACCCTGAGCTCCATTCCCAGCCACTGCTAACCCCAGCGGCGAGCAATATATGTACCGGTCCTGGGCTCCTCCCTTCTAGGTCCGCTCAACCTTAAACGAGTACCCAATGCAGTGTTGTAAACCTCAGCACTGGAGAGACAAAGGTGGCGAGGCGTGGTTCTGGCCACACCAACCGCTAAGAGCGCTTGCCCAATATGGGACAAGTGCCGAGTCTAGTGTGTGTGTGTGTGTACACTTTATGTAGCGCGCACGTGTGTATATATTGTTTACGTGTTTGTGTATGTACATTTGTATATAGTACCTGCGTACGTGTGTACCTGTGAGGTGTGTGTGTGTGCGTAGTTGCACCGATATCTCACATCACACACCCCCTTCTCCGAGACTCCATCGGGGGGACCCAGGGGTCGCTTTACACACTCACTGACTCAGGGTGCCCAAGCAGGGCCAGACACCCCCCCCACCACCCATCCCGCTTGATACACGTTCAGGGGTGGCTATGGGGACCCACGTAGTCCGATGGGGTTCCTCTCGTCAGGGTCCCATCAGGTCCCCTACGTTGTCGCCACTGGGGCCGTGTTACAGGGGACCGCGGGGTTCAGGGACGAACAGCAGCCCTCGCTGTGATCCTGTGTGCACACACGCACGCACCACGCACAGCTGCGCTTTATAGAGTGCAGGGTAGAGCACAGTCAGGGTGACTGATGATCCAGCACTCACTGATTCACTGTAGTCAGTCACTCGCTCGCTGGCGGCCAGGTCGCCTACGTATTACTCTTTTATCGCTACTACCCTGATGGTGGTGGTGGTTACTGTTCCCGTGATCTTTACTCATTAATCCTCCCTCCGCACGCGTTGAGGACTCGTCGGTCCTCATCCACTCACACACTCTCACACACGCTCACCCACTTGCTCACCCACTCGCTCACCCCACCCACTCACCACCCCATAAGTTACAACACTTCTTCTCCGTTTCTTCCCTTGCACTGCTCCCTTTTAGAATTGCCGCCTCTTCCCACGTCATCCCTTTATCCCCAAGCTCTGACAACAGCAATGTGCTTTCTGAATTCAAGCAACACGTTACGCTCTCATCTATTACAGCTTTAGCAGTGCTGGTTTGTAGCTGGCCGCTTGGTGTTTTTGACCCTTTGGGGCACTGCGCTCAGCAACTGTTTAAAAATAAAACAACACATGCACACATACATCCTGCATGCATGGGCACACCCAGCGTATACACACACACATGTACAGTATACACATGATGCATGCTATTTGCGTGTGTGTGCGTGGTGTACATTGAGGACACATGGAGGCCAGTGTGTGTGGTGTGGGGGGGGGCGGCGTGTGGGTGCATGCGTCATGCATCGCTTATGAAGAGTAATGCCTCATTGAGTTAGAAAAATAGAGCAAAAACAGAGAAGGCAGCAGTCGCTGATGGGCAGAGATGGAATCAAACAGAGAGAACGACACGCAGCCAGGCGGTCAGTCAGCGAGGCGGTCAAACGACAGGCAGAGAGCCAGTTAGCCAGGCAGAATGAATAGCAGGCAGAGAGCCAGACAGACAGACTTACTGACTGACAGCCAGGGAGGTAGAGAGAATGACTGACAGGCAGACAGGATGACTGACTGAAATCCAGACAGGCAGACAGGGTGACTGACTGAGAGCCAGACAGGCGGCCGGGATGACAGACAGACAGACAGGCAAAGCTGGTCTTGCACTCAAGCCAAACACTGTTTCCGATGCTAATGGCGGGCAGGCCCTGTGGGATTTTAAATTTCGTGAGGTTGTCGGGGGGGGGGAGGGTGCGGGGCGGGGGCACCGTGTCAGACAAGCAGTGGGGGGGGGGCGGGGGAGGGGGCACCGTGTCAGACAAGCAGTGGGGGGGCGGGGGAGGGGGCACCGTGTCAGACAAGCAGTGGGGGTGTCAGGTGAGCAACAATAAAGCAGGGGTCAAGTCGGCGGCGGGTGGAGCCAGACAGCGATGGGAAGTGGGGGCTCGTGGTGGGGGCAGGCATGGGGGGGGGGGTTGGGGGAGGCGGGGGGAGTCGCAGGGCTTGAACTCACGGGGCGGCCGGGGTCTACGGGGTCCAGGGGCCGCGGGGGCCACCGCGCCTCTGAGGGCGTGGGGTTAGGGGTTAGAGGTGGCGCAGGGTTAGAACCGCACTCCCTCGACCTGGACCGAGCCGCCTCCCGCGCCCGAGGTCGGCTCGGCCCTGAATGAGTAGCGACTGCGTTGCGTGACCATGAGTCGGTGCTCCCTGGTGGTGGAAAATTGTCTGCGGGTGCCTGGGCGTGCGCGTGCACGTGGATAACTGTTGTTTTTGCGTGTGTGTGTCTGTGTATAGTGGTTAGCGACCCGAGTTCGAGTCCCACTCACGGCCTCCCCTAGGTCGACTCAGCCTCAAATGAGTACCTGGTGCGGTGTGTAGTACACATCGCCACTGGGGAGACAAAAGGAAGTCGGGCGTGGTGCTGGCCACCCGTCCCCCCGTGTGCCGTGCCGGCCTTCATAGGTGCACGCTAACAGCACTTGCCGCAACAAGTCTGTTAAGGCTATACGGGTGATCTTTGTCTTTGGCGTTTGAGTGCACCCCTGTGCATCCATGTGTACCTGTGTGCTTGCATGTGTGTGCACCTGTTTGTGTGCATGTGCACCTGTGCCTGTAATAGTTGTTTTTGTTCTGATTTCTGTATTGATCTACTTGATTTAATTTGTTTGGCTTTATCCACTTTGAGTGACCCAGACTCATCCTGGTCTCTGAGTTCTCATTTAGTGAAACAAAATTAACTCGTCTGTGTGTCTCTAAAAGTGTCTGTGTGTACCTGTGTACATCTAGGAGTGTACTTATGAGTGTCTCCCTGTTTGCTTGTGTTCTCATGAGTGTCATTCCATGTACCGCCACCGCCACCACCACCACCACCACGCACCTCATTTCCTCCAGCTGCCCGCTCCTGTTCCCCGCTCTCTGCTCCCTTCCTCGCAGCGTCTCCGTTCCCCTCCGCTCCGCACTCCGCGTCCAGCGAATCGCAGCTCCTGCGAAGCTCCGTGCTCTGGGGCCCGACACTCAGCCTGGCGCCCGCGCGGTGCTCACCGCCACCGCGAGCTGTGGCGGCCTTGACAGCGGCGGCGGCAGGCGGCACCGGCACCACCCCATCCATGCCGGGCCTGGGGCTCGGTGACCGCTCCCTGGCGGTGGCGGCCACCGCCATCGCTGCCGTTGGTACGGCGAGCGTGAGCATGGCCGCTCGGGGCGGCGGCACCGGCGGCGGCACTGGCGGCGGCGGCGGCGGCACCGGCGGCGGCGGCGGGGACGTAGCCACGGAGAAACCGAGGATGCTGAAGAGGCTGCTGGGCCGATCGTCCCCGGCAACGCGCGTGACGGGCGAGTCGCGTGTCGTGGTGGAGCGGGCCCACGGCGAGAGGCTGCCGACGCCGGGCGCGCCGCCGCCTGCAGTCCCCGGCCTCGCGTCGAGCCTCCCGGACGATCCCCCGCCGCCCGGCGAGCGGCGCAGCGAGCGCGGGGAGGCGCCGGCCAGGCCGCGGGCGGCGGCGCTGGCAGTCCCCGACGACGGGCGATCGGCGCGGGACGAGGAGAACGAGGCGGAGGAGGCGGTGGAGAGCGGGCGAGCGTGCAGGGCTCCGCGCGATGGAGACGCTGCCGGGGTCGAGCCGGCGCTGCCCCGGGGGGTCGTGGTGGCCGGGCCGCGCCGGGGTGCCCAGGCCGAGCCGGAGGTTTGCGTGGACACGGAGTGGCGGGCAGGAGGGCCGCCACCGGGATTCACGATGGTGCCGTTGGTGCCGTCGGCGTCGCCGTCCACCTGCGTGGCGACGGAGGAGGAGGAGGAGAGGCGAGCGGTGGCGCGGGACGCGACGCGGCGCTTCATGTCGTCCGAGAGGTTGGTGGCGCCGGCGGGGTCCACTCTTGGCCCCACGGGTGCCTGCACAAAGCCGAGCGTCGTCCGGGGGTGGGGGGGGGCCATGATGGTATCATCATCGTCAGCAGGCCTGGTATTATCGCTGCATCGCACGGCCCAGCGATGCAGCAATCTATCCCTGCTCGTGCACACAAAAAGTCGACTTTATCGTTCCATCTCTGTGATGGCTGTCCACTCAGTTTTGCTTGGCTGCTATTCCATTGTTGGTCTCGACCACCACTGAATCATCCCTTCGAGCCAATCATCCCTTCTGCTTACTTTTCTTCACAGTCAAATGTCGTCTGTAAATTGTTGAGGTTTAAAAAAAATGTAAATGTGTCTCCTCTTTGTCTCGGCGTAATTCCACGCGTGCACCATCTCCACGCTTCTAAGCGCAACTTCCAGCTTTGGCTTCCATTCTCGGCTTCGGCACCCCGTTTTGGGGTTTGTTACAGACATGCCCGTGCCGGTCTGATGCAAGTCTGTCGTCTGTGAGCGCGCATACGTACGTCACAGACACACGCTCTGCATCCCGAGCCACGCACGTACGGTCGAGCAGCAGCTCACCGGCATTCGTCTAAGCAAGCCCGACGGCGGCTGATGAGACACGCAAATGTTAAAACCGGTTAAGGAGTTTCGGCTAAGTTAAGCACTTTCTCAGAAGGCCTTGACGCGGCTGATGGGATGTGTAAATAACAAACATTTTTTGTTGGTAATTTTGCACGTGCACTAACTAACATGTGAAGGATGCATAATAAGTCTGCGTGTTTATTGTGTTGCTTATATTCCTCCACGACCACACTGAACGGTTATCACGCATCACGCAGCGAAGCGTACGAGTCGATGGCCGGTGCCTTAGCTGCATCGGACTCATTGGTTCAAATCCATTCTTAAAAGTTCAAGACTGCGCGTGCAACAGCATCGAACGCTTAGACGGGCGACGACCCCCGCTTAGACGGGCGACAGGTGCTGCAGGCTGCCGTGAGACCAGTCTGACCGTCGTGGTGAAGTATGGTCAAATATTGCCCCCCGTTCACCCCGGCCAATGACCCGCAACGCTGTGGCGAAGTCCTCACCCAGCAGTGAACGGACCACGTGCACGTGCGACAGAGACACCACACCCACCTCGTTTCTACGTCCCCTCCACACCTCCCTCCTCTCCTCGCCTTCCTCCTCCGCCTGCCTCTCCCCCCCCACCACCTCGTCGTCCTCTTCCTTCTCCGTGTTCGAGGCTCTCCACCCCCTCCCCCTGCGCCTGCGAGGCTCGCCCGGGGCCCCCGCCTCCTCGGGGGGCTCCCTCCACCCCCGCGGGGGGCACCCCTCCCCCCAGGGCGACGAGAACTCGCGCACGAAGCGCACGTCGTCCGGGGAGAGGGGGGGCGGCGGCGACGGGGGAGGGGAAGGGCTGGGGGGCTCGCCGTGGAGGGGGTCGTGGGGGGTCTCCACCATGCCCCCCGTGGGGAGGAATGGGGAGCTCTCCATGAGGCGGCGGAACTCGGACATGGAGGAGACGGAGCGGGCCCTGTCAAAGCCGGGTGGGGGGGCAGGGAGGTCAAGAGGTCATGGACAGAGGTCATGAGGGGGGCGGGGGTCAGGGTTAGGTCATGAGCACAGAGGTCAGGTTGGAGAGTCTGGGAATCGGTACTGATTCTGGTTGGGGCTAAGGTCAGATTCAAGGTTATGGTCAGACGTGGTTAGGATTAGAGTTGGGATTTGGGACAGGGTTACAGCTATGGCTGCGGGTTGCAGTTTTATGGTCACGGATAAGGTTTTGGTAGGAGCCAGGGTTAAGGATAGCGTGTGTGTGTGCGTGTATATGTGTGCGTGTTTGTGTGTGCGTGTATGTGTGTGCATGTAGGTGTGTGTGTGTGTTTGCGTGCGTATGTGTGTGCATGCGATGGCAGTGGGCATGCCCCACCGTCTCAGCCCGCTGCCCTGCTCCTCCGCCTCCTCCAGGTCTCGCCGTACCACATCCCCAACCTCGGGCCACAGGGACGCACAGCCACACTCACACTGCAGCGGGAGGGAGAAGCACATACAAAGGACAAAGATCACCAGCACAGCCTTCGTCTGACTGCTGGGGAAAATGTGCTGTTGGGCGAGCACCTAATGAAGGCTGGCGTGGTGCGCGAGGGGGTGGGTAGCCAGCTCCACACCCGGCCACCTTTGTTTCCCCACCCCCCCCCCCCCAATACTAATGTTTACACATCGCACCAGGTATTCATTTGAGGTTGTGTTGACCTCGGTTAGGAGCCCTGCACCAGTTCTGATAATCGTCACTGGTGTTGGCTGTGAGCTACCAATAAGAACTGAAATCCCACCACACAACACCGACGAGTCCAAGGGGTGGCCAGTATTTGCACGCGTGCGTGTGCGTGTGCGCGTGGCGGCACCTGCGCGAGGCAGGACAGGAGGCGTCTGCGCTCCGTCTCCCAGGACGTCCTGCGCTCGTGAGCAGTGGCGGTGCGGCGCTCGCGACTCCTCAGCTCTGCCAGCAGTGACTCGACCAGCGCGTGACACGCGGCCTGCGGCGCACGCACGCACGCACGCACAGACAACGGTCATCCATGTAGTCAGACTGTTGGGGCAAGTGCTGTTAGCGAGCACGTGAAGGCCCAGCACGGCGCACTAGGGGGTGGGGTGGTCTGCACCACGCCCGGTCACCTTTGTCTCCCTAGTGGCGATGCTTACACATCGCACCAGGGGCTTGCATACACAGGCACACGAGAAAAAGACAGATCCCCCGTGGAGCCTACACAGGCCGTTGGGGCGAGTACTGGTAGCGGGCAAATCTACGAAGACCAGTA
This sequence comes from Petromyzon marinus, assembly GCF_048934315.1. Lineage (NCBI taxonomy): Eukaryota > Metazoa > Chordata > Hyperoartia > Petromyzontiformes > Petromyzontidae > Petromyzon > Petromyzon marinus. The sequence goes on along the minus strand of NC_133709.1, from coordinate 9,150,845 downwards.
CGGTGCCTGAGGGGTTGGTGAGGCCAGGACCACGTCCGGGCCACCTTTGTCTCCCCAGTGCTGATGTTCACCACATCGCGCCAGCAACTCATTTAAAGTCCATTGCCGGTTCAGATGTTCGCCATTGATGTTGGCTGTGAGCGGGAATCGAACTTGAGTAGGGGCCTGGCTCGTAGCGCAGTGTGCTAACCGTTGTGCCACCGCTCCTCATTCCCACTCAGTAGCGGCGACGTCACCACGGCGCACGTACACACACACACATACACATACGGCTGCAGACAACCACCAGTGTGGGGCACGCGGCCTGTGGCACACTTGAGCAGTAGCACGAGCCAGAAATGTTCAGGGTTACACCTTGACCTTGCACACAATGTGAGAGTTGGGCGAGAGCCTGGATACCGGTGGGTGTGCGCGTGAGTTCATGAGTGTGTGTGTGGACACTTCAAAATGGGACCTTTCTGCTAGTATAAAAAGTGTGACAAAATAAGAATAGGCATTACCCTTTCTGGAAATAAAAGTGTGAACGCTTTGTAGGTGAGTGAGTATGTGTGTGTGTGTGTGAGAGTGGGCGGTGGTGCCGTGGTTAGCACGCGCCACGAACCCGGCGACCAGATTCCCGCTCACGGCCAACACCGGTGACGATTATCTGAACCGGTGCTGGGCCTCACTTAGGTCGACTCAGTCTTAAATGAGTACCTGGTACGGTGTGTAAATATCGCCACTGGGGAGCCAATGGCGGCCGGGCGTGGTGCTGGCCACCCACCCCCTCGTGTGCCGTGCCGGCCTTCACAGGTGCTCGCTAACGGCACTTGCCCCCTACAGCCTGTTCAGGCTATACGGGGGGATCTTTGTCTTTGTTTGCATGTGGATATCTGTGAGTGAGTGTGAGGGACTACGTAAGTGAGTGTGCATGTACACACCCGTGAGTGAGTGAGTGTGTGGACACCTGCGAGTGAGTGTGCATGCAGACACCTGTGAGCTCTCGCTCAGGGAGTGAACTCCGCTGTCCTCCGTGCCAGGGGAGTCGTCCGATCGGTCCTCGACGCCCTCCCCGTCCCCCCGGCTCAGCTCCACCTGCTCATGGTGGAGTGAGACGAAAAACACGGATGTCCCTGTTACCCGCAGACCGCACTCTCACGGGGCCTCCACACAACGGCACTCAGACCGGTCCCCCTCTCTATGTGGTAGTGTCCTTCACTCGTTTTCAGAGGGCCGCCGCTTCCGCCGATAAGACATCATCAGGGTGTGTGACAGCACGATGATGACGGGGGGGGGGGGGGGGGTGTTTTCACATTTGTGAATTATCGGGGGGGTGCACGTCAGGGGTTGCACTAAAGGTGACCAGAGGCCACCATTGGCCAACGGGGCCCTGTCTATGATGGGGTTCTCTCGACAATGACAGACAGAAGACCGGTCTCTATAGGGGTCTCTAAACAATGACAGACAGAAGACCGGTTTCTGATGAGGTCTCTAGCACAGTGTGGTTCCGAAACTGTGAGCCGTGGGCCACGGATGGTCCAGAAGGCCGTGGGGGAAGCGGTCCGTGAAACTGTCGTAAAGTTCTACATATTAACAGTCATTTAAAAATTATGACAACATTTTTTAGTCGGTGCTTGGTGGCCTGCAAACATTCTTTGAGGGTCGACAGTTGCCCCACGGGTCCGGAAACGTTACTACTACTACTCTAGACAACGGTAGATGAGATGGAGCAGTCTCCAAGGGGCCTGTTGGGGAGGTGGGTGTCTCTTAAAGGGTACCTGGGCCCTGGGGCCCTGCCCGTTGGCGACGGTGCCTCTGCGTGGGCCCAGCAGCTGCTTGAGCTGCAGGAGCAGCTCTCGGGCCCCGAGTTCCCGGCTGGAGTGGTCCCCCTCCTCCTCCCCCTCGTCGTCGTTGTCGTCGTCGCCGCTGTCGTCGCCGCCGCCGTCGCGGCCCCGTCCCTCCGGACGTCGCTGCCGCCTCTCCGCCCACGCCACCCCATCCCCGCTATTGTCCGAGTGCGTGCGTCTCCGTGTCGTGTCCGTGTCTCTCCACGTGGTGTCCGAGTGTCTCCTCGCCGAGTCCGAGTCTCTCCGTGTCGCGTCCGAGTCTGTTTCACTTTGGTCCCAAGAATCCCAAACGCCGTTCTCCTGCTGCTGCTGCTGCTGCTGCTGCTTTTCCTGGTGCTGCTCACCGGCCCAGAATCGAGGAGTTGAACCCGGTGTGGGTGGGTGGGAGGGTGTGTGTGGGTGAGGTACAGGGTTTGGGGTTGGGGGGGGAAGGGTTTAGGGTCAGGGTTACGGGTTAGGGGACAGCAGTGCAGGGTATGGGTTCAAGGGCCAGGGAAGGGGGTCAAGGGTCAGGAGTCCACGTTTGTGGTTAGGGGTCAAGGGTTTATGTTTTGGGGGTTAATGGGGTGAAGGTCAGGGATGCGAGGTTTAGGGCCAGAGGGTCCAGAATTTGGGGTCAGGTTTAAGGCTCACAATTATGAGTCCATAATTTAAGGTCAAGGTTGGGGTTAAATTTTGGGGGGTTATTGGTACAAAGTTGAGACATGGGGTTTAAAGGTCAGGGTCAAGGGTTAATGGACATGAGTGGGGGATTCAGGGTCAAAATTGGCATCCAGGGTTTGGGGTTCAGGCCAGAATGTGGGTGGGGGAAGCGGGGAGGGGGAGGGAGCAGAGGGGAGGGGTGCAAGGGTCAGGGGAGAGGGGGGGGGCAGATAAACAAACCAAAGGAAATAAACAAAAATGGGCAAAATCAACGGCAATTTAAAAAAAACAAAAATGAAACCTACAGGACAAAGAAAAGGGTGAAAATGAAAACTAATTTGAAGATGGTGGAGTAGGAGAGGGAAGAGAAGAGAACAAGGATGAGGATGAGGAGGATGATGGGCTGGAACATCTGTGGGTCAGGTCGGGGTCAGGAGAGGCAGGAGGGGGGGGACATAAGGAAGCCCCAAGTTATGTCGGACATGCAGATGGGAGGCTGACGTGAGTGAGCACGCCACTCGCTCGCTCCCGACACCCAGGTGAGGAGTCACGGTGAGGGTGGCGAGTGAGTCACTGTGAGAAGCCATGGGTTTGGGTTAAAGGTCTGGTGACGACCGAGATTAGAGGTCTCATTGATTTGTTTGGTGAGTGGCCAGGTGAACGGTCTGATGAGAGGTTGAGTGAGGACCCAAGTGAAGAAAGGCCTGGTGATGACCCAGATAAGGGATCTCATGATTTGTCTGGTGAGTGGCCAGGTGAGGCGTCTGATGAGAGGTCCGGTGATTACCCGGATTAGGAGAATTATTAATTTGTCTGGTGAGTGGCCAGGTGAGACATCTGGTGAGTGGTCTGGTGATAACCCGGATTAGGATAATTATTTATCTGTCTTGTCAGTGGCCAGGTGAGCGGTCTGGTGAGAAGGTCAAGTGAGGACCCAATTGATGGGTTTGGTGAGTGTCCAGGTAAAAATTCTGGTGAGGAGCGGCAGTCCAGGTGAATGGACAAGGTGAGCAGTCAGGGTGAGTACCCATGTGAAGTGCAGTGAGGAGTGGGCGGAGGAGTGAGGGGAAGAGTGAGATGATGGGTCAAGTGTCAAGTCAGAGTGCAGAGTGAGGTGAGGCATCAGCCCGAGTGAGTGAGCAGTGAGGTGAGGAGTGGAGTGGGGAGAGAGGGGTGAGTGGCTGAGATGTCATCGGTGCTTAAGTCAAAAAGTCAAAGTGGTTTCCCACTCAAGTGAGCGTGGGGCAGCGTTCATCTCCCATTTACAACCCTGGCAATTCCACGTTCCTATGGCGGGAACAAATTATTCAACGGGACAACCACTGTTGACTTTCAACAAAGTGGAACTCATTGTATCGACCATTGTGAGCGTCTATGTACGCGCTCCAGGGAGACACACATACACGTATCCATATGCACGCAAACACCCATGTATACTTACACAAAATCAAAGATCCCCCCCGTATAGCCTTTAACAGCCTGTCAGGGCAAGTGCTGTTAAAGGGTAGCACCTATTAAGGCCAAAAGAGCACAAGAGGGGGTGGGTGGCCAGAATCACGATTCCCGGCCGCCTTTGTCTCCCTAGTGACAATGTTTACACATCGCAGCAGATACTCATATTGAGGCCAAATGTCCATAGGGAATGGTCAAGGTCTGGTTGACATAATCGTCAATGGTTATAACCTTGAGTGGGAATCGAACTCGGATCACTGGGTTCGTAGCGCAGCGTGCCAACCACGACACTACCTCTCCCCACACCCACACAAGACAAAGATCCACCGTATAGCCTTAACAGATTGTTGGGGCAAGTGCTCTCAGTGTGCACATATGAAGGCCGGCACGGCACACGAGGGGGTGGGTGGCCAGCACCACCACACTTGGCCAAGTTTGTCTCCCTCGTGACGATGTTGACACACCGCATCAGGCACTCATTTGAGGCCGAGTCGACCTAGGGGAGGCCCAGAACCGCGAGTGGGAATCGAACTCGAGTCGCCGGGTTTATAGCGCAGCACGCTAACCACTACGGGGTACTGCTCCCCACACACACAGCCACACACACAGCCACGTGGACAAACACAGACCACTCGACACTCCCCGCACCTGGTTGATGGCGGAGGGCGGCGTCTGCTCGTCGTCCCTCCACATGGAGGAGGAGGAGGAGGAGGCAGCGGCGCCGTCGCCCCCCCCTCCGGCCGCCCCTCCCAGCGCCGTCGCGAACGTGCGCAGCTCCCTGCGGAAGTCGCGCATCACGGCGCTCAGCAGCTGCGCCTCGCGGCACGGCCCAGGCCCCGCTCCGGTCACGACCCCGACGGCTCCCGGCGTCGCCAGCCGCTCGGCCTCCCCGATGACGCGGTCCACCGTGCGCGCCAGCCGCTCCGCCTCGCGCCGCATCCCGGCCACGCGCGCGTATGCCGCCAGCACGTCGAGCCCAGCGCCGGGGGACAGGCGGCAGCACGTGACCTCCGAGCCCGCCGCCTCCCCGTCTCCTCCTCCTCCTCCGCCGCCGGAGGCGGCCGTCGTCGCCGTCGACGTCGCGGCGGCCGCGCCGTCGCCGCCGCCGCCGCAGCTGCCGGGCCCGGCGCCGCCCACCGACGCCGGCGGTTTCTCTCCTCCGGCCGTGGCGGCATCGCTTTCCCCTCCGATGGGGCCTTCGCGAGCGCGGCGCGGGGGGCGGCCTTCGTCGCCGTCCATCTCCGCGATCGTGGCGTCCCGCGATTGCCCGCCCGGCACCGCGGCCGCCGCCGCCGCCGCCGCCGCCGCCTCCTCTTCGCGCCGCTGCAGGCTGGTCGTGAGCAGCCGGTTCTCCTGCTGGAGGCGCAGCACGGCACCGCTCAGCTCGCCCAGCTGCTGACGCGCGGCGCGCAGCTCCTCCCGCACGGCCGGGTCCCCGTGCGGCCGCCGGTCTTCGCCCGCCGCCGGTGCCGTCCCCCGGCCCTGCTGCTGCTGCTGCTCGTCGGGGTCGGAGGTCGCCGTTCGCGGGGTGGGCGGCACCACGTCGGTCGCGACCGTCTCATCCTGGGAGGCCCCGGCGGCGCCGTCCCGCTCGCCAGGTGGACCAGCGAGGCCGCCGCCGCCGCCGCAGCCGACGCCGGCGCGCGCGTCCTCCAGCTCGGCCTTGAGGCCCCGGTTCTCGATCTCCAGCTCCACGATCTTACGGCCCAGGATGTTGGCCTCCTCCTCCAGCAGCTTGAGGCGCAGCTTGAGCTCGGCCTGGCGCGAGCTGGGCGGCCCGCCGGCCTCGCCGAGCGCCGGCTGGCCGTCGAGTTCACCGTAGAGCGCGCGGTAGCGCTGCAGCTCCCCCTCGGAGCGGTCGCGCTCCTTCCCCACGCGCGCCAGCTTGCGCCGCATCAGCACCGCCTCCTCCTTGGCGAACTGCAGCTGACACCGCAGGTCGGCGCTGTCCTCCTGCGTGCGTGCGGGAGGGAGGGGTTGGAGGTTGGAAGAGGGGATTTGGTGGGGGGGCAGAGGGCAGGATCGGTGGGCGGTGGCGTGGTGTGTGGGGAGGGAGGGGATGAAGAAACACTCCGGGCATGCATTGAAATGTATATCCCAAGGGTAAAAGGTCATCAACAATGAGCAATCGAATGCAGGGCTGCACATTTGACTTTTTACTAACAGCTGTGCTGGCGAATGTAGATAGATTTGGGCGGGGTAAAATCACCATTGCCGTATCTCAGTCTACGTAAATGTGAGTGTTTTTACTCAGTTACGCGATTTATCATCAAGCCACTGCTGGATGAGGGCCTACCCAAGGCGTTGCCATCTCATAAAGTACTGCGATGCGACAGTCCACCTACTACCACCTGCACCACGAGCTGATTTCACCGCTCCATCTCCTTGGTGGAGGCCCTCTCGTTTCTTCGAGCACGAGAGGATGACCTCCACCGCTGTGGAGCTGGAGCGATGAATTCAGCTCACGTGCAGCAGCGAGGTGGTCGACGTGCATATCCCCGTGTCTCTGTGTCTCCGTGGGCTTTCGCGGCGTCTCCACAACATGCGTCTCTGTTGCTGTGTGCATCCATCTCGGATTGTCGCCATAAATATTCACGAATCTCCACTTTGTCTCCATTATGTATTCATATGTAATCTCGTTTCCGTGTCTTGCTATGAGCTCATATGTTTTCTCTGCATGGCGCCGTGTGTCGCTGCACATCTGCCAGTGTCTCCACATGTGCCTGCATGTCAGCATACATCTCCCATGCGTCTCCCTGTCTACGCTTCATCTCTATGTCTCCGTGTGTCTCCACGTGTCTCTAAGAGCCTCTCTCCGTGCGTGTCCCCGTGCATACCTGTGCTGGGGACTTCTTGTCTGCTTTCTGCGGCTCCCGGCTCCGTCTTCGCAGGGAATTCTGGAGGACAAAACATAAATCAACAGCACAATTCCTACGGACGTCCTATGCTGTCTCACCACCACAACTCTGCACCCATGGCCCTCATCCCCGTGCTGTTTGGGCCTTCACATTTGTTGGTATTGTGAAGGCCTAAGAAGGTTGGCAGGATGTCCACAGTGTGGCTTTCCTCCCCATATCTAAAATTAACCCGAAATTCCATCTGGTATTGGCCAAATGTCTACAGTGCTGAAAAACGACCTGCAAATTGCACAGTTCGGGGGTCGCACACACAGCGGCAGCATCGCCCCCCCCCCCAAAAAAAAAACTTAGAAGAACCCTCCTGCAAAAGGGTCTTGAGGGGACGCGGACACGTGGGCGAAGCTATGAAACAGGATGGTGGGGGTAGGGTGGGGAAAGGGGGGAGGGGATGCGGTGGCTTAACAGGGCACACGCAGGCTGTGGCGGGTGCCGTCATCTCTGTTGTCAAACTTGGCACCGTCGTCGCTGGGAACGGCCCCTCTCGGCCGTTACCCACACGGTCACATGTGTGGCCACTCAGCCAAGAACAAAGACAAAGAACACCCCGTAAGGCTTTGAGTGGCGGTAGCGGGCACCGATTAATACCGACCGGTCGATAGATTGGCCAATACCATGCCCGGCCACCTCTCTCTCTCTCTCTACCTCTGCCACTGCCGATGTTTGCACACTGCGCTAGGTACACATTTAAGGCCGAGTCGATCTCGAGGAGCCCCAGAACCGCTTGCGATGTTTTTTTTTCACGGATGTCGCCGGGTTCATGGCACAGTGGGCTAAGTATTGCGCCACTGCTCCCCACACTTGCTATCGAGACACAATACACACAGACATGAATCTACAATCCCAGCCAGCCACACACATACACTACCCCCAACCTCAATGCTGCAAACACAGGCACAGACACCAAAGACAGAGATCCCCCATAAAGCCTTAACCGACTTTAGGGGTAAGTGCTGTTAGCGAGCACCTATGAAGGTCGGCACGGCACACGATGGGTTGTGTTGCAAAGACCACGCCTGGCCGCCTTTGTCTCCCTAATAGCGATGTTTACACATCGCACCAGGTACTAATTTCAGGCCGAGTCAACTTTGTAGAGGCCCAGAACCGGTCCAGATAATCGTCACTTGGTGTTGGCAGTGAGCGGGAATCGAACTCGGGCTCGCCGGGTCCACAGCGCAGCGTAGCGCTAACCGCTGTGCCACTACTCATGCACTACCGCTAACCTCTCTGCTATAGACACACACTGCCCCACACTATGGACACACATACACACACAGCCACACGCACAAACCCTTAACCCTGCCAGCCACACACGCCCTAACCGCTCTTTGAGCACTGTATTTGGTCAGTAGGGATGGATGAAGGAGTGTAGATGATTACTTGTGTGCACAAGTGTACGAGTGTGCATAGGGTTTGTACAATCAGTGTGTGTGTGTGGTGGGTGGTGGTCGGGGGGGTGGCGGCGAGCGGTGGTGCAGTGGTTAGCGCGCTGTGCTAGGAACCCCGGCGGCCCCAGTTTTATTTGATTCCCACCGATCAGGAACGCATATATATGAACCGGTCCTGGGCCTCCCCTATATTTACTCAGCCTTAAATGATGCAATGACGCGGTGTGTAATGATCAGCACTGGTGGGGTGACACAAAAGGCGGCCCTGGCCGTGATGTTGGGCCACTCCCCCCTCGCGTGCTCTGCCGGCCTTCACAGCCGTTCACAAATATCACTTGCCCCAAACACTGTTAAAGACTATACAATGCAGCTTTGTGTGTATATGGGAGAGGATGAATGAGCGTGTGTGGAAATATATGAGCATGTGTATATGAGCGTTGGTGCATTCTGTACGCACTGTGTGAATATGAATGTTAGCGAGTTGTCTCTGTGTATGTTGCGTGTATATGCAAATGTGTATATGAGTGTTAATGAATTCTGCACGCACTGTGTGAATATGAATGAGTGTTAGCGAGTTGTCTCTGTGTATGTTGCGTGTATAAGCAAATGTATGGGGAGCGGTGGTGCAGTGGTTAGCGCGCTGCGCTACGAACCCGGCGACCCGAGTTCGATCGCCGCTCACGGCCAAACACCCAGCGAAGATTATTTGAACCGGTCCTGGGCCTCCCCTAGGTCGACTCAGCCTCAAATGAGTACCTGGTGCGGTGTGTAGTAAACATTGCCACTGGGGAGACAAAGGCGGCCGGGCGTGGTGCTGGCCACCCACCCAATATTCGTGTGCCGTGCCGGCCTTCACAGGGTGCTGCTCGCTATCACAGCAGGAATCAGTAGTGTACGATATGAGCAATATTGAATGTTAGTGCAATCTGCACTAACATGTACTGTATACACGAGCACGTGTCTACGACTGTTATGGACCGTGCGAGTGTGAATGAGCGGGTGTCATTGTGTTGGCCGCTGCGTGTCCGGTAAATCTGCTTAGCAGCAGCTGGCTCCGTCCCATTTGCAGACGAAGCCTTAAAACCCCCGACAACAGACGCAGATTCCCATGGCGTCACGTTACAGTCATCCACACACACACACACGCATTCACACACACACGTGCATTCACACACACGTGCATTCACACACACACGTGCATTCACACACACACGTGCATTCACACACAAACACGCATTCACACACACACGTGCAGTCACACACATACAAAACAAAGATCCCCCGTATAGCCTTAACAGACTGTAGGGGCAAGTGCTGTTAGCGAGCACCTATGAAGGCCGGTAACGGTACACGAGGGGGTGGGTGGCCAGCACCACGCCCGACCGCCTTCGTCTCCCTAGTCACACAACAACAACCGCCATTTGCCACTAAGTGGCGGTGACGTCACCACGACGCTTGTGCCAGGCTATGTGCACCCTGAGGCCACGTGAAGTGTCGAACGCCCGCTGGCAGGAGGTCACGGGTCAGACCCAGGTGCCACGGGTCGACTGAGATCTTGACACCGCTGGTACCAGTCATCGGCAAGTCCACTCAGCTCCACGTCCTCCTGTACCACATCACTCCATCTCTTCTCTAGCCCGTGCCGCGCCTGCTTAGCCCCCTCAATCCGGCCAAACAAAAGCTGTTTCGGCATGCGGTGGCTGGGCATGCGGGCTACATGACCCAGCCATCGCAGCCTTCCCCGCCGGAGGAGCTCACCGATGGGACCTTGCCCAGATCTTTCAAGGATTTGTGAGCTCCTCACACAATCCAGTCTGGTTAAACCCAGGATGGATCGTAGGCAGGCCAGCCTAAATGTTTCTAACCGGCGAAGATTTCCATTAGGGGGGTCCACGTTTCGCAAGCGTAGAGAAGGGAGGGAATGACCGTGGCCGAGAAGACCTGAAGCTTAGTGCGGAGCGACAGACCAGGTAGCTTCCACACAGCGTTACGCAACCGATGAAAAGATATTGCCGCTCGACTGATTCGGAGTGAGACCTCTGCTGTTAAACTGGAGCCAGTCATAAGCACACTGCCCAGGTATGGGAAACTCTCCACTCTCTCCACAACTGCCCCATCACCGATTGGGAGTTGTGGGGGTGGAGTGTCCGATGGTACAAAATACCCAGGCAGGTGCTTAGTTTTGGTGGGGCTGATGGTAAGGCCCCACCTCTTAGTGGCATGCTCCAGTCTCAGCAGCAGCGTCTCCAACTCCTCCTCTGAATGAGCAGCTATTACCAAATCATCAGCATACATAACGTGGTTGAGCAATAGGGAGTCATCCCTTGACCGCACCCGGGCATCGATCAGCCTCCCATTATATCTGTACCATATGGAGATTCCCCCGGTACAGCTATTGAAGGCTTCACGAACTACGTGGTCAAAATAGATGTTAAATAATGTGGGAGCCAGAGGACATCCCTGTCGCACCCCAAGGTGTACAGGGAATGGCTCTGACTCCCGGCCACGTAGTTTTACCCGGCCCCGCTCACCATCATGAAGGTCCTTAATGATTGTGAGCAGAGGGTCAGGTACTCCAAAAGCACGAAGAACAACCCAGAGCCCAGGCCTACTGATGGTATCATAGGCCTTGACCAGGTCAATAAAGCAGAGATGTAGGTCTTGTTGGAATTCCCTACACCTCTGCTGTAGCAGACGGACAGAAAATATGGCATCTGTGCAGGACCGCCCTTTCCACACACACACAGTCACACACGTGCTGTCACACACACACAGTCACACACACACACGTGCATTCACACAACAACCGCCATTCGCTACTAAGTGGCGGTGACGTCACCACGACGCTTGTGCCAGGCCATGTGCACCTTGAGGCCATGTGAAGTGTCGAACGCCCGCGGGCAGGAGGTCACGGGGCAGACCCAGGTGCCACGCGTCGACTGACTGAGATGACTGGCTGATGCACCACCTGTGCCCCCTACTGTGCCAACCTGCTGTGCTTTAGCCACCCGGCGCTCTGCTCGTTGTTGTGAGCGTCGCTCCTCCGCCCTCCGTTGTTGTTGGAGGGCGACTGCCTCCAACTGCCCAGTAGCGTCCTTCACGAGCCTCCTCCACAGAGACCGATCTTGACACCGCTGGTACCAGTCATCGGCAAGTCCACTCAGCTCCACGTCCTCCTGTACCACATCACTCCATCTCTTCTCTAGCCCGTGCCGCGCCCGTTTAGCTCCCTCGATCCGGCCGAACAAAAGCTGTTTTGGCATGCGGTGGCTGGGCATGCGGGCTACATGACCCAGCCAACGCAGCCTTGCCTGCCGGAGGAGCTCACCGATGGGACCTTGCCCAGATCTTTCAAGGATTTTGAGCTCCTCACACAATCCAGCCTGGTTAAACCCAGGATCGATCGTAGACAGGCCAGCCTAAATGTTTCCAACCGGCGAAGATGCTCCATTAAGGGGGTCCACGTTTCACACAAAGAAAAAAGATCCCCCATATAGACTTTACAGACTGTAGGGGCAAGTGCTGTTAGCGAGCACCTATGAAGGCCGGAACGGTACACGAGGGGGTGGGTGGCCAGCACCACGCCCGACCGCCTTCGTCTCCCTAGTGGCAATGTTTACACACCGCACCAGGTACTCATTTGAGGCTGTCGACCTAGGGGAGGCCCGGGACCGGTTCAGATAATCGTCACTGGTGTTGGCCGTGAGCGGGAATCGAACCCGGGTCGCCAGGTTCATAGCGCAGCGCGCTAACCGCTACACTATCGCTCCCCACACACACAGTCACACACACAGTCACACACACACACACACGTGCAGTCACACACAGTCACACACACACACGTGCATTCACACACGTGCATTCACACACACACGTGGATTCACACAGTCACACACACGTGCATTCACACACACAGTCACACACACACACGTGCATTCACACACACAGTCACACACACACACGTGCATTCACACACACAGTCACACACACACACGTGCATTCACACACACAGTCACACACACACACGTGCATTCACACACACAGTCACACAAACACACGTGCATTCACACACACACACGTGCATTCACACACACACGTGCAGTCACACACACACACAGTCACACACACACGGAGACACGGTCACACACACACAGTCACACACAGTCACACACACGGAGATACGGTCACACACATACACAGGCAAAAAAAGACAAAGATCCGCTGTATAACCTTAACATACTGTTAGGGCAAGTGCTGTTAGCGAGTAGGAACCCATGAAGGCCGGCACTATGGCACACGATGGGGGTGGGTGGCTGGCACCACGCCTGGCCAACACCACGCACTCACAGTCAGTCACACACACATACAGGCAGTCAGTCAGTCACACACACATAAGTCAGTCAGTCAGTCACACACATACAGGCAGTCAGTCAGTCACACACACATACAGGCAGTCAGTCAGTCACACACACATACAGGCAGTCAGTCAGTCACACACACATACAGGCAGTCAGTCAGTCACACACACATACAGGCAGTCAGTCAGTCACACACATACAGGCAGTCAGTCAGTCACACACACATACAGGCAGTCAGTCAGTCACACACACATACAGGCAGTCAGTCAGTCACACATACAGGCAGTCAGTCACACATACAGGCAGTCAGTCAGTCAGTCACACTCATACGGGCAGTCAGTCACACACACATACAGGCAGTCAGTCAGTCACACACATACAGGCAGTCAGTCACACACACATACAGGCAGTCAGTCACATACAGGCAGTCAGTCACATACAGGCAGTCAGTCACATACAGGCAGTCAGTCACATACAGGCAGTCAGTCAGTCACACACATACAGGCAGTCAGTCAGTCACATACAGGCAGTCAGTCACACACACACAGGCACTCGGTCACACACATACAGGCAGTCAGTCACACACATACAGGCAGGCAGTCAGACAAACACAGGCAGTCAGTCACACACACACAGGCACTCAGTCACACACACAGGCAGTCAGTCACACACAGAGACGCAAACACACAACGGAATCACACACAGCAGCAGCAAACCGTCAAACTCAATTGAACAAAGGAACGTACACACATACATTTGCGCATTCATATACAGAGAGTCACATGAACATTCATGCACACATCTGCACAGTCGTTCATAGACTCGCACGTTCATAGCAACTCACACGTTCATATATACACACACTCACACATTCATATACACACTCACACATTCATATACACACATGCACACATTCATGCAGAGTGACGCGTTTCATACACAAAGGGTCACGCACACAAAGACAAAGGTCCCCCGTGTAGCCTTCCACATCGCGCTAACCACCGTGCCACCACTCCACCCCACACACAAAGCCCCCCCCCCTCTCCACCCCCATTCATCTTCGCTCCCTCCCCCAGCCCATGCAGCTCTACACAGACGTTACAGACTGGTGGGGCGAGTGATGTTCGTGACCACACCACACGTGTCCCGGTATTTCAAACGCACCACCGCCACCACCACCACCACGTCCGCTACTTATTTTTAGGCCGAGCCGACCGAGGTGAGAAGGTGCAGGGCCGGTTCAGACGCACAGTGCGTTGTACGGCTGAACGATTCATTGATTTGAAATCGAAATCGCAATCTGAAACAATGCGATTGGCAAACCGCAAAGGCTGCGATTTTTTGCGATTTGAAAAGTCCCTATTGCTTTCTTATTGTTATTTTAAAATTATTATAACTTTTTTTTATTTAACCTAACAATTGTTCTACGTTTGATTGTTCTATTTCAATTTATTTTATTTAATAAATACATGTTGGAAGCAATTCATATCTTTTAAGTTATCAGCCTTGCATAAGAGTATATAGAGCAGTTCATATGTTGATGGTATCACGTGGTAATGCTCCGTCACATGTTTTAAAACCATTACACAGTGAATATTGAACTGCAGCTTGACTTAAACAAATGTAATATTAAAAAAAAATGTTTTAACACGCTTTATTAAAATGTACCGTACTTGTAATGTCAGAACTCCACGACTCCAGGAAGTGGCCCCGAAGCTTGCCACAACGTAAGGGGACCGTGGCCAATTACAGCCAACGTCAGTTGAGCGTGGACAATTAGACCCAAGCCGAAACATAACATGTACGAAAATAATGTAAAAAAATATATTTTTTACTTTTCAATGATAGAATATCGTAGTGTGATCAGTATGACATAAGTATACCAAGTTTTCAGGCGATACCACATTGGGCAGTGGGTTAAAATGTAAGTTACAAGATTTGAAGATACAACAGACAGAGTGAGTTAATAAAAAGCATGCAAAAATGTAATCGCAAATCGCAATATCTGAAAAATCGCAATTAGATATTCTCCCCAAAATCGTACACCACGCGCAACCTTTACGGAACACGAATCGAACCCCGGTGGACCACGCCGTGCCGAGTTCTCTCCGTCGAACCGCGACACCGCTGCTTGCCACGGACGGTGGACCGCAAGGCCACCTCCTCTCCCCTCCTCCCAGACCCTGCATCCTGGGCAACGAATCTTTCGAATGTCTGCCCGATGAACGTAAATCAGTTACGGTTCATTTGATCGCTCCCGGCCGTTGCTGGGACACGGTGGTAATTCCAGAGCCGATAAATGCCTACAAGCCGGCTACACAATCCTACGCAAACAAAAGAAGACAATGAACAAACCCGTGTAGCCTCGGCGGACTGTTGGGGCAAGTGCTGTTATAGCGAGCAGGCTAAAGGGTGGGTGGCCTGAACCACGCACGGCCGCCTTTGTCTCCCCAATGGCGATGTTTACACATCGCACCAGTCACTGGTTTGAGACCGAGTCGACCGACCGAGGGGAGGCCCAGGACCAGTTCAGATACAATCGTCGCTGGCGTTGTTGGCTGTGAGTGAGAATCAAACTCGGGTCGTCGGGTTTGTAGCGCAATGCGACAACCGCTACGCTACTGCTCCCCTTTGATTCACACATGCACACACACACACACTTACACAAGGTCACACACATGCACGCGTTGGTCAACACACACACGAACGCACACGTTCACACGTTCATGCATATCGCACATTCACACGCACAAGACAAAGATCCCCCGTATAGCCTTGAACAGACTTGGGGCAAGTGCTGTTATCGAGCACCTATGAAGCCCGGAACGGTACACGAGGGGGTGGGTGGCCAGCACCACGCCCGGCCACCTTTGTCTCCCTAGTGGCGATATTTACACACCGCACCAGGTGTTAATTTGATGCCGAGTCGAACTCGAGGAGGCCCAGGACCGGTTCAGATATTCGTCACTGGTATTGGCCGCGAGTTGGAATCTAACCCGGGTCGCCGGGTTTGTAGTGCAGTGCGCTAACCGCTACGCCACCACTCCCCACACACACACACATAGGGTCACACACTCAGACAATCGCTACACATTCATACGCAGGCACACACTCGCGCGACGAGGACTTTCATTCGGAGACAGACTAAATGCGCACACATTGAGGATGACGTCCGGCAAAGATCAAGAGATGCGGAATACATTTTTTTTAAACCCTACGAACGAATAAACAGACCCACCGTACAAACACAATTATTACAATTAAACGATAAACAGGTGAGATACTCTGTCCCCGCACCCCGACCCAAACCAATCACGACAAACTAACATTGACCTCCAAAGAGCAGCTGTCCTAGGGGCAGTCAACCCAAGGATTTGGTCAGCAGCCCCCATGCGAGTCCCAACAACACTCTCGGTCGGCAATCCATTTTGAATCGTCTATATGATGCACATGCAGGCGATCGATTCATGAGATGAAACTCAGTTCTTATGCTCACAATGACACTCTCGCCCGTCGACCCAGAGTTCCAATTCCCAGACGTGGTGAACACGCGGCGAGCGGTGTCCAAAACTGGTCCTTGGATGGCCCGCCCACTCCTTTAAAATTCACCGACCTGCACTGACCAGCCGGGTGAAGTATGGACGCTTTCACCCACCAATGGATTGACAAAGACAAATCGCACCTCCGCTTTGCGCGGTTGGCTACATACGGTGCGAAAGAAGTTCAACGCACGTACAAAGGGGCTGAAACGCCTAAACAATTGCTCGTAAAGTAGAGCAACCATAGGTCAATGGATTTTTTTTGTGAATGTGAAAATTGCAAGAGGGAGAGAGCGTTCCAGACATTTGGGACAGCAGAGGGGAATGAGCGACCCCCCCCCCCCCGTTCCCCGCACGCCGTGGAGGGTTTGAATGGAGGGTGACGTGGGGGGGGGGTGACGTGGGGGGGGGGGGTGATGTGGGGGGGGGGGCAGAGGGGGTGTGATTTGAAGGATTTGAAGGATTTGAAGGACTTGGCTGCTGGAATGCTGGGCACGACAAGGACAGTATTGGTGAGATAAGCAGACGAAGGGTGGGTGAGGGGGGGGGATATGCGTAAGGTGGGGGCTGGTGGGCAGGCGGTGGAGGGCCGAGGCATGTGAGAGACCACGTGGGATTTCAGGAACCAGCGATGCCAATCTTGCAGTTGTTCCTAGAATGAGCGGGGAGCCAATGGGGAAGGGGACTTGCGGACTGGAGCGACGTGGACAAGTGCACGAGGCGGAGAGAGAGAGAGCGAGATTTGGCAACAGCGTTCTACATCATCGTCCGAGTGGGCGATTTAGATCGGCCACGTTGAAGACCGTCACAAGGCGTGGTTGTTGCTCAGTGACAGCAACGGAAACGCTCTCAAGTGCTGGCACGGAAGGTGGCTCTGGTGGCACAGTGGGTCAGAAGAACACTGGAGCCATCGAACGGAGACAGCCGCCCGCTGCATCGCGCGCTTTCAGATGCGCTCCTACGGCCGTCTGGAATGCTCTTCCTTCCGATATTCGGAAACCACTGGAGCTATGCAATTTTAAATCTGGGATTGAAAACTAATTTGGTTTAAATGCGTTTTTGTTTGTGTTTAGCTTGTCCTTTCCCGGCACCTCTGATTAGCACGGTTGGCCAAGTACGGTGCGAAAGACGTTCAACATACGAGTTTTAATCCAGGAGTCAGCCGCCCGCAGTCAAACCCTCAGGTGCAGTGGGGGGTTGATGGTGCTCAACCCATTCACCAGTTATTAAAAAAAGAGGTCGTAAGCTAACACCGAGACCTGTTGAATTACGCAGATGCCCACATACTGTACTTACAAACCTGCAGTCTCGTTACAGGGACCGAGAGACTTGCAAATAGATGCCCATAAACCTACATAAAGACCTCAGGGGAATTCTAGGCCCCGCAGACTGTAGTAAGTTGATGGTCTCAACCCCAGTCACTGCACACACACGCACACACAAAAAAAACCTAATGACATTCAAATTGGATTTTCCACTTTGGATAAATTCCAGCTCCGAGAAGCGGGGGGGGGGGGAGAGGGGGGGGAAGGAATCGCTTTGATTGACATGCAATGAACACTGTTGGCTGGGCATAAAAGTTGTGCCCCGAGGTGCAGACGGAGAAGAGAGAAATACAGTGGCTTGCGTAACATTCCGGGTTAGATTTCCGGCGCCGTCCCTCTGCCACAGGGAGGTGCACTGCCTGCCGCGCGGAGCTCCGGACGAAATTTCCTTCTCGTCTCGTGCCACGATGCCCAACAGAGCATTTGGCATAGCAATTAGGGAGGGGTGGGAATGGTCCGAACGGGAAAAAGAGAATTGTAATATGGGGGGGGCTACATTCTCATCTAATAATCAGCCAGTGTCTGCATGAGCGACTGATGTGTGTTCGATTAGAATGATTTAATAGAAGGACTAAGAGGGCTCAACTGTAGGCTAGGCATAGAGATGCAGTTTAACACGTAGGCTTTCGCGACCAATATTATTCATAATAAAGGTTTTTGGGTTAGATCGCGTTTATTTATAAATGTGTCGTAACCCTCCACCACCCGACACGGCCAATCAGCAAAGAAAAGTGTCACGTTGAGATGCACACTGTAATCTTTATCAAACTAGAAATATCCCAAGACCAACATTGTCAAATTTGGTTCCCCAAAAAAGACAGTGCGAAGACGGTTGCCCGGGTTTCACTTACAGCAGGCTCAGCCGAACCGTTGAACATCGTTACAAGTCTCATGCTGAACATGTGAAAATCTATGATTCCCAAAATTGGTGAACAAAGTAGGTTGCCTTCCCATGCAGTGTGACGCTAAAGCCTGTAAGATGTGGGAAAAAAATCTTCTACGATTGCCAATGTATTCATCTACGCGACGCAATGCACATTAATACAAAAGACAAAGATCCCCCGTGTAGCCCAAGTACGATGTTGGGGCAAGTGCTCTTAAGCAAGCACTTATGAAGGCCGGCACAGCATGGTGCACGAGATGGTGGTTGTGGCTATAACTGTCACACTCGGCCGCATTTGTCCCTCCGATGTCGATGTTTTACACACTGAAAATGGTACACACTCATTTTAGGCTGAGTCGACCTAGTGGAGGGCCCAGGAACCGGTTCAGATATCACTTGCTACTGATATTTATCTGCGGTCGAGAATGAAATCCGGCGTCGCCGGGTTCGTGAGCGCAGTGCGCTAACCACTGCACCAACGCACACCACAGAGACTCACAAACACACACGCACACCACAGACTCACAAACACACACGCACACCACAGACTCACAAACACACACCACAGACTCACAAACACACACGCACACCACAGACTCACAAACAGAAACGCACACCAGACTCACATACACAAACACACACCACAGAGACTCACAAACACACACGCACACCAAAGACTCACATACACACACGCACACCACAAAGACTCACAAACACACACGCACACCACATAGACTCACAAACACACACGCACACCACAGAGACTCACAAACACACACGCACACCACAGACTCACAATCACACACGCACACCACAGAGACACACAAACACACACGCACACCACAGAGACTCACAAACACACACGCACACCACAGAGACTCACAAACACACACGCACATCACAGACTCACAATCACACACGCACATCACAGAGACTCACAAACACACACGCACACCACAGAGACTCACAAACACACACGCACACCACAGACTCACAAACGCACACCACAGAGACTCACAAACACACACGCACCCCACACAGACTCACAAACACACACGCACACCAAAGAGACTCACAAACACACACGCACACCACAGAGACTCACAAACACACACGCACACCACAGACTCACACACGCACACCACAGACTCACAAACACACGCACACCACAGACTCACAAACACACACGCACACCACAGACTCACAAACACACATCACAGAGACTCACAAACACACACGCACACCACAGACTCACAAACACACACGCACACCACAGAGACTCACAAACACACACGCACACCACAGAGACTCACAAACACACACGCACAACACAGAGACTCACAAACACACACGCACACCACAGACTCACAAACACACACGCACACCACAGAGACTCACAAACACACACGCACACCACAGAGACTCACAAACACACACCACAGAGACTCACAAACACACACGCACACCACAGAGACTCACAAACGCACACCACAGAGACTCACAAACACACACCACAAAGACTCACAAACACACACGCACACCACAGAGACTCACAAACACACACGCACACCACAGACTCACAAACGCACACCACAGAGACTCACAAACACACACGCACCCCACACAGACTCACAAACACACACGCACACCAAAGAGACTCACAAACACACACGCACACCACAGAGACTCACAAACACACACGCACACCACAGACTCACACACGCACACCACAGACTCACAAACACACGCACACCACAGACTCACAAACACACACGCACACCACAGACTCACAAACACACATCACAGAGACTCACAAACACACACGCACACCACAGACTCACAAACACACACGCACACCACAGAGACTCACAAACACACACGCACACCACAGAGACTCACAAACACACACGCACAACACAGAGACTCACAAACACACACGCACACCACAGACTCACAAACACACACGCACACCACAGAGACTCACAAACACACACGCACACCACAGAGACTCACAAACACACACCACAGAGACTCACAAACACACACGCACACCACAGAGACTCACAAACGCACACCACAGAGACTCACAAACACACACCACAAAGACTCACAAACACACACGCACACCACAGAGACTCACAAACACACACCACAGAGACTCACAAACACACACCACAAAGACTCACAAACACACACGCACACCACAGAGACACACAAACACACACGCACACCACAGAGACTCACAAACACACACGCACACCACAGAGACTCACAAACACACACGCACACCACAGAGACTCACAAACACACACGCACACCACAGAGACTCACAAACACACACGCACACCACACAGACTCACAAACACACACGCACACCAATGCAAACACAGCCACATGGCAAACGCTCCCTTCTGTCACACAGTGCACCGTACATTGATACACGTAATACATTGCTCACTGTCACTCATTCCCTCGCACTCCCATAACTGTCAAACACCAGCCTCTCACACACACACACCATCCTTTCAAACACACCCTCAAACACTCCATCGCACCGTGCACTCGCACGAAGATCACTCTTGTCCTACAGCTCACTGACACACACACACGACACCGACACACACAAACAACACTATCTCAGCCCACACTGCCACACACAACACACCACTGACAGACACACACACACCACACACACTCTGAATCATAAGTCTCATCGACACCACACTCCACACATCCTACTCTGACACACACACCGACACACACACACCACACTCTACACTGACACCACACTATCACACACCACACTCTACACTGACACCACACACACACCCCACACCGACACGATACTATCATAAACCGCACACTTTGACACAAATAGCGGACCCCACGCTGAGGCACGCACGACTCTGAAGCCCTGCGAGTGGCCATAGCGGGGAGTCCGTGGTGGTGATGGTGGTGGTGATGGTGGTGATGGTGCTGGTGATGGTGGTGGTGATGGTGGTGATGATGGTGGTGATGATGGTGATGGTGGTGATGGTGATGATGGTGGTGGTGATGGTGGTGGTGGTGATGATGGTGGTGGTGGTGGTGGCGATGATGGTGGTGGCCATGATGGTGGTGGCGATGGTGATGGTGGTGATGATGGTGGTGGTGATGGTGGTGATGATGGTGGTGGTGGTGATGATGGTGGTGATGGTGGTGATGATGGTGGTGGTGATGATGGTGGTGGTGATGATGATGATTGTGGTGGTGATGATTGTGGTGGTGATGATGGTGGTGGTGGTGATGATGATTGTGGTGGGGCACGGTGGCGAAGCCTGGTTTTGATTGTCCGATTTGAAATTGTGAAGTCACTCACGCCACCCACATCTCCACTCCACACACTCGTGCGCGTAGGGAGTGTGCGTAGGGAGTGTGTGTAGGGGGCACGTGTGTGTGCGTAGGGGGGGGGGCACGTGTTTTCGGAAGTGTGTGCAGGGAAGGTGTGTACAGAGTGTGTGTGTGTAGGGAATGTGTGTGTGTAGAGTGTGTGTGTGTAGGGAATGTGTGTGTGTAGAGTGTGTGTGCGTGTAGGGAATGTGTGTGTGTAGAGTGTGTGTGTGTAGGGAATGTGTGTGTGTAGAGTGTGTGTGTGTAGGGAATGTGTGTGTGTAGAGTGTGTGTGTGTGTAGGGAATGTGTGTGTGTAGAGTGTGTGTGTGTGTAGAGTGTGTGTGTGTAGGGAATGTGTGTGTGTAGAGTGTGTGTGTGTAGAGTGTGTGTGTAGGGAATGTGTGTGTGTAGGGAATGAGGGAATGTGTGTGTGTAGAGTGTGTGTGTGTAGGGAATGTGTGTGTGTAGAGTGTGTGTGTGTGTAGGGAATGTGTGTGTGTAGAGTGTGTGTGTGTGTAGAGTGTGTGTGTGTAGGGAATGTGTGTGTGTAGAGTGTGTGTGTGTAGAGTGTGTGTGTGTGTAGGGAATGTGTGTGTGTAGAGTGTGTGTGTGTGTAGGGAATGTGTGTGTGTAGAGTGTGTGTGTGTGTAGGGAATGTGTGTGTGTAGAGTGTGTGTGTGTAGAGTGTGTGTGTGTGTAGGGAATGTGTGTGTGTAGAGTGTGTGTGTGTGTAGGGAATGTGTGTGTGTAGGGAATGTGTGTGTGTAGAGTGTGTGTGTGTGTAGGGAATGTGTGTGTGTAGGGAATGTGTGTGTGTAGAGTATGTGGGGAGCAGTGGCAGTGCTTTAAGGGCTGCCCATAAATGACGTCACGCAATTTTGGACGATTTTTGACCCCCCCCCCTTTCGTCACACGACGTCACAGAAAGTCAGACCCCCCTCAAATATGACGTCACAAAGCTCTGCCCCCCCCCCACAAAATATATAAAACATGCTTCAAACCGCTTTAAACTATTGTCATTGTAGTGCGTATTTAATGTGGCGCTGCACTCTGATGTTGTAGGAAAAAAACATTTATTACAAAGTCTATTTAATTAAGTAGAACGTGTTGTCTGTATTTAAAGTTGCGCATTTTGATGTGACGTCACATTTCTCAAACCCCCCCCCTCGTCACACATCGTCACAAATCTCTGACCCCACCCCCCTAGGCGCGTGACGTCATTTATGGACGGCCCCTTACACACGACACTACAAAAACGGCTATAGCTAGGTGGCATTAGTGGTGCGCGATATTTGAATCTGTCCTGGGTACACCCACCCATTCACCAACCCCGCACGACCCTGCGTACTTAAGTATGGTAAAAACAACCTTAATCAATAATCGTATGGGGGGAGGGGAGGCATTCATCCAGCAGTGGATTGACAACGGGCTGTAAATCGATTACAATTCATTCAGTCGTTCTTGACGCTGTCGCCACCTCTGCCCTACGCCAGGGGAGGAAAATCTGTTCCTGACACTCTGAGGGGCCAAACAGGATTCGTGACGAAAACAGTGGGTGGCCAAAACGACAACAACATCCACAACGTTAACAACATCCACAACGTCCACAACGTTAACAACATCCACAACGTCCACAACGTTAACAACATCCACAACGTCCACAACGTTAACAACATCCACAACGTCCACAACGTTAACAACATCCACAACATCCACAACGTTAACAACATCCACAACATCCACAACGTTAACAACAATCACAACATCCACAACGTTAACAACATCCACAACGTTAACAACATCCACAACGTTAACAACATCCACAACGTTAATAACATCCACAACGTCCACAACGTTAACAACATCCACAACGTTCACAACATCCACAACATCCACAACGTCCACAACGTTCACAACATCCACAACGTTAACAACATCCACAACGTCCACAACGTCAACAACGTCCACAACGTCCACAACGTTAACAACGATCACAACGTCCACAACATCCACAACGTTAACAACATCCACAACGTTAACAACGTTAACAACAATCACAACGTCCACAACGTCCACAATGTTAACAACATCCACAACGTTAACAACGTTAACAACAATCACAACGTCCACAACGTCCACAACGTTAACAACATCCACAACGTTAACAACGTTAACAACAATCACAACGTCCACAAAGTCCACAACGTTAACAACATCCACAAACGTTAACAACGTTAACAACGATCACAACATCCACAACGTTAACAACATCCACAACGTCCACAACGTTAACAACATCCACAACGTTAACAACATCCACAACGTTAACAACATCCACAACATCCACAACATCCACAACGTCCACAACGACCACAACATCCACAACGTTAACAACATCCACAACGTCCACAACGTTAACAACATCCACAAACGTTAACAACGTTCACAACGATCACAACATCCACAACAATCACAACGTCCACATCGTTAACAACGTTAACAACATCCACAACGTTAACAACATCCATAACGTCCACAACGATCACAACGACCACAACATCCACAACGACAACGTCCACAACGACAATGATCACAACATCCACAACTACAGCGTCCACAACGATTACAACGTCCACAACGATCACAACATCCACAACGTCCACAACGACCACAACGTCCACAACGTCCACAACGACAACGTCCACAACTTCCACACCGTGTGCGGTGCACCTCGGCCACTTCCTGCAAGGAGCCCCTTGGCGGTGGCAGAAGCGGCGGCGACGGCGGCGGCGGCGGCGCGAGAGCGAGAACCGTGCGGCCGAGATGCTCGCGATGTCAACTACCTCGTCTGGTATGCAGGAGGTCGTCGGTTCGACCCTGACGCCTGCTGCATATTTGGAGTGTGCGTGCCTATCTCTCTCTCTCTCTCTCCTCGGGGTGGCGTGGATTTTCCTCCGGGTCCTCCGGTTTTCCCCTCCGCGTTTAGAATCAACATCACCACGCATATCGAGTATTTGGATTGCTATAATTGTCCACGTGGTAAACCGATTCCGTTGCGCAATCATTTGTGGCAAGGTCGCTTCTGCAAAAAGAGCTATATAGCTCAGTGGGCCTTACCTGGTAAAAAAAAATATATAGTAAGCAGTTTAGTTTAGAGGAGGTCACTTCCCGGAACCGTAGGTTTCCCATATCTGCCATTTACCCCTAACCACTATCCCGTACCCCTATCCCCTTACCACGGCCCATAATGCAACCCCTATCCCTCACGCCTATCCCTGCCGTTCCCCCTAGCCCTATCCATGACCGTACTCCTATCTGCACCCCTTTCCTTTATGCCTAAACTCCAACCCCCAACTCTGACCATTAACTTTGACCCTAACCACTAATTCAATGTGTATGTGGCAGTTCCCCCGACTTCACAGGCACGGCCCACCTCATTAGCGAGTGCGCGTCTCTCCGTGTCGACCCCCCTTTCCCTCACCCCTAACCACGACCCGTAACGGTGACACCCGCCCGCCCCTGACCTCGCGAGTGCGCTCCACCTCGTTAGCGAGCGCCTGCCTGGCCGTGTCCAACTCGACGAGGCGCTCGCGCAGCGCGTCGTTCTCCTCGTCCAGGCGCGCGCGACGCTCCTCCACGCTCTCCAGCTCGCGGTGCAGACGCACGGACACGTCCTTGGCCACCTACAAAGACAAAGATCGCCCCCGTATGACCTTAACGGGCCGTTGGGGCAAGTGCTGTTAGCGAGTGGCACCCATCGAGGCCGGCGCGGTACACGGGGGGGGAGGGGGAGGGGTGGGTGGCCAACACCACGACCGATCGGCTTCGTCTCCCCGAGTGGGGATGTTTACGCACAGCACCAGGTAGCCATTTGAGGCTGAGTTGACCTAGGGGGAGTCTCAGGACTGGTTCGTAGCGCGGTGCTCTAACCGCTACACTTCCGCTCCCCGCCGATGCACAGAACGCACTCAAAGGTCCCCTCCATATGGTCTTAATGGACTGTTGGGGCAAGCGCCATTAGCGAGCACCTTAGAAGGCCGGCACGGTACGTGCGGAGGTGTGTGGCCCACTACGTCCGCAGTGTTATTGGCGAATGTGCCGAGTGTCCCCAGTTCGGGTCGGGTCAACATCAGGACAACGGTTGGAGTCATTGAAGTTGTTGGCGTCTGCATAAACGTGGGGCACTGCAATAAAATTAAATCGGACACCCGACAAAATAATCGATCTGTTCATATATGGAAGAATGTAGGTGTAGTGTTTCCTGTAGGTGCATGTCTCTGCCCACATTTGGTCTTGCGGAACCTGAATCGAGGTGTCTATTGTAACGATTCTGCTCGCAGTCCATACATGAGGCACGCGAGAGTATCGACTCACGGAGGGTTAACCGCTGCGTCGTTTCATTGGCAAGCCGATCGACGGGTCAAGTAATCTCATCGGTCGGTTCAGCGTCGCGCGAGTCCCTCGAGGTTCCGTTTCTATCGCACGCTCCGGGCACCGGGTGTACCGCCAGGGGCCGCCACCGGCGCCGTCGTCAGCCTCCCGCCGGTTCACGCCATGCCCACCTTGAGGTCCTGCTCCATGGCCCGCACCAGCTCGCCGTCCAGCTGGCCGCCCTGCGCCGCCTTCATGCCCTTGCGCTCGGCCTTGCGCAGGCGGTACTGCAGGATGCGCACGCTCTTGTTGGTGCGGTCGAGTTCGCGCCGCAGCTCCTGCAGGGCCTGCACGTCCTCCTCCAGGTACGAGTCGCGCATCTCCTCCATCTCCGCCTTCATCTCCTCCATCTCGTCCTGCCGCACAGCGCAGGGGGGAGGAGGAGGAGGAGGAGGCGGAGACGGGAGCACTCGGAGTCATTTGGTCGCATGCACTCTCCGAAGCTGCTGCAATGCTGGGAGGCTCAACCGAGACACGTGGTAAGGCTGGCAGCCCCACTCCCTCCCCTAAGCCCAACCCACTTTTTCATAACCACGCCCACCTAACCACTAGCCGTCCACCGCTCACAGGCCCCGCCCACTCCGCTGTCAGCCCCGCCCACCTTCTCAGGTAGCCTCACCCTTTGCCAGAGCACGAGGCCAAAAATGTTAAAGCCGGAGACGAAATCTCAGTTTTCACACGAGGAAGGGGGGGGGGGGCACCGACACTTTCTGAAACCACAGGAAAACCAGGGCACTTGATAGCTGGAGAGGTGGGGGGGGAGTGTGGTTAGGAAGGTGAGTCGAGAATTTGGGGAAAAGGTAACCTGGGCGGCTCAGAGGTCAGAGCCGACGCTGCTGAGATTCAGGGTTCTAATTCAGGTTTCAGCTGCCCACTTGAAATTGGGGAAGTTGAGCGGGGCGATGGGAGGATGTGGGGAGGTTGAGGAAGTGATGGGTGAGCAGGCGAGTGATAAGATGGATAAGTGAATAGGCGAAGGGCAATCCATGGAGGGAAAGCGGTACATGGGTTGAGGAGAGGGTGAGGGGAGAGCGAGTAGGTGTCTGTGGGTGAGGGGAGAATTATGGAAAAAAGGATTCGGGGAGTGAATGGAGGGTGAGGTTAGAGGAAGGGTGAGAATAGCGGTGGAGATGTGGATTAGGAGGGATTGAGGCTGTAATGACCGGTCTTAAAAGCCAGACAATCGTCTACCAAGATGCCAGACACATGAATGACTGGAGACATGCGCCTGGTATCAGCCAGTTTTTTTTTATTGCGAGCGGTACCTCATTGTTAACTCTCTGCACGTCAATCTGCCTGTGCGTCTGTACGTGTCTTGTTATGTCTACGTGGTTATACTCAAGGTTAATTCAATTCATGGCTGTCTCGCTGTGAAGCTATGTGCTCCTCGCGATTTGTATCGTTTAATTTGAGCAGCTATTTCGCTTGGTGAAGGTCTGCGTGTCTGTCTGTAATCCCGCTTGTGAGCGTGTGTGGCTATCATTCGGTCTGTTGTAGCTATCCGTCTACCCGAGTGTCTTGTCTACATTCATTGGCTTTGTGTCTGTAAAGCTGTAGTGGGGAGCGGTAGTGTAGTGGTTAGCGCGCTGCACTACTAACCCAGCGGCCCATGTTCGATTCCTACTCACGGCCAACACCAGCGACGATTATCTGAACCGGTGATGGGTTTCCCCCAGGTCGACTCAGTCTGGTGCGATGTGTAAACGTCACCACTACGGATACAAAGGCGACCGAGCGTGTTGCTGGTCACCAACCCCCCATGCTCGCTCACAGCCCTTGCCTCAAAAATCCGTTCAGGCTATACAGGGGATATTAGTCTTTTATGTGCGTGGCTAACTGCATGGTTCACTGAATGCATGCGCGTCCTATCTGTGAGGCCCTGTCTGTGTGGCTATCAGGATTGTTAATTGAATAAATGTCTACAACGCTGCGCGTGGTTGTCTTTTGTTAATTGTCTGTAAAGCTGCGTGTGTCTGTATGGCTGCGAGTCGTATTCATTACAGGTTTCTGTGTTGGGCTGTGTATCTGTCCGGCTATTTGACTCTGGCGATATGCATTGTTGACTTGCTGTATGTCTGCAACGCTGTGTTTGTGTGGTCAGCTCTTTTTTGTTGTTAATGGACTTCATGAATTGGTGGCGGCAGCGCAGTGATAACGCTTATGCCTCACAGCAAGAAGGCCCTGGGTTCCATTCCCGACTCGGGCAAAACTTGTAATTTTTAAAATTTATTTTACGGGGCAAGTCCCACCGAGCTGTATAACTCCGTTTCAGAAGCGACCTGGCCACAAATTATGGCTCAACGAAAGGGGGGCTTATCACGTAGAAATGTATAGCAGCCACATACTCGAGAAGCCGCGTGATGTGCATTCTAAATGTGGAGGGGGAAAAAACCGGAGGACCCAAAGAAAAATCCACGCGGCCACGGTGAGAACACGCAAACTCCAAAAATACAGGCGTCAGGGTTGAGATCAAACCCACAACCTCCTGTATACCGGACGAGGTAGTTATCATCTCGCCACCGTGGCACCTTCATTTCTGTCTAGTTTGTATGTGCCCCCCCCCCCACCGTGTTCTGCATGGGTTTTCCTCTGGGTTCTCCTATGGGTTCATTGATTTTCTCCCATAGTTAAACACACACAAAAAAAAACATACGTGACTGGTTTTGGCCAGACATACAGAGTGTTGAAAAATTACCCTACAATTTACTCGAATTGGGGTTTCACACAGCAGCACCATTGACCCCCATTGCGAAAAATAGGCAGGACCTTCCTCTGAAAAAAAATTGGCTCGAGGCTTTCCCAGGAATATTACAAAAAAAATGTCTCTAAGCCTGTGTGCGTGGCTATCAGTGTGTGCATATGGACTCTTGCTCCATACTCTTACCCTTTGGTTATATTCGGTAAAGTCACGTAGGTAAAACAAATTAAAATAAATTGAAATAAAATAAAAGGAACAATTAAAACACGACGTTTCGGAGGCAAAGCAAGCGTCCGTCTTCAGGTGGGACCAGTCACAGCAAAATCGCTGCACCAAGTGGTCCCACCTGAAGACGGAAGCTTGCTTTGCCTCCGAAACGTCGTGTTTTAATTGTTTATTTTATTTTATTTCAATTTATTTTAATTTGTTTTACCTACGTGACTTTACCGAATAGAACCAAAGAGTATGAATCCTTGCAGTCACGAAAGCTTCAAATCTAGAATCTTGCTGCATAGTTGGTTGTGATGATGATGATGATTACGTACAACCAATGAAAAGCAAGCTATGAGAGATTCAAAGTGATGTAGCCCAATCAGTTGCTTTGTCTGAGAATTGACGAATTGCAGATAACGCTCACCCACCCATTCCGTCAGTCATCCACACACTCACTCAACCCATCCACCCACTCATCCACCCACCCGATTACTCAACTCACCCAACCACTGAGCTCACCCACGGCATTAATTCATTCATATTTGTGGCAACGTGAAGTTCTGCGGTCGATGGTTCGGTGTGTTCATAGCCGCAGTCACTCAAAGAAGAGAGAGTGTTTTATTTTGGCATGCACTGCATATGCTGGGTTGCACTATTATGCTAATGGGCTGCTCGCTCGGCTGTCTGTCTGCACGGCCCGCGGGCTGCAGTGATAATATCCGTTGACGTGGCTGTGCGCGCACGGATATGCGTCTAGCTGTAGGGCTTTGTGTGTGTGTGGGGGGGGGGATTTATCCGTGTGGTGTGCCGGCCTTCATAGGTGCTCGCAAACAGCACTTGCCACCAACAGTCTGGTAAAGGCTATACGGGGAAACGTTGTCTTTGTATGGCTGGGGAAATCTATACGGTTGCCCATCTGGTCGTATAACCATTCGTCCATCTCGTCAACCACCTATCTGTTTAATTGTCCACATTATTGCCTCGTCCATCTGGGCATATATAGGCTCCTATATCAAATCTTCCATCTGGTTATTGATCGCTACCTCTGTGGGCTATGTGCGGTGAAGGGTCATTGCCCGAAACGTCGTCTATTACAGAATATATCCTTTTAAGCCCCCCCGCCCCCCGGTGTTATTGACGAATGTGTTGAGGTTTCGCTTTTATTATACAGTACGTGCTTGTGAACTGCATTACTGTCAACGCAGCAGCAGTAGCATCGCCAAATCATTTATCTGCTCGTATGTCCGGTCGGTCATCCAATTACTCTCTGGTCGTCTTCTATAATGCCCATCCAATCGCCCACGTGTACATCTCGTTATCTGTAGATCATTATATATGCTTATCTATCTGATCATACACATGGTCATCTCTCTCGAGGATCACATATCCGGTCATTCACCTGCTTATCTGTTCGTCTCTGCGGTCGCCCGTGTATATTTGCTTATCTGTACGATATTGTATATCCGATTGCACATATCGATCCGATCTCATATCTGGTCCGTTATATGGTTCTACATTTGGTCGGCGAGATGACTATACATCTGGTCGACGTCTATAGGTTACAAATAGGTTCTTGTAGCAGTTATCTCGCTCGTCTATCCTATAAACTATTAAACGAAGCATTTCATTTTATTTTACCAGGTAAGGCCCACTCAGCTATATCACTCTTTTTCAGAAGCGACCTGGCCACAAATGATAGCTCAATGATGTTCATTCTAAGATGTGGAGGGAAACCCCAGAGGACCCGGAGAAAATCCACGCGACCACAGTGGAGAGAGAGAGACACGCAAACTCCAAATACACAGCAGCAGGCGTCAGGGTCGGGATCGAACCCACGACCTCCTTGCATACCGGGCGAGAGGAGATAACATCTAGCCACTGCGGCGTCCACCTCCGGTCAACCATCTGTTTGCCCATCATCTGGTTTGGCTGCCCGTCATCTCGTTTGGTTGCCCGTCATCTGGTTTGGTTGCCTGTCATCTGGTTTGGCTGCCCGTCATCTGGTTTGGCTGCCCGTCATCTCGTTTGGTTGCCCGTCATCTGGTTTGGCTGCCCGTCATCTGGTTTGCCTGCCCGTCATCTGGTTTGGCTGCCCGTCATCTGGTTTGGCTGCCCGTCATCTGCTTTGGTTGCCCGTCATCTCGTTTGGCTGCCCGTCATCTGGTTTGGCTGCCCGTCATCTGCTTTGGTTGCCCGTCATCTGGTTTGGCTGCCCGTCATCCGGTTTGGCTGCCCCCCGCCCCGCGCACCTTGAGGTAGGCATTCTCTGAGCGCAGCTCCTCCGCCTCCCTCATCAGGTCCTGCCGCTCCATCGTCTCCACGGACACGAGGCCCTGAGGGCTCTCTCCTCGCGCGGCCCCCCGGGCAACGCACCCCGCCGTGCTCACGGGGACCTTGCGCCCCCCGACGGGCAGGGCGGGCAGGGGTCCCCGCACGTGGCTGCCCCCTCTCGGGGGTCCCATCCCGCCGCCGCCGCCGCCGTCATCGCTGGAGTTGCCCCCCGCGTCGTCCTCGTCGTCCTCCTCCTCGGGGCCCGACAGGGGCTCAGACGCGCAGTCGGACAGATCCGAATTGCTGCTGTCCGTGTGCGAGGGGATGCGAGGGGGTGCACCGGACCCCCTCGCGGCCACGCCTGACTGCACCCCGACCCCCGGACCCCCTCGCGATCCCGCCGCCGCCGCCGCCGCCGTCCTAGGCTTGGAGAGAATGACCAGTCCCGGGGAAGCCCGCGCAGCTCGGCGGGACGAATTCTCTCCCGAGCCGGCCAGGCGTAGCGATGGCTTAGGGGGCAGGGACGGCTTCTGGTTCGGCTGCCTGGAGCCCGGCGCCTCGCGGGGTCTCGCCGGGGATGGCGCCCGGGGTTGACCTCTTCTCCTCTCGCCCTGGGTCGCCGCACCTCCTCCTCCACCTCCTCCTCCTCCTGCACCACCTCCAGGTTCCATGGCGCCGAGCCGCGCTTCTCAATGGCGCGGGAGGGGGCTGGAGGAGGATGGGGTGATGGTGATGATGATGGCGGTGGTGGTGGTGGTGATGCTCTTGCTGGTGATAGCGGTGGTGGTGGTGACGGGGGATGTGGAGGATGTTTGTGATGGTGGTGATGGCGGCAGCAGCAGCGGCGGCATCCCTGATGGGGCGCGGCCGCGCCGCGAGTCGCCGATGTCGCCTTTGTTTCGGGCGCGGAGCCGCTGCTGCGGGGAGGGGGGAGGGAGACGGGGGAGGGGGCCGAGTGTGGGTGGGGTGGGAGATGCAAGGGGGTGGTGGGGGGAGATGGGAGATCGAGAGGAGGTGGGAGACGCAGGAAAGGATGAGGAGGGAGATAGGAGGCAGAGCCGTAGCGGCTGCTGATGGCCGGGAGGGATGGTGGAAGGGAGGGGGAGGGGGTGTGTGTGACGAAGAGGGTGGGGAGATGCAAGGAGGGAGAAAGGGAGATTGAGAGAGGGGAGGAAGAGGTGGGAGATCAAGAGGAGATTGGAGATAGAGAGAGGCGGTGGGAGATACTGAGGCGCTGCGGCGGCTGCTGTGAGGAAGGAGGGGAGTGGGAGATGAGGGATGAGAGATTGGAGGAGGAGGGGGGTAAGACGGAGGAGGTTGGCGAAGCAAGGGGGAGGGGTGATGGAGAGGGGAGCAGGAGGATTGTGGTGCTTCTGCTGCTCGTAGAGACGGGGGAAGGGAGGGAGGCGATGGGGAGGATCCGGGGGATGGAGAGCGAGGTGAGTGATACAGGGGGAGGATGAGATGAAGCTGCTGCTGCTGCTGATATGGGGGAGGCAGAGGACCGGTGGGGTGGGTGGAGGAGAGGGAGATTCATGAAGGAGGAGGTGCGATCTACAGAGGGGAGGCGGAGGAAAGGGGATGGAAGGGGGGTAAGAGATTCACGACTGTTAGGAGGGGAGAGGGGGGGTTGAGGGTTGGAGGGATAAGAGATGCATGGGGAGGTGGGAGATAATGTGGAAGATTATTCAGGGCGGGGTAGGGAGGGGGAGATAGACTTGGGGTAGGGGAGGGAGTGTTAGATAACAGAGAGGCGGAAGACATGTGTGTAGGTATACACACGCGTGTATACATTTGAGATGAGGGGTGAAAAGGTGAGTACAGACATGTGGAGGGAGATGGATGAGGGCTGGTAGACTTGGAGGGAGATGAGATGTGTATGTATGTTAAACTTCTTTTGCACCCTACGTACTCAACCGTGCTCATCAGAGGTGCGGGGAAAGTGGAGAGACAGTGAAGGAGATGACGGTTATGGAAATGAGGGAGATGAGTGGAGGGATCTACGTGGGAAGATAACGAGAAAGATGAAATTGAGAGCGATAAAGAGGGGGCTGAGGGGAATGGAGATAAGGGAAATTTGGCGGAGATAAACATTACAATTACACCTCATCTACTTCTGCGAATGATCTCACCCTTTCAAGACTTTGTACCTCGTCTAGAACCTCCTCAGGCCCCCCCTTCAAACCATCTTCGGTACCGACGGCTGTGAGCAAAAAAAAATCACTTAGGAGACATAAATCTGGCCTTGAAACCCACGACCAAATTTGGAAGGCTCGCATCAAAGGTTGTCAGTCAGCTCGAGTGAGCTCTCCATATGAGACTGGAAAACTCATTTCTTTAAAACAGCTTTTTGTGTTTTTTAAACATTTTATTTTATTTTACCAGATAAGGCCCAATGAACTGCTGTATATAGCTCTTTTTGAGAAGCGAACTCGCCACGAAGTGGCTTATGTGGACGTTTATAGCAGCCAATTACTCTTAAACGCATGTGTCTAAATGTGACGGGATAACCGGAAGGCACCGGGAAACATTGGGAGAGCACGCAAACTCCAAATATACAGCGGGCGCCAGGATCGAATCCACGACCTCCTGCATACCAGGCGAGGTAGTTAACATCTCGCCACCGTGGCATCCCATTTGTTGTCCTCCCTCCGCAACTACGATCTGCACGGGTTGGCGACGTAGGGTGCGAAAGAAGTTCAACATACAGTACATGCATACGGCACCACTAGCAAGCTGTGCTGGAAACTCGAAATCCCCTTCGGCGCTGTCAGCTGCCTCCATCCCCAGGACGCTAGGAGCACGGCTTCCTTCCACCAACTTCCGTCGGTCGTAAAGCGTGAACGGCTCGCGGTCCTATTTATTATCTATTCATGAAAAGGTCAAGAAAACCAGGAATGGCATTCTGCTGCGTCTGTGCCTGCTGCTCATTATATTGCATGCGTCCGTGTCTGTCCCACCATCAACCCCCGACATTCCTCAGCCTGTCACCATACACATCACCACCACCACTGCCGTGATCATCTCCCACCGAACAAAAACAAGTCTTGTTTCATCCCAGATTCACCGCACCATCACCTGCCCACCCGCTTACCCACCGTGGCCCCCCCCCCCCTACAGAAATTACCCAGTTTCATCAACGTCGCCAGTAACATTTCGTTTTGATGTATGTACGGTACGTTGAGACTTCTTTCGCATCATACCTAGCCAACCGTGCTAATCGAAGGTGCGGGGGACATCAACAAACTAAACACAACAAGAAGCAGTCCTAAATAAGCGAGTTTTACATCTAGAATACTCCAGGCCACTCCGTCTTCCTGGAGCGTCTTCCGTCACTAGGTAGGCATCGCTTGCCACTTGGTCTGTCATCCTCCCCCCAGGAAAGCCCCATGCTGTTCCATCCCTGACCCTCACTGCCGATTCTCAAAACATCTCTCCTGCCAAAGCTATCTCCAGTTTAACATGTCGACCCTCCTTCCCCAGGCTATTTATCTTCATCGCCGTTGACTCCTATGAACACAACCTCTCACCGTCTCCTCTCACATCCTGCCTCCTCCTAGGCGGATTCTCATATTCGATGGGTTCCAGTTGAACGTTTCGACGTCCTCGCCACACATCTCCACCCTCCACCGCTCCCTCGCCACGCACCCACGCACTGGAGATTGTTATAGAATCAAGATGTGTGCACGTGTTATTTCACCTGTTTGCTACGCGTGTGTGCCAGTCGACATCACGGACATTTCTGGAAAACGAGACGTTTTCATCTCGAGGGATGTTCCAGGTGACATTGCAAACAATACAATAGCAACAACAAAAACCAGCACACCCCGCATCACCACACACAAAGGCTTCATACCCCCCGTATAGCCTCAACAGACTGTTGGGGCAAGTGCTGTTAGCGAGCACCTGTGAAGGCCGGTACGGCACACGAGGGGGTGGGTGGCCAGCACCACGCACGTCCGCCTTTGTCTCCCTAGTGGTTACACACCACACCAGGTACTCATGAGAGACTAAGTCAACCTAGGGGAGGCCCAGGATTCGTCACTCGTGTTGGCCGATAGCGGGAATCGAACCCGGGTCGCCGGGTTTGTAGAGCAGCACGTTAACCGCTACACCACCGCACTCCACACAGCCACCATACTACGCACCACCTCACACTCCTTAACCACCCCACTGAACACACACACACCGTAATGTACCCCTTGACAAGCACACTCCACATTTCACATCAACACCACCCTGCACACATCGCTCACGACACAACCACCAATCCACTCACCACACACCCTCCCACACTCCTCAGCAACGGCTACACTCCACGTTCCACCCCACTCACGAAACAATCACCTTACCCACTCACCACACCACAGATCCGAGCACACCACTTAACAACCACGCTCCACTCCACATCCCACTCACTAGACAACCACCTTACCCACTCACTACACACCCTAACACACCCTTTAACAACTACACTCCACATCCCACTCACTAG
This sequence comes from Petromyzon marinus, assembly GCF_048934315.1. Taxonomy (NCBI): domain Eukaryota; kingdom Metazoa; phylum Chordata; class Hyperoartia; order Petromyzontiformes; family Petromyzontidae; genus Petromyzon; species Petromyzon marinus. The sequence goes on along the minus strand of NC_133709.1, from coordinate 9,115,038 downwards.
ACAACCACCTTACCCAACTCACCACACACTCTAGCACACCCTTTAACAACTACACACCACATCCCACTCACTAGACAACCACCTTACCCACCCAACTCACCGCACCACACACCCCTCAACAACCACACTCCACATCCCATCCCACTCGCTGGACAACCGCCTTACCCACCCACCACACCATAAACCCTCCCGCAACACCACTGAACAAGCACGCTCCACACCACGCAGGTTCATTTTCTCCCGTCGCCACCGCCAGCGGCGCTCCTCAAATGGCTTCGGCCGTGGCGTCATCGCCCCCTGCAGGCGACACGGAGTCGCCGACACGGGAGCTTACGGGACACGAAGCGGTGACACGGACGAAGACGATTTAACTTCGGGGAATTAGGAAGGAGACGAGCGCAATATTATCAAGTCTCTCCGCATGCAAAGTCGCCGCGGAAGAGCTTCGCAGAGAGGGCCGCGAAGATAAACACGAGGCAATGCTCGTAAAATGTCTTAACACAATTATCGTTGGAACGGAAACTGCCGGACGACATCCCAAGGATACCAAGTGGCGGATTTATATTTACCAGAGAAAATACATTGAATGTTTCCTTTCACTATTAACGTAGGGCCTTATATTTTTTGTTAATTTTTTTTACTTCGGGATGGTCCAATCCTCGCGGGAAGTGCCCACACACCCACCTGGAGAGGATGCCCTGAGGCAATCATTGAAGTCGGACCGGGTTCAGAAATGTAAGAATAAATTCGCTAAGGAAAACTTGATGAAGGAAAATCAACACACTGTGGCAGTGTTCCTCAAGAAGAAAAAAATTACAAAAGGAATATATTTCACCCGCTATGATATTTGGACCAGGATTGTGAATATTCGCAAATGCAAACCTGTCAACCCCTTATCAGTGCCGACCATATCGATACCAAGTCAGACCTTATTTTTCACTCTGTGCCCTTATAAATCTCAACATTCATCCTAAAAAGTCGCATCAAAAGGGAAAACCACAAGCAAATAGACAAAACATGTTTTTGACCGTATTGATAACGGCTGTACGCCGTATGGACCTGAAAACTCAATTTCCCTGTACAAGAATACGGGATAAACCTTATGGGTTGAAAGCAGGGGCGGAGCTACAGGGGGGGGGGGGGGGCTGGGGGGGGCTCAGCCCCCCCCTGAAATTTCGGGATAGTCGGTAATCGGGATAACCGGATATCCGGCTGCTGCAAAATGCTGCAGGCTGCCACCTTGTGCACTGCCCTGCAGGCTGCCACCTTGTGCACTGCCCTGCAGGCTGCCACCTTGTGCACTGCCCTGCAGGCTGCCACCTTGTGCTGCCCTGCAGGCTGCCATCTTGTGCTGCCACCTTGTGTGCTGCCCTGCAGGCTGCCACCTCGTGCTGCCCTGCAGGCTGCCACCTTGTGCACTGCCCTGCAGGCTGCCACCTTGTGCTGCCCTGCAGGCTGCCATCTTGTGCTGCCACCTTGTGTGCTGCCCTGCAGGCTGCCACCTCGTGCTGCCCTGCAGGCTGCCACCTCGTGCTGCCACCTTGTGTGCTGCCCTGCAGGCTGCCACCTTGTGTGCTGCCCTGCAGGCTGCCACCTCGTGCTGCCCTGCAGGCTGCCACCTTGTGCTGCCCTGCAGGCTGCCATCTTGTGCTGCCACCTTGTGTGCTGCCCTGCAGGCTGCCACCTCGTGCTGCCCTGCAGGCTGCCACCTCGTGCTGCCACCTTGTGTGCTGCCCTGCAGGCTGCCACCTTGTGTGCTGCCCTGCAGGCTGCCACCTCGTGCTGCCCTGCAGGTTGCCACCTTGTGCTGCCACCTCGTGCTGCCCTGCAGGCTGCCACCTTGTGCTGTCACCTTGTGCTGCCCTGCAGGCTGCTACCTCGTGCTGCCCTGCAGGCTGCCACCTTGTGCTGCCCTGCAGGCTGCCACCTTGTGCTGCCCTGCAGGCTGCTTGAGCGGCAGCCTTTCGAACTTATCGAACTTATGAGTCACATCAGCGGCTTCGACCTATTAATAAACTCCGCGTTCAAATCCAATAAATTTTGTTTTATATATTTGTGGCGTCCATTGGAAAACATTACACTGGATATCTCAGAATACTGAAGTCAGCCCCCCCCAAAGTCAAAATCCTTGCTCCGCCCCTGGTTGACGCGCGAGTTATGATGTATGGCTGTGATTGGCTGGGGTTGTTGTAAAGGGCGGAGTGGCACCGGAATGTCTGGGAATAGAGGGGGGCAAGTAACAGGTGCGGGGGGGGGGGCGCGGGGCGTCGGTGGCACGCGGCCTAATTAATTGGTTGGTAATGAGAACGGGGATTTATTCGGGAGACGGTAAGAACGAGTTGAGTTGTCGCTGGGACTGGAACGAAGCAGGTCGGGGAGAACCGGAGCGAAGACATAGGAGACAGAACAGGCTAGCAGTAGAGTAGAGACAAGTAGAGACGAGCAGAGACAGGCAGAGACGGAGTGGGACAGAGACAGAGAGAAATAGACAGCGGGAGAGAGACAGATACAGCGTGAGACAGAGACAGAGAGAGACAGAGATACAGCGTGAGACAGAGAGAGACAGAGACAGCGGGAGAGAGAGACAGAGATACAGCGAGAGACAGACATCAAGTGACAGAGAGAGACGAAGAGAGACAGGGACGAATGACGGAGTCACAGACGTGATGTGAAGAGTCACAGACATGACGTGAAGAGTCACAGACGTGATGTGAAGAGTCACAGACGTGATGTGAAGAGTCACAGACGTGATGTGAAGAGTCACAGACGTGATGTGAAGAGTCACAGACGTGATGTGAAGAGTCACAGACGTGACGTGAAGAGTCACAGACGTAATGTGAAGAGTCACAGACGTGATGTGAAGAGTCACAGACGTGATGTGAAGAGTCACAGACGTGACGTGAAGAGTCACAGACGTAATGTGAAGAGTCACAGACGTGACGTGAAGAGTCACAGATGTGATGTGAAGAGTCACAGACGTGATGTGAAGAGTCACAGACGTGACGTGAAGAGTCACAGACGTGATGTGAAGTCACAGACGTCACGTGAAGAGTCACAGATGTGACGTGAAGAGTCACAGACGTGACGGGAAGAGTCACAGACGTGATGTGAAGAGTCACAGACGTGACGTGAAAAGTCACAGACGTGATGTGAAGAGTCCCAGACGTGATGTGAAGAGTCCCAGACGTGATGTGAAGAGTCACAGACGTGACGTGAAGAGTCACAGACGTGATGTGAAGAGTCACAGACGTGATGTGAAGAGTCACAGACGTAATGTGAAGAGTCACAGACGTAGTGTGAAGAGTCACAGACGTGATGTGAAGAGTCACAGACGTGATGTGAAGAGTCACAGACGTGATGTGAAGAGTCACAGGCGTGATGTGAAGAGTCACAGACGTGATGTGAAGAGTCACAGACGTGATGTGAAGAGTCACAGACGTGATGTGAAGAGTCGCAGACGTGACGTGAAGAGTCGCAGACGTGACGTGAAGAGTGACAGACGTGATGTGAAGAGTCACAGACGTAGTGTTAAGAGTCACAGACGCGATGTGAAGAGTCACAGACGTGATGTGAAGAGTCACAGACGTAGTGTGAAGAGTCACAGACGTGATGTGAAGTCACAGACGTGATGTGAAGAGTCACAGACGTGATGTGAAGAGTCACATACGTGATGTGAAGAGTCACAGACGTAGTCTGAAGAGTCACAGACGTGATGTGAAGAGTCACAGACGTGACGTGAAGAGTCACAGACGTGATGTGAAGAGTCACAGACGTAGTGTGAAGAGTCACAGACGTGATGTGAAGAGTCACAGACGTGACGTGAAGAGTCCCAGACGTGATGTGAAGAGTCACAGACGTGATGTGAAGAGTCACAGACGTGATGTGAAGAGTCACAGACGTAATGTGAAGAGTCACAGACGTGATGTGAAGTGACAGACGTGATGTGAAGAGTCACAGACGTGATGTGAAGAGTCACAGACGTGATGTGAAGTCACAGACGTGATGTGAAGAGTCACAGACGTGATGTGAAGAGTCACAGACGTGACGTGAAGAGTCACAGACGTGATGTGAAGAGTCACAGACGTGATGTGAAGAGTCCCAGACGTGATGTGAAGTCACAGACGTGACGTGAAGAGTCACAGACGTGACGTGAAGAGTCACAGACGTGATGTGAAGAGTCACAGACATGATGTGAAGAGTCACAGACGTGAAGAGTCACAGACGTGATGTGAAGAGTCACCGACGTGATGTGAAGAGTCACAGACGTGATGTGAAGAGTCACAGACGTCACGTGAAGAGTCACAGATGTGACGTGAAGAGTCACAGACGTGACGTGAAGAGTCACAGACGTGACGTGAAGAGTCACAGACGTAGTGTGAAGAGTCACAGACGTGATGTGAAGAGTCACAGACAGTGTGAAGAGTCACAGACGTGATGTGAAGAGTCACAGACGTGACGTGAAGAGTCACAGACGTGATGTGAAGTCACAGACGTGATGTGAAGAGTCACAGACGTGATGTGAAGAGTCACAGACGTAATGTGAAGAGTCACAGACGTCACGTGAAGAGTCACAGATGTGACGTGAAGAGTCACAGACGTAGTGTGAAGAGTCACAGACGTGATGTGAAGAGTCACAGACGTGATGTGAAGAGTCACAGACGTGATGTGAAGAGTCACAGACGTGATGTGAAGAGTCACAGACGTGACGTGAAGAGTCACAGACATGATGTGAAGAGTCACAGACGTGATGTGAAGAGTCACAGACGTAATGTGAAGAGTCACAGACGTCACGTGAAGAGTCACAGACGTGACGTGAAGAGTCACAGACGTAGTGTGAAGAGTCACAGACGTAGTGTGAAGAGTCACAGACGTGATGTGAAGAGTCACAGACGTGATGTGAAGAGTCACAGACGAGATGTGAAGAGTCACAGAGGTAACATGAAGAGTCACAGACGTGATGTGAAGAGTCACAGACGTGATGTGAAGAGTCACAGACGTGATGTGAAGAGTCACAGACGTGATGTGAAGAGTCACAGACGTCACGTGAAGAGTCACAGATGTGACGTGAAGAGTCACAGACGTAGTGTGAAGAGTCACAGACGTGATGTGAAGAGTCACAGACGTGATGTGAAGAGTCACAGACGTGATGTGAAGAGTCACAGACGTCACGTGAAGAGTCACAGATGTGACGTGAAGAGTCACAGACGTGACGTGAAGAGTCACAGACGTGACGTGAAGAGTCACAGACGTAGTGTGAAGAGTCACAGACGTGATGTGAAGAGTCACAGACAGTGTGAAGAGTCACAGACGTGATGTGAAGAGTCACAGACGTGACGTGAAGAGTCACAGACGTGATGTGAAGTCACAGACGTGATGTGAAGAGTCACAGACGTGATGTGAAGAGTCACAGACGTAATGTGAAGAGTCACAGACGTCACGTGAAGAGTCACAGATGTGACGTGAAGAGTCACAGACGTAGTGTGAAGAGTCACAGACGTGATGTGAAGAGTCACAGACGTGATGTGAAGAGTCACAGACGTGATGTGAAGAGTCACAGACGTGACGTGAAGAGTCACAGACATGATGTGAAGAGTCACAGACGTGATGTGAAGAGTCACAGACGTGATGTGAAGAGTCACAGACGTAATGTGAAGAGTCACAGACGTCACGTGAAGAGTCACAGACGTGACGTGAAGAGTCACAGACGTAGTGTGAAGAGTCACAGACGTGATGTGAAGAGTCACAGACGTGATGTGAAGAGTCACAGACGTGATGTGAAGAGTCACAGACGTGACGTGAAGAGTCACAGACGTGATGTGAAGAGTCACAGACGTGATGTGAAGAGTCACAGACGTGATGTGAAGAATCACAGACGTCACGTGAAGAGTCACAGATGTGACGTGAAGAGTCACAGACGTGACGTGAAGAGTCACAGACGTGACGTGAAGAGTCACAGACGTAGTGTGAAGAGTCACAGACGTGATGTGAAGAGTCACAGACATAGTGTGAAGAGTCACAGACGTGATGTGAAGAGTCACAGACGTGACGTGAAGAGTCACAGACGTGATGTGAAGTCACAGACGTGATGTGAAGAGTCACAGACGTGATGTGAAGAGTCACAGACGTAATGTGAAGAGTCACAGACGTCACGTGAAGAGTCACAGACGTGACGTGAAGAGTCACAGACGTAGTGTGAAGAGTCACAGACGTGATGTGAAGAGTCACAGACGTGATGTGAAGAGTCACAGACGTGATGTGAAGAGTCACAGACGTGACGTGAAGAGTCACAGACGTGATGTGAAGAGTCACAGACGTGATGTGAAGAGTCACAGACGTAATGTGAAGAGTCACAGACGTCACGTGAAGAGTCACAGACGTGATGTGAAGAGTCACAGACGTGATGTGAAGAGTCACAGACAGTGTGAAGAGTCACAGACGTGATGTGAAGAGTCACAGACGTGACGTGAAGAGTCACAGACGTGATGTGAAGTCACAGACGTGATGTGAAGAGTCACAGACGTGATGTGAAGAGTCACAGACGTAATGTGAAGAGTCACAGACGTCACGTGAAGAGTCACAGATGTGACGTGAAGAGTCACAGACGTAGTGTGAAGAGTCACAGACGTGATGTGAAGAGTCACAGACGTGATGTGAAGAGTCACAGACGTGATGTGAAGAGTCACAGACGTGACGTGAAGAGTCACAGACATGATGTGAAGAGTCACAGACGTGATGTGAAGAGTCACAGACGTGATGTGAAGAGTCACAGACGTAATGTGAAGAGTCACAGACGTCACGTGAAGAGTCACAGACGTGACGTGAAGAGTCACAGACGTAGTGTGAAGAGTCACAGACGTGATGTGAAGAGTCACAGACGTGATGTGAAGAGTCACAGACGTGATGTGAAGAGTCACAGACGTGACGTGAAGAGTCACAGACGTGATGTGAAGAGTCACAGACGTGATGTGAAGAGTCACAGACGTGAAGAGTCACAGACGTGATGTGAAGAGTCACAGACGTGATGTGAAGAGTCACAGACGTGATGTGAAGAATCACAGACGTCACGTGAAGAGTCACAGATGTGACGTGAAGAGTCACAGACGTGACGTGAAGAGTCACAGACGTGACGTGAAGAGTCACAGACGTAGTGTGAAGAGTCACAGACGTGATGTGAAGAGTCACAGACATAGTGTGAAGAGTCACAGACGTGATGTGAAGAGTCACAGACGTGATGTGAAGAGTCACAGACGTGATGTGAAGTCACAGACGTGATGTGAAGAGTCACAGACGTGATGTGAAGAGTCACAGACGTAATGTGAAGAGTCACAGACGTCACGTGAAGAGTCACAGACGTGACGTGAAGAGTCACAGACGTAGTGTGAAGAGTCACAGACGTGATGTGAAGAGTCACAGACGTGATGTGAAGAGTCACAGACGTGATGTGAAGAGTCACAGACGTGACGTGAAGAGTCACAGACGTGATGTGAAGAGTCACAGACGTGATGTGAAGAGTCACAGACGTCACGTGAAGAGTCACAGACGTGATGTGAAGAGTCACAGACGTGACGTGAAGAGTCACAGACGTGATGTGAAGAGTCACAGACGTAGTGTGAAGAGTCACAGACGTAGTGTGAAGAGTCACAGACGTAGTGTGAAGAGTCACAGACGTGATGTGAAGAGTCACAGACGTGATGTGAAGAGTCACAGACGTGATGTGAAGAGTCACAGACGTGACGTGAAGAGTCACAGACGTGATGTGAAGAGTCACAGACGTGATGTGAAGAGTCACAGACGTAATGTGAAGAGTCACAGACGTCACGTGAAGAGTCACAGACGTGATGTGAAGAGTCACAGACGTGACGTGAAGAGTCACAGACGTGATGTGAAGAGTCACAGACGTAGTGTGAAGAGTCACAGACGTGATGTGAAGAGTCACAGACGTAGTGTGAAGAGTCACAGACGTGATGTGAAGAGTCACAGACGTGATGTGAAGAGTCACAGACGTGATGTGAAGAGTCACAGACGTAATGTGAAGAGTCACAGACGTGACGTGAAGAGTCACAGACGTGATGTGAAGTCACAGACGTAGTGTGAAGAGTCACAGACGTCACGTGAAGAGTCACAGACGTGATGTGAAGAGTCACAGACGTGATGTGAAGAGTCACAGACGTGACGTGAAGAGTCACAGACGTGACGTGAAGAGTCACAGACGTAGTGTGAAGAGTCACAGACGTAGTGTGAAGAGTCACAGACGTGACGTGAAGAGTCACAGACGTGATGTGAAGAGTCACAGACGTGATGTGAAGAGTCACAGACGTGATGTGAAGAGTCACAGACGTGATGTGAAGAGTCACAGACGTGATGTGAAGAGTCACAGACGTGATGTGAAGAGTCACAGACGTGATGTGAAGAGTCACAGACGTGATGTGAAGAGTCACAGACGTAGTGTGAAGAGTCACAGACGTCACGTGAAGAGTCACAGACGTCACGTGAAGAGTCACAGACGTGACGTGAAGAGTCACAGACGTAGTGTGAAGAGTCACAGACGTGATGTGAAGAGTCACAGACGTGATGTGAAGAGTCACAGACGTGACGTGAAGAGTCACAGACGTGATGTGAAGAGTCACAGACGTGATGTGAAGAGTCACAGACGTGACGTGAAGAGTCACAGACGTCACGTGAAGAGTCACAGACGTGACGTGAAGAGTCACAGACGTAGTGTGAAGAGTCACAGACGTGATGTGAAGAGTCACAGACGTGATGTGAATAGTCACCGACGTGACGTGAAGAGTCACAGACGTGACGTGAAGAGTCACAGACGTAATGTGAAGAGTCACAGACGTGACGTGAAGAGTCACAGACGTGATGTGAAGAGTCACAGACGTGATGTGAAGAGTCACAGACGTGATGTGAAGAGTCACAGACGTGAAGAGTCACAGACGTGATGTGAAGAGTCACAGACGTGAAGAGTCACAGACGTGATGTGAAGAGTCACAGACGTGATGTGAAGAGTCACAGACGTGACGTGAAGAGTCACAGACGTGACGTGAAGAGTCACAGACGTGACGTAAAGAGTCACAGACGTAGTGTGAAGAGTCACAGACGTGATGTGAAGAGTCACAGACGTGATGTGAAGAGTCACAGACGAGATGTGAAGAGTCACAGAGGTAACGTGAAGAGTCACAGACGTGATGTGAAGAGTCACAGACGTGATGTGAAGAGTCACAGACGTGAAGAGTCACAGACGTGATGTGAAGAGTCACAGACGTGATGTGAAGAGTCACAGACGTGACGTGAAGAGTCACAGACGTGACGTGAAGAGTCACAGACATGATGTGAAGAGTCACAGACGTGATGTGAAGAGTCACAGACGTAATGTGAAGAGTCACAGACGTCACGTGAAGAGTCACAGACGTGACGTGAAGAGTCACAGACGTAGTGTGAAGAGTCACAGACGTGATGTGAAGAGTCACAGACGTGATGTGAAGAGTCACAGACGTGACGTGAAGAGTCACAGACGTGATGTGAAGAGTCACAGACGTGATGTGAAGAGTCACAGACGTGAAGAGTCACAGACGTGATGTGAAGAGTCACAGACGTGATGTGAAGAGTCACAGACGTGATGTGAAGAGTCACAGACGTCACGTGAAGAGTCACAGATGTGACGTGAAGAGTCACAGACGTGACGTGAAGAGTCACAGACGTGACGTGAAGAGTCACAGACGTAGTGTGAAGAGTCACAGACGTGATGTGAAGAGTCACAGACATAGTGTGAAGAGTCACAGACGTGATGTGAAGAGTCACAGACGTGACGTGAAGAGTCACAGACGTGATGTGAAGTCACAGACGTGATGTGAAGAGTCACAGACGTGATGTGAAGAGTCACAGACGTAATGTGAAGAGTCACAGACGTGACGTGAAGAGTCACAGACGTAGTGTGAAGAGTCACAGACGTGATGTGAAGAGTCACAGACGTGATGTGAAGAGTCACAGACGTGATGTGAAGAGTCACAGACGTGACGTGAAGAGTCACAGACGTGATGTGAAGAGTCACAGACGTGATGTGAAGAGTCACAGACGTAATGTGAAGAGTCACAGACGTGACGTGAAGAGTCACAGACGTGATGTGAAGAGTCACAGACGTGACGTGAAGAGTCACAGACGTGATGTGAAGAGTCACAGACGTAGTGTGAAGAGTCACAGACGTGATGTGAAGAGTCACAGACGTAGTGTGAAGAGTCACAGACGTGACGTGAAGAGTCACAGACGTGATGTGAAGAGTCACAGACGTGATGTGAAGAGTCACAGACGTAATGTGAAGAGTCACAGACGTGACGTGAAGAGTCACAGACGTGATGTGAAGTCACAGACGTAGTGTGAAGAGTCACAGACGTCACGTGAAGAGTCACAGACGTGATGTGAGGAGTCACAGACGTGATGTGAAGAGTCACAGACGTGACGTGAAGAGTCACAGACGTGACGTGAAGAGTCACAGACGTAGTGTGAAGAGTCACAGACGTAGTGTGAAGAGTCACAGACGTGACGTGAAGAGTCACAGACGTGATTTGAAGAGTCACAGACGTGATGTGAAGAGTCACAGACGTAGTGTGAAGAGTCACAGACGTCACGTGAAGAGTCACAGACGTGACGTGAAGAGTCACAGACGTGATGTGAATAGTCACAGACGTGATGTGAAGAGTCACAGACGTGATGTGAAGAGTCACAGACGTGATGTGAAGAGTCACAGACGTGATGTGAAGAGTCACAGACGTAGTGTGAAGAGTCACAGACGTCACGTGAAGAGTCACAGACGTGACGTGAAGAGTCACAGACGTAGTGTGAAGAGTCACAGACGTGATGTGAAGAGTCACAGACGTGATGTGAAGAGTCACAGACGTGACGTGAAGAGTCACAGACGTGATGTGAAGAGTCACAGACGTGATGTGAAGAGTCACAGACGTGACGAGAAGAGTCACAGACGTCACGTGAAGAGTCACAGACGTGACGTGAAGAGTCACAGACGTAGTGTGAAGAGTCACAGACGTGATGTGAAGAGTCACAGACGTGATGTGAATAGTCACCGACGTGACGTGAAGAGTCACAGACGTGACGTGAAGAGTCACAGACATGATGTGAAGAGTCACAGACGTGATGTGAAGAGTCACAGACGTAATGTGAAGAGTCACAGACGTCACGTGAAGAGTCACAGACGTGACGTGAAGAGTCACAGACGTAGTGTGAAGAGTCACAGACGTGATGTGAAGAGTCACAGACGTGATGTGAAGAGTCACAGACGTGACGTGAAGAGTCACAGACGTGATGTGAAGAGTCACAGACGTGATGTGAAGAGTCACAGACGTGAAGAGTCACAGACGTGATGTGAAGAGTCACAGACGTGATGTGAAGAGTCACAGACGTGATGTGAAGAGTCACAGGCGTCACGTGAAGAGTCACAGATGTGACGTGAAGAGTCACAGACGTGACGTGAAGAGTCACAGACGTGACGTGAAGAGTCACAGACGTAGTGTGAAGAGTCACAGACGTGATGTGAAGAGTCACAGACATAGTGTGAAGAGTCACAGACGTGATGTGAAGAGTCACAGACGTGACGTGAAGAGTCACAGACGTGATGTGAAGTCACAGACGTGATGTGAAGAGTCACAGACGTGATGTGAAGAGTCACAGACGTAATGTGAAGAGTCACAGACGTGACGTGAAGAGTCACAGACGTAGTGTGAAGAGTCACAGACGTGATGTGAAGAGTCACAGACGTGATGTGAAGAGTCACAGACGTGATGTGAAGAGTCACAGACGTGACGTGAAGAGTCACAGACGTGATGTGAAGAGTCACAGACGTGATGTGAAGAGTCACAGACGTAATGTGAAGAGTCACAGACGTCACGTGAAGAGCCACAGACGTGATGTGAAGAGTCACAGACGTGACGTGAAGAGTCACAGACGTGATGTGAAGAGTCACAGACGTAGTGTGAAGAGTCACAGACGTGATGTGAAGAGTCACAGACGTAGTGTGAAGAGTCACAGACGTGACGTGAAGAGTCACAGACGTGATGTGAAGAGTCACAGACGTGATGTGAAGAGTCACAGACGTAATGTGAAGAGTCACAGACGTGACGTGAAGAGTCACAGACGTGATGTGAAGTCACAGACGTAGTGTGAAGAGTCACAGACGTCACGTGAAGAGTCACAGACGTGATGTGAGGAGTCACAGACGTGATGTGAAGAGTCACAGACGTGACGTGAAGAGTCACAGACGTGACGTGAAGAGTCACAGACGTAGTGTGAAGAGTCACAGACGTAGTGTGAAGAGTCACAGACGTAGTGTGAAGAGTCACAGACGTGACGTGAAGAGTCACAGACGTGATTTGAAGAGTCACAGACGTGATGTGAAGAGTCACAGACGTAGTGTGAAGAGTCACAGACGTCACGTGAAGAGTCACAGACGTGACGTGAAGAGTCACAGACGTGATGTGAATAGTCACAGACGTGATGTGAAGAGTCACAGACGTGATGTGAAGAGTCACAGACGTGATGTGAAGAGTCACAGACGTGATGTGAAGAGTCACAGACGTGATGTGAAGAGTCACAGACGTAGTGTGAAGAGTCACAGACGTCACGTGAAGAGTCACAGACGTGACGTGAAGAGTCACAGACGTAGTGTGAAGAGTCACAGACGTGATGTGAAGAGTCACAGACGTGATGTGAAGAGTCACAGACGTGACGTGAAGAGTCACAGACGTGATGTGAAGAGTCACAGACGTGATGTGAAGAGTCACAGACGTGACGAGAAGAGTCACAGACGTCACGTGAAGAGTCACAGACGTGACGTGAAGAGTCACAGACGTAGTGTGAAGAGTCACAGACGTGATGTGAAGAGTCACAGACGTGATGTGAATAGTCACCGATGTGACGTGAAGAGTCACAGACGTGACGTGAAGAGTCACAGACGTAATGTGAAGAGTCACAGACGTGACGTGAAGAGTCACAGACGTGATGTGAAGAGTCACAGACGTGATGTGAAGAGTCACAGACGTGATGTGAAGAGTCACAGACGTGAAGAGTCACAGACGTGATGTGAAGAGTCACAGACGTGAAGAGTCTCGTACGTGATGTGAAGAGTCACAGACGTGACGTGAAGAGTCACAGACGTGACGTGAAGAGTCACAGACGTGACGTGAAGAGTCACAGACGTAGTGTGAAGAGTCACAGACGTAGTGTGAAGAGTCACAGACGTGACGTGAAGAGTCACAGACGTGATTTGAAGAGTCACAGACGTGATGTGAAGAGTCACAGACGTAGTGTGAAGAGTCACAGACGTCACGTGAAGAGTCACAGACGTGACGTGAAGAGTCACAGACGTGATGTGAATAGTCACAGACGTGATGTGAAGAGTCACAGACGTGATGTGAAGAGTCACAGACGTGATGTGAAGAGTCACAGACGTGATGTGAAGAGTCACAGACGTGATGTGAAGAGTCACAGACGTAGTGTGAAGAGTCACAGACGTCACGTGAAGAGTCACAGACGTGACGTGAAGAGTCACAGACGTAGTGTGAAGAGTCACAGACGTGATGTGAAGAGTCACAGACGTGATGTGAAGAGTCACAGACGTGACGTGAAGAGTCACAGACGTGATGTGAAGAGTCACAGACGTGATGTGAAGAGTCACAGACGTGACGAGAAGAGTCACAGACGTCACGTGAAGAGTCACAGACGTGACGTGAAGAGTCACAGACGTAGTGTGAAGAGTCACAGACGTGATGTGAAGAGTCACAGACGTGATGTGAATAGTCACCGATGTGACGTGAAGAGTCACAGACGTGACGTGAAGAGTCACAGACGTAATGTGAAGAGTCACAGACGTGACGTGAAGAGTCACAGACGTGATGTGAAGAGTCACAGACGTGATGTGAAGAGTCACAGACGTGATGTGAAGAGTCACAGACGTGAAGAGTCACAGACGTGATGTGAAGAGTCACAGACGTGAAGAGTCTCGTACGTGATGTGAAGAGTCACAGACGTGACGTGAAGAGTCACAGACGTGACGTGAAGAGTCACAGACGTGACGTGAAGAGTCACAGACGTAGTGTGAAGAGTCACAGACGTGATGTGAAGAGTCACAGACGTGATGTGAAGAGTCACAGACGAGATGTGAAGAGTTACAGAGGTAACGTGAAGAGTCACAGACGTGATGTGAAGAGTCACAGACGTGACGTGAAGAGTCACAGACGTGACGTGAAGAGTCACAGACGTGATGTGAAGAGTCACAGACGTGATGTGAAGAGTCACAGACGTGATGTGAAGAGTCACAGACGTGATGTGAAGAGTCACAGACGAGATGTGAAGAGTCACAGAGGTAACGTGAAGAGTCACAGACGTGATGTGAAGAGTCACAGACGTGATGTGAAGAGTCACAGACGTGAAGAGTCACAGACGTGATGTGAAGAGTCACAGACGTGATGTGAAGAGTCACAGATGTGACGTGAAGAGTCACAGACGTGACGTGAAGAGTCAAAGACGTGACGTGAAGAGTCACAGACGTAGTGTGAAGAGTCACAGACGTGATGTGAAGAGTCACAGACATAGTGTGAAGAGTCACAGACGTGATGTGAAGAGTCACAGACGTGACGTGAAGAGTCACAGACGTGATGTGAAGTCACAGACGTGATGTGAAGAGTCACAGACGTGATGTGAAGAGTCACAGACGTAATGTGAAGAGTCACAGACGTCACGTGAAGAGTCACAGACGTGACGTGAAGAGTCACAGACGTAGTGTGAAGAGTCACAGACGTGATGTGAAGAGTCACAGACGTGATGTGAAGAGTCACAGACGTGATGTGAAGAGTCACAGACGTGACGTGAAGAGTCATAGACATGATGTGAAGAGTCACAGACGTGATGTGAAGAGTTACAGACGTAATGTGAAGAGTCACAGACGTCACGTGAAGAGTCACAGACGTGACGTGAAGAGTCACAGACATAGTGTGAAGAGTCACAGACGTGATGTGAAGAGTCACAGACGTGATGTGAAGAGTCACAGACGTGATGTGAAGAGTCACAGACGTGACGTGAAGAGTCACAGACGTGATGTAAAGAGTCACAGACGTGATGTGAAGAGTCACAGACGTGAAGAGTCACAGACGTGATGTGAAGAGTCACAGACGTGATGTGAAGAGTCACAGACGTGATGTGAAGAGTCACAGACGTCACGTGAAGAGTCACAGATGTGACGTGAAGAGTCACAGACGTGACGTGAAGAGTCACAGACGTGATGTGAAGAGTCACAGACGTAGTGTGAAGAGTCACAGACGTGATGTGAAGAGTCACAGACATAGTGTGAAGAGTCACAGACGTGATGTGAAGAGTCACAGACGTGACGTGAAGAGTCACAGACGTGATGTGAAGTCACAGACGTGATGTGAAGAGTCACAGACGTGATGTGAAGAGTCACAGACGTAATGTGAAGAGTCACAGACGTCACGTGAAGAGTCACAGACGTGACGTGAAGAGTCACAGACGTAGTGTGAAGAGTCACAGACGTGATGTGAAGAGTCACAGACGTGATGTGAAGAGTCACAGACGTGACGTGAAGAGTCACAGACGTGATGTGAAGAGTCACAGACGTGATGTGAAGAGTCACAGACGTAATGTGAAGAGTCACAGACGTCACGTGAAGAGTCACAGACGTGACGTGAAGAGTCACAGACGTAGTGTGAAGAGTCACAGACGTGATGTGAAGAGTCACAGACGTGATGTGAAGAGTCACAGACGTAATGTGAAGAGTCACAGACGTGACGTGAAGAGTCACAGACGTGATGTGAAGTCACAGACGTAGTGTGAAGAGTCACAGACGTCACGTGAAGAGTCACAGATGTGATGTGAGGAGTCACAGACGTGATGTGAAGAGTCACAGACGTGATGTGAAGAGTCACAGACGTGATGTGAAGAGTCACAGACGTAGTGTGAAGAGTCACAGACGTCACGTGAAGAGTCACAGACGTGATGTGAAGAGTCAAAGACGTGATGTGAAGAGTCACAGACGTGATGTGAAGAGTCACAGACGTAGTGTGAAGAGTCACAGACGTCACGTGAAGAGTCACAGACGTGACGTGAAGAGTCACAGACGTGATGTGAAGAGTCACAGACGTGATATGAAGAGTCACAGACGTGATGTGAAGAGTCACAGACGTCACGTGAAGAGTCACAGACGTGACGTGAAGAGTCACAGACGTAGTGTGAAGAGTCACAGACGTGGTGTGAAGAGTCACAGACGTGATGTGAAGAGTCACAGACGTGACGTGAAGAGTCACAGACGTGATGTGAAGAGTCACAGACGTGATGTGAAGAGTCACAGACGTGACTTGAAGAGTCACAGACGTCACGTGAAGAGTCACAGACGTGACGTGAAGAGTCACAGACGTAGTGTGAAGAGTCACAGACGTGATGTGAAGAGTCACAGACGTGATGTGAATAGTCACCGACGTGATGTGAAGAGTCACAGACGTGACGTGAAGAGTCACAGACGTGATGTGAAGAGTCACAGACGTGATGTGAAGAGTCACAGACGTGATGTGAAGAGTCACAGACGTGAAGAGTCACAGACGTGATGTGAAGAGTCACAGACGTGAAGAGTCACAGACGTGATGTGAAGAGTCACAGACGTGATGTGAAGAGTCACAGACGTGACGTGAAGAGTCACAGACGTGACGTGAAGAGTCACAGACGTGACGTGAAGAGTCACAGACGTAGTGTGAAGAGTCACAGACGTGATGTGAAGAGTCACAGACGTGATGTGAAGAGTCACAGAGGTAACGTGAAGAGTCACAGACGTGATGTGAAGAGTCACAGACGTGATGTGAAGAGTCACAGACGTGATGTGAAGAGTCACAGACGTGACGTGAAGAGTCACAGACGTGACGTGAAGAGTCACAGACGTGATGTGAAGAGTCACAGACGTGATGTGAAGAGTCACAGACGTGATGTGAAGAGTCACAGACGTGATGTGAAGAGTCACAGACGTGATGTGAAGAGTCACAGACGAGATGTGAAGAGTCACAGAGGTAACGTGAAGAGTCACAGACGTGATGTGAAGAGTCACAGACGTGATGTGAAGAGTCACAGACGTGAAGAGTCACAGACGTGATGTGAAGAGTCACAGACGTGATGTGAAGAGACACAGACGTGATGTGAAGAGTCACAGACGTCACGTGAAGAGTCACAGATGTGACGTGAAGAGTCACAGACGTGACGTGAATAGTCACAGAAGTGACGTGAAGAGTCACAGACGTGATGTGAAGAGTCACAGACGTAGTGTGAAGAGTCACAGACGTGATGTGAAGAGTCACAGACATAGTGTGAAGAGTCACAGACGTGATGTGAAGAGTCACAGACGTGACGTGAAGAGTCACAGACGTGATGTGAAGAGTCCCAAACGTGATGTGAAGAGTCACAGACGTAGTGTGAAGAGTCACAGACGTCACGTGAAGAGTCACAGACGTGATGTGAGGAGTCACAGACGTGATGTGAAGAGTCACAGACGTGACGTGAAGAGTCACAGACGTGATGTGAAGAGTCACAGACGTGATGTGAAGTCACAGACGTAGTGTGAAGAGTCACAGACGTCACGTGAAGAGTCACAGACGTGATGTGAGGAGTCACAGACGTGATGTGAAGAGTCACAGACGTGACGTGAAGAGTCACAGACGTGATGTGAAGAGTCACAGACGTGATGTGAAGAGTCACAGACGTGATGTGAAGAGTCACAGACGTCACGTGAAGAGTCACAGACGTGACGTGAAGAGTCACAGACGTAGTGTGAAGAGTCACAGACGTGATGTGAAGAGTCACAGACGTGATGTGAAGAGTCACAGACGTGATGTGAAGAGTCACAGACGTGACGTGAAGAGTCACAGACGTCACGTGAAGAGTCACAGACGTGACGTGAAGAGTCACAGACGTAGTGTGAAGAGTCACCGACGTGACGTGAAGAGTCACAGACGTGACGTGAAGAGTCACAGACGTGAAGAGTCACAGACGTAATGTGAAGAGTCACAGACGTAGTGTGAAGAGTCACAGACGTAACGTGAAGAGTCCCAGACGTGATGTGAAGAGTCACAGACGTAATGTGAAGAGTCACAGACGTGATGTGAAGAGTCACAGACGTGATGTGAAGAGTCACAGACGTGACGTGAAGAGTCCCAGACGTAGTGTGAAGAGTCACAGACGTGATGTGAAGAGTCACAGACGTGACGTGAAGAGTCACAGACGTGACGTGAAGAGTCACAGACGTGATGTAAAGAGTCACAGACGTAGTGTGAAGAGTCACAGACGTGATGTGAAGAGTCACAGACGTGATGTGAAGAGTCACAGACGTGACGTGAAGAGTCACAGACGTGATGTGAAGAGTCACAGACGTGATGTGAAGAGTCACAGACGTGATGTGAAGAGTCACAGACGTGATGTGAAGAGTCACAGACGTGACGTGAAGAGTCACAGACGTAGTGTGAAGAGTCACAGACGTGATGTGAAGAGTCACAGACGTGACGTGAAGAGTCACAGACGTGATGTGAAGAGTCACAGACGTGACGTGAAGAGTCACAGACGTGACGTGAAGAGTCACAGACGTGACGTGAAGAGTCACAGACGTGATGTGAAGAGTCACAGACGTGATGTGAAGAGTCACAGATGTGATGTGAAGAGTCACAGACGTGACGTGAAGAGTCACAGACGTGATGTGAAGAGTCACAGACGTGACGTGAAGAGTCACAGACGTGACGTGAAGAGTCACAGACGTGATGTGAAGAGTCACAGACGTAGTGTGAAGAGTCACAGACGTGACGTGAAGAGTCACAGACGTGATGTGAAGAGTCACAGACGTGATGTGAAGAGTCACAGACGTGATGTGAAGAGTCACAGACGTGATGTGAAGAGTCACAGACGTGACGTGAAGAGTCACAGACGTGATGTGAAGAGTCACAGACGTGATGTGAAGAGTCACAGACGTAGTGTGAAGAGTCACAGACGTAGTGTGAAGAGTCACAGACGTGATGTGAAGAGTCACAGACGTGATGTGAAGAGTCACAGACGTAGTGTGAAGAGTCACAGACGTGATGTGAAGAGTCACAGACGTGATGTGAAGAGTCACAGACGTGATGTGAAGAGTCACAGACGTGATGTGAAGAGTCACAGACGTGATGTGAAGAGTCACAGACGTGACGTGAAGAGTCACAGACGTGACGTGAAGAGTCACAGACGTGATGTGAAGAGTCACAGACGTGATGTGAAGAGTCACAGACGTGATGTGAAGAGTCACAGACGTGATGTGAAGAGTCACAGACGTGACGTGAAGAGTCACAGACGTAGTGTGAAGAGTCACAGACGTGATGTGAAGAGTCACAGACGTGATGTGAAGAGTCACAGACGTGATGTGAAGAGTCACAGACGTGATGTGAAGAGTCACAGACGTGACGTGAAGAGTCACAGACGTGATGTGAAGAGTCACAGATGTGATGTGAAGAGTCACAGACGTGATGTGAAAAGTCACAGACGTGATGTGAAGAGTCACAGACGTGATGTGAAGAGTCACAGACGTGATGTGAAGAGTCACAGACGTGATGTGAAGAGTCACAGACGTGACGTGAAGAGTCACAGACGTGATGTGAAGAGTCACAGACGTGATGTGAAGAGTCACAGACGTGATGTGAAGAGTCACAGACGTGATGTGAAGAGTCACAGACGTGATGTGAAGAGTCACAGACGTGATTTGAAGAGTCACAGACGTGATGTGAAGAGTCACAGACGTGATGTGAAGAGTCACAGACGTGATGTGAAGAGTCACAGACGTGACGTGAAGAGTCACAGACGTGACGTGAAGAGTCACAGACGTGAAGAGTCACAGACGTGATGTGAAGAGTCACAGACGTGAAGAGTCACAGACGTGATGTGAAGAGTCACAGACGTGATGTGAAGAGTCACAGACGTGACGTGAAGAGTCACAGACGTGACGTGAAGAGTCACAGACGTGACGTGAAGAGTCACAGACGTGACGTGAAGAGTCACAGACGTGATGTGAAGAGTCACAGACGTGATGTGAAGAGTCACAGACGTGATGTGAAGAGTCACAGACGTGATGTGAAGAGTCACAGACGTGACGTGAAGAGTCACAGACGTGATGTGAAGAGTCACAGACGTGATGTGAAGAGTCACAGAGGTAACGTGAAGAGTCACAGACGTGATGTGAAGAGTCACAGACGTGATGTGAAGAGTCACAGACGTGACGTGAAGAGTCACAGACGTGATGTGAAGAGTCACAGACGTGATGTGAAGAGTCACAGACGTAGTGTGAAGAGTCACAGACGTGACGTGCAGAGTCACAGACGTGATGTGAAGAGTCACAGACGTGATGTGAAGAGTCACAGACGTGATGTGAAGAGTCACAGACGTGACGTGAAGAGTCACAGACGTGATGTGAAGAGTCACAGACGTGATGTGAAGAGTCACAGACGTGATGTGAAGAGTCACAGACGTGACGTGAAGAGTCACAGACGTGATGTGAAGAGTCACAGACGTGATGTGAAGAGTCACAGACGTGATGTGAAGAGTCACAGACGTGATGTGAAGAGTCACAGACGTGACGTGAAGAGTCACAGACGTAGTGTGAAGAGTCACAGACGTGATGTGAAGAGTCACAGACGTGATGTGAAGAGTCACAGACGTGATGTGAAGAGTCACAGACGTGATGTGAAGAGTCACAGACGTGACGTGAAGAGTCACAGACGTGATGTGAAGAGTCACAGACGTGATGTGAAGAGTCACAGACGTGATGTGAAAAGTCACAGACGTGACGTGAAGAGTCACAGACGTGATGTGAAGAGTCACAGACGTGATGTGAAGAGTCACAGACGTGATGTGAAGAGTCACAGACGTGATGTGAAGAGTCACAGACGTGATGTGAAGAGTCACAGACGTGATTTGAAGAGTCACAGACGTGATGTGAAGAGTCACAGACGTGATGTGAAGAGTCACAGACGTGATGTGAAGAGTCACAGACGTGACGTGAAGAGTCACAGACGTGACGTGAAGAGTCACAGACGTGAAGAGTCACAGACGTGATGTGAAGAGTCACAGACGTGAAGAGTCACAGACGTGATGTGAAGAGTCACAGACGTGATGTGAAGAGTCACAGACGTGACGTGAAGAGTCACAGACGTGACGTGAAGAGTCACAGACGTGACGTGAAGAGTCACAGACGTAGTGTGAAGAGTCACAGACGTGATGTGAAGAGTCACAGACGTGATGTGAAGAGTCACAGACGTGATGTGAAGAGTCACAGACGTGACGTGAAGAGTCACAGACGTGACGTGAAGAGTCACAGACGTGATGTGAAGAGTCACAGACGTGATGTGAAGAGTCACAGACGTGATGTGAAGAGTCACAGACGTGATGTGAAGAGTCACAGACGTGATGTGAAGAGTCACAGACGAGATGTGAAGAGTCACAGAGGTAACGTGAAGAGTCACAGACGTGATGTGAAGAGTCACAGACGTGATGTGAAGAGTCACAGACGTGACGTGAAGAGTCACAGACGTGACGTGAAGAGTCACAGACGTGAAGAGTCACAGACGTGATGTGAAGAGTCACAGACGTGAAGAGTCACAGACGTGATGTGAAGAGTCACAGACGTGATGTGAAGAGTCACAGACGTGACGTGAAGAGTCACAGACGTGACGTGAAGAGTCACAGACGTGACGTGAAGAGTCACAGACGTAGTGTGAAGAGTCACAGACGTGATGTGAAGAGTCACAGACGTGATGTGAAGAGTCACAGACGTGATGTGAAGAGTCACAGACGTGACGTGAAGAGTCACAGACGTGACGTGAAGAGTCACAGACGTGATGTGAAGAGTCACAGACGTGATGTGAAGAGTCACAGACGTGATGTGAAGAGTCACAGACGTGATGTGAAGAGTCACAGACGTGATGTGAAGAGTCACAGACGAGATGTGAAGAGTCACAGAGGTAACGTGAAGAGTCACAGACGTGATGTGAAGAGTCACAGACGTGATGTGAAGAGTCACAGACGTGAAGAGTCACAGACGTGATGTGAAGAGTCACAGACGTGATGTGAAGAGTCACAGATGTGATGTGAAGAGTCACAGACGTCACGTGAAGAGTCACAGATGTGACGTGAAGAGTCACAGACGTGACGTGAATAGTCACAGAAGTGACGTGAAGAGTCACAGACGTGATGTGAAGAGTCACAGACGTAGTGTGAAGAGTCACAGACGTGATGTGAAGAGTCACAGACGTGACGTGAAGAGTCACAGACGTGATGTGAAGAGTCCCAAACGTGATGTGAAGAGTCACAGACGTAGTGTGAAGAGTCACAGACGTCACGTGAAGAGTCACAGACGTGATGTGAGGAGTCACAGACGTGATGTGAAGAGTCACAGACGTGACGTGAAGAGTCACAGACGTGATGTGAAGAGTCACAGACGTGATGTGAAGTCACAGACGTAGTGTGAAGAGTCACAGACGTCACGTGAAGAGTCACAGACGTGATGTGAGGAGTCACAGACGTGATGTGAAGAGTCACAGACGTGACGTGAAGAGTCACAGACGTGATGTGAAGAGTCACAGACGTGATGTGAAGAGTCACAGACGTGATGTGAAGAGTCACAGACGTCACGTGAAGAGTCACAGACGTGACGTGAAGAGTCACAGACGTAGTGTGAAGAGTCACAGACGTGATGTGAAGAGTCACAGACGTGATGTGAAGAGTCACAGACGTGACGTGAAGAGTCACAGACGTCACGTGAAGAGTCACAGACGTGACGTGAAGAGTCACAGACGTAGTGTGAAGAGTCACAGACGTGATGTGAAGAGTCACAGACGTGATGTGAATAGTCACCGACGTGACGTGAAGAGTCACAGACGTGACGTGAAGAGTCACAGACGTGAAGAGTCACAGACGTAATGTGAAGAGTCACAGACGTAGTGTGAAGAGTCACAGACGTAACGTGAAGAGTCCCAGACGTGATGTGAAGAGTCACAGACGTAATGTGAAGAGTCACAGACGTGATGTGAAGAGTCACAGACGTGATGTGAAGAGTCACAGACGTGACGTGAAGAGTCCCAGACGTAGTGTGAAGAGTCACAGACGTGATGTGAAGAGTCACAGACGTGACGTGAAGAGTCACAGACGTGACGTGAAGAGTCACAGACGTGATGTAAAGAGTCACAGACGTAGTGTGAAGAGTCACAGACGTGATGTGAAGAGTCACAGACGTGATGTGAAGAGTCACAGACGTGACGTGAAGAGTCACAGACGTGATGTCAAGAGTCACAGACGTGATGTGAAGAGTCACAGACGTGATGTGAAGAGTCACAGACGTGATGTGAAGAGTCACAGACGTGACGTGAAGAGTCCCAGACGTAGTGTGAAGAGTCACAGACGTGACGTGAAGAGTCACAGACGTGACGTGAAGAGTCACAGACGTGATGTGAAGAGTCACAGACGTGACGTGAAGAGTCACAGACGTGACGTGAAGAGTCACAGACGTGACGTGAAGAGTCACAGACGTGATGTGAAGAGTCACAGACGTGATGTGAAGAGTCACAGATGTGATGTGAAGAGTCACAGACGTGACGTGAAGAGTCACAGACGTGATGTGAAGAGTCACAGACGTGACGTGAAGAGTCACAGACGTGATGTGAAGAGTCACAGACGTGATGTGAAGAGTCACAGACGTAGTGTGAAGAGTCACAGACGTGACGTGAAGAGTCACAGACGTGATGTGAAGAGTCACAGACGTGATGTGAAGAGTCACAGACGTGATGTGAAGAGTCACAGACGTGATGTGAAGAGTCACAGACGTGACGTGAAGAGTCACAGACGTGATGTGAAGAGTCACAGACGTGATGTGAAGAGTCACAGACGTAGTGTGAAGAGTCACAGACGTAGTGTGAAGAGTCACAGACGTGATGTGAAGAGTCACAGACGTGATGTGAAGAGTCACAGACGTAGTGTGAAGAGTCACAGACGTGATGTGAAGAGTCACAGACGTGATGTGAAGAGTCACAGACGTGATGTGAAGAGTCACAGACGTGATGTGAAGAGTCACAGACGTGATGTGAAGAGTCACAGACGTGATGTGAAGAGTCACAGACGTGACGTGAAGAGTCACAGACGTGATGTGAAGAGTCACACGTGACGTGAAGAGTCACAGATGTAGTGTGAAGAGTCAGAGACGTAGTGTGAAGAGTCACAGACGTGACGTGAAGAGTCACAGACGTGATGTGAAGAGTCACAGACGTGATGTGAAGAGTCACAGACGTGATGTGAAGAGTCACAGACGTGATGTGAAGAGTCACAGACGTAGTGTGAAGAGTCACAGACGTGACGTGAAGAGTCACAGACGTGACGTGAAGAGTCACAGACGTGATGTGAAGAGTCACAGACTTAGTGTGAAGAGTCACAGACGTAGTGTGAAGAGTCACAGACGTAGTGTGAAGAGTCACAGACGTGACGTGAAGAGTCACAGACGTGACGTGAAGAGTCACAGACGTGACGTGAAGAGTCACAGACGTGACGTGAAGAGTCACAGACGTGATGTGAAGAGTCACAGACGTGACGTGAAGAGTCACAGACGTGATGTGAAGAGTCACACGTGACGTGAAGAGTCACAGACGTGACGTGAAGAGTCACAGACGTGACGTGAAGAGTCACAGACGTGACGTGAAGAGTCACAGACGTGATGTGAAGAGTCACAGACGTGACGTGAAGAGTCACAGACGTGATGTGAAGAGTCACAGACGTGACGTGAAGAGTCGCAGACGTGACGTGAAGAGTCACAGACGTGATGTGAAGAGTCACAGACGTGATGTGAAGAGTCACAGACGTGATGTGAAGAGTCACAGACGTGACGTGAAGAGTCACAGACGTGACGTGAAGAGTCACAGACGTGATGTGAAGAGTCACAGACGTGATGTGAAGAGTCACAGACGTGACGTGAAGAGTCACAGACGTAGTGTGAAGAGTTACACACGTGATGTGAAGAGTCACAGACGTGATGTGAAGAGTCACAGACGTGACGTGAAGAGTCACAGACGTGATGTGAAGAGTCACAGACGTGACGTGAAGAGTCACAGACGTGATGTGAAGAGTCACAGACGTGATGTGAAGAGTTACAGACGTAATGTGAAGAGTCACAGACGTGATGTGAAGAGTCACAGACGTGATGTGAAGAGTCACAGACGTGATGTGAAGAGTCACAGACGTGATGTGAAGAGTCACAGACGTGACGTGAAGAGTCACAGACGTGACGTGAAGAGTCACAGACGTGATGTGAAGAGTCACAGACGTGATGTGAAGAGTCACAGACGTGATGTGAAGAGTCACAGACGTGATGTGAAGAGTCACAGACGTGATGTGAAGAGTCACAGACGTGACGTGAAGAGTCACAGACGTGATGTGAAGAGTCACACGTGACGTGAAGAGTCACAGATGTAGTGTGAAGAGTCAGAGACGTAGTGTGAAGAGTCACAGACGTGACGTGAAGAGTCACAGACGTGATGTGAAGAGTCACAGACGTGATGTGAAGAGTCACAGACGTGATGTGAAGAGTCACAGACGTGATGTGAAGAGTCACAGACGTAGTGTGAAGAGTCACAGACGTGACGTGAAGAGTCACAGACGTGACGTGAAGAGTCACAGACGTGATGTGAAGAGTCACAGACTTAGTGTGAAGAGTCACAGACGTAGTGTGAAGAGTCACAGACGTGACGTGAAGAGTCACAGACGTGACGTGAAGAGTCACAGACGTGACGTGAAGAGTCACAGACGTGACGTGAAGAGTCACAGACGTGATGTGAAGAGTCACAGACGTGACGTGAAGAGTCACAGACGTGATG
This sequence comes from Petromyzon marinus, assembly GCF_048934315.1. Taxonomy (NCBI): domain Eukaryota; kingdom Metazoa; phylum Chordata; class Hyperoartia; order Petromyzontiformes; family Petromyzontidae; genus Petromyzon; species Petromyzon marinus. The sequence goes on along the minus strand of NC_133709.1, from coordinate 9,089,110 downwards.
TGAAGAGTCACACGTGACGTGAAGAGTCACAGACGTGACGTGAAGAGTCACAGACGTGACGTGAAGAGTCACAGACGTGACGTGAAGAGTCACAGACGTGATGTGAAGAGTCACAGACGTGACGTGAAGAGTCACAGACGTGATGTGAAGAGTCACAGACGTGACGTGAAGAGTCGCAGACGTGACGTGAAGAGTCACAGACGTGATGTGAAGAGTCACAGACGTGATGTGAAGAGTCACAGACGTGATGTGAAGAGTCACAGACGTGACGTGAAGAGTCACAGACGTGACGTGAAGAGTCACAGACGTGATGTGAAGAGTCACAGACGTGATGTGAAGAGTCACAGACGTGACGTGAAGAGTCACAGACGTAGTGTGAAGAGTTACACACGTGATGTGAAGAGTCACAGACGTGATGTGAAGAGTCACAGACGTGACGTGAAGAGTCACAGACGTGATGTGAAGAGTCACAGACGTGACGTGAAGAGTCACAGACGTGATGTGAAGAGTCACAGACGTGATGTGAAGAGTTACAGACGTAATGTGAAGAGTCACAGACGTGATGTGAAGAGTCACAGACGTGATGTGAAGAGTCACAGACGTGATGTGAAGAGTCACAGACGTGATGTGAAGAGTCACAGACGTGACGTGAAGAGTCACAGACGTGACGTGAAGAGTCACAGACGTAGTGTGAAGAGTCACAGACGTGACGTGAAGAGTCACAGACGTGATGTGAAGAGTCACAGACGTGACGTGAAGAGTCACAGACGTGACGTGAAGTCACAGACGTGATGTGAAGAGTCACAGACGTGACGTGAAGAGTCACAGACGTGACGTGAAGAGTCACAGACGTAGTGTGAAGAGTCACAGACGTGACGTGAAGAGTCACAGACGTGATGTGAAGAGTCACAGACGTGATGTGAAGAGTCACAGACGTAGTGTGAAGAGTCACAGACGTGATGTGAAGAGTCACAGACGTGATGTGAAGAGTCACAGACGTGACGTGAAGAGTCACGGACGTGATGTGAAGAGTCACAGACGTGACGTGAAGAGTCACAGACGTGATGTGAAGTCACAGACGTGATGTGAAGAGTCACAGACGTGACGTGAAGAGTCACAGACGTGATGTGAAGAGTCACAGACGTAGTGTGAAGAGTCACAGACGTGACGTGAAGAGTCACAGACGTGGTGTGAAGAGTCACAGACGTGATGTGAAGAGTCACAGACGTAACGTGAAGAGTCACAGACGTGATGTGAAGAGTCACAGACGTGACGTGAAGAGTCCCAGACGTAATGTGAAGAGTCACAGACGTGATGTGAAGAGTCCCAGACTTAGTGTGAAGAGTCACAGACGTGGTGTGAAGAGTCACAGACGTGATGTGAAGAGTCACAGACGTGATGTGAAGTCACAGACGTGATGTGAAGAGTCACAGACGTGACGTGAAGAGTCCCAGACGTAATGTGAAGAGTCACAGACGTGACGTGAAGAGTCACAGACGTAGTGTGAAGAGTCACAGACGTGGTGTGAAGAGTCACAGACGTGACGTGAAGAGTCACAGACGTGACGTGAAGAGTCACAGACGTGATGTGAAGAGTCACAGACGTGATGTGAAGAGTCACAGACATGATGTGAAGAGTCACAGATGTGACGTGAAGAGTCACAGACGTGATGTGAAGTCACAGACGTAGTGTGAAGAGTCACAGACGTGATGTGAAGAGTCACAGACGTAGTGTGAAGAGTCACAGACGTGACGTGAAGAGTCACAGACGTGACGTGAAGAGTCACAGACGTGATGTGAAGAGTCACAGACGTGACGTGAAGAGTCACAGACGTGATGTGAAGAGTCACAGACGTTGTGTGAAGAGTCACAGACGTGACGTGAAGAGTCACAGGCATAATGTGAAGAGTTGTAATAAAAGTTGTGTCGGAGAAAACTATAAAGTTGTCCGCGTGAAGTCGACCACTCCACATATGGAACGGAACAAACCCTGAACAGCCCGCAAAGAAACGCGGAGAAAGGTGCGTGATGGAAAAGAATAGGTGTATGTTGAACTTCTTTCGCACCATACGAAGCACACAGGAGGAGAACACACGGGTCAGACAGAACATGCTCAAGTTAAAGACAATTCAACGTTGAATTCTAGATTTAAAGCTTTCGTGACTGCAAGGATCCATACTCTTTGGTTCTATTGGGTAAAGTCACGTAGGTAAAAAATAAAATAACAAGCCTTTGCGGATGTGTATGCTTTAACTTTAACATAGCCATTTCTGTGACCAGTCACAAGCTAATCACTCAGCCATTTCAATGCTAAATTCTACGCTAATTCCTTTGTCAAGGCGCTTTGTTTCCTCTCACACAGCTTAAAGGTCGTGATCTGAGCGTGGCTTTTTTTTCACTCCAGCGCTGTCCTCCAGACAGTCTCGTCCCTTCACCTGATGAAGGCCGCTTGTGCTGTGGCCGAAACTTCGTGATTTTTGTTATTTTATTTTTTACCTACGTGACTTTACCCAATAGAACCAAAGAGTATGAATTCAACGTTGGTCCAAACATTCAGATGTTCACTTGGAACGCCGGCTCGAAGTGATGATGTCCAGTGGTGGAGCCCAAACGACGTCACGCGATTTTTGACGATTTTTGACCTCGTCACACGGCGTCACAAAAAGTCAGACCCCCCCCCCTCAAATGTGACGTCACAAAGCACTGCCCCCCCTCCCCCCCCAAAAAAAACATGCTTCAAATCGCTTTAAACTATTGTCATTGTAGCGCGTATTTAATGTGCCGCTGCACTCTGATGTCGTAGGAGAAAACTTTTATTAAAAAGTCTATTTAATTAAGTAGTGTTGACTATATTTATTTAAAGTTGCGCATTTTGATGTGACGTCACATTTCTCAAGCCCCCTCCCTCGTCACACATCGTCACAAATGTCTGACCCCTCCCCCCCCCCCCCCTAGGCGCGTGACGTCATTTATGGACGGCCCCTTAGCCAAAAGGGGCGAGAGGAACTCGCATCTTAAACAGTGATACATTTTTATATTCTTGGTTCTTTCGGTAAAAGTCACGAAGAAGGGAAATAATAATAAAATACAAATAAAACAATAATACATTTTGATACATTATGCAAGGGGGATCGTCGTGGGTTCGATCCCGAGCCCCTGACGCCTGCTGCTGTACATTTAGAGTTTGCGTCTCTCTCTCTCACTCTCCTCGTGGTCGCGTGGATTTTTTTGCCTCCCACATTTAGAATCAACATCCACGCGTTTATTTATTTACTAGCTTTACTACCCGGCTTCGCCCGAGACTTGGATTCTTGTCTTGGATTAATACACAGCCTACGCGGAGGGTGGGGCGGGGGGGGTCACAGGCACACTGCGTGACGTCAGTAGGGCACACTGCGTGACGTCAGTAGGCACACTGCGTGACGCTGCCGCATGCGGGTGACATCACACATGTGACGTCACCGCTCACTTGCCGTGCAAAATATATCCATTTTTGCGCCCCCACCCCCACCCCCCAAAAAATACAAAAGTCTATTTTCATACTTTCTACATTGTATACAGTCTGGAAGCTACCCACATGCTAAATTTCAAGTTTGTTGCATGTTGGGAAGTATGCTAAACATTTCGTAAAGACACACATTCACAAATTTAACTTTTTTATATAGATTTGGCTGCTATGGATTTACACACACGATCAAGCCACTTCGCTGTCATGTGGCCAGGTTGCTTCTTAAGAACCGCAATATAGCTCAGTGGGCCTTACCAATTAAAAGAAATAAAAAATACTGTAGTTTTATAGTTTAACTAAAACCCTACAGCCGCCTATAACAACCCGTTATTTAATTTGTATTTGACCAGGTAAGGCTCACCGAGCTACGTATCTCTTTTCCAGAAGCGACCTGGCTATCACAAATGATAGCTCAACAAAGTGGCTTGCCGTCACGTGGAAATTTATAGTAGCCAAATACTCTCAATGCACGTTGAACTAAGTGTGTATTTTTTTTTAAATCTGTAATTGTGGAATGCTTTGACGTTGTTTGCCGGCCGAGTGCCCCTTGCAAAAGAGCCTTCTTCGCCGAACGGGCTGCACTCGACGGGACAAACTTCTGATTCTGATGGCATTATCATCCGCACACAGTTACAATCGCGGCGAACTTGACAATAAAAGGATCGGTGCAAACACAGTTGAAGCCGCGTCAACATGTAACTTTTCTGTTGTTCTTTTTATTATTATGTATAATGAAACCATTTGGCAAAAACGCTCACACGAATCGGTCATGGGATTTGTTTGTTTGTTAAGTTTTTGTCGGCCCTGTGTGTTTTTAGTGGAGGCCGTTGGCGTAACGCGTCAGTTGTATATTTAAATATACTTATATATAATATCATACATACAATAACATACAGCAATATTACTATTATAAAGGTGCAGTACATGGCGGGGTGATAATATGAATGCGGGAAATAAAACAAACAACCTTAATTTTATCGAAGTTAAAATGCAAAAGCAATCCCACGTAAAAAAAAAAGTTTGAACAAAATTAAAATGTTTGCGACGCTGTTGCTGCTGCTGCTAACAACAACAAAAAAACAACGCATTCGTCAATAACGCTGGCCCGTCACGTAAACCCCGGTGAACTTCCGAGTGATGTTGCCCGACTTGGTTGCATGCAACCGAGTCACTTGTGGTTTCTGCAATGGGTTGTGCAACTGGTCGCTTGCAGGAAAAAAGGCTTACCTTCCAGCAACGATCTGCTCAGAGATTTGTCCACATTTGAGCAATCAACTGCGTAAACGTGGTTGCATGCAACTGAATCACCCGTGGCCTCTGCAACCAGTTGCAAGCGGATGTGCAACTGGTTGCTTGCAGGATATGACAAGACTACTTTCCGGCAGCGATCTGCTCGGTGACGTCTCAGTTACGCATTCCACCGCGTGCACATTTGCCAACTTTGATAGGTTGATCCTGACTAAAGCAACTAACCGCTCAGATGTGGACAATGCAGCAGCGGGCGATGATTAAGTTGCGCGGCTTCCACAAGGATGTAATTGCCTCAACTGATCGCGCAGGTTTGGATCAAGCTTTACACTAAAGCAGAGATCACCTCTTATCTTTGCCAACTGATGAAAGGGGCATTGGCCGAAACATCGTAAAATTTGATATATAGGGTTGCGTTATTGACGAATGACTTTTTTTTTGCGTCGACATTGTAAAATTGGTCACGTGGCAGCACTGCTCCATCGTGACATCGCTGGGGTCATTACGTCACCTGCGACATGTGGTTGACGTCACAATCAACGGCAAGAATGACGTCAACCGCATCACTTTAGAAACAGCGTCACCGTTTTAGGTTCTTTAGCGTTAAGGCTTGCAACGTCACCGTGGTTACAACTGTTAACCTCAATGAAAATGTGCGCAACTGTTAATAATAACTCGTTTACACGCAAACATCATTCGATGCACGCTCGGCGAGCGGTGAGAATCGATTTTAATGTTTAAATCGATGAATTGCAACAGTTACCGGGAGCGTAATTCAAGATAAGAGCTTAGCGACGTCATGGACGGGAAACCGCACCGGGGACACGTTGGTCGATGACGTCATAATGGCCGACATTATGTAACCGCCCAACGACGTCGCTGAACAATGTCACGTGTTTTTTTTGACACAGGCGACGGAAATGGGAGCGCAGATCTGCGAACACTAAAAAAAAAATCAATGTCAAAGGCTTGCGCTTCGGTGCATTCAATGAGCCAGAGCGGCCTGCCGTGGCGATACGAGATTGAATTTAGCTCTTATAGAACGGTATGCCTTAGGATGCCTGTAGCATATTGCGTCGAACAACGTATGGTGTGCCTCCGATTGGCCGGATCTTGACACGTCGACGAAGCAGCTCCTCTCAAAGCAGCTCCTGTGAGTTACAATGAGCTCGGGGTGAACAGGTCGTTGAATAGAAATGCGCTCTGGAGCGCTCTGCTCATTGAATGCACCCCTGGTGAAACATTATTGTAGGTGGGGCACGGGGTAGCAAAAAGCCGAGTACAATTGCATCATTTGCGAGTCGGTCAGTGCTAGAATTTGATTGCCTAGTTAAGAGTTAAATTCTATGGGAGAGCTAGTACGATTACTGGTTATGGTTAGCTCGTTAGGGTGTGTGGCTAGTTGGTTCGCTGTCATGAAAGAGCTAGTACTTGTGGCTAATTGGCTAGTTGATTAGGTTCATAATAGGGATATCATCAGATTGGCTGGTTGTTTAGGAAGTATTTGATTGGCTACTGAGCATCTGGCTCGGCGGTTAAGTGAACTGCTCGCAAGCAGAAAGTTGCGAGTTCAAACCCTGGTTGCGGGTTAGTTGACTCAGCCCATCATCGCTCCAGGGTCTATAACTTGTCCATAATAGAGGTTTCTTGGGTTAGATCACGTAAATATAAATGTGTCGTTAAACCCGCCACCACCCAACAAAGCCAATTCGTAAGGTTTGACACGTAAGCATAATATGCCAATTTGTTACGAGTACAGCTCCCTATAACTTTTGATTCGCTAGTTGGTTCGGGCTAAGGGCACGGTGTTGCCGTTAAGTTGGCTAACCCATTAAACATCCAACGTTTGGGCCAACAGTGCCACGTGGTTGGAACCATTGGCCCAAAGTTCCATGTTTACTGGGTAGTTTTGAAAGTCTTCTCTGCCCCCAAAAACTGCTCGCTTCTTCCCGTCACAATGCCATCATCACCCTCCTTTCAGCGTTCGGTCTGCTTTTCGTCCTGGGAGTTGGACGGCCGCTGCCGTCGACTCGGCACCTCCGAACACCGGGGCTGCATTCGTGTGCATAAGCGCATTTCCTCCTGATGCTGCTCTAATGCCTCTTGCTCCTCTCCGCAGAAAGTTGAGCTCCTCCCGCTGCATCTCCCTGCCGCACCCTGCAACTTCACCATTGTTGGTGCCCTTGCAGCGCGTGGCAGGGAAACGGGCAGCGCGCTGCAAACGCAGCCCAATGTTCAGAGCTTCAAGGAAGACAAACCAAGTGTCGCAGCAGCTCTTCTCTAGTCGCTACTTGGTGTCCTAACGAGTCGTGATTCGGGGGGGCTTGAGATTTGATTCGAGAATCGACCGTTTTTTTCTTCCGAATTCATTGAGTTGCGGTGTTAACGATTTAACAATCCATCGATTCATATAAATTACTTAGCGCAAGATACAGTGCATGCATTGAACAGCGCAGCCAGTAACCAAAGTTTGCGAATTCGTATACGGAGTAAATTAATTTATCGTGACGTTTCCATCGCAACGCAAGCAACCGTCATCGGGCGAAACAAACACAGCAGGAGAACTGCTGACGTCAGCAGTTCGAAACGTCGTGATCTATTAATTTTCTACCTACTCACGCGACTTTACCGAAAGAACCAAAGAGTATGGATTCCTGCAGTCACGAAAGCCTCAAATCAAGATCGTATACGTAGCAGTTATGGGTTTGCATGACCCCTGGGAGTTCATGACACCGCACACACTCGCGAAACCACGGGCAAACGGAACCCACCACGGTAAACCATCCACGGTGAACCACGGTAAACTGAACCGGCCATGGTAAACCGCAGTAAATGCATCTTAATTTTACCATATCGGTGCACAAAGTGGCTTAGTTTAACTGCGTGGAGGTTTAGTTTAATTGGATAGTTTAAATCCGTAGCCAAGAGGCTAAAACACGGGCCTAGTAGCGACACAGCTTTGCTGATGGAGGTGACGCAGGGAAGATTCTTTTGGAAAAGAGACCAAGAGGAAGGGAGAGAACGGCAATGTGAGAAAATATTCAACAGGGACGTACGGACAAATGAAGACAGCAAAGCAGGACAGAGCAATGTGTTGGAGAGAACTGTCTCTCTAGACCTGCCTGCAGACACAGAATGCTCAATGGAATTTACTTGCTACCCACTCGAGGCTGCGTGCCCTGGGCTCTCCAACGCACCGAGTTTGCGAAGGAAGCTCGGCTAACGGCCAATCAGACTCGAGGTTTACGAGCGAGCGCGTCGTCGTCGCACCTTGGTAACATCGGCGCCGGTGCTGTCATTGCCACGTGGACCGCGTCAGACAGCCCAGGTCACCGCACAGGGCGGGACGCTGTCAATTATATTCATCCTGGTCTCGTGAGTTTTAAACACGGCTAAACAAATAAACTTCATCTACAAGATTACAATCGGTTCGTTGCTTGGGACGTCACCCATCCAACGATGCAAGAGATACTATTCCTTGGCAGACAACATTCGCGCATCACACGCCTTAGCAAGCGACACTCGGTAACAGACAACACTCCCTAGCAAGCAACACTCCCCTACGAGGTGACCGCACTCTGACCATGGTGAGAAGTAGGCAACGATGAGGGACAACAAAACACTCCCTGTCGTGACACTCTCTTGACCAAGCAACACTCGGACAACACTCCGTAACAGGCAACACCCAAAATAAGTTCCTAACACTGACAAATTAATACTCGCCGCCTACAGCACTTGCCGACAACGCTCCTCACCGGACAACGCTTGAAATGGCAACACTCGTTACGGACCGCACTCGGACACAAATCCCCATGATCACACAACACTCGTTAACGTACAAACCTCCCCCGCCACACAATGGCTCCTGACCGTCCTTATGCTTGTCAAGCGACAACACTCCTCTCGCCAGACGACGCTCGCTCGCCCGCACTCCTTGAGCGCACTGAAGAGCGGGGTTCGTACGAGGTGGCCACGCTGGGCGGGTGCCTTTGTGTCGTCCAAGCGTCTCGGAGGTAGCGCGGACTCGTGATGGAGGAGGTGAGGAGGGAGGTGATGGGAGGAGGTGAGGAGGGAGGTGAGGAGGGAAGACCAATCGGGCTGCTTCAGGGGTCGGCAACGTGTGGCTCCAGAGCCCCATGCTTCATGACGTTATTTATTAAAGACCGCCATCCCGTAACTTACTCGCATGGCTATTCTTGTTATTTTGGTTGCCAACTCCTGGCCTGGTTAAGATAATCCTGACCTGACCTTGATCCGATCTGACCCGACTCGTGAATACCGTAACTGACCTGGCCACAGCTGCTCCCTTTTGGACTTCTCCCAATCTGAATTGACCTCATGCAACTTCACCTGACCTGACCTGACCTGACCCCATCTGACCTGGTCCCACTCACGCCCACATCTCAACCTCCCCCCCCCGCCCACTCCCCTCACCTCCTCTGTTCCCCTCTCCCCTCTGCTCCCCGGTCCACTCCTCCGCTAGCAGCACCTGCGGGTGGGGGGCTCGGGCGCGGGGGGCTCCGAGGGGAGGGCGAGGACCCCTGTCATGAGGTCGCGAGACAGCGGCTCCATGGGCATCTGTGGGGCAACCACACGCCCCACGCGGGTTAACACGCCGCCCAGCACTGTTAACGCGGTTACCACGGCACCGTCACGACGCACTTTATTAAGTGATCACTGCTACCACGCTAAGGCCATGAACATGACGGTACCATGCCGCCTCTGTTAAACACAGTTACCACTGCTGCCGTGTAAGGAAGTGTCCTGTCTTGCCTTGTTAACACTGTTAGTATAAACACAGTTGTGTTCCGAAGTGACTGTGTAATTCGGTGTGGCGCCTCAACGCTGCTAACACGGTCACCGCGTGCGTCACCGTGCCTCACCCTGCGCACGATGTCCTCCACGAGACGCAGGAAGATGTCCTCCACGTTCCGGTTTTCGCGCGCGCTCGCCTCGCAGAACCGCATGCCGCTAAACCGCTGTGCAAACTGAACACAGCGTGGGAAACGATACACACCAACCACGGTAAACTCGGGTAAAGGGTACACACCAACCAGGGTAAACAATACACACCAACCAGAGTAAACAATACACACCAACCAGGGTAAACGATACACACCAACCAGGGTAAACAATACACACCAACCAGGGTAAATGATACACACCAACCAGGGTAAACGGTACACACCAACCAGGGTAAATGATACACACCAACCAGGGTAAGCGGTACACACCAACCAGGGTAAACAATACACACCAACCTGGGTAAACAATACACACCAACCAGAGTAAACAATACACACCAACCAGGGTAAACAATACACACCAACCAGGGTAAACAATACACACCAACCAGGGTAAACAATACACACCAACCAGGGTAAACAATACACACCAACCAGGGTAAACCAGGGTAAACGGTACACACCAACCAGGGTAAACAATACATACCAACCAGGGTAAACGGTACACACCAACCAGGGTAAACAATACACACCAACCATGGTAAATGATACACACCAACCAGGGTAAACAATACACACCAACCAGGGTAAACAATACACACCAACCAGGGTAAACAATACACACCAACCAGGGTAAACAATACACACCAACCAGGGTAAACAATACACACCAACCAGGGTAAACAATACACACCAACCAGGGTAAACAATACACACCAACCAGGGTAAACAATACACACCAACCAGGGTAAACAATACACACCAACCAGGGTAAGCGGTACACACCAACCAGGGTAAACAATACACACCAACCAGGGTAAACAATACACACCAACCAGGGTAAACAATACACACCAACCAGGGTAAACAATACACACCAACCAGGGTAAACAATACACACCAACCAGGGTAAACAATACACACCAACCACGGTAAACGATACACAGCAACCAGGGTAAACAATACACACCAACCAGGGTAAACAATACACAGCAACCAGGGTAAACAATACACACCAACCATGGTAAACAATACACACCAACCAGGGTAAACAATACACACCAACCAGGGTAAACAATACACACCAACCACGGTAAACAATACACACCAACCAGGGTAAACGATACACACCAACCAGGGTAAACCAGGGTAAATGGTACACACCAACCAGGGTAAACGATACACACCAACCAGGGTAAACAATACACACCAACCAGGGTAAACAATACACACCAACCAGGGTAAACAATACACACCAACCATGGTAAACAATACACACCAACCAGGGTAAACAATACACACCAACCAGGGTAAACAATACACACCAACCAGGGTAAACAATACACACCAACCAGGGTAAATGATACACACCAACCAGAGTAAACAATACACACCAACCAGGGTAAGCGGTACACACCAACCAGGGTAAACAATACACACCAACCAGGGTAAACAATACACACCAACCAGGGTAAACAATACACACCAACCACGGTAAACAATACACACCAACCAGGGTAAACAATATACACCAACCACGGTAAACAATACACACCAACCAGGGTAAACGATACACACCAACCAGGGTAAACAATACACACCAACCAGAGTAAACGGTACACACCAACCAGAGTAAACGGTACACACCAACCAGGGTAAATGATACACACCAACCAGAGTAAACGATACACACCAATCATGGTAAACAATACACACCAACCAGGGTAAACAATACACACCAACCAGAGTAAACGATACACACCAACCAGAGTAAACGGTACACACCAACCAGGGTAAACAATACACACCAACCAGGGTAAACAATACACACCAACCAGGGTAAACAATACACACCAACCAGGGTAAACCAGGGTAAATGGTACACACCAACCAGGGTAAACAATACACACCAACCAGGGTAAATGATACACACCAACCATGGTAAACAATACACAGCAACCACGGTAAACAATACACACCAACCACGGTAAACAATACACACCAACCAGAGTAAACGATACACACCAACCAGGGTAAACAATACACACCAACCAGAGTAAACGATACACACCAACCAGGGTAAACAATACACACCAACCAGAGTAAACGATACACACCAACCAGGGTAAATGATATACACCAACCAGGGTAAACGGTACACACCAACCAGGGTAAACAATACACACCAACCAGGGTAAACAATACACACCAACCGGGGTAAGCGATACACACCAACCAGGGTAAACCAGGGTAAACGGTACACACCAACCAGGGTAAACGGTACACACCAACCAGGGTAAATGATACACACCAACCAGGGTAAATGATACACACCAACCAGGGTAAACGGTACACACCAACCAGGGTAAACGGTACACACCAACCAGGGTAAATGATACACACCAACCAGGGTAAATGATACACACCAACCAGGGTAAACTCGGGTAAATGATACACACCAACCAGGGTAAGCGATACACACCAACCAGGGTAAATGATACACACCAACCAGGGTAAACAATACACACCAACCAGGGTAAGCGATACACACCAACCAGGGTAAATTATACACATCAACCAGGGTAAACCAGGGTAAACGGTACACACCAACCACGGTAAACCACAATTGCAACATGACACACGTGTTCACGGTGATATAGAGTGGTGGTGTAGCGTGGTGGTGCACGGATTGACGTTGACACTGTGGAGGGCACCAGAGGGCAGTGCCGTACTTCTGTGCTCCCACGTCCATAGCATGTGACGATGCCTGACGGTACACGGTGATGTATGTTTATGGTGGTGCGTGATGATGATGTATGGTGGTCCATGGTGGTACGTGATGATGTTTGATGGTATGTGGTGATGATGATGATGGTATGGGAGTATGCGACGATGAGGCATGTGATGATGAATGATGGTACACGATGTCGTATGGTGCTACGTTATGACGATACTGTTTGGTGGCACATGATGTATGGTGGCATGCGATGTAAGATGGCACATGATAATGTATGATGACACATTATGATGATTTATGACAGCACGTGATGGTGTACGGGGTACGTGATGATGAAGTACGTGATGACGTATGGGGGGGGGGGGGGTATGTGATGACGTATAGGATTACGTGGTGAAGTATGGTGCTGGGTATGCGGCCTGGGGCGTGTGACTTCACCTTCAGCCCCTCCTCCCGCGTGACCTCCCTCTCCGCTTCCCGGTCGAGTTTATTCCCAACCAGCAGCAAATCCACGTCCTCGGAGGCGTACTGAGCACACCGCACACACGCCGCACTCACCACGGTACTCTACACTCATACCATATACACACCAATATACTGCACCACACCACTCAAACCACACATACCGCATACACCGCACACACATATCACACTCGTACCACACCTACCAAACACCCCCACACATAAACTATGCAGACATACATATACCATACACACACACACAGATATAACGCATACACGATAAACACACATATATTATACACATATACCGCACTCAAAGACAAATATCCGCCATGTAACCTGAACAGACTGTTGGGGCAAGTGCTGTTAGCGAGCACCTATGAAGGTCCGGCATGGCACATGAGGGGGTGTGTGGGCAAAACCACAGCCGAACGCCTTTTTCTCCCTAGTGGCGATGTCCACATATTGCACCAGATGCTCATTTGAGGCTGAGTCGACCTAGGGGTGGCCCAGGACCGATTCAGATAATCGTCACTGGTGTTGGCCAGGAATCCAACTTGCGTCACCGGTTCATAACGCAGCACGCAAACTATTGCTGCCCACTCATACCACAAATACAGTGAAACCTTGGATTGCGAGTAACTTGGTCTGCGAGTGTTTTGCAAGACGAGCAAAAATTGTAAATAAATAATCATTTTTATAAACGAGCGATGTCTTGCAATACGAGCAGTACGTATACAGTACAGTGAGGGAAAAAAGTATTTGATCCCCTGCTGATTTTGTACGTTTGCCCACTGACAAAGAAATGATCAGTCTATAATTTTAATGGTAGGTTTATTTGAACAGTGAGAGACAGAATAACAACAACAACATCCAGAAAAACGCATGTCAAAAATGTTATAAATTGATTTTAATTTTAATGAGGGAAATAAGTATTTGACCCCCTCTCAATCAGAAAGATTTCTGGCTCCCAGGTGTCTTTTATACAGGTAACAAGCTGAGATTAGGAGCACACTCTTAAAGGGAGTGCTCCTAATCTCAGCTTGTTACCTGTATAAAAGACACTTGTCCACAGAAGCAATCAATCAATCAGATTCCAAACTCTCCACCATGTCCAAGACCAAAGAGCTCTCCAAGGATGTCAGGGACAAGATTGTAGACCTACACAAGGCTGGAACGGGCTACAAGACCATTGCCCAGCAGCTTGGTGAGAAGGTGACAACAGTTGGTGCAATTATTCGCAAATGGAAGAAACACAAAAGAACTGTCAATCTCCCTCGGCCTGGGGCTCCATGCAAGATCTCACCTAGTAGAGTTGCAATGATCATGAGAACGGTGAGGAATCAGCCCAGAACTACACGGGAGGATCTTGTCAATGATCTCAAGGCAGCTGGGACCATAGTCACCAAGTAAACAATTGGTAACACACTACGCCGTGAAGGACTGAAATCCTGCAGCGCCCGCAAGGTCCCTCTGCTCAAGAAAGCACATATACATGCCCGTCTGAAGTTTGCCAATGAACATCTGAATGATTCAGAGGACAACTGGGTGAAAGTGTTGTGGTCAGATGAGACCAAAATGGAGCTCTTTGGCATCAACTCAACTCGCCGTGTTTGGAGGAGGAGGAGGAATGCTGCCTATGACCCCAAGAACACCATCCCCACCGTCAAACATGGAGGTGGAAACATATGCTTTGGAGGTGTTTTTCTGCTAAGGGGACAGGACAACTTCACCGCATCAAAGGGACGATGGACGGGGCATGTACCGTCAAATCTTGGGTGAGAACCTCCTTCCCTCAGCCAGGGCATTGAAAATGGGTCGTGGATGGGTATTCCAGCATGACAATGACCCAAAACACATGGCCAAGTGGCTCAAGAAGAAGCACTTTAAGGTCCTGGAGTGGCCTAGCCAGTCTCCAGACCTTAATCCCATAGAAAATCTGTGGAGGGAGCTGAAGGTTTGAGTTGCCAAACGTCAGCCTCGAAACCTTAATGACTTGGATAAGATCTGCAAAAAGGAATGGGACAAAATCCCTCCTGAGATGTGTGCAAACCTGGTGGCCAACTACAAGAAACGTCTGACCTTTGTGATTGCCAACAAGGGTTTTGCCACCAAATACTAAGTCATGTTTTGCAGAGGGGTCAAATACTTATTTCCCTCATTAAAATACAAATCAATTTATAACATTTTTGACATGCGTTTTTCTGGATTTTGTTGTTGTTATTCTGTCTCTCACTGTTCAAATAAACCTACCATTCAAATTAAAGACTGATCATTTATTTGTCAGTGGGCAATCGTACAAAATCAGCAGGGGATCAAATACTTTTTCCCTCACTGTATACGCTTTGTCTGCCGAGCGTCACTGAGCCAATGGTTCTTCTCTCTCTCTCGCTGCGGGATTGTGGGTAATCATCTCCCATGCTCGGTCTTAGTCGGCGTGCCTCACTCGTATAGTCAACATCCGTGCAAGCGTATACTGTTTACTACAGTACTATAGTGTTGTGACCACGTATATACTGTTTACTATAGTACTATAGTGTTGTGACCACGTATATACTGTTTACTATAGTACTATAGTGTTGTGACCACGTGTGTGTGCGTAAAGCAGTTTTTTCATTTTGTGTCCAAGTGTAGTGACTGTTCTTTAGTAACTGTACTGCAAGTGAAAGTCGTCCTACACAATAACCCTCCTCCTCTCTCTCGTCTCCCTCACACCAGCCACGATAAAATGCAATTAATAAATTAGATTACTTTATATTAAATTTAAATAATAAAAAACATAAAAGGTAGTTTGTATTAATCATTTTTAAATGAATACAGTATTTTTGGGTCGTGGAACGAGTCATCTGAGTTTCCATTATTTCTTATGGGGGAAATTCGCTTTGATATACGAGTGCTTTGGATTACGAGCACGTTTCCGGAACGAATTATGCTCGCAATCCAAGGTTTCACTGTACACACATTCAACGTACACACACACACACATTCTATGCACCACATATACCGTCATACACAGTCCACAAAACAAAGTACGCACACTGCACATACCATATAGAGTACACCACATGTACTGTACACACACACACA
This sequence comes from Petromyzon marinus, assembly GCF_048934315.1. Classification (NCBI taxonomy): domain Eukaryota; kingdom Metazoa; phylum Chordata; class Hyperoartia; order Petromyzontiformes; family Petromyzontidae; genus Petromyzon; species Petromyzon marinus. The sequence continues at coordinate 9,073,105 of NC_133709.1, read as the reverse complement.
GTGCACCACATATGCTACACACTCACCATCTGTGTCTTTCACGTCCATCTCATCCACCCCTCATCTCATCCAACCACGACATTACCCACCCAACTCTCTCAACCAACCATTTCTTCAACCCCAAACCAACCATATTTACGTCATCTCTCTCTTCCACTTCATCTCAGCCTCATCATACACCCAGCACCCTGGCCTCAACCACCACCTCATATATCACCGTCCACTAAGCCATCCATAATCCCATCTCACATGCAACCTCATCATCCCATCTCACATGCAACCTCATCATCCCATCTCCGCCCTCCCAAGGCCACCTGCCCACCTTGTCCACCATGCTCATCCACTTGTGCAGGTCGAGGAAGGAGTCTCTGCGCGTGAGGTCGTACACGAGAAGGATGCCGCGTGCCCCCCGGTAGTAGGCCGACGTGATGCTGTTGAAGCGCTCCTGCCCGGCCGTGTCCCTGAGCAGGGGCACAAACTCGGCAGGGTCAACCTCGCGAGGCCACCGGCGTTGGGTTACCCTGCAGCCGGGCAACCGATTCTGTGCCGGGGGCGTCGGCGCCGCTTGCGTTGTGGCCGAAACGTCGGGAGAATTTTATTGTGTTATTTTATTATTTTATTCTCATTCTACGTGACTTTAGCGAAAGAACCAAAGAAGATAGTCCAGGCGCCCTGACGAACGAACGTCAACACTTAAGCCTTCGTCTTGATGCTAACAACAGTGGGCCTGCCTATGGTCCATCTTGAGTTGAATAGCTAGATTTTGACCCACCCTGTCCTGCCTATGATGATAATAACAATAATAATTATTTCAACTTGTAACGCTCCGCTGCCGCACGGTGTCTGCTTGCTCTCGATACAAGGAGGAACCAAAAGCAAGCACAGAAGGCAACTCTCCCACGCGGTCAGCCAGTGAAAGAATTCCCCTCCCCAAGCTCTGCAATCCTCTATGTATGAAAGTCTGATTTGGGCAATAAATGAGCGTTTACATATTCTTGGTTCTTTCGGTAAAGTCACGTAGAAGGGAAACAATAAAATAATAAAAATATAAAACAATCATCATCAGGTGTGATGATCATCATCAGGTGTGATGATGATTGCTTGTGTTGCAGTCGAAACGTCGTGAGAATTTTATTGTATTATATTTTTATTATTTTATTGTTTCCCTTCTACGTGACTTTACCGAAAGAACCAAGAATATGAATCCCTGCAGTCACGAAAGCTTTGAATCAAAATTTGAGCGTTTACATGTTGGAGGAAACCAGAGCACCTGGAGAAAACCCACACGTGCAAGGGGGCAACGCTCTATCCCCGTATAGATGGAACAGTTTGACTCCATATTTGCTGAACCACCATCTCCTGGCGAGCCAGGGTATGACTCCTCCTCGACTCCCACGAGATTGGAGTTTCATGACGTTTCTGCGATCCGCCGACCCTCGCCGCTTCCACAGTGCTGGATAACAGGCCACATGCACCACCACCACTCGGCAAACTTAAGGATGATCAATCCTGAGTTCATTCAAGCTGGGTTATGTGAGGAGCTCACATATCCTTGAAAGATAGCGACACATTTCCATAAGCGATGGAATTGTTCACTGGGCCATGTATCCCGCATGTCCAAACAGCTGCTGTTTGGCTGGATAGTGGAGGCTGAACGAGCTTGGAATGGCCTACAGAGGTCGATGAGCTGATATGGTACAGGAGAACCTGGAGCTCAGCAGACTCCCTGATGGCAAGTAACAGCGGTGTCAAGATCGGCGTCTGTGGAGGAGGCTCGTGAAGGACGCTACTGGGCAGTCGGAGGCAGTTGGCCTCCAGCAACAACGGACAGCAGAGGAGCGATGCTCACAACAACGAGCGGAGCAACAGGTGTATAAAATGCAGCAAGTTTGCACAGTGAGGAGCACATCATTTGCATCTGCCAGTCATCTCAGTCAGTCAACCCATAGCATCTGGGTCTGTCCCGTGAACTCCTGCCAGCCACCCTGGCATACTTCATGTGGTTTCAACATGCATCTATCCTGGCACCACAAGCACTGCTGTAACATCACGGCCACTTAGTGGTGAATGGCGGCTGTTGCTAAACGCGCATAGTGTACGCGTGCATGTGTGTGTGTGCGTTCGAGAGGAGCGGTGGCGCATTGGTTAGCGCACTGAATTACGAACCCGACCAACAGCGGTGACAAATATCGCAACCAATCCTGGGCCTCTTCAAGGTCACCTCAGCCTTATAAAATGAGAACCTGGTGTGGTTTGTAAACATCAGCTCCCCTCGTGGACTGTATCAGCTTTAATAGGTGCTCGTTATCAGGAGTTACCCCGACGGCCTGCAGAGGCTATATAGGGGAACTTTCTCTTCGTCCCTGTGTGCGTGTTCGAGGCTCACCAGATCTGCAATCGAATTTTCTTTCCGCCCAGCTCGATGGTCTTGATTTTAAAATCAACGCCTGAGAGGGAGAGAGAGAGACACACACACACAGAAGATATATTGCTGATGCTGGCATCACCGCCCACCGGACAGTCCTGTGTCACAGGGTGTACACACACACACACACATTTTTTATGCTTCTAATTTGTTGTCCTTTCCTCGCACCTCCGATTATCACAGCTGGCTACGTACGGTGCGAAAGAAGTTCAACATACATACACACGGCTGCAGACCGTGAGCGCACAGGTCTGTGTGTGTGTGTGTGTGGAAACTGTACGACAGAATTACGTATGTTAAGGTCAAGTACGCATGTGTACAAGTGGTGGGGAGCGGTGGCGCAGAGCTTAGAGCGTTGCGCTCACGGCCAATACCAGTGAACCGGTCTTGGGCCTCCCCTAGGTCCACTCAGCCGCAAACGAGTACACCTATTGCGGTGTGTCAACATTGGGGAGACAAAGGCGGCCGGCCGTGGTGCTGCTGGCCCACCCACCCCCTTCGTGTGACGTGCCGGCCTTCATAGGTGCTTGCTAAGAGTACTTGCCCCAACAGCCTATTGGGCATTTGTCTTTACACAGCAGTTAATGTGCATAAGCATGTGTACTTAGAGGCTCGCATCTGTGTGTGTGTATACAGGCGTGCGTGCGATTAGAAACGTGCATGTGTACACATTCGGGCACGTCCATGTATACAGGCGTAACGTAATGGTTAGCGCACTGCTCTAGGAACCAAGCGATCTGAGTTTCATTCCTGCTCATGGTGAACCGGTCCTGGGCCTCCCCTAAGTCGGCGTGTACCGGGTGTGATCCGTAAACATTGCCACGAGGGAGACAAAGGCGGCCAGGCACGTGCTGGCAAACCAACCCCTCGTGTACAGTCCATTGCCGGCCTTCATAGGCGCTAACTTGCCCTAACGGAATGCTAACCGCTACAAGGGGAGGATCATTGTGTACAGCATGTGTATTGAGTGAGGCACGTGTGTATGTGTGTGTGTGATTGTGTACAGGCGTGTGTTAGTATCACGTAACAGCCACAGCTTGCGGCAGAGTGTCATGTTAATCACAGGCGCGTGTTATTGGCCATGACACGCACACACCCATGCGTTCACTCCAACCAACAAACATTAGCTCATACACACACACACTCCTCGTTAACAAAGATCCGCCGTGTTTACCCTTTGATAGACTGTTGGGGCAAGTGCTGTTAGCGAGCACCTACGAAGGCCGGCACGGCACACGATGGGGTGGGTGGGACAGCATCGCGCCCGACCGCCTTTGTCTCTCCAGTGGCGATGTTTACACACCGCACCAGGTACTCATTTGAGGCTGAGTCGACCGAGAGGAGGCCCAGGACCGGTTCAGACAATCGTCACCGGTGTTGGCCGTGAGCGGCGATCGAATTCAAGTCGCAGGGTTTGTAAAGCAGCGCCCTAACCGCTACACCACCGCTCCAAACACACTCACCAACACACATTATTAGCTCACACACACACACACCCTCACGAACAAAGGCAAAGATCCCCCGTAAAGCCTTTAACAGACTGCTGGGGCAAGTGATGTTAGCGAGCACCTATGAAGGCCGGCACGACACACGAGGTGGGTGTGGCTAGAACCACGCGCGGCCGCCTTTGTCTCCCCAGTGCTGATGTTTCGCACCCACCTTCTCCTGCTTTCCCTCCTCCGTATGGGTGCTTCTGTGCATGTGCCCCCTCTCTCTTACAGCCGTAGTTGTGTTATTGTGTCAACCCACTGCTGGATGAGGGCCCTCCCCATGCCAGGCGGGTCGTGGAGGTTACTGGACCATATTCTTTGGTTCTTTCGGTAAAGTCACGTGGGTATAAAATAAAATAAATCACGACGTTTTTTTTGTCGCAACACAAGCGTCCGTCATATATCGAGAAAGAACCAAAGAGTATGGATTCCTGCAGTCACGAAAGCTTCCAATCAATATTTGACCATACTTCACGTGCTGCGCACCATGCTGGCGAATTATATTAACTACCTCGCCTGCTATACAGGTCGTAGGTTCAAATCCCATCCTGACGCCTGCATATAGTATTTAGAGTTCGCGTGTTCTCGCTCCTCGAGGTCACGTGGATTTGTCTCCCTCCGAGCCCTTCCGTTTTTCCGTCCACATTCATAAGCACGCGTTTAAGAGTATTTGGCTGCCATAAATTTCCACATTAGCCGCTTTCGTTGAGCTATCATTGCTGGCCAGGTCACTTCAGAAAAAAAGCTGTAAAGCTCACCATGGTAAAATGAAAAATACTGTAGTTTATCGTTTTATAGTTTAGCTAAAACCCTGTAGCCACCTATAACAACCTGTTATCTTTAAACAATTTTTATTTTACCAGGTAAGGCCCATTGAGCTATAAAGCTTTTTCAGAAGCGACCTGGCCACAAATGATAGCTCAACGAAAGTGGCTTGCCGTCATGTGTAAATTTATAGTAGCCAAATACTTTAAACGCACGTTTCTGCTGTGCACGTGTGGTCGCCAATCCGAGCACTATCCAGGCTCAAGTTTGCTTAGCTTCCGACAGCTGACAAGATCGGGCGCATTCAGGGGTGATTTGGCTATGGGAGAGCAGATCTTTTTCCGAGAGGCTCAACTGGGCCACATGGGTCAGTGGGTAGCACCGCCTACTTTTACATAGCCACGCCCACTCAACCGCTAGCACCGCACACAGCGAGTGGATTCGCTGCTTCTAAAGTTGGCCCCACCCCTTACCCAGGTAGCTCCTGCCCCCTGTTCATGTAGCCCCGCCCCTACCCCAGGTAGCCCCGCCTCACACCCCCACTTTTGGCCTAGGCCAAAACATTTTAAACCCGGGGCCAAATTTCGGATTTTCGCCAAAACTTTTGGACCTTCTGCAATCACTGGAAAGTCCCGGTGGCTGAATTAGTCCCAAACCAGGAACTTTGGTTGATTAATTCCTTCTGCTAATCTCTTATATTCTCTTTTATGAATGTATGTAGTTATATTCTTGGTTATTTCGGTAAAGTCACGTCGAAGGGAAACAATAAAATAATAAAAACATAAAACAATAAAAATATAAAACAATATATTTTTATTATTTTATTGTTTCCCTTCTACGTGAATATGAATCCCTGCAGTCACGAAAGCTTTAAATCAAAATGTATGTAGTTGTGCAAGTTTAATTTCTGTACTTTTAAAAATATTATTTATTATTAGCGACTTGTTTACTTTTTCTCTATCTTGCATTTCTACCGGTTTTGGTTGTTGCATTGCTTGTTGATATAACTTTCTGGACATGTTTGGGGGGGGGGGAAGAGCTTCATAGCTCATCGGATTCCTTCTCGTTCAGTTTAAATAAAGATTTCCCTCTTCTTTACGAGATATTCCATCTCCGTCTTGGAGGTCCCCCCCCCTCCTCTACCCCGGTCTCTCTCCCAGTGCACCAAGAGGCAAGTATTCTCGTCTATATTTAACCCTATTCCCCGAATAGCGGCGCTTGGGAGGAGGGAGGATGTGGGGGGGGGGAGAGCAAATCTGCGTGCATACTCTAGGTCGACTCAGCCTTAAACGTGCACAACACGTGCGTGCGATGGTGCGGATCGTTCGTTCACACCTCAGCAGTAACTAACGGAATAAAGACGCAGGCGGCCAGCGAGATGCATGGTTAGAAAAAATAGCCTGCTTGATATTATTGGTCTGGAAAGCCAATTTAGCCTGGTGGACCATAAATATTATTACTCTCATGTGGAAATACGGAAGAGTACACAGTTCTGCTTATCTTTTACCAATAACAAAGGTTACCCCTGCCCCCATGTATATGAACATAATGCACACTCAAGTGTACATAGACAAAGATCCCCTGTATAGCCTACATAGAGTGTTGGGGAAAGTGCCATTAGTCAACACCAATCAAACCCGGAAAAGCGCACGAGTTGGTGGTGTGGTGTGACCTGAAACCACTCACGGCCGCCTTTGTCTCTTCAGTTATTATGCTTTTACACACAGCGCCAGGAACGTATTTGAGGCTGAGTCGACCAAGGGGTGGCCCAGAACAGGTTTTGTATACTGTTTATATCATTTGGCTGCTATACATTTCCACATAAGCCACTTTTTTGAGCTATAATTTGTGGCAAGGTCGCTTCTGAAAAGAAGCTCATAGCTCAGTGGGCTATACATCTTAAAATAAAACAAAAATTTTAATTTTCTTACCTTTTCTACACTTTGCACTCCTATCGTGTTTTCGTATTGTTTGTTGTTGGAACTTTCTGACCCGCCCCCACTTGGACATCTGTGAAAAGAGCTTTATAGCTCATCGGATTCTTCCAGTATAAATACAGATTCTGATTTTGATATCCATTGGTAGTGAGCGACAGTAAAATACCACGTGTTAAAGTTCTCTCTTTTCACTTCTGCTCAAGGTTTACGGCCGTGATGTTGCACGGATAGACAGGTCCTGTGTTGACCTATGTCTTGTTAATGCGTCTTGTGTTAACACTACGGCTCTGTGTGCTCCTAGTCTTGTGTTGTCTTTGTATTGTTGGTTATTGTGGTCCCTATGTTAGTGTTGTGTTGTTGGCCGTGTGGTCCCAATGTTAGGTGTTATGTTTGTGTTTGGCTGTGTGTTCCCAATATTAGTTCTGTTGGTTGTGGTCCCAGTGTTAGTGTTGTTCGCTGTGTGGTTCCAATGTTAGTGTTGTTGGTTGTGGTCCTAATGTTAGTCTTGTGTTTGTGGTGTTGGTTGTGTGGTCCCAATGTTAGTGTTGTGTTTGTGGTGTTGGTTGTTTGGTTCTCATGTTAGTCTTGTGTTTGTGTTGTTGGTAGTGTGGTCCTCATGTCAGTCTTGTGTTTGTGTTGTTGGTTGTGTGGTCCCAATGTTAGTGTTGTGTTTGTGTTGTTGGTAGTGTGGTCCTAATGTTAGTCTTATGTTTGTGTTGTTTGTTGTGTTGTTGGTTGTGTGGTCCCAATGTTAGTGTTGTGTTTGTGTTGTTGGTAGTGTGGTCCTAATGTTCGTCTTGTGTTTGTGTTGTTGGTTGTGTGGTCCTAATGTTCGTCTTGTGTTTGTGTTGTTGGTTGTGCGTGTTGTGATTCCATGGTATATTTAGAGTCTGGCCAGAGTGTGTGTTTTCAGAGTGTGAATAGATGCGATAGTTTACGTGTTGGTGCTAACTGGAGGTTACGGGACAGACCCGGGTGTCATAAGTTAACTGATGTGCCAGGCTAGTTGCACTTTGCGGCTATCGCGTGAAGTGTGGAAGGTCAAAGGGGCAGACCCGGGTGCTATGGATTAGCCGATTCAAAATTACTGGCGGATGCGCGACCGGTGATCCTCACTCTTCCAACTCAAAGTGCACCGAGCCTGGCACAAGGGCTGTCGTGGGTGTGTACGTGACGAATGGCCGCTGTTGTTGACTATTTGTGCGTGGTGTGAGTAGGATGGAGTGGTGGCGCAGTGGTTATCGCACCGCGCGGATAACATCAGTGGCGAGCGTCGTACGAACCGGTCCTAGACCTCCGTACCGAATACGGTGTCATCATTAGAAAGGGAAAGACAAAGGAGGCCGGGCGTGGTAGTGCGACGAACCGGCCTCTTATAAGTGCTCGCCAACAGCACTTGCCCAACAGTATATGCAAAGGCTATACGGGGGAGCTTTGTCTTTGCCCGCAACCCCATGCCACCCTGTCCCCGTTGTCTAACATTGTGCCCCGATGTCCCTCTGTCTTGTCTCCGTGTTCCCCACACCCCCTCCTGTCCTCTCCACGTCTCCCTGCACCCGAGCGGCACCACCCCGCGTGTCCTCCACACGCCCATGTCCCCAAGGCTCCTGGGTGTCTCCTCTTACCCCTGCATCCCCACGTTCCCCTGTAACCGTGTCCCACCGTGTCCCACCGTGTCCCACCGTCTCTTCCCTCTGTCTCCATCTGTCCCCGTCCCGCTATGTGTCCTGCATCTCTCGAATCCCTGTCTGCTCGTGTCCTCAACTCAACGTCTCCATGCATGTCCACAAGCCTCCTGATGTCTCCCATGTCCCTACTGGTCCCTGCGTGCCTTCCGTCTCTCTCCTCATGTCCCCGTCTCTTATGTGCATCGGCGTCTCCCTCTACTCCCCCTGTCCCGCTGTCTCCTCTGTCTCCCCCCCCCCCCATGTCTCCCCATGCCCTCTATGCCTCCCGTGTCTCCCCATGCCCATACATTCGCAATTCCCTCTATGCCCCCCTCTCCACGTGCGTATCCGTCTATGCCCCCCACCCCGTGTCTCCCTCTCCCTAGTGTCTCCTTGTGTCCCGAAACTCCATGTCCTCATGCCCACGTGTCTCTCCTGGCGTCTCCCCATGTCGTCCCCCCCCCCCCAATAAATCCACGTCTCCTCCGGCTCCCATGCACCTCGCCCACCCTGTGTGTCTCTGCCCCCCTCTCTGCCCCCCTCATTTCCCACATACCCCCCCCCCACCCGGTCTCGCGATCACGCACCCACTGTGGACTTGCACGCGTCGCTGTAGGCGTCGTCCGTGAACCTCTCCATGAGGCTCGTCTTGCCCACGCCGCGGTTCCCGATGAGGATCAGCTGGAACTTGAGGTCCGCGGGCCGCGGTGGCACGCGGCCCGAGGGGGTCCGCCGACCCCGCGGGGTCCCTGCGGGGGAGGCCCCTCCGCCGCCGCCGCCGCCGCCGGGGCCCTGGGACCCCAGCGGGGTCTTTGCGACGAGGCTGCCCCGAGCGGTCAAAGCCCCCGGTGTCCGTGACCCCATAGGTGCAGGGGTCCCCGACGCGGGAGGGGGGATCCGAGTGTTGACGCTCCCCGGGCCCTGGGACCCCAGCGGGATAGGGGTCCCCAAACCGCGAAACCGCTTCTCCGCGGCGGCCCCGCCGCCCGATTCCATGTTCCTGTGGCCGGGTCCTTGTCCCGCTGTTCTCGCCCGAGGCGAGGGAGGAGTTGAGCCGAGTTGAGTCCTTAGAGTCGTCGGGGGGGGTTTCGGGGATTTCGTTGAGGGGGTCCCGGGGTCTCAACTCCTTGGCGCGCGACCCCGAAAAACTTTGAGGGGCGTGCAGTGCGCATGCGTCAACAACAGCTGTGCGTCACCCTCAGCCCCGCCCCTCAGACGCCCGTCTCCCCCCGCAGCCCCTCCCCTCATCACAGGAGTCCCTCCCCTATCACAGTATCCCCTCCCCTCTTCACAGTAGCCCCTCCCCAACCGCAGCAGCCCCTCCCACACAACAGTAGCCACGCCCCTCTTCATAGTAGCCCCCCCCACCACAGCAGTTTCTCCCCCTCACCACAGTAGCCCCTCCTCCACCACAGTAGCTCCTTCCCCTCACAACAGTAGCCCCTCCCCCTCCACAGTAGCCCCTCCCCCCACACCACAGTAGCCCCTCCCCCACCACCGTAGCCCCTCCCCTCTTGATCATTTCAGCCAGTCCAATGACGTTTAATTGGCCCCTTCCTCAACTTTTCCCGCCTCACTTTACATAACCAAAGCTCTTACCGTCGCAACTATTAATATTAACAATTAACCCATTGCTTAGCAGGTACATAATATGTTTAATGTTCAATTCTCATTCGGTGCCACGGTGTAAACTAGTTGTAATTACCGGCGAAACGTCGTACTCAGATTGTAAAAGTTGTGGCTTGGCTCTCCAACACACCGGTAGTGCTGTACTAGTATACTACACTATACACTACTATATACTACACTATACACTACTATATACTACACTATACACTACTATACACTACTATACACTACACTATACACTACTATATACTACACTATACACTACTATACACTACGCTGTACACTACACACTAGTGCTGTACTAGTATACTACACTATACACTACTATACACTACACTATACACTACTATATACTACACTATACACTACTATACACTACACTATACACTACTATATACTACACTATACACTACTATACACTACTATACACTACACTATACACTACTATATACTACACTATACACTACTATATACTACACTATACACTACTATACACTACTATACACTACACTATACACTACTATATACTACACTATACACTACTATACACTACGCTGTACACTACACACTAGTGCTGTACTAGTATACTACACTATACACTACTATACACTACACTATACACTACTATATACTACACTATACACTACTATACACTACACTATACACTACACAACTAGTGCTGTACTGGTGACGAATTGGCCACGTTCTGTTCACGTGACAACCCCTTACTAGTTGGCTGTGTCGGGTGGCGGCGGGTTTTAACGACACATTTATACATTTACGCGATCTAACCCCACAAACGCCTCTATTACCCAATTATACCTGTCTGGCCTCTCTGTTCACATGTTACGAAGAAGGGCAATTGGCCCAAACGTCGCCTACTGCTACCTTTAAGTGTCCAAATGATGGGGCCACTTTGTTGACCTATCCATTTGTGGCCAGGTCACTTTTGAGAAATAAGTTAACACCTCAGTGGGCTTTGCTTGGTAGGATGGGAATTGTTTTAGTTTAGGGGCCGTCCATAAATGACGTCACGCAGGGGGGGGGAGGGGGGGGTCAGACATTTGTGACGATGTGTGACGAGGGGGGGGGGGGGTTGGGAAATGTGACGTCACATCAAAATGCGCAAACTTTAAATAAATATAGACAACACGTTCTACTTAATTAAATAGACTTTTAATAAATACTCTTTGGTTTTATTCGGTAAAGTCACGTAGGTAAAAAAATAAAACAACAAAAATCACGACGTTTCGGCCACAACACAAGAGGCCTTCATCAGGTGAAGGAACCGTACTGTCACGAGGACAGCGTGGACAGCGTGACAGTACGGTCCCTTCACCTGATGAAGGCCTCTTGTGTTGTGGCCGAAACGTCGTGATTTTTGTTGTTTTATTTTTTACCTACGTGACTTTACCGAATAGAACCAAAGAGTATGGATCCTTGCAGTCACGAAAGCTTCAAATCTAGACTTTTTAATAAATGTTTTCTCCTACGACATCAGAGTGCAGCGCCACATTAAATACGCACTACAATGACAATAGTTTAAAGCGATTTGAAGCATGTTTGATTTTTTGGGGGGAGGGGGGGGAGGGCCAGTGCTTTGTGACGTCATATTTGAGGGGGGGGGGGTCTGACTTTTTGTGACGCCGTGTGACGAAGGGGGGGGGGGTCAAAAATCGTCCAAAATCGCGTGACGTCATTTATGGACGGCCCCTAAATATAAATGTGTCGTTAATTACTCCACCACCCGACTTAGACAGTAAGGTGTGTCACGTAAACGTTTGTCACTTAAACGTAAGGTGTGTCACGTAAACGTGGCACACATTACTAACCTGTCGGGTGGTGGCGGGTTTAACGACACAACTTATATATTTACGCGCTCTAACCCACGAAACCTCTGCTAAGGATAATATTTGTCGAAAAAGCCTCCTGCGTGTTCGATTCTCACTGTTGTACTGAACTGCCGAGTCTCGTAAACATCGTCTATGGGGCTGCCGGCCGAATCGCCTTTGAGAAAGCGCTAAGTCAACTCAATGGGCATTAGTCCGGGGGAAATGAACTTTCTGATTTTGATCTACATCATCATCAGCGTCGCCATCAGCCATGATCTAATCCACTGCCGGATGAAGAATCGGAATATTCACGTGGACTAGAGGAATCCGATGAGCTATGAAGCTCTCTTCTTCACGGATGTTGAGTCGGGGCGGGTCAGCAAGCGACAGCCAACAAATCCATCGCAGTGCAAAATCGAGAGAAGGTTAGCAAGGCACTCAAAGCAATAACTAATCGAGCACAAATCGCTAATGTACACGAATTCCTGCAGACTCTTCAACACTACAGCCAACTTGTTGCCACTTAAACACGTAGGCTTTCGCGACCAATATTACTCAAAATAAAGGTTTTTGGGTTACATCGCGTAAGTATAAGTGTATCGTAACCCTACTGCCACCCACGTAAGCCCCGAGGCAGCCTACAACACCCTGCCATGCATGCACGGTGATGGTCACCCACATATTGTATAAGGGACCGTCCATAAATGACGTCACGCGATTTTTGACAATTTTTGACCCCCCCCCCCTCCTCGTCACACGGCGTCACAAAAAGTCAGACCCCCCCTCAAATATGACGTCACAAAGCTCTGCCCCCCCCCCCCCAAATGTATATATAAAATATGCTTCAAATCGCTTTAAACTATTGTCATTGTAGTGCGTATTTAATGTGGCGCTGCACTCTGATGTTGCAGGAAGTCTATTTCATTAAGTAGAACGTGTTGTCTACATTATGAGACCTCCTTTGCCAGTAACAAGATATAGTAATAAGTTTTACCTTTTTAACTGGCACAAAAAAAGTTAAAAGGGTAAAACCTATTCCTATATCTTGTTACTGGCAAAGGAGGTCTCATAATGTAAATGCTCACCCCGAGCCCTCAATACTCTGATAGTGCGCTGTTTTTGAGTTGTACGCCTTTTGGCGTCTTCTGGTCCAACACCAGTGGAGACTAGGCTCTAAGAAAAGCCGTCTCGGGTGTGGACCAATCAAATTCAAGGACAGTGCATATTATTTTTGTTTGCATTTTGACTGCTTGTGTTGTGGTTATTGCAGACATGAAGCCTTGAATAAAGGTGTCAGTTTTTTGTGCCAGTTAAAAGGGTAAAACCTATTACTGTGTTCTCTACATTTATTTAAAGTTGCGCATTTTGACGTGACGTCACATTTCTCAACCCCCCCCCCCTCTCGTCATACATCGTCACAAATGTCTGACCCCGCCCCCCCCCTTAGATGCGTGACGTCATTTATGGACGGCCCCTAATGACCGAGATCTGGCGTTGTCCGCCGCATGGGTGTGCATGTGCTGTGCTGTGTGCATGTACACATTGCAGTATAATGAGCACAACAAACATTTAAACACACACATTCCCCCCAATATAACCTTGAAAGTAGTACTGTGCTGACGCAAGCTCTGACAGCGAACGCCTGTTAAGGTCACATTGATTGAGGGGGAGATTTGACCAGAGGTATACATGAATCGGGTTACAGGACACATTTCAAACTGAGTCGACCTAAAGGAAGTCCAGGTCACGTAAATGACCACTGGTATTGATGAGCATCGCGTCAATGTGCATCGTACCACCCTCGACTGAAGATAGCCGCGGACGGGAGATTGTCCCCATAAGTGCTCGTGCCAGGCTAGGTGCACTTTAAGGGCGTCACGTGAAATGTGGAAGGCTTGCGACAAGACAAAGATATATCCCGTAGAGCCTTTAACAGGCTGTTGGGGGAAGTGCTGTCAGCGAGAACCTATGAAGGCCGGCACGGCACACGAGGGGGTGGGTGGCTAGCACCACGCCCGACCGCCTTCGTCTCCCCAGTGGCGATGTCTACACACCGCACCAGGTACTCATTTGAGACTGAGTCGACCTAGGGGAGGCCCGGGACTGGTCCAGGTAATCGTCACCGGTGTTGGCCGTGAGCGGGAATCGAACTCAGGTGGCCGGATTCGTAGCGCAGCGCGCTAACCACTACACCACCGCTACACCAAACACACACACCCGAAGTGTCACACACACACACACGAAGTGTCACACACACACGAAGTGTCACACACACGAAGTGTCACACACACACACGAAGTGTCACACACACACACGAAGTGTCACACACACACCAAGTGTCACACACACACGAAGTGTCACACACACACAAAGTGTCACACACACACAAAATGTCACACACACGAAGTGTCACACACACACAAAGTGTCACACACATACGAAGTGTCACACACACTCACACAAAGTGTCACACACACACGAAGTGTCCACGCTTTGTGGGGGAGTGTTTATTGTCGCGACCGTGGTCACGTGAACAAGCAGGGGGTGGGGGCTGGGGGGGTGTAGAGGGGGGCGGGGGGGCGTGTTCATCATGAACATCATCATCATCATTAACATAACTAAAATAATCATTAACAACATCGACATCAACGATTTTATCCGTGACGGGAAACGACGGGAAATGTGGTCCTGACAACACAGAGAGGATGGAGAAAGCGCCTTCAAACCATCATCACCGTCATGACCACCATGTTGCGATCACTATCGTGCACGTAAAACTTCACCATCACGATCATTACCACCATCATCACCATGATTATAATCCTCGCCATCATACTCACCATCATCGTCATCATCATCATCCTCCTCCTCACTATCACTGCCACCATCACCCCCATCACCACCACCACCATCATTATCTCATCACTGCCATCATTATCACCATCATATTCACCATCACCACCATGATCATCACTCCTATCGTCATCACCATCGTCGTTACCACTACCACCTTCATAATTTTCAGTCGTATTAGTCCAGTCCTGGTAATAAGTACCAGTATTTAAAATGTAATTAGTCCAAAGCCTCTGAAGTTATTGTAGCGTGGACACAATTGACATTCATCCAGAATAAGTATTGATTTCAGGAGTCGATTATTCTCTACACATCATAAAAAACAAAGATCCCCCGTACAGCCTTAACAGAATTTTGGGGCAAGTGCCGTTAGCGAGCACCTATGAAGGCCGGCACGGCACACGAGGAGGTGGATGGCCAGCACCACGCCCGACCGCCTTTGTCTCCCCAGTGAAGATGTTTACACACCGCACCAGGTACTCATTTGAGGCTGAGTCGACCTAGGGGAGTCCTAGGACCCGTTCAGATATTCGTCACTGGTGTTGGCCGTGAGCGGGAATTGAACTCGGGTTACCGGGTTCGTAGCGCAGCGTAGCGCTAACCGCTACACAGAAATGAAACGTAAACATGTGATATGAATATAGCCATTTGAATAAAAGCTATCATCGATGTGTATGTGGCGCGTCTTTTGTTCTTTCTGAAATCCAAAGCCCCAAAACGTCAAGCGGCAATGCAACATCCAACGCTGTCAATGTTATTGATAGTTCAGAGTGGAACACGTGCCTTAAATCGGGGCAATGTGTTGACTACAGACCGCTGTGGTGGCGATGAGAAGTTAACTACCTCGCTTGGTACACAGGAGGTCTGTGTCTCTCTCATCATCATCATCACAGTGGCTATGAGATGTTAACTACCTCGCCTGGTGTGCAGGAGGTCTGTGTCTCTCATCATCATCATCATCACCACGGTGGCTATGAGATGTTAACTACCTCGCCTGGTACACAGGAGGTCTGTGTCTCTCTCTCATCATCACGGTGGCTATGAGATGTTAACTACCTCGCCTGGTATGCAGGAGGTCTGTGTCTCTCTCTTATCATCACGGTGGCTATGAGATGTTAACTACCTTGCCTGGTATGCAGGAGGTCTGTGTCTCTCATCATCATCATCACCACGGTGGCTATGAGATGTTAACTGCCTCGCCTGATATGCAGGAGTCCGTGGGTTCGATCCCTACCCAGACGATGCCTGCTGCTGTATATTTGGAGTCTGCGTCTCTCTTCTCTCATCATCATCACGGTGGCTATGAGATGTTAACTACCTCGCCTGGTATGCAGGAGGTCTGTGTCTCTCTCTCATCATCATCATCATCACGGTGGCTATGAGATGTTAACTACCTCGCCTGGTACACAGGAGGTCTGTGTCTCTCTCTCATCATCACGGTGGCTATGATATGTTAACTACCTCGCCTGGTATGCAGGAGTCCGTGTGTTCGATGCCTACCCTGACGATGCCTGCTGCTGTATATTTGGAGTCTGCGGGTGTCTCTCTCCCTGTGGTCGCGTTGATTATTCTCCGGGTCCTCCGGTTTTCCCTCGACATTGAGAATAAACGTCACGCGTGTAGACTATTTAGGGCTGCTATAAATATCCAAGTGATGATAACCCACTTCCTTGAGCAATCATATGTGGCCGGTCGCTTCTGAAAAAGAGCTATACAGCTCAGTGGGGCCTTACCTGGTGAGAAATAAATACAAATCTACAAAGCCACGTGGAGTGGTCCGATTTGTATCGACGGCTGCGGAGTCGCTGTAGGAAATTATTCGGTCGATCATCTTCCAACCCATCTGATCGAATGAACTGGTCGAGCATCGGAAACGATTTCAATCATCGACCAGCCATTACATTAAATATACTGTATACTAAATTGATCACTTTCATTTACGACGAATTACAAACGACTTTAAATCATAGGTGCGTATGTGTGCATAAATTATCATTAACGTCGGTGATTAACATAAATTATGATGGTTAGTAACACCTGTTAATGATCAGGTTGTTACTATAACACTGTTGTGCAATCATAATGCAATACTACAATATTTGAGAATTATGATAAAATATATACGCTAGTGATATATATATACTGTGGTGATAAAATAAAAGACATTTTACGCAACATATTATTGAATAATAACGGTGTATGTACGTATACTGTACACGTATACATACACAGCTATAACAGAGACAAAGACCCCCTGTATAGCCTTAACAGACTGTTGGGGCAAGTTCTGTTAGCGAGCACCCTATGAAGGCTGGCACGGCACACGAGGGGGTTGGTGCGGTCAGAACCATGTCAGGCCGCCTTTGTTTCCCCAATGACACTCATTTGAGGTTGAGTCGCCCTAGGGAGGCCCAGGACCGGTTCAGATTAAGCGTCACTATTGTTGGCCATGAGCTGGAATCGAACTCGGTGTTACCGAGTTGGTAGCGCAGCGCGCCAACCACTGCGCCACCGCTCCCCACGCGTACACGGACGCCAATACAATAATTAAAACCGTTGAATAACACAAAGACACACACACATATATATGGCACTACTACACTCATACAAAAGACAAAGATCCCCTGTATAGCCTTTACAGGCTGTTGGGGCAAGTGCTGTTAGCGAGCACCTGTGAAGGGCGGAACGTCACAAGAAGTCGTGGGTGGACCAACACCACGCCCGACCGCCTTTGTCTCCCCGATGGTGATATTTATACATAAGGATTCAATTTGAGGCTGAGTCGACCGAGGGGAGGCCCGGGACCGGTTCAGATAATCGTCACTCGTGTGACGATCGTGAAGCCGGAAATGGAACTCGGGTCGTCGGGTTCGTATCGCAGCGCGCTAACCACTGCGCCACCGCTCCCCACTGGTCGGCATCTCGCACACGCACGCCTCTATCCAATACACAATTGATAACTCCTAAGTTAAAGCTTTCGTGACTGCAGGAATGCATATTCTTTGGGTCTTTCGATAAAGTCGCGTAGATAGGTTCAGATGAATACAAATTAAACTACGACGTTTCGATCACAACACAAGCGATCCTGATGACGATCGCTTGTGTTGTGATCGAAACGCCGTGGTTTTTTAGTTTATTTTTATGAATTTGAACCTATCTACGTGACTTTACCGAAAGACCCAAAGAACAACAATTGATAATGTTAATGACCAACGCAGCGGCTGGGTTACCCAACCATTCATGCCGAGTCGATCCAGAGAAGGTTCAAGCCGGCTCGGATACCAATTGTGGCACTGGTGGTGGTGGTGATGATGATGATCATCACGGTCGGGAATTGAACCTGGGTTCGTACCGTTACGACACCACGACACACACACACACGCACTGTTACATGCACACACAATACACAAAGGTCCCCCACGTAGCCATGTAGACTGGGTGGGGCAAGTGCTATTAGCGAGCACGTATTAAGGGCGGCATGACAAACACCACACCAGGCCGCCTTTGTCTTCCTGGAGCTGATTTTTTGTTTTTACACACCGCAGCAGGTACTCATTTAAGGCTGAGTCGACCTAGGAGGAGGGAGGGAAGGAGGGAAGGAAGAAAGGGAGCAGTGAGATATCCAGGGCGGGTTTCAGATAATCCTTGCTTGCCACTGATGTTAGCCGTGGCTAGGAGTCGAACCTAGGTAGCCGGGTTCGTAGTGCAGCGTGCAAACCACTGCGCAACTTCTCACCCCGCCACACACACACACACACGCGCGCGAACGCACGTGCACTCACACCTACACACACACCGACACTACACACACGTGCACAGTATACATGCACACACACACACTCTCAGCTACGCAAACGGAACACCCATTTTCACACCTATTAAGCGGTTGCAAAACACAAGCGCACGACGCTAACCCTCGCCGTGACCGTTGACCCCGTGACTGACTGTTCATGACTGTGACAAGTCAGTTCGTGACTGGGGCCTGCGATGCGGCTGACTAGTCGGTCACCGTGCCTGCGTGTGGCCTACCGTGACTAACCACTGTCCCGTGACTGACGCGGTCACGGGCCTTCACCGACGTCCCGTGGCTAACAATCGCTCCGTGACTGACTTCGACGGACGCTCAAAGTCGGTTGCCTGCGCCGCTGGTGCCGTTTCAAGAGAGCCCTGTGAGGTCGTCGTTGGTCAGCGAGTCAGTCACTAGACTGGCCCGTGTTGACTGACGATCAGTCCGTGACTCACGATCTTTATACCCGGGGGGGGAGGGGGGGTGTGGGGATATGTGGGTGGGGGATGGGTCTTTGTCATCGGCGAGGGCCGGCGGATTTGCCAATGGTTGTTGATGAAGGGACCACGACCACTCATTACGAACTCCATTATCTCACGACCACTGCAACGTGACGAGGGAGGGGGCGAGGGGTGGGGGCGACGAGGTGACGGAGGTGGGGGGGGGGCTGAGCTGTGAACACCAAAATAGAACAGCGAACGAAAAATGATAAAGGGGGTTGGGGGGGGTCGCTGGCGAAACGCTGCACGTCAGGGGGTTAGGGTTAGGGCCAAGCCTAGTTCTCGTCGCTGATTGGCTCTAGTTACAATATTTAAAACGAAGGATTGGGTTGCAGTCCGTGACAGGGCTCCAACTCATGTGCGGGTGGCTGGTTGGTGAGGGGCAAGGTTGAGCGTTCGATTGGCCACGTGTCAAGTCAGAGTCGGTGTGAGACAGCTAGTACTGTGCTGATGTGCTGTGAAGAAGGGCCATTGCCCGAAACGTCGCCGATTGTAATATCTTTGTCTGTTATTTTAAGGCAGCGTTATTGTCTAGCGCGTTGGCTTTGTGTTTGTTATTCGTACAGTGATAAAAATTGTTAATTGGTGAGGGAGGGTTAGCCAGTTGATTGGTGATATATGGTTGGGATAGGGCTCGTGATTGGTTGGCTAATTAGTGAGGGATTGGTAGCTAGTTAATAGGTGATAAGTGTGGGATATGGCTGGTGATTGGCTGGCTAGTTAGTGAGGGATTGCTAGCTAGTTAATTGGTGATAGGTTTGGGATAGGGCTCCTGATTGGCTGGCTAGTTAGTGGTGGGGGGGGGGGGGGTAGCTAGTTAATTGGTGATAGGTTTGGGATAGGGCTCGTGATTGGCTGGCTAGTTAAGTGAGGGATTGCTAGCTAGTTAATTGGTGATAGGTTTGGGATAGGGCTCGTGATTGGCTGGCTAGTTAGTGGTGGGGGGGGGGGGTAGCTAGTTAATTGATGATATGTGTAGGATATGACTGGTGATTGGCTGGCTAGTTAAGTGAGGGATTGCTAGCTAGTTAATTGGTGATAGGTTTGGGATAGGGCTCGTGATTGGCTGGCTAGTTAGTGGTGGGGAGGAGGGGTATCTAGTTAATTGGTGATAGGATTCGTGATCGGCTCGTTTGCTCCGCACGTCACCTCCCATCACTCTTTCAGATTTTGGCCGAGTTTCATTCCTGGCGTCCACAGCGTCCCAAGCAACCCAGACGCGACAACGAGTACTGGCAGTATCTATATATACACACACACACAGCATGCTCTATACTGCATGCTGTACATGCTGCATACTGCATGCTGTACATGCTGTACATGCTGTATACTGCATGTACAGCAATGCCACGTGTATCTCCGTGGTGTGGATTCGTTGTCTGGAGCTCAAGAGGTTGAACGCTGCGCTGTCGATGTGCGACAGACTCACAATTCGTCAACAACGACTACGCCGTTTGGCCACGAAGGGGAGAAAATATACGCGACGTTTTGGGCAATCGTCTTTTAAAAACAATTTCTTGCGACGAAAAGGGGCATTTCCCGAAACGTCGCCTGTTTTTTTTTATGTATATGTATTTTTCCCTCGGTTAAGGCCACAGTGTTAATTGACGAATGTGTTACGGTTTTTCTTGTTGTTGTTGTTATTATTTATGCTCGTGCACCACTGCCAACACAGCATCACCAAATCATTATCCAACGTCGACCCAACGTTCGAATGGTCACCGGGGAAGGCCAGCGTAGGCCGTGAGCCCGACCTCGATAACCACACGAGCCAATGGGGCCCCGCCAGCACTTTGCCTTACCAATTAACCATGCTAACCAACCAAATCAACAACCAATTAGCATCGGCCGTTGCCCCAAACACAGTGATCTTCACTCAAGACATCATCATTTGAAACCATTGGAGGTTTGACAGCACCATGGGGGGGGGGGGGGGGGTGCTTTCACATTTTGTGTATTGTCGCACGTCAAGGGGCCGCACTAAAGGCCACCGGGGGCCGCCAGTGGGCCCGCGGGCCTTGCGACGAAGAGCACGGACCTGACAGCACGAGACAGGTCCCACTCCCCCCATGCACCCTCAACTCCGAGCCGCACTCCTCAGTGGGGCCACCGGTCCTAACACAGCCGCTGCCTACCCAGTAAACGTGTCAACGTGTCGGTTGGGCCAACGTTGGCGTCTTGGTTGGAACCGTTGGCCCAACGTTGGCAACCTTGGCACGTGGTTCCATGCTTCATGGGTAGTCCTCTTCCTGTCCCTAGCCAATGAGCCGCTGGGCACTATTCTTACTGCTAACCCCACTCGCCAAGCGCTCCCCTCGCACCCGCCCGTACTACCCTTTAACTCCGCTAACCAATCAGACCACAGCCATGCGTACCCACCTTATATTAGCCTGAGCCCACCCCCACCACCCCCCCACCTTTGTCCGCTGTTTGAATTTCGTGCGTCTGGCGAGCGAGAGCGTGTGAATGTGTATCTAGTCACGTGTGCGCCGTGTGTCCGCAAACTGTAAATGTGGGTTTCGGATGGCGTTCAAGTGTGCTTACGTGTTTGTGTGCGTGGAAAATGCCCGTGCCAGTGTGTCAGTTTGCACGTGTGCGCGTGCACGTGTGTGCGTGCGTGTGCACGTGTGTGCGTGTGCATGTGCTTCTTGTTCTGAAAGTGAGCCTGGCCTCCTGACACGAGCTCTGTTGTGACGTCACAGTCACTTGATTGGAGAATGGCGACTTGTGTTGTTGCTGTTATTGTCGTCGATGTATACCGCACGTGTGTGTGTGATTGCGAGTATCGTGTAAGGTGTCGTGCGTGCGTGTGTGTGTTTGCCTGTACTGTGGTTATTGCTCATGCATGAAGTGTGTTCGTGTGGTGTAGGTGTTAGTGTGGTGTAGGTGTTTGTGTAGTGTAGGTGTTTGTGTGGTGTAGGTGTTCGTGTGTGTGTTTGTGTGGTGTAGATGTTTGTGTAGTGTAGGTGTTCGTGTGGTGTGTTTGTGTGGTGTAGATGTTTGTGTGGTGTAGATGTTCATGTTCGTGTAGGTGTTTGTGTGGTGTAGGTGTTCGTGTGGTGTAGGTGTTTGTGTGTGTGTTTGTGTGGTGTAGGTGTTTGTGTGGTGTAGGTGTTTGTGTAGTGTAGGTGTTTGTGTGGTGTAGGTGTTCGTGTGGTGTAGGTGTTTGTGTGGTGTAGGTGTTTGTGTAGTGTAGGTGTTTGTGTGGTGTAGGTGTTCGTGTGGTGTGTTTGTGTGGTGTAGATGTTTGTGTGGTGTAGATGTTCATGTTCGTGTAGGTGTTTGTGTGGTGTAGGTGTTCGTGTGGTGTGTTTGTATGGTGGAGATGTTTGTGTGGTGTAGGTGTTTGTGTGGTGTAAGTGTTTGTGTTGTGTAGGTGTTTGTGTGGTGTAGGTGTTCGTGTGGTGTAGGTGTTTGTGTGGTGTAAGTGTTTGTGTGGTGTGTTTGTGTGGTGTAGGTGTTCGTGTGGTGTAGGTGTTTGTGTGGTGTAGGTGTTTGTGTGGTGTAGGTGTTTGTGTAGTGTAGGTGTTTGTGTGGTGTAGGTGTTTGTGTGGTGTAAGTGTTTGTGTGGTGTAGGTGTTTGTATGGTGTAGGTGTTTGTGTGGTGTAGGTGTTTGTGTAGTGTAGGTGTTTGTGTGGTGTAGGTGTTTGTGTGGTGTAAGTGTTTGTGTGGTGTAGGTGTTTGTGTGGTGTAGGTGTTCGTGTAGTGTAGGTGTTTGTGTGGTGTAGGTGTTCGTGTGGTGTAGGTGTTTGTGTGGTGTAGGTGTTTGTGTGGTGTAGGTGTTCGTGTGGTGTAGGTGTTTGTGTGGTGTAGGTGTTTGTGTGGTGTAGGTGTTCGTGTGGTGTAGGTGTTCGTGTGGTGTAGGTGTTTGTGTAGTGTAGGTGTTTGTGTGGTGTAGGTGTTCGTGTGGTGTAGGTGTTTGTGTGGTGTAGGTGTTTGTGTGGTGTAGGTGTTTGTGTAGTGTAGGTGTTTGTGTGGTGTAGGTGTTCGTGTGGTGTAGGTGTTTGTGTGGTGTAGGTGTTTGTGTGGTGTAGGTGTTTGTGTAGTGTAGGTGTTTGTGTGGTGTAGGTGTTTGTGTGGTGTAAGTGTTTGTGTGGTGTAGGTGTTTGTATGGTGTAGGTGTTTGTGTGGTGTAGGTGTTTGTGTAGTGTAGGTGTTTGTGTGGTGTAGGTGTTGTGTGGTGTAGGTGTTTGTGTGGTGTAGATGTTTGTGTAGTGTAGGTGTTTGTGTAGTGTAGGTGTTCGTGTGGTGTAGGTGTTTGTGTAGTGTAGGTGTTTGTGTGGTGTAGGTGTTCGTGTGGTGTGTTTGTGTGGTGTAGATGTTTGTGTGGTGTAGATGTTCATGTTCGTGTAGGTGTTTGTGTGGTGTAGGTGTTCGTGTGGTGTAGGTGTTTGTGTGGTGTAGGTGTTTGTGTGGTGTAGGTGTTTGTGTAGTGTAGGTGTTTGTGTAGTGTAGGTGTTTGTGTGATGTAGGTGTTTGTGTGGTGTAGGTGTTTGTGTGGTGTGTTTGTGTGGTGTAGGTGTTTGTGTAGTGTAGGTGTTTGTGTGGTGTAGGTGTTTGTGTGGTGTAAGTGTTTGTGTGGTGTAGGTGTTTGTGTGGTGTAGGTGTTTGTGTAGTGTAGGTGTTTGTGTGTGTAGGTGTTCGTGTGGTGTAGGTGTTTGTGTGGTGTTTGTGTGGTGTAGGTGTTCGTGTGGTGTAGGTGTTTGTGTGGTGTAGGTGTTTGTGTGGTGTAGGTGTTCGTGTGGTGTAGGTGTTCGTGTGGTGTAGGTGTTTGTGTAGTGTAGGTGTTTGTGTGGTGTAGGTGTTTGTATGGTGTAGGTGTTTGTGTGGTGTAGGTGTTTGTGTAGTGTAGGTGTTTGTGTGGTGTAGGTGTTTGTGTGGTGTAAGTGTTTGTGTGGTGTAGGTGTTTGTGTGGTGGTAGGTGTTTGTGTAGTGTAAGTGTTTGTGTGGTGTAGGTGTTTGTGTGGTGTAGGTGTTTGTGTAGTGTAGGTGTTTGTGTGGTGTAGGTGTTTGTGTGGTGTAGGTGTTTGTGTGGTGTAGATGTTTGTGTAGTGTAGGTGTTTGTGTAGTGTAGGTGTCCGTGTGGTGTAGGTGTTTGTGTAGTGTAGGTGTTTGTGTGGTGTAGGTGTTCGTGTGGTGTGTTTGTGTGGTGTAGATGTTTGTGTGGTGTAGATGTTCATGTTCGTGTAGGTGTTTGTGTGGTGTAGGTGTTCGTGTGGTGTAGGTGTTTGTGTGGTGTAGGTGTTTGTGTGGTGTGTTTGTGTGGTGTAGGTGTTTGTGTGGTGTAGGTGTTTGTGTGGTGTAGGTGTTTGTGTAGTGTAGGTGTTTGTGTAGTGTAGGTGTTTGTGTGATGTAGGTGTTTTGTGTGGTGTAGGTGTTTGTGTGGTGTGTTTGTGTGGTGTAGGTGTTTGTGTAGTGTAGGTGTTTGTGTGGTGTAGGTGTTTTGTGTGGTGTAAGTGTTTGTGTGGTGTAGGTGTTTGTGTGGTGTAGGTGTTTGTGTAGTGTAGGTGTTTGTGTGGTGTAGATGTTTGTGTAGTGTAGGTGTTTGTGTAGTGTAGGTGTTCGTGTGGTGTAGGTGTTTGTGTAGTGTAGGTGTTTGTGTGGTGTAGGTGTTCGTGTGGTGTGTTTGTGTGGTGTAGATGTTTGTGTGGTGTAGATGTTCATGTTCGTGTAGGTGTTTGTGTGGTGTAGGTGTTCGTGTGGTGTAGGTGTTTGTGTGGTGTAGGTGTTTGTGTGGTGTGTTTGTGTGGTGTAGGTGTTTGTGTGGTGTAGGTGTTTGTGTAGTGTAGGTGTTTGTGTAGTGTAGGTGTTTGTGTGATGTAGGTGTTTGTGTGGTGTAGGTGTTTGTGTGGTGTGTTTGTGTGGTGTAGGTGTGTGTGTAGTGTAGGTGTTTGTGTGGTGTAGGTGTTTTGTGTGGTGTAGGTGTTTGTGTGGTGTAGGTGTTTGTGTGGTGTAGGTGTTTGTGTGGTGTAGGTGTTTGTGTGGTGTAGGTGTTTGTGTGGTGTAGGTGTTTGTGTTGTGTAGGCGTTCATGTTGTGTAGGTGTTTGTGTGGTGTAGATGTTTGTGTGGTATAGGTGTTTGTGTGGTGTAAGTGTTTGTGTTGTGTAGGTGTTTGTGTGGTGTAGGTGTTTGTGTGGTGTAGATGTTTGTGTGGTGTAGATGTTTGTGTGGTGTAAGTGTTTGTGTTGTGTAGGTGTTTGTGTGGTTAGGGTAGTTGTGTGGTGTAAGTGTTTGTGTGGTGTAGGTGTGTGTGTGGTGTAGGTGTTTGTGTGGTGTAGGTGTTTGTGTGGTGTAGGTGTGTGTGTGGTGTAGGTGTTTGTGTGGTGTAGGTGTTTGTGTAGTGTAGGTGTTTGTGGGTGTAAGTGTTTGTGTTGTGGAGGTGTTTGTGTGGGTAGGTGTTTGTGAGGTGTAAGTGTTTGTGTGGTGTAGATGTTTGTGTGGTGTAGGTGTTTGTGTGGTGTAAGTGTTTGTGTGGTGTAGGTGTTTGTGTGGGTGTAGGTGTTTGTGTGGTGTAGGTGTTTTGTGTAGTGTAGGTGTTTGTGTAGTGTAGGTGTTTGTGTGGTGTAGGTGTTTGTGTAGTGTAGGTGTTTGTGTTGTGTAGGTGTTTGTGTGGTGTAGGTGTTTGTGTGGTGTGATGTTTGTGTGTGTATATGTGTGGTGTAGATGTTTGTGTGGTGTAGGTGTTTGTGTGGTGTAGGTGTTTGTGTGGTGTAGGTGTTTGTGTAGTGTAGGTGTTTGTGTGGTGTAGGTGTTCGTGTGGTGTGTTTGTGTGGTGTAGATGTTTGTGTGGTGTAGATGTTCATGTTCGTGTAGGTGTTTGTGTGGTGTAGGTGTTCGTGTGGTGTAGGTGTTTGTGTGGGTGTAGGTGTTTGTGTGGTGTAGGTGTTTGTGTGGTGTAGGTGTTTGTGTAGTGTAGCGTTAGGTGTTTGTGTAGTGTAGGTGTTTGTGTGATGTAGGTGTTTGTGTGGTGTAGGTGTTTGTGTGGTGTGTTTGTGTGGTGTAGGTGTTTGTGTAGTGTAGGTGTTTGTGTGGTGTAGGTGTTTGTGTGGTGTAAGTGTTTGTGTGGTGTAGGTGTTTGTGTGGTGTAGGTGTTTGTGTAGTGTAGGTGTTTGTGTGGTGTAGATGTTTGTGTAGTGTAGGTGTTTGTGTAGTGTAGGTGTTCGTGTGGTGTAGGTGTTTGTGTAGTGTAGGTGTTTGTGTGGTGTAGGTGTTCGTGTGGTGTGTTTGTGTGGTGTAGATGTTTGTGTGGTGTAGATGTTCATGTTCGTGTAGGTGTTTGTGTGGTGTAGGTGTTCGTGTGGTGTAGGTGTTCGTGTGGTGTAGGTGTTTGTGTGGTGTGTTTGTGTGGTGTAGGTGTTTGTGTGGTGTAGGTGTTTGTGTAGTGTAGGTGTTTGTGTAGTGTAGGTGTTTGTGTGATGTAGGTGTTTGTGTGGTGTAGGTGTTTGTGTGGTGTGTTTGTGTGGTGTAGGTGTGTGTGTAGTGTAGGTGTTTGTGTGGTGTAGGTGTTTTGTGTGGTGTAGGTGTTTGTGTGGTGTAGGTGTTTGTGTGGTGTAGGTGTTTGTGTGGTGTAGGTGTTTGTGTGGTGTAGGTGTTTGTGTGGTGTAGGTGTTTGTGTTGTGTAGGCGTTCATGTTGTGTAGGTGTTTGTGTGGTGTAGATGTTTGTGTGGTATAGGTGTTTGTGTGGTGTAAGTGTTTGTGTTGTGTAGGTGTTTGTGTGGTGTAGGTGTTTGTGTGGTGTAGATGTTTGTGTGGTGTAGATGTTTGTGTGGTGTAAGTGTTTGTGTTGTGTAGGTGTTTGTGTGGTGTAGGTGTTTGTGTGGTGTAAGTGTTTGTGTGGTGTAGGTGTTTGTGTGGTGTAGGTGTTTGTGTGGTGTAGGTGTTTGTGTGGTGTAGGTGTGTGTGTGGTGTAGGTGTTTGTGTGGTGTAGGTGTTTGTGTAGTGTAGGTGTTTGTGTGGTGTAAGTGTTTGTGTTGTGGAGGTGTTTGTGTGGGTAGGTGTTTGTGAGGTGTAAGTGTTTGTGTGGTGTAGATGTTTGTGTGGTGTAGGTGTTTGTGTGGTGTAAGTGTTTGTGTGGTGTAGGTGTTTGTGTGGTGTAGGTGTTTGTGTGGTGTAGGTGTTTGTGTAGTGTAGGTGTTTGTGTAGTGTAGGTGTTTGTGTGTGTAGGTGTTTGTGTAGTGTAGGTGTTTGTGTGGTGTAGGTGTTTGTGTGGTGTAGGTGTTTGTGTGGTGTAGATGTTTGTGTGGTGTAGATGTTTGTGTGGTGTAGGTGTTTGTGTGGTGTAGGTGTTTGTGTGGTGTAGGTGTTTGTGTGGTGTAGATGTTTGTGTGGTGTAGATGTTTGTGTGGTGTAAGTGTTTGTGTTGTGTAGGTGTTTGTGTGGTGTTTGTGTGGTGTAAGTGTTTGTGTGGTGTAGGTGTTTGTGTGGTGTAAGTGTTTGTGTGGTGTAGGTGTTTGTGTGGTGTAGGTGTTCGTGTTTGTTTACGTATTCGCGCAGTGTAAGTGTCCATGTTCGTGTAGGTGTATGTGTACTTGTCCGTGCGGTGTAGGTGTCTCGTGTTGGTGTTTTTTGCACGTGTGCTTGGCTGAACACGTGTGCTTGGTTGATTGCACGCGTGCGGTTGATTGCGCTCATTGTGGCAGATCAGGCGCGCGTTGCGGCCGATTGCGCGCGCCTCGTCAGTCTTCGCGGCCCGTGCGGAAGGCCTCGGCGAGGCCCTGCAGCGAGTGCACCATCCCCGAGATGCTCACGACGACGCCCACCACGAAGATGGTGGCGTCGAACAGCACGTGGTGCCACTTGAGCTTGCGCCACAGCAGGCGCACGTGGAACATGCAGGGCAGCAGGAAGGAGAGCGACGCTCCCGTGAGGCTGCCCGTCAGGCCCATGAGGAGGGCGAAGTGCGGGATGAACACGGCCATGAGCAGAGTCAGCACCACCAGGGCGCAGCGCATGCCCAGGGTCCAGGCCTGGAGGTACGCGGGGCCCGCGCCGAGGGTCCACGACGGGCCCTGCTGCCCGACGCGAGGCCCGGCTGCTGCGGGGACCTCGACCGAGGTCGCCGCGCCGTCGGCTTCCCCCGCGGCCTTCTCGGTGGCGAAGGAGGAGGAGCCGGAGGCGGCGGCGGCGGCGAGCCGCGACCCTTCCGACGGCGTGAGCGGCGGGCTCGGCGTCGGCGGCGGCGGCGGCGCCGTCGGCGGCGTCGCGGCGGCCCCGGCCGCGGCCGGCGAGGCGGTGGGAGCCTTGGAGAACAGCGTCTCGAGGACTTCGACGGCGGCAAAAAACGGCAGCGGGTATGAGAGCAGCGCCTTGGCCACCAGGAAGACGTTGACGACGGCGCGGAAGGTGGGCGGAAGATTGTCGGTGATCACCTCCTTGGTGTCGTCGGCCCAGGTGAGGTAGGCGACGAGCGCGAAGATGCCCTTGCAGGCGCACGCGGCGATGTGCGACCAGTCCATCATGGGGCTGAACTGCGAGCGGTCCCTCATGTTGCCCTCGAGCGACGGCAGGAAGATCTGCGACGTGTAGCTGAACACGATGATGCCCACGGACACGGGGAACGTCTTGACGTCCACGTAGAACTTCATCTTGTCCCACGCCCAGTCGCGCGCCCTGCTCAGGCAGTATCCCATGACGAGCAGCGTGATGAGCGCGTGCGCCGCCGAGCACAGCATGCTGAAGCGCGACACGGCCTTGAGGCTGCGCAGGAAGGCGCAGGGCAGCAGCGCCGCCGTGGCGAGCACGCACCAGGCCTTCTGCGAGACGCCGAGCTCGGGGAAGCTGTTGACCATGAGGTTGCCGCTGACCACCACGTAGAGGACGCACGTCATGACGAGCTCGATGAGCTGCGCGCCGTTCACGACGTGGCCGCCCAGGCGCGGGAAGCGCGGGGCGCAGCAGGCGTCCGCCACCTCCACGTAGGAGCCGCGCACGCGCACCAGCGTGCCGTCCTCATCCTCCTCGTACAGGCACGCCACCAGCACCTGCGGTGACGTAGGGGGCAGGTGAAGGGGGAGTGGCGGGGGGGGGAGGTGGGAGGGATGACAGCGATGCACAAGAGAGAGGAGGGTGTGGGTAGAAGTCGAGATGGCTGTGGGGAATGGCGCGGGGAGCTTGACCCGGGTGGTTGGTTATAATGGCCGGAGGTGTGGATGAGATGTCCTCGGACGTGAACATTGTCATGATTTGTACCACAGAGCGTGGCCACCACCTCCCAGCCGTGGCGGCACGGCGTTAGGGGTCTGTGGGGCCAGTGGGACCGATGGGGCCGCCGTCTCTCAACGTGCCGTGTCCTTTCCCGAAAGCGTCTTTTTCACAGACGCAACGTCAGTCTACAGGCAAGGTCAGTCCATCTGTGCCGTGTCCTTACTTCAATACATCGGTAATTACGACCTTACTTCCATTCAGCTCTGTCCATGATATTTACTCAGATAATCCTTCCAGTTGCATCCAGTTGTTTAAATTGCTCAGGGAACTTAATTCACTGTCTTCTAGATTCTTGTTGTACCTATAATTTTCTCAGTCACAACAACATTGATATCCAGTCTCTTGTTTTCGCATTACACGTCCAATACATCTAACTTGCATTCCCTCTAAACATGATTTTTTTTTCAATTACAATAATTATAGAAGGTAAGTTTAAATTCTCATTGTAAGTTACCTGCTCATTATATAGATGACAAACCGTATACCCCCCCCCCTCTTCTTCTCTGCCTCCCACATTTCCCCATTCTCCACACCTCCTCCCTCCCCCCTCTCCTTCCCCCTCCACTTCTCCCCCCCACCTGCCCCCCTCTGATTTTCTCCCCCACCTCTCCCCCATTTCCCTCCTCCACCCCCACCTCTCCCCACCCTCTCCTTCTCCCTCCTCATCTCCCCCTTCTCCATCCTCCACCACTCCCCCCTCTCCTTCTCCCCCCCTCTCCCTCCTCCCCCCACCTCGCCCCCCCTCCCTCCTTTACCCCCACAGTCTCCGGTGCTCCACCAACATCTCTACTCACCGGCAGTGCCACTGCCTCGCCGATATAATCTATATTTGTCTGCGAGGCTTTTACAAACACTCAGGGCCTGATTAAGGTTATGAGGGGCCTACGGCTAATAGAAGGGAAGAGCCGAATTTTATACAATTACTAGCTTTACTACCCGGCTTTGCCCGGGACTTGGATTCTTGTTTTGGATTAATACACGGCCTACGCGGAGGGTGGGGGCTTGCGTGACGTCAGCAGGCACCCTGCGTGACGCTGCCGCATTCGGATGACATCACAGATGTGACGTCACCGCTCACTTTCCGTGCACAATATATCCATTATTGCGCCCCCCCCCCCAATACAAAAGCATTTTTTTTATACTTTTTGCGTTGTGCACAGTCTGGAAGCTACCCACATGCCAAAATTCAAGTTTGTTGCATGTTGGGGAGTATGCTAAACATTTTGAAAAGACACATGCACAAATTTCCCTTATATATAGATTACAAAAACAAGTTGAAGTTATAAAACGTAATAAAGTATGCATTTATTTACTTGTGTCAATTTTACAAATGCATTCCAGTCAAGGTAAATGAATCAAACTACACTAACTTCTTCAAACAATATATCCCCCCCCCCACCTAGCTTTATCTGTGGCAAAGTCACGAATGTTGTTATCGTGATTCAAAGACAATTCGTTTGATTTCCGATAGCCGCACCACTGTCGCTCAGCTGTTACTTCAACGTGGAACGGAGGGCCGGAAGGATGGCCACACAGAATACGGGGGGGGGGGGGGGTACGCGGACCCCTGGGGGGTTACGTGGCAATGTCCCAGGCGGTACGTGCGGTGATTTCTAAACGTTTCAAATTGTATCATGCATCAGAGCCATCGGTGAATAACCATGCATGAATCTAACTGCCCTAACATGTAAATCCATATGGTAACCTACAACGATATTAAAGGCCATTCTAAAACCATCGGTGTGGTTTCCAAGAGTAAGCAGCGAACGTGAACAAATTACGTTGTACATGCAGAGTGTACGTTAATTGTTTTTTTTTCATTCGCTCGCAGTTACTTAGCTAGTTTGGGATGCCTCACGAAATGGACAACTGGTTAAAATATGAATGTTAATTTATTCACACATTTATTTCTCAGAACCATGTTGGGACAAGCGAGGGGGGTTAGCGGGCCATCCATTTAGGGGGTACGCAAAGATCTGTCAAAATTTTACCCCTCTCCCCCTCCCTGTAGGCACGCGGACTTTTTACCCCCCCCCCCACCTGTGTACGTAGCCTGACGTACCACCCCCCCCCCCCCCCCCGAATCCTATAGAACGGCCGATATTTAATCCACGCAGAAACGATCAAAGATTAATAATATTAACGTGTTTAAGCAAACAGATAGTCCACCGCCGGACTGTCTAACTCATTTGAAGGGCAATGTAGACAAATTATTATGGAGGCTTCACCCCCCCCCCGTTTCCAATGCGTACATTGTCAGTAGACCCCCCATACGCAAGCTACGCGTTTGGGTTAACCCCCCCCCCTTCCGCTCCATGCGTACGAGCTACATGGATGGCCCCTCACTCGGTTAAAACTAAATTCCACAAGGGGGGTAAGGGGCCATCCATAAATGACGTCACGCGATTTTGGACGATTTTTGACCCCCCCCCTTCGTCACACGACGTCACAAAAAGTCAGACCCCCCCCCTCAAATATGACGTCACAAAGCTCTGCCCCCTCCCCCAACAAAAAAACATGCTTCAAATCGCTTTAAACTATTGTCATTGTAGCGCGTATTTAATGTGGCGCTGCACTCTGATGTTGTAGGAGAAAACATTTACTAAAAAGTCTATTTAATTAAGTAGAACGTGTTGTCTTTATTTATTTGAAGTTGCGCAATTTGATGTGACGTCACATTTCGCAAACCCCCCCCCCCCCTCGTCACACATCGTCACAAACGTCTGACCCCCCCCCCCCAGATGCGTGACGTCATTTATGGACGCTCCCAAAGAAGCACAACAAAAGATTAAGAACCATTGGCCTGTGGGTTACGAGGGCCTGAAGATAACTGACTCTAGCCATCCCACCACTCAGCATCCTGCGACCATTCACCCCGGTCAATGACCTCACCACCACGATCTCCAACCTCAACAAAACTGCACCTGGGGATCTGCCACGCTGGATGCTCCTGTCCAGAAAACCCCACGCCTCACCGCCTGTCCCACCAATGGCACGTATGTAGTATGCATGTTCTATGTATGTTGTATGTTGAACTTATTTTGCATCGTATGTAGCCAACCGTGCTAATCGGAGGTGCGGCGGAAGGGCTAAGCATAAAGACAAAAAGTAGTTCTGAAGTAAAAAAAAATAATTTTCAATGTAGATGATTTAAAAGTGCATTCCTCTAGCGGATTCCTAATGTTGGAAGGAAGAGCGTTCCAGACGGCCGCTGAAGCGCCATCTGAGAGCGCGCGATGCGGTGAGCGTCTTTGTTCGATGGCGAGTTAGTGGTGAGTTGTTGTAGTGTTGTTGATGTTGCTGTTGTGTTGTAATTGTGGTATTGGTGTGTTGTTGTTGCTGTTGTGTTGTTGTAGTAGTTGTTGTAGTGTGTGTGTGTGTCACCTTGCCCGTGTAGCAGCACACGGCGGCTGCCAAGATGATGAGGAAGAGGCCAAGATACCCCCCGTGCAGCACGGCGTAGGGCAGGCCCAGCACGAACATCCCCTACGCACCATCACCACCATCACCACCCCCATCAACACCATCATCATCACCACCACCAACATCATCACCATCAACACGGCGTAGGGCAGGCCCAGCACGAACATCCCCTACGCACCATCACCACCATCACCACCCCCATCAACACCATCATCACCACCACCACCACCAACATCATCACCATCAACACGGCGTAGGGCAGGCCCAGCACCAACATCCCCTACGCACCACCATCACCACCATCACCACCCCCATCAACACCATCATCATCACCACCACCACCATCAACATCATCACCATCAACACGGCGTAGGGCAGGCCCAGCACCAACATCCCCTACGCACCATCACCACCATCATCATCAACACCATCAACATCATCATCACCACCACCATCATCACCACTATCAGGCGCAACACGAACATACATCACCACCCCCATTAACACCATCGACACCATCATCAACATGGCGTAGGACAGACCCAATACGAACATCCCCTAAGAACCATCATCATCACCACCACTATCATCATCACCACCACCATCCATTACCATTATCAACATCATCATCATCAATCACCATCAACACAACATGCGAACACCTCTACACATCACCATCAACACAGCATAGGGGAAGCCCAAAGCGAACATCCCCGAAACAGAATCACTGTTAGTAGTATTATTATTATCACCATCACCGTCGAGCACCTATGAAGGGCCAACACGGGGTCGTGTGGCAGGAACCGGAACAGGTGCTCATTTTAAGCCTAGGTTGACCTAGGGGAGGCCCAGGACTCGTTCAGATATTCGCCACTGTTATTTATCGTGAGCGAGAATCGAACTTGGGCAGCCGGGTTCGTAGCGCAGTGCACTAACCACTGCGCCACCACTCCCCATATTACCCGCACAAATCCACACACGCACACGAGCTATGCAATAATCAATATGTAACACGATTTTTGTTCCTGGGTAGTAAGTGCTATTTTCTAATTGCGTATGCCTCAAAAGTATAGAAGATGACTATAATTATTATTATTATTCCCCACAAACTTTGCTTTTGTGACCAGGACTTTACGTGAAGGAATGACACAAATGCACACCACGTTTTCTCATTGAAAATAGGTACATTTAAAAAAAAAAATCACTGTCCTGATGATGTCTTATCGGCGAAAGTGCCCCCCCCCCTCCACCACATCCCCACCGAACCCCTCTGAAAATGAGTGAAGAACCACCGACATCAATTACAATCTAAATGCTTGCTTGTTTATAAACGTGAAGGTTAAAAAAAAAAATCCCGAGGACAAAAACGAAAACTAAATCCACGTGACCGGAGCCTCGTGCCGCCGTCCCACCTGTATCGCGTTCGTGACGTTCCACCCCGCGTCCCACGCCGTGATGCGAGGGCCCCCGTCGGCCCCGAGGCTGTCGGTCGAGGAGGCCCTGCTCATGGGGCTCCTCCGCGGGGGGGCCGCGCCTCCACCGCCGCCCCTCTGGTAGCGAACGTCGCCCTCGGCGCACGGGGAGCCGCTGCCATCTTGATTGTCGTCCCCTCCTCCTCCTCCTCCTCCCAGCTCGTCCATGGCGAGGCCGTGCCGGTGGTCGCGGTCCAGCGAGTCGCACGACGCGAAGCCCACGGACTCCTCACCGGCCGTGGCCTGCACCCCGAGGCGGGCCAGGAGGCCGCTCACGCGGGACTCCGCCTTGTGGCGCGCGCTCGTGGCCGCGTGGGTCAGGTGGCCTCGGAAGACCGACATGGTGCTGGTGGTAGTAGTAGAGTGAAGGAGGTTCTGAAGATGATTGTGGTGCTGGTGGTAGAGTGGTAGGGTAGTGGCGTCAATGTGCTGAAAACAGTGGTGGTGGGTTTACGGTGGTAGAGTGATGGTGGTATTTATCGAAATGATCGCGTGAAGATGGTGAACTTGATAGTGGTGGTGAGGTTATGGGGAAGGCAGTGGCGCTGTAAGGATGGTGGTGGTGGTGAAGATTATATTGGTAGTGTGTTGGTAGCGGTTGTAGTGGTGGTGGTGTTGGTATTTGAGTGAAGGGGTAGGTTACGTTCGGGTTATGGTGGTTGTGGTAGCGCTCTTTCGGCAAAGGTGGTCGCCGTGGTGTCAGGGTGATCGTAGTGGTAATAGCGGCGGTGTTAGTGTGGATGTGGCGGTAGTGGTAGTTGTAGTGGTGGCGGAGGTTGTGGTGGTCGCGTTGCGGTGGCGATGACGGTGGTGTTGCCGTGATGGTGTCCGGGTTGTGGTTGTTGTGGTGGAGGTGGTGGTGGTGAGCTAGGCTTGAGTGTTGGTGGAGTATGCGATGGTAATAGTGGTGGTGGTCTTTGCGATGTTCGGGTTGTTAGGTGGTTTTGATTGCGGTGATGGATGTAGCGGTGATGGTGGTTGTTGTAATGGTGACTTGCGTTTAAATGGCCGGCGATATTTGCTTGCGCTCGACGTGAAGCGATGCTCTCTGCTCGAGGTCAAACTGGGAGGAGGTGGCGATGAGGTGACGTTGACGAGGTGGTTGATAATTACGAAAATGATGAAGATGATTGAATAAAGAAGAAACCCCGAGAAGGACCAAATCGAGGACGAGGGTACAGAGAACGTGCTCCACGCGATTCTGCCTTCACGCAGAGAGGGGTGCCGCTAATGACGGCGATGACGATGGCGATGACGGCGATGATGATGAGAAATAGACGAAGACGGGCGAGCAGAAATTGAAAAGGACGCGGAGGAGGACGACGAAGAGGACGAGGACGCGTCGAACGCTGCGGCGGAGCGGTCGTTGGTGCGCGCACTGCGATGCCCGCTCGTGCGCACACGGAGGGTACACGGGGGGTACACGGGGGGTACACGGGCACGCGGTTAAAGCAAAGACGCACCGGTACGCGAGTATTGCACGAACGCACGCGGGTAACGCGGAGACGCGCGGACGCACGCGGGTACACGGGTAGGAGGAGGAGGCGCACGCGCGGTTACGCCGGTAGTGCACGCGTAGAAGGAAGCGCGCGGGTAGTGCACGGGGTGGGGAGGAGGAGGAGGCACGCGGAGTCGTGCAAGGGAGACGCGGACGCACGGCGGCTCGGCTCGGCTGCTGGGCGCGCGACGGGAGGGCGGGAGCGCGCGCACGAGCACGCGCGTGCGTCACGCGGAGAGGAGACCCGCGCGAGCGAGCGCGCGCACGCTCGCGCGGGTCTGCGCTCGTCCGTGCGTGTGTCTGTGTGTACACGTGCTTCTGTGTGTTTTTGTCTGTGTATCCGTGGGTGTGCCTTTGTCGTTGTGCGTTTGCATGTGTGCGTCTTCTGTGCGTGTACGTGTATGTGTGCACACACGTGTTTCTGTGCGTGTGCGTGTTTTGTGCATGCGTCTCTGTGTGTACATGTGTCTGTGTGTATATGTGCGGATCTGTATAGGGAGCGGTGGCGCAGTGGTTAGCGCGCTGCGCTACGAACCCGGCGACCAGAGTTCGATTCCCGCTCACGGCCACCAACACCAGTGACGATTATCTGAATCGGTCCTTGGCCTCTCCTAGGTCGACTCAGCCTCAAATTAGTTCCTGGCGCGGTGTGTAAACATCGCTACTAGGGGACAAAGGCGGCCGGGCGTGGTGCTGGCCACCCACCCCCTCGGGGGCCGTGCACTTACCCCATCAGCCTGTGAATACTTTACGGGGGACCTCTGACTTTGTGTGCCTGTGTGTGATCGGGCGTGATTATTGTCCGCGTGCGCATGCACGCTTGTGTGCGTGTCTGTGTGTGTACGCGTGTGGCTGTGTGCGCGCAAAGGTCGTGTGTGTCTGTCTCGCAACGTCCCCGCGTGTCTCCGTGTCCCCCCGTGCGTCTCTCCCCGTGTCTCTCTGGCCGGTTTTCCACCATGGAATACGTTGATTTAAAAAAAATAATTATTCTCCGCGTTATTTTTGTTTTGTGGTTGTATTTTTTGCGCAGTGGCTCAACTAATGTCCCCCTCCTCCCTGCCTGCCTCCCCTCCCACCACCATCTCCCTACCCCTTCCCTCCCTCCCTCCTTCACCACCATCTCCCTCCTCCTCTTTGCCCCTTCACCTCTTTGCCCACCATCATCTCCCTCCCTCTCTCCCACCACCATCTCCCCCTTCATCTCAACACCCTCCCCTCCTAACTCTCCAACCATCATCTCTCCCTCCCCTCTTCATCCTCCGCGACCTCTCATTGCTCCCACCCCCCCCATTCCCCCACACCACGTCCACTCCTCCCCTCGGCCCGTGCTCTCTATAGGCTGCGAGAGTGAACGGGAGAGCGGGAGACCCTCAGCAGCGGCGGCAGCGGCGGCGGCACGGGGGGAGCGGTGAGGGTGAATTGAGAGCGCGCCGAGACATCGATGGGCAACCCTGCGAGACCGGCGAGATAAAGTTATTGTCAGAGACGGGACTTTTGACTCGGGGACTTTGGCCGCGATCAGAGACGGGACCTCAACTCGGGAGCGGTAGACGGAGACTTGTTGACAGAGGATAAACACGAGGGTGAAGTTTTGAGCAGAGACGGTGGGGAGGGGGGGGGGGTGATTTGGCTCAGATCAGAGACGGCGCTGAGTTCACGAATGGAAGCCGGCACAGACAGCGAGGGGAAGTAAGGAGGAGGGAGTCGTGAGAAGAGACGTGGATGGGATCACAGACGGGTGAGCTGACTTAGATCAAAGACAGGCGAGTTGTTGGCCGAGAAACAGATTGGCAAAGGAAAAAAAAATGAAATCAGAAACGTGGCCATGATCTCAGAGACGTGGAGGCTTGTTTGAGTTCAGATGCGGCGCTGGAGTTCACGAGAGTAAGCAGAAAACAAAGAGAGGGACAGAGTCGTGAATCTAGAGACGTGGAGTGATGGGATCCAGAGACGACGGTACGTGACTTAGATCAGAGACGGGACTTGAACTTTGATCAGAGGCGGTACTGTGGGGTTGGGGCGGAGGTCACCAGTGGGACCGGGACCAGGAAAGCAGAGCTACTGTCAGGAACCCGGACTCAAAAGACGCAACTTATACCAGGCACGGGAGACCCCCGATCAGAGACGTGGCTTGAAACTCGGATCAGAGACGGGGGGGGGGGGGGTGCGACTCATCACCGGGGTCGAGGGGAGGGGCTCCGCCACCGCCCCCCCCGCGTGAGTACTCGTCACGTGGTCACGCGCACGTTGGAGGGGGCCGGTGGGGGGGGGGCGACCATAGCAACGGCGGAGGAGATGGGAGATAGGGGAAGGTGATGATGGGAAGATGGTGATGAGGGGAGATGGTGATGAGGGGAGATGGTGATGAGGGGAGATGGTGATGAGGGGAGATGGTGATGAGGGGAGATGGTGATGAGGGGAGGGGCGGTGATGGGAGATGGGGCGGCGGGGGGGGATGACGATCAAAGACGAGGGGGGAGGGGATAGAGTCGATGGCGGTGCTGATGTTACTTTTGATGATGAGGATGATACTGCTGATGAGGTTGATGCTTGCTGATGATGGTGATGCTGATGATGGTGTTGCTGATGATGGTGTTGCTGATGATGGTGTTGCTGATGATGGTGTTGCTGATGATGGTGTTGCTGATGCTGATGATGGTGTTGCTGTTGATGGTGTTGATGATGCTGATGATGTTAATAATCATAGTGGCATTGATGGCGGTGCTGATAGAACCGCTGATGATGATGATGACGCTGCTGCTGCTGTTGTCGTTTCTGATTGTGGTGGTAATGTTGTTGCTGATGACGATGAAGGTGATGATGGAGGTCATAGTCACGCCGCGTACAAGGGGGTCGCACGCGGCAGATGTCGCGACCGCGTCGCGCTCATGTAAACGCGACGCGCCGTTCGTGACTCGAGTCGTTTAATCAGTCGCGTAGTTTAATTCGCAATCCTTCGATTTGTATATTATTTTATTACTGCACACACGCGTGTAATTATGCATATAAGCACACACACGTACACAGAGACAAAAGCTCACACACGTGTTTATTGTACATACATGCTTATATAATACACAAACACACAAAGATCCCCTTGTATAGCGTTGAACAGACTATTGTGGCAAATGCTATTAGCCAACCACGTATTCTAATTATGAACGGCACGGCACACGAGGGGAGTAGGCGGACAGCACCACGCCCGGCCGCCTTTGTCTTCCCATCGCTGATGTTCACACACCCCGGCCAGATGTTAATTTTGTTTTATGGCTGAGTCGATCTAGGGGGAGGACCGTGAACGGCGCAGATATTCGTCACCGATGTTGGCCCGTGAGCGGGAATCGAACTCGCTCGGGTTCATATTCACATTGCGAACAGGGGCCGCTAACTGCCGTGCCACCGCTCCTCACTGCGCATGCTATGTAGTGTTTAACACGTAGGCTTTCGCGAGACCAGTGTTATTCATATTAAAAGGGTTTTTTTTGGGTTAGATCGCGTTATAGTGTATACACACATATATAAATATACGTGCCTAAATGCCTATACATGTTTTGTTATATTACACGTGTGCGTAATATTACAATGTGTACGTATGCATACATAGAAAAAAAAGCAGACAAAGACCGCCCATACAACCTTCACAGACTGCTGGGGCAAGTGCTGTTAGCGAGCACCTATGATGGCCGACACGGCACACGAGAGGGTGGGTGGTCAGCAACACGCCCGGCCGCCTTTGTCTCCCCAGTGGCGATGTTTACTACACACCGCACCAGGTACTCATTTGAGGCTGAGTCGACCGATGGGAAGCCCAGGACCGGTTCAAGTAATCGTCACCGGTGTTGGCCGTGAGTTGGAATCGAACTCAGAGCACTAACCGCTCTTCCACCGCTCTTTACATACGTATACATATATGTGTAGGTTTACATACATATACACACACATGTAACGTATATGCATGTATACACAGTTTTAAATACACATACATACCTACACACAACTATATATAAACACATACACCTATACACATTTCTAAATACGCATATATACAGTACTGTACATACATACACACCTATATGTACACACACAGACATATGCATATATCACAGTTGTTAAAATATATATTTTTTTACAATATCGGTAACCGCAATGACAAAAATACCGGTCACCGGATTTCCGCACAATACCATATATAGGCATGTCTCGTAACCATTATTTAATTTGCGAACGAGTGACATTGCTCTTACGTTGTTCCGCTGAGACACGAAGGAAGCTGCCTCCGTGCTTCGCCCTTTTCGTTTCGATCTCCAGGCGCGGCAGCTGAAAAGAACGGCGCAAGCGTCTTGAGTCTCACCCCCCCTACCCCCTACCCACCCACCCACCTCCGTGTCCCCAGCGGCAGCCCCGCGGCACAGTTAGTCTATGAGTCGATGGAGATGTCTCGTGCGGTGGGTACGTCCACGTCTTCCAAGACGTATCCGCTCCGCGCGGAAGAGTTGGACCAATCAATCACCCTCTTTAAGAACTCCGGGCAACCTCGCAGCAGCGGATTTTGGCTAGCCCCATCGCATTTGCGGCCGTCTGGAACGCTCTTCCTTCCGATATTAGAAAGCCACTGGGAGCTGCGCACTTTTAAGTGATATAGATTTTTTAAAAAAACTCGTTTTTCTTTAGAATGTATTTGTGTGTGTAGTTTGGCGTGCTTTACCCCGCACCTCCGATTAGCGCGGTTTGGCTACGTACGGTGCGAATGAAGTTCAACACGCAAGTACGTACAACTCCGTCCCGCGTGAGGAGGGTATGCGAGGAATCACAGCGGCAGCCTTTTTACCTCCTTTAACGCACGAGAAACGAAAGCGGTCCACACGGAGACTCAGGCCGCGCCGTGCGGTTTGTCCGTTCGAGCTCCGTGCCAATCGGGGCACGGTTCACGACAAACATTACGCCGGGAAAATGGTTACCGGTTTGCCGCCTCGTTGACTACGCGGTTACCGGTTTGACGCTTGTCAAGCAACATTCTGTGTGTGTATATATATGTTGGGAGCGGTAGTGTGGCGGTTAGCGCTACGCTGCGCTCACGGCCAACACCCAGTGACGATTATCTGAACCGGTCCTGGGCCTCCCCTAGGTCGACATCGCCAATGGGGAGACAAAGGCGGCCGGGCGTGGTGTTTGCCACCCACCCCCTCGTGTGCCGTGCCGGCCTTCATAGATTATCGCTGTATTTTATATATACAGGGTATACAGAGATAAAGACTTATGGGACAAGTACCCGCAGACTCACACATACATCTCATGATGCGCATACAGCACGCGTTGTGTGTAGCGCACTACGCTACGAAGCCGGGCGCCACCCCAGTTCGATTCCCGCTCACGGCCAACATCAACGCTGGGGAGACAAAGGCGGACAGGCGTGAGCGGGAATCGAACTCCCCCACTAGACACACACACACGCACACGCGCGCGCGCGCGCGTCATACAACCCTGGTATGCACACACGCACGTATCCACGCGTCACACGCGCGCACCAATTGGCGCAGTGGGGACCGCACTGCGCCATGAACCCGGCCCACCTGAGTTCGAGTCCCCGCCCAGTGGCTAACACCAGCGGCGCGTGGATGTTAGAAACCGGTCTTAGATTCACCACTCCCGCGCCCGCCGTTTTAGCGACACAACACTGATCAGCGTGGTGAAGTATGGTGATATTTTATAATATGGACACATTATACTCACACGCGTGTGTGTGTGTTTATACTGCTGTATTTATACCAATGCCGTAGTCACGGAGTCAACATTTCCTAAAATATAAAAAAAATTCACTAGCACATAGGATGGACTTTTATTTTTGTTACAATCATTTCTAATCGTGTATTGTGTTACATTGCTGTGTGTTTTTTTCTTTTTTACCTTTTCTTGTTTCATTGTATACAATGGCAGAGATTAGGGATTAATAAAGTACAACCATAACCACAATAATATGAAAATAAATATATTTTATAGCAATATATTGGGGGGGGGCATTTTGAGCATATTTGAGTATTGGGGGGGATGTGTCCCCCCCAATATATATTATAATTACGGCCTTGATATATATACACACACACAGGTACACTACTCTTATGCATACAAACACACTGATGCAGGGTGGTGGAACGGTGGCTGCGGTGATGATCGCACTGCGCTTATAAACCCGCTTATGAACACTGCGCTTATGAACGGCTAACATCGGTGGTTGAGCGATATCAGTTCAGTCAGTAAGGCCCATTGAGCTGAGACGGGATTTTAAAACAATATCCGAACAGGGCCTGGGTCTCAACTCCCCATCACCAACACGCACTGGCCATTGTGGTGAAGTATGGTCAAACGAGCCCCGTCCCCGCACATCGATGATCCACGCAAAATGTAGAGACCCTTCATCCAGCAGTGGATTTACAACGGCGGTTGTGTAGTATTAGACAATTATTGGTATTTGGGATTATCTGAATATGCAACGTTTAACCCTGAATATGTTATGTGGCTACAGCGTAATGTACGTATATGTATGTTGGACTTCTTTTGCACCGTACGTAGCCCAGCGTGCTAATCTGTCAATGAATAACCACGCTTAGTGTGTAAACGAACGCAAAATGGAGCGTATGCATTGCTCTTTGTTTCTAAGGCGTTTTGAAAAAAAGAAATCAGCAGTCCACCGACAATTGTATGTTTAATGTTGTAAGCAATGTAAGCCATTCCACGGTGGCATCCGAGGTGGTAGCTGAGTGCAGTGTTCCGCTTGTTCCATCAAAGTATGCGTGGTGTATTGGGGTAGCTGAGTGGAGTATTTCTGCTTGTTCCATCACAGTACGCGTGGTGTGTTGGGGTAGCTGAGTGGAGTAACCTGCTTGTTCCATCAGAGTACCCGTGGTGTATTGGGGTAGCTGAGTGGAGTAGACTGCTTGTTCCATCACAGTACAATGTGGTGTATCGGGGTAGCTGAGTGGAGTAGTCTGCTTGTTCCATCACAGTACGCGTGGTGTATCGGGGTAGGTGAGTGGAGTAGTCTGCTTGTTCCATCACAGTACACGTGGTGTATCGGGGTAGCTGAGTGGAGTAGTCTGCTTGTTCCATCACAGTCCGCGCGGTGTGTTGGGGTAGCTGAGTGGAGTATTTCTGCTTGTTCCATCACAGTACACGTGGTGTATCGGGGTAGCTGAGTGGAGTAGACTGCTTGTTCCATCACAGTACGTGTGGTGTATCGGGGTAGCTGAGTGGAGTAATCTGCTTGTTCCATCACAGTCCGCGTGGTGTGTCGGGGTAGCTGAGTGGAGTAGTCTGCTTGTTCCATCACAGTCCGCGTGGTGTGTTGGGGTAGCTGAGTGGAGTAGTCTGCTTGTTCCATCACAGTCCGCGTGGTGTGTTGGGGTAGCTGAGTGGAGTATTTCTGCTTGTTCCATCACAGTACACGTGGTGTATCGGGGTAGCTGAGTGGAGTAATCTGCTTGTTCCATCACAGTACGCGTGGTGTATCGGAGTAGCTGAGTGGTGTAGTCTGCTTGTTCCATCACAGTACGCGTGGTGTATCGGAGTAGCTGAGTGGTGTAGTCTGCTTGTTCCATCACAGTACGCGTGGTGTATTGAGGTAGCTGAGTGGAGTAGACTGCTTGTTCCATCACAGTACACGTGGTGTATTGGGGTAGCTGAGTCTGCTTGTACTATCACAGTACACGTGCTGTATCTGGGTAGCTGAGTGGAGTAGTCTGCTTGTTCCATCACAGTACGCGTGGTGTATCGGGGTAGCTGAGTGGAGTAGTCTGCTTGTACCATCACAGTACGTGTGGTGTATCGGGGTACCTGAGTGGAATAGTTTGCTTGTTCCATCACAGTACGCGTGGTGTATCGGGGCAGTCATCAGTGACACGCGGATGAAGGCCTCCCTCCCCGGCACCGGTAGCTTTGTAAATAGGCATAAACCCGGTTGTGCAGTGGTTTCGCTTGTCGCGGGTCTCATCAGTGGGGTGCGACCACCGGTTTCCCATTTCGTGGGTGTCATCAGCGGAGTGCGACCACCGGTTTCGCCTTTCGCGGGTCTCATCAGCGGAGTGCGACCACCGGTGCCGCCTTTCGTGGGTCTGATCAGCGGGGTGCGGCCACCGGTTTCGCATGTCGTGGGTCTCATCATCTGAATGCGACCACCGGTTTCCCATGTCGTGGGTCTCATCAGCGTGGTGGGGCCACTTATAACGAATTCTGGGTGGGTGGGTGGGTGATGGATGCGTGCTCGTGTCGGCTGCCGCTGTTGCCATTATCGTCAATCTGGGCAATTAGCAGACGCCGCCGTCGCCGCCGAACATTGCTCGCATCCATTTGGCAGGGAATTTAAAAGGCAATCAGAACAGACAACCCCCACCCCCCACCCCCCACCTCGACCCCCCACCACCACCACCACCGACGGGTCTGAGGCCCCCCACCCAATCACCCCCCTCTCTTCTTCCCCTTCATGCAGACAAGAAGTGGGGTGGGGAAGAAAGAAGATGGAGAGCGGATGGCGTGGTGGTGGTGGTGATGGTGGTGGTGGTGATGGTGGTGGTAGTGATGGTGGTGATAGTGATGGTGATGGTAGTGATGGTGGTGATAGTGATGGTGGTGGTATTGATGGCAATGGTAGTGATGGTGGTAATAGTGATGGTGGTGGTAGTGATGGTGGTGTCGTGATGGTAGTGATGGTGGTGATGGTAGTGATGGTGGTGGTAGTAATGGTGATGGTAGTGATGGTAGTGATGGTGGTGATAGTGACGGTAGTGATGGTGGTGGTAGTGATGGTGGTCGTGATGGTAGTGATGGTGGTGTTAGTGATGGTGGTGTTAGTATTGGTGGTAATGGTAGTGATGGTGGTGATGGTGGTGATGGTCGTGATGGTGGTGGTGGTAGTGATGGTGATGGTAGTGATGGTGGTAGTAGTGATCGTGATGGTAGTGATGGTGATGGTAGTGATGGTGATGGTAGTGATCGTGGTGTCGTGATGGTAGTGATGGTAGTGATGGTAGTGATGGTGGTGATGGTAGTGATGGTGGTGATGGTAGTGATGGTGGTGGTAGTGATGGTGATGGTAATGATGGTGGTGTCGTGATGGTAGTGATGGTGGTGGTAGTGGTGTTAAAGGTAGTGATGGTGGTGGTAGTAATGGTGATGGTAGTGATGGTGGTGATGGTAGTGATTGTAGTGATGGTGATGGTAGTGACGGTGGTATCGTGATGGTAGTGATGGTTGTGTCAGCGATGATGGTGTTAGTGATGGTTGTAATGGTAGTAATGGTGGTAAGGGTAGTGATGGTGGTGATGTTGGTGATGGTAATGATGGTGGTGATGGTAGTGATGGTGGTGGTAGTGATGGTGATGGTAGTGATGGTGGTGGTAGTGATGGTGGTGATGG
The DNA here is from genome assembly GCF_048934315.1 of Petromyzon marinus. Taxonomy (NCBI): domain Eukaryota; kingdom Metazoa; phylum Chordata; class Hyperoartia; order Petromyzontiformes; family Petromyzontidae; genus Petromyzon; species Petromyzon marinus. The sequence continues at coordinate 9,028,216 of NC_133709.1, read as the reverse complement.
TTGTGTTAGCGATGACGGTGTTAGTAATGGTGGTAATGGTAGTAAAGGTGGTAATGGTAGTGATGGTGGTGATGGTGGTGGTATTGATGGCAATGGTAGTGATGGTGGTAGTGATGGTGGTAATAGTGATGGTGGTGGTAGTGATGGTGGTGTCGTGATGGTAGTGATGGTGGTGATGGTAGTGAAGGTGGTGGTAGTAATGGTGATGGTAGTGATGGTGATGGTAGTGACGGTGGTGGTGGTGATGGTGGTCGTGATGGTAGTGATGGTGGTGTTAGTGATGGTGGTGTTAGTATTGGTGGTAATGGTAGTGATGGTGGTGGTGGTAGTGATGGTGATGGTAGTGATGGTGGTGGTAGTGATGGTGATGGTAGTGATGGTGATGGTAGTGATGGTGATGGTAGTGATGGTGATGGTAGTGATGGTGATGGTAGTGATGGTGGTGATGGTGGTGATGGTAGTGATGGTAGAGATGGTGGTGATGGTAGTGATGGTGGTGATGGTAGTGATGGTGGTAGTGATGGTGATGGTAGTGATGGTGGTGTCGTGATGGCAGTGATGGTGGTGGTAGTGGTGTTGATGATAGTGATGGTGGTGGTAGTAATGCTGATGGTAGTGATGGTGGTGATGGTAGTGATTGTAGTGATGGTGATGGTAGTGATGGTGGTGTCGTGATGGTAGTGATGGTTGTGTTAGCGATGATGATGATAGTAATGGTGGTAATGGTAGTAATGGTGGTAATGGTAGTGATGGTGGTGATGGTAGTGATGGTGATGGTAGTGATGGTGGTGGTAGTGATGGTAATGGTAGTGATGGTGGTGGTAGTGATGGTGGTATTAGTGATGGTGGTGTTAGTAATGGTGGTGATGGTGGTCATGGTAGTGATGGTGGTGATGGTAGTGATGGTGGTGGTGGTAGTGATGGTGGTGGTAGTGATGGTGGTGGTAGTGATGGTGATGGTAGTGATGGTGGTGGTAGTGATGGTGGTGATGGTTGTGTTAGCGATGACGGTGTTAGTAATGGTGGTAATGGTAGTGATGGTGGTGATGGTGGTGATGGTGATGGTAGTGATGGTGATGGTAGTGATGGTGATGGTAGTGATGGTGGTATTAGTGATAGTGGTGTTAGTAATGGTGGTGATGGTGGTGATGGTAGTGATGGTGGTGCTAGTGATGGTGGTGGTAGTGATGGTGGTGGTAGTGATGGTGATGGTAGTGATGGTGGTGTCGTGATGGTAGTGATGGTGGTGGTAGTGGTGTTGATGGTAGTGATGGTGGTGGTGGTAGTAATGGTGGTGATGGTTGTGATGGTAGTGATGGTGATTGTAGTGATGGTGGTGGTGTCGTGATGGTGGTGTCGTGATGGTAGTGATGGTTGTGTTAGCGATGATGGTGTTAGTAATGGTGGTAATGGTAGTGATGGTGGTGATGTTGGTGATGGTAGTGATGGTGGTGATGGTGGTGATGGTAGTGATGGTAGTGATGGTGGTGGTAGTGATGGTGATGGTAGTGATGGTGGTGGTAGTGATGGTGGTATTAGTGATGGTGGTGTTAGTAATGGTGGTGATGGTGGTCATGGTAGTGATGGTGGTGATGGTAGTGCTGGTGGTGGTGGTAGTGATGGTGGTGGTAGTGATGGTGGTGGTAGTGATGGTGGTGATGGTTGTGTTAGCGATGACGGTGTTAGTAGTGGTGGTAATGGTAGTAATGGTGGTAATGGTAGTGATGGTGGTGATGGTGGTGATGGTGATGGTAGTGATGGTGTTGGTAATGATGGTGATGGTAGTGATGGTGATGGTAGTGATGGTGGTATTAGTGATAGTGGTGTTAGTAATGGTGGTGATGGTGGTGATGGTAGTGATGGTGGTGATAGTGATGGTGGTGGTAGTGATGGTGGTGGTAGTGATGGTGATGGTAGTGATGGTGGTGTCGTGATGGTAGTGATGGTGGTGGTAGTGGTGTTGATGGTAGTGATGGTGGTGGTGGTAGTAATGGTGGTGATCGTAGTGATGGTAGTGATGGTGATTGTAGTGATGGTGGTGATGGTAGTGATGGTGGTGTCGTGATGGTGGTGTCGTGATGGTAGTGATGGTTGTGTTAGCGATGATGGTGTTAGTAATGGTGGTAATGGTAGTGATGGTGGTGCTGGTGTTGATGGTAGTGATGGTGGTGATGGTAGTGATGGTGATGGTAGTGATGGTGGTGGTAGTGATGGTACTAATGGTGGTGGTAGTGATGGTGGTGTCGTAATGGTAGTGATGGTGGTGTTAGTGATGTTAGTGATGGTGGTGTTAGTAATGGTGGTGGTGGTAGTGATGGTAGTGATGGTGGTGTCGTGATGGTAGTGATGGTGGTCGTAGTGGTGTTGATGGTAGTGATGGTGGTGGTAGTAATGGTGATGGTAGTGATGGTGATGGTAGTGATGGTGTTGATGGTAGTGATGGTGATGGTAGTGATGATGGTGATGGTAATGATGGTGGTGATAGTGATGGTAGTGATGGTGGTGATGATAGTGATGGTGATGGTTGTGATGGTGATGGTAGTGATGGTGGTGATGGTAGTGATGGTGGTGATGGTTGTGATGGTGATGATAGTGATGGTGGTGATAGTGATGGTGGTGATAGCGATGGTGATGGTAGTGATGGTGGCGATGGTAGTGACGGTGGTGATGGTAGTGATGGTGGTGATAGTGATGGTGGTGATGGTAGTGATGGTAGTGATGGTAGTGATGGTGGTGATGGTAGTGATGGTGGTGGTAGTGATGGTGATGGTAGTGATGGTGGTGATGGTAGTGATGGTGGTGATGGTAGTGATGGTGGTGATGGTGGTGATCGTAGTGATGGTGGTGATGGTGGTGATGGTAGTGATGGTGGTGATGGTAGTAATGGTGATGGTAGTGATGGTAGTGATGGTGGTGATGGTTGTGATGGTGGTGATGGTAGTGATGGTGATGGTAGTGATGGTAGTGATGGTGATGGTAGTGATGGTAGTGATGATAGTGATGGTGATGGTGGTGATGGTAGTGATGGTGGTGATGGTGATGATGGTAGTGATGGTGGTGATGGTGGTGATGGTAGTGATGGTATTCATGGTAGTGATGGTGATGGTAGTGATGGTGGTGATGGTAGTGATGGTGATCGTAGTGATGGTGGTGATGGTAGTGATGGTGGTGATGGTAGTGATGGTAGTGATGGTGGTGATGGTGGTAGTGATGGTAGTGATGGTGATGGTAGTGATGGTGGTGATGGTAATGATGGTAGTGATGGTGATGGTGGTGATGGTGGTGATGGTGGTGATGGTGATGGTAGTGATGGTGGAGGTAATGATGGTGGTGATGGTGATGGTAGTGATGGTGGTGGTAGTGATGGTAGTGATGGTGATGGTGGTTATGGTAGTGATGGTGATGGTAGTGATGGTAGTGATAGTGATGGTAATGATGGTGATGGTAGTGATGGTGGTGATAGTGATGGTAGTGATGGTGGTGATGGTAGTGATGGTGGTAATGGTGGTGATGGTAGTGATGGTAGTGATGGTGGTGGTAGTGATGGTAGTGATGGTAGTGATTTTAGTGATGGTGGTGATGGTGGTGATGGTAGTGATGGTCGTGATGGTGGTATTGGTGATGGTGGTGATGGTGGTGATGGTAGTGATGGTGGTGATGGTAGTGATGGTGGTGATGGTAGTGATGGTGATGATGGTGGTGATGGTAGTGATGGTGGTGATGGTAGTGATGGTGGTGATGGTAGTGATGGTGGTGATGGTAGTGATGATGGTGGTGATTGTGATGGTAGTGATGGTGGTGGTGATGGTAATGATGGTAGTGATGGTGATGGTGGTGATAGTAGTGATGGTAGTGATGGTGGTGATGGTGATGGTAGTGATGGTGGTGGTAGTGATGGTGGTGATGGTGATGGTAGTGATGGTGGTGGTAGTGATGGTAGTGATGGTGATGGTGGTGATGGTGATGGTGGTGATGGTAGTGATGGTGATAGTAGTGATGGTAGTGATAGTGATGGTAGTGATGGTGATGGTAGTGATGGTGGTGATGGTGGTGATAGTGATGGTAGTGATGGTGGTGATGGTAGTGATGGTGGTGATGGTGGTGATGGTAGTGATGGTGGTGGTAGTGATGGTAGTGATTTTAGTGATGGTGGTGATGGTAGTGATGGTAGTGATGGTAGTGATGGTGGTATTGGTGATGGTGGTGATGGTGGTGATGGTAGTTATGGTGGTGATGTTAGTGATGGTGGTGATGCTAGTGATGGTGGTGATGGGAGTGATGATGGTGGTGATGGTAGTGATGATGGTGGTGATAGTGATGGTAGTGATGGTAGTGATTGTGGTGATGGTAGTGATGGTGGTGATGGTAGTGATGGTAGTGATGATGGTGGTGATAGTGATGGTAGTGATGGTAGTGATGGTGGTGATGGTAGTGATGGTGGTGATGGTAGTGATAGTGATGGTAATGATGAATGGTGGTGATAGTGATGGTAGTGATTGTAGTGATGGTAGTGATGGTGGTGATGGTAGTGATTGTGGTGATGGTAGTGATGGTGGTGATGGTAGTGATAGTGATGGTAATGATGAATGGTGGTGATAGTGATGGTAGTGATGGTGGTGGTGATGGTAGTGATAGTGATGGTAGTGATGATGGTGGTGATGGTAGTGATAGTGATGGTAATGATGAATGGTGGTGATTGTGATCGTAGTGATGGTGGTGATGGTAGTGATTGTGGTGATGGTAGTGATGGTGGTGATGGTAGTGATAGTGATGGTAATGATGAATGGTGGTGATAGTGATGGTAGTGATGGTGGTGGTGATGGTAGTGATAGTGATGGTAGTGATGATGGTGGTGATGGTAGTGATAGTGATGGTAATGATGAATGGTGGTGATTGTGATCGTAGTGATGGTGGTGATGGTAGTGATTGTGGTGATGGTAGTGATGGTGGTGATGGTAGTGATAGTGATGGTAATGATGAATGGTGGTGATAGTGATGGTAGTGATGGTGGTGGTGATGGTAGTGATAGTGATGGTAGTGATGATGGTGGTGATGGTAGTGATAGTGATGGTAATGATGAATGGTGGTGATTGTGATCGTAGTGATGGTGGTGATGGTAGTGATTGTGGTGATGGTAGTGATGGTGGTGATGGTAGTGATAGTGATGGTAATGATGAATGGTGGTGATAGTGATGGTATTGATGGTGGTGGTGATGGTAGTGATAGTGATGGTAGTGATGATGGTGGTGATGGTAGTGATAGTGATGGTAATGATGAATGGTGGTGATTGTGATCGTAGTGATGGTGGTGATGGTAGTGATTGTGGTGATGGTAGTGATGGTGGTGATGGTAGTGATAGTGATGGTAATGATGAATGGTGGTGATAGTGATGGTAGTGATGGTGGTGGTGATGGTAGTGATAGTGATGGTAGTGATGATGGTGGTGATGGTAGTGATAGTGATGGTAATGATGAATGGTGGTGATTGTGATCGTAGTGATGGTGGTGATGGTAGTGATTGTGGTGATGGTAGTGATGGTGGTGATGGTAGTGATAGTGATGGTAATGATGAATGGTGGTGATAGTGATGGTAGTGATGGTGGTGGTGATGGTAGTGATAGTGATGGTAGTGATGATGGTGGTGATGGTAGTGATAGTGATGGTAATGATGAATGGTGGTGATTGTGATCGTAGTGATGGTGGTGATGGTGGTGATGGTAGTGATGGTGGTGGTAGTGATGGTAGTGATTTTAGTGATGGTGGTGATGGTAGTGATGGTAGTGATGGTAGTGATGGTGGTATTGGTGATGGTGGTGATGGTGGTGATGGTAGTTATGGTGGTGATGTTAGTGATGGTGGTGATGGTAGTGATGGTGGTGATGGGAGTGATGATGGTGGTGATGGTAGTGATGATGGTGGTGATAGTGATGGTAGTGATGGTAGTGATTGTGGTGATGGTAGTGATGGTGGTGATGGTAGTAATGGTAGTGATGATGGTGGTGATAGTGATGGTAGTGATGGTAGTGATGGTGGTGATGGTAGTGATGGTGGTGATGGTAGTGATAGTGATGGTAATGATGAATGGTGGTGATAGTGATGGTAGTGATTGTAGTGATGGTAGTGATGGTGGTGATGGTAGTGATTGTGGTGATGGTAGTGATGGTGGTGATGGTAGTGATAGTGATGGTAATGATGAATGGTGGTGATAGTGATGGTAGTGATGGTGGTGGTGATGGTAGTGATAGTGATGGTAGTGATGATGGTGGTGATGGTAGTGATAGTGATGGTAATGATGAATGGTGGTGATTGTGATCGTAGTGATGGTGGTGATGGTAGTGATTGTGGTGATGGTAGTGATGGTGGTGATGGTAGTGATAGTGATGGTAATGATGAATGGTGGTGATAGTGATGGTAGTGATGGTGGTGGTGATGGTAGTGATAGTGATGGTAGTGATGATGGTGGTGATGGTAGTGATAGTGATGGTAATGATGAATGGTGGTGATTGTGATCGTAGTGATGGTGGTGATGGTAGTGATTGTGGTGATGGTAGTGATGGTGGTGATGGTAGTGATAGTGATGGTAATGATGAATGGTGGTGATAGTGATGGTAGTGATGGTGGTGGTGATGGTAGTGATAGTGATGGTAGTGATGATGGTGGTGATGGTAGTGATAGTGATGGTAATGATGAATGGTGGTGATTGTGATCGTAGTGATGGTGGTGATGGTAGTGATTGTGGTGATGGTAGTGATGGTGGTGATGGTAGTGATAGTGATGGTAATGATGAATGGTGGTGATAGTGATGGTAGTGATGGTGGTGGTGATGGTAGTGATAGTGATGGTAGTGATGATGGTGGTGATGGTAGTGATAGTGATGGTAATGATGAATGGTGGTGATTGTGATCGTAGTGATGGTGGTGATGGTAGTGATTGTGGTGATGGTAGTGATGGTGGTGATGGTAGTGATAGTGATGGTAATGATGAATGGTGGTGATAGTGATGGTAGTGATGGTGGTGGTGATGGTAGTGATAGTGATGGTAGTGATGATGGTGGTGATGGTAGTGATAGTGATGGTAATGATGAATGGTGGTGATTGTGATCGTAGTGATGGTGGTGATGGTAGTGATTGTGGTGATGGTAGTGATGGTGGTGATGGTAGTGATAGTGATGGTAATGATGAATGGTGGTGATAGTGATGGTAGTGATGGTGGTGGTGATGGTAGTGATAGTGATGGTAGTGATGATGGTGGTGATGGTAGTGATAGTGATGGTAATGATGAATGGTGGTGATTGTGATCGTAGTGATGGTGGTGATGGTAGTGATTGTGGTGATGGTAGTGATGGTGGTGATGGTAGTGATAGTGATGGTAATGATGAATGGTGGTGATAGTGATGGTAGTGATGGTGGTGGTGATGGTAGTGATAGTGATGGTAGTGATGATGGTGGTGATGGTAGTGATAGTGATGGTAATGATGAATGGTGGTGATTGTGATCGTAGTGATGGTGGTGATGGTAGTGATTGTGGTGATGGTAGTGATGGTGGTGATGGTAGTGATAGTGATGGTAATGATGAATGGTGGTGATTGTGATCGTAGTGATGGTGGTGATGGTAGTGATTGTGGTGATGGTAGTGATGGTGGTGATGGTAGTGATAGTGATGGTAATGATGAATGGTGGTGATTGTGATCGTAGTGATGGTGGTGATGGTAGTGATTGTGGTGATAGTAGTGATGGTGGTGATGGTAGTGATAGTGATGGTAATGATGAATGGTGGTGATTGTGATCGTAGTGATGGTGGTGATGGTAGTGATTGTGGTGATGGTAGTGATGGTGGTGATGGTAGTGATAGTGATGGTAATGATGAATGGTGGTGATTGTGATCGTAGTGATGGTGGTGATGGTAGTGATTGTGGTGATGGTAGTGATGGTGGTGATGGTAGTGATAGTGATGGTAATGATGAATGGTGGTGATGGTAGTGATGGTGGTGATGGTAGTGATGGTGGTGATGGTAGTGATAGTGATGGTAGTGATGGTAGTGATAGTGATGGTAATGATGAATGGTGGTGATTGTGATCGTAGTGATGGTGGTGATGGTAGTGATTGTGGTGATGGTAGTGATGGTGGTGATGGTAGTGATAGTGATGGTAATGATGAATGGTGGTGATGGTAGTGATGGTGGTGATGGTAGTGATGGTGGTGATGGTAGTGATGGTGGTGATGGTAGTGATGGTAGTGATAGTGATGGTAATGATGAATGGTGGTGATTGTGATCGTAGTGATGGTGGTGATGGTAGTGATTGTGGTGATGGTAGTGATGGTGGTGATGGTAGTGATAGTGATGGTAATGATGAATGGTGGTGATGGTAGTGATGGTGGTGATGGTAGTGATGGTGGTGATGGTAGTGATAGTGATAGTAGTGATGGTAGTGATAGTGATGGTAATGATGAATGGTGGTGATTGTGATGGTAGTGATGGTGGTGATAACCACTCCGCCACTACTCTCCAATGGCGCAATCGAACTCGAGCACCCGAGTTCGATTCCCGCTCACCACCAGCACATAAGTGGTCAACATTTCAAGCGGTCCTGGGTCTCCCCGAGGTCGACTCAGCTTTAAATGAATACCTGATGCGGTATTACAAACGAGTTTTGGGGGAGACAAAGGCGGCCGGGCGTGGTGCTGGCCACGCACCCCCTCGCATGCCGTCCTTCATAGGTGCTGCTCGCTAACATCACTTGCCCCTTCAGTCTGTTTAGGCTATACGGGGGATCTTTGCATGTGATGGTAGTGATTGTGATGGTTGTTATTATGGATGTGGACCGGGAGTGCAGCGGCTAGCGCGCTGCGCTATGACCCCAGCGACCCGAGTTGGATTCCCGCTCACGGGCAACACCATTGATGATTATCTGAACCGTCCCTGGGTGTGCCGTAGGTCGACTCAGCCTCAAATGAGTGCGTTGTGGTGTTGACCTTCATAGATGCTCCTACGCTAGCAGCACTTGCCCCAACAGTCTGTTAAGCCTATACGGGGGATCTTTGTCTATTATAGATTTGACGATATGGATTGCGGGCGGTGGTGGTGGTGGTGATTTCAAACGTAATGTTTCTAATGCTCGGTGGTGGTGGTGGTGGTGATCAGTGTAATACGATGGAGAATGATGCTGTTGACGATCATGGTTATATTGTTGTTAGACATTCTAGTGGTTTGAAAGGGAGTGGTGATGATGATTGCCTTTATCCATGTGCTTATTTCTGTGGTGTGATGCTAGTGTGGATTATTGTGATGGTGGTGTTAGTCGTAATTGTTGGTAGTAGTGATGGGGATGGAGGCAATTGCATTGATGGTGATGATGGACGTAGTTTTAGTGAATTGTGATGATGATGTCAGTATAATAGAGGGTTTTTTTTGTATAAATGTGTCGTGTAAACCCACCACCACCCGACACAGCCAACTAGTAAGGGCTGTCACGTAAACAGAACGTGGCCAATTCGTCACTAGTACAGCACCACCGTTGTGTTGGAGAGCCAAGCCACAACATTTACAATCTGAGTACGACGTTTCGCCAGCAATCGCAACTATCTCCATCGGGCGACAGCCAGATTTGTGGAGAAGTCCATCTGTTTCGTTCCTTATATAAAGACGTATATGTGGTGACCACGCTTCTGCGCTCTTGTGCATAGTGGGAAGTGTTTTTTTTGTTTTTTTTTGTTGTGGTTGCACCCGATTCAAGAGTCGGATGGCTCACAGGGCTATACCAAAATAAACTGAACTGAACTGAATATTGGTTGCGAAAGCCAACGTGTTAAGCTGGTGTCAGTAATGACGATGGCAACCTCTCCAGATAAAACCCGCCCGTACAGCAGCCTGGGTGGGCATTCATCCAGCAGTGGATAAATTGTGACCATAGGCGGAGCTTCACTTCGATATTTTGGGGGGATGGGTTCGCTTTGTTCCTCACATTAGGAATCTCGGGCGCATATAATTAATTCATTTATATATTTTTAAAATATTAATTGTGAACTACTGAAAATAAATTAATGAAGGTGCCCAGTTTGGGCTGAGAATTGCCCCCCCCCCCCTTCTCCCGATATACCCAACTAATAACCTACTTGCTGTACCGGCTCCTACAGACACCAACCAGGTGCTCGGTGCGTTGAATCTATAATGGAGCCATCTTTGCGTGACCCACCAACCCAGTAGCTGCGGTACGAGCGCGCGTAGCCACATCATCATCAGCATCATCGTCGTGAGCGGTAGCGACGGCAACAAACAGCTGGGACATTAAATAGATTAACATCTCTCCTGTTTAAAAATGAATAGGCGACGGTCTTACACACGTGGAGACATTAACAAAGAGATGTCAATCTCTCCTTCTTCCTGGTAGCAACAATCAGGCCACCGCCTGTGTGCGTGAGAGTGTGTGAGTGTGTGTGTGGAGCGGGGGCCTTCATAGGTGCTCGCTAACAGCACTTGCCCCTACAGTCTGTTAAGGCTACACGGGGGAACTTTGTCTTTGTGTGGAGTGGTGGCGCAGCGGTTAGCGCGCTGCGCTACGAACCCGGCGAGCCGAGTTGGGATTTCCCGCTCACGGCCAGCACCGGTGGCGAACATCTGAACCGATCCTGAGGCTCCCCTAGGTCGACTCAGCCTCAAATGATTATCTGGCGCGATGCGTAAACATCGTTACAAGGGGGTACAAAGGCGGCCCGGAGTGATCCTGGCCACTCCACCCCATCGCGTGCCGTGCCGGCCTTCATAAGTGCTGCTACTCGCTAACAGCACTTGCCCCATCAGCCATCAAGGACGATATAGTATAGGGGTGATCTATGTCTTTGGTGTGGGCATGTCAGTACGTGTATCTGTATCTTTGCGTGACTAAGTGTGTGTATCGTACAATAATGCGTGCCTGTGGGTGTCTGTGTAGGAAGGTTGCGTTTGGGTGGGAGGGGGAGGGAGGGAGGGGGCGATCCCCACCACACTCAGACCCCCTAAGTCCCCCCCCCCACCTCCGCCACGTCCGCTTTTCATTCAAGACATCAATTTCACCAAATCAGGCGGACACGTGTCCCATTGTCTGCCTCGGGGTGCGTGGTGGTGGTGATGGTGAGGACATGGTTTCTTTAGTGCATGCAGGGTGTTTGTATGTGTGGAGCAGGGTGGTTGTGTGTGTGGTTGTGTGTGTGGTGCAGGGTGTGGTGCAGGGTGGTTGTATGTTTGGTGCAGGGTGTTTGTGTGTGTGGTGCAGGGTGTGGTGCAGGGTGAGGTGTGGTGGCTGTGTTGATGGTGCAGGGTGTTTGTGTGGTGCAGGGTCTATGTGTGGTGCAGGGTGTTTGTGTGGTACAGGGTCTATGTGTGGTGCAGGGTGTTTGTGTGGTACAGGGTCTATGTGTGGTGCAGGGTGTTTGTGTGGTGCAGGGTGTTTGTGTGGTGCAGGGTGTTTGTGTGGTACAGGGTCTATGTGTGGTGCAGGGTGTTTGTGTGGTGCAGGGTCTATGTGTGGTGCAGGGTGTTTGTGTGGTGCAGGGTCTATGTGTGGTACAGGGTGTTTGTGTGGTGCAGGGTGTTTGTGTGGTACAGGGTGTTTGTGTGGTGCAGGGTGTTTGTGTGGTACAGGGTGTTTGTGTGGTGCAGGGTGTTTGTGTGGTGCAGGGTGTTTGTGTGGTGCAGGGTCTATGTGTGGTGCAGGGTGTTTGTGTGGTGCAGGGTGTGGTGCAGGGTGGTTGTGTGGTGCAGGGTGTTTGTGTGGTGCAGGGTGTTTGTGTGGTGCAGGGTGTTTGTGTGGTGCAGGGTGGTTGTGTGGTGCAGGGTGTTTGTGTGGTGCAGGGTGTTTGTGTGGTGCAGGGTGTTTGTGTGGTGCAGGGTGTTTGTGTGGTGCAGGGTCTATGTGTGGTGCAGGGTGTTTGTGTGGTGCAGGGTGTGGTGCAGGGTGTTTGTGTGGTGCAGGGTGTTTGTGTGGTGCAGGGTGTTTGTGTGGTGCAGGGTGTTTGTGTGGTGCAGGGTGGTTGTGTGGTGCAGGGTGTTTGTGTGGTGCAGGGTGTGTAGCGATGGTACCTGGCGCGGCGTGTAAATATCAGCACTGGGGACAGAAAGGCGGCTGTGCTGCTACCCCTTGCTGTGCTGCTCATTAACAAGAAGTCTGTTAAGGCTATACGGGGAAGCTTTGTCTTTGGTGTGTGTGGTGGATTGGTGTTGTGCAGGCTGTGGTGTGTGTGGCTCAGAGTGCGACTGTGGCCATGCAACCCAAACTATGGACCGCACAGTAAACCCATGGAGACACAGAGATACGTAGTGGCCCACAGAGACACAAAGATACTCATAGAGACAAAGCCCTACTGAGACCCATGGAGATACATTAAAGACGCGAGTCACACTAATGTGATTGTGGCCATGCAACCCAAAACTATGGACCGCACAGTAAACACCCATGTGGTCTGCGATCCTTCAACGGAGGAGAAGTAACAGCGGCGACACCACACGAACTCTCTCTCTCTCTCTGCGTGAAACCCTCTCGTCGTGGTCAGCAGCAGACCTCCACATTTGCATCGAGCTCCTGAACCACATCGCTGCCGCGCGCAAGAATTGAAAAAAAAGACCCGATATACTGTAGTGTCATATGTCTGTGTAGTGTCGTATGGTTGCGTTGTATAGGAGAGTGCAGTGTGTTGATGTAATAAAGCAGTATATTGTATAGCACGACGTGGCATTATGCAGGTTTCCCTCGCTGTACGCGGTAGTGGTAGTAGATGCGTTCTAAAGAAAGGGGCCTCACAAAGCGAAACCGCACGAGGAGGCCAGCGCGCAGAGAACACACACATCGTTGTGTCTGTGTGTATCTCTCTGTGCATGTATCTCTACGTAAGTCTGCGTGTCTCTATGTGTATGTACCTCTATGTGGGGAGCGATGGTGTAGCGGTTAGCGCGCTGCGCTATGAACCTGGCGACCCGGGTTCGATTCCCGCTCACGGCCAACACCAGTGACGATTATCTGAACCGGTCCTGGGCCTCCCCTAGGTCGACTCAGCCTTAAATGAGTACCTGGTGCGGTGGATAAAAACATTGCCACAGGGGAGACTAAGGCGGTCGGGCGTGGTGCTGGCCACCCACCCCCTCGTGTACCGTTTCGGCCTTCATAGGTGCTCGCTAGCACAGTCTGTTAAGAATCTGCATGTGTGTGCGTTTCTGTGCGTGCGTTTCTGTGCGTGCGTTTCTGTGCGTTTCTGTGCGTATCTCTGTTTGAATTAATCTCTATGTGAGGTAACTGCACACATACAGGACCGCATGTACATTAAATTAATACCACATGAAGCGAATTTTCTGTAGAAATAGGTTAGAAATAGGTTAGCCGCATGTATTGTACGCGATCTCGGAATCGCATTGCAGAGCGTGGTCCGAGTTTGGATTAACGGTTTCTAGTCTCGCACAGCGTGCCTGGCGTCACCGTGGTGTAAGTCTGGAATCCCATCTCGCCGCGGTGGCGAGAAGTTAACTCCCTCGCCCGGTATGCAGGAGGTCGTGGGTTCAATCCCGATCCCGACGCCTGTTTATTTGGAGTTTGCGTGTCTCTCTCCCCTTGGCGGTGAGGATTTTTGTATCCGGGTCCTCCGGGTTTTCCCTCCATGTTTAGAATCAAAATGCGTTCAGAGTATTTGGTTGCCATAAAGAATTAGTATTTCAACTTTTTTTCAGCCCTCGAAGCAGAGCTTCTGAGCTCACTTGAGTCTTTACTCGGTGGAAAATTAATCCACACGATAAAGCCACTTTGTTGAGCTATCATTTGTGACCAGGTCGCTTCTGAAACACAGCTGTATATAAGCGCAGTGGGCCTTACATGGTAACATAACACATACATAGTTTCGTTTATTGTTGAGTTTCGGAGTGACAGCGGCCAGAGGAGATGAGGACCCCCAACGCGGAGATGGAGCGACGGAATAAGCCCGGGTGCCCAAGACGGAGCCGGGCGGATCGCGGAATCCGTGAGGGGAGCGGATGCCTTCACCCACAGCAGTGGATTGACCATGGCTGATGATGTGGTGCGATGTTGTATATTATTGTATTATTTTGTACTTTATTGCCAAGTATTTAGCGGTAGTATTTTGTTGTTGTACACAATGTAACATCACATAACATAGCAGTGCCGTGTGTACGCGCGCTGTAGTATTGTATCGCACTGCATAGCGCGCTGTTGTATAGTGTAGAAAGTGTCATGCGGTATTATAGTGCATGTTGTACGTCACGTTGTGGTGTAATTTAATATACTATATAGACCATAGATTGTTGTACAGGGTTACATAGTATGCTATACAATAGCAATGCAGCGTGGTAAATGTAATGCTATGGAGCGTGGGGGTGCTATCTGCCCCCTCCCCCACTTGCCCCCCCTTACCCCAAGGCGTCAATTATCATAAGAGCGGTCCCTAACCTCCCCCCCCCACGCCTCCTCCATACCCCCCTCCTATTTCTACAGCCGCGGGGCCAGAACCTCCCTGGCAATTACCATCATCATCACCATCATCACCACCACCACCAACCACAGCCACCACCATCACTAAATCGCTGTTCATAGTCCCGGGAGAGCGTTTGAGACGACACTGCCAACACAAACACACGCGCAATATACACACACTCACAACACTCACAACACACATTCACAATGACTAATATCCACCCGAACAACCTCTAAACAGGCAAGTGCTGTTCGCGAGCGCCTATTATCTAACAATTATCGAGGCCGGCACGGCCACTGTTATTGTTCGTGAGCGGGAATCGAACTCGGGTCGCTGGGTTTGGAGCGCAGTATGCTAACCATCATTGCCACTTATAGGCCGCAAAAAGACAAAGATCCCCCGTGTAGCCTTAACAGACTGTTGGGGCAAGTGCTGTTAGCGAGTAGCGCCTGTGAAGGCCGGCACGGTACGATTCCCGCTCACGGTCAACACCAGTGACTATTATCTGAGCCGGTTATGGGCATCCCCTAGGTCGACTGAGACTCAAATGAGTACACAGTTCGATGTGTAAAAAAATAAAAAATCGCCACTGGGGAGACAAAGGCGGTCGAGGGTGGTGCTGGTCCACCCCACTCCCTCGTGCACCGTTCTGGCCTTAATGGATGCTCGCTAACAGCACTTGCCCCAAAAGTCTGTCAAGGCTACACGGGGGATCTTTGTCTTTGCCGCAATAATACACACACACAGGCACACCACCCCTGTACAATTTTATATACCTTAATAGGTGCTCGCTAACAAGGCACAATTCCTATTCCGAGTACACCCCCCACCCCCCTCCCGTCTCCCCCTCCCCCCTCCATCGCCTCCCCCGCCCCCCGTCTCCCGTCAAAGTCGATTCCCCTTCAATTTGTTCGAGAGTCGCCTGGGGGCTTGTGGGACGGGAGCTCGCAGACTCCGTCGCGCCTCTTACAGACCGCGCGGGGTGGAGGGGGGAGGTGGGGAGGTGGGGAGGGTGAAGAAGGGGGGTGGGGGGTGAAGAAGGGGGTGGGGGGGGTGAATAAGGGGGGTGGGGGGTGAATAAGGGGGGTGGGGGGGGTGAAGAAGGGGGGTGGGGGGGGTGAAGAAGGGGGGTGGGGGGGTGAATAAGGGGGGTGGGGGGGGGGGGAGAAATTTGAAGGTGGCAGCAAGAAGAAGAGGGGGGTGGAGATGGGGAGAGATGAGGAGGGAGACGGGGTGGGAGGGAGACGGGGAGGGAGACGAGGTGGGAGGGAGACGGGGGGGGGAGGGAGACGGGGAGGGAGACGGGGAGGGAGACGGGGAGGGAGACGGGGAGGGAGGGAGACGGGGGGGGGAGACGGAGGGGGAGGGAGACGCACACCTGCGTCAGTGACGTCACACACCTTTAGATTTAAGCAAATGTCGATGAATGACGTCACGCACACAATCAAGCCCAAGTGACGTCACACTTTCTCACGCGCGCACCTGCACCATTGACACACGTCCCGATCCCCGTGACGTCACACCAAACGTACGCCTTTAAATAGTGACGTCACACGTCAAAAGACGTCACTGAGGTCACGCGCCAGTGCACGCGTCTCCCCACGTGCCCGTGACCTCTCGTGACCGCCTGTGA